>NC_141694.1:556472256-557717170 GCF_964263255.1 Lissotriton vulgaris
CACACACACACACAGACAGAGCCGCGCACACACACACACACAGACAGAGCCACACACACACAGACAGAGCCGCGCACACACAGACAGAGCCGCGCACACACAGACAGAGCCGCGCACACACAGACAGAGCCGCGCACACACAGACAGAGCCGCGCACACACAGACAGAGCCGCGCACACCCAGACACAGCCGCGCACACACAGACAGAGCCGCGCACACACAGACAGAGCCGCGCACACACAGACAGAGCCGCGCACACACACACACAGAGCCGCGCACACACACACACAGACAGAGCTGCGCACACACACACACAGACCCGCGCACACACACACACACAGAGCCGCACACACACACACAGAGCCACCCACACACACACAGAGCCACGCACACACACACACAGAGCCACGCACACACAGAGCCACCCACACACACACACACACAGCCACCCACACACACACACACAGAGCCGAGCACACACACACACAGAGCCGCGCACACACACACACAGACAGAGCCGCGCACACACACACACAGACAGAGCCGCGCACACACACACACAGACAGAGCCGCGCACACACACACACACACAGAGCCGCACACACACACACACACAGAGCCGCACACACACACACACACAGAGCCACCCACACACACACACAGAGCCACGCACACACACACACAGAGCCACGCACACACAGAGCCACCCACACACACACACACAGCCATCCACACACACACACACACAGAGCCGAGCACACACACAAAGACAGAGCCGTGCACACACACACAGAGCAACGCACAGTCAGAGCCACGCACACAGTCAGAGCCACGCACACAGTCAGAGCCACGCACACACATACAGAGCCACGCACACCCAGACAGAGCCGCGCACACACACACACACAGAGCCACACACACACAGACAGAGCCGCGCACACACAGACAGAGCCGCGCACACACAGACAGAGCCGCGCACACACAGACACAGCCGCGCACACACAGACACAGCCGCGCACACACACACACAGACAGAGCCGCGCACACACACACAGAGCCGCGCACACACACACACAGAGCCGCGCACACACACACACAGAGCCGCGCACACACACACACACACACACAGCCGCGCACACACACACACAGACAGAGCCGCGCACACACACACACAGACAGAGCCGCGCACACACACACACACAGAGCCGCACACACACACACACAGAGCCACCCACACACACACACAGAGCCACGCACACACACACACACACAGAGCCACGCACACACAGAGCCACCCACACACACACACACAGCCACCCACACACACACACACAGAGCCGAGCACACACACACACAGAGCCGCGCACACACACACACAGACAGAGCCGCGCACACACACACACAGACAGAGCCGCGCACACACACACACAGACAGAGCCGCGCACACACACACACACAGAGCCGCACACACACACACACACACACAGAGCCGCACACACACACACAGAGCCACCCACACACACACAGAGCCACCCACACACACACACAGAGCCACCCACACACACACACAGAGCCACGCACACACACACACACAGAGCCACGCACACACAGAGCCACCCACACACACACACACAGCCACCCACACACACACAGACAGAGCCGAGCACACACACACAGACAGAGTCTTGCACACACACAGAGCAACGCACAGTCAGAGCCACGCACACAGTCAGAGCCACGCACACAGTCAGAGCCACGCACACAGTCAGAGCCACGCACACAGTCAGAGCCACGCACACAGTCAGAGCCACGCACACAGTCAGAGCCACGCACACACACAGATAGAGCCGCGCACACACACACACCCAGACAGAGCCGCGCACACATACACACACCCAGACAGAGCCGCGCACACACACACACACACACACACACACACAGAGCCGCGCACACCCACACACACACACACAGACAGAGCCGCGCACACACACACACACAGAGCCGCACACACACACACAGACAGAGCCACACACACAGACAGAGCCACGCACACACACAGACAGAGCCACACACACACACAGACAGAGCCAAACACACAGACAGAGCCACACACACAGACAGAGCCACACACACAGACAGAGCCACACACACACACAGACAGAGCCACGCACACACACAGACAGAGCCACGCACACACACAGACAGAGCCACGCACACACACAGACAGAGCCACGCACACACACAGACAGAGCCACACACACACACAGACAGAGCCACGCACACACACAGAGCCACGCACACACACACAGAGCCACGCACACACACACAGAGCCACGCACACACACACAGAGCCACGCACACACACACAGAGCCACGCACACACACACAGACTGTGGTAGGATGGCGCGGTGGTGCTGTGGAAGGATGGCGCGGTGGTGCTGTGGAAGGATGGCGCGGTGGTGCTGTGGAAGGATGGCGCGGTGGTGCTGTGGAAGGATGGCACGGTGGTGCTGTGGAAGGATGGCACGGTGGTGCTGTGGAAGGATGGTGCTGTGGAAAGATAGAGTGGTGGTGCTATGAAAGCATGGAGTGGTGGTGCTGTGGAATCATGGGGGAGTGGTGCTGTGGAAGCATGGGGGAATGGTGCTGTGGAAGGATGGCGCAGTGGTGCTGTAGAAGGATGGCGCAGTGGTGCTGTAGAAGGATGGCGCGGTTGTGCTGTAGAAGGATGGTGCTGTGGAAGGATAGACTGCTGGTGCTATGGAAGCATGGAGTGGTGGTGCTGTGGAATCATGGGGGAGGGCTGTTTTTGCCCATTACAAGCAGAGTATTAATGTCTTGCTGGGACTGTCCACAGCAGCCATTGAGAGAACTGCTGGTACTGCCCATTACTTGTACACAAAACGGCTAAGAGATGCTTGCCATTGCGGCCGTGCATAAGAGTGCTGCTGCTGTCAGTTGCAAGTCTGGCAGTCCTGCGGAAACGTGCCGTGCTACGGGTTACTTGCGCGTTTGACCTGCTGAAAAGTGCTGGCACTGCTCATTGCATCCATGACGGCAAGTGCTGGGGCTAAGCATTTGTAGGAGAGCAGCCACAGGGAGAAGTGCTGGTACTTTCCAATATTGATCAGACTTGCCAAGAAGTGCAAGTACTGTCCTATACTGTTCTTGCATACTAAACCTGGTGTCATCTTCCAGGTCTGGTAGATCACCAACTACGATAAGTAAGGCAAAACTACAAGTCCCAGCATACAACATTCTCTTAACTAAGTAATAAGGGTTGGATGAAAGCGGGCATGATGGGGCTTACTGGCAGCAGTGTAACTAGCAGACTGAAGGGGAAGCCACTGGGGAGCCGGGCGGGCAGCCTTGCTCTTAAACCTGAAATCTGAAGGACCAAAGATCAGAGACGGCCAGTGGTCTGAGCTAACTCCCCGCAGAAGCGCATCCTTTGAGCAAATGGTTGAGAAATAAACATGTCTTATTTGTAAATGGTGCCAGGAGAGTCCTCCCCGAGGGTCAGTGATGCACTCTCCAGCGCACATTACATTACTCAACTCTCTTGTTAACCGAGAATAAATACAAGCTAGAAATATTGCTTTCAACTAATAACAGCACTAAAGCCTTCAGCCATAAAGGAATATCACAACCAACAGCTTACTGACGAAGTGTCACGTCCACAAATTAAGGAGAGACCTACAGCTGAATCTTGGTGGAATGCCGGCCATAAATTAAAAATGTACAGATTAAGACAAATATAAATGAAAGTCTGCAGTATTAACAAGTTACAGCTGAAGCTAGGAAAACAGAAAGGGAGCATGTTTTTATTAATATGCACCAGCTTAAAGAAAATGATAGGGAAACAGGCGGGAGCCAATCCCAGGGACAAAATCAGGCATGTAGCTCCTAGAGTCCAGCTGGTAAACACACCAGCGCTGCAAGCGGAGAGGGGGATGTCATCAGTGCCCCTCCTTCCAGTTTCAACTGGATGTTCAAGGGACAGGAATTTGTAGCGCACTGTATTATTTGTTCTGGTTCTAAGCACTTCCATCGTGGCCGCTATGAAACGATTCGTCCTGGAGCGTCTGTGCAGCTGGGCCCCCATCACCGGAGTTGCTTCTTGGCGACTCACATTTCAGTGTCCCTGCTGTATTGAAGTGTTTGAGAGCAATGTTCAGGGCATGCAATGCACGACCATCTGGGCACGGTTTGGGGTGGGGGTCTTGTTTTGATCAGAGTTTGCTCTCAATCGTGTAACTCAATTCGAACATTCCTTAATTAAGTACGGGGTCCGGCCTCAATTGAGCAAAACTGTGTGATTCTCGCCACGTGACGTCACCTAATTGCCCTGAATTTTTTATTCTTAATACGTGCAAACAAAAACGAGCATTACCCATATGCCCCCTCTATTTAATTCCATGAATGGGTGCGACACTAACTGTCCCAAAACAAGCACTTCTTGATGTGACTATGTACAGATTTGCTACATAAAGCGCGAATTTCACCAATTGGCAAAAGGAATACTTTGCCCTCTCAGCCTCCCTTTCCTCTCCTTACAACTGTCTACACACTCTATGCCCTTACGACTAGTGATCTCGTACGTAGCCATTGTAGTACGTTCTACTTACTTACCAGGGACCTGCACATAGAGCGACCCGAAAGCACACAGGTAGATGCCGGCAAGTGCAACTAAAAACATTCGCTGGGGAAGCCAGGTGTCCGCCATGGTAGGGGGTGGGGAGTAGGTGCAGGGGGCTCAGAAACGCTAACTCTTCGACTTCAGGACAGCCAACGCGCCACACTGGGGTCGGCAGCAGGAGAGACGTGGTGGGTTACAGCAGTTCTATGGAACGCGTGCACGCTCTAGGGGCGTGGCATTCGCCCCTTAAAGAGAGAAGGAGGACTCGAGCAAAAACACAGTGGAACAAACTCCTTCAGTAATACATGTTGCCAGTTAGAACGTGGGGCCAGCAATGCATTGTACGATGTGGTGTTAAAGTTCACAACGTCACATAGAGAACCAGTGTTACCTCCGGGATCTGGCGTTTTTTAACAGCAGACCAGCAGCTTTAGAAACTAGCAGCCACGGTGACGGCGCCTCAAAGCTGCCGGATCTCGGCGCTGCTCGTCATGGGTGATTGACAGCAGTCCCGAGTGTGAGGCAGCCGGCCAAGCTGTACCCGGAAATGCACCCATTTCATGTTTACGCAAGATGGTGGGAGCAAGAACAGAGCCCGCGGCGGGCACATGCAGAGATGCCTTCCTTGTTACGTTAGCGCCGTCATAGTGGACTGAGACATGGACAGCGGGAGGGGGGCGGGAACGGACACACGAACAGCGAGAGGGGGGGCAGGAACAAAGAGACGGACAGCGGGAGGAGGGCAGGACACAACCACGCGGGACCGGGACGAGGTTAGCAATTTAGAAAAACTTGGGTGTAAAAAAAAAAATTTGTAAACGCCCACAATGGCCCACCTCTGAATGACGAAACAAAGGGGGCGGGGCTTAAAAAAAAAAGACAGAAACACCCACGAATCTGCTCCCAGACTGATTGACACATCTCTCTTCCAATGGCTAGCCTCCATTTATGGAGCTAGCCAATGGAAGAGAGAGGCGGGTTAAAGCTCCACTGTTGAAGTCATAAAATCTTCGGCTCCGCCCACTGCTTCGCAGTGCGACTGTAGCCTCGACCTACAAAGAGCTAGAAATCAGAATAGCGAAAGCCTTCTCGAGACTACTATAAGACCCCCGGAGGAAGATCTTATGACTTGCGTGACTACCTATAGCGCGGCATCGAACAACATAAAGAAGATCATAAAGATCTCCGAGTCTTCAGATTTATATTCAAGGCTCTAGCATTTTTTATTGGAGAAGAAAACCTTTACCCAACTAGTGTTTTGTTTATATTTTTTCTCCATGAACTCCTCGCAGTCATCCTTACAGACCTTAGAAACAGTTTGGGCTTGCAAGTCGGATGAATTTTTCACAGTCCAATAAATCATGTACTACTGACCTTGTTGCCTGGATTATCGTGGCTGGACCCTGTTCGCTGCCTTATCTCCTGCTTGTCACCGTTACTCCTTCACCGCTCGCCGGACCCGCTGCGCGGGTCCTGCAGCGCGATCTCTTCAGCAGGAGTTGTCAGGGGGCGATACTTGTGGAGAGGACTGTTGTGGGCAGAGTTGCTGTGGAGCAGGGCTGCGAGCGCCGACTCAGGGACTCCATATCCCAGGAGTCCCTGTGTGCCCAATTGGTTCCACCTGGGCCGCTCTCCCTGCTGGACACGCCCCCCGGATACTCCCACTCCTATATAACTTATACACCATCCCCGCTGCGCGGGAGCGTCCCAGGAGAAGCCCGGGACAAGGGCGGGCCCTCTGAGGCCCTCAGAGACCGAGTGAGGCCGGGCTGGGCCTACTCCCTTTCATCACTTCTGTGGTTACTACCTCCCAGTTAATCCCTTTGCAATGGCGCAAAGCCCTGATAAAGCTACCATGTAAAAATCGGGGGCAAACAATACTGTTGGGACATTTGACAACTACTTCGCACGGGCTCCTACTGACCCAGGTGGGGAAAAATTACTGGCAGTGCGCCGTGCACCACCCATAGTAGGCCTAACCGGCAGTAACGAAGATCCCCTATCTTTGGAGAGCTTCCCCCTTCTGTTACGCGAATCCACCCCGGCACCATTAGGCCCCATAACTCAGCCACCAGCTGACATTTCTTCTTCCAGTCCGATCTTAATAGAGACACATCAGACACCTCGCACCGTTGTCTGAACTAAATCAGTTTTAAATAAATCTAAAAAATCAATGCCCGTTAAGGTACATGGCCCTCCACCTGCCAAGAGAAGACGGAAAGGGGGCGTCCCTCAAAAGCCCAAGATCAGTCATACTGACTTTGGAAAACCTTCAAGGCCTACCATTACCTCTACTTCGGCCCCAATGGCCGCACTAGTCAATTCACCAATTCCGACACCCCCTCCAACATTGGAATCACCCCTCCAGCCAGTGAATAACACGCCTCAATCTGATATCCCTGCAGATCTTGCTCCAAAGGATACTCCTCTTGCAGTCTCTCTAGATAATATGGAACACCTAATAAGGTCTTTCATCCTACCTATCATAGAGAAGCTGAAGAGGGTAGAGAGCAGGCTCGAGGACATCGAATCTGCTCTTAGCAAGCACGTAGGATTATCCAAGGCACTGGTGAGCGGGATTGTCCTGCCCCCAGCCCTGGTTACACCAGGCATTTCCATTCCCTCCAAACCTCCGGCTAAATCTACTGATCTATCACACTCTAAGCAACTGAGGGCTCCATCGGTTCAGGAGCGCTCTAACTTAACTCTTAATGCAGTTAGTGCACCCAAGAGGGGACCAGGTAAAGTATCCGCAGGAAACACACTGGAGAACACACAGGAGATTACATGGGGTTCCACTAGAAATACCAGGTCACCGTCTCGTAAACTACCTCCAGTAGAACTACCCCCTGAAGCTCTCCCCTATGTGGTTGTGCTGACAGGGGTCCGTAGATTACCGGACAACAAGAGGGAAGGGTTCCATCAATTGAAAAATAAAATCATGCACTGGCTCAGCCAATTTAGACCACTTACACAAAACATCAATGGAGAAATTCTACATGTAAGGCGCCTTCCTTGGCTGGGCAATAGGATCAAGGATAACAATGGGGATCTGGTTGTTATAAACTTCAGAGACCCGCGAGCGGTTACTTATATACTAAACTGGCCCATAGGTAGTGGCTCTAACTCCATTGTCCCACGCCCGCTGACTTACTTCTATCCGAGATCCATAGTGTTCCCACACACTTATTCTGGTCTTATGGTTCTTAATCATACTACCCCCATATTACCCTTCAATTCCAGACATCCGATACAAGCTTTTCAGCCCCCACCAGTTGCTGACCCCCTTGGGTGGAATATGGTACCTCCCAGGCCTAATAGAAACTTGAAAAGTAGAATGGACCACCTGAGACCTTTTACACCCCTGGAGTCAGCAAACAGGTTTGATGTGTTCTCAGGATTGGATAACTGTGATTGAAGTGCACAGTCCCAACAGAGCATGGGTGCCCAACTTAATGCCACCGGTGAGGGAAAGATTGGTGTGGAATCCTTATCCACCAAACCCCCTACTGTGTTCGCGGATTCTATTGAACCTTCTGTATCTGACACCCCTCCCACTCCATCTGGAGAGCGTACAACCCGACTGTCCATCCTTTCATGGAACTTGGCAGGCCTTCAGGGCAAGTTAGACTCCCCTGAGTGGGGGTCTTTCATCGATGATCAGGACATATTCCTGTTTCAGGAAACATGGGCCCGGAAGGACACATGGCGTTCTGGGTATGCAACCTTTACAATCCCAGCCAAATGGGAGGGGAAAGGACGGCCTTCGGGAGGGCTTGGTATATGGGTGGCATCCCATCTGGGATGCAAGGCTAGGGCTCTCCATATTAATTCTCTGGATATTCAGTGCGTGTTGTTGGAATGGCCGAACCATAGCCAACTCGCGCTAATAAACATATACTCCAGACCGACGGGCATAACTAAGCCCTCACCCACTTGGGATGAGCTCTCTCTATTTCTCACTAGAATTCCTTTGGGTGCTAGGATTGTGCTGGGCGGAGACTTCAACTGCCAGTTTAAGCCACTTACCCTGACCATGGAGGGAACACTTCTGGAGGAGGATGTCCAGTTGGGAATTCCACAATTGGTTGGCCCCCCACCCAAGCCATGGTCGCCTCTAGCAACACAAATTACGGCACTCACTCTCAGTAATTCCCTGAGGGCTTGCAACGGCCGATTCAAGAGTAACATCCCCTCAAAACCTACCTTTAACAAATCAGGGCAGGGGTCTCATTTGGACTATATCCTGGTTCAGACATCGAACTGGAATAGGGTCTCTGACTTTGTGGTAGTCGAAAGAACTGAAAGCGACCACAACACGCTAATTCTTTTCTTGGTCGCGCCAAGCGGTTACGTGGGCGACCCGCCGGCAGAGGCATCCCCAAATCCCAAATTAATTTTAACAAATGATAGGCGTAGAGTGAGGTGGGCCAAGCTTCTGGACAATCCCTCCCACATCTCCGAGTTGTACGCTCAGCTACTCCCCATATTTGAGCGTGTCGAGGCTCTTATCAGTCATTCCCCGTCAGAAAATGTAATCAGTAAGCTGGGCAATCTCCATACGGAATTGGTGGACACCCTTGTGGAATTTTTAAATCCAATAGTGGGGAAGGGGATCCGCAGGGGCCATAGACCCTCTTGGTATAATTCAGCTTGCAGGAAGGCAAAGGCCAGCCTCCTCGCTGTATTGAAATACCTAAGGAACACAGATTTAATTAAGATCAGAAGGGCGGAATTAAAGCAAGCAATCCACCACGCAAAGGTGGAATGGGATTATTCCAACTGGGACAATATGCTGGCCACTCTTCAGACTAGAGACGCCCGCAAATTCTGGCAGATAGTGAGAACAGGGTCTGCCGAGCCAACTCAGGCTGTGGAGGCTAATATAGCGGCCTCAGTCTGGGAGGACCACTTTCGAAGCCTATATGAAGAGGTTAGCCCTAGCTCCCCTAAGCATCGTGATGACCTGACGCCGGAACACCATTTACTTTCTAGCGGGTCTAGTGCGCAACTTGGAATTGTCGAGGGTGCTGAGACACTGCAATTCACCTTGGGGGAGGTCCATAATATAATATCCAAATTACCCTCGGGCAAGGCCCCTGGGTTAGATAAAATCCCGGGTGACTTATTTAAGCACCAACCCAGGGTTTGGGCCCCGTATCTGCTGGAAGTCTTCAATGCAATTCTCGGGGGAATGGCAGTACCTAGCACTTGGCTGGGAGCAGAGATTGTACCTATCTTCAAGAAGGGCTCCCCTCTGCTCCCAGCCAATTATAGGCCAATCAGCCTCATTGGTGTAGCACAAAAAACTTTTGCGAGGCTGATACTTGACCGCCTGCAGGAATGTATAAAGGAAAACTCTGTCTTAAGCACATACCAGGCAGGGTTTAGGTCCAAGGTCTCGACGATGGACCAAATTTTTCGTTTGGCCCTTTTATTCTGGAAGACGGTGTGGGTGGAGGGGGGTTCGTTGTACACCGTCTTTGTCGATCTCCGCGCAGCCTTTGATTTGGTTCCGCGGAGCAAATTATGGACAGTACTCGCTGACCTTGGTGTTCCTCCTGCTCTTTTAGACATCATTGTTCGCTTGCATACTCATAATTATGGTCAGGTGCGGGAGGTCGGGTACCCTCTCACAAAGATTTCCCGGTGGCAGAGGGGTAAGGCAGGGTTGTGTTCTTGCACCGACCCGGTTTTGCCTCTTTGTCAACGGGGTGATCAATCACCTAAACAATGTCCCCAATACAGATGCACCAAGACTTGGCGGCAGTAGGGTGCCCGCAATCATGTTTGCGGATGACACCCTCCTGCTATCGAAATCCCCAATGGGGATCCAGCGCATTCCTGAGGGCTTTGAGGCATTTTGCCAAGACCACAGTCTCGAAATAAATGCCCTAAAGATTAAATACATGATTTTTAATCCCCAAAAAAAACACCCCCCAATCCCACCATAGGCCCGAATAGGCTTGAAAGAGTTCTCACGTTTGCGTATCTGGGTGTGACTTTGAATGACAAACTGGAATGGGGTGAACACCAAGTCAAATCCCAGCTCAGATTGGCTCAAATAGCAGGGGGCATAATTAGGCTAGCCAATGGCAACAAATCATCTATTAGGCCGCGAGCCCCCCCCCTTGGAGATCTATAGACTCCAGGCCAGAGGTGCGATTCTGTACGGCAGTGAACTTTAGGGTCATACCTGCAAGAAAGAGCTGGTCACAGTTGAAAACAAGCTTCTTAGCTTCTAAAGTTACCGGCTAGCACCCCACTTCTGCCTCTCAGATTGGATCTGGGCCTAAAACCGTTGGACGAAGTTGTGGGTGTAAAGCCTTTAACCTTTTGGAGTAGATTATGGTCTACCCCTGAGCTAGCCAACTATAGGCAGGAACTGAAGGAAATTCTTGCTCTGCCTACCATAGAGAACATCCCGTGGTTCAAATATCTCAAAACTGAGTTTGCCCGGCTGGGTCTCCCCACCCTTTGGAGGGACCCTGAAATGGCCTGCCAGGGTTTGTCTCGTAAAGAGCTGGTGGCAACTTTTTATGCTTGTAACCTTGCATCCCATACACAGGGTATACGCCCAGACTCCCTGGTTAACACCTTCCTTGGGGTGAAAGACTTTTACAAGTTTGAACCAGTTCTTGACGATATTCTTCCGAATTTGGCCAGGAAATTATACTCACAATGGCGGTATGGTACTCTTCCGCTTAGAGCATTTACAAGTAAATGGAAGTTCCACACCCTGAAAAATTGTCGAGGCTGCAATTGCGGGCTTGAAGACGAATTGCACCTAGTCTTCTTTTGCCCCGCACACTGTGCGGCTAGAAGGTTCTGGATAATCCCACTTTGCAAAAATGTAGGGTTTGGTAAATGCTCTGAGGCCTTCAGAATTCTCAAGACTGATCTCTCAAAAGTAACTGTTTTTGCGATGGCCAAATTCCTTGAAGCAGTATGGTACAAGAGACGGCTTCTAATTTCCAGGTTACCCCATCCCTGACCAGATCAAGTACTATTGTCTGCGCATCCCTTTTGCATTGGTCACTTTTTTAACTAGAATTCAAATTTTACATAAAATTGTCTTGTTTTTATCTAAATAGATTGTAAAATAATTAACAGTACTGATTTATCGATTGTCTGTATACTTTAGGTTGCTATGTATTGGGACAGCTTCCTGTTTTATTTGTATGCAATTCTGCTACTGTTGTAACATTGTTGTCTAATCTTGGTTTGTATGTAATTGTATGCCTATCTTTTATGGCAATTGCCGAAATAAAGATTAATAAAATGAAAATAAACAAAAACTGGCGTATCCTGACGTCTGCATCCATCACGTGGCCGAAAACCAGGATTTGCAAACAGAAGGACTCGCAATTTAAAAGATATCCTTGTCCACACCCAACCTCCAACAGCAAAACAAAAACAAAATGTGGGCCTGTGGCACCACCCACCAGTGACTGGACACTTCCATTGTGGCACATGTTCAGTTTGTAAATTAACCAAAATGACAAAAGAGTTACAACTTTTACCCAATCTGAAATGGACCATCAAGAGCCATACTAACTGCAATACCAGCCATGTAATTTACATGATAACCTGCCCATGCAATATGCACTACATAGGCATGACCTGCAGAAAAGTAAAACAGAGGATCTGCGAGCATCGCAGCAACGTGAAGTGCAAGAAAATTACTACAAAAATGTCAACGCACTTTCTTGAAGTGGGTCACACAGTGGATGACCTGAAATGGATTGTTCTAGAGACACTACTACACAAAGATCAAAATGCTGAACGCATCTTGTTCGAAAAAGAACAAAGATGGGTACACAGATTGAAGACAGACCAAATAGGATTAAATGACAATAGCCCGTGGGTAAGGCTGAATAAATAATCTTGATTTACCAACATGAACTATAAATAATATGCTACATGCACCATTTAGAAAGCCTAGGACACAGCAACCTGCATCAGACTCCTAGTCTCCATTCTTTATAGGCTGAAACCGATTAACATCTTAACATCCTAACACGCAAATTAGCTAAAAGAATAATATATATTATGTATTTCTTATTAAGCAAATTGAGTGTGGTCCAACACGTTTGGTTTAATTTAAAAGTGTTTAATATCTTTATTGAAATACACAATAAGAGCAATCTGTCTTCACAAAACAAACAGTCTTTCTTCGCCTTTTCCGCGATGAGAATCTTGGCCTTGAAAAACGTGACCCGGAAAGCCAGCTAACAACCGGGTCCAAGAAGGCAGCGTCAGCACAAGCCGTACCGTAGGTTTAGCCGCAGGTAACCAGAACGCGAGACTCCTGAATGCAGCAAAACCGTAACGTACAATATTATTTATTTTGACCTGTGTACCATTGTCATCTACAGTAGGCTCCCTGACCCCCTGGCACCCGTTGAAGCGTCAAATAACCGCTATTGAGGTATGTTTTGACAATGTGAGGTGAAAGACGCTCAATAGTGTCTCTCTTGAGTGACTACCTTATTCATCATTAAACATTGTGCCAAATATCGGCACGCATATTACCAGATACCACTCACTTGAATGCCCGCTATTAATATGAGAACTAATGTGTATCTTGATAAAAATGACCGAGACCTTTATATGTATGTGAGAACCAAATCACTTGCAATGTACATAGAACTATATGCCTATATGCTGGTGAATACATGCAAACTAACCCTGAGTAATGGTAATTAGCCAGCACATACTTTACGATAGTGTTGGAACTGGCCCTTCTTGCAGGGTCATCCCCAAACTTTTTTCTTCTTCCTCCCTTTTCCTTATTTTTCCTGACCCGTGGCTGTTGGCAATAGGACTCTGCACACTTTACCACTGCTGATCAGTGCTAAAGTGCATATTCTCTCTGTGTAAATTGTTAACATGATTGGATATACATGATTGGCATATTTATATCACCACGAAGTCCCTAGTAAAGTGCACTGAGTGTGCCAGGGCTGGTGATGACAAATGCTACTAGTGGGCCTGCAGCACTGATTGTGCCACCCACATGAGTAGCCCCGAAATGGTGTCTCAGGCCTGCCACTGCAGTGCCTGTGTGCAGTCTAGGAACTGCTGTGTTCTCCTACTCAGTATCCTCACTGATCCGGCCTAACCCTTCCCTTTTTGTGCACATTAGTCACCCCTATGGAAGGCCCAGGGTACCCCCTGGGCAGGGTGCAGTGTATGTGAAAGGTAGAGCATGTACTGGTGCAGGTGACATGCTCTGGTAGTGAAAGGCAGCCATTCTCGTTTTTCACTATTGTAAGGCTATCTTGCTCCATAGGTTAACATGGGGGATGCTGGCTACAGTGGCTACCAGCATTTCTTCCCATAGGAACGAGATAGGACATCAGAGTCTAGTATCCCTGAACTCAGAATTTAATAACACATCTTTTAGGAAATGTTGTTTTTAAATCCTGTGTTTGAGAACAGCACTTTTAGAAAGTTGCTGTTCTCTAGTCTGGCCCTTCTGTGTGCCTTGGCCAGTTAGAGTATTGACTGTCTGGTTTGAGAGTGACAGGGGCTGGGGATTCCCCAGGAGGCTGGCTGAGTCAGCCCTAGGCTGAATAACTGCATTTGCAACCTGAGTGGTGGGAGGAGTTACCACCTGGGCCTGAATAGGGCTGTTCCTGCCTGCCACAATGCTGGCTCCACCTCCTGCTGGGCGTCTGACGACCCTGCCCCTCACTCTGAAAGGAAAGGAGAAGCCAGGAAAACAAAGTACTCAAGAAAC
The DNA here is from genome assembly GCF_964263255.1 of Lissotriton vulgaris. NCBI lineage: Eukaryota > Metazoa > Chordata > Amphibia > Caudata > Salamandridae > Lissotriton > Lissotriton vulgaris. Next base: position 556,486,641 of record NC_141694.1, read on the forward strand.
ACCCAGAACTGGTTCAGACCGGGCTCAGGCCCCACATGCACAAAGTGAACAAAGACTTTAAGGGGTATAATTACAGGACCCCTGACAACAGAAAATTAGATCATCCTGGAATCAAGAAGGAACCTCTGCCACGGAGAAAGCTGACTCTGAAGAAGGAAGACTGTCCTGCTGTTGCTCTGCTGGACTGACCTGTTGCTTTGCTGCCAAGGAGAGGGGAAGGACTTTGCTGTTGTGCTGTGTCCCCTGTCTTGAAGGAATCTCCAAGGGCCTGAGAAGAACTGGCTCCCTGTTAAGAAGTCCCAGGAAAAAAAGGACTTCACCCTTAACTTCCCTGAACTCTGCTGAGAGAGTTCGGTCCTTCCTAGAGTGCTTGATCCAGTTGTGGATCCTCTAGGAAGTTGTACCTGTGCTGGGAAGCTTGAAACTAAGCTTGAGAGACTTTTTGCAATTGAAAAGTTATCGCATCGCTCGCTGTGGAGCGCTTCCCCGACAGTGCGAGAAGTTTCCCGCCGCTACGAAGGTCGAGATCGTCGCAGCACCTATTGCCGCTGTCAGAGCCGTCGCATCCTTCGTTTGCGGGACGCACCCGATCGGTGCGGGAAGCCTAACATCGCTGCAAGTGTCATCGCAGAGCCTGTCGTCGCTGGGTGAGATCGCTGCACTGCTTGCTTGCGGACCGCATCACGTCGCTGCGAGTGTCTTCGCAGAAGCCATCGCATCAAGGAGCTGCGAGAGAGAAGATCACCGCTGGTTCGCGCATCGTCGCCCCGGAGATCGTCGCAACTCCAAAGATCGCCGCATCGTGCCTTTGCGAGAACAAACGTCCTACGGTATCTCAACATATCATGTACCTACATTACAATCTTATCGTCCGGCACATGGAACAAAATGAGCAGGGAATATTTTGCCAATTTTTTGCCAATAATAAACAGCACTAATTGAGCCGTCATAACTTGTGGCTAGATATGAGTGGGTTGACGTTGCCCGAATGAAACGTGCTCAACAAAGTATTGCCATTTTCCAGTTGCGATATAAACATTGTGATAACCAAAGGGTTATCAAGTCCCATGTCAATGTTTCCCCTCCCCTTAGTTAAACGTTTTATCTTTACAGGTACTACAAGACCTCAACGCAGCAAAGGACTAATATGTCATTTTGCAACACCTTCCTACCAGAATAAGTAATCCTTATAGATGGTATTTTAAGTCACTTCACATGGTCCTGAAGAAAGCCCACATGACCAAACTGGCAAACGAGGGCTAAAACATGTTGACCTTTCTTATCACGAAAATTGAGTGCATATGACCCATTATAATTCAATTTATGCACATATAAATATTTTCAGACAAGCTGCTCGAATCCAGAAAAAATAAAAATGTAAGTCTGGCTGGCCGAGCATTTTATAATTTTTCACTCACCACTTATCACTGCTCACTACTGCTTTTAACCAAGGGTATATACCTCCAGGTGGAGGTTGCATAACAACTAACCCAATGATTATGCAGTTACATGTATAAATGGCGGAGAACCAAGATATACCGCTACTTCGATCCTTTTCACACGTGCATGAGGGTTTTTTAATTGGGACCAACACAAACCTCTCCTGTATACCGAGGTTATGCAGGACAAGTGATCCTACTCTGTGGCCTTTGACACCGTCTCACTAAATATCACTTGCATGTCTTCAAACTTGAGGGATCAGCAACACTGTCCTCAACTGGCTCGCCTCTGTTCTCTCTAATTTGACTCCAAAGGTTTTCCTCTCCCCCTTCAAATCAGCAATTTATCAACTCAAGTATGGAATACCACAGGGCTCCTATGTTATTCAACACATATTTTACCTCTTTAGCCCAGATGCCCCAATCTTAAGGCTTTGCAATTGCATGCTAAGCTGACAACATATAGCGGATAGTGTCTATTGTCGAGAAAATCTCTACCAAAGAAAAATTAAAGTAATGCCTCTCTTCTGTTGCACTATGGATGCAAAAGAGTTGCCTTAAACTTAATTCCAAAACAAAACTAAGTTGTTTTCTTCTGAAAAGTTTTATAATGTGTTCATTGATCCACCTACTTCCATTTTGTCCTTCGCTAGAAATTCAAAGCGATAAAGGATTGGCGTCACTATGCTCGCTACTATCCAACTCCTATGGTCTCTCTCGCCTGTAACTCCAGCTTTCCAAACAGCTCTTCATGAATAAGTATTCCCTCCTTCCAAACTTATGTTAGGCAACATTAAAAACCTCCCTTGATATACTGCAGAACTTAAAACAGCCGAGAGTCTTATGTTAAACTAACACAAATCCCAGAAATTCCTACAAAACAGGATGTAATGGCTCCATCATGAAAACCAACTCTGAACTGACGTTATGCTCAGTGTGGTGTATTCAAAGTGCCAGTAAGATTTAGAGCATATAACTTCCTAAGTGATTGTCTTGCACCAACACCTGATGAGCTCAATAAGCCTGTGGGACAACTATCTGCACCAGGATTGTGGGTGGGTGCTTAAGCCTTAGTTTCCACGACTGGTGCTTGAGTAGTTATGGGCAATCGGAATCGTTGTGTCCCGGTAATCACGTCTTTGATAATGTGAGTAGTGGAATCATGGCATCTTCTATGCAGTGTACTCCATTAGTAAGCAAAAACTCTAGATCGCTGTGGTGTTCACAAATTATAAGTAAGGCTCCCTGTTTTCCACTTTTACGGATTTTTACAGATAAATACAGACATAAAACAATGTGTTTTCTGTCCGCATTTATATTTAGAAGGGGATAAATACAGAAAATGGTCCTACTTTTAAGTGACTCTCCGTGCGGTCTTTCATGAATTATAGACGAGCAGCTGAGCAGATGGACAGCATGGAAATAAAAAAACTGGATGAAATTTCTTTAAATAACGCCATATAACAACATACATTTATGGTATAATGCTAGTATTTACCAGTGGATGTATTGTTTTTCTAATATTTGCCAGCCTTAAACAGCTAAAACAACACAGACATCAAAGTATGAGTGCGCGTCTATCAGTTAAACAAATATGGAAATGTACAGTTTTACAACTTCATTTATAAGCAGAGCACAAAATAAATATGGATACAGATAATATGGCAAAAAAATAAATATGGATAAATACAGACGGAAGTGTTAAAAAAATAAATACCATAACACCGGGAGCCCTAACTATAATGCTCGTGTCTCTAAGCTCCAGTCTCAGGGCAGGTGGCAACCAGAAGCATCACTGGCCTGCCAGCTGGTGTCATAAGTACAGTACAAAGTTAAACGGTAAATTATCTCTGTACCTAATACAAGCTAGTTGGTTGTATCACTGCAATTTAATTCAATTTTGAGAGGAGCCGAAAGACGTAAAGACCCTAACCATTGGGATGGTGAGGGGTGTGAACGCGCGGCTGCTATGATGAGGTAGCTCTGTCCGAGTCCTACCTCAGATTGCAGTCTGCCAACAGCAATTCCAAGCATGCTCCCTTGTTGAAGCTTCATAGAAACGTATTAAAATGGAATAGAACAGCTGCCATGCACGTTTTCCAATTTCAATATTTCCATCGTTGAAATTAACATCTATGTATCTAATGAATACAAGAAAGTCAGAATTTCAGAGGTTACACTTTTTGGAGAGTGATCATCTGTGACTCTCCAAATTTCTAATTATGTATAAAGAATTCTCTAAAACAAACTCAGATCTGAGCGATTGGGAAAATAAAATGCATTTCATATGCACTGTAAAAGAATAATTACTATTGACAATGTGCAGCCTTTATAAAACTGACATCATTTAATGGATAACGAAGTAATGTTTTAGTAGGACGAGCTGGTATTTCCATAGTAACGTGAAAGCAGTGTAAAGTAGGAATATATCCCATATAACATTAGCAGGATGGGTTCGCACCAGGTGAGAAGAGACTGGGTGACATGCCCACCGAGAAAGAAGAGATGGGGTTATGATCTGGCTCGGTGCAAGATACCGTATATTCTGCAGCTGTTTGGAGACGTTTCATGAGGAAAATCTACATAAAACAAGTGGAAATGGGAGCGATGCAATTTAGCGTAAAATGTATACTTTTTAGGCAACCAGACTAACAAAACAAACGTGTACGTGGCATGACAGCATGGTTGCTCATGTCCCGACTGCTAACTCGTACTAATAATTAAGGTGCCAAATTATCTGGGGAGTATTAAGTGGACAAGACTGTTTTGTGACGAGGAAGTGTGACACACGACACTGATACGGTAGGTTACACATACTCAACCATGAGAAAGTCACAAGCATACCCATCCATACCCTTAGTTGCTGTGTGGTTCTGTTGCAATTATGGATGAGTGTTTTTTTGCTGTTTTGTTTCTTGCGTATTTGGAGCAGGGTTCAATTGTTTTGGTGGTCCGTTACGCTCTGTGGTTCCCTAGTTTGGGTGCAGTAGCTGTCAGGATGATGTCACTACATGCAGCGGGGTACTCTGGGAACAGCGCACTGTGCAAACATGACAAGTCTTGCAAATAAGGAGGAAACCTCCAGAACGTGTGTCTTACCTTCCGTCCCCCGACAGAAGATATTTAAAGAATCATTAGTCTGTACTTCACTCCTGACTCAACACCAGCCAACTTCCATATGTGAAGACGAGGAAGGGGACGTAATCAGAAAGCTTTGGGTTTAAACTGATTGACAGGCTAAGGGGCGGTACTTTCCGCTAAAACATCTAGTAAATTCTTCCCATTGGCCAAAAAGCTACCCGCCCCGAAAAATAGGACCTATCCATGTCGATCAACCCCCTTTGCTCCTACACCGGAAAAGATTGCCCACTTGCTCCGGAAAAGGTAGTCCAGCTCTGGTGAACTGACATTCTACCTGTTGTCTAACAACTGAGAGGAAGAAAATGTGAACTCAGGACTACAGAAGGGCAGATCTGTTTGTGTATGAGTTACTGTCTAGTTACGTTTTCTTTAAAATACGTTTTGATGTTGGCAAATTAGATCCGCGCTTTATGGCTAGCAAATTAACGCCAATTCACCAAAATGTCAGCAACTTATATTAGACAGTTATACTCCTACGTAAATTTTAACTTTTGTCCCAACCGTTGCTTACAACCGTCTCGCGCATGATTGCAACTTTGCACGCGCTTGGTAATTGGAAGATGTGTTTGTGGGGCGGGGCACGGGTGTCTACGATTCGCGTAGCTCATTTTTGGGGTTTATTCTAATTCTCTATAACACGCAATTTAAAATACATAACTTGGCTAATCGTAGAGCATGTCGAGTGTGCTGATGCGTGTTTATGTAAAATGCAAAATAATATTGTTAAGATAAAAGTGCAGAATAAACGTGCAAGCTTTAATGAAAATGAAATGTTTTTATAATGTTAAAAATGCACTTAGCAGTCATTTATTCTTACAAGGCGTCAAATAGCTAAAGCATCATTGCTTAACAAGCATAGTCATTAGTTTGCTGAAACACATAAAATGTTTAATTCTTGACTTTTCCATGCTTGGTTTTTTGTAGGTCTCGCCTGAGACAGTCTCTTCGAGACATTTAGTAAGTGGCTTTTAAAAGTGCCACCAGAGGCTTTTGCTAGCCTCCAGCTTGCGTCATGAGCACCTGCACAGCTGCCATCTGTGTTGTTATTGCTATAGTCAGGCTCCTCTGCTCGCACTTATTATTTGTTATTGCTGTAGTCAGGCTCCTCTGTTCGTCCTGCACCCGCCAGAAATGGTCGCTCCTAACGCTGCTCCCTGCCCTGACCCAGACCCAGAAACTGGTATCGTTAAAAATTTCTCCAGACTGCTACTTGCCGAATTCTGATTTATTAACGCTCCGCCCGCATTTCTGCAGATTCAATTTGTGCCCGCTCTGCTCACGCTACAGCTGCTCGCATTACTGCTGATTTGATTTTGATTGAATTTGGGTCCCGCTCTGCTCGCACTACTGCTGCTTAACTTTATGCGTGTCTGATTGAATGAAGTAGCGCTCTGCTCGCACTACTGCCACTTTCTCGTGTGCTAGAGTGCTGTTTAATTTCCGTAGCGCTACACAGGAGTTTGGATCATTTCAGAGCGCTATACTGCCACAGTGCGCATTAATTCACCAATCAACTGTGTTTTCTGCCTTTAAAATGTGTTATCGATTCTGGGTTGATTGTGCTGGTGCCATTGCCCTTTCCCTAGCCTAACTCAGGTTGTGCCCTAATCTGGTCGTGTTAGACTTTTTAGCTCGCAGCCATTTTGTTGTTTGTTGTTTAACCCTGAGCCCAGTTCCCCACCACGCTCCCCCCTCCCAGCTGCCCCGCCCTCGCCCCTCCCCTCTCCTCCATCCACTTATGACAGATGCCTTCCCGCGCAGCGTTCACGCTCAGCGGTCGCGCCCCATGCGCGCCGAAGGTGCGCCAAAGGTAAGCCTGGACCGCGCCCAGTGCCGGTCCCCCTGGTCCCCGCCGTTCCCAACCCACTAAAATCACATATGATGCCGCAACTCTCCTCGCCCTCAACCCCTGATGCACACCACAATGCTGCAAAACCACTCCAGGACGTACCCACGGCCCATTCGCCTGCCTCTCCTGCAAGTTCAACTGCTTCAGGACCCTCACCAAATCCACTTCCTCCACACACAGCTCCGACTCGAACCACCTGAAGTGCATCCTGCTCAACACCCGCTCGGTCCACAGACACGCAACTGAACTCTGGGATCTACTCGACACTGCGTCACCAGACATCGCCTTCCTCACAGAAACATGGATGAACACATCATCAGCACCCGACATCGCCATAGCCATACCGGACGCTTACAAGATTATCCGAAAAGACCGCACCAATCAAACAGGAGGAGGCATCGCCATCATCCACAGGAACACCATCAAAATCACGACCAGCTCCGACGATAATCTCGCAACCGCCGAACATCTCCACTTCCAGATCCACACCGACCCCAGGACCACACTTAGAGGCACCCTCATCTACAGGCCTCCAGGTACCCGCACTCAATTCAGCGATGACATCACGGACTTCGTCAGCCCACATGCCCTCGCCTCCGAGAACTACATTCTTTTAGGAGACCTCAACTACCACCTTGAAAACAAACACGACAGCAACACCACCACCCTTCTAGACAACCTGGCCAACCTCGGACTCAAACAACTTGTTGACATCCCCACCCATGCTGCCGGACACACACTCGACCCTATCTTCACTTCCAGCAAGCATATCTTCTTCGATCGCACCACAGCTCTCCATTGGACGGACCACAGCTGTGTTCACTTCAGCTACAAAACCACCCTGAACCACAACCGCCCACAACCTATTCCTCGGAGAAACTGGAACAAAATCACCTCCGACCAACTCCTCACATCACTAAACCAAAACCCACCCACCCTCTCACTGGACCCAAACCAAGCGGCCACCAATCTCAAGCAATGGATCACCCACAGTGCTGACGAATTAGCACCCCTGAAAAAGCCCCCGTTTAAATCAGCCAGGAAAAAGGCTCCCTGGTTCAACGATGACCTTAAAAAGCCCAAGAAGCTATGCCGCACCCTGGAGAAAACATGGAGAAAAAACCCAACCACCGACAGCATGGCCACCCTCAAGGCAGCCACCTGCAAACACCACCAACTGATTCGATCCGCCAAGAAATCCGCATTCAAGGATCGTCTCAACAACAACTCTCACAACAGCAAGGAACTCTTCAACATCGTCAAAGAATTCACCAACCCCACTGCAGCATCTAACGACATCACTCCCTCCCAAGACCTCTGCGATGCGCTATCCTCCTTCTTCTACAACAAAATAGCCGACATCCACAACAGCTTTGATAATACCCCCAGCGATCAGCCCTCCCCACCCCCCTCAGATCCTACTCCGCCAACTAACAACCTTAGCAACTGGAACCCAATCACCACTGAAGACACCACCCGCCTAATGAACTCAATCCACTCTGGCTCGCCAACCGACCCCTGCCCCCACTACATCTTCAACAAAGCTGACTCCATCATCGCACCCCATCTACGCGACGTCATCAACTGCTCGTTCAACTCTGCCACCTTCCCAGATAGCTGGAAACACGCCGAACTCAGCGCCCTTCTGAAGAAACCCACAGCAGACCCCTCGGAACTTAAAAACTACCGACCCATATCCCTCCTCCCATTCCCGGCCAAAGTCATTGAGAAAGCCGTCAATAGCCAACTCGCCGCATTCCTTGAATCCAACAACTCCCTCTATCCATCTCAATCTGGGTTTCGAGCCAAACACAGCACCGAAACCGACCTCATCGCAGCGACTGGCGACATCCGAACACTACTGGACAACGGAGAAACAGTGGCCCTCAGCCTACTCGACCTATCCGCCGCTTTCGACACAGTCTGCCACAGCACCCTTATACAACGCCTCAGCAACATCGGCATACAAAGAAAAGCCTTGGACTGGATCATCTCATTCCTCGCTGGGAGAACTCAAAGAGTTCGACTTCCCCCATTTAACTCAGAGGCCACTGAAGTCATCTGTGACGTACCACAAGGATCTTCACTCAGTCCCACCCTCTTCAACGTTTATATGAGTCCTCTCGCCTCCATCGCGCGTCAACACAACCTCAACATCATCTCTTACGCCGACGACACCCAGTTAATCCTTTCCCTCACCAAAGACCCCAACACCGCCAAAACCAATCTTCACGAAGGCATGAAAGAAGTAGCCGAATGGATGAAACATAGCCACCTAAAACTCAACTCAGACAAAACCGAGGTGCTCATCCTAGGTTCTTCCCCCTCTGCCTGGGACGACTCTTGGTGGCCCTCCGCTCTGGGCACAGCACCCACTCCCACAGACCATGAACGTAACCTTGGCTTCATCCTAGACTCCTCTCTCTCGATGTCCAGACAAGTCAACGCAGTATCATCCTCCTGCTTCAACGTACTTCGCATTCTCAAAAACATCTTCCGCTGGATCCCCCTTGAGACAAGAAAAACTGTCACCCACGCACTGGTCACAAGTCGACTGGATTATGGAAACACCCTCTACGCCGGAATCACAGCAAAATTACAGAAAAAACTCCAACGCATCCAAAACGCATCAGCGAGACTCATATTAGACGTCCCTCGCCAAGATCACATCACCGGACACTTAAAAGACCTCCACTGGCTTCCTGTCAACAAAAGAATTACTTTCCGCCTTCTCACCCACGCACACAAAGCCCTCTACAACCTAGGACCCGAATGCCTCAACACTCGACTGTCATTCTACAAACCCACCCGCCAACTAAGATCGTCCAACCAAGCCCTCGCCGCAGTCCCGCGCATCCGAAAATCCACCATGGGTGGCAGATCATTCTCCTTCCTTGCTGCCAAGACCTGGAACTCACTCCCCACTCACCTCCGCCTTACTCAAAACCACATCTCCTTCAGAAAAGAACTTAAAACATGGCTTTTCGACAAATAATGAACCCCTCCCCAAGCGCCTTGAGACCCTCTGGGTGAGTAGTGCCCTATACAAATGCCCGAACTTGAACTCCCCCCTCCCTCTTCATCAGTTTCATTTGTGTCTTCTATCCTGTGAACCCCCTCTGCTCGCACTCCCCCCTCTCTTCTCCCCCTCCCTCTTTGTCAGTTTCATTTGTGTCTTCTATTGCTGTGAATGCTCCTGTTTCCATCAGGCACACACACCATCAGTCGTCAGTGCACGCTTTCACCAGGCAAACACACCACCAGCCGTCAGTGCACGATTTCACCAGGCACACACACCACCAGCCATCAGTGCACGCTTCCACCAGGCACACTTCCACCAGGCATACACACAACCAGCCGTCAGTGCTTGCTTCCACCAGGGACACACACCATCAGCCGTCAGTGCACGCTTTCACCAGGCACACACACCACCAGCCGTCAGTGCACGCTTCCACCAGGCATACACACAACCAGCCGTCAGTGCTTGCTTCCACCAGGGACACACACCATCAGCCGTCAGTACACGCTTCCACCAGGCACATACACCACCAGCCGTCAGTGCACGCTTTTCCACCAGGCACACACACCACCAGCCATCAGTGCATGCTTCCACCGGGCACACACACCACCAGCCGTCAGTGCACGCTTTCACCAGGTACACACACCACTAGCTGTCCGTGTACGCTTTCACCAGGCACTCACACCACCAGCCGTCAGTGCACGCTTTCACCAGGCACACACACCACCAGCCCTCATTGCAAGCTTTCACCAGGCACACACACCACCAGCCGTCGGTGCACGCTTCCACCAGGCACACGCACCACCAACCGTCAGTGCAGCAGGCAGGCTCTTCTCATAGTTTCTTGTTACATATGTGTTCGATGCCTGGGAGGGAGTGGGTCGAGTTTCCTTGAGCCATGCTGAGTATGCAGGTGCAAGAAGGTATATTTAGAAGCCATGGAAACAGGTATGCTCCCGCCCACACTCAGAGGCCACGATCATAACCATAATAAAACCTGATAAACATCCGACTAGCCCAGAATCTTATCGGCCCCTCTCGTTGATTAACTTAGATGCAAAAATATATGCAAAACTACTGGCAGACAGACTGCAGCCCATTATGCCACAGATAGTGCTATCGGATCAGTCTGGATTCGTCCCGTGGCGAGCTACCTCCCATTGATGGAGCAAGGATTCGCACGTAAAGCGACTTGCTCACATTCAAGAACCTCATATAACCAATAATGTCAATAGCCAACCTGTTTTGTCATTAATAATGCACTTTCACACAACACGCGGGTGTCCCAGAGATGCTTGCCTATGTGTCTATTAATCTTAACGAAGCTTTCATACTGAAAGATCGCTGTTTTGCAGAAATCTAGTCTGCGCATGCGTCGGTCATACCCATGTGACGTGACGCACTCGTAGTTCTGGAGGGATTTTTCGCACATGCGCATTATTGCAAATATGGCCGCTTTATTTTGTAACATGCATCTTGCTTGCTACCGCTGCTTTGGCTCAGCTGTCTATTTCTGCTTAACCTCTAATGCTATAGATATTATAAAGTAAGGGGTGCAGTGAAGCTAATCATGGTATACAGTGTATTCATTTTTTCTGTGTTTCTAATTTGTTTTCGTGTACTTTTCATGTACCGCGTATCTGTGGGCCTGGGAGTGGGAAGCCTCTCCATCTTAGAAGTCTGAAAGGGACTCATCACGTGACAGGAGAAACAAAGTCTTGCAACAGTGGAACTCAGCCAGCTGGCTGCCGAAACTGAGATGCTCCTGGGAACCTGCCCTCTGTCCTAGGAGAAGACTTCGACTTGTACCTGAAATGTATCAACTTATATGATAATGTTTGTGTGCCCTATTGTTTCAGCAATGGTATGCCATGGGAACTGGAATGTAAGGGGTGGGTACGAAAAATTAAATATTCATTGTGGGAACACTAAATTCTAGGTGGTGACAATGACCTAACCACCTCTCTTGTCCAATTCAAAGTTGGGGATCCTGTCATTTGCAACATTTATGGGTGGTCCATGGACCCGAAAACAGTATAACTAGTCTAGGTTTAGCTAGAGAAATTGTCCGACTTGTCAGAGTAGCAGACCTGTCACTGACCCTACGAACTCTATAGGTGATTGATACAGAGAGCTGCGGAGCACTCTGTCCGTAATTTCCACAAACTCCAAGGGGTGGAATAGTCTTAAGTGTTGGCGAAGCACTTTGCTGGGAGATTCGAGAACCCAATCGGGGTACTGGTGGATTCCGTGCAGAGAGGGAGTAGCGCAGGCGTTGCATCCGAAGCTGCAGGTGTTGGTCGTGCCCTTTGATGAGCCCAGTCCTGATCCAAATCCTGAGGGGTATCCTCTCCTGACTGTCCATGAGCTGTACCTGCTCACCTACTGGCATCCTAAGTCTTTGAGGGTCCTTGTCCTCGCCTTTTCCCAAACTGACCCGTGGCCTGGGTTAGTCCTCATTCCCGTCCTAGGTAAATATAATTGTGGGTGTCCGTCTATCCTCTCTTCCTTTTAATAAAGCATCCTTGCTTATGTTATTTTCCTTGTATTTCTCCAAAAGACTTACATACAAACTGTTTTATTAGCTATGTTCCATTCTTCCCTTTACCTGTAGGATATTATTGAACTGTTTATTTACTTAGTGTGATCAACTTTACTCTCGTTCAGAACTTATGCTTAAAATAATACCCAGAATAAGGTCTGTTTAAATCATATGTAGCAAAACTAGCACTCTACTAAATAGTATGTTCTTTCCCATTTTTACCTGCCTTAGTGTAAGCCTGAAAACTGAATAGCATGTTCCCTGTCACCCTTTCCCTGTAGTTTTAGCTCGCACTCAATGGTGCTCACTCTCATTCATAAATCACATTTTAGTTATTGATATTCTAATCTGTATAAACGTAATTTTCATGGCATACGAACTCTAAACTTTTACTATATAAAACCTTGAAAACCCTTCAGGTGTCTGTGGTCATTACAAATCATAAATTGTTATGCAAATGTATAAGGTATTTTTGTTAGTCTTATCTCCTACCCACTGCTAGCTCCTGATTCGTCGGGAAAATAGGTACCTGTGGCAAGGTGGTAAGTCAGGTACTCTGGAAATAGTAGTAAGAAAAACACAAAGAATTACTGATAGTGACGTGTAAACTCGTCCGATTCACAAAAATGCAGTCTTAAACATGTCATGGGCCCAAATGCGTGTAATTTGGTGAAATAAAGAGTTGGACCACCTGCGCGCTCTATCACCATAACCTTAGAGTACTATTTCGATTACTCCATTATTTGGACTCGAGGGTGCAGGCCATTGCTGCCCTGTTGGATGCCACAAAGGCCTTCAACTCTCTCGAGTGGAAGTTTTTATTTGCATTATTCATTAGAATGGGTTTTAGTCCTTCATTTATACAGCAAATCCAGATTTTGTATACTGCCCCCACAGCGCGGGTGAAAGTAAATGGTCAGGTGTCGGAACCGATCAATATCACAAGAGAAACAAGACAAGGCTGTCCGCTATCGCCGCTATTATTTGCTATAGCGACTGAGCCGCTGGCGGCCCGCCTCAGACAGCACCACACGCATCGTAGCATTGGGTTCACATCCAGAGGACTGCTCATCTCCATGTATGCAGACGACATGACTATTTATGTGGTGAAGCCTGAAGAAAATTTCGACCCGGTTATGAGAGAATTTATACGATATGGAAGTTTCACAGGTATGCAGATAAACTGGACAAAATCAGTGATATTCCCGCTAACAGATGGTACTAAACAGTGCGATACGGAGTTTCTTATTGAGTGGACGGATGGCGAGGTCAAATATTTAGGTATTTGGTTTAGTAGATCCATACAGGAAATATGGCTCACTAACTATGGTAGGGTGATGGAATGGATTGAAGTTAAGACGCAGAGAGGCAAAACACTACCACTTTCCCTGACGGGGCGTACAGCCCTCACCAAAATGGTGATTTTGCCTAAATTGCTTTATTTATTTGTGAATATCCTCCTCCCCCTAAACAGTCACTTTTTTAAAAGACTTCGGACTGGGATCCTGGAACTAGTTTGGGCGGGACGACAGCCTAGGGTGTCATGGAAATTATTGACGCTTCCTTTCACTCAGGGTGGACTAGCAGCACCAGACTTTGAGCTCTATGTGTATAGCGCTCAAGCACAATATCTACATTATTAGCAGCATCCAATTCCATTCCAACCACATGTGGCCATTGAAATAGATGTTGCTGCGCCCACCCCGCTGAATGTTACTGTATACCATCCATACAGACGTTTGCCATCAGACATTAACACAGTCAAAACTACAAGATGGGCTTGGTCGAAACTAGCCAAAAGGGCTGGAATCGGGGAGCTATATGCACCATCGATGCCTGCTAGGCGGTAACCCATTGTTAGGGCCACTAACAGATAGAGCAGTGACTGAACATGCGAGTAAACGCGGGTTGAAAGTGGCTAGAGATTGCTAACCGGATGATGAATTTCTAACGCTACAAAAGCTGTGCGAGCCAGATGCGCCGTCTGCTTCTGACACGCTATTATTTTACCAATTCAGAGCAGCATGTAAAGCACGTTATCCACAATTTCCAGAAGCACCACCCACGCTGCCAGCGTTGGAGGATTTGCTATCTAATAACTCCCCCCATAAATTGATTACACATATTTATAGCATAACACAGGACACATCACCGGTAATAACGTGCAGGTCCAAAACTGAGCGGGAACAGGAAGCAGGCATAACAAAAACTGACAAGCAATGGATATTTTGCTGTACACAGCTTGAAAATGTGTCACCTTATTATAGATTGAGGCTCATACACTTCAACTATTTGCACAGAACTTATTGCACGCCTAAGCAGCTATGTCGTATGGGTCTTCAGTCGGATGCCAACTGTTGGAGATGTGGGGCGCTGGACGCAACTTTTTTCCATTTGACCTGGGATTGTGGGCAGGTGGCGCAATATTGGGTAGAAGTGCTGGGACACATAGGGCACATTATTGACGTGGATTTAAGAGTTGACCCTCTCCTGGCACTTCTGGGGTTTGTCATGGAGGTGCCTAGTGTTTCACGTAAGCTGGCTGCTCTGTTGCTGTGGTTGGGCAAGCGCCAGATAGCGCTGAACTGGAAGAAGGCAGCCCCGCCCACGGTGGCGGGATGGATACGATTAGCTGTTTATTGTAAAGACCAACTGACGAACTACTGGGACCTTTTGCCAAGTAGGTCTAGACCAGCTGATATTTGGGAATTATTTGTATTATGGCTGGGTCAGACTGGCTCTGATTTGTGCCCGCATTGATTTAATGTACAGAGGGGGGAGGTAATCTAAGTGTAGTAGAGGCGCATAGGGCAGTGAAGGGGCTGGAGGGTGACTCTGTTGGGGGTGGGATGTGTACAGCGGCTTTTCATGGGCTCGGCGAAATACATGGGCCATGTTTCAGTTAGATTAGGCAATACAGGAAGACATTTTAGTTTATAATATGGGTTGGGGCTATGGCAGGGGGTTGGGATAGGGGGTTGTTAATAAGGTTTCAAGACCAAATAGGAAGAGCTTCATATTATGGATGTTTCCGACTCACACAAGTAAGGATTCTCATTGTGATACTACCAAAAACACTGCCGGGCCCAATGGGATGTCGGCTAACAGGCTGTGTTAACAAATCTGTAACATGGATATTAAGTGCTGCGGCCTCCGGGTTGTAGGCTCACAGCTGTGTATTCTATGTTACGAGAAATAAAGGTCTTAAAAAAAATATATAGTATGCTGGTGCAGTGCATGAACTCCTGTGTGAGTGAGTCATGCTGCCTGGGGCACACTCACTCCACACTTGTAAATTGCGCCTGCACCAGGCTTTTTCTCATTTGTAAAGTTCGACACGTGGGCAGCCCCCACACCCCCTGGAATGACTGCTTCTTACAACCTGAATGGAAACAACATTCAGAGTAATGAAAGCAAGTTCATTTGATGCAAAGCACTGTTAACAAAAACCATGTCCCGCTATTGTAGATCTGGAAACTTAAACAAAAAATAAACAAGCATTGGCATAGCCAATAGGTCTTGCTTTTGGAACCTATAAGTATTTAGTTATGCAGCAGAATATCCTTGGTGCAACAACACCAACTGTTGCATGGCTAAACACTTAGGTCCCAAATGCAAGACCTATTGGCTATGGCAATGCTTGTTTAGTAAATGATACGTTTAATAAATGTTTTAATTCAGACTCAACAAAATGTTTCTGATGTCGTTTAACGAAGTAATGGAAAACAGCCTCGCAAAAGAATGCAGAATTTAAATGTGAATTTGACCTTTACACTTACTTGCTCTTTTCAATGAATAGGTTCTGTCTAATAATTTTTTTACTAATGGAGATTTTTCGAGTTCTACATAGATAATTGTTAGCAAAATATACAAGGTTAGAGATGTAGTTTAGAGTGTGAGAAAACAGTCCTGCATGAGAAAATGTTCCACCCTGAAAGTAGCAAACCTAGTATTACTGTCTATGAACTATTGTATTTGTTTGAGAAGAAGAGTGATCCTGTTCCCAGGAGAATACCAGAAAGGTGATTGGACAAGATGCAACTGTTTTCAACTGTTTGTAATATTGCATGTACCTAAAGTAGTTAATTGCAATTTCTTCAGACGCATTATACTGCTTTTCTTTATGACTTACCCAGATCCTTTTCTACCCTGCCTTATTTCACATTGCACAAAGACTCTACTGAGTTTCTTCATTCTCTCCTTATGGGAAGTTGTGCTTTAATTTAATTTAAATTTATTGATCTGCCTCATATGCTGAAGCTTAATGCTTGTATTCTCACTCTTGAACTGGAACCCTTTTTCGGTTCTGAATGACACCTTTTCTCACCCGATTCTTAGACTAGAGTTTCTTTCCTTTATGGGCCGCCCTCTATGCATTTTATTATGATTTTTGACTAACCATTTTTTGATTATCAATTCTATTCATATTTTGATTGTTGAAGTTAATAACAATAAAACTTATGACCTTTAATAAAGATGACTTACTAAACTTTGAATAATAAACCCCTTTAATTAATACACAACTCTTATTATTGACTGAACTTGGAATAGAAATTGTAATTTTAATTATTGCAATGTGCATCTTTTGATCATCTCTAAACCAAACGGCAAAGGTGCATTCAAGTAAAAGAATAAGGCAGGCTGTGTAATGGTAAACCAGTTTTTATTTAAACTGATACCCACTCCAGCAGGTGTGATTAATATTTTTAATGTATTTGAATACTAATCTCTGAGTGCTTGGGATTGCACCTATTGAGAGACAAGTTTAGAAAATTAACAACTCTGGTTTTCAAATGGAATTAATTAGTCCTTAGCTTTGAACCACCAAAGAAAAATATCAGTATCCACAATTCATGCTGCCAATATTTCAGATTGCTTTTGTGTGACATTTTTATGGTTTCAGTGTACTTATTAGTCGCATTCCACTGCCAAATGTGTGACACTTAAGAGTGACACTTTCTTGTGAATAAAAACAAGCAATTGAGTCCATAGAAACAGATAAATATAAAAAATTACATTCCTAAGCAATGACGAGCTCTAAAACGATTTTGAAACTGTTCCAAAAAACCCTCACTTGGAAGGTCACTAAAATATTGCTTCTTCTAAGATGATTGTTACTAGAAAGGCATCTAAGCAGCACCATGTCATATTTCATGATGGCAAAAGGCTTTGCTTTTAGATCTGCATGTAGTTGTAAATTGAAGTGAAGTGGATACTTATATAGCAAAAAACTGTCACCCTACGGGTATCCTGGCGCTTAGAATGAAGAAAGCCAATGTAACGGCGGAGATAGCTATCCGTGAGAAGAACTAATATTTGCTCCTAGGGAACAGCCAGGTTTTCAGGCTCTTCCTGAAGCACGTCCGCAAGCTAATCTGTCTGAGATGCCGGGGCAACTCATTCCATAGGCGCACAGCCGCCACGCCAAAGGCTCTGCCTCCCAACCTTGATCTCTTGAACCTGGTGGCCTTGATCAAATTAGCACTGGAGTTGCGAAGCTGCCTCCCGGGAGTATACCAGGTGAATCGCTCCTGCAGAGGAACAGGTCCCAGATCATGGACCGCTTTATAGACAACGCAGAGAGATTTAAGGCAGATTCTCTCATTGAAAGGCAGCCAGTGAAGATCACTCAAGGCCAAAGCTGTGGAAGACCGACGCTGTCTCTTAAGCACCAGCTTTGCGGCCATAGACTGGACTCTCTGCAACCCCTGCAAAATATATTGCTGTACTCCTAAATATAGGGAATTACAATAGTCCCGTCTACTTAAGATTTTGCTCCTCACTACCAAGGAACGAGAGTCATTTGGTAGTAGCGGAAGGATCCTCCGTAGCAAGCGCAGTAGGGAGAGACAGACACTGATGGTTTTATTGCCCTGTGACTCCATTTGGAGATTGCCATCCACCAGGACCCCCAGGTTATGCACTGTTTTGGCAGGGGTCAAAGGTTCATCGTCAGGGGTGAGCCTGAATTCTGACGGTACACTCTAGTAGCAGGACAGAACACCACCTCTGTTTTCCCCCCATTGAACTGTAAGGTGTTTTTCTCTGAGCCAGCCAGCAGTTTGACACATGCACTCCTGGAAAGTATCCATAGATACCACTTGTTTTCCTTCCAAGGAGAGCACCAATTGAGTGTCATCTGCATAGTTGACTAGGTCGATTCCAAAGGATCTAATCATGGGGAACAGGGGACGCAGATAGATATTAAAGAGGATAGGGCTGATCGCGGAGCCCTGTGGTACTCTGTGATTTACTATGGATTTGGCTGAGATAAAAGGCGTCAAAGACACAGCCTGTTGTCGTCCTGACAGATCAGATCGTAGCCACTGCAAGGCCCGTCCTTTAACCCCTATACTCACTAGTCTTTCCACTAACACTGCGTGGCTCACCGTATCGAATGCGGCTGACATATCCAGTAATACTAGGACCGAAGAGTTCACGTTGTCAGCACGCAGTCGTAGGTTGTCAATTACTGAGGCCAAAGTATTCCAGGGAGGTGTCTACCCGGGATCCCTCAAACACCTTCCTGGGAGACTCATCCTGGTTGCTGTGATCCGTGAGCTGAAGTTCCCCATTAATGTTTAGAAATTTCTCTTCAAAATAGGAGGCAATCTCGTCACAAAGTTTCTGCGTAGCAACCACCTTGTTGCTCATGCAGACAGGACTAGAAAGATCCCTGAAAATATTGAAGAGCGCTTTTGTGCTGTTGGGTGCTTGCAGAATGGATTTAGCAAAAAAGTTAGCTTTGGCCTTAGCAATAGACACCTTATACTGAGACTGTAATAATCTCAGATCTGTTTTTTCTGTCTCAGAGTAGGCCCACCTCCATTTTCTCTCAGCATCTAAATCCATATTCTCTAACATACTGGAAACCTCTTGGTAGTGCTTTATCAGGGATCTGCTCTTAATCAGCCCAGAGTTCAAAATCTCTCTGTCTAATCCCTTAGCAACAGGTAGTGGGCAGTTCCCCCCTCATCCCTCTTACCAATGTAAAGTAGCTCTTTCCTAGAATATTGTATCCAGTCTTGATTTCGGCTGCCGCTGGCAGCATGGCTGGTGCTGAGCGCGGACAGGCTCACACGGGTTTGCCTCTGGCGCGCCCTGCCGCCTGCATTTCCTGTCTTAAATAGGCATGCAAGTGCTAGAACACAACCACTAGAGCGCGACCCTGGGGAAACAACAATCCTCCCCCAAGATGGCGCTGAGAAGACACGGCGATCCCCGATTCTTGCTGAAAATGCGTTATGAGAGTGGCAAGTTTTATGTGCAGGTATGCGGAAAAAGTAAATTTCTAAAAGCTTGGTGACGTGAATTAACAGCGATGTGGAAATTTTTTAAAATAATGCAATTTGCCACATAGGTCGTCATTCGTCACATTTAAGACATACCATTTACAATTAATACATGTGAACTGTAAGGTTCAATAAAGATTTGTTCAAGGGAAAAGTGGTCCCTTTTATGATTTGACACTGCTGTTCTAAAAAAGCTGTTTTATTTGCTATATTAATGAAAACAGATTCTTTCAATTACAAACAAAAATGGATTTCTGTGTTATTCTGGCTGTCATCAGCAGATGTGTGACCACCTCAAGAAGAAGGGGGGACCTGCGGATAGGCCCGGCTTTAGTGCTCTTGGCTGCAGTCTGACAGTCTTTTTCGATGCCCCCTTCAATGATTTCATTCCCCATGGATTCCCTCACTACCATCCTCTAACAGTGCCCCTCTCTTTCAATAGGCCCTCCCTCACATGCTTTTCATTTATTTTACAGCACTACTCATACCAGTACAGGGTGTTGGAGCACTTTATATCACACATCTATACTACTATAATAAAGGAAGAACTTTCAGCCTTTGAGGGGGGTAAACTCGGGAACCACAGCGCCAATCCACACACCCGATACACCGTTGGAATCGTCAGGATGTGTAGATGGTTATAGGCTATATACATTTAAAAAAAAAGTTATTTAAAAAATTTACAGTAAAAAAAAAAGTAGTCCCTCCGAAGTAGCGCGGCCACGACGTGCGTGCTCACGTCAGGAGCATGGGGAGGAGCGCATTCCAGGAGCGCGACGAGGAGCGGCGGACATGGCGCGGGGGAGGAGCAGTGACGTGAGGAGCAGCGAACAGACCAGCGGCTGTGCGAGCAGCGGACAGGCTGGAGGAGCGGCGGCTGAGGTAAGGGAGAGGCTCACATGGCGCGGGGGAGGAGCGGTGACGTGAGGATCAGCGGACAGGCCAGGGCGGTGCGAGCAGCAGACAGGCGGGAGGAGCGGCGGCTGAGGTAAGGGGACCCATGTCAGGGCAGGTGGGGGCCCAGGCTGCTGGACAATGTCAGGGTGGGCGTCGGGGAAGCCTGTTGCTCCCGGACAAGGTCGGGACGGGCTGCTAGTACATTATAAAGAGACAATGAGTTATATATATGTAAATCAGTCTATAGTAAATGTTACAGAATACAATGAGGATTACAAAGTGTACAAGTCACAGGTCTTCCATACTATCATTAAGTATATTTTAAGAGTGTTCGGTCTGGAGAAGCACACATTTGGGCTGTAAAATAGTGATTGGGATTGGTTAAGAACTTATTTCTATTCAAACAAACCCTTTTAGCAACATTAGGCTAATCAGAGATTAGGGAATAAAATCCAGCATTCTAACCTATACAATATAGTCTTCCTGAAGCTCTTTGATGACAGTTCATTGGTCACTGTGCTGTAATAGGATTGTAACTTATGAACTAAGTCAATTCTGTGATCTATACGGATCGATACAGTGCTATAGCCACAGCATGTTTCAGAGAACAAACAATGCTTTCCTAGGTGGTGATGAAGAGATCAAAGCAGATTATACTTTTATAATTATCCGAGTTAGTGCTGGACTCACTCACATGAATGTGTGCCTGAAAGTTCTTCCTGGTTAAGTCTGCCACAGAATAAGTGCGACAGCTGAGGAGCTCAAAAACATCAAGCCAACTCATTGCTGAAGGTTGGTTATAGCTTTGACAAAAACAATATTGTGTATCACAAATAACATGTCAAAACTATAGTTTACAAAAATATTGTGCCCCTATTTCTTATAATAGTAAGTACAGATGTATTGTAAAAAAAATATTGTTTCACATAATATTGGTAAAAAGCCCATAAAAATGCAGTTTCCTGATTGATCTATATAAATAGATATATATATGTATAGTTTAAAGTAGAAAATATTCCATGGCAAAGTGGCATGGCAAAGTGAAAATCCCTCACCCACCGATAATTCAGCTGAAGCTTGTGAAAAAACTTTGAGCTCGGATTCCAGGATCCTTTCCTGAGGCCACCCGTACTTGACATGTTCAATGATATGTTAAAAGATAAGATCCTCATTGAAAGCACTCAACCAAACCTTTCTTAAAATAAAATCTTGTTTTCTGCAAAATCTCCAATGAGGGCCATAACACACTCAACCTCCTCTTCAGATCCACACAATTGATCATCGGTATTTTCGGCCGTTACCGACCGGTATTCAAGGATTGGCATTTAGGGGCACAATTTTACAGAATCGGTTAAATTTAGTCTCAGATGTAGGTGGGACTCTTCTGAGTCCCAAAGGCCCTACAAAATCGGTATTTTACCACACAATCCTATTGTGTGGTAAAATACCGAATTCAGGTGTGCATGCACATGTGTGCATGCACACCTAGCCATGTGACAGACAGACATGCCCTTAGGGCATGTCTGTGTGCCACATGGCGCACATGCCTATTTGTGGGGTGCGAAAGGGTGTCAAAGTGACACCCCCTGCACCCTTCCAAAATTCGGTATTTACCGATTCTGTAAATACAGAATCGGTATTTCCCATTGATTCCTATGGGCTTCAAAGCCCATAGGAATCAATGGGAAATACCGATTCTGTATTTACAGAATCGGTAAATACCGATTGTTACAGATTCATTATTTCCACATCTGGAAATACCTACATATCCACCCTTTAGATTTACCGATTTTTAATTACCGAATCGGTAAAATTCGGTAATTAAAAATCGGTAAATCTAATTTACCTACATCTGGCCCCTAGTGTATTGAAAAACTTTATTCTTGTAACTTAGATAATATGAAAACTAGTCGGGCGGAGGCCTTACCAGTACCGTTGCCATTAAGTAAGTAAATATGGGGTTTGTGGTCTGTGAAACCTTGAAAGTGGGCCCCCCACAAAAACGTCGTACATTTTTCAATCGCCCATGCACACGCTAGAGCCTCATTTTTACTGTGCTATATTTAAGTTCTGCTGAACTTAACTAACATGAGGCAAATGCAATCATGTGCTCCTTTTTTCCACACATTGGGACAGAATTGCACCTAACCCTAATTGGCTGGCGTCCACAATCCAAAAACATGGGTGCCCAGCTGTGAATGCAGATAAAATGGGTGCTGAAGTAATGAGTGACTTGATTGTAATGAATGCCTTATTGGCTGCATTGGAACATTCAAAGATTTGACCTTTTCTTAAAAGATTTCATAGAGGTTGTACGACCAGAGCGTACCCATGTATGAAGCGTGAGTACTATTCGCATAAGCTTAAAAATGAGCAAAGTGTCTCTTTGTTGCGTTTTGCTCTGGAGTCTTGTATGAACAAAAAACAAATGGAGGAGTACCCCCTGGAGGCACCTCAATGCCTCCACCAAAGAGATAGAGGTGCACAAAAGAATGAAAAGGACAGATTCATCCTTTGTTAGAAGACCCCTCACTCACCAACCTAGTTGGTGTCATGCTTCACCATCGGGGTCCCACCAGGATAGCCGAGTGCCATCTGGGTGTGCTGCGACACCTGACTACAGTGGAGCAGGGTTTTTTTTGTAGGTGAAAAAATGGTGATTAAAAATGGTCCAGTTTAATGCTCACTACAAGAAACTTTTTATTCTGGAGTAACTGGGCAATATTAAAAATAATTTGTTGGACACCATGCCAAATTAGGTTGGCCTGTAGAGTCGCAGGTTAAGTTGTGAGATAAAATTGATCTACATGTTTCAAACTCTATTGTAATTGTAAGGTTTTCGTCAGGACCAGTGATAGTAGCCCGGGCGGGATACACTCGCTAAGGTGTACCCTACCCTTGACTGCGTGCAAAAACCCCACTTAGTACTCACAGTGGTGGTAAATGGTTCTTTTCCGGGTTCCTAGAAAAGAAAACCTGCAAAGAAAAAACAATTGCAAAGTATAATAAATTAGATACAGGGCATGTGAAAAGTGCTCCTCATGTTCGATATCCCAAAAAGAGATAAGATACCTGTGGATGTTATCGCACGGCTAACAAGTGGTCATGCCAGGGTGCCATTCAGATAGTACAGGCACCATAGGGCTTCGCCAAGAGCCCATGAATGTATATTACAACCCACTCGGTGCTCTGTGTCTTGTGCACTCATACTTTTAGTTACAACATTCAATTGTGAGTGAAAAAGAAGTGCTGTTCAAAGGACAGTAAATCAATCCCCTATTACTCATAAACACGCATTCAAGATTGGTACTTTCAATAGTGGGTGTCTAAGTTCGCACTAAAGTGGCGTGAGCGTGATTAAAATATCGTAGATCGGCATACAGATTCAGTCATCACGAAACAGTTGGGCAAACAACCAAAAGTGCATACATATAGATAAAGAGGCTGCTTGACGCTTACTTGAAGAGCTAAAATAGCATGCCTCATGGGCGTCGAGGTTGCAAGTACACAGTCCTGCCATGATCTGAGTCGGTAAAAAGAAAGATTACATCAGAAAGGGTGTTCTAAGCGGTGCCCGCCCGCTGCAGAAAGGTAGCTTACTTGTGGTGAATCAATGGAGGCTGTTGCGCCTATCATTGTCTTGTATGAACTGACAAGGGACATCTTGGGTTTTATACCCTGTTCTGAAAATTCATTGACCAAGTTAATCCAATTGATAAACCATAAATTTGCACTTTTCCTTCCTGAGGGTGATACCTATGTTATCAAATACTGTAAGCACCCTCTCCGAAATAAAATGATGTTCCCTAGCACTCTCAGCAAAGACAAGCACATCGTCTTGAAAAGCCTGCACACCCGATATACTTCCCAGAACGGTATCCCTAAACCTTTGAAATATACTTGTTGTAGAGACCAGAATGAAAGGTATACGCAAGAACCTGAAGCCACCAAAAGGTGTAATAAATATGGTAAGGACCCGGCTCTCCTCACCAAGTGATATTTGATGATAGGCTGATCTGAGGTCGAGCAACGAAAAAATGTTGCCCCCCAGATTAGCTAAAAGATCTTGTAATTTGGGTAATAGGTGGCAGTCGAATATGATGTTTTTGTTGAGAGTGCGTGGGTCCACAAAGAGATGAATCTCACCTGTCTTTTTCTTCACAATTGCAACCCGACTGACCCATTCGGATGAATCAGTTGGTTGAACAATCGCTTTGCTACATAGTTTATCAAGAAGTTTTTTAAGATCAGTTCTAATGCTTAAAGGGACCGGCCTAACCTTATGCATCCCAGGAATGGTGCCTTCCTTGCATCTAATTAAATTCTCAAACTTTTAAATATTTCCTATCTTATAACTTAAAACACCTTGAAATGTATTGATTACATTTTACAGTTTCACATCATGTCAGTTTCAATAAATGAGATGGAATGGTCAGCTAAAACAATGGGATTCTTCACACCAGGTATTAACATGATCTCAAGGCTGGCCAAATCTTGCCACCCTATAATGTTACTGCCTTTAGTTGCAACATAAATCTTTGTGCTGTTTGCCTTCCTAACAACAAAGGGTATCTATAAAATACCCCAGCATGTCATTGTCTTGTTCACCGAAGGCTTTAGGGTGAATATTTGTTTTATCCAGGGATCTTGAGCCCCATTTCTCCTTGAAGAGAACAACTGAAATGATGGTGATTGGAACACCAGAGTCTGACATTATATCTATAGACACTTGTGCCCCAATAGCCTTACACCAGGGTACTTTTACTTCAGTTGGAGGAGTGTCATCAGAGGAAATTGTTAAGATGACTTTAGACCATTCTTGTGAGCATGCATCAGTGTTGACATCAACAGTACTTATTCTCATTGTTTTCCTGGAACTTCTGCACACAGACATAAAGTGGCCAAGCTTATCACATTTATTGCAACACTTATTACTAGCTGGACAACTTGAACTATTTCCAAGGTGTGATCTTGAACTGCATCTAAAGCATATGTTTGAGTTTGTTCTGAAGGTGCCTCTGGCTCATTTGTTTTTTTGCATCAATGGATCCAATGAGTACATTCTTATAAGCTACAAAAGCTACGGAGATTCCTGATGTGGATGATTCTGCAAACATCAACTTGGCGGAGATGATCAATCTCTCTATACCTTTGGCAATTTCAATTGTTTCTGCAAGACTGGCATCTCTGCAACTCAACTTTCTCTCTTAAATCTTCTTAGAGAAGGGGCTATACACAAATTGGTCATGTATACCAGAGAACTACCAATGTTGCAGGCAGAGGTCAAACGTTTGAGTGCAGAAATGTATTCCTCTACAGACTCCTCTCTGTTCTGTTTTCTCCTAAGAAATTTAATTGTTCAAGTAAAACACTTGGTTCTTCAGAGAATTTCTTTGTCAGTCTAGTAACAGCTTCTGTGTAGACATTCAATACTTCTTTCCCCCCCGCCCCGGTAGAGCATCTACCTGTGGCAAGTTATTACAAATTTGCTGACCCTCTTAACCAAGATGATCATACAGGAGAGCAAGTTTCCTTTTGGGTTTGAATAGTGTGGCATCATTTGTCAAAAGGTCATTTTCAAATAACTTAAACCGGTGTTTCATTTGCTTCACTGTTTTACCAGGAGCATTAAAAACGGTGATATTTAAAGAAGTTGATTCTTAGACACAATAATAAAATAGAAATAAAATGAGCAGAAACTCTAAATATGAATTTCTTCAAACTATAATTAATAACATAAAATGCTAATATCACCAACTTATATTGAGTAAGTATAGTTTACACTTAAGCTAACAGTAACATTAAAAGGTTAAGTTATCACTGTATGTAAACCAGAAATCCCACAACACTTTTTTGATCACAGTAATGTAAATAGCAATTAAAAAGGTGTGCCTGTCACGGAGTGTGCAGGCTCAACATCAAGTGCCTAGTTACCAAGGCCTGCGAGAATTGGATGAGCATGTGAGGGGCTACAACCAAAAGCAACAGGGGCTGCCTGGAGACCCTTGAAGACTTCTGAAGAGTTGGTTCATCGTTGTTAGTCATTCAGGAAAAGTTTGCCTCAAGGAAACGTGGATGAGCATCAACAGAGCTGGGCTACAAATCTTCCCAAAATGTTGGCAGCAGTCAGTGGGTTCAAAACAGCACATCCTTGTCGCCAAATGTTGCGTTAGAAAATATGTTGCTTCAGACTCAGGAAGGAGATAAACTGTGTGCTTTGGTTTGAAGAAATGTAAGAGCGTAAAGAGCCCAGACCTCTCCTCAAGCAACCTCAGTGCTTCGGTTCAAGAGTACCTGTTCAAACAGAACACCAAGGACAGAGGAAGCAGAATGCCAATCATACACTTTAAAATACACATTTTGTCTCCCAAGGCAGAGCACAGGACATTGCCAAGTTGTCCTTATCATTAAGGAAGAACAACTTATTCAACACACCAATAACCAAAACACTTTCCTGCGTACAAAACAAAGAAAAGGCTTCCACTCTGACCAAAAAACCCATGAAAAACACAACCTACCGACTGTCATATAATATAAACACCCAAAACTCAACAAACTATACTAAATATATTTACAAGCTATACTCATATCATTATTATAAGTAACAAAAAGTAACTACACTAAACATAATACAGAAAGGCCTGTCTTACTTAACCCTGTTTCTACAAAACACAACCTAACACAAAACTGCACTACCACAATAAATCAATACACTATTGTATACTACCTACCCCTACTCATACCCCCTTCCTGCTAAACCTCCAAATAATAACTTTAAAGTACTCATACCCTATCCGTAGACCAGCAGCAGGGAACAATGACTGACAGGAACCAAACTTACATAACTAGAATGAAAATAGACAAAATAAATATAGTTAGCTGTAAAAATCAAAATGGGTGATAAATTAAAATGAAAGAAGACTGTTATAATAGTAAAGAGTTGAATCTTAAAAAATATATATATCAAATGTTTGTCTGAAAAAAATATTTAAAAAATATTTTAAAACGTGTTAAACATGTTACAAATTATTTGTTCAATATATATTAAATAGTACTATAAAATTCTCACATAAAGGTAATAGTACTAATTAATACATTACAAATTATATACTATTACAAAATTCTCCATCTGTTTTTGTCTTAACAATGATTGTAAAAAGAAATTTGCATGTGTAAAAATATATTAAACATGGTAAACATTGGATACAATTCTTATAATGGAGTAATAGTGCTAATTAATCTATATTGAAAAAAATAATGTTATTACAGAAGTTTTTTTATTTGTTCAATTAACAATGAATATTTGAAAAAATCTTAAATGTTATGTAATAACATGTAAAAACGTGAACTCAGTATGTATGTGCTAAATTACAACTTTGTAAAAAAACAAATATGTATGTGTATTAAATAATTTATAAATGTGTAAATAAAATATATGTTGAACTACACACATGTATTACCAAAGTGACAACACATTCACTTTTGAGCTATTTGTTTAGCAATGTAATAAAAAAAAAGAGTTGAGCTAAATAATTTGAGTTTGAAAAATTTCTTTAGATAGCATCCAGTCTTCCTTGTACAGGAAATGACTATGGTTGAACTTGTGGCACTTCAGTCTATGTGTGCCCCTCTTTGCTCTCAGTATGCCTATGGCTGTGTGTCTCCGATCATGGGAATGGACACTTCTATGCTTACAACTCATTTGCCTGGTGCCCTTGTCCAATGCTGTACTGATGGTTTTGCAAGTATGCTGGTTTATTCATTCTGGGTAATTCCTATTTCTTGCCTTGCCTCCTAGCTCCTGTTGCTATTTGTCTCTTAGCATTGGAGGATGCTGTTGACTGCACTGTTCTGGCCTTTTCGTTCTTACTCAAGCAGCCTCCTCCATCCTCTCTATTTAGTGTTGGTTGTTGTGAGAAGCTGGCCTGGTAAATGATGTCCACTAATGTAAGTGGGCACCTTGCACCAGTCCAGACAACCCTTATGGTGATGTAAGTTGTCTCAGACAACCTTAGAAAGCTATCCAAGTGGTAGTGTAGAGAGCAGCCTTCAGGCTTATTCTTGAAGGAGTGTAAAGCAGCTTGTTTAACCAGAATGTAATCTTATAGTATAGATTAAATGAAAAAGAACCACACAAAGTATTTATAAAGTATGTATTTATTATATAACACTATCTAGTACGTTACAGCATCTCCTACATGGAGATAGGCACAAAGCACACAATACTTTAGGAAAGAAATCACAGTAAATAGTACTAATGCACAGCTGGCCCGAGGGGGCCAAAACCATATACTAAGAAAGTGGTATAAGAACCACGACTCGAGTCAGGACAATGTCGTGAGGACGTAGAATTGCTGGGGACCCACAGAACCACCCAAAGTAAGTATAAAGGGACCCCACGGAGAGCATGTGCAGTGTGTGAACACAGCTGCGTGCTCTGTACAAGTCTATATGCAAGTCATAGTTGGAATTTTAAAGATTAGGAACCCTTCCCAGTGGAACCTGAAGAAACTCAGTGGGAGATGGAAGGTTGGAGAGCCACCCCACCTGTGGATACTGTGGTACTCAAGTTACCTATCCCAGGGGAGCCAGGTGCATAGGTGTGAAGTGTAGTTGGAAACCGGTGTTGAACCCAATGGAGGACTCCAGGAAAGTGCCACTGCTGGAAGGGGAGAAAGTGTCCGAAGGAATCCAAATGTTGATTCTTGAAGAGGAGTAAGCAGAGGGGACAGTGTCTATATCACTCAGGGGTGACCAGGAGACTTGGAAGACAGATGCCCTCCGATGTCGGGTGCTTTAGGGAAGATGACGGTGACCTTGACTCTGCCGCTGCGAGGAACATGCGATGCTGAGGATGACCAGGACCCAGATACGAGCTGTCCCACAAAGGATGTCAATCTCACCTGCTGTTTCCGCAGAAGCGAGGTGGAAGAACTGATGCTGGATCCCAAATTCCCTCATACATCAGATCAGCCCAACACTGTCAAAGCCAATGAGGTGAATGTGGGGAAGAGGGGAAAACAAAACAAGGAAAGGGAGAAGGAGTCTAACACGATGGCACATCTTGCACAATGTTCTTATCAGGTTTATTGCATCCACTTCCTATGCAAATAACATACAGTAAGTATTCTTCATATATATATCTAAGGGTAGTATTTAACAATTAACTGACACATACTTAGGAGTAATATACCTGATGAACATCCTTCTGCCATTTCAATTGAAGATATAGATTGGCAGGAACTAAATTAGAACTGATGTGTCAATGAAAATAGAAAATAGTAAGCATTAACGTTATGGCTGTGGAACCAAATAGTTTAATTACAAAGAGAGTGAAAGATACTAACCCTAAATAATGCCACTGTATAATTCCACTGAGACCCAAAAAATTGTGTATGTGTTGATACTACTAGGAAAAAACAAAAAAACATATTTTTCTAGACAGCATGTGTTAGAGCCGGCTGTCTTTAGTTGGCAGAGGTATACACTTCTGACAAATAAGGACACACCTTTTCTAGTCAGGGCAAGGGGATCACACCCTTCGATAACCCCTGCTCACCCCCTTGGTAGTTTTGCAGAGCAGACAGGCTTATCTCAGAGGCTGTGTGTTAAGCATTAATGACCACACACAGTAATAACGTGAATACACTACAAATGGACACGACACAGTAGAATTATAAAAATAGGTATTTTTATATAAGGCTTAGCACAAGACCAAATAACGACAAAAAGTTACACAATCTTAATAAATACTCGGGGAAGGGAGAAAGGATAGTTCAACGGTAGTTTCTTCTTTTAGCACAAAAGTCTTTAGTATCAAAGCAAATCTTCTTCTTGGCAATACAGTTCTTAGCAACAGGGTAACCCACACGGGGGCTACACGACGTCGAGGCACAGTTAATCCAAAGGTTCGGCGTCGACCGCGAGGAGCGCTACGTCGAGCCCGGAGTCACACGGACCCCCCAACAACACAGTACCTTTGGATAATGAAGCACACGATGATCAGCGGCGTCGAGCAATCCGGCGTCGCGTCTTCGGTATCGATCAGGCCTCAGCAGGCGTCGTCGTTGATGATGCGGTTGCACAGAGTGAGCAGCGCTCACGGCGTCGAGAGGGCACGAGGGCGATGCGATCAGCAGCGGTGCAGACACGAGGTCCCTTGGAGCTGGAGCCGTACTCCCACTCACTGGCGTTGCTGCTGGCGTCGGTCGGGCCCGGCGGCCGGTCGTCGAGGAAGCGGGACACTGGGGCCGTTACCCACTACATCGAGCTGGATTCGGCGACGTCCGTCGGCGTCGAGGTTGCTGGCTCTTTCAGAGGTGCTGGATTCACAGGTTCCAGCAAATAGCACTTTAAGCAGATGAAGTCCTTTAGCCCTGTGACTTCAGCAGGAGACTGGCACTCTTCCAGTCCTTGGAGATTTTCTTAGCAAGCGTGAGAGTACACACACAGTTCCTCTCTCCTGGTTCCTCAGCAAAAATAAAGAAGCACTGCAGGATTCCCCCCAGCAAACAGCACACTGGCAGAAGGAGTAGGCAAGTCCTCAGATCAGCAGGCCTCTTGTCCTTGGTTACAGGGTTCCTTGTCAGAAGTGATCTAAATTCTTGGTTCAGGGGTCCTTCTCTTATACCCCTTCTCGGCGTTGATCCCTTTGTCCATGCAGGGGAATTTCCCAACATCCTGGGTCTGTCGTGGGTGGAGCCAGGCAGAAGCACCTGGCCTATTCACTGAGCACGGCTGGGTCCTCAGACGCCCAGCAGGAGGTGGAGCCAGCATTGACACTGGCAGGAGCAGAGCTATCGGCCTCCTGGCAGGAGGTGGGGCTAGGATCGTCCATGGCAGGCACAGAGCCATCAGCCGCTTGGCAGGAGGTGGAGCCAGCATTGTACCAGGCAGGGCAGGCTATCAACAACTACTCTCCCCCTACTCTCAACGCAAATGTCCCACTCATCCCACACTGACTCATCCAGACCTCTTGGAGCCACCCAGCTCCTGTCACACACACGCAAGACCAGCAGAAACCAGAAATGGTTAGACAAGAAAATAGACACTTTCTAAAAGTGCTATTTTCAAACCCAGAGTCCAAAAACCATCCACACCAACAGATGAGTAATTAAACCCCGAGTTCAGGGATACCAAACTCGACATTGCACCATGCTCCCCGAGCCAGCTAGGATCATAGCATTAATAATCCCGGCGACCCATTCTAACTAATGGAGAGCAGGCTACCTCGCAATAGTGAAGAACGAAGATGGCGGTTGTTCACTATCAGGACATGCCAACTTGGTCAGGCGTGTCCTACCTTACACTTACAATGCACCCTGCCCGTGGGCCTACCATAGGGGTGACTAACATGAAGTCAAGGGAAGGTTTGAGGGGCTGGCAAGTAGGTATACTTGCGCAGCCTGCGTGACAGCACTAGGCTGCACGTGGGTCTCGCAATGACCGACCCGTAGACATTCTTTTACGAGGCCGCTCCTGTGGGTGGCACAACACGTGCTGCAAGCCCACGAGCGGCATTTGTATTTACAAGCCCCGGCACTCCTGGTGCACTAGACTAGGGACTGACAGTAAACCAAATAAGCCAAACATAGATACAATAGATACATCAATTTAACATAGGGAGCACTTGCGCTATGGCACTGATCAGCAGTGGCACGGCGCCCAAAGCATATACCAGCAAAACATCGTAAAACAGTGGAGGCAAACAGAAAAAATGGAGGAGCGACTCAAGCCAATGATGTCAGGTCTAACACGTGTCCCCTCCAGCTGAAATGTGGGGAGAACTACCCTTGACCTAGGGAGTC
This sequence comes from Lissotriton vulgaris, assembly GCF_964263255.1. Taxonomy (NCBI): domain Eukaryota; kingdom Metazoa; phylum Chordata; class Amphibia; order Caudata; family Salamandridae; genus Lissotriton; species Lissotriton vulgaris. The sequence goes on from NC_141694.1 coordinate 556,518,627, forward strand.
CTCATCACTAAGGCGGAAAAATCTGGACAGACCATCAGCATTGGCGTGATCTGTACCAGGGCGGTGTTCCACCGTAAAGTCCATCCCCTGTAGAAGAATGGACCACCTCAACAGTTTCGGATTCTCACCCCTCATCTGCATCAACCATCTGAGGGGCCTGTGGTCTGTCTGAACCCGGAAGTGAGTCCCAAACAGGTAGGGTCTTAGCTTCTTCAGCGCCCAGACCACAGCAAATGCTTCTCTCTCTATCGCACTCCACCTCGTTTCCCTGGGAAGTAACCTCCGACTGATGAAGGCTACATGCAAGTCTCGGCCCTCTTCATTTACCTGAGCTAGAACAGCCCCCACGCCATGCTCTGAAGCGTCCGTCTGGACAATGAATTCTTTCGAAAAGTCGGGTGCCTGGAGTATAGGTGCTGTGCACATTGCAGTTTTCAGGGTGTCGAAGGCCGTTTGACAGGCATCAGTCCAGATCACGTTTCGTGGCTGCGTCCTGGAAGTCAGCGAAGTCAAGGTGCGCACAATGTTACCGTAATCCTTGACAAACCTCCTGTAATAACCCGTGAGTCCTAGGAAGGCTCTCACCTGAGTTGGGTTTTGGGCGGTGCCCAAGCCAGGATGGTATCAATCTTGGGTTGCAGGGGGGCAACCTTGCCGCTCCCTACTTGGTGCCCCAAGTACACCACCGAACCCTGCCCAATCTGGCACTTACTGGCTTTGATTGTGAGGCCTGCTCCGCGCAGGGCCAACAACACTTCCTGGAGGTGGCGCAAGTGTTCCTCCCAGCTGGCGCTGAACACTGCGATGTCGTCCAGGTAGGCGGCACTGAAATCCTCCAGTCCAGCCAAGACCTGGTTGACCAACCTCTGGAAGGTGGCAGGGGCATTCTTCATCCCAAAGGGCATCACCTGGAACTGGTATAGCCCATCTGGTGTGGAGAATGCGGACCTCTCCTGTGCCCCATCAGTCAAGGCGATCTGCCAGTACCCAGACGTTAGATCAAACGCACTGAGGTACCGGGCAGCCCCCAACCGATCGATGAGCTCATCAGCTCTGGGGATGGGGTGCGCGTCAGTCTTCGTGACCGAATTGAGTCCTCGGTAATCCACGCAGAACCGGAGTTCTGGTGAAGCACCAGGCGCTGCAGCCTTCGGGACCAAGACTACTGGGCTGGCCCAAGACTGCTAGAGGACTCAATCACCCCTAACGCAAACATTTTGGAGACCTCCTCCTTAATGTATGCTCTAACCTTGTCAGTCACCCTGTAAGCCTTGTGCTTCACAGGAGGGCTGTCTCCGGTGTCATCGTCATGGACACACCAATGAGTGACACCCGGAACCAAGGAAAACAGATCCGGGAATTGTCCCAACAGGTGTCGACAGTCCTGTTTCTGCTCAAGGGTCAGTGTGTCCGAGAGGACCACACCATCCACTGACCCGTCTTGCTCTTTAGCACACAGGAGGTCAGGAAGAGGCTCACTCGCCTCCTCCATTCCAGCATCTGTAGCTAGGATCATGCCCACTTCGGACCTTTCTAAGTGGGGCTTCAAACGGTTGACATGCAGGACCCGCAAGGGGTTCCTGGGAGATTTCAAGTCCACCAAGTAGGTGACATCGCTCTTCTTCTCCACAACCTTAAACGGCCCAGTCCACCTGTCCTTGAGCGCACAAGGTTCCACAGGGGACATGACCCACACTTCCTGACCAGGCTGAAGCTCTACCAGAGTGGCATTCCGGTCGTACCAACGCTTCATCTCCTCCTGGCTGGCCTCCAGATTTGCCTGAGCAAGTTCTCTGAAGGGCCGTGTCTGGTTCCGAAAGGCCAGCATGTAGCTGTATACATCCTGGGGAGGTTTCCTGGGAGATTGCTCCCAGCCTTCCTTGACCAGACTCAAAGGCCCTCTTACCGGGTGACCGTATAAGAGCTCAAAGGGGCTGAACCCTAGAGACTTCTGCGGCACCTCACGGTAAGCAAACAACAGGCATGGCAAGAGGACGTCCCATTTCCACCTCATTGGTTCTTCAAGACCCATAATCATGCCTTTAAGGGTCCGGTTGAATCTCTCAACCAGCCCATTTCCTTGAGGGTGGTAAGGAGTGGTGAACTTGTAGGTTACCCCACACTCCTTCCACAGAGACTTCATATAGTTCGAAATGAAGTTGGTGCCCCGGTCTGACACCACCTCTCTGGGGAACCCCATCCGGGAGAAAACACCCATCAGTGCCCGTCCCACCACGGGGGCCGTCACTGTTCTGAGAGGGATGGCTTCCGGGTACCGTGTGGCATGGTCCACCAAGACCAGGATGAACCTGTTGCCCAGGGCTGTCTTGGGGTCCAGGGGCCCAACAATGTCAATACCCACCCGGTCAAAGGGGGTGCTGACCACTGGAAAACGTTGGAGGGGAGCCTTCTGCTTCCTTCCGCTTTTCCCACTTGCCTGGCAAGTGTGACAAGTCTTGCAATGGATGTCTACATCCCTTCGCATCTGAGGCCAATAAAAATGGGTGACAAGCCTGTCATAGGTCTTGTCCTGCCCCAGATGTCCAGCTAACGGAACGTAATGAGCCAACCCCAGTAGGACGGCTCTGAAGCGCTGGGGTACCACCAGCACACGGGCTGACCCAGGCTCAGCAGCCTTAGGCTCGCTATACAGGAGGTCGTTCTCCCAGTACACAAAATGTGACCCTGACTGATCACCTGAGGATTGGGCTGAGGCCTGCTGCCTCATGCCCACAAGAGAAGGGCACACCTTCTGTTCGGCACAGAATTCCTCCCTGGAGGGACCACCATCCTGCTGCCAATGGGTCAGCTCGAGCAAGTCTCCCAGTTCGGCAATTTGTTCCCCTGTGGGCTCCAGGGCATCCCCCTCAGGGTCTACCTCCTCCTGGACCACGGGAACGACGGGGGCCGGTTTCCCGCGCCTCCTGCCTCTTCTCTTCACAGCTGGGTACTGGGCCTTACTTTCAGGCTCCGGGACTCCATCAACAACCTTACTCGCTGTCATCGATCGAGTGGTTGCACACACCCACTCTGGCACGCCCAACATTTTCAAGTGCGCCTCTCTCTCCACCTTCGCCCAAGGGGAGTCTTCTAAATCATTGCCCAGGAGACAATCGACAGGCATGGCGGGCCTCACAGCAACCTGAAGAGTACCTGAAACTCCCCCCCATTCAAAGGAAACCTGAGCCACCTCACACTCTTTCTGGGAGTTGTCGGCAGCTATCACGGGGTAGAATGCGTGGGGAACCACCTGCTCTCTGGACACCAAGTGACACTTGACAGCTGTCACACTCGCTCCGGTGTCTCTGAGAGCTTCCACTCTCTGGCCATTAATGGTCACCCACTGCCTATATTTACTAGTGTTACTAGGCAGAGGGGGTGGAGGGACCATTTGCATGTCTCCTAGCGAGACCAGGGACATCTCTGCGGGACCCCTCCCACCATGGACAACCATCTCCTCCCCTCCCAAGGCTACACTCGCCAACTGACGGGGGGGTGCACTCTGCGGTGCATTCTATTTCTTCATGGGACACTGGGGATCGTAATACCGGTGTCCCACCTGCCCACAAGTGTAGCAGGTTAGGGGGCCCCTATGAACAGGTTTACCCGTCGGGCCCCTGGCTTCTTCTCAGGGGGAGGCTGGGAACCTTTCCCTTGGTTCCCTTGGGGATTACTTTGGGGCCCTTTCTGGGACTCCTTCTGTTTACCCTTGTCCCCCCCGCTCTTCTGCTGGGGACCCTGCCCACCTTTGGCTGAGTCTCCCACTGGACCCTTGTGGACCCTGGTACTGACCCAGCGGTCCGCCTCCTCAGCAAGTTTTCTAGGGTTAGATATCTTGCTATCAATCAGGTGCTGGCGCAGCTCTGGAAAACAGTTATTAGACAAATGCTCCCAAGCAAACAAATCATAAAGAGCTTCATAACTTTCCACTTTGCTGCCCTTTACCCAACCATCCATAGCTCTGCAAAAATAAGACACATATTCAACCCACGTCGTACCAGGCAACTTCTTACATTCTCTAAAAGCTTGTCTGTACTTCTCGGGGGTTAGGCCATACCGCAACATTAAAGCATCTTTCATATGAGCATACGACATCCTATCCTCAACAGGCATGTCTAACAGGGTATCTCTTCCCTCATTCACAAAGCGACCCCACAACCCCGCTCCCCAATCCTTCTCAGGGACCCGGTGGGCCAACAATGCTAACTCATACGCTTTAAACCACTGACCAATATCTTCGTTCCTATGATAATCTTTTATCACATCTTTCGGGAAATAAAACCTACTTTCTGCAGGCCCAGATGGAATGCTGCCACCAGAGGGATTCAATTCTAACTTCTTAGCTTGGATGTCCAACTCCCTCAAATTGGTATCACGCTCCAAAGCTAACTTCTCTCTTTCAAAATCTAACCTTTTGGTCTCCAAATCAGCTTCTCTTCTGCCTCTTGCATTTTCTAACTCCAACTGCCCATTTATCTTTAGCCTTGCCATTTCCATGTTGTATGCACGCTCCTTCGCCCTTTCTTCTCGTTCTTCAGGGGAAAGACCTTTGGAGGAAACACTGCTTCCGGGAGAGGACTCAGGCCCATTTGCTGGCGCCTCCTCATCCCCTTCCACTGGCGGCACCACCACCGGATCAGTGGGATCTCTGGACTCCAACCAGGCCTCCAAAGCTTTGTGATATTCCGTTTTGTTTTTGCAGCCTTTGGTAGGCACTTTCAACTGCTTGCAAAAGGATTTCAGCTCCTTCAAGCCGTAGTCGTTTATCTTCGCTCTGTCGAATTCCTCCACAACAACAACAGGGGTAGTGACTCCGGTGTCACTCATGGTCAAAACCGGCAGTGTTCAAAAAATCAAGTTTCAGAAAAGCAGAGAACCAAAAATAGGATCCTTCCCAATTAGATTGTGACTGCGTTATGGTCTGCTTTCACTATGTAGCGTACACTAATCACTGCACATGAGTCATAAATGCAAGGTCCAAATCCTCACCGCTGCATCCAATGTTAGAGCCGGCTGTCTTTAGTTGGCAGAGGTATACACTTCTGACAAATAAGGACACACCTTTTCTAGTCAGGGCAAGGGGATCACACCCTTCGATAACCCCTGCTCACCCCCTTGGTAGCTTGGCAGAGCAGACAGGCTTATCTCAGAGGCTGTGTGTTAAGCATTTATGACCACATACAGTAATAACGTGAATACACTACAAATGGACATGACACAGTAGTATTATAAAAATAGGTATTTTTATATAAGGCTTAGCACAAGACCAAATAACGACAAAAAGGTACACAATCTTAATAAATACTCGGGGAAGGGAGAAAGGATAGTTCAACGGTGGTTTCTTCTTTTAGCACAAAAGTCTTTAGTATCAAAACAAATCTTCTTCTTGGCAATACAGTTCTTAGCAACAGGGTAACCCACACGGGGGCTACACGACGTCGAGGCACAGTTAATCCAAAGGTTCGGCGTCGACCGCGAGGAGCGCTACGTCGAGCCCGGAGTCACACGGACCCCCCAACAACACAGTACCTTTGGATAATGAAGCACACGATGATCAGCGGCGTCGAGCAATCCGGCGTCGCGTCTTCGGTATCGATCAGGCCTCAGCAGGCGTCGTCGTTGATGATGCGGTTGCACAGAGTGAGCAGCGCTCACGGCGTCGAGAGGGCACGAGGGCGATGCGATCAGCAGCGGTGCAGACACGAGGTCCCTTGGAGCTGGAGCCGTACTCCCACTCACTGGCGTTGCTGCTGGCGTCGGTCGGGCCCGGCGGGCGGTCGTCGAGGAAGCGGGACACTGGGGCCGTTACCCACTACGTCGAGCAGGATTCGGCGACGTCCGTCGGCGTCGAGGTTGCTGGCTCTTTCAGAGGTGCTGGATTCACAGGTTCCAGCAAATAGCACTTTAAGCAGATGAAGTCCTTTAGCCCTGTGACTTCAGCAGGAGACTGGCACTCTTCCAGTCCTTGGAGATTTTCTTAGCACGCGTGGGAGTACACACACAGTTCCTCTCTCCTGGTTCCTCGGCAAAAATAAAGAAGCACTGCAGGATTCCCCCCAGCAAACAGCACACTGGCAGAAGGGGTAGGCAAGTCCTCAGATCAGCAGGCCTCTTGTCCTTGGTTACAGGGTTCCTTGTCAGAAGTGATCTAAATTCTTGGTTCAGGGGTCCTTCTCTTATACCCCTTCTCGGCGTTGATCCCTTTGTCCATGCAGGGGAATTTCCCAACATCCTGGGTCTGTCGTGGGTGGAGCCAGGCAGAAGCACCTGGCCTATTCACTGAGCAGGGCTGGGTCCTCAGAAGCCCAGCAGGAGGTGGAGCCAGCATTGACACTGGCAGGAGCAGAGCTATCGGCCTCCTGGCAGGAGGTGGGGCTAGGATCGTCCATGGCAGGCACAGAGCCATCAGCCGCTTGGCAGGAGGTGGAGCCAGAATTGTACCAGGCAGGGCAGGCTATCAACAACTACTCTCCCCCTACTCTCAACGCAAATGTCCCACTCATCCCACAGACTCATCCAGACCTCTTGGAGCCACCCAGCTCCTGTCACACACATGCAAGACCAGCAGAAACCAGAAATGGTTAGACAAGAAAATAGACACTTTCTAAAAGTGCTATTTTCGAACCCAGAGTCCAAACACCATCCACACCAACGGATGCGTAATTAAACCCCGAGTTCAGGGATACCAAACTCGACATTGCACCATGCTCCCCGAGCAAGCTAGGATCATAGCATTTATAATCCCGGCGACCCATTCTAACTAATGGTGAGCAGGCTACCTCGCAATAGTGAAGAACGAAGATGGCGGTTGTTCACTATCAGGACATGCCAACTTGGTCAGGCGTGTCCTACCTTACACTTACAATGCACCCTGCCCGTGGGCCTACCATAGGGGTGACTAACATGAAGTCAAGGGAAGGTTTGAGGGGCCGGTAAGTAGGTATACTTGCGCAGCCTGCGTGACAGCACTAGGCTGCACGTGGGTCTCGCCATGACCGACCCGTAGACATTCTTTTACGAGGCCGCTCCTGTGGGTGGCACAACACGTGCTGCAAGCCCACGAGCGGCATTTGTATTTACAAGCCCCGGCACTCCCGGTGCACTAGACTAGGGACTGACAGTAAACCAAATAAGCCAAACATGGATACAATAGATACATCAATTTAACATAGGGAGCACTTGCGCTATGGCACTGATCAGCAGTGGCACGGCGCCCAAAGCATATACCAGCAAAACATCGTAAAACAGTGGAGGCAAACAGAAAAAATGGAGGAGAGACTCAAGCCAATGATGTCAGGTCTAACAGCATGCAACAAAAAAAACCCTACTCAAAAGGGTGCTGGGTCAGATTAGAATAGGAGTATCCTAAGTATTTGGGAAACCAACCTATAACTATTTTCTCTTCTAGCCAGCTCATAAAAATGAAGGAAAACTAAAAAAGAAGCTAATACTGGAAATCAGATAAGCATTACATTCATAGCATACATAATGTCACCATCCCACCATATGTCTCGAGGCTAGGATTCTTTAGATAAAATATTTTCCCTTGCCTCATTGCAGGTTGAAACGTGAAAAGAAACTCCAGGCATGCAGGACTCGATGGGCTGAGTGATTAACATGGAACAGCCGGTGAGGGATTGCCAAGTCAGAAGATGACCCGAAAGAGGAAAACACGATGCCGGAAGAGAAGACTCTTCCTCTTGTAGCAGGATTGCATCAAAGATGTCCCGCAAGACCCAACGCCTTCATCAACAGGATTCAACCAGGTAAGTGAAACAAGGAGGGCGGGAGAGGCTAGGCAGAAATCTGTGACTGAACGCGAAGAGCATTGTATTCACAGACTGCCCCTTTTATATGCACTCGGGTCTGCCCCCCCTGCTGATTGCAATCGGCAAGAGGGGCGGACTTGACAGTACACTTCTCAGAACCCCCCTACAGGCTTAGGCTTATTAGGATAACATCTGTGCAACAATAGCCAAAGCCTAATGGCCTGACCATTAACAGCGGGTTGCCAAGGCCGTTCTTCAGTCCCATACCCTTTCCAATGTATCAGATACTGCAGCCTGCGTCTCCCTCTTTGGGAGTCCACAATACATTCCACTTCGTCTTCAGGCTCGTCCTCAATCAATACAGGGGGAGGTAGAACAGGAACCACAGCCCCAGTAATCACAATCTTCAGTAGATAAACGTGAAAGACCGGATGGATTTTCAAAGAAGCAGGTAAGTCTAATTTCATGGCAACAGGGTTTACCAATTTTGAGATGGCATAAAGACCAATAAAAAGAGGTTTGTATTTTCTTGTTCCTTTTTTTTTAAAAAAACATATTTTTATTGACAGATTGCACACATAGCCCAGCACCCCGTTCTCCAGAGTTAACTGCCAATCAAATATACAGCATCAAAGAATTGGCAATCTATGCATCATTTTTAGTCCAAAAAAATATCAAACTTAACAAATCTACACCCCCCCCTTCGCCAACCCCCCCGTCCCTCAACTCCCCCCACCCGGATCCCACCCGCCCCGGTCGCACAACATCGTCTCACAGTTCCTACGAACCAAGCTTTGGTCTGATAATGTACGGAGGCTCCAGCCACAGGCCCCGATAGTCAGCCCATCGCTTCCATATCAGGTAGTGCTTTCGTGGGCAGCCTTGGGCCACAAAGATTGGCTGTTCAAGCCCCATACAAAAGTCAAGTCCCTTCTTCCACACCAGAACCGAGGGAGCTCGGGGATCTTTCCATGCTTTGGCTACGTCTCTTTTGGCCAAGCTCAGGCCCAGTAGCAGTAAATGCCGCTTATACACGTTACCCCCCACCCCTTCCAACACATGCAGCAGACCTAATTGCGGTGTGCGTGGGAGTTCCCACCCTAGGACCTCAGACAGACAATCCTATACCCCATTCCAGAACCTAGCCAGTGAGCTACAACTCCACACTGTGTAGATCAACGTCCCCACCTCCCTGCCGCACCCGAGACAGTCTGGGGATGCGATGAGGCCTGCCCGCCACAATCTCTCTCTTGTAAAGTAGACCCTGTGCAGTTATTTAAATTGGATGAGCCGCAAGCGTATTGCTATGGCCGCGCCTCTAGGGGCCGCCAACGCCTCCGGCCAGTCCTCCTCCTCAAGTGCCCCCACATCCCTCTCCCAGGACTCCCGAAGCTTCTGTAGTGTTGTGGAGCAATGTGTGACTAATGTCTGATAAATACGAGATATCTTCTTATCCCCTTGGTCCCCCATAAAGACCTTAGCCTCCAATGGACTAAATTCTGGGTGGCAATCAAGACCTACCATGCTAGGTGTTATGGCATGGCGGAATTGCAGATATTTAAAGAATTGGGACTGAGGCATATCATACTCTTTGTGTAGATTCTGGAAGGATTTGAGTGTCGTTCCCGACATTACATGTCCTAGTGTCGAGATTCCAATATCATCCCAGCCCTGAAACCCTGGAGAGACGCCAGAGCCAGCAGGCGTCCATTATTCCACAACGGGGTCTCCTCAGTCAACGTGCCCCACCATCCCATACGACGTAGTGCCTGTCTCCAGATCCGAAACACTACCTGGGTGGCTGGCGGCAACCCCCTTCGCAACTGCGCTGCGTACAAAACCGCATGTAGAGTGTTGGAGCCCATAAGATGTCATTCTAGGGCATATGCTGGGTCCCCCCTATCCCCATACCACCATTCATTCAGGACCAGGAAATGGGACGCTTGATAGTAGGAAAGGATATCGGAGGTCGCCAAACCACCACAGTATGTTGACAAAAAACAAGTGTGCAGCGTCACCCGCACTGCTCCTCCTGCCCAAAGAAACTGCCCCAGCGCCGAATCCACTTGCCGGAACCAATGGGGTGAGATCAGGTAGGGGTGGTTCTGTAGTTGATAGAGCAATCGGGGAAGGGCCACCATTTTAAAGATGGCCTACCTGCCATAGATAGTATAGATAGTAAGGGCATTCGGGCCACGTCTTCATCTCCGTCCGAACCCGATCCCAAACTGGCACCAAGTTGCGCTCCCTAGAGATCGCAGGAACCTCAGAGATAAACACTCCCAGGTATTTAATACCCCCAACCGCTACCTGCAACATGGATGCCCAGTCCCCAATCTCGGAATGCTCCCCCAACACCCATAGGGTCGACTTACGAGGATTCAGGTATAACCCGGAGGTTTCGCCAAATATCTGCATTATCTCAAGGATATGCAGCCCGACCTACTAAGATTTGTGAGAAAAAACAGGACATTATCAGCATAGAGTGCAATTCTATCCGATAGGGCCGCTCCCATATGAAACCTCTAAGCTGCACATACATGCGCACCCAAGCCGCCAACTGCTCCATGCCCAGGGCGAACAGGTACGGCGAGAGGGGGCAGCCCTACCTGGTGCCACGCCCAGTGGAAAATTTAGAGGAAATGGCCCCTGCCACCCTAACTGAGGCCGTCAGGTCCGTGTACAAGAGTCGCAGATATGACAGGAAACAAGGCACTAAGTTAAGCCGAGGCAAAAGCGCAAACAGGTAGACCCAGCTCAGTGAATCGAAGGCCCTGTCGATATCAGCTACGAGAAGTGCCACCTGCCTCCCGGTATCTCAAACCGCCGCCACCGCCACATGGGCCCTGCGAATATTGTGTCTAGTTGCCCTATTGGGCATGAACCCGGCCTGATCCGGGTGGACGAGCCCCGCAATGTGGGGTAGGAGACGGTTAGCCAGCACCTTTGCTAGAATCTTAGCCTCTACGTTAGGGAGCGATATGGGCCGGTATGACGCATGTTGCTCCCTGGCCCTTCCCGGCTTGTGGCACACCACCACCTCAGCATGCCTCCAATCTGCAGGGAGGCTGCCCCGTTCCCTGGCTTCTTCAAGTGCTGCTCTGTAATGCGCACCCTGCTGTAGATGGTATTTCTTGTAAAACTCGCTTGGAAACCCATTGGGTCATGGAGCTTTTCCGGTATTAAGTTTTCCTAGGGCCCCTCCCAACTCGTCCTCCGTCAATGGGAGCTCGAGGCGTTCCTGCACCTCATCTGTCTCCACTTGTGGCGGCAAATCTGCAATAAATTTGTCTACCATGTTTCCCGGGAGGCACTCGTTCGGGGCATACTGAGCAGCGTAATATGTCACAAAACTGTCAGCCAGCTCCCTCGGGTCTGTGATCGGGTCTCCAGCAGCATCCAGGATCCCCGGTAGGGTCTGCACCTGGAACGTGCTTTGGCAGAGCCGATGTAACATCGTTCCCGACTTATCCCCCCACTGGTAAATCCTGCTGCGCGTCACAAGCCATACCTGACACGCCTCATCCAGTAGCAGGGATAGGATTGCTGTGCCAAGAGAAGTTGCCCCACCACCTGACTGTCTCCATCTACACTACAGCGGCGCTCCAGGGCCTCAATGTCTGCTGCGGCGTGGATTAAGTCTGCGTTATGCTGCCGGCACGCAGCCGCACACCACGCAATGTCCACTCCCCGCAGCGTGGGCTTCAGGGCCGGCTACACCGTCCCCTCATCCGTGACAGATCCAACATTCTCCACCAAGAAGTGTGCAATGGCCTCCCCCATGTGTTTCTGATAGTCCTCGTTCTGAAGGTGCCATGTAGAGAGGCGCCATCAAAATGGATGCCGCCCTCTATCTAAAGTAAAATCTATGGTGACGGGGGAATGGTCCGAGAGTTCCCGCGACAGCACAGCCGCCTACTCCACCCTGCCAATGGCTGCTCGAGGGACAAATATATAATCTATTCTAGAAAAGGATTTGTGGACTGCAGACAGGTATGTATATTCCCGCCCATGTGCATGGAAAGCGCCACGTGTCCACCCAGTCCAGGCTACGAACCATGTCCCCTAGTTTAGTGGATGCTCCGGCTATCCGCCCACCCCCAGGCCTACATCGATCTACCAGTCCATTTATGGCATCGTTTCAATCTCCCCCTATCACCGCTGGTGTCTCAGGAATATCAGCCCAGACAGCAAATAGCTTCTCCACCAACGACCACTGCAGAGGAGGCGGAGCATACACACTGCCCAGCACCAGGGTCTCCTCTCCTACCATGCCTCTGATAAATATGTACCTGCCCTGTGGATCAACCCATTGAGTGGAGTGAACATAGGAGAGTCTGCGGTGCACCTAAATAGCCACCCCGGGAGCCTCTGACAAATCCCGCATGGTAGACCTGCTGGTAGCCAAAGCGCTGTAAGCAACGTGTTTTGTTGCCCAGTAAATGGGTTTCCTGCAGTAACAGGATATCTGCACGCTCCCTTTTTGCCTGCCACAAAACAGCCCCCTCTTAACCTTGTCCAATACTCCTCGCACATTCCAGCTAAGGACAGGTAGGGATGCTCTGGGACCTAAAGCCCTAGTCTCTGTACTTGCCATCCGGAAACATGGAATAGAAATGCCCAGATGATGGGCCATGAAGGTGCATACAAATGATCCATGGAGACCCCCAGCTGTCGTGCGACCCAACCCAAACAAGCCCCCCCTCCAAAACAATGCCCTCTCCCCATTCCCAACTCCCACCCCCATACCTCAAAAACGCTGAAGTACCTGCTGCGGTGTAATCAGCCCTCGGCCCCAAACGTAGGACCTGAGGCCTTCCACCCCATTGGATCCCTCTCAAACTACCCATACACCCAACTCCCCCCCAATAATCCCTAAGCAAGGGGGTAAAGGGTCCGCCCCTCATACATCTCCCCCCACCCCACTGCTCCACAATCATCACATTCATCGTATACCAAGAGTCTCTTCTGCCCCGGCTCTCTCCCAGAGCTTCTCTACAGTGGCGCCCCAGGCATACCAATCACTGTGTGGTCACAGTAACGTTAGAGTCCCTCATATCTGTGTGCCAGGTGTTCAAGGATCCACTATCGGAGGGTCAGGGGCATCCTTCCTCCCTCCCGCAGTCCGTCCCGAGGTGGAGCGCCTCCTAGGTCTGGAACGCCAATTCCCTCTACTCCACGACCCCGGGCAGCTTGCGACTGTGCCCCACTCTGCGAAGAATCTGAGTCTATGCCCGGTGGGGTATGCACTCTCACTTTCACTGTCGCATCAGTCCATTGAAATACCTCCTCCAGAGTATCAAAAAAATGGGTGCGAGACTGGAACACCACCCTCAGGCAGGCCGGATAGAGCAAAGCATAGGGGAGCTGGAGGTCCCGAAGGTGCGCCTTTGCCGCCATAAACGACTGCCGCTGTAGTTGCACTAATCTCGTGTAGTCTGGAAAGATGAGAATCCACTGATTTTCATACAGGAGGGGTTCCTTCGCCTGTGCCTGCTGTAAGATGGTATCGCGATAATGATAATTCAACAGATTGGTAATTACAGGTCGGGGACGGGCCCCAACGGGCGGCTTTTGAACTAGAGCCCTGTGCACCCGTTCTATCATGAAGCATCTCGATAGGGAGTCAGGGGGGAGCCAGCTCTCCAGCCACTGAGCCAAGTATCCCTCCATGTTGCCCTTCTCGCAGCCCTCAGGGAGCCCAACAAATCCCAGGTTATTCCGCCCGGACCGCCCTTCTGCATCCTCTGCTTGGAGTGCTAGATTCTTCTGGATACTCTCCATACTGGTGACCTTGCGTTTCAGGGCCGCCACATCATCCTCCACTCCCGAGATTCTGGTTTCTGCGTCCATGATGCGGGCCTCCGCGTTGCGCAAATCCTGGCGCAAGAGGGTAATTTCTGCTACCACTGCACCTATTTTCGCATCTAACATGTCCCTGGATTGGGTTATGGCTGCCATTAGTGCTGCGTTATCCAGCCCCGGCTCCTCCACCCGGCCCTGTGAATTTGTCAATAGGCCCATGTTTCGTAGTTCCTCCACCGCTCCCACCTCTCGTCATCGTGGGTGGTGGTCAGGGACACTCACCAGGAGCCGAGCCCCCTCTCTCCGTCACTCCGGGGTCGCCGGGGTGTGTTCAGACCCCCTCTCCGCTGCTGATCGGGCTCCCGCAATGTGGGCCAACCGTCCAATTCCAAGGCTCGCCACCCCCGTCGATGTTGTCTGCAGAAAGGTGGACCGCAGCTCCCCCAGGCCACTTGCAGGATCCCAGTGTCACCAACCAAGTTGCACCAATCCTTCCGCCATGCCCTGAAATCATGTACGCAGGGCAGGTGTCGGTCTGCTGGGCTAGTCGTCCGGATCCGTGCCTCGCTTCCATCCCACCGGATCTCATGCAGCAGGACGGCCATCACCCCTCAGGCCACCTGCCACATGCACTAGCAAAAATGTCTCCTGGCCACCGGTCTCGTCTCGTAGGCCCTTCGCGCCTCCGCCGGTGTCACCATCAGTTTCCTGGCCTCAGGGTCCCTGTAGGATGTTATACTGCCCAACAGTCTGGGCGCCTCAGAGGTCCGCAGTCCATGACCACTTTGCACCTGGCAGTGCTGGTCCCCACCTCTGGCCGTGCACACCCCAAACAACACTGGCTACCGCCTCCGAGGGCCAATCTGCCCCCCGATCACCTGACGACCACCTCTGCCTCAATGACTGCCTCCCCGGGCGACGCCAAACTCCAGCCCCCGGCTCCACCGCATACCTCTAGGCCTCACGATGCTGAAGCCCCAGTACCGCTGCAGAGGAAGGGTCGGGCCCTCACAGTGGCAGCACGCCACCAGCCGGAGCCTCCCGGAGGCCTCAGGCGTCCTCTGAAGTTGCTTGAGAAGCACCCGCTCCACTGGTCCGTGCTCCGCTCCCTGCAGCTGTCACCAGTAGGCCGGGCCCGGGGGACGCGAAACTCGAGGCCTTGGCTTCGCCACCCCCGACTAGGCCGCAGTTCGCCACACCTCTCCCACAGTCTCTGGGCACCTCAGCCCTCCGCAAATTCCACCAGAGCTTTGCCACTCAGTCCGGTGCACAAATCCTCTCCTCCGGGCAGCAGGGTAGTACGGGGAGAGAGGATATTTGGTCAGATAAGTCGCAGGTGGGACGGAGCTCCACTAGGCTGCGTCCGCCATGATGGCCCGCTTAGCCACGCCCCCCTTTCTTGTTCCTTTTATATTGATGTTTCTTGTGGATAACCATACTTTATCTCCAGGCACATAATCAGGAGAGGGTCTTTTATGTTGATCAGTTCTATCTTTGTATCTACTGTTTGCCTCCTCTAGGTTTCTTTGGGTCTTTTTATGTGTTTCAAGAAGGTGATTCATGAATTCTAAGGCTGCAGGAATTGAGGTGGTAACAGAAGGAGACTAAAGCCCACAACGAGGGTGGAAACAAAAATTGTAGAAAAAAGGAGAGTGTTGTATGGAAGAGTGTTCTCCATTGTTATAAGCAAATTCTGCAGTCCAGAGAAAGGCATTCCACTCCTCAGAAGTGTGAATCAGTTGACACCTTAAGTATTGTATTATGCATCGGTTGACCCTTTCTGTCTGCCCATCAGTCTGGGATGATGTGCGGAAGAAGGTCTCACATCTATTTGTAACAGTCCACCCAATCCCTTCCAGAACTTATATACACATTGTAGGCCTCGATCTGATATACTAACGGATAGGAGCACATGAATTCTCACTATATGCTGTAGAAAGACAGACGCTAGTTCTTTAGAGTTAGGTAGACTTTTCAAAGGTATAAAGTGGGAAATTTTTGACGACCTGTCGGCCACCACAAATATGGCAGTATGTCCTTGTTTAGTTGGTGAAAGCTCAACAATAAAATCCATTGAGATGGAATGCATGGTGTAAGAGGTGTGGGCATTGGAGTTAACAGCCCCACCGGAACTTGGTGTGATCTCTTACTCTGGGCACAGATATAACACCACTGAATATACTTGTGAGTGTCCTGAACCATTGATGGCCACCCAAAAGATCTTCTACGTAAGGCAAAAGGATTTTTTATAACCTGGTGCCCTGCTAACACATCTAAATGACACCAGTCAAGCGCCTGTTGCTGTAAGGCTTTGGTAAGCCTCCTTGAATGTATAACAGATTCTGCATTTTTACTCCCTTGTGTATGTTTTGATAGATACTCCTTTATTTCCTCTGTGTCTTATACATGAAGCACCGCTTTCAAAAATGATTCTTCTGAACATATAACCCCCAAGATATGCTTGGGACTTAAGATAAGGGGTTGGTTGTGAGTGTTCGGACTGTCTGGTAAATCATAGCCATAACGTGACAGGGTATCTGCTTTACCTTGTTCCCTGCACACCTGGAACTGTATGATGTAATTGAAGATGCTAAAATAATGTCTCCATCACAACTGTCCCATGGTCAGAACCCAGGCTGCTTTTAAAACCTTGGTCCTAGGAGCTCACTCTCCCCGGCAGCTGAGCTGTGCCTTGTGTCGCCTCTGAATCCTGCCACTCCGCTGCAGAGTTCGAGTGTACCCTGATTCCGGTTCCTGCTGTTAGCGCATTTTGTGCCTAAATTGTTGTGCTTAATTTTATTTTGCTTAATATATTTGATTGTTCCAATGTGTGTTTTGTAGTAGTCCTCATTGTCCCCCTTCTGTTTTTTTCCCGCCACTCCTGCCGCCGCTGACCCGTGACTTCTCCCCCTACCGCCCGCTCCCGCCTCCCAGCTGCACGTCCCTCCCCTTCATAATGATGGGCCGCTGCGCGGTCGCGCCACTGGCACGCCAAAGGAACACCTAAGGCAAGCCTGTCTGCAAACCAACCGCGACCAGCGCCAGGACCCCTGATCCACCTGGACCCCACTGCTTCGATTCATCCACCCTCTACGCACTCTACACCGGAAGACACTGTGACTGTGCACGATCCTCGCCGAACACCACCATGGGCAGGTCTTGTGCAGACCCTGCCGCATATCCTTCACCTTTGACAAAGAACCCAAGACCGCTGAAGGCACGCCAGATGCATGTGCCACCGATACCCTGACTTGCATCCTTCTCAACGTGCGATCCCTGCACCGACACGCCATAGAGATCTGGGCCCTGATCAACACCCTCTTGCCCGACGTCGCATTTTTCATGGAAACCTGGACCAATGCCTCCTCCAGCCCTGACATCGCCACTGCCATCCCTGACGGCTACAAGATCCAGAGAAAAAAATAGCCACACCGCCCAGGAGGAGGACACGCCATTGCACAAAAGACCCTCCTCCAATCCTCCACATCCAGCACAAGTGACTCCCACTCAAACACAGAACACCTCCCCTTCCAGATCCAGACTAGCCCTCATTTACAGACCTCCAGGACCTCGCACTCACCACGCAACCACTATAGCCGAGCTCGCCGCACCCCACGCCATCACCTCTACGAACTACATGCTACTCGGGGACCTGAATTTCCACCTAGACAATGGCAACGACCCCGACTCCACCAATCTCCTCGCCAACCTAGGACTGAAGCCGCTCGTCAAATGCCCACCCACAGAGCGGGCCACACCTTCGACCCCATCTTCGCGGGAGGAACCAATATCTGCGCCAGCCACACCACCCAGCCCCTCTGGACTGACCACCACTGTGTCCACTTCACCTTCAACTCCACCACTACACCCAAACCCTCCCGCGCTCGTCACGACGGAACTGGAGCAAGGTCACAGAGGAGCACCTCAGCACCACCCTCTGCTGAACCCCCCCCATCACGCAAATGACACCAACTCCGCAGCCAGGGAATTTCACCGATGGGTCTCCTGCTGCGCCGACAAGCTTGCCCCGTGTGCCTTCCACCAAACAACGCCCTCTGAAAGTTGCCTGGTTCACCACAGAGCTTCAAGAAGCCAGACGCTCCTGCAGACGCCTAGCAAACACCTGGCGCAACCTGAAAATCATGGAATCACTGAACAACCACAAGAATTCCCAGAAGGAATACCACCAGTGCATTAGAGACACCAAACGGACCTTCATAAGAGACAAAGTCCAGACCAACATGGCCAACGCCAAGGATCTGTTAAACGTCATACAGCAGTTCACGAAACCCACGTGCAAAGCCACGGACGTCACACCTTCCCAGGAACTCTGCGACAAGCTCAGCTCCTACTTCCATCTGAAGATCAACGCCCTCTACGACAACTTCATTGAACCAACGACGAACACCCTCCCCCCACCACTGCCGATAAACCTACTGTCACGTCCTGGAATCCTTCTACTATCGAACTCATCACTGCGACCATGAAGGAACCCCACTCAGGAGCCCCAGAGGGCCCCTGCCCACCGCATATTTTCCACAGGACTGCCTCCGTCATCGCACCCAAACTAGGGCGCACCATCAACGCCTCCCTAAACTCAGGCTTTTGCCCAGATGACTGAAAACGGGAGGAGGTTAAACCCCTCCTCAAGAAACCAACCGCCGACCCCATGGACGTGGAAAACTACCGGCCCACCTCTCTCCTCCCCTTTGTGGCCAAAATCACAGAGAAACTCATAAACACCCAGCTATCCGCCTTCATAGAAGAGAACTCCATCCTAGACGCTTACCAGTCTGGATTCCGCAGCAACCACAGCACCGAGACCGCCCTCCTCTCCACCACAACGACATCTGCATGCTACTGGATATATGGGATACACCGCGACCTTCATCCTTCTAGACCTCTCCGCAACCTTCAACACAGTTTCACATTGCCCACTCGCAGCCAGACTTCACGAAGCGGGAATACAAGGAGCTGCCCACGACTGGATCCAATTCTTCATCTCCCGCAGTACCCAGAGGGGTCGATTCCCTCCCTTCCTCTCCAGACCCACAGAGATCAGCTGCAGAGTGCCCCAGGGATCATCACTCAGCCCCACGCTCTTCAACATCTACATGACCCTCCTCGCCGAAATCGTCAGACAGCAAGGGATCAGCATTGTATCCTACGCGGTCAACAGTCAGCTCATCCTCTCGCTCACGAAGAATCCCAAAGACACCAGACTCTGCTTCCAGGAAGGAATGAAGAACGTGGCAGCCTGGATGAAGGACAGCTGCCTGAAGCTGAGCTCAGAGAAAATCGAAGTCCACGTTCTCGGTCCTCGCACCTCCGCCCGGGACAACACCAGGTGGCCCACTGCCCTCAGAAGCCCACCCACCCCTACGGACCACGCTCGTAACCTTGGCATCATCCTTGACTCCTCCCTCTCCATGAACCACCAGATCAACGCCGTCGCCTCCACCAACTTCAACTGCCTTTGCATCCTCCGTAAGACGTTCAGATGGATCCCCCAGACTGCAGAAGGACCATAACCCACACACTTATAACCAGCAGACTGGACTACAAAAATGCCCTTTACGCCGGAATCCACAAAACTCTTCTACACAAACTTCAAACCATCCAGAACGCGGCAGCCTGACTCGACTCGGCACACCGCGACACAAGCACATGACCCTACACCTATGAGGCCTTCACTGGCTCACCATTGAAAAGAGGATCACCTTCAAACTCCTCACCGATGCCTACTAATCCCTCAACAACGTCAGACCCAAATACCTAAACAAGAGATTATCCTTCCACATACCCAAGAGGAACCTCCGCTCCGTCGTCCTAGCCCTGGCCGAGGTCCCCCAATCCGTAGAAACAGAACCGGCGGAAGAGCTTTCTCCTACATCACAGAGAGAACCTGGAACAAGCTTCAGGTGAACATCAGATGCTCCCTAACCCTGCATACGTTCAGGAGAGACCTCAAGACCTGGCTCTTCGACTGACCCGGAGCCGCTGCCCCTTCCTCCCCCCCAGCACCTTGAGACCCTCACGGGTGAGTAGCGTGCTCTTTAAACCCCTGATTGAAGAACTGTAGGTTTCTATGATCAGTAATGATGGTAGCAGTATGCAAAGCCCCTAACAGGTACTGACCCCATTCTTCAAAGGCTCATTTGATGGCCAATAACTCCCTGCCTGCTACAGATTAGTTCTGTTCAGTGGGTGTGACTTTGTGTGAATAAAAGGCAACAGGGTGCAGCTGTCTGGTTTGTCTGTCTTTCCGGGATAAAACCCCTCCAGTAGCCACCTTTGATGCATCTGCTTCAACTATAAACGGTTGAGAGGAATCAGGATGTTTCAGGATAGATGCAGGACCACCCCTTTTATCTGCACTCGGCTCCATCCCCCCCGCCAAATGCAATCAGCAAGCAGTTCGCACTTGCCAGGCTTGGAGTGTTATTCCAAACACACTCATGCTGAGTTTTTCCCAAGGAAGGAAAGGTTGGTTATCCCTTTAGAGTGTCTGGACGGAGGCTTTAGATACACGGGGAACACACTACATGTCAGGACCCAGACAATGAAATACACTTGTAATAAGGCCATGAACTCTTGTGTAATCTGGAGATGTAGCTATCATCTTGAATATCTGCGTATAACTTACCTTAGGCTCTTAGTTGTCTGTGCCAGGCAATTGTGATACAATGTTGTTGCGGCCAGGACGTTACAAGTCAAAACTAGGATTTCCTTTGATAAAGACCTTTAGGTTCCTTTGGATTGTATTGAAGGATGTGAAGACAGAGAAGTATTTCTGAAAGTTGTATGGTTGGGCAGAAATAAACTTCAACTATTTGAACATTTTTTATGAACTATGGGTTTTCACTTGAGGGTTAACCAGTGATGGAAAACAAAGGCTACATTTCTCATGCTATGTATGTGTCAAAGTATAAGGCATTAGAGTTCTATTCTTACACACAATTTGCTAACACAAGAACACCAGAATGTTTAATATTTATTATTTACCTCGCAGTGCTACAAGAGTCATGTAGAAAATATAGCTAATCTTCCACAGAGAGTTTGTTTGTGGCCAGTTTTGAGGTAGTCATAGTAGAAGTGTCAGTGAACATTATTTGTATGTTTAGTTTCAGAAATTACAAGTTCCACATCTAAGGACAGACAGCTGGTTACACAGAGAGGCATTGCTATGGTATATTCATTCATTATTACAGTTAAGTGCAGAACTTTCAATACAAGTTACTGAAAATATATTTGCTTTTATATATCCACCACAGTCTGCAGACATCACAGAGAAGAAAACGTAATGAGTCAGAGTGGTGGAGTCGAGTGTCTATGTTTTCTCTTTTATTCCATTCTTTTTTCCCTATTTCTGACAGCGACTCACACATTGCTGTATATGTGGTCATTGGCAGAGGTGGTGAAAGATGGAAGATTGCATTGTTCCTGTTGGATTCTGAGTCCAGGTTTGTTGCATACTAACAGCTGGTCCTCTTTATTTGGTCCTGCACCTGCAGGTCTCTGGTTGCTTCTTTGGGGTTCTCTAGTTCTTGCTATTTGTAGGACCTTTGAACTTGAGGGTGGAGGGCCCTGCAATTACAAGGAGATGATGGATGGAGCGCTGACACTTTTCAGGCATTCACCCCCAGTCACAGATCTGAGATGAATCCATCATCGTTCATTAGCTCACTTCGCCATTTCAGTTCAGACCAAGCTATATGCAAATCAGTCTTGACCCTGTGCCTCATGGGAACAATCCAGCCCGAACTGCCAAGCCAGGTCTTCCCTGAAGCGGAAACAAGCATCCTGGGACTGGTTTCAGGGCATCACCCTTCATCAGCCAGGCCCTGGCCATGCGTCCACTTGTCTGCGTGCCTTTATTTGTCAAGCCTTATAGCTTCCCTTCTCCATTTTGTTTCATTCCTATTGCCTGTGGCTCTTCTCCCGTAGCCTTTCTTTTTTTGTAGGGCCTTGTCATGTGTTTTGCCTTGTACTTCAGAAGGGGCACAGAAACGGGACTGAATTTGCTCAAGGCTGGAGCTGTTTTCTCATTTATTTGAGGTTCCCTGGTGCCTCCCTTCTTTGCCCCGTTGAGCTTTGTATCTGAAAGTGGTCCATTTGTGTGGTGCCCTTGAGCTCCAATTTCAGGTGGGCAGGAGCTCCTTGGTGAGTCATCATCTAGGATGCTTTCCTTCTGTCGGGCCATGCTTTTTATGAGGGAGTGTGTTTTAGGCAGGGAATTCCGTGATTTTAACCCATGCATGCCTATTCCACTGGGCTCTGTCCCCCCCTTCTCTTGGTTGGGCACTATTCTGTGTATTGCTGGTGACTTTTGAACCTACTTCTGACTTTCCATTTAGTTTACCTCTAGTAGCTGGTCCAAGGTGGTATGTTCTTGTGCCCCTTTATTGGATGTGATGTGTTGCCAATGTGTGTCCCTTCCCAAATGCTCATCAGCGAGCTTGGGATTGGAGTTGTTTGAGGGGAATTAATTTTGTTTATTGTGCTGCCTCATGGTCCTCTCTTTTGGAACTCCTGCTCCCGATCTCCTTATTCATGTGTACGTCAGTGTTGGTTTAACCTCTATGCTGAGGTATGGCTGTTCTACGGTTAAGGCTGATAGTAGGATGCTTTGTTTTTAACGTGTTGCTATTTTTATTGATTTAACATTTTATTGAGAAAAACAACAGCAGAGTCATCATACAGTTGATCAAGAAATACAAAGCAGAATCAAACATACCAGGCATGTACAGAAACAATCACTTAGGATCATCACATCGTCCCGATCCAATCTTATCTAATGCCATTTCCACAGAGGGGGAGGTACAGATCTCTCCTCTAAACACGTTCCAATGCCCCCACTCTTTATCCCACTTATTGGGGCACCCTCTGACCTTAAATACAGATTTCTCGGCTAGCATGCACCTATCCATTTCGGCCACCCAGCCCACCAGGAGAGGCCTCTGGGGGCGCCCCAATGCAATGCTATTGCGCGCTTCACCAACAAGAAGCCCTAGGCCACCCACTGAAGCTCCACCTCCGTAAGGTCTGTGGGGCCCCACACATTAAGAATCCCATCCCATCAGTCATTTTGCGAACCGCCCTGTCCCAAAACTGTTGGATAACTGGACATTCCCATAGGGCATGGTAAAAGGAGCCAGGGAGGCCGCAGCCGCGGAGACACATCTCATCTGGGCGTCTTCCCAACTTGGCCAGAAGGGGGCAGACATATACGTTCCGTGTAGGATTTTCAATTGGATCAGTCTGAAACGGTGGTTTATTGCTGTTTGCTTGGGGGACATCAGTGCTGACCTCCAGTCGTCATCGTCTAAGTCTCCCACGTCCTCCTCCCACTTGTCCCTTAGGGCCTGGAATGAGTTGGGCAGATTGTTGCATAGTTTGCGATAAGTGCAGGATATGGCCTTCGTCTGGAGTGGTTCTGAGAGTAGCCTATCCTCTAGGGGAGAGGCCCCCGGAAGGGAGGAGAGGTCCGGCACTGAGGTAGTGGTAGCATGTGTTATTTGGAGGTACCTGAATGCCTCGGAGTGAGCCAGATCATGTTTCTGTTGAAGTTCGGGAAAAGTCAACAATTTACCCTTATGGATCAAGTCTCCAGGGGCAGAGATGCCTATCGTGTCCCATCTGTCAAACCCCTTCAGGCGACAGAGGGAGCCCAGTTTGTGGGAGGCCCAGAGTGAGGTAGCCCGGGTGAACACATCAGACCAACCGAGGCTCTTAGTAGCCCGGTGCCAGATAGCAATGGTTTGTGTCATGGGTCCCACGTAGCGGTTTCGAGGAAATTTGCCATAAAGGGCGCCTAGATATCCTTCACGTCCTGTCTGGTAGCGGTCTAAGTAATAGGCCGGGTTGGCAGGCGAATGACAAGGTTACAAGCACCCTTACCTGTAGGTTGCTTGATGTGGGTTTTCGCGGAGAAGTTATGGACCAACTTCCCCAAATTCTAGGCAACACCTAGTGATTGTTAAATAACACTGAGGCAATTAAATAGAAATCAGGGAGGTAGGCCGGATCGTGGACGCTACCTGCTTCCTGGATTGTCGACCTGCGAAGCAATAAGGAAAACCTTTGTAAAAACTGTTTCCTGTATTTCTAATGATTTACCTCTAATATGTCTCTAAAGATTTGCAACTGTTCTCGAAAAGAAGCCTACCTGCGACTGATAATTAAGTAGCGTCGCGTCCGTGTTGTCGTCGTGAAGGGTGAAGACTGGGCGAGGTATTTTGATGGTGCAGAAGATGGTTTTAATCAGTGATAGTTCTCTGAAAGGGAAATATGTAAATAGGGATTATGAGTTACTGTCTTTCTATAATATTTGCATTACACTGAGCCTCTTCTAAATTCACCTCTCACTTACTCTGAATCCTCACCATGCTGTTCTTCTCCTTCACTCCCTAATATGAACAATATGAAACAAAGACAAATTTTGCAAACAACAATGACATTTGTTTAACTTTGATACTTCTCAAAGTCTTTCAGGGTCTTTTCCAAAAATCCTTGTAAATACGCTCTTTTCTGCGAGGTTCTCTACAGTCTTTAATCCTTGAAAATAGTCCAGGTAAGTCTTTACTTCTATAATTGACTGATGGCTTGCTTGCGTTGGGCGCCAGATAAAACAAATAAAAAGAAAACCGGTAACTTAGCTTTAAAGTGTCTTTCCTTCTTTTCAGGTTGCGCGCAGAAGAATGATGACCTTCAGACTTGCTGTGCTGGTCGTCGTCTTCGGATCTTCTGCAGCTCCGTGGAATCCTTGGGCGATGAAGGAAGGCAAAGCGCCGTTCTACGTTGGGTGTGGCTATTTATAGAAGAGCCACACCCAGTCACACCCAGGGAACGTCGACGCATCATGCGCCAAATAGCTGCGTGCCGTTTTCAGCGTGCGCGCTGAAGAAGCATGTCGACTTTGCCCTGAGCTGTCCTCTCTCCCGTTCTCTCGTCTTGCTCTCAGACAAAGCGATCTATTCTACATTTCTGACTAAACTTCCTAAACATCACTGCTTACCTTTACTCGACAATCATTTCAATGAATCGGCAACAGATCTACAAACAGCACTTGGTAAATACAAATGAAATCGTGAAATCATGAATAAAGTCAAAAGCATAATTCCTTAAAGCAGTACAGTAACCACATACATTTGAGCACTATACATGTATACATTAACATACTCATTGGCGTGCTGGTTGCACGGGACAGGGGTGGGTTTCTTGAGTGGGAAAATTATGCCTGCATGTGAATGCATGTGTAGGTGAATGTAAGGCTTGTGAGGAACGTAATTCATGACAGTACTCCCCTCTCAAGAGTCCTCCCAAAATCTGTGGAACTGGTTTTGGTTTACTTGGATAACGAAGATGAAAGTTTCTGAGTAGTCGAGCAGAATGTTGAACATTGGAAAGAGGTTCCCATGATCGTTCTTCAGAACCATATCCTTTCCAATGTATAAGGTAGAACAATTTCCCTCGAACTCTCTTGGCATCTACAATCTTTTGGACTTCAAATTCAGGGACCCCATCAATAAGTATAGGTCGTGGATTCTTCTTAAACCTAGTCATGGGATTACAAGGTTTGATCAATGACACATGAAACACCGAATGAAATTTATGTCTCTTGGGTAAAGTGAGTTTAACACTGACAGGGTTTATTATTTTTTCCACAACAAATGGGCCAATGAATTTGGGACGTAATTTTTTACAAATTGTCATTCGCAAGTTCTTTGTGGATAACCAAACCTTGTCTCCGATAGAATAATCAGGTGATGGTCTTCTATGTAAATCTGCTGTTTCTTTTTGGCTTTCTTTTGCTTGAGCTAAGTGGTATTGCGCCAGATTTTGGACTTGAACTAATTTAGCAATGTGTTCTTCGAAAGACGGTATATCAGAAGGGACATGTACTTTTTCTGGGATGTTTTTAGGATGAAAACCATAAGTACAAAAGAAAGGTGAAAGACTGGTGGAAGCATTGTCTAAATTATTGAAAGCAAATTCTAAAACCCATAATAAATACGACCATTCCCTTTCATCTTCTGCTAAAGTACATCTTAGAAACTGCTCCATGGTTTGATTTGTCCTTTCAGTTAAACCATCTGTTTGAGGATGATAACCAGAGGACATGCGAATGTCCATGTTCAAAGTTTCTCCTAATTTTTGCCAAAAATGAGAGACAAACTGCGGTCCCCTGTCTGAAATGATTACGGAGGGAATTCCATGCAATCTAATTATTTCCTTAGAAAAGATTTGAGTCAATTCTCTTGCGGAAGGAATATTTTTTAACGGGATAAAATGAGCCATTCGAGAAAAATGGTCAACCACTGTCAAAATAGTGTTATACCCCTCTTTGGTCTCAGGAAGTTCCACGATAAAGTCTAGCGATATCGTGTGCCATGGTTGTGGCGAAATTGGGAGAGGAAGCAAAAGACCACTGGGTGTCTGATTTTGTGTCTTATGTTGAGTGCAAATCACA
Organism: Lissotriton vulgaris; assembly: GCF_964263255.1. Taxonomy (NCBI): domain Eukaryota; kingdom Metazoa; phylum Chordata; class Amphibia; order Caudata; family Salamandridae; genus Lissotriton; species Lissotriton vulgaris. The sequence continues at coordinate 556,544,673 of NC_141694.1, forward strand.
CAAGTCTCAATATAAGTTTTTACATCTTTCAACAAAGTAGGCCACCAAAATTTTCTCTTGATTAACTGACTAGTTTTAGCAACTCCAGGATGTGCACACATTAGAGGATCATGATGAAATTGTATTACTTTATTTTGCAGTTCCAGCGTAGGTACAAAGATTTGTTCACTCATGTACAATAACCCTTCTTTGACATGCATTAAAGGATACAAAGCCTTTGTTTTATGTCTTCTACTACATCTGTAATCACTACTCCCACCTTCAAGCAACCATCAGGTAGTACAGCTTGAGCTTCTTCAAGGGAACTCTCCTTTTCATCAACTATCCCCAAACGTGACAATGCATCTGCCTTTAGATTTTCTTTCCCGGGACGATAGGTAATTACAAAATTGTAATCATTAAAGAATAACGTCCACCTCAACTGTCTAGCAGTGAGAGCTTTCACTGAACGCAGAAATTGCAGATTTCTGTGGTCCGTGTAGATTGTTATGGGATGTCTTGCCCCTAACAAGTAATGACGCCATTCTTCGAAGACTGCTTTTATGGCTAACAACTCCTTGTCAGCTATGGCGTAATTCTGTTCAGTGGGAGTTAGTTTCCTTGAATAGTATGCGATTGGATGCATCTGACCAGTTTCTTTGTGTCTTTGAGACAAAATACCTCCAATAGCAAACTGGGAAGCATCTGCTTCTACAATAAATGGATTGGAAGGGTCAGGGTGCATTAACACCGGAGCTGAAGTGAAATAATTCTTCAGGTTTTGAAAAGCTTCTTCAGCTTCTCTATTCCAGTCAAATTTTGCATTCTTCTTCAGCAATTTAGTGATTGGGGTTATCAAATGCGAAAAATTACATATAAAGCATCTATAGAAATTAGCAAATCCCAAGAAACTTTGTATCTGTTTGACTGAAGAGGGGCTGGACCAATCTAAAATTGCCTGGATTTTCTTAGGATCCATCTCTATGCCATCTGGACTCAGGACATATCCCAGAAAGTCCACTTTAGTGGTATGGAAAACACTTTTTTCCAGCTTAATGTACAAGGAGTTGTCGAGTAGTTTTCGAAGAATAGCTCTCACTTGCTGTACATGTTCTGTGGTGTTCTTAGAATAGATGAGAATGTCATCTATGTACACAATGCAACAAATATCCAAAAATTCTCTCAGAACTTCATTGATGAAAAATTGAAAAGCTGCCGGAGCGTTACAGAGTCCGAATGGCATGACCTGATATTCGTACAAACCAAATTTAGTACGAAATGCTGTTTTCCATTCGTCACCACTGCGAACTCTAACCAAATGATAAGCTCCTCGCAAATCTAATTTAGTGTATATGGTGGCATCTTTTAATTGGTCTAAAAGTGTCGGGATCAGAGGAAGTGGATACCTATTTTTGATGGTAACATTGTTTAAGGCCCTATAGTCGATGCATGTTCTCAACTCACCTCCCTTTTTTGGAATAAAAAAGAGGGGGGAGGATACTGGAGATTTCGAATGTCGGATAAACCCATTGGCCAGATATTCATCTAGATACTCTCTTAAATGTTCGTTTTCTTTCTCGGTGAGAGCATATATTCTACTACATGGCAAGGTAGCCCCTGGCACCAAATCTATACGACAGTCGAAATCCCTGTGGGGTGGTAAGTATTGGCCCTTTTTTTGTCAAACACATCATGGAGGTCAGAATATTCCTTAGGAATTCCTTCTAGCAATAGTATACTCTTTGATGTCAAGGGGAAATCATTTCCTGGAATCAATACTTTGGAATCTTGTGTTGTCAAACAAGATGATAAACAACGTTCTGAGTCAAATTGCAAAGTTCTTTCCACCCAATCAATCTTAGGGTTATGCTTAACTAACCAAGGTATGCCTAGAATTAAGCGGAATTGAGGGGCGTCTATGATGTCAAAGGTGATGTTCTCTTTGTGTTTATGTAAACAAGTCATTAAAAGAGTTTCTGTGTGAAATTGGATTAGACCAGATGACAACTCTTTACCATCTACAGCTTTGACCACCTCCGGATGTTGTTTGGCCTTGGTTTTAAAATCTAATCCCTTCAAAAACATCGTATCTATGAAATTGCCTGTAGCCCCTGAGTCGATCAATGCGTCAACCGTCCATTCTTTTCCCTTCTCTGCCTAAGATTGTAAGGTAACCTTAATGCTAAGATGATGGGAAACTATCTCTGGGGTAATTGAGGCCAAGCTAGATAACTCACTCGACAATCTGACCTCTTGATTAGTCAAGCCCGTTAGTTTTCCGACTGCTGTAATAAGGCTACTTCAGAATTCCTATTTTTAGGTTTATTTGGGCGAACTGGACATTCTTTGACGAAATGACCTGATTTGCCGCAATATAAGCATTGGTTCAACTTTCTTCTCTTGTCCTTTTCTTCCTTACTCAAAGGGCCTTTGATTGTACCTATCTGCATAGGCTCTACTCCTGAGTCCAACTTAGACATGTTTTCGGTTTTAGCACTATTGTATCTTTCTTTAAAAGAAAACACCTTCGTTTCAGATTTACCTCTCTCCCCTCTGCGTTCCAATAACCGATGGTTCAGTTTTACTACTAAATCTATGAAATCTTCGATGGTATCTGGTGGGTCTAGAATTTGCGTTACCATGTCTTTTAGCTCGTCTCTAAGCCCTTTGTAAAAAAGGGAAACCCTTTTCTCTTCGGGCCAACGGGCCTCAATAACGAGTCTATTGAATTGAGAGATGTAATGTAGTAAGTCTGAAGGCCCTTGCTTGAGGTGTAATAACTCATGGTCTGCGGATTGAACAAAGACATGTTTGGCAAATAATTTTTTCATAGTGTTCTTAAAATGTCTAAGGTTGTAAAGAATTGGGTCATCTCGCTCTACTATTGGCACAGACCAGAGGGCTGCGTCACCCCCTAGGTAGGAGAGGATGAAGGCCACTTTAGAGGAGTCATCTGGGAAGGCTGTTGGTTTCGCTATAAAATGCAAATGGCATTGGTTTAAAAAGATCGAGAACTTATTACTATCTCCCAAAAATCGCTCGGGTGGTGCTAAAGGTATTGCCACTGGAGTCACTACCTGAATTTGAGTCGGAGTAGTGGAAGAGCTGGAACCTGAATGCAAAGTTTGAAACCCTGGCTGAAACGTAGCTGGTTTCAACACTGACTTCTGCGTTGGTGTAAACCCCCACGCTCCTGAACTAGATTGCATATTGCTCTGAATATCTGTGATATCCCTACGAAGAGCTGCGTTTTCGGCTTGAATAGCTGTTAACAAGGTTGTGATGTCTTGCAAAGAACTTGTAATGGAAGGATCCATAACGTCTGGGCGAAAATATCGTCGTGGGCTTTGCCTTCTGACAAGGTTACAAGCACCCTTACCTGCAGGTTGCTTCATGTGGGTTTTCGCGGAGACGTTATGGACCAACTTCCCCAAATTCTAGGCAACACCTAGTGATTGTTAAATAACACTGAGGCAATTAAATAGAAATCAGGGAGGTAGGCCGGATCGTGGACGCTACCTGCTTCCTGGATTGTCGACCTGCAAAGCAATAAGGAAAACCTTTGTAAAAACTGTTTCCTGTATTTCTAATGATTTACCTCTAATATGTCTCTAAAGATTTGCAACTGTTCTCGAAAAGAAGCCTACCTGCGACTGATAATTAAGTAGCGTCGCGTCCGTGTTGTCGTCGTGAAGGGTGAAGACTGGGCGAGGTATTTTGATGGTGCAGAAGATGGTTTTAATCAGTGATAGTTCTCTGAAAGGGAAATATGTAAATAGGGATTATGAGTTACTGTCTTTCTATAATATTTGCATTACACTGAGCCTCTTCTAAATTCACCTCTCACTTACTCTGAATCCTCACCATGCTGTTCTTCTCCTTCACTCCCTAATATGAACAATATGAAACAAAGACAAATTTTGCAAACAACAATGACATTTGTTTAACTTTGATACTTCTCAAAGTCTTTCAGGGTCTTTTCCAAAAATCCTTGTAAATACGCTCTTTTCTGCGAGGTTCTCTACAGTCTTTAATCCTTGAAAATAGTCCAGGTAAGTCTTTACTTCTATAATTGACTGATGGCTTGCTTGCGTTGGGCGCCAGATAAAACAAATAAAAAGAAAACCGGTAACTTAGCTTTAAAGTGTCTTTCCTTCTTTTCAGGTTGCGCGCAGAAGAATGATGACCTTCAGACTTGCTGTGCTGGTCGTCGTCTTCGGATCTTCTGCAGCTCCGTGGAATCCTTGGGCGATGAAGGAAGGCAAAGCGCCGTTCTACGTTGAGTGTGGCTATTTATAGAAGAGCCATACCCAGTCACACCCAGGGAACGTCGACGCATCATGCGCCAAATAGCTGCGTGCCGTTTTCAGCGTGCGCGCTGAAGAAGCATGTCGACTTTGCCCTGAGCTGTCCTCTCTCCCGTTCTCTCGTCTTGCTCTCAGACAAAGCGATCTATTCTACATTTCTGACTAAACTTCCTAAACATCACTGCTTACCTTTACTCGACAATCATTTCAATGAATCGGCAACAGATCTACAAACAGCACTTGGTAAATACAAATGAAATCGTGAAATCATGAATAAAGTCAAAAGTATAATTCCTTAAAGCAGTACAGTAACCACATACATTTGAGCACTATACATGTATACATTAACATACTCATTGGCGTGCTGGTTGCACGGGACAGGGGTGGGTTTCTTGAGTGGGAAAATTACGACTGCATGTGAATGCATGTGTAGGTGAATGTAAGGCTTGTGAGGAACGTAATTCATGACAGCGAACCATGGAGCCAGGAGTTAGTGGCTACAAGTTGGGAGGCCCAATAATAGAGTCGCATGTTGGGCAAGGCGATACCCCCGTCGTACCATCCTTGAGTCAGTTTATGCAGAGCAATTCGAGGTGCCTTACCATCCCACAGGAGGAGTCGCAAATCGCCTTCCAACGTACGGAAGAAGGAGTCAGCAATTGGGAATGGGCAATTTTGAAGGACATACAAAAAACGTGGGAGTGCCAGCATTTTGAAGAGTGCCGCCCTGCCCGGGAGGGACAGGGGCAGCGTACGCCAGTGGGAGACATCGTTGTGGAGCCGCTGAAGTGGGCCCCGTAAGATGTGATCGTATAAGAGTTTAGGATCTGGAGTCACAAATATACCCAGATATTTGAAGCCGTCCTCGGCTATTGCAATGGTGAATTCTCTTGGGAGAGCGGGTGGAGGACCATGGAGACAGAACATGGCCGACTTGGACCAATTGATTGAGAAACCAGAGTATTTCCCAAAGTTCCTAATGACATGAAACAGGCTATTGATGGAGGATCTAGGGGAGGATATATGTGAATAAAAACCTAGGCCGTAAAACAATGAGATGAACAATAAACCAGCACCAGTCGTATAGGGAACAGTCAAAGGAATGCAAATTTATATAAAACACATGTTTTTAATTGACATATTAAAAATCATATAGAAACTGAACATAAATCAGACTATATGATGAAGTGGCACATATATGCAAACATAAACCTATACAAAAATAAATAGCAGCATGTATACACAAATTACATAATATAATTTAAAATACATAAAATCAATGCCAGAATTGCTGGAAACCACTAGAGAACTCGACGCGCGTTCGGCAGAAAACGCCTTCTTCAGGAGTCACCGATGGTATTTCTGAAATTATATTTACATAAAAGAGGGGGGAAAAAAACAGAAGTCAGACATAAAAGTTCTTACATTCTTAGTTGACCAAATACCATACAATTTCATTAGAGAAAAATTACAATTCATAAATAACAATACATTGAACATACTCAACCCTCCCTAAAGCTAACTGGTTTAGTCTACATATTTGTTCACTCTGTGTCAAAGGATTGACAAATTATAATAAACAATTGTACAGTATTTGCCTAGAGGAGTACACAGTACTAAACATGTCTGATCAGGGTAATTACTGATCGCTGTATTAGATAACCTTTAAATAAGACATGATACACAAAGGCAAAAGATATAAGGTACAGCTCAAAGGTGAATGCAAGTAATGATAGAAACTTACAAATGAGACTATATTTCATAGTCGTACATCAGAGAAGGTGATATCTTCAAGTGGAGGTCAGCAAATCACCACTCAATCCGAATATAGTTCCTATTAGTAGAGGAAAAACCACATATAGAAAGGTGATTTGAGACACACTGCACCTATTGTTTGTTCTTTAAGCACAATGGGCCACACAGATGAAATGGCCTAACAATATGACCTCATTTCTCAGTAGACAGGTGGATATGTAAAACAGGCCATTATGAAGGGTAGATGAAGGGCATAAAAGCCTGAGTGGGCCAAGTTAAATCCTAAATCTGTTAACTTGTCAGCGATCTAATTCCAAACGGTTTAGAATGACGAAAATACGATATAAATTATGATAGCTATCATCTTTTAAGGATTGGGTCCAAAAAACATCCATAGGACATATAAATAATATTTACCTGATAAAAAATGAATTTAAGGTCACAATGATGCCATACGCTTGATAGAAGATATTGAACACTTGGATGTGAACCTTAGAGACACAGGTAGAGGGTGTACGCTAAGGAAAAAATGGGGGAGGTGAAAAATAATAATTCAAATGTAAGAAAATGAGCCACAATGAAACTCCTTCCAAAAGACCATCGAGGACTGGGTTGGGTACTAGAGATCATAATACCTTAATTTTAGGCGACTACTTGTTCAAAAGGCTGAAATGTGGGTCCATCGCAGACAACGTGGATATAGGTTTATGGCGATGTGAAGGAGACTAGAAAAATGAAGAATGTAAATAAAATTGTTATCTCGCCAAACTAATATGGACTGGCAGTAATTGTCAAATGTACTAGTTAGCGTTTCTTACCTATAAGGGAAAATGGTAGCAGGAATTGATGTACTGCTATCAGTGGAACGAAAATCCTCGTCTATAGAATATCAAAAGCCTGTGAAATGGGAAGAGTGGTATCTGTCGACAGGCATTGGCGATCTAATCCCACAAATATATGTTCAGGCTGTAGAGGGTAGGAGAAAGCACAATCCCACGTTTAATCAAACGTACTACCAGCATGAGTGTACACAGATTTACTGAAGTTAAAATATAAATGCTGGCGGTCAAGAGCGCCCTAGGTCGAAATATCTAACTTACGTAATGAGCGTTCGTTGACAGCAAGATAATGCTGCTCCGACGTCTGTGGCGTGGCAAGCGTCCTCCGCCGAACGAATCTAGGGGAGGAAACATACACCAGAATGTCATCCGCATACAGGGAGATTGTATCAATTGTGTCATCATTCCATCTTAGACCTTTAATGGAGGCATCCATACGGATCCAATGGGCCAGGGGTTCCAGCGTGAGCGCAAATAAAAGAGGGGAGAGGGGACATCCCTGTCTTGTACCTCTATGTAGCTGAAATTGTCTGGAGGTATGGGCGTTGACCCGCACCTGACCCCAAAAGTCAGTGTAGAGCAGTCTGACCCACTTGATGTAATTCGGGCCAAATCCAAACCGCCTCAGGACCTCGAAGAGGTAAGGCCATTCTATGGAGTCGAACGCTAGGGTGGCATCGAGGGACAAAATTGCGGCATCTTCCTGTATGTAGGGTTGTCTGCCCAATACGTTATGTAGTCTGCGAAGGTTCAGTGCCGTGTTCCGTCCCGGAAGGAATCCAGATTGATCATCTTGCACTAAGGAGGAGAGGTCTGTGAGGAGTCTGGTCGCCAGGAGTTTGGCCAAAATCTTGACCTCAGCGTTAATGAGAGAAATTGGCCTATATGAGCCACAATCAATGGCTGGCTTGTTGGGTTTATGGATGACTGCTATTGAGGCTAGGCGCTGGTCCAGTGGCAGACTGGCCCGTTCGAGGCTTTCTTCAAGCATGGCCTTCAGGTGCGGGATCACTTCTAGGGCCATCCCCTTGAGGTATTCAATGGGGACACCATTAGGTCCCATAGCCTTGCCCGAGTTAACAGCAAAGAGGGCGTTCGTAAGCTCCTCAGTTGTAAGAGCAGCGTCTAATTCTTCCCTATCTGAGTCGGAGAGAGTGGGCAAATGCATTTCCTCCAGAAGGAGGCGGGATTCGTCTGCAGAGTAGTACAATCTAGAGGAGTAAACTTCCTCAAGGTGGTCAGCAAACGCCTCAGCGATGTCCAGCGGGTCTGTAATGCGCGGGGTATCGGGGCAAATTAGTAACGGAACCCATCTTTTGCCTTGTTTTCGGCGCTCCAGCCAGGCGAGCATTTTACCTGCCCTGTCTCCCAGCTCATAGACCCGGTTGCGGGTTTGCAACAGTTTCACCTGAGCCTTCTCCAAGGCCAGCGTCTTGTATTCTGCCTGTTTCAAATGAAGATGAGCGGCCGTCTCTTCGGACGGGGTAGTGGTAAGGTCAGATTCTAGGGTAAGCAACTCTGATTCAGTCTGAAGCAGCAGTTCGGCCTGCTTGCGTTGGTAGCCCAATTTGAGAGCTAGCGCTCTCCCTTTGATAACGGCCTTATATGCCTCCCAGATCGTAACGGCCGATTGGACCGAACCAAGGTTTTCGGCAAAATAGTATTCAGTGTGTTCTAGCAGACTGTCTCTAATGTCAGGAATCTTCATGAGCCATGGGTTGATAACTATGGGACCCCTGGTTACCTGCCGATGATAAGTGAGTCGAACCGTGAGAGGAGAGTGATCCGAGATACCTCAGGGGAGTCCCTTTGGGTCGCGAAAGAGGCCCACGTCTGACTTGTGGCAAAATAGATAGTCAATACAGGACATACTATTATGGGCGTTGGAATAATGCGTGTAATAGGGAGTGTCAGGGTAGGACGCCCGCCAAAGGTCCTTCAACCCCATCGCTTGCGCAAAGTCCTTAAGGTCCGAATTCTGTTTATGGGAGCCCCGTTGGGGGTGTCTATCAACAGTGTCATCCATAGTCATATTAAAGTCTCCGCTGATAACTAGTGAGGCCTGTGGGAGGTCTAACAACAGTTGTTTTAAGGTCATCAGGGCATCCTTACCCAGTGTTGGCAAGATATAGGTCGAGATTATGTTTAGATGCCGCCCTTCTCATGTGGCCTCAGCCACTGCAATGCGGCCAAGGGGGTCAGCCCACGTCTTTGTGCTGGTAAGTGGAAGGTTCTTCTTAACCAGGATACCAGTGCCGTGGGAGCCAGAGGTGAAACCGGCGTGCACCAATAACTTGTACCCCCCACGGTGGAGTGCCTGACAAGTGTTGCCCATTAAGTGTGTCTCCTGGAGGAGCACCAGATCGGGTGCATGGCGTTTGAGGTATTGTAGCACCACTCCTCTCTTGATCGTGCTACCAAGGCCATTGACATTCCATGTCATGAGGGTAAGCGCCCTAACATGTTATTGTGTCATGGTGGATTGAATAATAAAGGACGGAGGAGCAGAATAGCAGCAAGAAGCTGAGCCAATCGGGAACAAGGAACAATATCCCTAAAGGATAGAAAGGCAACTCAGGCCGGTCGGCGGCGTCGATCATGCCCATCGGAAAGGAGGACTCTGCAAAGTGTATGAACAACAAAAGAAAATAAAAGAAACCATCGAACCTGAAATTCAAGCCTGCGATAGGATTCATGAAACAGAAATAGAAAGAACAAGCAACCCCAAACTCGGAGTCTCACCCCACCCCACCCCTCCCCCCACCCGCGTCCCTGCCCGCGGACCTGAAACTATCCACTCACAAACTTGGCAGAGTGCCTGTCACCCTCCCAACCATAAACGGGGAGGCTGGTAAGCCTGTGAAACCACTCGACTGAGAATGTAGGAGTTAAATTGAGCGATGAACTTCAAGGGTCAAATGAAACCCAGTGTAAATTAGGGGGGAGGAGGGGGAAGACTTCAGGGTTCGGGAATCGAAACCATGGCCAAGGCTGTCCGTCGACACTCAGATGAAGAAACAGACATACTGGACCTCACGACATCTGCAAGGAAGCGTCAAGAGACCACCTGCCAGTGTTCCGGACCTCGCATCATTCCTCCTGGGTGACCGCAGTGAACAGTTTAGGGCTCTCCGGTTAGGGATCTCGCTCCGTGCGGGGGCCAGATGCTCTTTGTTTACCTGAAGTCGAGCCCGCTCTGCGCCATTCCTCCAGCCATTCCCACACCTCACTTGGAGAGAAAAAGAACCAGGCCCGTCCTTCCGATTCCACCCGCAGTTTGGCCAGGAACAGCATGGAGTATTTTATGTGTTGGTCTTGCAGCGCTTTTTTAACGTCCAGGAAACTGCGTCTTCTGGCCTGCACTTTTACTGTGAAGTCTGGGAAGAATGTGATATGGGCATTGTCGGTTCGTAACAGTGAACCAGCTCTGGCCGTATGCAGGATGACATCCCGGTCCCTGAAATTAAAGACCCGTGCAATGATGGGTCAAGGGGGGGCCCTGGCTTTGGCCTGCCCCCCGGGACCCTGTGGGCACGTTCAAGTGAGAAATAGTTCGACAGTTTCTTGGGCTGAAGATGCTTCAAAACCAACTCTTCAACAAAGAGGTCGGCCGCGGGTTCTTCCAATCTCTCAGGTACCCCCAGGATACGGATGTTGTTCCGTCTCGCCCTCCCTTCATACTCGTCCAGGAGGTCTCCCATCTGCCACTGCTGCTGTTGGAGTTGCGCCACTTGTTGCTGCAGAGTGGAGGTATCGTCAATAAGCGCCGCGGTTTTCACCGCAACATCACGCACTTTGGAGTCCATTTTGCGGAGGTCGGCGCGTAACAGTGTCACTTCTACATTCACTGAGTCTATACGAGTCTCCAGTGAGGACCGGACTCCCGCTATCGCCTCCAGAACATCCTCTAGGGTGAGGGTCTTCGCTGATGCATCTGGGGGGACCACCTGCGGGGCGGAGTCAGGAGCCGGAGTCTTACCATCTCCCTTAGTCCCCCATGAAAGTTTATTTATCTGCCTCTGCGTGGAGTTCTTGCTACCTTTCCCAGTAGCCATCGGTGCTGCAGATAAGGAACCTCTTCCCGGGCCAGCAGCCTAAGAACTATAGGAGGGACGGGGAGAACCTAACCCATGTGCGGCGAGACTAGAGACAGCCGTGATCCCCCAAGTATCACTGTAGTGGCAGCGTAGGATGTATGGCTCCAGTCGATGGGGCAGCAAATGTTCGCCTAGTGTGAGGGCGGCCCCCGCAGTCCACACTACCGTCTTGCTGGGAAGAGTATGGTATGCCACAAAACATTCAGTGCGGTCCCTGGGGTCCAAACCGGTCAAACACAACAGTTATGGAGGTCGGGGAGGGTCTCCCACAAGGCACCGGCATGGGAGTTCCCAGGGGCACGCACGCACATGCACCACGTACCTTCAAGCCGGGGCGCGTCGAGGCCTGTTTCTCGCCACCCTCCACTCCAGTCGTGGGGGGCACAGGATATGTAGCGGTGATGGGGACCGTGTCAAAAGTGGGCCCCCAAGCCTGAGGTCACGGGGGCCAGCGGTCCGGCTGTGTTGCAGGGGCCGGGAGTGCTGCGGTGGCGTGAGCACAGGTCCCAAGAGCAGAGTCCGCAGGCTCAAGGGATGCCATCCGCCACTGTGCTGTCGCCCGTGCCCCCACTACCGTCGTGAGGCAAGACCAGGATTCCGGGGCCGCAAGGAGGAGCCGCCCGGGTGCCACATTGAAGGAGCCGAGCTCCGAGTGGTGAATTCCGGCGGCCAGGGAGTAGGCCGCAAAGCCGGGGTGTGCCGTGAATTGAATGCCGAAAACAGGCGACCACTCGTAATGCCCTCTCTGGTGCCCCGGTGCGGCCTTCTGGAGCGTGTCGTTGGTCTCAGTGATCGGGAAGGGCGTTCCGCCGCCTCCGGTGGCCCCCCCGACAGCAGTCTGCAGGCTTGAGGAGCAAGGAGGCCTCCCGGAGTGCTGGTGAGTGAAGTCCGGCAGCGCTGTTAGGCTGCCATTTTGCCCGGAACCATCCTAGGAGGAGACACCTCCGCCGTCCAAATTGCCACAGCTTCGGCGAAAAGCACTATCTGGAGGTGCCAGGGCGCTCACCAGGCACCAGTGTCGGTACTTCCCTTCTGCTGGGAGTCTTGCGCTCAAATGCGGATCTATTAGCCGGATATACAGGCGAGGGTCCGGGAGCCGCGCTAGCAGGCGACCATTCCCGTCGGCTGTTGGCCACGCCTCCTGTGTTGCTATTTTTAGATAATATACTTTGCTGCTTACTTTGCCCTTAGCACTTCAATTTATAATTTTATTATTTTACTTTTGCGCCGTTTGGGGAAATTCTCTGCTGCCTCAATAGAGAGTGCCTTTTTTCTGAGTTTTCGCGTTCTCGGTCCCCCGCAACACTTGCTGATTGAGCGAAGGGAAGTGGAACCCACTTGCTTCTCGGAGTGAACTTCCGGCTGGGTTAGCAGCCAAGTGCTCAATAGGGTACCACCCATAAATTCCACTAGATGGTCGGGACGTGCAGCCGATGCGCTGCTGGTGCGCCATAGACAAGCCTGTCTGCACCCGTCCTCACCTGGATCCTGCCAAGCACCAGAACCACTGGTTCTCACCCCCAAGGAAACCATCAGTCAGGTAGCTATTCAAAAGCCAACGGCCGACGGGAGCACGGAAGGCATTAACTATCCTCTGGATAGTGCCTCCTGCAAGATTTCGAAATCCTTTAAAATTACCATGTTAAGTTGTGGTTATACTCAATTAGTGAAGACTGCCACCTATGATGCAGGACATATTCTTGATTGCATCTTCTCCAATGATCATTGTATTAGGGTTGGGGAACCCATCCCTCTCTCCTGGTCATACCACCATGCAGTACCTTTCTCTCTTGTGCTCCAGGTAACTAAAGAAGGTGCCTTAAAGGGGAACAGTACGGTGCTTAAAATAAACTTCAAAAGTATTAACAAGGAATCCTTTTCTTTGGCCCATAACCCCTTCCATGCTCATGAAGAGCTCAGCTCGTCATGCAGTACACTGCTTGTGTGCTCATGACGAGCTGAGCTCGTCATGAACAATGGGATTCATAGAACATCAGCGTGGAGGTGAATTGCTGTAGCATTGATAGTGTTAAGGAAAATCGATGGACTGAATGTAGTGACCCTAACTTGGCGGCCATAGAGTATTCTAATTGGCTTGGGGTGGCAGTTGATTCCCTTGTCCCTCTTAAAGAAATGTTTATACGTCTCTCTGGTTTTCAGAAAAGCCTAAGATACTTAAGCAATCCTGTCACTGCCAAGAATGCATTTGGCATAAACATTATGATTTATCAGAGAAAATAAAGCATAAACCTAGGTTGGCATAATATAAATTAGTCATTAAATCAGAGAAATCAACTTTTTACACTCAGGTGATATCATCTCTCAAGTCTTCTAGAGATCTTTTCAATTTTATTAGCTCACTATCTAACCCTCCTACTTCTGCGCATAATGAGAGCTCACAGGTCTTTTGTGACGTTATGGCTAATTATTTTCTCTCCAGGATTGCTAAAATGCATTCCTCCTTGCAGAATCTTAATTCTAAACCTCTTAATTGTGACCAGAATATTAATCCCTCATCCCATAGCTTTTCTTATTTCATGGATAGGGATCACTGTATATCTGCCTTTCTCCCTCTTTCAAATAAACAGACTGACCAGCTTCTAGATGGGATTAAAACAGGTTCCCCTTTGGAACCTTGTTCCCCAAAGCTGATGAGGTTGGGTAGGTAGATTATCATCCCTTATCCCACAGCAACGCTCAATTTGGCCATCACTTCTGGATGCTGTCCACTTAATTGGAAAACAGTGGTCATCAAGCCCCTATTAAAAGAAGATAATCTTGACTCAACAAAATTCAAAAACGACCACCCATCTCCCGACTTCTGGTTCCTGCTAACATTCTATAGATACATCTTAATGTCCAAATGAGTATGTATTTGGAACAACAGCAACTACTTGAGCCTTCTCAGCATGGATTTAGAAGTTGCCATGGGTCTGAAACTGCACTAATAAATACAGAAAATAACATTTGCACCTTGGTTGATACTGAGCAAACCGTGCTGTTGATCTGATTGGATTTATGTTACGGCATTTAATACCATCTTGCCAAAAAAGCTGATTGACCATCTTCAGGAATTTGTGGTAACAGATTCTGCTCTGAAGTTGCTGGCTTCCTTCTTAACCGATAGATCACAGAAAGTTGAAATGGACCAATTTTACTGGAACACCACCCTCATTTGTTATGGAGTTCCACACGTGTCCTCTTTGAGCCCTACCCTTTTTTCAATATATATGTCTCCCACTGCCAAAACTGGTCAGATCTTTTGGGCTGGAGGTAATATCCCATGCAGTTTACACATGATTAATTGTGTCTATCACTGAGGACATAGAGGCCTCAGACGCCAATTTTAACAACTGCATGAAGTTGGTGGCATCTTGGATAAAATCGGGACAAAGCGAACATTTGATGTTTGGTAACCATCACCCCATATAGACCCATTCATGGTGGCCAGAAACTCTGGGATCATGTCCTTGTCTTGTTGACTTGGCAAAGAACCTTGGTGTCATAGTTGACATCAATTTATCTGTCAATCTCCAGGTTAATAGGATTGTGTGATATTACTTTTGCGTCATAAGGATCCTTAGGAAGAAATTCCTGTCCCTCTCATTTGCCACATGGAAGCAAGCCGCGGTGGCACGAATCTAGCTAAGATGGATTATTATATTGCCCTTTATCTGGACATAAATAGGGCCTCCACCAATAAGTTACAACTTGTTCAGAAGGCAACCTCAAGACTTGTCTTAGATGTTCTAAAACATCATTTAAATTTGGCTGCCATGAAAAAAATACACTGGCTTCCAGCAGAGAAACAAATTCTGTTCAAAGCCTTATGTGTTGTGCATAAGGCACTACATAGCTCAGGACCGGACGGAATCAGGCATCTCTTCCAATGATATGTCCCCACTAGACAACTACGCTCTGCTAATAAAAATTGGCTAGTTGTCCCAAGGTATAGGAGGGTCAGATGGGGAGGAAGAGCTTTTTCGGTAGCAGCTGCCAAGCTTTGGAATACTCGTCCTCTATTTATTTCTTGTTTAGAGTTACATCTTCCTTTTTGTAAGGCCTTGAAGACTTGGCTTTTTGCCTTGTAAACTGACCATATGGAGATCCTTTGCTCCTGTAAGATAGTTTAACTGCCCTAGCGCCTGACACCTTCGGGTATTTATTCGCGCTATATAAAATGGTCATTTATTCATTCATTTTACTGAGGTTCTTATGGCCCCATCTGACTTTGCTTCCCTGCATGCATGCTTTGATCTCCATGTCTTGGTGACAATTGCCTTTGACATTTGTAGCTCGCCTGTTATCTTGTGGAGACTAACTCCTCTGAATGCACGGAATATGTCTTCTGCCTTTTGTTTTTTTTTGGCGCTAGCACTCTTTTGTTATTCTGCATTTGGTCCATCCTTGCTGGTGCCAAGACATTACTCTTTCTGGCTCGCTTCTTTAGTGGGTGATTGGTGCCTATATTACAGCTTGGATAGTCTTTATAATGTAAGGACTGAGACGAAAAAGGATTCTGGTGGTAATGCTTTGATAACATGCCAGTTAGTGACCTTATCACTTCTTTATTGTCACTTCCCCGACCTTACGATTACCCTTCACTCCTTCCTGTGTACCCGGCTTTGACGATGGTGCGTTGGGCTGATTTGATAACTTCATGCGATTTCTAGGGACAGAAGGCACACGTGTAGGGGGAGAAGTTGTATTTTTATTTTAGGTAGGCACTGGTGTAAGGTGTGGACACACACCCAGGGCCGGCTTTAGGACAGTGCCGCTGGTGCGGCCGCACTGGGCGCTGACCTGTGGGGGGGGGGGGGGGGGGCACTGACCTCAGGGGGCCACTGTGTTTAGCAATAACTTATGATTGGAGAGATGAGGGGTGCTTTTGCCTGGTGGAAGTGAGAGAATCCGAGGAGGTTATCATGGGGTGTGGGAGTACCAAAACATATTGTTGCACCAGGCGCCACCTTCGCTAAAGCCGGCCCTGCACACACCTCTTGATGAGAGAACTGGGATGTGAATAAAGAATCCGAGTAATGATATTACAGGTAAGTAAACAAAGCATTTGCATATAAGCAATCTGTTTTCAAGTGTTCACTCAGCACACAAATTACTACAGTTATCACAGAAAGGTTGACCAAGGAACCGAATACAAACACTCGAGTTCTAAAGCGCTTTGGCAATAACGTTAAATGTTAGAATGCTGTGCCATATTGTGTACTGTAGACACAACTCGGTGGTGGAAATTCAAGCATTTCAGACGCGATTTTGGAGGAGGAACCTTGTTTATTGAACACTGAGGTGCAGAATCAGATTGGCCTGTATGGCAGGTCGGCGTGTGGGTCGGTTTTTAACTGTTTGTGGACCTGTTTATGGTCTGCTTGGTCGGTTTTTGCTATTGATTTCCCTTATATTGTAACAAACGGTGACTGTAACAATCTCAAATCCATGTAATCTTCAATACCTCGCAAAACACTTACACAGCTGCCTTTACAAGTTCAAAATTACCCTGATTTGCAAACATCGGCAATGTTTTAGCTATCTAATGCGCTAATTGGACTATTCTATTTTTGTTCCAGGGTCTAATTTAGGCCCAGTCCGACTCTGCAGAAAACTGCGACAGTAGGGAGAAATGTTTCTGTTTGCAGCAAACCAAGAACATTATCTCACTACAAGTATCCATAAAGCTATAACTTCTAGGTGGTATATATATCCTAGCTAGCCGTCTGTCGTCGGTTACTTTACCAGTTACGCTATATATCCGAAATAAAGATTCCCTCGCTGATTGTGATATGTAAAATTTACAGTAGATGGCGCCATCCAAACGGCTATTGGCTTTATGACTGACGGTGAGGGCTACACTTACAGTTTTCCTCCCCAATCCTCTGGTAAACAACCCTCGCCTGAGCGATAGCTTTATTAAATTAAAAGCAAATACTTGTTTATAAAGAGAGGCCTAATGGAATATTGTAATGTATGTGTTATGCTGCCTAGATGTGCTCTTTTAGAACTAAAGGGAATGTGTACAAAATGATTCAGTTCCTATACTTTTATCCACTCCGGTTGAAAGACAGGTTATTAAAATATGGACCAGTTAACGCGGATTGAACACACTTACTGTTTCAAAAAGGACACTCGCGACACAGTGTCCAGGGACACTTTGAACATACGGACGAGTTTATATATCAGAAGAACCTTTCCATCTAGATATGGTAACAAAGAACCCAGCACATAAATGTCCTTTCTATGGTGCCACAGTTCTACGTTGCATAAGAGCATCAATGGCATTTTGAATGACGTCCTTTAACTTTCCATAGTTCTGGAGCGGCCCTCGACTGAAGCCTCTCACTTAACTTTTTATTCTCACTTTTAGCAAAATAAAAAAACACGACCCTTGAATCAGTTCATCCATATCAATTCATTTCTGTGGAATCTCCGTGTTTGGCTATTATTTTGATATTAGTGGATCCATAACATTTTTGGGAAAGATAAGCCATCTTATTCTTGATTTTGGGTTGCAAAACCATAACATTTTGCAGAATTTTTAGTAGGATTTTCAAGCTAGGCAACACTGTTGATCCTCATATTCTTGGAGGAGAAGAAGCCATCTATATAGCATTCCAGACTCTAGGATCAGCTCTAGAACACCACCACCAGGCCAGCCAAATATATATATATACATATATATATATATATATATATATATATATATATATATATATATATATATATATATATATATATATATATATATATATATATATATAGCACTCATTTGAGGGGCGAGATTACTAGAAGTCACGTAACCTTTTAATATGTATTAAGGGTCCCTGATTTCATAGCTTTAATGGGTTCTCCAGGAGTGATTTGTCTCAAGGGTAATGCAGCGTAAGCAAGAAAACCTAGCAGGATATAAACAAGGAGAAGTAAACGTCACAAGCCCTTACTGCACATGAACTTTCCTACCAAAACAGCATCATCTCTTCTACTGTTACAGGGCTACACTCTGAAAACAAACAAAAAACGGAATCTCTCTCTCTCAAAGAAATACCACTTTTGACATGCTACCTGGAAAGGCATTTTTACTAACGTAATTAACTCTATGCTGCGCAGGAGAGGAGTTAGGGTTACAATAGCTAAACTATTTGGTAGTGACCTCTTAAACACAATGTGCATGCACTAAAGTGTTTCATTCACTTGATCACCCATTAAACAATACTGAGAAGCTTTGAATTACAGCATACAGTGTAATATATCTTGTATGGTTTGTTATATGAACATTACTTCGGTAATAGATAAAATGGGAACAATATAATGCCATGCACATAATAATTATATATTTAACTATAGGAACCTTTTTGTTTCATATGTGTTTCTTTTGCTCTTAGCAATCGTTAAAACGTTCCCATTTGAACTGTATCCTGACCTATTTGCCAATTTACATGAAGAACCTTGTTTATATTTCCTAACAGTGCTTATTTGCTGACAATTTAGGAAAATACACGAGAGGTGGTGGGGACAGAATTTACACCCACTAGGAGATGAAGGATATAGTTACTTCTATCAGCATATTAGTAATACATTCCTCATTCTGCTATCTCAGTGTTCAAATCAGAAATTGTCTGTAGCCCTCTCTCTGAAATGGGCCTTTGAAAAAAAAAGTTTCTACAGAGCAACTCTGGATCTGCCAGCAACTCTCCATGTGTATAGCTTAACTATGAATGGCTTCAATAAGCTGATTGGCTAACACACGTTCTCTACCCAGTCTCACCACCAGCACTAAAATGTAGACTTTGGTGTTTGCTGCTCAGAAGTGATATGTAGCACTGCACTGCGTTGTGGTTGGGCCTCTCTCCTTTGGAGAGTCATCATAATCTACAATAGAGATTCCCATTTAACTGAAACAGTATGGTACTATAATATAGTTGTCAGAATATCATCTGACATACATTTACTGATAAGTCAGATGCATCGAGCTATACCATATACCCAGGGCCTGTAAATTAAATGCAACTAGTGGGCCTGCCACACTTAGTGTTCCACACACTTAAGTAGCCCCTTAAAACATTTCCCAGGTCTGCCACAGAAGCCTGAATAGAGCTTGAACCTGCCATTTCGACTTGGCAATATAATCCCCTTGTCGAGCTTTAAACTCCTCTTTTATTGCATATAAGTCACTTTATGATAGGCCCTAGATAGTTCATAGGTCACAAGGGATTGTAATGAAAAGGTTGGGCATGTACTAATAAGTTTTACATGTCCTGGCAGTAAAACTCCTACATTTGTTTTTGACTACTGTGAGGCCTACCTCTGCCATGGGATAACATTGGGTTGCCTTATTACATTTAATAAGTCCTAATGTTTATCTGGGAAAAGGTAAGCATTTCATGTTTGCTTTCTGAGAAATTGTAATTAAAAATCATCTTTAATGGCAAAGTGAGATTTTAAATTTTAATTTAGAAAATGCCACTTTTAGAAAGTTGGTATTTTCCTGTCCTTGCTATTTAATGCCGGCAGCCTGTCCTAGGTCACATATCTAGGTGTAGTTGGCAGTTGGAGTTTGTTAATTCCTTCCAGAAAGTCACACAGTAGAGTATGTAGGTGTGGGGCCTGAATGGACCATCTGCTGGCAGGATGGGAGGCATAGCTAAGCACAGCCCAATTTGCAACTGAATAGGCTGTGCAGTGCCTTCGCACCAAGGACTTGCCCCCACCGCATTGTCTCTGCAGCCAGCTTGGAGGCAGGGGAGGCAGGAAGTTCCAAGCACTTTAAAGGAAAACCTCTAGAAACTTCTCCTGCTTCAAAGAAGGCACCAGGTTTTAAAACAAGCTCCTCAGACCCACACTTTAGTCCGCATCTGAAGACTGCTGCACTGCCACGCTGGTGCCCTGCTGTGTTGCCCTGCTGCCCTCCTGCCTGAGAGAGAAGGATTAGTTGGTTGCCTTCCTGATCAGAGCCCCAGTGACAGAACAGCTGTGAACTCAGCCCCTGAACTCTGCCAACTGTGAGTCCTACCCTCCCAAGTTGTGCCAACCTAGTCCTGGACCTTTGGAAGTGCGCCTGAGGGTGTTCTGCCAGCCCAGTAGTGGTACCAGCAGAACAGACTTAGCATGATATATCGCCTTGCAAGGCTCCGCATCGGAACCACTGCACAACTCATCCCTGATGCAGGACCTCGCTTTGCATCCCTGCAGCTAATTGGAACCACAGCTGTGCAATGCTTTTCCTCGCAAAGACCTTCCATAACCCACCGCAGCTTCTTGGACCTACAGCTGCGCAATGCATCTTCATACAAGGACCTCACATCACCTCTGCTTCAAATGGCATCCTTGATGTGTGACTCAGCATCGTCACACAACCAGGATTAAAGGTACTTTGTTTAATGGGCCTAACTGGGTCCCTGTTGCTGACCCTTGCTTCATTGTGGTTGACCTGAACTTGTGACTTTGTCCTGGTCAAGCTTGACTAGATAACCATAGTTGGCACTTTGTGCTTTTAGGCTCTATTTTCACTTATATCTTTAAAATTGCATATATCTGGTTCTACAGATTGGAGCTTTGTTGATTTGGTCCTAAATTATTTATTAAACTGTACCCTATTTGTCAAAAATGGTGTAGGATATTTCTTGTGTTGTGTTTACTTTTATTACTCTTTACATTGCTGCATAAATACTTTACAAAATGCCTCTAAGTTAAGCCTGACAATTCTGTGCCAAGTTGTCAGAGGGTTAAGCACAGGTTAATTTGGGGTTTGCTTGTGACTTCACTCCAACAGAAATTGAGGCTGCTGCTTTATTTGTGTCTCACCCCCATCTCAACCAGTAACCCAGTTTCTCACAAAAAGCATATCATTCCTTCGGTGTACCTTTTTCTAGAAGGTTCCTCAGCAGGTTCCTACATCTTATAGTCCACCCACGCTCACTAAGACGCAGCTCTTGGAACATTTTCCCCCTCTCACTTATGACAATGTGTAATCACTGCTACTTACAGTAAAATCAGGTTCTCTCCTGTACATCATTCTAGCCACAATTTCTTCCTTACTCTACAAAAAACTTTCTGCACACATTTGTTCACTTCTCAATCTCTCAATAAGAGAGGGATATCTTCCCACTGATTGGAAGGCGGCGCAGGTCAATCCTATCCGCAAGAATACTAAGGCCCCTATGGATGACTTGTCTTACTTAATGGCCTATTTCTTTTCTATCCCTCCTGAGTAAGCTACTTCAAAAGCATTTTAACAAACACCTGTCTGACCATGTCGAATCTACCTGAAGCTTTGATCCTTCTCAATCTGGATTCAGGCCCAAGCATAGCACTGAGTCAGCCCTGATTGCTGACATGGACAACATCAGGCTGTCCCTGGACAACGGACAATGAATATTACTCGTGCTGCTTGACCTCTCGTCCGCATTCAACACAGTATCCCACCAGATTTTGCTCAGGAGACTTAAGGAAATTGGACTCCGATGACTGGCTCATCAGTGGATGGCGAGCTTTCTCTCCATCCATTCCCAGACCGTTAACCTAGGTCCTTTTTGTTCTAAAACCATGGAGCTTACCAAGGGAATGTCCTAGGGCTCTTGCCTGAGCCCCACCATGTTCAACATATATGTCGCCCCCCCCCCCTGGCAAACCTACTTAGGACACTAGGCTTCACACCAATTTTGTACGCTGATGATACTCAGCTTTTATTTTTGTTTAATAAATCCACTATTACGGCCCAGTCCACCTTCTCTGAAGGGATGACAGCCATATCAAACTGGATGAGGAGTAATTTGCTACAGCTTAATGCAGGGAAGACTGAGATCATGGTTTTTGAAGATGTACAACTGCTGTGGTCTCCTGACTGGTGGCAGGTGGAGCTAGGTGACGCCCCTGTACCTAAGACCGTTGTCTAGAATCTTGGCATATGCCTAGACCAGGCACTGACTTTGAGAGAACATGCGGCCCACACTGCAGGCTCCTGTTTTTATGTGTTTGGACTGTTACGGCGAGTCTTTCCTTTTCTCCCCTTATCTACACGGAAAACTCTCATCCAAGCATTGGTACCTAGCCGCCTCTACTTCCTTAAAGCCCTCTTCATCTCAGCCAATGAGTCCTCATTGAGCAGACTGCAGATAGTCCAAAACACCGCGGGATGCCTTGTCTCAAATGCCCACAACGGCTGCCCATACCCTCCTTCAACAACTTCATTGGCTTCCGGTACGCAAGCGAATCAAGTTTAAAATCAGTTGCATTGTCCACAAGGCCGTGTATGGCAAGGGCCCTATTTATCTTGCAGGGAAATTCAACCAATATATTCCTACAAGGCCTCTGCATTCAGGAACCAAATCTATTCTCCTTTTCCTCAGTTCAAAAAATCAAGGATACAGGTAAAGCTTTCTCGCACCTTGCCCCCCTCTATTGTAACCAGCTCCTCACCCACATGCGGCAATGCTCTGACCACCTTCAATTTAGAAGGCTCCTCAAAACTGTATTATTCTAACCTGTTCCCCCTTTTGGCCTACTGCTGCATGTCCACAGTGCAGATATACCCCTTCAGGGGTGATTCAGGCGCTCTACAAAACAAACAAATAAATAAAAAAATTATATATATTCTACCACCCAGTTACAGATACCTCAACAGATCTATCTCACCTCATCCACCCCTCCATGTCACAAATCCTACTACCTTCCCAGCTTCTAGTTTCCCTCACCTTCCCCACCTTACCTGAAACCTCCCCGTCATAAAGAAGACAAACATACTTGAAGTAAAGCAGTAAATACTTTTTATTTCTATCACATCACAGCAACAGTATATGCAAGTTCTTACCTTAAGAGCCACCTCTAACTGGCATTCCTAACTCCCCCATAGAACCTTATTTTCCACAACATTCTAATTTGAACCTTAGCAGAGGCCTATAGGCAGGTACATGGAAATAGAGGAGGGGTAAGACCTGGAAAAGGAAATATAGTGAAATATGTATTGAGATACATCACTACTTCCAACTACTGTCTGCACCCTCAAAAATACCTGTTAGGGACACAGAAGCTATGAGCTTCTCCTATCCATGGAACTGGTTACCACTACAGTGGGTCTATGTGCTTTTACTTGCATTTACCTTCCACAGTATCTAGGTATACTGCTCAGCAGCTACTTCTCTAAAGTTTCAAACTCTTCCATATCAATCTCTTTTTACAATGTATTTGTTCTTTTGCAATATATGTATAGAGGTCAACACAAATTGCTCTTAATCATGAGATACATCAGAAAAACAGTAAAGAGTATGTGCAGTAAAAATACTAGCCCCGACCAAGTCTATGCACATTCGTGAGAGGAAAAGGTGTAAAAAATATCAAGGATGAAAATGCAAGCTAATTTTTGTGACTCATAAAGCGTGAAGGGAAAAGTGGAAAAAGCGATATAGACTTAAATCACTACCAGGGTTGGAGTGCGTGGGGAGGGGATGTTGTTTTTCTGTAAAATGCCTAAGGTCTAAGGAAAACTTTCCAACTTTGTAAATATTTCAGCTTTTTCACATTTGTGTAAAATGTATGTAGGCCACATGCATCATTTTTTGACAAAACAAAAAAGCCATGTTCCTGATGTACTAGGGTTTTTCTCTCAGTACCTCCCAGGACCACCATGCCTTCTATGGCACACATCAGCAAGAAAAAACACCATCAGAAGCCATGTCCTAAATGATGTGGGGAAACCGAGAAGAAGGTGGTTGGGAAATGTTAAAAATGGGATTCCTGGTTGGCTGTGGTATGTGCCCAGGCCAGGTGGGAATCATCACTCGAGTCAGAGTAAGCTAGATATGCAATAAGATAACCTGTGCTCACCTGCTGTTAGCTTGGCACAAAGTAGTCAGGCTTATCTACTGAGGCAATGTGTAAAGTATTTGTGCAACACACACACACAGTAACACAATGACTACACCACAAAAAAACACCACAAATGTTTAGAACAATAGATATTTATCTGAGCAAAATAAGACCAAAATGACAAAAATCCAATCAGTAGAAGTCGACAAATCCATTTTTAAAGATAAAATGCAAAATTAGTGCTTGGAAGTCACTAGTGGTGGAAATGTCACTTGAGGTCGCAAGGGAATGGTGCACATCCAAAGTTCAGGCCAACCGTTAGGATTGGCAGGCCAGCTACAAGACCCAGACAGGTCCTGCTGAAAAAATGCCTTGGATGGAGCTTTTGTTGACGTTGAGAGTCTACGTCGTCATTGTCGAGCCTCGCAAAGGGAGTCCTGCGTTGGCGTTGAGCCTCAATGAAGTGAATGCAATGCAAAGCACTGTCGTTGAGCCACTCGCAAAGGGAGTCCTGCGTTGGCGTTGAGCTCCAATGAAGTGAATGCAATGCAAAGCATTGTCGTTGAGCCACTCAGGCTCTGGAACCGCTTTTGTCGGGCAGCCTCTGCATTGGCGTCGAAGGGCGATGCAACAGAATTTCTTACGCAGTTGATGCAATGCGCTGGTTTTTGATAAAACAGCGGCAGAACCCATGTCTGAGGCTCAGAGTTTGGTGGGGGCACCTCAGGCAAGGGTAGAACTCACAGAAGGCAGAATCCAACAACACCAGCAGAATTGTAGGAAGTCTTTTGTGTCTCTGAAATGTCGGAAAACAGGAAGAAAGCATGCAAGCCCTTGGAAATCACTTGGAGGGAAGGCAGAGTCCAACTCTCCTTCCAACAGATTCAGGGAACAGCAGGCAGTATGGAAACAAGCTGAATAGCAGTCCTTCCATAAAAGCAGTCCAGTAAGCAGTCCAGTTGAGTCATTTAAGCAGCATAGCAGTCCTTTTGACAGAGGTTCAGTTTAAGATCCAGAAGTGCCTGATTTTAGGGGGTCAGAGACCAAGTACTTATACCCAAAAGTGCCTTTGATGTAGGGGATGACTGCAAAAGAACTCTCTGAAGTGTACAAGAATCCCTTTCAACCCAGTTCTGTCTGCCAGGCTACCCGTGGGGGGTAAATGAGTGCTTTGTGTGTGGACAGGAACTGCCTATTGAAGTGTAACTGTTAGCCCCTACCATTCCTTCCCTGCCTAGGAAGACCCATCAGAATGCAGATAAGTCCTAGAATGCAGATGATCCATACCTTCCTGTGTTTGTGGCCGTCACCCAACCCAGATGTGTATTGGAGACAGGCTGTCATGTACAAAGCGCAGTAAGTACAGAGAAATGCCCACTTTCTAAAAGTGGCATTTCTAAAACAGTAATGCTAAATCCAACTTCACCAGTAAGGAGGATTTAGCATTACCATTTCAAACATATCAAACATGAAAAAGCTACTCCTCTCTGAATAGGAATTATAGCTTAAAAGTGTATGAAGGAATTCCCAATGCTGGCCTTTGAGAGGGGTAGGTCTCACAGTAATGCATGGGTCTCCAACGAGTAGCTCGGGAGCTACTGGTAGCTTGCCAGTACCTTGAAAGTAGCTCTCTGAGTTGAAGTCAAGCCCAGTATCAAATTCAGAGAGTAGGTGCCTACTAAAGAAGGCAGCACTGCTCATCTCAAGACCCTTAGAGTGACAGCCAGCCACACATATGGCAGTACCTCATACTAACAGTCAAACACACACTGTGTCAGCCTACAGGGCCTGCTACATGACAGTCTGTATCCAATCTCAATATAATTAAGCCTAAAGGAAATTAAGCATATTGTAGTCCCTCCTTTATCAGTCACAACATGTGTGTGAAAGTTCACCATCAAAGCAGTATGGTAGCAGTAGCATGAGCAGTAATCAATGCTGACCTACCCAACTGTGGGACTGCAGGAGTCAGAATGAAAACATGTTAGTTGGATGCATGATCAGCTAAAAGACCTGAGGAGAACAGGGTATGATCCAGACCAAAGAAAATTAAGAGATTCATCAACATTTATGTGTGTGTCCATAATAAACACTATTGTTTCCTGAAACTATGCCTGATGCCAAGAACCGCCAAATGTATATGCTAGCCCCCAATCATAAGAGTGTCATCTCTGGCATAATTATGTCCATTCCTGGCATAATAGTGCCAATGGCATAACAATGGTCATCCTTGACTATTTAACTAATTTTGGTCTAGTTGTGGTATACTGGCAGCCTTCATTGACATACTAAGAGCATGACTGGCTTATATGTACCTATTTCTGGCATATTAATGGTCATGACTGATATATGGTCTCATCCCTGATCCTTATGGTTTCCAGACTTGGCACAACTGTGGCCTAGATTAATGGTGGGCATTACTGGCATAATACAGGCATCCGTGGTGCTATGGTGAGCATCCATGGCATATGACTGTAATACCTAGGAATTCAAAGTAGTCTTTCCATATGAGGCATTTGTACATGGGAGTACATGATGAAAATGACAAGCTGATGTTTTGGGACTGTGCATCGCCTAAAAACTGAAAACGGATATTTTAAAGGCAGTTTTAGTTTTCAAAAATTGGTTTTCTTCTGGAAAATTGGGGTTGTTTGTCCACAGTCGAAAGTGGCATTAGATAGTAAAATGTGTATTTTCAGAAACTAGTAAATGATAATTCAAGCTGAGCTGGGGAGAAGTACTGCTGTGCTTATGTCCTTTGTGCCACAGGGCATGCCAATATTTGAATGTTACTTCATAAGTCAAGGGGAGGCATTTAATATTGATGAACTTTTTCGCAGCATTTCTGCTGGTAACCACACTTGGTTTACGTGGGTGGTAACTACTGAAAATCCTGCTTTTGGTGGTCATAGTGCAGCTATAAAATTTGCTAGTAGCTCGGGAAGGCTTTCCTTGAGGAGAAGTAGCTCTCACTACAGAAAAGGTTGTATACCCCTGCAGTAATGAAAAATGAAATAGGCTGTATGTCACTACCATTACATGCTAAAGATAAAGGTGAAAGTCCTGCCTTTTACATACATAGCACCCTGCCCTTAGGGTTACTTAGGTCCTACCTTAGGGGTGACATATGTAATAAAAGGACTTTAAGGCTTGGCAAGTAGTTTTAAATGCAAGTTGAAGTGGCAGCAAAACTACACACATGGGTTACTGCAGTGACAGGCCTGAGACAGCTTTAGGACCTCCCAAAAGAGTCTACTATCTTTTAGTTCTGCAGCCTTTTCAAGGTCTTCCCAGGCAATGCTTTTTAGGTCCTGCTTTCTTTTTGCAATAGCATCCCTATAGGCCTTTCTGCTAGTTCTTACAAGCTCTTTATTTCTTGGTTTTTGGCGCAGAGCTAGTTTTAGCGATCGGTGTGTGGCAGAACACACAGATTCAAACCATCTAAAGGCCTTTTGGCCTCCCTTCCCCTTGGGTTTCCTAAGGTGCTTTGCTACATGACCACACAATTTCTCAAAGCTTTCAATAACCTGATGGGGGTCAGATACTGGGACTAGACATGATTCTATTTCCATTTTACAATTTACAACAATATCTTCCTCCAATTTTATCGCGTTTACCTTCCCCCATTTCAATGTAACACCCTGATTCTTACTATACTTAATTGACTGTTCCCAGATCTTTGGTGATTCTTGTACTGGCACGCACAATGACAACATTAGGGGATTATGGTCGCTTGCGGGATTGGCCACCACCTCCAACTTATCAACATATTTGAAAAAGCTGCTAGATACCAGGACAAAATCAATTGTGCTCATCTCCCCCCTTGTACCCTGAAAGGTTGGTATATGCGGTGTGTCGGGGGCGGACCAAGGATCTACCACACACAAGTCATTCATGATGATAATATTGTTCAGAGCATCCCCCTGGGGTGTATGTTTAAAGTGTGTCAAGGGCTGAGCGTTCGAGTCCTCCAGTCCGCACACGTTCGAACCTCCAAAACTGCACAACGTGCAGTTGAAATCGCCAGCCCAAATGACAGACGATGAGGGGTGCCTGCTGCGTGCTTTACCCACTGCGTCCTCCAAACTTTGAATTATCGAGATGTCATATCCATTAAAGATGTTATAATACCAGTTAATTAACAACACAGGTTCTGGGAAAAGATGTTCTAATAACAGCAGTTGATACCAGTTTGTGTCCACCAGTTTCGAAGTTTTCAGCTTCTGTAGTTTTATAGACAACGCTGTCGTTATACCACCCTTTGCCCACCCAGATGTTGATGGAACAGCCAAAACAGTGAATGATTGAAAACCCTCAATGTCACAGGTGGTCCTAGTCCAAGTCTCCTGAAAACACAGGATTCCCTGGGCTCCCACAAAATCCAGCCATGCCTCATCTTCCAATCTGCCTGTTATTCCGGAAATGTTCCAAGATATTAAGGATATTAAAGATGGCCCCTGTATCCCATGGTTGCTTCCCAAAGCATCTCTTGTACTGGAGGGGTCTTGTTCAGGCAGTAATGATGTGTGTTTCTCACAACCCAAGGAGATATTTCCCCCGAACGTAACAACAACATTCTCTATGTGAGGGGGGCCAATACCCACAGTATCACAATCAACAGTCACCAACGCTGAGTCATCATTGCGAGGATTCCCTAAGTTTTCCTTCTTTCCCAAATCTAGAATGGTAGGCGCATTGCCCTCAGAGCCAGTTAGTGGTCAGTCTACCCCTTCCATACCCATTAATGGGTCAAAGCGGTTCATCAATGGGATATTATTATTATTTGTGATCCATCGGGTATTCTACACCTTGAGACCTTGGTCTTCGTGGGTTAAAAGGAACTTGTGAAAAAGGGCCCATACTTGGTGGTCCCATAAACGGACCATTTGGCTCATGCAAAGGGGCGTGATAATTTTGTGGGCCTTGATTCATTTTCAGGTTATGTGTCCAACCCAGGTGATTTTTACCAATTGTTCTATACCCACGGTGGTAGGGGTTTGGGGCAGTGTGATAAAGGTTGGGATAGAAATATTCAAGTCCCACACATTGGATATCCCCCATCCTACCAAACCTCGCTTTACTGGATATGATATCCTTAACCCAAATATCTCTAAAGTTAATCAGGATGCAATCTCCCTCCAGATCTTTTTTGCTTGGGCCAACCCAGGGGACCCTCCGCACACTTAGGATTTTTGTAGCAGTGTCTTCGGATAGGGGCCTGTTATTATTTAGCCAAAATTTTGTTTTATTTAAAAGGTCCTCCTTTTTCTCATATTTGTTCTCTGCAATTAGTGGAACACCTGTCAAAATTGCCATATACGGGGCGGCCTCAGGGGGTATGTTTACATAGATCTGTTTACCAGGCAAGGGGGTTTTGCTAGGAACTAGAGGTTTGCTAACTGGGGTTTCTTTCCCTTCAGTATTTTGCAGGATTGGGGCAGCTGTGTTTACTGGTGTAGCCACCACCCTGAGTTTTTTAACTTAGAGCCTGCAGTAGTCGCCAGCTTGGTTTTGGATAAAGTAGCTGGTGCTATACAAGGGGTAATACCCTTAGGATCTACAGAGACTGCAATTTTAGGTTGCTGAGGTTGTGTCTGGTTATTCATGGCACCCTTTTTTGCTAAGCTAGTATTATTACCACCAGTAGCAACGGGTTGTTTGCTATTACCTACAAGACCCTCCAGTAAAGCGGTGTTTTTAGATGTTAGAAACTCTAGTTGATCTAGTTTTAAATTAATAATTTGGGTTTTTTCCATCAGGGGATTCAGCAGGCTTTTTATCAGCTTCTCAAGACTGGCCATAAGGTCCTTATCTTGTCTATGGCTTGATTTTTTATCTAAGTTCGAAATACTTTTTTCCATATTCAAGAGCTGGGATCTTATCTGTGAAAGTCTCTCTTCAAAGGGATTTAGGAGCTTTTTGAGTGTTTCCCATACCACAGTCAAGAATTCTACGTCTTTCCCTTTTATGACGCAGAATGGCACACCACTAGTTTCACTCCCTATTACGAGGTTATTATTTTCATGAGTTACCACCAGCGAATCTGTATCGATTTCTGGTGTTAAATCAGAAGGCTGCGTGTTACTCATTGGGAGTGGATCTGGGGGTAGCGGAGATGGTACCTTGGAGGTTAACTGTGCCTTCGCAATCTTAGCCTTTTTCCTTGTGTATGCTGTTAAGTTGTTACGCTTCCTTTTGTTATTTGACCCTCGTTGTTTGATAGAAGAATTTTCCTCACCCGGTTCTATGGGTTTGGATCTTAGCGCTATTTCCGGGGGACCGCCCTCACCCTCCTTCTCTTCCCCATCTATCCCAACCATAGAAGTTTTTAGGGAATTAGAGGATGATAATGGTAATGGTGAGCCCCCCTTTTGTATGGATGTGGTGGGTACTAATGGCTGGTGAATATCTGCCTTAGTTTCAATCAAGGAAAGAGGTGGGCCAATTAAACGATCAGGGGTTTTAGCGAAGGCTATGGGCCCTAGTGAAGATTTTTTGGCCGCTGCTAACTCCTGTGACAGTCTCCTTGCAGCGTCTAGTTCAATAGAAACTCAGTGCTGCATTTTGGCTATCTCTGTGTCAATGGCTGTCACAATACAGTCTATGGCAGGAAATGCACCAGATCATACATCCACTCCTGTCAGGCGATCCGGAAGAACAAGACGTCATAGGGTCCGGGAGTCATGCGTCAGTGGCCATGATGAGGATGTGTTCCAAGGCCTTGAGACCACAATGGTCAAGGTGCAGCGCCTGCAGGCAAAAGGTATAAGTGCAGTACACAGACTTTGAACACAAATTTCACTGACATGAACAAGGGAATAGCATCAATGGCAGACAGCATGAGGGACATGGCAGATGGAGTCAGGGACATGTCTCAGTGTGTGATGACACTCTGTGAGGAACTACGTGAGGACCGTGCACAAAAGCTCAGGGAGAGCCATCGAACGCACCAGCAGACAAGCGGCATGCGCCAACTTGCAACTGCGACTTCACTGATGTGTCGCCGTTCAGTTGCGATGCAGGAGGGGCTGGTGCACTGCTGTACTGATCTCACACGGGGGATGGGGAGAGTCACTACAGCAATGGAAGTGCTGCTGACAAACCAGTCAGCCACCACAGGAGCAGAAGGTGTCCGGGACACAGATACCACTAGTAGCAGGGGCAGCACCCCTGTCCTTGAAGTAAGGAGGAGCAGCAGACGCCAGAGTGCCGGCGCTGGCACAGCAGACTTGGAACTGAGCCAACCTCAGGCATCACGCGAGACTGTTCATGGGCGCAAGCAGTGAGTCTTCCATATTCAGTTGGACATGTGAGGGTGAGGTAACCCCCGTCCACACAGTAGTGCTAGGCACACTAGTATGTGTCATTTGTGGCTCATGTCATTTCAACGTAGTGCAAAATAAACTACGTGCATCGACATACAACACGTGCTTTGTCTCTATACTTACTCAGAAGTAGTTGTGTGTGATTTCTGCCCATCTCTGTCTTCCGTCTGTGGGTGTTGGTACTCCTACTGTGTTGGCTGCTGGTCGTGCCTGCTCATCGTCATGGTCTTCATAGTCCTCCAATTCAACCTCTGTGCCCCTCTTAGTTGCGAGGTTGTGCAACATTGTACAGGTTGCAATTATCTTACACCATGTTATAGGTGAGTACTGCCGTGCCCCCCCCCCCCACTTTTGTGGAGGCAGCGGAACCGGCTCTTCAGGAGCCCAAAGGTGCGTTCAATGATGTTCCGGGTGGATTTATGTGCCACATTGTAATGTCTCTGGCTGGGGGTTGTGGGGTTGAGGTAGGGTGTCAGGACGAAGGAACGGAGTGCATATGCACTATCCCCCAATGTGGAAGAAAAAAGATACATTACTCAGAGGCACACATTGACATACGTCTGCTTCCTCTATCAA
Organism: Lissotriton vulgaris; assembly: GCF_964263255.1. Classification (NCBI taxonomy): domain Eukaryota; kingdom Metazoa; phylum Chordata; class Amphibia; order Caudata; family Salamandridae; genus Lissotriton; species Lissotriton vulgaris. The sequence continues at coordinate 556,576,361 of NC_141694.1, forward strand.
GGGAGTGTCACCCATTTATTTGCCTAGCAGGTATCCTTCCCCGAATTCACCCGCTGTCAGGCGGGTATAGATCCCACTGTTTTGGAATATATATGAATTGTGGGTGCTTCCTGGGTATCTGGCCACTGTATCGGTGATAATGTACTTGGCATCACAGATTGCTTGTACATTAATTGTGTGTGATGACTTCCTGTTCCTGTATATGTGCTCAGTGGCAGCTGGGGGGCAAATGGGGATGTGGGTCCCATCAATGCAGCCAATCACGTGTGGGAAATTTGCCATGAGGTAAAAGTCAGTCTGGGTCCTGAGCAAGTCCGCATCAGTGTCTGGGAAGTGGATGTAATGATCCATTCTTTGCATCATGGCATCCAGAAACTTTCTGAAAAAAACGCGACAGGCAGCTCTGGGACACCCCACCTACCACTGCCACAACACTCTGGTAGCTCCCAGATGCTAGGAGGTGTATGCTACAGAGCACCTGGACATGGGGTGGGATGGCGTGGGCCCTTGGTCTTGGGTGGTCCAGGAGTGGGTGCAGGTCCCTGATCAGGTCCATGATGGTTTCGGGGTGCAGTATGTATCTCTGCAGTATCTCTGGCTCTGTCAATTGGAAGAGTGTAATCCTTTGCCTATAGACCTGCTCCTCCCTTCTCCATTCCCTCTCACCTGCTGCCTGTAGCCTTAGCCGTCTTGCTATTACGTAAAAAGCCGCCATTCTGGTTCCAGTGTTGCATTTTGGGGCCCTTTTTTATAGCTGCACCTGATTACCACCTGCTTACAATCCATGTTAAATACCGATTCATAAATACAGAATTCTGGTGAAATTCGGTAATTTAAGGCTCACCTACATCTCAATGGTGTTGATTTTTCCATTTCTTAATTTCCGATTCGGTAATTTTACCGATTCGGAACATTTACCGACTCGGTATATTTTCCGATTCGGTAATTTTACCGATTCGGAAATATTACCGATTCGGATTATTTACCGAGCCGGTAATCTACCAATTCAGTATTTTTTCCGGATCTGTAAATTTTGGGCAAGCTACATCTCAAAGTCCAAATACTGGTCGGTAACTGCCGAAAATACCGATTTTCGGCCGTTACCCACCGGTATTAGGCTACCTACATCTGGCCCTAGGACTTTAAACTTAAAAAGGTCATTTGGGGTAAGAAAAAGTCTAATATAAAGATATAAAGAGTCTGAGTGGTGCAAGCTGAACGAGAAACGGTGTGAATTTTAGACCACATGGATTCCCAAATAGGAAAGAAAACATCCTGTGCTAGATCCTTTTCCCATGCAAGTTCAGGTTGAGATTTGGGGCAATCAGGAATAGAACGGGATTTGATCTTATAAATGGTAGCCGCTAGGTGGGACAATACCTGATAAGGTAGTGTGGTATGTGAAGAAGGTGGAAAGGGCTAATTCGAGGTCAGGAAACAGGTGAGAATGTGTATTGGATATGTGGAATGAGGAGCAAATGGAAGGGAAATCCAATAAGGAACTATCAACAAAGAGATCATTTACATACATAATGCCTTTGTCAATCCATTCCTTCCAGAAAAGGGCCTTATTGTTGATCTTCAGAGAAAGTTTATACCATAACGGGGTAAGGAATGTAAGTGCGCTTGAGAAAAAGAGGAGCGAAACAAAGAGAGGGAAAGTGCCCGAGAGAGCTTAAAAGTGGGAGAAATTAAACGTTTTGGGGGTTGAGATAAATGGATAGCAGCAAGGAAAGGAAAAGGCAAAAGCTGGGCTTGCTCTAAAGCACTCCATGCGGTGGGAGGGGGAGGAGGCGAATCAGTAAGAAATGGCCAGATTTGCTTTAAAGAAAAGGAAGAATGAAAACGGACTAGGTTGGGAAAATGTATGCCTCCTAAATGTTTTGCTTGTTGAAGACGAGTGAGGGATATCCTGGATTTACGGTTATTCCAGAGGAAATGAGTGAGGATACGATTAATTTGAGTAAAAAAATAGGTAACATAGAAAGGTAAAAGTTAATAATGGAGAGAAGCATCATTTTAACAGTTGCCAATCTACCCCACCAGGAGAGGAATAGAGGGGACCAACGTTCTATAAGGGCAGAAAGCTTAGAGAGAATATCTTTATGATTAATTTTAACGGTGTCTTTAATAGATGAAGAGTATAAAACACCCAAACATTTAATACTGATAGGATTCCATGCAAAACCGCAACCATGAAACATATGCGCGAGACAGTATTTGTTAAGAGGTAGGACTTCAGATTTATCAATATTTAACTTATAACCAGAAACTGAAGAATATTCAGGAAGTAAAGAAAAAAGAGCCGGTAAGGAAGTGGCAGGGTTGGAGATATAAAATAAAATATCATCAGCATATGCTGTGAATTTGATATCCAATGATTTATAAACAAAACCGGAATAGGAGGTGGAAAGACGAATTTTTTCAAGGAAAGGTTCTAGTGCTAAAATAAAAAGAAGAGGAGACAGAGGGCAACCTTGTCTAGTGCCTGTATATAAAGGAAAATATGATGACTGAGCACCATTAACCCAAATAGAAGTAGAGGAGGATGAATATAATAATTAGATAAGTTTAATGATATGAGGACTAAAACCATGCCAGCGGAGGGCCCCAAACATGAAATCCCAATTAAACCTATTGAAAGCTTTCTCAGCATCAAGGGTAATAACAGTGAGGGGGATTGTCCTTTTGGAAGCTAAGTGAATAATATTAAGGAGAGCTCTAGAACTATTGTGATAGATCTCCCCTTGACGAAGCCTGATTGATAAATATTTATGAGGTCTGGGACAAAAGTAGATAAACGAGAAGCTAAGATTTTGGCATAAATTTTACAATCCGTATTGATTAACGAGATAGGCCTATAATTCTTACAAAAGGAGGGATCTTTATCCTTTTTGGGAAGTAAGCATAGCATAGCTTGGGTAAAAGAGCCTTTAGATTCACCCGCAGAAAGGAAAGAAGACACCGAGGAGGATAAGTGTGGTATCAGACCATTTTTAAACTGAAAATAAAAACGAACAGTAAAACCGTCTGGACCAGGAGATTTGTCTTTGGGTAAGAGAGTAATTGCTTGTAGTATTTTTTTATCAGAAATGGGGGCATCTAGAGAGGAGAAGTCGATGTCAGCGGATGAGGATTTGGGAATATTGAGAAAGAAGGAATCTATTTGAGAAGGAGTTGGGGTAGATTCAGGTGTGTATAAAGAGGAGTAATACTGAACGAAACAATCAAGAATCTTATCGTCCGTACAGTGACGAGTCCCTGTAGCATCAGATATGACAGCTATTTTAGATTTTTGTTTCTTGATTTTAAGATAATTTGCAAGAGACCTGCCTGCTTTATTACGCCCGCCATACATATTGGAGTTAAATTTTAAAACATGGTTGCAGGCAGAGTCACAAGAAAATGTATTAAATTGAAGTTTAGCTTTGATGAGAGAAGAGAGAGCATCAGGAGAGTTGGATGTGTAAAAATTGTGTTCGAGGTTTTTAATTTGTTTGAGAATGAGAGAGGATTTGGAGAGGGCCAATTTCTTTTTACGCAAGACAAAGTCAATAATAAAGCCTGTAGCCGAAGCTTTATAGACATCCCAGACAAAATGGAATTGAGAAGTGGAGTTAAGATTAATATGAAAGAAATCACCCATAAAAAGGGTAAATTGACCGACGAACTGAGGGTCCAAGAGAAGAGAATTATTGAAACGCCAACGGCGAGAGCTGGGAAGAGGTGAGGGCAAATCAATGTCTAGAATCACAGGGGCATGATCTGAAATGAGAATAGAGCCAAATACAACATTTGACATAAATTGGAAAGTGTGTTGGGTGAGAAAAATATAATCTAGCCGGGAATGTGAAGCATGGACAGGGGAGAAAAAGGAAAATTCCAAAGTATCAGGGTGAGCAAGACTCCAGGAGTCAATTAAACCTCTAGAGGAGATTGCTCGGTAAAAGGACTTTTGCATTTTATTGGGAATATACCTGGTCTGAGATTTACGATCCAAAAATGGGTCCATCAACTGATTACAATCGCCTCCAACAATTAGATCAACACTAGTATGAGAGGAGAAGAGCATAGAGAAATCCGTCCAAAAAGTAGGATCAATACTATTTGGACCATAAACATTGCAAAAGGATAAATCGGTATCATTAACCTTAACATCTAAGTACAACCATGTACCGTCAGAGTCTGAAATCTCATTCTTCAACTGAATTGACAATGATTTGTGGAACAAAATGAGAACACCATTCTTATTGTTAATTGAAAGATCTTTTTGGGAGAGGTGGGTTTCTTGCAACAGAGCAACTTGGCATTTCAGTCTGGCGAAGTGAGATAAAACCTGTTGTTTTTTAATCGGATTACGAAGACCTTTAACATTCCAAGAAATAACACAAAGACCATTCATTTAAAAACAGAAAAGAAAAATAAACATGGAAATGAAAAAATTGAAGAAAGAAAGGAGAGACAAGAGCAATAGAGAGAGAGTTTAAAATGGAAAAGGGAAGAAAAATCTGAAAAGAGATGGAGAAGCCAAAGAGATATAAAAGACCATTACCACAGAATACGGAAAGAGAACAGATGGAAAATATCAGAGAAATAAGGGCAGCCGAAGTATATAACAGATGCCATGAAGAAAGAAAAAGAAAATGAGAGAGAGATGGTAGAAGAGAAGAGGAATGGGAGATAACAACTCCCCTGAGAAAAAGAGAAAAGAGAAGGATGGCAAAAAACCAGAAAGGTTTAGCCATACAGAACAAATAATGTGAAGATCAATAGAGTGAGAGCGGGAGCAACAGGAAGAGATGACCGCACAATAAGAGAGTATGTCAAATGCATGGTCTCAAAAACATGAAATAAAGGAATAAACTAGAATATACAGATTAAAACAGGAGACCAAACACGACGATATAAAACAAAGGAAGGAAACTTACCAAACATTTATGAAGGGAAGATAGCGAACGGGGCGACTAAAACGAACAACAGCATAGAACATTAGGGAGAGCTGGGAATCAAAACACTTGAAGAGGGAACCTAGAAAACAAGGTAGCAGAACAAAAGAATATTACAAGGAGGAACAATACAACGTGAAGTAAAAAAAAAAACAATAAACAAGTTACAGTGAACAAAAATATTGAGAGATTAAAACAAAGACATGTTACAATGAGGAACAAGATAACAGAAAGTTATAAATCAGCAAACAAAAACATTGAAACATTAAGAACTGCTGTGTTCCATGGAGTCATCTTTATGGGTGCTAATAAATTTCCGAAGGTCAGCTGGGTCATCCAAACTGAAAGTTCTTTCTTTATAAGGGACCTTCAAAAAGCAGGGGTGAATGAGGCCGTATCTAGCATTCATGGAACGAAGCGTAGGTTGTAAGACCAAAAACTCCTTGCGACGTGCAGCAGTCAGCTTTGAAACATCCTGAGTAAAAAAGAGTTCATGTCCAGACCATATTAACTGCTTGTGCTGTTTGGCAGAATGAAGAGTAGACATAAGATCAGAATAGAGGAGAAAATAAGCGATGATGCCTCTGGGTTTAGAAGAAGTAGAAGAGTTCTTGGGACCAAGACAGTGCGCCCTTTGAATGTTAACATCACGATGCTTGGGCAATCCAAGAATGGGCAAAACTTGTGTCTTCAAAAATTGAATGATGTCTGACCCCTCTCCAGAATACCGTAAATGCGCAGATTATTGCGCCTATTGCGATTTTCTAAATCCTCAGAAGTTTTCTTGAAAATTGCAACTTCCTTAGTGAGGCTTGTAACCTTAGCAACAACATCTTGAGCATCACTAATTTGTTGTTCAACATCCGAGACTCTTCTGTCCAGGTTGGACCATTTTTCATCCAATCTCTGTAGAGTAGTGGTGGTATCCGCCATGAAGGGGCGAATGAGGCGTAACTCCTCCATGATATCTTCTAGAGTGACAGGAAGTGGAGATTTGGAGGGAGAAGGGGGGTCTTTTTTTAGGCGCTTACCAGAGGAGGCAGAGTCCTTGCGCGTAGCAGAGGGAGCGTTGGAAGCTTTCGAATTGTGTGCATGCTCCATTGCAGCGGAAACTGAGAGGACCAATATGGAAATAAAAAGAAAGCAGACCTCCTGGATGAACAAACGATGAGCTGACCAAAAAAAAAGCCGCAACAAGGAAGCAAAAGCACTCTGAGCTGGAATTAGGCGCACCAAAAAGCAGCAAACGGCGAAAGAAGGGTGGCGTAGAACGGTGAAGCAAGGAATATACCTCATGTGCCAGTGACGCACATTCAAAGAATAATGCTGAGGTAAAAAAATGTCCAAGAAATATCCATAAGTAAGTAAAAAAGAGAGTGCTTTGAGATTGCAGCAAAAAATGAAAAACAAAGGAAGGTGAGGAGCCAAAATCAGATAAAGGAGGAAAAATAAGTCATTTTAGAAAAAAACCGAGTGAAAGCAAAAACAAAATGGCGGCCGTTTTCGAAGAAGATACGTTTTCTATATAAAAAAATCCATCTTAAGTGAAGCAGAGCATACCCAATTGCAGAGGGGCATTTCCAATGCTAAATTCTGCCGTTTATGTGGAAAAACGCTGGCAGAAAGCAAGTCCTTCATAATAAAAGCGCCGCCTAGATCGTGGAGCTCAAGAAGGAGCGGCCATTTTGTCTGCCGCGTCGCGCGCTCTCCCTCTGTTGTACCTTTCTTATTAAGGCCATCCCTCCTGTAATAGGGGAACATATTCAATCAGTCATTGGTGCCTCAGTCCGATGGATAGGTTCCTCCGCCTCTCAAGGAATGATCACTATCTCTAATGAAAAAATCAGGACTGAACCTTTCCGAAATAAATTACACAACTCCCAGCCGTGGCAAAGACCATGGAGGAATACCTAGCAGGTTAGCTGGCTGGCTTATCATCTATAAGAACAGAGTCTCTTATTTGAGTGTGTTCTCTGCTCTTAGAGCACCTTGCACTGAGCGTCTTGCAGTGAGCATCATCTACGGATCACTTCATACTGAGTCCCCTATACTAAGTGGCAGTATTCACATCATCTAGCCTGCTTTCAAGTGAAGGTGGAACTGCCTTTCCAGGAACTGAGAATTTGCCGCAGGCAACCCCTTGTCACACAGAGCAGCGAACCCCCACCTGAAGGAAGGACCTTACCACAATGGTTACCATTGCACTCTAGTAACACTAGTATTGAAACACACACAAGATCACAGCCGACTAACATCTGTTATCTGTTATACTCTTTCAGGTGATTAGTCACTCTTTAGAAATCATTATGGATCACTTGATGCACTTCCATATGTCATGAATCAAAGGTACAATCAACCAAAGGCTGGTGAATGTGGGATGATCATTATGTGAATTCTACTTACAAAAACCAGTGGCGGAGGAGGCCTGACCTTTTGGCACTCTTTCAGTGCATGAATAAAATAAGGTATGCTGTCTTCAGCCAGACATAAAAAGTACCATTAATGCCAGAGAGCAGACGATGAAGCTCTCAGAGTAAAAGCTATTTGTCATAGTTCAGCAACAGAGCAACTGTTCCTGATTAATGGCATGGGATAAGAGACCTGGGCTTCCACAGTGTTGTAACACATTCGACGTTCGTTGCTGTATTAACAGCCTCCCACTGTAGCACGTAAACATATCCTGGCTGCTTGTGCGCAGCCCATGATTACAGAAGATATGCATGGATGGCAACTTGCCTGGGCTGCTCAAGACAGCCAAGTCTGATCCAGAGTCAGAACCCTAACCCTTCACAACAGTGATGTTGCTTGGCTGTGTTCCTCCACTCTAAGCACCCTGCTTGGACACAACAAATTTGGTTCCAAAAGGTGAGAAGGACAGCTGAAGGAATAGAGGCCACGGGGAAGAGGCACCCCTCTTCCACGCACACCCAGCGCAGCAAAGCTCCGTCCCAGGGAGAGGCAAGCACCCCACTTCAAGGCACCAAGAGCACACTGGCTGCCAGAATCCCAGCAATTAAGGGGGACCCACCACCTCTCCAGCCACCAGCGATGGCTCAAGTACCGCTCATGCCATACCCGCACACTTCCATGACCCCGCTACCACCTCTCTCTCCCTTCAACACCAAATACTCCACCAACCGGGGATGTTGTCGGATGAAATTCTGGTCCTCGCACGCTCACATGAACTCTCCAACAACCAGGCAGGCGACATGGAAGCGGCCAGGATCAGGAACGCCAGTACATCACTGGCCACGATAACAACTTCCATTCTTGCCCCCACTTCCGCCCCGCTGTACCGCAGGCTTTTTTTCCTGCCGTTGCCATCTGATGATTACCTTCGCCCTGCTTCTGCCTCCCTCCCCCCTCCCCTACATATGCAGAATGCTGCATGGTCGCGCAGCTAGCTCGCCTAAGCCAAGCCCCTCTCTGCCCGTCCGTGCCTAGTCTGCGCCCAGCGCCAGACCCCCTGGCCCCCACAAGACCCACAGGACCCATCGCCCATACGACGCAAACACCCTCCGTGCACTCAACGTTGGCTGAAACTCCACCTGTTTCCAGGCCTCCCTGAAGAGCACCCAAGGACCTATTACCTGTCGCTGCTGCAGCTTCTCCAGCCAGCGCACACCAGCACACCCTGCCCATCCCAACACTGCAGGCCGAAACCATCTCATCTGCATACTGCTCAACACCCGCTCAGTCCACAAGCATGCTGTCGAAATCTGGAACCTGCTCGTCTCCTCTGTCTCGGACGCCGCCTTCCTGACGGAAACATGGATGAACACCTCCTCGGCACAGAACATAGCCATAGCCATACACTATGGTTACAAGATCACGCGCAGAGACCGGAACAACAACAAACCTAGAGGAGGGATCGCCATCATCCACAGGGACACCATCTGAGTCTCAACCGACACCGAAGATGCTCTCAAAATGGCCAAACACCTACACTTCCAGATCCACGTCAACAACAACACCACCCTCAGAGGAACTCTAGTCTACAGACCCCCCGACCACAGTTGAGCTAATCCATTGCAGACCTCATCAGCACGCATGTCATCGCCTCCACAGACTACATCATCCTCGGCGACCTGAACTTCCACCTTGAGAACACCAATGAAAACAACTCCACAACACTGATTGACAACCTCACCTACCTCAGACTCAAACAACTCGTCACGACACCCACCCACTCCACTGGACAAACGCTCGACCCTATCTTCTCCACCAACGACCATGTCACCTTCAGCCACACCACCAAACTCCACTGGACCGACCACAACTGCATCCATTTCTCCTTCGATAAACACACCGCACACAACAAACCGCAATGCACCCCACACCGCAGTTGGAAAAAAGTCATGAAGACCAGCTCACCGCTGCTCTCACTCGAGACCCCCCGAGTCCTCCGACACCAATGCAGCAGCCAACAACTTCAAAGTATGGATAGATGACTGCGCCAACACTCTTGCTCCAATCAGGAAACCCTCCAACAGGCATACCAACACTAGAGCCTTCTGGTTCAACGACGACCTCCAGAACTCCAAACACACCTGCAGAAACCTCAAGAAGCAATGGCACAAGGACCAGATACCAGACAGCCACGCTGCCATCATGAACGCCATACACAGACACCACCAGCTCATCAGATCCACCAAAAGAACCTCTTTCAAGGAACGCATAGACAACAAAGCAAACAACACCAAAGAGCTCTTTAACATTGTGAAAGAACTCGCCACCTCCAGCTCCATCTTCAACAACATCCCACCGTCACAAGAACTTTGCGACCCCCTGGCTACATTCTTCCACCGCAAAATCACAGACATCTACAACAGTTTTGACACCCAGACGCAAACAGCAAACACTGACACCCCAGAATCTACACCCACTGATCACACCGACCTTCTGCTCTCCTGGAACAACGTCAACGCCGAAGAAACCGCCAAAATCATGAACACCATCCACTCTGGCTCACCCTCCGACCCGTGCCCTCACCATATGTTCAACAAGGCAAGCACCATCATCGCACCATAACTTTGAAAGATCATCAACAGCTCCTTTAGAACATGCCGAAATCAGCGCTCTCCTCAAGAAACCCAAGGCGGACCCTAAGGACCTCAAGAACTTCCGACCCATCTCCCTGCTCCCATTCCCGGCAAAAGTCATTGAAAAGACCGCCAACAGGCAACTGACCCTCTTCCTGGAGAAGAACAACGTACTGGACCCCTCCCAATCCGGCTTCCGCAGCGACCACAGCACCGAGACCTCCCTCATCGCCGCCACTGACGACATCAGGACCTTTCTAGACAAGGGCGTGACTGCGGCCCTCATCCTCCTTGACCTCTCGGCCGCCTTCGAAACCATCTGCCACCACACTCTCCGCACACGCCTCCAAGTCGCGGGGATCCGGAGCAAAAACCTGGACTGGATCACCTCCTTCCTCACAAGCAGAACCCAGAGTGTCTGCCTTCCCCCGTACCGCTCCGAAGCCACCTCGATCACCTGCAGCGTATCCCAAGGATCATCTCTCAGCCCATCCCTCTTTAACATCTACATGGCTCCGCTTGCCAACATCGTCGGACAACACCACCTTAACATCATCTTGTACGCCGACGACACGCAGCTGATCCTCTCCCTCACCAAAGACCCGGCAATCGCCAAATCCAACCTCCAAGTGGGAATAAAGGCCGTCACAGAATGGATGAAGACCAGCCACCTGAAACTGAACTCGGATAAAACGGAGGTCCTCATTCTCGGATCTACCCCCTCCGCATGGGACGACTCCTGGTGGCCTACTGCGCTGGGAGCCCCCCCGACACCTACTAACTACGCACGTAATCTGGAGTTCATCCTGGACTCAACGCTCACCATGACCCAGCAAGTCAACACCGTCTACTCATCCTGCTTCAACATCCTCTGAATACTCTGGAAAATCTACAGATGGATCCCCACCGAAACCAGGAGAACGGTCACCCAGGCGCTCGTCAGCAGCAGGCTAGACTACGGCAACGCACTTTACGCAGGAACCACGGCCACACTCCAGAAAAGACTCCAGCGCATACGGAACTCAACAGCACGCCTCGTCCTAGGACCCCCCTACCACAGCCACATCACCACCCACCTACGAGACCTGCATTGGCTCCCGGTCAACAAGAGGATCACCTTCAGGCCGTTATCCATGCACACAAAGCCCTCCACAACGCCGGACCAGCAGACATCAATGCACGACTGTCCTCCTACACTCCAAACCACCAACTGTGCTCCGCCGACCTCCCCCCTGCCAATGTCCCATGCATCTGTCGAATGACCACCAGCGGCAGATCCTTCTTTAACCTCGCTGCAAAGACATGAAATACACTCCCCTCCCATCTACGCAAAACCCAGGACCTGCTGATCTTCAGGAGACGCCTCAAGACATGGCTGTTCGACCAGCAGCTGCCTTCCCTCTACCCTGCCCTTAGCCCCTTGAGACCCTCACAGGTGAGTAGCGCGCTCTACAAATGTACTGATGGATTGATTGATTAAAGGGGAAACGGTAGACGCCATTCAACGACGCCCGAGTCCAGCTCAACCACGAGCTCCCCGGGAAAAATGCCCTGAAAAGTGCGGATACTGCAGTATCAACCACAGGCCAGTTGACCTCTGCCCAGCAAAAGGGCAAACGTGCTGCAGGTGCAGCAAGATCAACCATTACGCCAGTGTTTGCCGTGGCAGAAGAGGGCAGCAGAGAGGGCGTGCCATGACATTTCGCCACCTAACGCTCGAAGATTCTGCCAATCCAGTCCCAAGCCCACTCCTGGGGCCACAGCGCACTTCAAAAATGACGAGAGCGACATCTTTGTGATCTCTTTTCCTGGATGCTCTGGTCTCAAGAGGCATCCCCACCCATGTGCACAGTGCGCGTCATCAATGTTTCGATCCAAGCCCTAATCAACACCAGTGCATTGGTAAATAAAATGGACTTGAGTCAATACGAAAGTTTGGATCCCCGTCCTCCTCTCACCCTCAGCTCTAGAAGAATCTTCACGTACGGGGGTTTGGAGCCTCTACCGCTGCTGGGCTCAAGTTAAATCGACGTCACCAGCGTGGACCATGGGATCAGAACCCAGTTTTATGTAATGGGAGGCCACAAGGGCATGCTTTTCAGTTGCCACCGTGCTAAAGACTTACGGTTTGTATTCTTTGTGAAACAAATACACGACTCACATGCGGAAGATTTACTCCACGAATTCCCTCAAATATTTCAAGGGCTTGGAAAACTGAAAGACTGCAAGGTAACTCTGTACATCGACAAAACAATAAAACCCACGGTATTCAGGCACAGGTACATCCCGTTCCACCTCCGTCCCTTGGCCGAGAAAGACTTCAAGACCTAGAAAGCCAAAGGGTAATCAAGAAGGTGTCCGGCCCTACCCCATGTGTCTCGCCCCTGTCATTGCGCCGAAGCCCAAGCAGCCTGGAGCCATCCGGCTCTGTGTAGACATGAGGTTTCCCAATCAAGCTATCCGGAGAGAAAGACAAGTGACCCCTACCATGGATGACATCGTGGCAAACTTAATAGGGGCACAGTGGTTCTCCAAGCTGGATCCGAACTCCGGATATCACCAGCTTGAGCTAGTGCACAAAAGTTGATACATCATGACTTTTTCCAAGCATGTGGGCCTCCGACGGTACACCAGACTCAGTTTTGGCATTTTCTCAGCAGCAGAGGTGTTTCAGAATACCATCAGAGAGACCCTCTCAGGACTGGTGGGCATCATAGACCTTGGTGATTAAATTTTCATACATTCCCAGTGTCTGGAGGAGCACCATTAGTGACTGCGTGCCAAGCTACAGTGTCTGACAGATCGTGAAAAAGTGCTCATTCTCTCAGACCACTATAGATTTCTTCAGATATGTGTTCTCCCGCGAGGGTCTCCGAGTTGATCCAAGGAAAGCAGAAGCTATCAGGAGTGTCCCCATGCCACAAAACCCAACCGAAGTGCGCAGTTTCCTCGTTAACTCCAAACTTCCCAGGGAGCCTTGTGAAGTGTAGTTTTGAATCAAAAGTTAGAAAGAGTCCCTGCTGATGAGGTTGTTGCAGATAAGAAGGTATGTGCACTCATGTTAAACCACAGTATTGGCTAAAACAATAATTGGTAGTTACCCTATCTTTGGACCATACTTGAGGCATATCCACCCATGAGTAAGAATGCTCTCTTTAGGAGAGAGCAAAACTGGAGAATCTGCCTCTCCACACATAGATGGGGATTAAATTAAGACATATGGATAGTGGGCGGGTGACCCAGTGGCAGTGGGTCCTTGCCTGTGGTGGGAGAAGCGGACGCGTTTTCTTTGAAGCTGTTCACGATAGTGCACCTTGTGGATCATTTTACTAGCGCTCTGCTGAGTCGATAGCAGACGCGCGTTTTTAACTAGGGAATATTTTTCTCTGTCAGCCCCACTAACTCTCCTGTATTTCAAAGTTCTGACAGGACACTAACCTGCTTTTCTTCTTCCAGGGAGCCCCGTCGGCCGGCTGTGTGCTGATCGTCCCGGCGGGCTCACAGCGGCCGTGGGCGCCATCTTGGGGCGGGCTGGTCAGGCGAGTGACATCATCGCCACACCCCCCGAGATCCTGCCCTACTTAGGAGTGTCCTCTGTCGCTCTCCATTGATAGCGGGCGGGTGACCCAGTGGCAGTGGGTCCTTGCCTGTGGTGGGAGAAGCGGACGCGTTTTCTTTGAAGCTGTTCACGATAGTGCATCTTGTGGATCATTTTACTAGCACTCTGCTGAGTCGATAGCAGACGCGCGTTTTTAACTAGGGAATATTTTTCTCTGTCAGCCCCACTAACTCTCCTGTATTTCAAAGTTCTGACAGGACACTAACCTGCTTTTCTTCTTCCAGGGAGCCCCCCGGCTGTGTGCTGATCGTCCCGGCGGGCTCACAGCAACCGTGGGTGCCATCTTGGGGCGGGCTGGTCAGGCAAGTGACATCATCGCCACACCCCCCGAGATCCTGCACTACTGAAACGTACCCTATGTGTCAGCGCAGCGGACGAGCGCAGCGGGCGCGACGAAGGCGCGCCGGAGTTGCGCCTGAGTTAAGCCCGTCTGCGCCCGTTCGCGGCCGACCGGGGCACGGGGCATGCCACTCTGCCCGTTCCCGGTCATACACTCGTTCGGATCTTATCCATCTCCATGATCCTGTACTCCCCCCCTGAGCCCTCACTCACACTTACTTCACTGGGTTTATTTACGCCTAGAAGAGTCTTTCCTGAAATTTTAGCCCTCTCTGATGGCCCTAATCCGCCCGTCCGGGCTCCTAGGCCCAGCTCTCCCCCCTCTGTAAGGACTCGCAAACCCAAGCTCTCAGTGATTTATCTTAATACCCGTTCTTTGGTGAGCCATCAGCTAGACATATTCCACCTCCTGGGATCTGAGCAACCTGATCTCTTACTCCTTACCGAGACTTGGCTCAATGAGGACTCGTACCCCGATATCCTGGCGGCAATTCCGACGGGTTACTACATCCTCCAGGCAAACCGCCCCCCTGGTAAACCAGGTGGTGGCGTTGCAGCCATTATTAAGCACTAAATTCGCTTCTCTCTTGTAGTCACCCCTACTATCCACATGACCGACTGTTTGGTGCTTAGGCTGGAGCAGCCAGGCTCGTCTCTTATATGTTTCCTGGTCTATCGCCCTCCCCAGCCTATGCCCAATTTCTCGGCTCAGTTCGGTGATCTCATGTCTCAAGTAGCCATCAATAACACGAATATCTTGGTCCTTGGCGATTTTAATTACTGGCCCTCCGACCCTCACGAGACCCCATGCTCTTTAGCCTTTTCTGACCTCATGTTGGGTCTGAATTGTTCCCAGCACATACATTCACCTACACACATTAAGGGCCATATCTTGGACCAGGTCTGGACCTCTTGTCTGGATATCTCCACTCCTCTGGTTCTTCCTTGCTTATGGTCTGACCACTCCATGATCACCTTCTCTCTAGCCATGCCTCCCACTGTCACTAATGCGATAGAGACCAATTTTTCTGCTCGCAATTGGAATAGGGCGGATCTTAGTAAACTCACTTCCCTCCTTAGCACATCTGCTCCCTCCAGCTCTGGATCTATTGACACACAAGCCCAGGACTTGACCAGCTGGCTCACCTCTGCCTCCGACCCTGTGGCACCTCTAAAGTCGGTCAGAGCCAGGCGCCGCCATGACGCCCAAAGGTGGTTCACTGAGGACCTTAAAGGCTTGAAACTTGGGCTCCGACAGGCTGAATGGCGTTGGCGCCGGGGCTATAGCTCAGATACAAAACTGACATTCTCCACCTTACTCAAAGAGTAAAAGGCAGCTATATCTTCAGCCAAGACTGTGTATTTCTCAAAAAAAATCCTGGATTCGGCCAACAAATCTAAAGATATCTTCTCCATAGTAGAGGAGTTATCTAATCCCAATAGAGTCACCATTGCACCTCTCCCTTCCCAGTCACTTTGTGACTCCCTTAACCAAATTTTTATTGATAAGATAATCAAGATTAAAAACAGTATCCCTGCTCAATCCTTGCCCACCTTCCCTCTACTGGACGCTTCTTGTCTTCTACTCGATTCCCATACCTTATCCCAGATCCCTCCCATTTCGAAGGAAGGCTTTCTTACATTGTTACATAAAGTCTCCTCTGGCTCAACGAGCGATTGCTGCCCCCCCCATTGTTCTCCGCGAAGCCTTCACCATCTGCTCTGAACCCCCCCTGGCCCTCCTGAACAACTCTCTTGCCATGGGTGAGGTCCCCTGCTCTTTTAAGCAGGCAGAGGTGGTGGCTATCCTAAAGAAACTCTCGGTAGACCCTTCGATTATGAGCAATTTTTGCCCTATATCTCTTCTTCCCTTCCTCAGTAAGGTGCTGGAGTCACATGTCACCAACACCCTCAGCTCCTTTATTGAGGAATCTGGTTTTCTGGACTCCCAGCAGGCCGGGTTTAGACCTGCGCATTCCACAGAGGCTGTTATACTCTCTGTTATGGAGGTATTGCGCAGCGGGGCCGACGCTAACATCTGTCAGGCCCTGGTACTGCTGGATTTGTCGGCCGCCTTTGACACGGTCGACCATGGTATCCTTGTCGACCATGTCAGAGAGGCCGGCATCCGGGGCACTGCCCTTGACTGGGTCCACTCTTTCCTGTCTGACTGCAAACAAGCGGTCAGGCTGTCCCAGTTTTCAGCCGACCAGGTTGGGCTAACCTGTGGCGTCCCCCAGGGCTCTTCCCTGTCCCCACTTCTTTTTAATTTATACCTGGCTCCCCTGATCCGCTCCCTCCACAGCCTGAATGTCACCGCGTTTAATTACGCGGATGACATCCAACTGGTCTTTACCATCGACCCCTCGGATCAGTCAATTTCCACTTTCCAAACCACCCTCTGTTTCATCAGTGATTGGATGAGCTTAAACCATCTCAAGCTCAACCCCGACAAGACCGAGCTGGTTCTTGTCGGGGAATCTTCTAACCCTTGGCAACCTTCCTTCTGGCCGACAAGACTGGGCAGTCCCCCTTGCCCAGTCAACTCAGCAAAAAGCCTGGGGGTCATTATCAGCAGTGACCTCTCAATGAAGTCCCAGATCAGTGCAGTAGTGTCTTCCAGTCATTTCCAGCTCAGGAAGATCCGTAAAATCTCTCGCCTCCTCACCACCGAGGCCCTCACTCTGGCTCTGCTTGCGCTAGTCATTTCACGAATTGACTACGCAAACGCGCTCTATGTAGGCATCCCTGACTACCAAGCCAAGAGACTGCAGCTGATCCAAAACCAGGCCGCCCGCCTCATTTTTCACCAACCCAGACATCAACATGTCCGTCCCCTCTTAAAAAAGTTTACATTGGCTTCCGGTCACTGCACGCTGCAAGTTTAAACTAGGCTGCATAATTTTCAAATCCCTTGCAGGCGGAGGCCCCTCATTTATCTCTTCCCTTCTTCACCCCTATGTTCCTTCTCGTAGCCTTCGTTCGTCTCAGCTGGCCTTACTGACAGTCCCCAGATTCAAGAGGAAGAAACACGGTGGCCTCAGGTTTTCTTTCCTAGCTCCTTCCTTCTGGAATGCCCTCCCCCTTTCTCTAAGGTTACCTTCCCCTTACACCAGGTTCAGATCTCTCCTTAAAACCTTTTTGTTTACTGAAGCCTACAATTAGCCCTCTATCCCTTTTCTTTTCCGTTCTCTCCACACAAGCGCCAAGAAACCTTCAGGTGTTAGTCGCGCTCTACAAGAACCTTTCACATCACATCACATCACATCACATTCCATGGAATTAATTAAATAGATCAAACTTTCACGTCTTCACCTTTTCGAGGAGATTGCTCCCCTATGTCATTCTAGCATAACTAAGGGAAAAGGCAATACCCACTGAAAAACCATGTAAACTTAGAAATAGGGTCAACACCAGTTACCCTTGGTTCCCCATTTCAGTTTACATGGTGGTTTAATGGGTCCATAAACCCTCCCATCTGCAACTCCCTTGTTTATCTGCTGTAATCAGCAGGCACATCTTCTAGGTTATGACTCATGAGATAGGGTAACTACCCATTATCCTTTTAGTCAACACTATGGTTTAACATTACTGCACACACCTTCTTATCTGCAATACCTTCATCAGCAGGGACATGTTCTAATTTTCGACTCTTACCAACACTTCCCATGACCCCCTGGGAAGTTTGTAGTTCGTTTGAGCCAGATTTTACTGAGATCCATATGACCGCTGCCTTGAACAGCAGTGAGAGGAAAGCACTTGACCGCAGACCCAGCTTCCACAAAATATATGTGCCACCGGGCTGTAACACTAGCAGTGTCCATGCACGTCTGTTTCTCGGACCCCCACTCGTGTTGGTTCGCGATGGCCTGAATAGTTTATCAGTGCCATTACCGCAAGACTGGTCAACAGCAACCCCGATAGCAATATATTCACTCAAGTTACCGCTGCTGGGTCCCAGGGTAAATAATCAAGGGATATTTTTGCCATGACACAGGGACGTCCAAAATGGCACTTCTGTTTCATTGCCATTTTACACCACGCATGAAACGGAATTGACGACACCTGTGTAGAAAGCATGCATGAGTACTTAACATTGCACTTCTCACCTGCTCCAGCTCCACTCTTCCGAATAGGTAGAGATCGCGCAGGCCATTCGGCATAATCGCCGCATCCATTATGTAAGTTCTTAAGACTTCCTACTGAAACTTGCTTAAACTGCACTTTTGCATGATAATTTGGTGCCAGACAATACATATTCTTTCTCCTTTTTAGGACGCTAAAAATTAGTGTTCCCTCTACTATTACTTGAGGAGGCCAGAGACTGACTACTTGGGTGAGTGCTCATGTTCCTCCAACCACAGTGTATGAAATGTACCCTCTTGCCTATTCCCTTAGATCTGTCACTTGCTTGTCACTTTCTCCTGCCTTTCCACTGCGTCTATAAGCACACTATAGTTAACAGCATGTTAAGGATTCCACTGCATGCTGAACCAAATAGAGATTTTGACCAATGTATAATTATTACCTTTTTTACAGGTCGGTATTTTAAAGGAACACCACATTTAGGAGTTTTAGTGATTATCTACCCTATGACTAACTAGGATTCCAACCGCTGTGTAGATGACATTTCGGTTTTTGGTCCTGACAAATTTCCATTTGATCACTTATGTGACAGACCAAGCAAAAAACATGTTGATCTTTTTGTAGAAGCAACCAAAGAACATTATGTCGGTGATTTGCCACTTTTTTTTAGTTAGACAAGCAGACGCCTCTATTAATAATTACTTAAGAGTACTACTTATTCTAGTTCAAACTTCCCTATGCACATTGCACATCAACATACCCATCTACACCTCAAGGCCCTACATCCGCACTTCACATTATGGCTTTGGAATAAGTGATCTCCTGAAGAGAGCCCCTTTTAGGGTGCCTGTTGAGCATTGCAGAGCTGGCCCGAGGAGGAGCAAGCCCAAAGATGAAGCATGACACCCAATCAGGTGTCCGAGGGCCCAAGTTCCAACAGCAGCAAACTCCTGTACCACCCTTAGGTTACTAGACCGACCAGTCCCATTTCACTCTCTCAAAAGGAACAGCATTCCTAGTTGATATTACATATGTTCAGGACCAGGAATGATACCACGTTCAGCGAGGATATTGATGCGTGGCTTAATGATGAGGAATCTGCTGCACAGGACTTAAACGCTACATGCCTCAATGCACCATCCTTTGTGCTGTGCACAGTTCTGCTCTTTCCGCCGAAGTAGGTAGTGCTGTATTGAATGGGAAGTCCAGTACCTGCTGGCCTACTACCTTGACTTAGTGCCTATTTATGTCAACAATATTGTGTTAAAGATAGCAAAGATTTTACAAAAAACTGATAGCAACTGATGATATATTTGAGTTCTCCAAATTTTGGACATAATCCAATACTTGTCTTATGGTTAAAGGAGCCTTTTCCGCCTTTTAAAAGGGCTCAATAATTCTTTTGTCAGGGGGACAACATTTACCAAAATTGTACTCAAATATCCACACTGATATATATGTGCAAAGCGTCTCACATAAATTCCCTGATGCATTTTAACATGCGTCTTGGTCTGGTTTTTGGTATATGTTACAACTTTTTCTACTTCTCAAAATTCATACTCGTTTTGAATCCCCAAGCTCCTTGGTGGTAAGTGCTGATGGCCTCACCTTGGTGTGGGATGTATGACATCACAACGCATGCTTTTACATCGCAAGTTTTACAACGCATGCCTTTACACCGCATAGTGTTGAGGGGTGCAGGATAGTGAATAGTTTAATTTACTATTCCAACTCCACTCCCCGTGGATAGTAGGGAAGGTGTTGGATAGTAAATTAAACCTATTCCCTATCCTAGAGCGCCCCCCGCGCAATGCGTTGTAATGGTTTGCGTTGTAAAAGTTGCAATGTAAAGGCACTGCGTGGTAAAAGTTGCGTTGTAAAGGATGTTTCCCCTTGGTGTGACAGGTGCAATCAGAAATGCCATAAATGATCTTTCAGTTCAGAATACATATCACATTACAACTAACACTGGCAATGAGATAACTATAAATATAGTAGTATTTACAATTTTGAATAGATGTTGTTATCTAGTGACTCTGTGCCTCTAGGTGGAATTGTTACTTAATTATATAAATATTTTGAGGTCACAACCATTGCCTTTGGTTTGTGAGATATGGTATGCAAGGCTGCTTTGCAAAATACAGATTGCAGAGCTACCATAACTGGCAAATGTCAGCTTTGTTTAACAGCAGAGTGTCCCCAATATTTGAGATGAAGACCTTAAGATCAATAAGTACTCTGCTCAAGGATGTGGTTGCTCGGTTTGTGGAGTGCAGTAACTTATGTTTTCAGCTAGGCCCAGTAGGATGATATTGTAAATTGTAAATTGAATTTATATGTGCTTCCTAACCACTAAGGAGGCATTGAAGCGCTATGAATATATTAAAATGCCAAAGCCTTAAAGAGCATACAAACCTTCAGTTACATATCGACCACATCTGTAAATTCCATTTTAGCTCTCCTGGAAAATACGACAAAGGGAATACTTCGCCTCAACCCGAAAGAGCACAAAGGATTGACCAATAAATTAAAACCTATGTGATTCGATCACGATTGCAACGTTGCCAAACGTAAAGTATAATGTTCTCTATCAATGTATTTAAATTGCAGACTAACTGTTATTGCATAAGAATGATATAAAACATAATAAGAAACTGGTCAGGAGAAAGAAAAAGAGAGCTCCAATCAACTGTGGCAGATGACGAAAGAAGAAATGCTAGAAAATAATTCATACACCTTCTGGTTCGTTGTTGCTTTTAATATTATGCAAATTTCTGACCCACAGACCTAAGAACAGGGGTGATTATGCATATGTTATTGTTTTATGTCGGAGACGTACCTAATTGAACCCTGACAGAGTTTCAAGTAGAACATTTGATGGTCCAGTCGATATCCAAGCATACTGTGGTGACAATTAATAAATCCCCGAGGGCAAGCTCTGCACCAGGGCTGGATGGAATACCCAGTGTAGTATGGAAAAAATCCTCAGAACCGTGCGAGGGGTCTTTAATCATCCCTTTCCGAATATATCATTGTCTGGTAAAATGCCTCTAACATGGTACCGCGGTATTCGTGTGCCCATATATAAAATAGGGGATAAGAAGTGGACCAGACAATAAGCTACGATGACAGCGCAGCAAAGATTTTTTGCAAATTAGATTTAAACACTGGGGATTTGTCTGGACATAGGGCTTCAATATCGAAAGAGCAGGCCTGATTACCAACAGTGTTCCACCATGTATTTGTACTGTGGTATCTCAAAAGAAAGTCAGCGATCCAGCGGTAATTGTTCATATGCTTTATGGGCTTTTGTATCAATCAGCATTTTATATCGTGGATTGTGCTGTATTTTGGTGAAACTTTCGATTTGGACCATTTAATGTGACTATCATGATTTTGTAAGGAAATTACTCTTTTTGAACGGTCACCCCCAGTTTTTCGACTGACGTTGGTGAATATTTGACTCTGAGAGTACACTGACGTCTGCTAACCAGACCTCAGTGCCAGTGCCTTGACCCTAAAAGTGTATGACAAATTGGCTATACCCATTTGGACATTGCTAACTAACCTGTACATTTCTAATAAATGGTTCCCTGGTACCCAGGGCATGTAAGTTAGAGAAGTAGCCCAGGGCTTGCAGAACTGATTGTGCCACCCTGGATGTTCCTCGAGTAAAGCAAGTCCCCCACTCCACCAATGCAGACTGGTAGAGCAGTTGTGACCTGCATACCTGACTTTGCCATTGAAAGCAATGAAAAAGCCAGCACTTCCCCTGCACGTGTGTGTACATCACTCCTCTGGCAGGCCTAACAAGCCGTAAAGGCAGGGGGCAACATATGCCACAGTCAGGACATGTACTTTACATGTCCTGACAGTAAAACACGCAAATCAACTGTTTTACTGACAAAAGCCTTGGCTGCCCAATGGGCCAGTACAGGGTTACACACTGAACCCCTCAGCTGTGCTAACTCTGGAACGGTGCAATCAAGGTGGGCACTCCAGTGTATCAAACAGCTTGTTACATTGAGCTTGACTTGTGTGTCAAGTCAAAATTAATGTTACGTGTTGCAGTGTCCGGCTATAGGAAAGCTACCACTTAGTTGCCTTTAAAATTCCTGTGCCTTCCCGGGCACCTGAGCCTTCTCCACGAGACTGCCTTCTGCCCTCCCGGAGAGATGTGCTAATGACTCTCAGGAAGGAGAAGAATGGTTGCAGGTCAGGGAGGTGTCACCTCTCTCCTGCAGGAAGCCACTGAGGTGTAACCTCCAAAAGCCAGGTTTCAAAGGTGAAGCTGCCTTCAAAGCGCAGCTGTGGGACACTCAGGGTAGGGCTGCCCCAGTGTGGCAGTACATAGTCTGGCACATAGAACAGAGAGGGGAAATCAGTTGCCAAAGTGATTTTCCCTGGGCTGTGTAGTCTTGAGGTAGCCACATCCTGGGGGTGGGCTACTGAGGTTTGTACACCAGGAGAGGGGAATCGCCATCTTGGAAGTGGGCAGAACGGTGCATCCAATCAAATGCCACACTCCACAGGAAGTGACCACCAGGTGGTAGGGAGCCAATTGGCTACCAACCACACCCTGCCCTGAGGGCTCTTTCTAAGCATAAAGGGGGCTCCCCTACACCCAGACCTCAGATCCAGACAGATTTGGAAGAAGGACTGAATAAGGACTGGCCAGCTGCACCGAAGGGTGAGCAAAGAGGAGATTGCTTCAACAAGGACTTCACATGCTGCACTCAGTGGCTAACGAATGGAAGGACTATGCCTGCCATGTCCTGCTCAGGGAGAAGCTGGCTCCAGAGCCCAGCTAAGCCATGAGAACTCCCAGGTCCTTCTGACTGCCTCAGGTATGCCGCACCTGGACACAACAGCTGAAGAAGCCTGCTGGGGCAAGCTGGTAGCCCAAAGTCTTCAAGCCGCTTCCACCTCCACCGTGCTGAGGTTCCGTGACAATTGTAAGTGGTGTTTTCGACTTGCACGAATATGGTCGAGTCTGGTATCAATGAACCGCAAATGACGAGTTTAGTGGGTGTACGCGTTTACGCTGTGCTAACCTGAACCGTTCATTTGTTTCGTGGGTTTCTTCATCTGAGCCCACGGGTTCCATCTTAGATACGGCATCCATTTTGTTTCTTGCCCTCAAGTAGCCAGCGAACGGACGCTGTCCGCTTCGTGACCCTGGGATTCCCAAACTCTTGCGGAAGACACGTTTCCTTTGAAGGTGTCTTTATGATGAGGGGGGTGGCACTGTAAGGCAGATGGCCCCGCTCGAGGCTCATCTTGCCGTGCCGCTCTATTGTCTCAGTTGTGCATTCATTAAGCACGTCCCCTTTGATGCCTGCAACTCGTGTTTCTTGACGCCACCCCTTTTACACCCTTTTCGATCTGTTCACTGTTTCCGTCTTCCTCTGCACCTCTTTCTGTCTCTTCCTTGATTCATTTACTGCTGATTGGAATGTACTAATGGTAGGAAGATGTAATTTTACAGTTGGGAACCGCCAAATGTTACTGTAGTTATGTTCCGGGCCCTGAATACATGAAAGCGACCCCTTATGACTTTTACGATGGGAACCAAGTTGTAAACCTTTGTGCACCATGTTATCCTATGCTTGAAAACTGTATAAGAAGAGCGATCCACAGATACAATTTGAAGCAGTCTCCTCGAACCTACACATATTGTACTTCTTGTGACTTCTGTGTTCCCTGCAGTAATAAACCTCGAATCTTTGACGCCGAAGGAAGTGTCCCGTGTCTCTGTCATTTGTACGCCGGAACAGGTTACCCACGAAGGTTTTGGGTGTTATCCCTGGCACCGCTGGGTCTTAGCAAAAATCCAGTCCTTCAGTTGGCGCCCAACGTAGGGCTGCATCAGTGGTACCGGTCCAAGCCCGACGATCGTGAGGAACTTCGTGTGAAATCTCCGAGGGAAGGTGCACCTCGCTTCATCGATCCTGTTGTCGAAACAAGTGGCCCGACGGACTGCTGCCCTGACTGTAGACCTGTTTTGGCGCCTGGCGTAGACCTGGCGTAGACCTTGGTACAGCGAGACGATTGACGGGCCTTCCTGGTGACGCCATTGATCTTTGAGTTAAGTATTTGTGGGTCGCTCCCAGAGTCCTTTGTTGTGGGTGCTTAGTTGTTGCATGGTTCCATTGCATTTGTGGTTCTTGGTACTTTGTTCTTTGTTGTGATATTTGACGCCTGCAGTCGCCAAAAACCGAGGGTTTTGCTCTTTGTAGGGATATTGTAATCCTATAACCCTTGACGTTTGTGAAACTCGGTTAGTGTGCACGATGCCTGGCCGTAGTACTTTGTTCAGTTGCTTTAGAAGTTGTGGTGCGGATTCCCGATTGGAGGACTCGTGTCCGATACCTCCGATTGGAACTCCAACTTATGAGTTGTACAGCCGACACGGTTTAGGTCCAATTACGTTCAATGAGTGTTGGGTTCGATACACTAAGAAAGACGGTGTCC
Source organism: Lissotriton vulgaris (assembly GCF_964263255.1). Lineage (NCBI taxonomy): Eukaryota > Metazoa > Chordata > Amphibia > Caudata > Salamandridae > Lissotriton > Lissotriton vulgaris. The sequence continues at coordinate 556,600,867 of NC_141694.1, forward strand.
TTAGTTGCCCACCTCATGGTAGTTTTGAGACTCCGATTTTAGATAATCTTGAAGCGAAATTGTTCCAAAGAAAAGCAAGGCCGGCCATGTTTGATTCCTTTCGGTTGTGGCGTAAAGAAGCCAAGCAGAAAGAAATCAAACAGATCAAACGTAATAAGAGAGAAGGTATTGTTACTACGGTAAGAAACGCAGAGCAGTTCCAGCGAGATAAGGAGGATAAGGAAAAGGAAGTTTTCGATAGATTGCAGCGCATGACTATAATTAAGTGCTACCCCACTTTACCGACGGGTACGGATAAGAAGGAGGACGTAGCAGAGGACCCCTTGTTGTCCTATCTCTTGAAATCACCACCTCCGTATGCGCAGGGTACCGCAGTTCCTGTGGTTCCCCCTGTTCCTGTACCTGTTCCCCAACCTGCTCCTGCTCCTGTTCCTCCAACTGTTCCTGCTCCTCTGCCTACTTCTGTCCCTACTGCTCCTCCGCTTGTACCCCCTCATACTCCTGTTCCCGCTGCTCCTACTGTTCTGGTTACTCCTGCTGTTCCTTCTGTTTCTGATACTTCTCTTGATACCCCGTTGTGTTACCCTAATACCCCGTCTACTGGACGTCGTGTCCCTTCTGTTGCCGCTAACTTTTTCAATTCTCTTGGACCGATTCTTGAGTCCGCTGGTTCTGATGGTCCCCAAAGACGAAGTCAGCTTCCCGGTAGTAGGGAACGTGACTGTCTATATGATATGGCAATGGCTTGGATGAAATATCCCCTTAGGAATCCTCCATGTGTGGTGCTTGATACGTTCTCTCAGTTCAACGTACCGACACAGAGGTTTGTGTTTGAGGAGATGTGCAAGCTTTTGCGTGATCAAATATCGGTTGATGCGTCTGATGATACATTGACTGCTCTAACTAATCTCCAGCTTCAGTTTGCCAGCAGAATGATAGTGGGTAGCAATGTTCGACGTGCTGTCGAGCAGTTGCTATCTTTCCGTCCTTGTATAATGCCTCGAGCATTGTTTGTAGAAAATATTGAGGGACCGCCAGCAGCGCCTGGTCAGTATCCCATGCGCGAGGTTCCACCAGTGTGGATGCCAGGTAACCCTGATGCTAACCCTCCGATCTTACCATTCTTCCAGAGAGTGTGGATACACCTTCCATGGAAACGATCGGAAGTTTTACAGGTAAAGCAATCTTTGCCTGACCCTCGGAAAAATCCTGCTGGGTACTATAAAGAGTTGTCTCAGCTAGTGGATGCGACGGTGATGAATCTTGCCGACATTGATATGTTGTTTGGCAATGTCGTACCGCAACCGGTATGGGCAAAGATTCGTCAGCAAGACCATGCAGCAGAATTAGGCGGTGACTGGGCTGCACTTCTTGCTGCAGATGCTTTGCAAGTTGGTGGGGCTAAGCCCGAACAGTTGATTGCTAATCTCCCTCAGAGAATAATCACTCTTATGAAAACACTTATGCCAGCTATGAAGGTGAATTGGGACAAGTTGTCTGCTTGCAAGCAAAAGAAGGATGAGAATGTCTCTGATTTCTTTACGAGATTTGAGGAGGCATTCATTGATCATAGTGGTCAGGGTATGGGCACTGAAGGAGGTCAGAGGTTGTTTGTGGACAAGTTTGTATCAAATTTGTTGCCGGACTTAAGCAACAAATTAAGAAATTCAGAAAGTGCGTGGGCTGTTTCCACTTCTGCTCAGATATTGGCCACGGCCCAATATTATGAGAATAGAGAGAAAGAGGAGAATGATCGTGCCGATAAAAAGATGAAAGAGCTCAAAACGAAAGTGTTGTTGCAACAAGCGTATCCTCCACGTTCGAATCAGAATGATTCGCAACAGCGGAATCGATCGCAGTCTCAGCCAAATAGGTCGCAAACACGAAATGACTCCTCTTCGCAGAGATCTACGTTGGGGTACAATCAGTGTGCCTATTGTAGGAACGAGGGTCATTTGAAATTCGATTGTCCAGTCTTGAGTGAGCGAAATAGTGGTAATTCATCTAGAGGAGGTCGCAGTGGTCCCCACCAAGCATCACGTGGTAGAGGTCGCGGTGCTCAAAATGATTGTTCCAATAATTCTTCCGATTCTAATAATTGTTTTGATCAGCGTGGGTCGTCGCAAGGCAGATCTGCTCAGTACAATGTAGACGATTATTACGTCGATCAGAACACTGACGACGGTAATTACTAGGACAGCCATAGACAAGGAGAGGGAGTAGTATCAGTTCCGGTTGATCAGAGAGGGCCTTACGTCACAGTTGCCACCTTGGGCGTCGTTGAGCCTTTTCTGTTGGACACTGGTGCAGCGAAAAGTTCCATCATGCATTCGAAACTCCCTGGCGCACCTGTGTCTGGCTTAACAAATGTTTCCGTTGGATTCTCTGGCGCCCCTGTTAGCAATCCGGTTTCGTGCCCCTTGCCCCTTGCAATTGGGCCTCGTGAGCTGAAAGCTCCTTTGATTTTGACTACTGGTTGTGGTGAGAATCTTTTGGACCTGGATTTGCTGAAACGTCTGTATGCGACTTTGTATTGTTCTCCTGCGGGAGTAAAGCTTACATTGGGTGAGAAAGTTATCTCTCCTATGTATTTGTCCATCGACAAGCTCCCACCGGAATTGAGTTCTCTTCCTGCATCTTTGTGGGCAACAGGTCCCAATGACGTGGGCCTGCTTGATATCTCCCCTTATGTTGTTCATCTGAAATCTAATGTGCGTTTGCCACGTATTCCCCAGTATCGTATCTCTCTTGATGGTGAGCGAGCGCTGTTAGCAATCATCTACGATTTGATTGAGAAAGATGTTATCGAAGAGACTCGGGGAAACGTGTGCAATAGCCCTGTGCTGCCCATTCTGAAACGCACTGATCCATCGAAACCCCCTGTTTATCGTTTTGATTTACAGGAGGTGAATAAAATTGCGATTCCTCAGTTCCCTGTGGTGCCTGACATTACGGCTCTAATGACTCTGATTCCAGCCTCTGCATCTTGGTTCTCAGTGATCGATCTGAAGAATGCTTTCTTCAGCATTCCGATTGCTGAAGAGAGTAGGGACCTTTTCGGTTTCTCTCTTGGTGGCCGCAGCTTTAGGTTTAAACGCGCTCCTCAGGGCTACTGTGAGAGTCCATCGATATACAGCCAAGCCTTGAAGAGCCAACTTGATGCGTTTATGTTGCCGGCTGGTGCGGCCTTGAATCAATACGTCGATGACTTATTGGTGGCTACGGATACTCAGGACATTTGCAGAATTGCTACGGTGTTGTTGTTGCAGCATCTTTGTGACTTACATCATAAGGTGTCACCTTCTAAACTGCAATATTGTTGTCAAGAAGTAACCTATCTAGGTCACTTATTGTCAAAGGAGGAAAGAAGGTTGACCCCAGAGAGAATTGCAGCAATTGCTCGTATGACTGTGCCAACAACTCAGAGAGATGTGCGTGCCTTTTTAGATATCACGTCATACTGTAGGCAATGGATTCCAAATTTTTCATTGCTAGCGAAACCATTGGTAGCTCTTACGTGCAAGGATGTTCCAACTCCTTTACCATGGACGGAAGAATGTCAGAAAAGTTTTTCTGACTGCGTGACGCATTGTGTTTGGCCCCTGTGTTAGGTACCCCTGACTACAGTAAGCCGTTTACACTATACGTTCACGAGAGGGAAGGTTGTGCGTTGAGTGTTTTAACGCAACAATTCGGCGGTAAGCAACGTCCATGTGCATATTTTTCCTCGACCTTGGACCCAGTAGCTAGAGCATTGCCGAGTTGTTTGAGAGCAACAGCGGCAGCTGCGGTGTCCATCCGACAATCTGCAGGATTGGTCATGGATAATATGCTTACGGTGATGGTTCCGCATGCAGTTGACACTCTTTTGAATCGTACGAAAACCCAACACCTGACGAGTGCAAGGTTGTCTGGGTACGAGTTGACGCTTTTGGCAAGTCAAATTCAGATAAAGCGCTGTAATGTCCTGAATCCGGCGACGTTGTTGCCGATCAGTATGGAGTCAGACGAAGTAGCGCCTCACGACTGCTACTTACGAACTGAGGAGGAAACAAAAGGTCGTGTTGATTTGAAAAATACTCCATTGGAAGATCCCGAGGGGACCCTGTATGTGGATGGGTCGTGTTTTAAGTTGCCGAATGGTGATGTGACGACTGCGTATGCTGTGGTGACGTTGAGTACGGTTGTGGAGACTGCGAGATTGAATCAGAATTCTGCACAGGCGGCAGAGCTGATTGCCTTGACTAGAGCGTGTGTGTTGTCGAAAGGGAAACGGGTGAATGTTTTTACTGATAGTCAATATGCGTTTGGTGTTGCGCACAGTTTTGGACATTTGTGGAGAGAGAGAGGTTTCATGACATCGCATGGTACGAAGATTCAGCACGGACAGCTCGTGAATGATCTTTTGGATGCACTTACATTGCCCAAGCAGGTGGCGATTATTAAATGTAGTGCACATCGTAAGGTGATGGATGACGTTGGTCGTGGCAATGCGTTTGCGGATGAGATTGCTAAGGAGACTGCCCGGAACCTTAGCACTAAAATGTATGTGATGAGTTCGGCAAGGTGGCCTGCAGAAACTGGTATGTGTGAGGACACTATTGAGAGTGTGAAAGCGATTCAGAACGAGGCCACCGAGACTGAAAAGACGAAGTGGAAAGAGAGTACGGGAAAGTTGGATGCGAATGGCTGCTGGATTGATTTGTCGGAACATAAGAGGTGGATGTTGCCAGATGCGTATGTGCTAGCTGTTGTGACGATGGCACACGGCTTGGCACATATAAGTGCGAAAGGTATCTGCAAGTTGTTGTCCCCTGTATGGAAGAATGATGATATTACTAAGTGTGCTGAGAGATTGGTTAAGAATTGTATGATATGTATGTTGTACAATCCTGGTAAGGGAACTCCTATACCCCCTGGCCATTTTGCTCTCCCTTCATGTCCCTTTGAGGTGATTCAGCTAGACTTCATCCATATGGAGCGATGCAATAACCTGAAGTACGTTTTAGTTGTGGTTTGTGCATTCTCCCGATGGATCGAAGCCTACCCTCTCAAAGACAACACTGCTCTATCCACTGCAAAAATCCTACTGAAGGAATACTTTCCTCGGTATGGAATGCCACGAATTGTATGGTCTGATAACGGAAGTGAGTTTGTAGGGAGTGTGATGAAGAATGTGTGTAAGGACCTTGGAATTACACAAAAATTCCACAGCGCCAATCATCCCCAGTCAGCAGGTTTGGTTGAAGGGTATAATGGCACCCTTAAACTGAAACTAGCGAAGATTCAGGCTATGACTGGTCTCTCGTGGCCTGACGCTTTGCCCTTAGCTCTTCTGTCAACCAGGGCGACTGTACACTCCCGAGTAGGGCTCAGTCCCTATGAGGTTGTGTTCGGCCGCCCTGCAAATGTTTGGGGGGGTCCCTAGACCCAGTGTGTTCTCTGATCTTGAGTACCCAATGTTGATCGATTATCTTCATGATCTGACTGCTAAACTGAGGTTAATTCACCAACAGGTCTTTGAAGCACTGCCGACGCAGACGGAGGGTCCAGGCCACCAGCTCCAGCCTGGAGACTGGGTTGTGACGAGGAATTTCAGCCGGAAGCACAACCTTGAGCCTCGTTTTACTGGACCCTACCAAGTTCTCCTTGCCACGAGGACTGCTGTTCGTTTGGAAAGGCGCAAGAATTGGGTGCATGCCACCCATACTAAAAAGGTACCTATACCTTTACCAGCAGACTCGTGGGTGAAGAAGGGCATCGCATCATCTGAAGTCGAACCTGTTCCGAACCTTGCCCCTTTCAGCGACGCTCAGCCTGTCGGAGATACCTCAGTGCAGCAGAACGATATTGTTGAACATTTGTCATCACAAAACTCAAGATCTGACAATTGACTGGTCAACAGAACTCTGTCTCATCATCGGACCAATTGTTTGACGAGCAGACACGTCCTGGGAGAAGCCGATATTTTCTTCGATCCAGTACTAGAGACTAATAAAAACAAGAATATTTGCTTTCTCCCCTGACATTCACGTTGCCCCATTGCCACTGTCTAGTTTTGAACACACTTGCCAAATTGTAAATTTTGAAAATTTTGAGTCTTTTTCCATATATGTGTTTTTGCTTCCACAGTTAGCAGATTTTGTATATATTATTGATTAAAGGTACCTTACATCCGGGTGGACCGTAGGGCCGCGCTGGTACTTCCTTCTGGTTAGTAGGTCTTGACACTAGGTCAGAGACCGTCGATTCCTAGGAACTCCTGGGGATTGACTATTGCTACACAGAACGAAGTGCGTCAAGAACGTAGCGGACGGTTTTAGAGGATGGCTTTCTCGAAGCTGTCGGAAATGGAAAAGGCTCAGGCTAAAAGATTCGAGTTGCGCAGAATTGCGCACACAAAATGCTTCATGTTTCAGGTGTTCCTTCTATTCTTAACTGTTTCTTCATTATTGGTGGGTGGGGTGTATTACATGATACAGTCATTGTTGCCTTCCGCCTCACCTACCCCTTCTCCTGAACCTAAACTTACTACTACTGTTTCTCCTCATTCCTTCCACATCTTACCCCAACACGAGCAGGTTAGACGTGCGGAATTCATGAATAATTCCTTCATTTAGCTCCTTCATCAACATCAGTTGGTGATGAACACTACCAATTGTTGGGTGTGTGGGTTAATGCCACATACCACCGATAAGGGAATTCCGTACTTGGTCCTTCCTTATAGTTCTCAGGGTTCAGCTTGAGTATTGCAAACAATGTTTCGAAGTGCATTAGATTCTTACCCCAATCGAGAGCCACGTTCTCCACACTTTCGTCCTGGTCCGTACCATAAGCCTTTGGCAATAGCGATTGCAGATTTAGATAGGGATATCTATGAGCCGTCGCTCATTCCAGAGGAAGAGGTGCGAGCCTATAGGGATCTCAGTGAGGTTGAGTATAGTGCGCTCGTGGGCGAAAGACAGCTCAGGAGCTCGTCTCCAATATGGGTCGTACCCCACCTTGGTAATTTCTGTCTAAAAGGCCGTGGTCGAAATCAGAGGGCTCACCTTGGAGAGAGTGCTTGCTCTGAGACGTATGTCTTACCAATGCTCTCTTCCCCTGTTCTCCTGACTGCCAAGGGTACGTACTTTGTCTGTTACGATCGTGCATATACATGGTTGCCCCTTGACTTTGCGGGCACCTGTTATATTGCAATTTTGTTGCCGCTGACTTTTACAGTCGCCTCCAATTACCACAAGACCAGAGTTGTGAGGGGCGTGATTAGCAAAGAGGACACTGCCGGTCAAGAGGCAGGAGACTTTTTTAAGGGTTTCTTGCCGTTTTGGGGGCCTATGATCAATAGTAGGAACCTGAAACAGTTGACTCGAGTGGTGGAATCGACAGCTAACATCACTGCCAGTGCCCTTGGTAATATTACAGCAGAGCTTCAGGCGGATAGGTTGATGACGTTACAAAATCGTATGGTTTTAGACGTTGTCTTAGCAGATCGAGGTGGAGTATGTAGAGTGATCCATTCGAGTTGTTGTGTATTCATTCCAGACAACGCTCCGACTGTCTATCAAGCCATCTCGAAGTTGCATAAGATCTCTGAGTCCATACACGTGGACGTAGGGGATTGGACGCTACTCGGGTGGTTTTGGGGCCTGATGTCGACTTGGGGTTGGAAGATTCTGATGATCATCGGGGTTGTTGTAGCATTCCTGTTCACGTGTTGCCTTTGTGTGCAGTGTGGTCCTGCTTTATGTGGCCTCTGTGCTGCGACGTGTATAAGGCAGCCGCCTGTTACCAAAGGGACTCTGATGGATAAGGTTATGTTGCAGCAGCATCTAGATGGTCTGATGAATATCGAGATCGATTATGATTCCGACTAGTGCTTGCCTACAGGAGGGCAAAAGGAGCGTCTGAGGTTCCGTGACAATTGTAAGTGGTGTTTTCGACTTGCACGAATATGGTCGAGTCTGGTATCAATGAACCGCAAATGACGAGTTTAGTGGGTGTACGCGTTTACGCTGTGCTAACCTGAACCGTTCATTTGTTTCGTGGGTTTCTTCATCTGAGCCCACGGGTTCCATCTTAGATACGGCATCCATTTTGTTTCTTGCCCTCAAGTAGCCAGCGAACGGACGCTGTCTGCTTCGCGACCCTGGGATTCCAAAACTCTTGCAGAAGACACGTTTCCTTTGAAGGTGTCTTTATGATGAGGGGGATGGCACTGTAAGGCAGATGGCCCCGCTCGAGGCTCATCTTGCCTTGCCCCCCTATTGTCTCAGTTGTGCATTCATTAAGCACGTCCCCTTTGATGCCTGCAACTCCTGTTTCTTGACGCCACCCCTTTTACACCCTTTTCGATCTGTTCACTGTTTCCGTCTTCCTCTGCACCTGTTTCTGTCTCTTCCTTGATTCGTTTACTGCTGATTGGAATGTACTAATGGTAGGAAGATGTACTTTTACAGTTGGGAACCGCCAAATGTTACTGTAGTTATGTTCCGGGCCCTGAATACATGAAAGCGACCCCTTAGGACTTTTACGATGGGAACCAAGTTGAAAACCTTTGTGCACCATGTTATCTTATGCTTGAAAACTGTATAAGAAGAGCGATCCACAGATACAATTTGAAGGAGTCTCCTCGAACCTACACATGTTGTACTTCTTGTGACTTCTGTGTTCCCTGCAGTAATAAACCTCGAATCTTTGACGCCAAAGGAAGTGTCCCGTGTCTCTGTCATTTGTACGCCGGAACAGGTTACCCACGAAGGTTTTAGGTGTTATCCCTGGCACCACTGGGTCTTAGCAAAAACCCAGTCCTTCAGTGCAGCACCGAGGACCAAAATCCATGGATAAGAGTTGCACCCGAGGTTGCTGAACCCATGAGTGCTGTTGGTGAGTTGCTGAGATACTCAAAAGGCCTGAGACTGTGACAGTGGGCAACTGGTAGTCCAGTAGTGACTGGACTTCAGCTAGACTGGAGAGGACTTCGTGGACATCGACCCTGCACTCAGGATCCCCTCACTACTCAGTGGACTGAGGAATCCCTGCAGCAAGACCCCCATCGAACGCATTGCATCCACCACATCCTTAGAGCATCTTCAGCATCTCTCATCCCTTGCATCCCTTGCATCAGGACCACCCCATAGGAATCCATTGCAACATGGATAACATGCCTGGAACTGCTGAAGGACTGCTTCTCCTGTGAAGGGAACTGTTCTTGAGGAGCTTGCTGGTCTCCGTGACTGGCTCCCTGTTGGAGTTGGCTGCCCCACGTACTTCTTACTGACCGCATTGACACCTACCTAAGGTTTCTTTGAAAAAGATTAAGTGCTCAATTTGTTGACTTTGCGAAGTCTTGTTCATGGTTGAGTGAAATTGTACTAATTTATTATTGCTTGCAAAATCCATATCTACTGAACCCTCCAGTGGATCTTTTTCATTCTAGTATCTAAAATCTTATAACAATACAACCTATCTTTATAAATTGGTATTGGATTTCTTGAGTGGTGTGTCAATTTCTACTTCAATTGTTTTGGTGCTGTTTAAATGCTTAACACTTGTTTCTCTGTATAAGCATTGCTGCTCAGTTCCACAGCTACCCATGACTGAACTGAAGGTTTGACAGATGAAACCTAAGGGATCTAACAGGGTTGGCAAGTGTATTACACAGTGAGGTTGCACTACCACACCATATAAAACACCCCATTTCCTCACATTGCTTTGTAAAGTTGCTCACTGATCAAACTTGCACAACTATAATTAGGGTCATGTGGTACTCTCTCCAGAAAAATCCAAGTCCCTGATTACCTTAAGCAGGGATGTTTATGTGCACACCAGGTTGTTTTCTCTATAGTTAGCAGCTACTCTGTCTACCATACCTGAAGGAAGGTGTTTTCTGTTGACATATTGGCTTATGCAGATTTTCTTGCTGTAATGGATAAGACAAAGATACGATTGCTGTGCTAGATTTAATATTTGCCAATAGCATGTAAGGAAAACAACCTGACGATAATATTTATATCACACATAAGCTGTCTCTTCCACTGAAGCGGTGCAGCACAACTTGTGCTGTCTCTTCCTGTGACTCTTCGGGTCGCCAGATGAAGAGACAGCATAAGTTGTGCTGCACCGCATAGCAGCAGGTCATAGTTCCCTGGCCACCTGAAGAAATCTGCAAAATAGGACTTGAGGTACTACTCAACCTTTTCAAAATCGGGCCAATAATTCCCAAATTCAGGGAGACCCTAACAAGTAGCGGCCTTCATCTTCTCTAGGTCCTGAAGATAGCCCCCCCTGACCCACATGGGCAACCACAAGGGCTGAAACATTTCAACCTTTTAATGGACAATTTCAGTGCGGTAGATCCATAACCAGTCTTCCCACGCACGACTCCTTTTTTAAGCATCTTGAACCCAGACTGAATAAAAGGGGACGCTCAAACTCTGTTGTGGGAGAGGTGAAGGAGCCACGGATCGTTGTTGCTGACCTGTGACCCTTGGACACCGCTGCACCGCTGCTCCTGTCACTGCTCGCCGCACCCACTTCGCGGGTGCCGCATCGCGGGTGCCGCATCGCGGGTGCCGCATCGCGGGCTGCAGCGAGGGGCCAGGCACTAAGGACTTCACTGGAGGCAGGAGGCGGCAAGGAGGAGGGCGTAACATCACCTGGACTACAGAGCCCAGGAGTCCCTGCATCAGCCCAGGTGCGCACGGCCGTGCCTCCTGGGAGACACGCCCCCCACCCACAACCACCTTTTTTTTTTTTTTTTTTTAATTTTTGGAAAACCTTTATTGGAAATAAGGGCAGGTACAATCGATACAAAGCAGAACATCATAATCAGCCATCGGAACAAAGAAAACAGAGCAAAGCAATTATACCATGGCAGTGCAAGGCTCTGTCCCGCATATGCTCGGTTGCAACCCCGGAGAGCAGTGTTGTGAAGAAACATCAGGAGTAATGAAGGTTTAATTTTAAAATAAGTAAAAGGAGCAGGATCTGTGGCAATATGAATAGATCAAAAGAAATCAGGGGAAACCCAGTAGGCAGGATGATCACAAATCAGGTGAACTGGCAGTGGGAGACAACAATTGCACACGGTAGCAGGATAGTCAAGTGGATAAAGAACCCCGCAGCCCGCCCACCAACTAGCTCTCGAACGCAGGGACAAGCAGTCAAAAACTTCCTTAATAATCGAGAGAAGACAAGTGTATTGAGAACTACCACCACAGGAACCCGAAGAAGGAAGAATAGAGTTAGCCAGGAACAAAGAATAAGAAGGCCATAGAAACAAAGGAAAAAGAAAACCAAAAAGAAGACTGCAAAACCCCTCCCCCATCCCCCCAACCTGCACCCCTGCATGTGGCCATGGCCTACCCCCCAGCAGCGTGCCTGTCGCCCATTATGAACCCGAAATATAGACAAGAGAACAAGAGAAATAAGGAGAGAAGAAAGAAAGAAAAGGCAATAACCAGAAAGCCCACGATAGGGAAGGAAACGTGGGGGAGAATCCCAGTGCGGGAACCCCAACCCCCCCCCCCTTTCACCCACCCTAAAAATCAATCAGAGAGCTATCATACAGTATTAGGAGCACCCACGTAAACAGAATAGATAAATCGCTACGCAGTCCAAGTCCCGCGGGGGGGCATAGTGCACCCCGCCGCCGCAGAAATGGTGCTCTAAGCACACACGACTCAGACAGGTAATCAGGATCAGTGATGCAGGTCCCACCCACCCCAAAATGCCGGACCAGGGCCAAAGTCCCAAAGAGAAGAGTCATGGAAGTTCAGGAGCAATCAAAACCTTCCCAGAGTCACATGAAACGAGCACTCAGCCACCGCCGATCTTGATTCACAAAGTACTCTGTCCCGCATCCAGTCCACCATTGTCCTTCAGCAAGCCGTCCCAGGGAGCAGGTACGCCTTGTCGCCATCAATAAGTCACCTTCACTTTGAGTCCCAGCTCCGCCGCGATAGGAATAGCCATTACCACAGTGGAAGTGACGAGCAAAGCAGGAGCCGGTCACAATAAAGCATTGGCGCAATTACAATCGGGACCATGTCTCTCCAGCACCAGACTGTGGGTCCATGACGCCCTAGGGAAAGTCGGCCACCATTTCACGGCCTCCAGCACATCCAGCCGCCCCCACATGGTTTAGTCCTCAGGATCGCCACTGTGCCATCAAGCAGCGCCACGGCGCGGTATAGGCAGGATTAGAGGTCTTCAGACTCATCCTCGTCAAAATGGCGAATCGCCTACGTATCAGTAATGGGCAAAGCAGGGCGTTTTCCCCCCCCCCCCGCCACTGATTGTTGTTTGCGGGCCCCCCAAGCCCAGTAAGACACATCGATATCGTGCTCACACCAGCGCCCATGAGCTGGAGATATAACGGCAATGCAAGTCGCAGGCATGCAAATTGCTCCAGATGAACAAAGAGCAATGCTCGGAGTCCGGCAGCCGACGAGATTTGCTGGGGGGGAAAGGAGGGTGGGGGGGGGAGAAGCAAGCCGCCCAGGAGAAGCGTACATTTCACCTGAAAAAGCGTAGGCGGCATCGAGGGTTTTCTCAGGCTCCCTAGCGGGGGACCGGCGCTTCACGCATCGATGTGTCCGCTGTTGTTGTGCTGGTGGCCGGGTGCAGCGAGACGCGAGGTCCCGGTCGCCGGCATCGGGCAGGCCGCCCTGCGCTGGAGAGCGGATCTCCGTCCCCGGAGTCAGAAATTTCGCCGGAGTCGGACGCCTCACCTCGGCGCCCGCTCCGACGCAAGGAAGCACCGCGCTCTCACGGGACAATTCAGCAGATCAGGCGGTGAGGAGAGAAGGTCGGCGGAGCCGGGACGCGGTGCGGCCATCTTGGCCGCCGGCCCGGCTCCGCCCCCCACAACCACCTATTTTAACGACCTTCTTGACGCACAGCGGGACGCGTGCGGGACGCCGAGCGAAGACCGAGCAAAGGGCGGCAGTCTGTGGCAGTCAGGGGCTGATAAAGGCTGGGCTGGGCCACGTCTCTTACATCCAGCGCGGAGCACAGGTGGGCCATGTGTGACTCCCTAGAGTTTACCCCTAACCAAGTCAACCCGTTCTGGTAAATTGCTCAGGAGTGAGGGCGAAAGGGGAGTTGCTGGTGGGAGCCCAGTGATCAGAACTATGGACCACTTTATCACCAGCGTGGCGGCAGTCATAGAAAAGGAGATTGCTATGTCCGAACGCCGTCTATCAGAGGTCTATCTCCCTTCCAGACGCTCATCCTTGGGGGCCGTTGCACAGGCCTTGACACCGGCTTGTGAGCGGGACCAATCTGCCCCCCCTGTTGGTGTCCCAGGCTGCTCTATAGACCCCCCCCAGTTGCTAGAAATAGGGCAAAACATAGACAGGTTGGAACATCTGCCGCGCTTCTTCCTAGTGGCATTGAGGAAGAGGGTGGCCCAAGCACATCACCTCCACCTGCACCTCATTCGCCCTTAAACAAAGCTACAACTCAGTCACCATTGCCAATATCGCCCACCCCCACAATAGTAATCCCAGATGGGGTGCCTTCTGTAACTGATGCAAGTAGGCAGAACAAAAGGGCTAAAAGCAAAAAGGCAGGTAACCATACTAAGGGCAGGCTGATGAGACAGGCCGCGCTTTACAAACGAACAAGAAAGTATTTTGGCCAAGGCGGGAAAGACGCAAAGGGCCTGTTCCCAGAGGATAAGGCTGAGGAGGAGGGGATGCTGTGGTCTCACACATGGGTTTAAATAACTGCCCACCCACTAGTAATAGTACTGATAATGTCCCCAAACTTATCGATCCCATGACTATTGATACCATTTTGGATAGGGTAAATAGCCTCATGATGCCCTTGCTGACTCAGGTTAAGGGCCTGGGGGCTAGAATAGATGAACTAGAGCAATCAACCCTCGATGGGTTCTACTCACTTAAAACTACATTTAAACAGCTAAAAAGAGTGAGCGACAATCAGGACATGGGACCAAAGGGGAGTGCGCCCCCAGTAGCTTCCTTACCACCACAGGTAGATTCTAATCCTCCAAATAGGTCAAATAAGGCTGAAGCTAGCAGAGTGCAAGCCCTAGCACCCAAAATTCCTTCCCCACTTACAGCAGGGCCCCAACCCAAGGGAACGTCAACACCCATAGAGGTTGCCAAAACTACACCTAAGCCACTTCCACAAGTGCAGCCCCAGGCAAGCAGAGGTAAAGTAAAAGCTAGCCAAACACCTGGTATACAAAATAAAGTCAAGGGAGCAGCAACAGGAATGGTCGCCAAAACTGCTCCCCAATCTATAGCCCCAGCTGTCACTACAGTGGCCCCTCGAAATCTCACACGGCGGATCCCCCCTGTAAACCTCCCACCAGATTGCCAACCTTTTGTCGCTGTATTAGTAAATGTTACCCCTCTGAAGGAAGGCCAGTTGGAGAACCACCAATCTCTTAAGAATAAGTGCATCCACTGGCTAAAGTCAAATAAGCCAATTCCGACTGGCGTGGATGGGCTTATCCTAAGTGTTCGCAGAGTAGGGTGGGTAGGGCAGGGGAAAAAAACACAGGAGGGGGACTGTATAATAATAAACTTCCAAGATCCCAGAGTAGTGAGCACCATCTGTAGTCCTACAAAAAACATGGATTCAGTAGGGGTTAACCTTTTTCTACCCAAGGCAAATTGCTATGTCGCCATGGGAGGGTCCTAGTACTCTTGGTTTTTGTCAAAACTGGGACACACGCTGGGTTGGGGGCCTTGGGGGCAATGGGCTGAACCCCCCTTGGGTGCCAGGGAGTTGTTGACTGGAGGAGGGCGACACAAGGGAAATTACAGTTGCAGTTGCAGATACTGCAACTATTAATAGAATAGACCCAATGGTTGTAGCACCACTCCGAACAGCCTCTCCCTCATCTGCAAGAGTCAGTGGGTTGGTAGCCTCTCTGCCCATTTCTCTAGATTGTCATTTGCAAGTTCCTTCTGTGAGGCCTACGGACAGTAGTGTTCTCGCGACCAGCGACACATCAGCTGTGACGGACCTAGTCTTTAAGGTTTTCAGCTGGAATGTCGCAGGGATCACAAGAAAGTTGGCCCTGCCAGACTGGAATGCCCTGGTTGATGAGCACTCCTTATGCATCTTCCAAGAGACCTGGAGTTTGGAGTCGGTACATAGGGTGGGATTCTCCTCCTACTCTGTGCCTGCGCTAACCTCGGAAACAGGGAGAGGACGCCCCTCGGGTGGCCTGCTCATATGGGTAGCAGCCTCCTTAGACTGCAGAATAGAGGAGGCACAGACAGGTTGTCCGGATATCCAAAATATTATTTTAAGAGACCCAAGGGGTCGAATATTACTAAATGTCTATAATGTCTACGCCAGAGGGACTAAGGGCGGGAGGAAGTCCTCTGTACTATCTCTCCTAGAGACCCTCTTAAATACAACTCCACACAAGTCATGTATCCTGGTCGCGGGTGACATGAACTGTACGTTCGAGCCCTTGGGCTCGGACGTTGCCCTAGACCAGGACGAGGAGGACACTAGGATAGGGATCCCTGTTTTAGAGATTCCACCCATTAGGAGATGGTCAGAGGTGGCGTTACAGCTATACTCCCTAAGCCTTGAATTAAACCTAAGGGCAGTGAATGGAAGGACAACTTCGGATAGGGGGGGGCCCATACATATAACAGACCAGGACACACCTCTAGAATAGACTACATCTTACTAGATGTATGTCTCTGGAGCCAAGTGAGGGATATGGTTGCGGTCCCGACAATTGAAAGTGACCACAACCCACTTTCCTTAACCATGGCCCAGTGGTGGTGTCTTCCTAAAAAGGGTCCCATTAACCCCGTAGTAGCTCCCCCCGATGAGTCTGTAGTCTCTCTCTGTGGAAGGCGCCTAAAATGGGCTAAATTGGTCCTCTCAGAGGAAAGGGTTGGAGAAATCTCAACCCTCTTAAATCAAGCAGTGTCAAATCTGGGGTCTTTCTCAGAAGGGGTGGGTAGGGTGAGTGGGGTCTTTGTCTCTCTAGTAGAGGCTTTGACAAACGTGTTTACCATCCCTTCTAGCAAGTCAGAAAATAAACGAGGTAAAAAGCAAGGTAATGGTTGGTACACACAAACATGTAGGGCACATAAAACAACTCTTGTAGAGGCAGTGAAGCACAAATCCCAGAGCGATTTACTGGAAGCAAGGAAGGCCTACAATAGATGCCTTAAAATTGCTAGGATGGAGTGGGAAGAGACATTTTGGGAGGACCTACTCCATGCTAGCAAAAGTAAAGATTCAAGGGGCTTCTGGAACCTTGTAGGTTCCCGGAACAGGCCCGAGGAAACTATGAGACCCTGTAATATTCCCCCACAGAGCTGGGTAAAACACTTTGGGGCTTTATACCTCCCGGCAGATGGGGAACTAAATGTTAGGGTGACCTCCCCACTGGTATCCGAACCCCATACCTATAATCTCTTTACACCTTTAGAGATCGAAAAAGGTAATTGGGTGGGTAGCCCCCCGCAAGGCAGCAGGTCCAGATGGTCTGCCGGGGGACCTTATGCGGGCATATCCAGTGGCGTGGGGAAGGGTTATTGCAGCTCTCCTTAATGACATTATGATGGGAGGGCCAGTGCCCGATTCCTGGAAGGGGGCGGTGGTGGTCCCGATCTATAAAAAAGGATGCAGAGAAATCCCGGGGAACTACCGCCCCATAAGCCTGATAGACTCCACCCAAAAGATAGCAGGAAAAGCTATACTTGGTAGGATTCTCCATTGGGTGGAGGAAAATAAAATATTATCAGACTTCCAGGCAGGCTTTCGGGCAGGAATGGGGACGATAGAGCAGGTGTTTAGGTTGGCTCTTCTTGGGTGGAAGGTGGTGGAGCTAGGCAAGGGCAGTCTATACCTGGCTTTTATAGACCTGAGGACTGCCTTTGACCTAGTCCCCCGGGAGGAGCTATGGAGGGTGCTTTATGGGCTGGGACTGCCTCCTTACATCTTGTCCCTCCTTGTTAGCCTTCACGCCCACACCTTTGCTCAGGTCCGCTGGGGAAGAAATGGAGAGCTAACAGAGAAAATACCAGTGTCTAGGGGTGTGAGACAGGGATGCGTTCTGGCGCCCACCCTTTTCTCATTATATGTGAATGGGGTGGTGGAATATCTCCAGCAAGAACCAGCCGACGCCCCCTGTCTCGGAGGAGTGCGGATCCCCACTCTGCTTTTTGCGGATGACACGCTCTTGATTTCTAAGACTCCGCAAGGCCTCCAGAAACTGCTAACCCGTTTCCAGAACTTCTGTGTTGCTAAGGGCCTAGTAATCAATGTGGATAAAACTAAGTTTTTAGTCCTAAATCCTCCAAGGAAACTGGGCCGCCCTCCTATTCTCAATTCTGTCGCCTTGGAGAAAGTATCCGAATTTGACTACCTCGGAATTCGGATCACGGATAGCATGAACTGGTCACCTCACATTGCTAAGATGGTCCTCAACCACAAGAGAGTAGGAGGTGCCCTCCTGAGGGAATTCCGGGCATCACCAAGGAGGTCGCTTACCCCGGTAATTGACATCTACAAGGCCAAGGTAGTAACATCAGCCTTGTATGGGGCCGAACTGTGGGGGCATTGCTGTCTGGACTCCTTGGTAACAGCAGAGAGCAAGCTCTTGAAATCCTTAATCGCCATCCCTCCGAGCATTCCAACAGTACCTGTGCTGCTGGACATAGGTTGTAAGAACATTAAAGACCAAGCCCGGCTTCGCCCACTCCTTTTATGGACACGTATCTGGAGGGGTGAAGAGTTAAAATCGTATGCTGAAGGGTTGGCGGAGATAATGAGCTTGGGCGGTTGGGCAAAAATTAGATGGCTGAGAGACACCAAAAAACTCTTGGAGGAAATTGGACTGGGGGACTGTTGGTTATTAAGATCGGCTCCACCAAAAGAGGTTCTGAAGAGACATTACTGGAATTGGGTTGCGGAACAGCTAGTTACAAACTCCGAACATTGTAAATCCACAGCTGCCTTTTTAACAGTAAAAGATGCAGTAGTCTACGAGCCTTATCTGGACCTAATTACTCTTCCAGTCGACCGAGCACTGTATTCTAAATTTAGAGTGGGCTCCCTTCCAGTTGGGGCTCTGGTGTCTAAGTGGAAATCAGGTGCTCACACGTCCCCTTTTTGTGCATGTTGTCCTACTAGGATAGAGTCCATTACGCATATCCTATTTGAATGTCCGGACTATGCAAAACCCAGGAGTTTTTGGCTTAAACCCCTTTGCCGCAATATGGGCACACGTAGTTATCTAGTAGCCCTGAGCATCCTAATGACGGACATTTCCCCCCCTATTGTTTGTGGTATAGCCAAATTTTTAAAACAGTTTTGGTTGATTCGATGCAAGAGACTGTCAATAGCGGTTTAATTCACTTTTAGCTAATTTATTCTGGCATTATATGTCCTTTTATCCTTTATAAATGTGCATTTAATAATTGCTTTTCTAAATAATGTCTTTTATAGTTTTGTAAATGGCTGTATTTTGTGTACGCTTACAAGATATCTTGCATATCGAATAAAAGCTCAATCAATCATGAATAAAAGTATAAGTCTGGTTATACAAGATTTTTACACCACATTGATTACTACTCACTTCACCAGAGCACCTTCACTTTTCTCTGATCACTACTGCAATAACCAGTGGTTTACCTCCCAATGGAGGAAGCATACATAACGAACCCAATGATGATGCTGTCACGTTTTTAAAGCAAGGCGGAGAATCAAGATATACCGCCTCCACCGACTTGTGTATGTGAATGAGGGTTTTTTATCAGTATACCACGCAAATTGTATAAAACCCTGGATACTCAGGTCAAGTGATCCATTCTCATTTTGATTTAGGATAATATTTATATGACACAAATCATTGGTTTCAGATACAAGTCACCACATTGTAAATGGGTATTACATAATTATGCTCTAAATATAGTTCAGTGCTATAACTAATTATGAATTCCATTAATACAAGCAAAGGGTTTGAAGTGTTGCAGCAAGTATTGGCGCCTCCAGTTTTAAACATGTGTGTTGACCAAGACCAAACAATGAACGGTGCTACAGGTGAGAGGGTAACCCAAAACCCCCAATTTGTACCAAAGTCCTTGAACCAAATATACAGGTGACCTGTGCACACGTAATCTTCATTAACAGTGTTAATACAGTACGTATTTCTTGAGGCCTCAGAAGAAGAACCACGCCACCAGCGTATTGCTGTTGCCCGCCTGGACAGGAGCACAATAAGTGCTCCGAGTATTACCAATTTATTCCTGATTACCTTCATCATTAAATGACTGACGCCAAAGTGGGACGGAAGCAGAACCGGCGGAGAGATACCTTGACACTCTAGCCATCTGTCCAATAGCCCTGAAGAAGTTGCGGGTTACACCCTGATGAAACATGTGTTGGCTGAGCACCTGAAATACAAATAAACTATACGGAAGGAAAACGTCAATGCGACCACTGTTATTTTTATGCTCATGAAATACGTACAGTATTAACACTGTTAATGAAGATTACGTGTGCACAGGTCACCTGTATAATAATTATGAATTCCAGTCAGTGAAAAAAAATGCCAGGAATAAATCGGCAACACAAAATGATAACGGTAACTACTTTTAGGGCCATGGGTTGATCAATCAGACTTAATTGAACTTTTGTGTCCTGTCATAGATAACTTTAATAAGAATGTTTAAGAATAAAAACGATTCCTACAGCTGTTGATATGCCTCAGAACAAACCTTCAAACCCAGCAGATGTTGGAAATAAACATTTTCGGCACCAAACTCAATGATAAAGGCAATTCATACTGAGTTAGGCATCAGCTCTTTTAAGATTGAGCCTGAAATTATGGTGCAGAATGTTTATTTAGATCTGTTCATGCACCCTGAAACATCAATCACTGCTCTTTGCAAGAGTGATTTGCTGGAGGTGAAAGCCACATGGACCCTGCACACCAGAGAAAAGCTTAGCAGTCTAGTCATGAAATAAAATAATGAGAACTGCGGGACAGAAGCTGATAGCTCAATGACGGGTAAAAACAAGCACTGGCAAACCAATAGTGGTTGATGGATATAATAAAGCTTGCAAACACAGGCATGCACGATTGTGTGAAGTTAATTGGGGACGTAACTGTGGGGGTGAAATGGTGTATTGTGGTGGCATTTGTGACAGTAGAGGTGGCAATGGTAATACCAATGATGTAGGTGGTAATTACGAGGATAATGTAAGTGATGGTATTCATAATGGCAGAGGTGGTGACAATGGTGGGAATGGTGATGGTGGTAGAAATGTAGTGAGAGTAATGACTCACATTCAAGTCCTGAAAATTGTAATGTTGCTGGTGCTCGGGCTATCCCATGTTGAGCCTGCCCCTTTCTCACTGCACCATCAGGATTCAAGCAAGCCGGACCGAAACCGGTCCCCGGTAGCTTGTCTCCTTTCTGGTGAAGAATTGGCTTGGTAGTTTAGTCTGCCCTGTTCCCATGATGCACTGGGCCAGGGACAGACTGATTTGCATATAGCGAGGTTCTGAGCTGGGATGGTGCAGTGAGATAAATAACGGTGATGGATCAAGCCCTGATCTTTGGACTGGGTAAGAGTGGTCTGCTTAATTCAGACACTCTGTTCATCACCTCCCCCTTTTCTGAATCGTTTTTGGCCACTATAGGTGTGGCAGGGTATACTCAGACATGAGTCCCTTTCTCACTGCACCATCAGGATTCAAGCAAGCCGGGCCGAAGAAGGCTGAAATGCCAGAAACCGGTCCCCGGTAGCTTGTCTCCTTTCTGGTGAAGAATTGGCTTGGTAGTTTAGTCTGCCCTGTTCCCATGATGCACTGGGCCAGGGACAGACTGATTTGCATATAGCCAGGTTCTGAGCTGGGATGGTGCAGTGAGATAAATAACGGTGATGGATCAAGCCCTGATCTTTGGACTGGGTAAGAGTGGTCTGCTTAATTCAGACACTCTGTTCATCACCTCCCCCTTTTCTGAATCGTTTTTGGCCACTATAGGTGTGGCAGGGTATACTCAGACATGAGTCCCTTTCTCACTGCACCATCAGGATTCAAGCAAGCCGGGCCGAAGAAGGCTGAAATGCCAGAAACCGGTCCCCGGTAGCTTGTCTCCTTTCTGGTGAAGAATTGGCTTGGTAGTTTAGTCTGCCCTGTTCCCATGATGCACTGGGCCAGGGACAGACTGATTTGCATATAGCCAGGTTCTGAGCTGGGATGGTGCAGTGAGATAAATAACGGTGATGGATCAAGTCCTGATCTTTGGACTGGGTAAGAGTGGTCTGCTTAATTCAGACACTCTGTTCATCACCTCCCCCTTTTCTGAATCGTTTTTGGCCACTATAGGTGTGGCAGGGTATACTCAGACATGAGTCCCTTTCTCACTGCACCATCAGGATTCAAGCAAGCCGGGCCGAAGAAGGCTGAAATGCCAGAAACCAGTCCCCGGTAGCTTGTCTCCTTTCTGGTGAAGAATTGGCTTGGTAGTTTAGTCTGCCCTGTTCCCATGATGCACTGGGCCAGGGACAGACTGATTTGCATATAGCCAGGTTCTGAGCTGGGATGGTGCAGTGAGATAAATAACGGTGATGGATCAAGCCCTGATCTTTGGACTGGGTAAGAGTGGTCTGCTTAATTCAGACACTCTGTTCATCACCTCCCTCTTTTCTGAATCATGGGGATCCTGAGCCACCCCCTCTGAACGTGGCTCATGTGGGCTTCCCCTGCGTCTGCGCGGGCTGGCATGCAGCCGAAGTAATAAATAGCCCAGGGCACTGGGCGTGAGTCAGACAGTGACTGGCCGCTAGCTTAAAACAACTGAGTCAGAGTGTTTATTTACGGGGGTCTCTCCAAACAATACACTGGCGACGAGGTGGTCTCGCCACCCCGCCGCGCTCACATGTGCCCCGACGCTGTCAACACAAGGAGCGGCCCGCTGTGGTCCCCTGGCGGCCTACCTCGTCCTTGTCTGCCCGGCGCTCCCCACGTGGTGCCCTGGCCCGGCTTCACTGGCTCGTTAGCCCCAACTCACCTCCTGCTCCGTCTGGGCCCTGTACCGAGTGCTGCTCTTCCACCAGCAGCGCTCAGCCGCACCTCGCCTGCCTTCAGCTGCGTGAGTCCCCGTACGCTGGCCGCACATGCGTGCGCACCCGGCTGCGGCCCACATGCTTCCTCGGCCCGCAGACGAGCCGCACCTCTAAAGGTGAGTGCGCCATGCGCACCAATGTGCTTGGCGCCCCCCCCGCCCCTACCGGGCGGTGGACCCACATCAGCCCTAGCTACCGGCTTCCATCTGGACATCACTCATGGGGGCAGAGCATGCAAATAAGCACCGGCGTCAGTTGCCATTCCTCACGCATCGCGTGTGGGTGTGTGCCGGGCCCCCAGGCTGCCAAGAGATGGTACAAAAAGGCCATTCCATGCTACTCTGTGCCTGCTGAGGTTACCGCACACCCCGCCTGCTGCACCCCAAGCTGGTACACTGTATTTGTGGAGACAGGCATCACCCACATCGCCCACGCCCGGTATCTGCAGCCATAGCCACCATGCCTCCTTTGGAGCCTTTCACCCTCACTGGCCCCCCTCCATAGCAGGTTGCAAGGTGGAAGAAATGGGTGGAGAGACTCAAGAACTTTGAAGCAGCAGGAATTGCGGCTCCACAGCGGTGCGCCATGCTGCTACACCTAGGGGGTGCGGACATCCATGAGATCTCAAAGGACGTCAGGGAAGGTGGCCCGCCCAGAAACTACGCAACCATGTGCGATGCAATCACCGCATACTTCGAACCCTTCGCAAGCGCCGACTACGAGCGGGTCCTACTCTGCCAAGTCCGACAACTCCCGGAGGAGTCAGTCGATGTCTTCTATGCGAGGTTAAAGAGGCTAGCCAGCTTGTGCACCCTCCCGGATACAGACGACGAAATCCGAGCCCAGTTCATCCAGGGATGTGCGTCCTCGAAACTGCGTGAAAGAGTCTTGCAAGAAGACAACATACCCAAGCGAGACATCCTCTCACTCAGGCGCTCGAAGGAATTATCTAAGGCCAGAGCCACACCTATGAAAGCCAAACCCGCCCTCGTGGTCAAAACGGAGCCGGTGTGCGCCATACAGACGGACGCCCAAGATACCCGCCCAAGACCTCCCCGGCGGGGGATTCCCAAGCCTGCCCAGTCATCGCATGGCGGCGCCTGTGCGTGGTGTGGAGGCCCTACGCCCCACGATGGGGCCTGCCCAGCACAGGGTAAGACCTGCAGCGCCTGCGGAAAGGTCTATCACTTTGCAAGTGTGTGTCGGTCAACACCAAGGAAGAAGCAGAGCGGCCCACCCCGGAGAGTAAGGACAGTTGAACTGCCTCCCGGCAGCCCCGCCAGCAGTGACATGGACGATGACGAAGCGGACGCTGCCTCTGTCCATGTGGTCTGGATGCTGAATACCCTGGCGGCCACGCCGTCTGCAGCGCCAATGTGCACCATCAACGTACAGGACCAAGCCATAGCAGCCTTAATCGACACTGGGATGACAATCAACCTGATGACGGCCAGCGTGTACCGGACGCTGGTGAAACCTCCAGCACATATACCACAAAACACCTTGGGTCTAGAAAGAACTGTGGGAGAATGGGACAGGGGTAAATGTATATCACAGGTTTAGACAACAGCCTCCTCTTATCCGAGAAGAGAAACTCTTTTGCTGGAAACCATCATTCACAGATTGTGATGTTTCATCTTTTGGGTCTGGCCTCTTCTCAACAGGGACCTCAGTCTTCAGGATTGACTAGGGTACCCTTAGCTGATAGAAGAGCTAGAGGATGGCTGATGACTCCACAGAGTACAAGACAGAACCCAAAGGCATATCTTAATGCTAAGTGAAGAGGGTTTTTTTTTAATAAAGAAGAAAAAAGTGCAGCGCTGAGTGATACAAAAGAGTGTATTTAAAAATGACTAAAGAAACTCCACATCAATTTTATTCCAAGAGTGCCATTGTCATGGTTAAAAAGCAGTATGCTAACATTAGAGATTATCCAATGTTAAGCAGTGAAAATAGGTCAACATGTTTCTGCCCTCGCAAGGATCTAATAGTATTGGGGCATTCTTCAGGACCAAACAAACAAAATAAATAAAGCTGCTGCTACTGGTGAAAAAACTACACAGTGATGAATGTAAAAACATATCATATACATCACCGGTAATGTCCAACTGGGCAAGTGTGGAAGTGATTACCGGATACATGTAAAAACAATGTACAATTATTCAAAACAACAGTTAACCCACCTGACACATTCACCCAACCAATAGCCTCTCTCTTATAAAAGGCCTTAAATGAAACCCAAACGTGGTTTCAACCAAGTCTAAGGAGTACAAGCACTTACCCATATCAATTGGGTGTCACCCTCATCTCTACCTGGTCACTACTCAGGGAAGGGGGCCCCGCTCTGTAACAGAAAAGTGATGTCCATGATGCAATCTTTCATGGCATTACTGTCCGTCACATAATTCTTACTCATTCCTACCAAACACACATGCAGTGCACCTTCAAAAGTCACATGATCTCCTCTGCTCTGACCTCCAGCACTTCATCCCACCAGGGTGCAAGTGTACGCCTATGGCACCAGATGCCCGCTTCGCCTGTGCGGGATGTTCCGGACGGACCTATCCCATGATGCCGCCCGCCAACAGGCAAAAGTCTACGTGTCTCAGGAAGGCTCAGGATTCCTACTGGGGTGCAGAACAGTGCAAGCCCTGGGGCTGATCCACTTTGCCCTCACCGTCCAAGCCCACAGCCTTGACCATCTGATGCAAGAGTTCTCAATCCTGTTCGGCGGATTTGGACGCCTTAAGGCACAGGCTATCCACCTTCATATAGACAAGTCTGTCGCCCCAGTAGCCTTTCGGCACCGACGCAAAGCGTTTCACCTACGGCCCAAAGTCGAAGCGGAGCTCCGGTTGCTAGAACAAGCAGGGATCATTGAGAGAGTGAGCGGTCCCACCCCGTGGGTATCGCCCATCGTTGTGGTCGAAGAAACCAAAGCAACCTGAGGCGGTCCGAATCTGCGTGGACATGCACATCCCGAATCTCGTCATTAAGCGCGAACGCCACCTGACGCCGACAATCGATGATATCATTGGGGAGCTGTCCGGCTCGAAGTGGTTCTCAAAGATGGACCTTCGGTCGGGGTACCACCAGATTCCCCTCCACCCGGATTCACGCCCAATCACCACTTTCTCTACTCACGCCGGGCTCTGGCGATGCACCCGGCTCAACTTCGGAATATCGAGCGCTGCAGAGGTGTTCTAGAACATCATCCAGAACGTCCTACAGGGGCTGGTAGGCGTCCTGATTGTCAGTGATGATATCTTAGTTCACGCGCCAACACTGGACGAACACATCAGACGCCTCCACGCGGTGTTTGCCCGACTACAAAACCAAGGCCTCACCCTCCACAGAGAGAAATGCAAATTCCTGAGCAAGGACATTAGCTTCTTTGGCTATCGGTTCTCGGACCAATTGATAGGCCCGGATCCAGACAAGGTAAAGGACATCCACGATGCCCCCGCCCCAACGTCGGTGACTGCTGTCTGCAGCTCCTTAGGAATGGTCACCTACTGCGGCCGGTTCATCAAAGACCTGTCAGACCTCACTGGCCCCCTTCGCGACCTCACCAAATCTACCAGCACTTGGGATTGGGGCCCAGAACAACAACAATCATTCCGGAAAACCAAAGTCGCACACTCCGCAGATACGACCTTGGCCTATTTTGACCCCAGGCACGAATCGCAACTAGTGGTGGTCGCCAGCCCAACAGGCCTACGGGCCGTCTTAGCTCAACATCAAGCCTGTGGAGAATGGGCCCCCGTTGCCTACACGAGAAGAACCCTCACACCTACAGAACAACGCTACTCACAGATTGAATAGGAGGCCATCACGATCCTGTGGGGGTGCAGGCACTTCCACATCTACCTGTATGGCCACCCGTTTATAGTAATAACAGACCACAAACCTCTGGTCCCTCTATTCCAAGGATCCTCCACATGCCCCCCACCCCGAATCGATAAGTGGGTACTCCAGCTCCAGGAATTCCAATTCACCGTGGAATATTGGCCAGGCACCCTTAACCCCGCCGATTTCCTGTTGCGACATGCCCGCCCAGTCACCAAGGCAGAAGCGGCGGAAGCTGCCGCCACAGAGAAATATGTCCGAATGATCGTTGAGAGATCCAGGCCTCTCCCGATTTCCTTGGACGAAGTGGCAAGAACCACCAAGAACGACGACTTCCTTCAAATTGCGATCCAGCCCTCGAATCAGGAAACTGAGGCCTCTGCAAAGTCCGGCTTCGTTCCGCACTCCTGAAGCTCAAGCCACGTTAAAAGCGTTATATCAAGTCCGGAACGAACTGACCGTTTCTACGGAAGGCTGTCTCCTACGAAGCCCTCGCCTGGTGCTACCGGAATGCCTCACTCAACAAGCGGCCCTCCTGGCGCACGGCGTGCATTAGGGCATAGTCGAAGAATCGTCTTTGGAGCAAGCTCTGGTTCCCAGGTTTAGATCGGATCGTAGAGGCCATCGCGCAAAGGTGCCCCGTGTGTCTTGCCACCAGCCTGCCAAGTCGCCCGGCACCAGTGATCACTGAGAGTGGACCGACGTCCCCGTGGGAACGAGCCAGTGCTGATTTCGGGAGCCTTCCAGTCGGATGCACATGTTCGTGGTAGTGGATGATTTTTCACGATATCCGGAAGTGGAGATACAGTACTCCACCGCAGCCTCAGAAGTCATACCAAAGCTAGAGAAGATGATCGCCACCCAGTGCCTCATTGGCGAACTACGAACCAACAATGGCCCACCTTTCAACGGCACAGAATTTGAAGAATATCTTCTGTCCCATCGAATCAAACACCGCCGAAAAACCCTGAGGTGGCCCCAAGCAAATGGGGATGTAGAGCGGCTGATGCGGACACTGAACAAAACTATCCAGATAGCTTTGGCGGATGGCCAAGGTCTAGAGTTGGCCCTCTACCAGTTTCTGCAGGAATACCGATTGACCACTCACTGCACCACAGGAGTCCCACCAAGCCGCCTTTGTTTTGACAGAGTATTAACAGACACCATCCCACACCACCCTACGTGGCAGCGTCACCGCCCCCCCGAGATAGTCCATGGAACGGAGAACAAAGACCAATATGGACGCATCCCGAGGAAGAAAAACGGTGGACAGCCCAATTGGTGTAGGTGACAAGGTGCTGGTACTCCACTGTGTGAAGCCACAACCCTGAATTTTTTTGCAGATAGATGTACTTTCAAGCCAGACCTTAAAAGTAAGTCAGACTTTTGTCCGAATGTCATCCCTTTATCACTAACCTAATGACTATTGGTAGTGATCAATCTACTCAACTAATTTCACTATCAAAGTGAAGCTACTTAATCAAAGTCCAGGAACTTGACTTTTAAAGAGGATTCTACGCTGTGTTATTTGTTGCTGAAATGAAATTCGGCCTGGCGTTGGCAAGCATAGCTAGAAGAAAAAAAATGTTGATGTGATCTTGGTGCAACTGACAATCTTTCTCATTTACTGCTTACATGCCCTTTATAAGGCGAAGCAAGGCAAGTTTATTTACGACCTGTTTTAGTAAAAAGTGACGCCAAAGAAACATCCAAACCTATTAACGCTTTGCTTGATTTGGAAAGCCCTGCTGTAGCAATCGCGAGTTATTTTAGAAGCCTCCAGCAGTAACAATAATTGTAAGTTATATTCTAGAATTTGATCCTATGCATGTATTTTGTTATTATAACAACGCTGTGTAATTTTGCCGAAGATAGATGTGCGTAATAAACTGTATTTTAATAATTATGATGCCCTTGATTGCAAGCTTTCAGAGCGCCACAGACCTGCTGCTCCGGCAGTAAAATGCTGTAGGTCCTCTAATTGACTTTATTTGTGTGGCCCAATAATAAAACTGAAGAGTCAGATGTGCCCATTTCCTTTCATCATCGCCTTAGATACTCTCTGTCGCTATTTTATGAGATTTTCCCTTCCCAAAATGCGTAAGGAATACTCCAAACTATTTTTAAAAGGATCCAGTCGTACATAAAATGTAATGATTAAAAATAAGAATACATTTCATGAGAATTGACATGTTTATGTTAACTTGGCAGGGTACGTAGCGTGTGTTTCCAGTATGTTTAAAAAAATAAAAAGATATTTATTGGATATTTTTGTTAACACGCACACATTGTTCAACAATCACCTTATGATGGCGATGATGTGTATGGTGTTCCGACGCATGCGTTACGTCTTGTAATAAAGAGAAGTAAGTAACAAACAAAACAGAAACCAAAAATAATAACATCTGGGTGGGAAAGTGCACGTTTCAGATAAAGCGTGGCGGAACACTGTGAAATAATTCACCAGTTGTTCTGCTTATTCAGTCTTATTACAAAATTGGAGAGAACCTTGGGGCATATTATCAAGCCTGTGCGCTAAAATTATCGCCGCTTTATCGTCATTTTGCTCACCAAGCCAACCCAGTTCAGACATGGCCATATGCAAATCAGTCTTGACCCTGTGCCTCATGGGAACAGTCCAGCCTGAACTGCCAAGCCATGTCTTCCCTGGAGCGGAATCAAGCATCATAGGACCGGTTTTTGGCTATCGCCGTCTTCAGCCAGGATAGCTGGACTCCAGTGGCTTAGTGAGCACGGGACCCACGTCTGGGCATTCCCTTCCCACATAGGGTGAACAGCAAAACACACACGATGATGGACAGAATGTTGCACAATGGCAAAACATTCACCCCCAGTCACAGGTCTGGGTTTAATTCATCGTTATTTTGCTCACCAAGCCACCCCAGTTCAGACATGGCCATATGCAAATCAGTCTTGACCCTGTGCCTCATGGGAACAGTCCAGCCCGAACTGCCAAGCCATATCTTCCCTGGACCGGAATCAAGCATCCTTGGACCGGTTTCTGGCTATCAGCCGTCTTCAGCCAGGATAGCTTGACTCCAGTGGATTAGTGAGCACGGAACCCAGGTCTGGGCATACCCTTCCCACATTGGGTAAACAGCAAAACACACAAGATGATGGATGGAATGTTGCACAATGGCAAAACATTCACCCCCAGTCACAGATCTGGGTTTAATCCATTGTTATTTTGCTCACCAAGCCACCCCAGTTCAGACATGGACTCATGCAAATCAGTCTTGACCCTGTGCCTCATGGGAGCAGTCTAGCACGAACTGCCAAGCCATGTCTTACCTGGACCGGAATCAAGCATCCTAGGACCGGTTTCTGGCTATCAGCCATCTTCAGCCACGGTAGCATGACTCCAGTGGCTTAGTGAGCATGGAACCCACGTCTGGGCATACCCTTCCCACATAGGGTGTACAGCAAAACACAAAAGATGATGGACGGAATGTTGCACAATGGCAAAACATTCACCCCCAGTCACATATCTGGGTTGAATCCATCATTATTTTGCTCACCAAGCCACCCCAGTTCAGACATGGCCTTATGCAAATCAGTCTTGACCCTGTGCCTCATGGGACTAGTCCAGCCCGAACATGTCTTCCCTGGACCGGAATCAAGCATCCTAGGACAGGTTTCTGGCTATCAGCCGTCTTCAGCCAGGATAGCTTGACTCCAGTGGCTTAGTGAGCACAGGACCCACGTCTGGTCATACCCTTCCCATATAGGGTGAACAGCAAAACACACAAGATGATGGACAGAATGTTGCACAATAGCAAAACATTCACTCCCAGTCACAGATCTGGGTTTAATCCATCGTATTTTGCTCACCAAGCCATCCCAGTTCAGACATGGCCATACTCAAATCAGTCTTGACCCTGTGCCTCATGGGAACAGTCCAGCCCGAACTGCCAAGCCATGTATTCCCTGGACCGGAATCAAGCATCCTAGGAGACCGGTTTCTGGCTATAAGCCGTCTTCAGCCAGGATCGCTGGACTCCAGTGGCTTAGTGAGCACAGGACCCACGTCTGGGCATACCCTTACCACATAGGGTGAACAGCAAAACAACCAAGATGATGGACGGAATGTTGCACAATGGCAAAACATTCACCACCCAGTCACAGATCTGGGTTTAATCCATCGTTATTTTGCTCACCAAGCCACCCCAGTTCAGACATGGACATACTCAAATCAGTCTTGACCCTGTGCCTCATGGGAACAGTCCAGCCCGAACTGCCAAGCCATGTATTCCCTGGACCGGAATCAAGCATCCTAGGACCGGTTTCTGGCTATAAGCCGTCTTCAGCCAGGATCGCTGGACTCCAGTGGCTTAGTGAGCACAGGACCCACGTCTGGGCATACCCTTACCACATAGGGTGAACAGCAAAACACACAAGATGATGGATGGAATGTTGCACAATGGCAAAACATTCACCCCCAGTCACAGATCTGGGTTTAATCCATTGTTATTTTGCTCACCGAGCCACCCCAGTCAGACATGGCCTTATGCAAATCAGTCTTGACCGTGTGCCTCATGGGAACAGTCTAGCCCGAACTGCCAAGCCATGTCTTACCTGGACCGGAATCAAGCATCCTAGGACCGGTTTCTGGCTATCAGCCGTCTTCAGCCACGGTAGCATACCTCCAGTGGCTTAGTGAGCATGGAACCCACGTCTGGGCATACCCTTCCCACATAGGGTGAACAGCAAAACACACAAGTTGATGGACGGAATGTTGCACAATGGCAAAACATTCACCCCCAGTCACAGATCTGGGTTGAATCCATCATTATTTTGCTCACCAAGCCACCCCAGTTCACAAATGGCCATATGCAAATCGGTCTTAACCCAGTACCTCATGGGAACAGTCCAGCCCGACCTGCCAAGCCAAGTCTTCCCTGGACCAGAAATAAACCATCCTAGGACCGGTTTCTGGCTATCAGTCATCTTCATCCAGGATAGCTTGACTCCAGTGGCTTAGTGAGCACAAGACCCACGTCTGGGCATACCCTTCCCACATAGGGTGAACAGCAAAACACAAAAGAGGATGGATGGAATGTTGCACAATGGCAAAACATTCACCCCCCAGGCACAGATCTGGGTTTAATCCATCGTTATTTTGCTCACCAAGCCACCCCAGTTCAGACATGGCCATATGCAAATCAGTCTTGACCCTGTGCCTCATGGGACTAGTCCAGCCGAACATGTCTTCCCTGGACCGGAATCAAGCATCCTAGGACAGGTTTATGGCTATCAGCCATCTTCAGCCAGGATAGCTTGACTCCAGTGGCTTAGTGAGCACAGGACCCACGTCTGGTCATACCCTTCCCACATAGGGTGAACAGCAAATTACACAAGAAGATGGATGGAATGTTGCACAATGGCAAAACATTCACCCCCAGTCACAGATCTGGGTTGAATCCATCTTTATTTTGCTCACCAAGCCACCCCAGTTCAGACATGGCCATACTCAAATCAGTCTTGACCCTGTGCCTCATGGGAACAGTCCAGCCCGAACTGCCAAGCCATGTATTCCCTTGACCGGAATCAAGCATCCTAGGACCGGTTTCTGGCTATAAGCCGTCTTCAGCCAGGATCGCTGGACTCCAGTGGCTTAGTGAGCACGGGACCCACGTCTGGGCAGACCCTTCCCACATTGGGTGAACAGCAAAACACACAAGATAATGGACGGAATGTTGCACAATGGCAAAACATTAACCCCCAGTCACAGGTCTGGGTTCAATTCATCGTTATTTTGGTCACCAAGCCACCCCAGTTCAGACATGGCCATATGCAAATCAGTCTTGACCCTGTGCCTCATGGGAAGAGTCCAGCCCGAACTGCCAAGCCATGTCTTCCCTGGACCGGAATCAAGCATCCTTGGTCCGGTTTCTGGCTATCAGCGGCCTTTCAGCCAGGATAGCTTGACTCCAGTGGATTAGTGAGCACGGGACCCAGGTCTGGACATACCCTTCCCACATTGGGTAAACAGAAAAACACACAAGATGATGGATGGAATGTTGCACAATGGCAAAACATTCACCCCGAGTCACAGATCTGGGTTTAATCCATTGTTATTTTGCTCACCGAGCCACCCCAGTTCAGACATGGCCTTATGCAAATCAGTCTTGACCCTGTGCCTCATGGGAACAGTCTAGCCCGAACTGCCAAGCCATGTCTTACCTGGACCGGAATCAAGCATCCTAGGACCGGTTTCTGGCTATCAGCCGTCTTCAGCCACGGTAGCATGCCTCCAGTGGCTTAGTGAGCATGGAACCCACGTCTGGGCATACCCTTCCCACATAGGGTGAACAGCAAAACACACAAGTTGATGGACGGAATGTTGTACAATGGCAAAACATTCACCCCCAGTCACAGATCTGGGTTGAATCCATCATTATTTTGCTCACCAAGCCACCCCAGTTCACAAATGGCCATATGCAAATCGGTCTTGACCCAGTACCTCATGGGAACAGTCCAGCCCGAACTGCCAAGCCATGTCTTCCCTGGACCAGAATCAAGCATCCTAGGACCGGTTTCTGGCTATCAGCCATCTTCAGCCAGGATAGCTTGACTCCAGTGGCTTAGTGAGTACAAGACCCACGTCTGGGCATACCCTTCCCACATAGGGTGAACAGCAAAACACAAAAGATGATGGACGGAATGTTGACCAATGGCAAAACATTCACCCCCAGGCACAGATCTGGGTTTAATCCATCGTTTGTTTTGCTCACCAGCCCACCCCAGTTCAGACATGGCCATATGCAAATCAGTCTTGACCCTTTGCCTCATGGGACTAGTCCAGCCAAACATGTCTTCCCTGGACCGGAATCAAGCATCATAGGACAGGTTTATGGCTATCAGCCGTCATCAGCCAGGATAGCTTGACTCCAGTGGCTTAGTGAGCACAGGACCCACGTCTGGTCATACCCTTCCCACATAGGGTGAACAGCAAAACACACAAGATGATGGACAGAATGTTGCACAATAGCAAAACATTCACTCCCAGTCACAGATCTGGGTTTAATCCATCGTATTTTGCTCACCAAGCCATCCCAGTTCAGACATGGCCATACTCAAATCAGTCTTGACCCTGTGCCTCATGGGAACAGTCCAGCCCGAACTGCCAAGCCATGTATTCCCTGGACCGGAATCAAGCATCCTAGGACCGGTTTCTGGCTATAAGCCGTCTTCAGCCCGGATCGCTGGACTCCAGTGGCTTAGGGAATACGGGACCTACGTCTGGGCATACCCTTCCCACATAGGGTGAACAGCAAAACACACAAGATAATTGACGGAATGTTGCACAATGGCAATACATTCACCCCCAGTCACAGGTCTGGGTTTAATTCATCATTATTTTGGTCACCAAGCCACCCCAGTTCAGATATGTCCATATGCAAATCAGTCTTGACCCTGTGCCTCATGGGAACAGTCCAGCCCAAAATGCCAAGCCATGTCTTCCCTGGACTGGAATCAAGCATCCTTGGACCGGTTTCTGGCTATCAGAGGCCTTCAGCCAGGATAGCTTGACTCCAGTGGATTAGTGAGCACGGGACCCACGTCTGGACATACCCTTCCCATATAGGGTGAACAGCAAAACACACAAGATGATGGATGGAATGTTGCACAATGGCAAAACATTCACCCCCAGTCACAGATCTGGGTTTAATCCATTGTTATTTAGCTCACCGAGCCACCCCAGTTCAGACATGGCCTTATGCAAATCAGTCTTGACCCTGTGCCTCATGGGAACAGTCTAGCCCGAACTGCCAAGCCATGTCTTACCTGGACCGGAATCAAGCATCCTAGGACTGGTTTCTGTCTATCAGCCGTCTTCAGCCAGGATAGCATGACTCCAGTGGCTTAGTGAGCACGGAACCCACGTCTGGGCATACCCTTCCCATATAGGGTGAACAGCAAAACACACAAGTTGATGGACGGAATGTTGCACAATGGCAAAACATTCACCCCCAGTCACAGATCTGGGTTTAATCCATCATTATTTTGCTCAACAAGCCACCCTAGTACACAAATGGCCATATGCAAATCGGTCTTGACCCAGTACCTCATGGGAACAGTCCAGCCCGAACTGCCAAGCCATGTCTTCCCTGGACCAGAATCAAGCATCCTAGGACCGGTTTCTGGCTATCAGCCATCTTCAGCCAGGATAGCTTGACTCCAGTGGCTTAGTGAGCACAAGACCCACGTCTGGGCATACCCTTCCCACATAGGGTGTACAGCAAAACACAAAAGATGATGGACGGAATGTTGCACAATGGCAAAACATTCACCCCCAGGCACAGATCTCGGTTCAATCCATCGTTATTTTGCTCACCAAGCCACCCCAGTTCAGACATGGCCATATCCAAATCAGTATTGACCCTGTGCCTCATGGGACTAGTCCAGCCCGAACATGTCTTTCCTGGACCGGAATCAAGCATCCTAGGACAGGTTTCTGGCTATCAGCCATCTTCAGCCAGGATAGCTTGACTCCAGTGGCTTAGTGAGCACAGGACCCACGTCTGGTCATACCCTTCCCACATAGGGTGAACAGCAAAACACACAAGATGATGGACGGAATGTTGCACAATGGCAAAACATTCACCCCCAGTCACAGATCTGGGTTTAATCCATCGTTATTTTGCTCACCAAGCCACCCCAGTTCAGACATGGACATACTCAAATCAGTCTTGACCCTGTGCCTCATGGAAACAGTCCAGCCCGAACTGCCAAGCCATGTATTCCCTGGACCGGAATCAAGCATCCTAGGACCGGTTTCTGGCTATTAGCCGTCTTCAGCAAGGATCGCTGGACTCCAGTGGCTTAGTGAGCACGGGACTCACGTCTGGGCATACCCTTCCCACATAGGGTGAACAGCAAAACACACAATATAATGGACGGAATGTTGCACAATGGCAAAACATTCATCCCCAGTCACAGGTCTGGGTTTAATTCATCGTTATTTTGGTCACCAAGCCACCCCAGTTCATACATGGCCACCATATCAAATGCAAATCAGTCTTGACCCTGTGCCTCATGGGAAGAGTCCAGCCCGAACTGCCAAGCCATGTCTTCCCTGGACCGGAATCAAGCATCCTTGGACCGGTTTCTGGCTATCAGCGGCCTTCAGCCAGGATAGCTTGACTCCAGTGGATTAGTGAGCACGGGACCCAGGTCTGGACATACCCTTCCCACATTGGGTAAACAGCAAAACACACAAGATGATGGATGGAATGTTGCACAATGGCAAAACATTCACCCCCAGTCACAGATCTGGGTTTAATCCATTGTTATTTTGCTCACCGAGCCACCCCAGTTCAGACATGGCCTTATGCAAATCAGTCTTGACCCTGTGCCTCATGGGAACAGTCTAGCCCAAACTGCCAAGCCATGTCTTACCTGGACCGGAATCAAGAATCCTAGGACCGGTTTCTGGCTATCAGCCGTCTTCAGCCACGGTAGCATGCCTCCAGTGGCTTAGTGAGCATGGAACCCACGACTGGGCATACCCTTCCCACATAGGGTGAACAGCAAAACACACAAGTTGATGGACGGAATGTTGCACAATGGCAAAACATTCACCCCCAGTCACAGATCTGGGTTGAATCCATCATTATTTTGCTCACCAAGCCACCCCAGTTCACAAATGGCCATATGCAAATCGGTCTTGACCCAGTACCTCATGGGAACAGTCCAGCCCGACTTGCCAAGCCATGTCTTCCTTGGACCAGAATCAACCATCATAGGACCTGTTTCTGGCTATCAGCCATCTTCAGCCAGGATAGCTTGACTCCAGTGGCTTAGTGAGCACAAGACCCACGTCTGGGCATACCCTTCCCACATAGGGTGAACAGCAAAACGTAAAAGAGGATGGACGGAATGTTGCACAATGGCAAAACATTCACCCCTAGGCACAGATCTGGGTTTAATCCATCGTTATTTTGCTCACCAAGCCACCCCAGTTCAGACATGGCCATATGCAAATCAGTCTTGACCCTGTGCCTCATGGGACTAGTCCAGCCGAACATGGCTTCCCTGGACCGGAATCAAGCATCCTAGGACAAGTTTATGGCTATCAGCCGTCTTCAGCCAGGATAGCTTGACTCCAGTGGCTTAGTGAGCACAGGACCCACGTCTGGTCATACCCTTCCCACATAGGGTGAACAGCAAAACACACAAGATGATGGACGGAATGTTGCACAATGGCAAAACATTCACCCCCAGTCACAGATCTGGGTTGAATCCATCGTTATTTTGCTCACCAAGCCACCCCAGTTCAGACATGGCCATACTCAAATCAGTCTTGACCCTGTGCCTCATGGGAAGAGTCCAGCCCGAACTGCCAAGCCATGTCTTCCCTGGACCGGAATCAAGCATCCTAGGACCGGTTTCTGGCTATAAGCCGTCTTTAGCCAGGATCGCTGGACTCCAGTGGCTTAGTGATCACGGGACCCACGTCTGGGCATTCCCTTCCCACATAGGGTGAACAGCAAAACACACAAGATAATGGACGGAATGTTGCACAATGGCAAAACATTCACCCCCAGTCACAGGTCTGGGTTTAATTCATCGTTATTTTGGTCACCAAGCCACCCCAGTTCAGACATGGCCATATGCAAATCAGTCTTGACCCTGTGCCTCATGGGAAGAGTCCAGCCGAACTGCCAAGCCATGTCTTCCCTGGACCGAAATCAAGCATCCTTGGACTGGTTTCTGGCTATCAGCGGCCTTCAGCCAGGATAGCTTGACTCCAGTGGATTAGTGAGCACGGGACACAGGTCTGGACATACCCTTCCCACATTGGGTTAACAGCAAAACACACAAGATGATGGATGGAATGTTGCACAATGGCAAAACATTCACACCCAGTCACAGATCTGGGTTTAATCCATTGTTATTTTGCTCACCGAGCCACCCCAGTTCAGACATGGCCTTATGCAAATCAGTCTTGACCCTGTGCCTCATGGGAACAGTCTAGCCCGAACTGCCAGGCCATGTCTTCCATGGACCAGAATCAAGCATCCTAGGACCGGTTTCTGGCTATCAGCCATCTTCAGCCAGGATAGCTTGACTCCAGTGGCTTAGTGAGCACAAGACCCACGTCTGGGCATACCCTTCCCACATCGGGTGGACAGCAAAACACAAAAGATGATGGACGGAATGTTGCACAATGGCAAAAGATTCACCTCCAGGCACAGATCTGGGTTTAATCCATCGTTATTTTGCTCACCAAGCTACCCCAGTTCAGAAATGGCCATATGCAAATCAGTCTTGACCCTGTGCCTCATGGGAACAGTCCAGCCCGAACATGTCTTCCCTGGACCGGAATCAAGCATCCTAGGACAGGTTTCTGGCTATCAGCCATCTTCAGCCAGGATAGCTTGACTCCAGTGGCTTAGTGAGCACAGGACCCACGTCTGGGCATACCCTTCCCACATAGGGTGAACAGCAAAACACACAAGATGATGGACGGAATGTTGCACAATGGCAAAAAACTTCACCCCCAGTCACAGATCTGGGTTTAATCCATTGTTATTTTGCTCATCAAGCCACCCAAGTTCAGACATGGGCATATGCAAATCAGTCTTGACCTTGTGCCTCATGGGAACAGTTCAGTCCGAACTGCCAAGCCATGTCTTCCATGGACCGGAATCAAGCATCCTAGAACCGATTTCTGGCTATCAGCCGTCTTCAGCCAGGATCGCTGGACTCCCGTCGCATAGTGAGCACGGGACCCACGTCTAGGCATACCCTTCCCACATAGGGTGAACAGCAAAACACACAAGATAATGGACGGAATGTTGCACAATGGCAAAACATTCACCCCCAGTAACAGATCTGGGTTTAATCTATCTTTATTTTGCTCACCAAGCCACCCAAGTTCAGACATGGCCATATGCAAATCAGTCTTGACCCTGTGCCTCATGGGAACAGTCCAGCCCGAACTGCCAAGCCATGTCTTCCCTGGACCAGAATCAAGCATCCTAGGTCTGGTTTCTGGCTATCAGCCGTCTTCAGCCAGGATAGCTTGACTCCAGTGGCTTAGTGAGCACAAGACCCACGTCTGGGCATACCCTTCCCACATAAGGTGAACAGCGAAACACACAAGATGATGGACGGAATGTTGCACAATAGCAAAACATTCACCCCCAGGCACAGATCTGGGTTTAGTCCATCGTTATTTTGTTCTCCAAGCCACCCCAGTTCAGACATGGCCTTATGCAAATCAGTCTTGACCCTGTGCCTCATGGGAACAGTCTAGCCCGAACTGCCAAGCCATGTCTTACCTGGACCAGAATCAAGCATCCTAGGACCGGTTTCTGGCTATCAGCCGTCTTCAGCCAGGATAGCATGACTCCAGTGGCTTAGTGAGCACGGAACCCAGATTGGGCATACCCTTCCCACATAGGGTGAACAGCAAAACACACAAGTTGATGGACGGAATGTTGCACAATGACAAAACATTCTCCCCCAGTCACAGATCTGGGTTTAATCCATCATTATTTTCCTCACCAAGCCACCCCAGTTCACAAATGGCCATATGCAAATCGGTCTTGACCCATTACCTCATGGGAACAGTCCAGCCCAAACTGCCAAGCCATGTCTTTCCTGGACCAGAATCAAGCATCCTAGGACCGGTTTCTGGCTATCAGCCATCTTCAGCCAGGATAGCTTGACTCCAGTGGCTTAGTGAGCACAAGACCCACGTCTGGGCATACCCTTCCCACATAGGATGAACAGCAAAACACAAAAGATGATGGATGGAATGTTACACAATGGCAAAACATTCACCCCCAGGCACGGATCTGGGTTTATTCCATCGTTATTTTGCTCACCAAGCCACCCCAGTACAGACATGGCCATATGCAAATCAGTCTTGACCCTGTGCCTCATGGGAACAGTCCAGCCCGAACATGTCTTCCCTGGACCGGCATCAAGCATCCTTGGACAGGTTTCTGGCTATCGGCCGTCTTCAGCCAGGATAGCTTGACTCCAGTGGCTTAATGAGCACAGGACCAACGTCTGGGCATACCCTTCCCACATAGGGTGAACAGCAAAACACACAAGATGATGAACGGAATGTTGCACAATGGCAAACAATTCACCCCCAGTCACAGATCTGGGTTTAATCCATCGTTATTTTGCTCACCAAGCCACCCAAGTTCAGACATGGCCATATGCAAATCAGTCTTGACCCTGTGCCTCATGGGAACAGTCCAGTCCAAACTGCCAAGCCATGTCTTCCATGGACCGGAATCAAGCATCCTAGGACCGGTGTCTGGCTATCAGACGTCTTCAGCCAGGATCGTTGTACTCCAGTCGCTTAGTGAGCATGGGACCCACGTCTGGGCATACCCTTCCCACATAGGGTGAACAGCAAAACACACAAGATAATGGACGGAATGTTGCACAATGGCAAAACATTCACCCCCAGTCACAGATGTGGGTTTAATCTATCGTTATTTTGCTCACCAAGCCACCCCAGTTCAGACATGGCCATATGCAAATCAGTCTTGACCCTGTGCCTCATGGGAACAGTCCAGCCCGAATATGTCTTCCCTGGACCAGAATCAAGCATCCTAGGACAGGTTTCAGGCTGTTAGAACTGGCTATATGTGGTTGGCTAAGGCTGACGCCAAAGCTATGCAGAATCCACCATTCTAGTCAGGGCAAGGGAGTCACACTCCAAGATAACCCCTGCTCACCCCCTGTAGCTTGGCACGAGCAGTAAGGTTAAACTCGGAGGCAATGTGTAAAGCATTTGCGCCAGCACACAACAGCAACAATATCCTAGGCACACCACAAAAGGAACTCCACACAATTATAAAATAACTTCTGTATTGTAAAAACACATCGGATAGTATCACACAATATATAGTAGAAATTAGAATAAGTATAGCACAAAATAACAGTTATAAATCCCAACCAGTAACTACTGGTAAAGGTTGGTACACACTACGCAATACTAATAACCATAGGCCTAGATCACGCATGGACACATAACCTCTCTATTATAACTATACTAGGCAAAACACCACCACCTAAGAATAAAATACATCTAGGGGTATAGGCAAGAACACATTACACATGATGCATAAACAACATTCAGAGGTGTAGGGAAGGAAAAACACATGATGCATAAAACATACATTCAGCGGTGTCCTAACAAGGCACATGATGCATCAAAACACATTCAGAGGTACCGGAGAAAACACATGAAGCCTAAAACATTCAGAGGTGTAAGGAAAGAAAACCACATGATGCATAAACCAACACATTCAGAGGTGTAAAATCAAGGAAGACACATGATGCATAAAAACATTCAGAGGTGCCAGAACATAACTCAATAGCACAAAAACACATTAGGCAATTACCATCACATAGATAATCACATTACGCCTACATAAAATCACATACCAGCCCCCATCTAATAAAGGGACTAAAGAGCCCTGTGTCCAGAATGTCAGGGCGCGCTGCCACGCAGCGCCAGTCAGGGGTGCGCCACTGGCGCAAAACCTAAACGTTGCAGGTGCCCACTACTTGCTGGGCACCTGGGAACATCCCAAGACCTAAACGGTGCAGCTGCCCACTAATTGCTGCGCAGCTGGGAAACAAACTGCGCCAGGGGCTGTCACTAGCCCCTAGAATAAATCTGCGCCCTCTGTTGGAGCCCCACAGGCTCTGAACTGCGCATGTTGGAGCCGCACAGGCTCTGGACATCACAGATGGCCCTTTAAATGCTCAGGGAACAATAATGTGGGCGCCGCCCTGGGCTCTGGAAACAATCAGCCACGTGTTTGGAACCATCTGGCTCCACCAACCATAGCCAGAGGGGGAGCCAGCACGGGCTCAAAAATGCATATGCCCCCACGGAGCGCACTGGCGCTCGAACAAACATCCCCAAGAGGTAGGAGCGGCGTAGGCTCTAGGAATGCGCCATGCCCTCATGGGGCCACACGAGGGCTCAAAAAAACTTTTAACGCACCGTTGGGGCGGCCCGCTGCCATCCGGGGCCACCCTACACTGAAAAGAGCCCTGCCCCAGCCCTCACTCACCGGGCTGCTCCATGTGCTCTCGCCGGTCTTCGGTGAGGCGGGGGCAGGCTCGGCGGCATCTGAGGAGCTCCTGCTCCTCACGGACTCTGCCTCCAGCGGGGCTCCATCAGTCCCTGGGAGCCCCTCCTCCTTACGGACGTCTCCTTGCTTCGCCCGGTCCCCCGTCTCGGGACCGGGACTCAGGGTGGAGCCAGCAAGGCTCCCGGCGGCAGTCTCTCTTCTTCGAGGTGAGTGCACTGGGTCGCAGAGTAGGCTCCTGCCTGCCCCGGTGCCCAATGCAGCCGCGACTTTTCCTCACTCGGGGCTCCCTCAGCACATGGGAGCCCCGCAACAGCCCACACTTCCTCTTTTCCTCCCGGCCGCACTTTCGCTTCTGTTACAGGCCTCGCCCACAACCAGGCGGGCCACGGCAGCGGCAATCTCTGGGTTTTAACGGCTGCAGTGAGGGGTGGGCACCCTCGGTGAAAAAAATAAACGGACCAGTGAGATGGGCACTCGCTGTGGCGCCATACACGGGGTAGCACCCGAATTTATAAAAAATAAAGCGCACACGAGACACTCGGGGTCACATAAAGGTCAGGAGCGCTTCCCTACACAGGATAACCACAGCGCTCTGCCAGAAAGTTAAAAGTAAAGCGCTCCCAAGCGCTACAACAGGAAAAACAGAGCTTCCAGGTGCTTTAGGCTATAATAAGCCCTGGCAAAAGCAAGGAAAAGTTCCCAGGAGTCTGCAGGCAGGGGACCACAGGCAAAGGTCCCTAGGGAAAGTCCATCAGTCTCCAAGTCCCTCAGGTATCCAGGGGATGGGCAGGGCCCAGGGATTCCCCTGAGCCCAAGCAGCAGCACGCCCCTGGCAGGATTCAAGTCAAAAACAAGAACATTTTTAGAGTGTCACAGCACCCTTTTTATACCCAAAATCCTTTGTCTAAAGGGTGCAGGCAGTCTGAGAGCCAGCTAGAACTGGTTATAGGGAATTCCTTTCACTGGCCAGGCTAGGGACATCAGACGCACCCCAGGGGGTGGAGCCAGCATTGTGTGGGGAAAACCCAGCCTCATTCAGGACCCTCAACCAGACGGTCAATCCACAAGCAGGCCCAGGCTCACTCCTCCCCTCACATCAGCATGCTAAACACTCCATTCACCACCGGGGCAGACACTCCCAGACTCTTGGAGCCAGGCTCACCAGCCAGCCTCAGCCAGTCACACGCCAGACACAAATTACACAAATATGCCAACTTCTAAAAGTGGCACTTCTACACTAGATACAATCATGCCGCATATAGCATTACGCAGCATTCAATCTCACGAGTTCGCACATACCAAACTCGACTCTGCACTCCCCACACATCAGGAACTACCATGG
Source organism: Lissotriton vulgaris (assembly GCF_964263255.1). NCBI lineage: Eukaryota > Metazoa > Chordata > Amphibia > Caudata > Salamandridae > Lissotriton > Lissotriton vulgaris. Next base: position 556,643,251 of record NC_141694.1, read on the forward strand.
GCATACATATTCCCCATTCATTCCTATGGGAGGGCAGGTCACTCACCACACATACACAGAAAGCTCACGCACTTTACACTGTACCACAGTGAAAAGTGCGCAGAGTCCTAAAATCACCAACACCAGGTCACAGAAACAGGCTAGAAAAAAGCAAAAAGTCTCGGGGTGAACCTGCCAAAAGGGCCGGGTCCAACACAACCCCCTTCCAGCCAAAACGCAGGGTAGACCAATCACTCCACTGATGGGCTTCCCTGCTTTGGGCGACAAAACACGGACACGGACCCGCACGGCAGGGACACCTTCCGGTTTTTCGCCACTCTGAACCCACAAGTATTTCTCTCAACAAGAGCTCTCTGACACAACTAGGTTACCCCACTGGTACTCCCTAGTCATCCACAGCCAGGACCAGGCCCTAGGCCATCCAAATGTTACAGGTCCTGTCCAATCCACAGAGTGGGGGGCAGTAACCCCTGGCACACAATAGCCATTCTCCACTCTCCCTCTCAGGGTAGCTACAACTACCACTGATCCTTCAACCTAGGGACCATACCCTCAGGCTGATCAGAAGTCACGGGCAATAATTCCCCACCCTACCTCTACTTCTGGGTTTCCGCACCCTCACAGGAAAGCACTCACCAGAACACAATTCTCCTACCAGATCAGGACCTCACTCCATCACTGGTCTACCACCTGGAAACTATTTCACTTCTGAGGTACAAAGCACACAGCACAGTTCCTCTTCAAGTAGGTGGGGGGACACAGCACACAGCAAAGTCCCCTTTCAAGCAGGTGGGGGGACACAGCACACAGCAAAGTCCCCTTTCCTCTACCTTAGTGGAAACAACAAACTGCAGGTGAGCCCCAGATCACACAGCAAGGGCAGCCCCCTCAGTCTCTTCAGCTGATCCACTTTGGTAGAGATTCCTCTTGACCTGGAAGTTTCCTAATCTCCCAACCTAGGATCTAAACCCTCAGGTTGCACCGGGGTCAGAAGTACACCGTCCCTCTGCACCCCCTTCCAGAGTTCTGCACCCTCCCACCTTGGAGCGGTACCCCTAGAAGCCAAAACCGGCCAGGACACTGAGTACAGATGCCCTTCCCTCCAGGTCAGGCTGAACCTGAACCTGGCCTCCCCTTCCTCAGGGAACAACCTCCAGAGGCCCCACAAATGGTCAAGCACTCTAGACGGTCAAATGCTCAGCGAGCCAGGACTTCTGCACCCTCTACCTAGGAGCGGTACTGCCCAACACTAGGACCGCCGGAGTTCTGGTTACAGACACTCCCCGTCCTCTAGACACAGGAAGATCCTCCTCAAATGACCTGTAAGTACAGCCTAGGCCCCTGACCTGGCGCTCCCTTAGGGAACCCTCCAGGCCCTGAGATAGGGTTTCGGGCCAACGTGGGACACACAGTCCCACACTCACTCCGCCTCCACTGAGACAGGGCGTGAGCCCCTACACCCCTATCATCCTACTGGGACCTAGCTGGGTTACACATGAAACTCTTCCCCTTCAAAGGATCATCAGATACACAAGCCACTACTTTTAGAATCACTTCCTAATGCCTCTGCAAGACATCTAGCACACCGCCAGACATCCACTTTCTTGTCCAGTGCCTCTGCAGGACCTCCTGCACACTACCAGTGGTACACCTCCCGTGCAAGCTCCTTAAAAAAAAGCTCACACCAACTCCTCCAGTTCAACACACCACTCATCCACACACTCCCCATCCAGACTGGTGAGACAGTTCCTCACTGCCCCTGACTCTCAACCTGTACCCCTCTTACTGAGCACCAGGCACCATACTCTGGGAACTGGGAATGGGACTTCACGCACTAGGCACATTTTAGCTGCCACCACTGGATCCTACCATACTGGGGAATCCAGACACACACACACACTCAGGGGATAACCACCTTCCCGAGCTAGTCATTTCTCCTCCACACTCCCTCTCTTCCATCTACCCACACAGGGACAGGAACAGGGATTGGGCACTGGACCCAGCAAGGGATTCCTAATCTATGGGAACCTCCCCCTCTACTGGCGTCCCGCCCTGTCACTTTCTCTCATCTGCCACTAAACATAAAGCGCAGGAACACATTTGAAAATGACACTCTTGAGGAAAAAAAAATCAAAAACAATAATCCCAAACATGTGACTATCTAAAAAATGCAAAGTTTTGTAATGTAGCCAGCTGTCACTGTGGCACTGTGCATCACAAGTCCTAATCCACACCGCTGACCAACAATGTTAGAACTGGCTATTTCTGGTTGGCTAAGGCTGACGCCAAAGCTAGGCAGAAACCACCATTCTAGTCAGGGCAAGGGAGTCACACGCCAAGATAACCCCTGCTCACCCCCTGGTAGCTTGGCACGAGCAGTAAGGCTAAACTCGGAGGCAATGTGCAAAGCATTTGCGCCAGCACACAACAGCAACAACATCCTAGACACACCACAAAAGGAACTCCACACAAGGTTATTATAAAATAACTTCTGTATTGTAAAAACACATCAGATAGTATCACACAATATACATGGTGCCAAATGGCACGGGCAATATTCACAAGGGATTATGTACACCAGGACAGGGCCACATGGGCCACTGTCAGAATCAGCACTTAGAAGAAATTAGAATAAGTATAGCACAAAATAACAGTTATAAATCACAACCAGTAACTACTGGTAAAGGTAGGTACACACTACGCAATACTAATAACCATAGGCCTAGATCACGCATGGACAAATAACCTCTCTAGTATAACTATACCAGGCAAAACACCACCATCTAAGAATAAAATACATCTAGGGGTATAGGCAAGAACACATTACACATGATGCATAAACAACATTCAGAGGTGTAGAGAAGGAAAAACACATGATGCATAAAACATACATTCAGCGGTGTCATAACAAGGCACATGATGCATCAAAACACATTCAGAGGTACCGGAGAAAACACATGATGCCTAAAACATTCAGAGGTGTAAGGAAAGAAAACCACATGATGCATAAACCAACACATTCAGAGGTGTAAATTCAAGGAAGACACATGATGCATAAAAACATTCAAAGGTGCCAGAACATAACTCAATAGCGCAAAAACACATTAGGCAATTACCATCACATAGATAATCACATTACGCCAACATAAAATCACATACCAGCCCCCATCTAATAAAGGACTAAAGAGCCCTGTGTCCAGAATGTCAGGGCGCGCTGCCATGCAGCGCCAGTCAGGGGTGCGCCACTGGCGCAAAACCTAAACGTTGCAGGTGCCCACTACTTGATGGGCACCTGGGAACATCCCAAGACCTAAACGGTGCAGCTGCCCACTAATTGCTGGGCAGTTGGGAAACAAACTGCGCCAGGGGCTGTCACTAGCCCCTAGAATAAATCTGCGCCCTCTGTTGGAGCCCCACAGGCTCTGAACTGCGCACGTTGGAGCCACACAGGCTCTGGACATCACACATGGCCCTTTAAATGCTCAGGGCACAATAATGTGGGCGCCGCCCTGGGCTCTGGAAACAATCAGCCACGTGTTTGGAACCATCTGGCTCCACCAACCATAGCCAGAAGGGGAGCCAGTACTGGCTCAAAAATGCATATGCCCCCACGGAGCGTACTGGCGCTCGAAACAAACATCCCGAAGAGGTAGGAGCGGCGTAGGCTCTAGGAATGTGCCATGCCCTCACGGGGCCACACGAGGGCTCAAAAAACCTTTAAGGCACCGTTGGGGTGGCCCGCTGCCATCCGGGGCCGCCCTACACTGAAAAGAGCCCTGCCCCAGCCCTCACTCACCGGGCTGCTCCATGTGCTCTCGCCGGATTTCGGTGCGGCGGCATCTGAGGAGCTCCTGCTCCTCACAGACTCTGCCTCCAGCGGGGCTCTATCAGTCCCTAGGAGCCCCTCCTCCTTACGGACGTCTCCTTGCTTCGCCCGGTCCCCCGTCTCGGGACCAGGACTCAGGGTGGAGCCAGCAAGGCTCCCGGCTCCAGTCTCTCTTTTTCGGGGTGAGTGCACCGGGGCCCAGAGTAGGCTCCTGCCTGCCCCGGTGCCCAATGCAGCTGCGCCTCTTCCTCATCCGGGGCTCCCTCAGCACACGGGAGCCCCGCAACAGCCCACACTTCCTCTTTTCCTCCCGGCCGCACTTCCGCTTCCGTCGCAGGCCCTGCCCACAATCAGGTGGGCCGCGGCTGTGGCGATCTCTGGGTTTTAACAGCTGCAGTGAGGGGTGGGCACCCTCGGTAAACAAAATAAATGTACCGGCGAGGTGGGCACTCGCTGTGGCGCCATACATGGGGTAGCACCCGAATTTATAAAAAATGAAGCACACACGAGGCACTCGGGGTCACATAAAGGGCAGGAGCGCTTCCCTACACGGGATAACCACAGCGCTCTGCCAGAAAGTTAAAAGTAAAGCACTCCCAAGCGCTACAACAGGAAAAACAGCGCTCCCAGTCGCTTTAGGCTATAATAAGCCCTGGCAAAAGCAAGGAAAAGTTCCCAGGAGTCTGCAGGCAGGGGACCACAGGCAAAGGTCCCTAGGGAAAGTCCATCAGTCTCCAAGTCCCCCAGGTATCCAGGGGCTGGGCAGGGCCCAGGGATTCCCCTGGGCCCAAGCAGCACACCCCTGGCAGGATTCAAGTCAGAAACAACAACATTTTTAGAGTGGCACAGCATCCTTTTTATACCCAAAATCCTTTGTCTAAAGGGTGCAGGCAGTGTGAGAGCCAGCTAGAACTGGTTACAGGGAATTCCTTTCACTGGCCAGGCTAGGGACATCAGACACACCCCAGGGGGTGGAGCCAGCATTGTGTGGGGAAAACCCGGCCTCATTCAGGACCCTCAACCAGATGGTCAATCCACAAGCAGGCCCAGGCTCACTCCTCCCCTCACTTCAGCATGCTAAACGCTCCATTCACCACCGGGGCAGACCCTCCCAGACTCTTGGAGCCAGGCTCACCAGCAAGCCTCAGCCAATCACACGCCAGACACAAATTACACAAATATGCCAACTTCTAAAAGTGATTCAGAAAAGGGGGTGGTGATGAACAGAGTGTCTGAATTAAGCAGACCACTCTTACCCAGTCCAAAGATCAGGGCTTGATCCATCACCGTTATTTATCTCACTGCACCATCCCAGCTCAGAACCTGGCTATATGCAAATCAGTCTGTCCCTGGCCCAGTGCATCATGGGAACAGGGCAGACTAAACTATCAAGCCAATTCTTCACCAGAAAGGACTACCGGGGACCGGTTTCTGGCATTTCAGCCTTCTTCGGCCCGGCTTGCTTGAATCCTGATGGTGCAGTGAGAAAGGGACTCATGTCTGAGTATACCCTGCCACACCTATAGTGGCCAAAAACGATTCAGAAAAGGGGGTGGTGATGAACAGAGTGTCTGAATTAAGCAGACCACTCTTACCCAGTCCAAAGATCAGGGCTTGATCCATCACCGTTATTTATCTCACTGCACCATCCCAGCTCAGAACCTGGCTATATGCAAATCAGTCTGTCCCTGGCCCAGTGCATCATGGGAACAGGGCAGACTAAACTACCAAGCCAATTCTTCACCAGAAAGGAGACAAGCTACCGGGGACCGGTTTCTGGCATTTCAGCCTTCTTCGGCCCGGCTTGCTTGAATCCTGATGGTGCAGTGAGAAAGGGACTCATGTCTGAGTATACCCTGCCACACCTATAGTGGCCAAAAACGATTCAGAAAAGGGGGTGGTGATGAACAGAGTGTCTGAATTAAGCAGACCACTCTTACCCAGTCCAAAGATCAGGGCTTGATCCATCACCGTTATTTATCTCACTGCACCATCCCAGCTCAGAACCTGGCTATATGCAAATCAGTCTGTCCCTGGCCCAGTGCATCATGGGAACAGGGCAGACTAAACTACCAAGCCAATTCTTCACCAGAAAGGAGACAAGCTACCGGGGACCGGTTTCTGGCATTTCAGCCTTCTTCGGCCCGGCTTGCTTGAATCCTGATGGTGCAGTGAGAAAGGGACTCATGTCTGAGTATACCCTGCCACACCTATAGTGGCCAAAAACGATTCAGAAAAAGGGGTGGTGATGAACAGAGTGTCTGAATTAAGCAGACCACTCTTACCTAGTCCAAAGATCAGGGCTTGATCCATCACCGTTATTTATCTCACTGCACCATCCCAGCTCAGAACCTGGCTATATGCAAATCAGTCTGTCCCTGGCCTAGTGCATCATGGGAACAGGGCAGACTAAACTACCAAGCCAATTCTTCACCAGAAAGGAGACAAGCTACCGGGGACTGGTTTCTGGCATTTCAGCCTTCTTCGGCCCGGCTTGCTTGAATCCTGATGGTGCAGTGAGAAAGGGACTCATGTCTGAGTATACCCTGCCACACCTATAGTGGCCAAAAACGATTCAGAAAAGGGGGTGGTGATGAACAGAGTGTCTGAATTAAGCAGACCACTCTTACCCAGTCCAAAGATCAGGGCTTGATCCATCACCGTTATTTATCTCACTGCACCATCCCAGCTCAGAACCTGGCTATATGCAAATCAGTCTGTCCCTGGCCCAGTGCATCATGGGAACAGGGCAGATTAAACTACCAAGCCAATTCTTCACCAGAAAGGAGACAAGCTACCGAGGACCGGTTTCTGGCATTTCAGCCTTCTTCGGCCCGGCTTGCTTGAATCCTGATGGTGCAGTGAGAAAGGGACTCATGTCTGAGTATACCCTGCCACACCTATAGTGGCCAAAAACGATTCAGAAAAGGGGGTGGTGATGAACAGAGTGTCTGAATTAAGCAGACCACTCTTACCCAGTCCAAAGATCAGGGCTTGATCCATCACCGTTATTTATCTCACTGCACCATCCCAGCTCAGAACCTGGCTATATGCAAATGTAAATGTAAATGTAAATGTATTTGAGCTTATATAGCGCACAGCTACCCGCAGTGGGTGTCCCGGCGCTTGCTTAGGGAACCCGTCCTGGTATTCCCCTGTGAGATAGCCCCGGCAGGGTATCCACAAGGTGAAAGCCAGGCATCCCCCCGCGAGGGGCCGTTGTGGAGATTAAGCAAGCTATTGCCCAGAGTCGCAGAATGTGAACCCGTGAGTTGAGAAGGCACCGGAGCGAGAATTATCGAGTCCGTGGAAGTTTTAGCCCAAGACCCGCCGAGGCGGGGAATTGAACCCTGGTCCAGGGCCGATCTCAGCTTCCGGGTCTGCCGCCTCTAACCCCTGAGCCACACTTCAAATCAGTCTGTCCCTGGCCCAGTGCATCATGGGAACAGGGCAGACTAAACTACCAAGCCAATCTTCACCAGAAAGGAGACAAGCTACCGGGGACCGGTTTCTGGCATTTCAGCCTTCTTCGGCCCGGCTTGCTTGAATCCTGATGGTGCAGTGAGAAAGGACTCATGTCTGAGTATACCCTGCCACACCTATAGTGGCCAAAAACGATTCAGAAAAGGGGGTGGTGATGAACAGAGTGTCTGAATTAAGCAGACCACTCTTACCCAGTCCAAAGATCAGGGCTTGATCCATCACCGTTATTTATCTCACTGCACCATCCCAGCTCAGAACCTGGCTATATGCAAATCAGTCTGTCCCTGGCCCAGTGCATCATGGGAACAGGGCAGACTAAACTACCAAGCCAATTCTTCACCAGAAAGGAGACAAGCTACCGGGGACCGGTTTCTGGCATTTCAGCCTTCTTCGGCCCGGCTTGCTTGAATCCTGATGGTGCAGTGAGAAAGGGACTCATGTCTGAGTATACCATGCCACACCTATAGTGGCCAAAAACGATTCAGAAAAGGGGGTGGTGATGAACAGAGTGTCTGAATTAAGCAGACCACTCTTACCCAGTCCAAAGATCAGGGCTTGATCCATCACCGTTATTTATCTCACTGCACCATCCCAGCTCAGAACCTGGCTATATGCAAATCAGTCTGTCCCTGGCCCAGTGCATCATGGGAACAGGGCAGACTAAACTACCAAGCCAATTCTTCACCAGAAAGGAGACAAGCTACCGGGGACCGGTTTCTGGCATTTCAGCCTTCTTCGGCCCGGCTTGCTTGAATCCTGATGGTGCAGTGAGAAAGGGACTCATGTCTCAGTATACCCTGCCACACCTATAGTGGCCAAAAACGATTCAGAAAAGGGGGTGGTGATGAACAGAGTGTCTGAATTAAGCAGACCACTCTTACCCAGTCCAAAGATCAGGGCTTGATCCATCACCGTTATTTATCTCACTGCACCATCCCAGCTCAGAACCTGGCTATATGCAAATCAGTCTGTCCCTGGCCCAGTGCATCATGGGAACAGGGCAGACTAAACTACCAAGCCAATTCTTCACCAGAAAGGAGACAAGCTACCGGGGACCGGTTTCTGGCATTTCAGCCTTCTTCGGCCCGGCTTGCTTGAATCCTGATGGTGCAGTGAGAAAGGGACTCATGTCTGAGTACACCCTGCCACACCTATAGTGGCCAAAAACGATTCAGAAAAGGGGGTGGTGATGAACAGAGTGTCTGAATTAAGCAGACCACTCTTACCCAGTCCAAAGATCAGGGCTTGATCCATCACCGTTATTTATCTCACTGCACCATCCCAGCTCAGAACCTGGCTATATGCAAATCAGTCTGTCCCTGGCCAAGTGCATCATGGGAACAGGGCAGACTAAACTACCAACCCAATTCTTCACCAGAAAGGAGACAAGCTACCGGGGACCGGTTTCTGGCATTTCAGCCTTCTTCGGCCCGGCTTGCTTGAATCCTGATGGTGCAGTGAGAAAGGGACTCATGTCTGAGTATACCCTGCCACACCTATAGTGGCCAAAAACGATTCAGAAAAGGGGGTGGTGATGGACAGAGTGTCTGAATTAAGCAGACCACTCTTACCCAGTCCAAAGATCAGGGCTTGATCCATCACCGTTATTTATCTCACTGCACCATCCCAGCTCAGAACCTGGCTATATGCAAATCAGTCTGTCCCTCACCACCCCTTGTTGTAAATATTTTTGTCCACCCTAAGCGTGGAAGGGTATTCTCAGATGTGAGACCCTTGCTCATTGCACCATCAGGATTCAAGCAAACCGGGCCGAAGACGGCTGTAATGCCAGAAACCGGTCCCCGGGAGCTTGTTTCCTTCCCAGTGTAAGAATTGGCTTTTGTAGTTTGGTTTGCCCTGTTCCCATCATGCACTGGGACAGGAACAGACTAATTTGCATACAGCCAGGTTCTGAAACTGGGATGGTGCAGTGAGCTAAAAAACGGTGTTGGATCTAGCCCTGATCTCTTGACTGGGTGAGAGCTTTCTGCTTAATTCAGAGACTCTGTCCCTCACCACCCCTTGTTGTAAACTTCTAAAAGTGGCACTTCTACACTAGATACAATCATGCTGCATATACCATTACGCAGCATTCGATATCACGAGTTTGCACATACCAAACTCGACCCTGCACTCCCCACACATCAGGAACTACCATGGGCATACATATTCCCCATTCATTCCTATGGGAGGGCAGGTCACTCCACACACATACACAGAGAGCTCACACACTTTACACTGTACCACAGTAAAAAGTGCAGAGAGGCCTAAAATCATCAACACCAGGTCACAGAAACAGGCTAGGAAAAAGCAAAAAGTCTCGAGGTGAACCTGCCAAAAGGGCCGGTTCCAACACTGGCTATCAGCCGTCTTCAGCCAGGATAGCTTGACTCCAGTGGCTTAGTGAGCACAGGACCCACGTCTGGGCATACCCTTCCCACATAGGGTGAACAGCAAAACACACAAGATGATGGACCGAATTTTGCACAATTGCAAAAAATTCAACCTCAGTCACAGATCTGGGTTTAATCCATCGTTATTTTTCTCACACCAACCCACCCAAGTTCAGACATGACCATATGCAAATCAGTCTTGACCCTGTGCCTCATGAGAACAGCCCAGTCCGAACTGCCAAGCCATGTCTTCCATGGATCGGAATTAAGCATCCTAGGACCGGTTTCTGGCGATCAGCCGTCTTCAGCCAGCATCGCTGGACTCCAGTCGCTTAGTGAGCACGGGACCCACGTCTGGGCATACCCTTCCTACATAGGGTGAACAGCAAAACACACAAAATAATGGACGGAATGTTGCACAATGGCAAAACATTCACCCCCAGTCACAGATCTTGGTTTAATCTATCGTTATTTTGCTCACCAAGCCACCCCAGTTCAGACATGGCCATATGCAAATCAGTCTTGACCCTGTGCCTCATGGGAACAGTCCAGCCCGAACTGCCAACCCATGTCTTCCCTGGACCAGAATCAAGCATCCTAGGTCCGGTTTCTTACTATCAGCCGTCTTCAGCCAGAGTAGCTTGACTCCAGTGGCTTAGTGAGCACAGGACCCACGTCTGGGCATACCCTTCCCACATAGGGTGAACAGCAAAACACACAAGATGATGGACGGAATGTTGCACAATGGCAAAACATTCACCCCCAGTCACAGATCTGGGTTTAATCCATCATTATTTTGCTCACCAAGCCACCCCAGTTCAGACATGGCCATATGCAAATCAGTCTTGACCCTGTGCCTCATGGGAACAGTCCAGCCCGAACTGCCAAGCCATATATTCCCTGGACCGGAATCAAGCATCCTAGGACCGGTTTCTGGCTATAAGCCGTCTTCAGCCAGGATCGCTGGACTCCAGTGGCTTAGTGAGCACGGGACCCACGTCTGGGCATACCCTTCCCACATAGGGTGAACAGCAAAACACACAAGATAATGGACGGAATGTTTCACAATGGCAAAACATTCACCCCCAATCACAGGTCTGGGTTTAATTCATCGTTATTTTGCTCACCAAGCCACCCCAGTTCAGACATGGCCATATGCAAATCAGTCTTGACCCTGTGCCTCATGGGAACAGTCCAGCCTGAACTGCCAAGCCATGTCTTCCCTGGAGCGGAATCAAGCATCATAGGACTGGTTTTTGGCTATCGCCGTCTTCAGCCTGGATAGCTGGACTCCAGTGGCTTAGTGAGCACGGGACCCACGTCTGGGCATTCCCTTCCCACATAGGGTGAACAGCAAAACACACAAGATGATGGACGGAATGTTGCACAATGGCAAAACATTCACCCCCAGTCACAGATCTGGGTTTAATCCATCATTATTTTGCTCACCAAGCCACCCAAGTTCAGACATGGCCATATGCAAATCAGTCTTGACCCTGTGCCTCATGGGAACAGTCCAGCCCGAACTGCCAAGCCATGTTTTCCCTGGACAGGAATCAAGCCTTCTAGGACCGGTTTCTGGCTAACAGCCGTTTTCAGCCAGGATAGCTTGACTCCAGTTGCTTTAGTGAGCACGGGACCCACATCTGGGTATACCCTTCCCACATAGGGTGAACAGCAAAAGACACAAGATGATGGACGGAATGTTGCACAATGGCAAAACATTCACCCCCAGTCACAGATCTGGGTTTAATCCATCATTATTTTGCTCACCAAGCCACCCCAGTTCAGACATGGCCATATGCAAATCAGTCTTGACCCTGTGCCTCATGGGAACAGTCCAGCCCGAACTGCCAAGCCATGTCTTCCCTGGACAAGCCGTCTTCTGCCAGGATAGCTTGACTCCAGTGGCTTAGTGAGCAAGGGACCCACGTCTGGGCATACCTTTCCCACATAGGGTGAACAGCAAAACACACAAGATGATGGACGGAATGTTGCACAATGGCAAAACATTCACCCCCAGTCACAGATCTGGGTTTAATCCATCGTCATTTTTCTCACCAAGCCAACCCAGTTCAGACATGACCATATGCAAATCAGTCTTGACCCTGTGCCTCATGGGAACAGTCCAGCCTGAACTGCCAAGCCATGTCTTCCCTGGACCGGAATCAAGCATCCTAGGACCGGTTTCTGGCTATCAGCCGTCTTCAGCCAGTATAGCTTGACTCCAGTGGCTTAGTGAGCACGGAACCCACGTCTGGGCATACCCTTCACACATAGGGTGAACAGCAAAACACACAAGGTGATAGATGGAATGTTGCACAATGGCAAAACATTCACCCCCAGTCACAGATCTGGTATTAATCCATCGTTATTTTGCTCACCAAGCCACCCCAGTTCAGACATTGCCATATGCAAAGCAGTCTTGACCTTGTGCCTCATGGGAACAGTCCAGCCCGAACTGCCAAGCCATGTCTTCCTTTGACAGGAATCAATCATCCTGGGACAGGTTTCTGGCTATCAGCCGTCTTCAGCCAGGATAGCTTGACTCCAGTGACTTAGTGAGCACAGGACCTACGTCTGGGCATACCCTTCCCACATAGGGTGACCAGCAAAACACACAAGATGATGGACGGAATGTTGCACAATGGCAAAACATTCACTCCCAGTCACAGATCTGGGTTTAATCCATCGTTATTGTGCTCACCAAGCCACCCAAGTTCAGACATGGCCATATGCAAATCAGTCTTGACCCTGTGCCTCATGGGAACAGTCCAGCCCGAACTGCCAAGCCATGTCTTCCCTGGACTGGAATCAAGCCTTCTAGGACCAGTTTCTGGCTAACAGCCGTCTTCAGCCAGGATAGCTTGACTCCAGTGGCTTAGTGAGCACGGGACCCACGTCTGGGTATACCCTTCCCACATAGGGTGAACAGCAAAAGACACAAGATGATGGACGGAATGTTGCACAATGGCAAAACATTCACCCCCAGTCACAGATCTGGGTTTACTCCAACATTATTTTGCTCACCAAGCCACCCCAGTTCAGACATGGCCATATGCAAATCAGTCTTGACCCTGTGCCTCATGGGAACAGTCCAGCCCGAACTGCCAAGCCATGTCTTCCCTGGACAAGAATCAAGCATTCTAGGACCGGTTTCTGGCTAACAGCCGTCTTCTGCCAGGATAGCTTGACTCCAGTGCGCTTAGTGAGCAAGGGACCCACGTCTGGGCATACCTTTCCCACATAGGGTGAACAGCAAAACACACAAGATGATGGACGGAATGTTGCACAATGGCAAAACATTCACCCCCAGTCACAGATCTGGGTTTAATCCATCGTCATTTTTCTCACCAAGCCAACTCAGTTCAGACATGGCCATATGCAAATCAGTCTTGACCCTGTGCCTCATGGGAATAGTCCAGCCTGAACTGCCAAGCCATGTCTTCCCTGGAGCGGAATCAAGCATCCTAGGACCGGTTTCTGGCTATCAGCCGTCTCCAGCCAGGATAGCTTGACTCCAGTGGCTTAGTGAGCACGGAACCCACGTCTGGGCATACCCTTCCCACATAGGGTGAACAGCAAAACACACAAGGTGATTGATGGAATGTTGCACAATGGCAAAACATTCACCCCCAGTCACAGATCTGGGATTAATCCATCGTTATTTTGCTCACCAAGCCACCCCAGTTCAGACATTGCGATATGCAAATCAGTCTTGACCTTGTGCCTCATGGGAACAGTCCAGCCCGAACTGCCAAGCCATGTCTTCCTTTGACAGGAATCAATCATCCTAGGACAGGTTTCTGGCTATCAGCCGTCTTCAGCCAGGATAGCTTGACTCCAGTGACTTAGTGAGCACAGGACCTACGTCTGGGCATACCCTTCCCACATAGGGTGACCAGCAAAACACACAAGATGATGGACGGAATGTTGCACAATGGCAAAACATTCACTCCCAGTCACAGATCTGGGTTTAATCCATCGTTATTGTGCTCATCAAGCCACCCAAGTTCAGACATGGCCATATGCAAATCAGCCTTGACTCTGTGCCTCATGGGAACAGTCCAGCCGGAACTGCCAAGCCATGTCTTCCCTGGACTGGAATCAAGCCTTCTAGGACCAGTTTCTGGCTAACAGCCGTCTTCAGCCAGGATAGCTTGACTCCAGTGGCTTAGTGAGCACGGGACCCCCGTCTGGATATACCCTTCCCACATAGGGTGAACAGCAAAACTCACAAGATCATGGACGGAATGTTGCACAATGGCAAAACATTCACTCCAGTCACAGGTCTCGGTTTAATCCATCTTTATTTTGCTCACCAAGCCACCCCAGTTCAGACATGGCCATATGTATATCAGTCTTAAACTTGTGCCTCATGGGAACAGTCCAGCCCGAATAGCCAAGCCATGTCTTCCCTGTACCGGAATCAAGCATCCTAGGACAGTTTTCTGGCTATCAGCCGTCTTCAGCCAGGATAGCTTGACTCCAGCGGCTTAGTGAGCACGGGACCCATGTCTGGGCATACCCTTCCCACATAGGGTGAACAGCAAAACACACAAGATGATGGACAGAATTTTGCACAATGGCAAAACATTCACCCCCATTCACAGATCTGAGTTTAATCCATCGTTATTTTGCTCACCAAGCCACCCCAGTTCAGACTTGGCCATATGCAAATCAGTCTTGACCCTGTGCCTCATGGGAACAATCCAGCCGGAACTGCCAAGCCATGTCTTCCCTGGACCGGAATCAAGCATCCTAGGACCGGTTTCTGGCTATCAGCCGTCTTCAGCCAGGATAGCTTGACTCCAGTGGCTTAGTGAGCACAGGACCTACGTCTGGGCATACTCTTCCCACATAGGGTGACCAGCAAAACACACAAGATGATGGACGGAATGTTGCACAATGGCAAAACATTCACCCCCAGTCACAGATCTGGGTTTAATCCATCATTATTTTGCTCACCAAGCCACCTCAGTTCAGACATGGCCATATGCAAATCAGTCTTGACCCTGTGCCTCATGGGAACAGTCCAGCCCGAACTGCCAAGCCATGTCTTCCCTGGACAAGAATCAAGCATTCTAGGACCGGTTTCTGGCTAACAGGCGTCTTCTGCCAGGATAGCTTGACTCCAGTGGCTTAGTGAGCAAGGGACCCACGTCTGGGCATACCCTTCCCACATAGGGTGAACAGCAAAACACACAAGATGATGGACGGAATGTTGCACAATGGCAAAACATTCACCCCCAGTCAAAGATCTGGGTTTAATCAATCGTCATTTTTCTCACCAAGCCAACCCAGTTCAGACATGGCCATATGCAAATCAGTCTTGACCCTGTGCCTCATGGGAACAGTCCAGCCTGAACTGCCAAGCCATGTCTTCCCTGGAGCGGAATCAAGCATCCTAGGACCGGTTTCTGGCTATCAGCTGTCTTCAGCCAGGATAGCTTGACTCCAGTGGCTTAGTGAGCACGGAACCCACGTCTGGGCATACCCTTCCCACATAGGGTGAACAGCAAAACACACAAGGTGATAGATGGAATGTTGCACAATGGCAAAACATTCACCCCAGTCACAGATCTGGGATTAATCCATCGTTATTTTGCTCACCAAGCCACCCCAGTTCAGAGATTGCCATATGCAAATCAGTCTTGACCTTGTGCCTCATGGGAACAGTCCAGCCCGAACTGCAAAGCCATGTCTTCCTTTGACAGGAATCAATCATCCTAGGACAGGTTTCTGGCTATCAGCCGTCTTCAGCCAGGATAGCTTGACTCCAGTGACTTAGTGAGCACAGGACCTACGTCTGGGCATACCCTTCCCACATAGGGTGACCAGCAAAACACACAAGATGATGGACGGAATGTTGCACAATGGCAAAACATTCACTCCCAGTCACAGATCTGGGTTTAATCCATCGTTATTGTGCTCACCAAGCCACCCAAGTTCAGACATGGCCATATGCAAATCAGTCTTGACCCTGTGCCTCATGGGAACAGTCCAGCCCGAACTGCCAAGCCATGTCTTCCCCGGACTGGAATCAAGCCTTCTAGGACCAGTTTCTGGCTAACAGCCGTCTTCAGCCAGGATAGCTTGACTCCAGTGGCTTAGTGAGCACGGGACCCACGTCTGGATATACCCTTCCCACATAGGGTGAACAGCAAAACACACAAGATGATGGACGGAATGTTGCACAATGGCAAAACATTCACTCCAGTCACAGGTCTCGGTTTAATCCATCGTTATTTTGCTCACCAAGCCACCCCAGTTCAGACATGGCCATATGTATATCAGTCTTAAACTTGTGCCTCATGGGAACAGTCCAGCCCGAACAGCCAAGCCATGTCTTCCCTGTACCGGAATCAAGCATCCTAGGACAGTTTTCTGGCTATCAGCCGTCTTCAGCCAGGATAGCTTGACTCCAGCGGCTTAGTGAGCACGGGACCCATGTCTGGGCATACCCTTCCCACATAGGGTGAACAGCAAAACACACAAGATGATGGACAGAATGTTGCACAATGGCAAAACATTCACCCCCATTCACAGATCTGGGTTTAATCCATCGTTATTTTGCTCACCAAGCCACCCCAGTTCAGACTTGGCCATATGCAAATCAGTCTTGACCCTGTGCCTCATGGGAACAATCCAGCCGGAACTGCCAAGCCATGTCTTCCCTGGACCGGAATCAAGCATCCTAGGACCGGTTTCTGGCTATCAGACGTCTTCAGCCAGGATAGCTTGACTCCAGTGGCTTAGTGAGCACGGAACCCACACTGGGCATACCCTTCACACATAGGGTGAACAGCAAAACACACAAGGTGATAGATGGAATGTTGCACAATGGCAAAACATTCACGCCCAGTCACAGATCTGGGATTAATCCATCGTTATTTTGCTCACCAAGCCACCCCAGTTCAGACATTGCCATATGCAAATCAGTCTTGACCTTGTGCCTCATGGGAACAGTCCAGCCCGAACTGCCAGGCCATGTCTTCCTTTGACAGGAATCAATCATCCTAGGACAGGTTTCTGGCTATCAGCCGTCTTCAGCCAGGATAGCTTGACTCCAGTGACTTAGTGAGCACAGGACCTACGTCTGGGCATAACCTTCCCACATAGGGTGACCAGCAAAACACACAAGATGATGGACGGAATGTTGCACAATGGCAAAACATTCACTCCCAGTCACAGATCTGGGGTTAATCCATCGTTATTGTGCTCACCAAGCCACCCAAGTTCAGACATGGCCATATGCAAATCAGTCTTGACCCTGTGCCTCAAGGGAACAGTCCAGCCCGAACTGCCAAGCCATGTCTTCCCTGGACTGGAATCAAGCCTTCTAGGACCAGTTTCTGGCTAACAGCCGTCTTCAGCCAGGATAGCTTGACTCCAGTGGCTTAGTGAGCACGGGACCCACGTCTGGGTATACCCTTCCCACATAGGGTGAACAGCAAAAGACACAAGATGATGGACGGAATGTTGCACAATGGCAAAACATTCACCCCCAGTCACAGATCTGGGTTTACTCCAACATTATTTTGCTCACCAAGCCACCCCAGTTCAGACATGGCCATATGCAAATCAGTCTTGACCCTGTGCCTCATGGGAACAGTCCAGCCCGAACTGCCAAGCCATGTCTTCCCTGGACAAGAATCAAGCATTCTAGGAGCGGTTTCTGGCTAACAGCCGTCTTCTGCCAGGATAGCTTGACTCCAGTGGCTTAGTGAGCAAGGGACCCACGTCTGGGCATACCTTTCCCACATAGTGTGAACAGCAAAACACACAAGATGATGGACGGAATGTTGCACAATGGCAAAACATTCACCCCCAGTCACAGATCTGGGTTTAATCCATCTTCATTTTTCTCACCAAGCCAACTCAGTTCAGACATGGCCATATGCAAATCAGTCTTGACCCTGTGCCTCATGGGAACAGTCCAGCCTGAACTGCCAAGCCATGTCTTCCCTGGAGCGGAATCAAGCATTCTAGGACCGGTTTCTGGCTATCAGCAGTCTTCAGCCAGGATAGCTTGACTCCAGTGGCTTAGTGAGCACGGAACCCACGTCTGGGCATACCCTTCCCACATAGGGTGAACAGCAAAACACACAAGGTGATAGATGGAATGTTGCACAATGGCAAAACATTCACCCCCAGTCACAGATCTGGGATTAATCCATCGTTATTTTGCTCACCAAGCCACCCCAGTTCAGACATTGCCATATGCAAATCAGTCTTGACCTTGTGCCTCATGGGAACAGTCCAGCCCAAACTGCCAAGCCATGTCTTCCTTTGACAGGAATCAATCATCCTAGGACAGGTTTCTGGCTATCAGCCGTCTTCAGCCAGGATAGCTTGACTCCAGTGACTTAGTGAGCACAGGACCTACATCTGGGCATACCCTTCCCACATAGGGTGACCAGCAAAACACACAAGATGATGGACGGAATGTTGCACAATGGCAAAACATTCACTCCCAGTCACAGATCTGGGTTTAATCCATCGTTATTGTGCTCACCAAGCCACCCAAGTTCAGACATGGCCATATGCAAATCAGCCTTGACCCTGTGCCTCATGGGAACAGTCCAGCCCGAACTGCCAAGCCATGTCTTCCCTGGACTGAAATCAAGCCTTCTAGGACCAGTTTCTGGCTAACAGCCGTCTTCAGCCAGGATAGCTTGACTCCAGTGGCTTAGTGAGCACGGGACCCCCGTCGGGATATACCCTTCCCACATAGGGTGAACAGCAAAACACACAAGATGATGGACGGAATGTTGCACAATAGCAAAACATTCACTCCAGTCACAGGTCTCGGTTTAATCCGTCGTTATTTTGCTCACCAAGCCACCCCAGTTCAGACATGGCCATATGTATATCAGTCTTAAACTTGTGCCTCATGGGAACAGTCCAGCCCGAACAGCCAAGCCATGTCTTCCCTGTACCGGAATCAAGCATCCTAGGACCGTTTTCTGGCTATCAGCCGTCTTCAGCCAGGATAGCTTGACTCCAGCGGCTTAGTGAGCACGGGACCCATGTCTGGGCATACCCTTCCCACATAGGGTGAACAGCAAAACACACAAGATGATGGACAGAATGTTGCACAATGGCAAAACATTCACCCCCATTCACAGATCTGAGTTTAATCCATCGTTATTTTGCTCACCAAGCCACCCCAGTTCAGACTTGGCCATATGCAAATCAGTCTTGACCCTGTGCCTCATGGGAACAATCCAGCCGGAACTGCCAAGCCATGTCTTCCCTGGACCGGAATCAAGCATCCTAGGACCGGTTTCTGGCATTAAAAGCCGTCTTCAGCCAGGATAGCTTGACTCCAGTGGCTTAGTGAGCACAGGACCTACGTCTGGGCATACCCTTCCCACATAGGGTGACCAGCAAAACACACAAGATGATGGACGGAATGTTGCACAATGGCAAAACATTCACCCCCAGTCACAGATCTGGGTTTAATCCATCATTATTTTGCTCACCAAGCCACCCCAGTTCAGACATGGCCATATGCAAATCAGTCTTGACCCTGTGCATCATGGGAACAGTCCAGCCCGAACTGCCAAGCCATGTCTTCCCTGGACAAGAATCAAGCATTCTAGGACCGGTTTCTGGCTAACAGGCGTCTTCTGCCAGGATAGCTTGACTCCAGTGGCTTAGTGAGCAAGGGACCCACGTCTGGGCATACCCTTCCCACATAGGGTGAACAGCAAAACACACAAGATGATGGACGGAATGTTGCACAATGGCAAAACATTCACCCCCAGTCACAGATCTGGGTTTACTCCAACATTATTGTGCTCACCAAGCCACCCCAGTTCAGACATGGCCATATGCAAATCAGTCTTGACCCTGTGCCTCATGGGAACAGTCCAGCCCGAACTGCCAAGCCATGTCTTCCCTGGACAAGAATCAAGCATTCTAGGACCGGTTTCTGGCTAACAGCCGTCTTCTGCCAGGATAGCTTGACTCCAGTGGCTTAGTGAGCAAGGGACCCACGTCTGGGCATACCTTTCCCACATAGGGTGAACAGCAAAACACACAAGATGATGGACGGAATGTTGCACAATGGCAAAACATTCACCCCCAGTCAAAGATCTGGGTTTAATCCATCGTCATTTTTCTCACCAAGCCAACCCAGTTCAGACATGGCCATATGCAAATCAGTCTTGACCCTGTGCCTCATGGGAACAGTCCAGCCTGAACTGCCAAGCCATGTCTTCCCTGGAGCGGAATCAAGCATCCTAGGACCGGTTTCTGGCTATCAGCCGTCTTCAGCCAGGATAGCTTGACTCCAGTGGCTTAGTGAGCACGGAACCCACGTCTGGGCATACCCTTCCCATATAGGGTGAACAGCAAAACACACAAGGTGATAGATGGAATGTTGCACAATGGCAAAACATTCACCCCCAGTCACAGATCTGGGATTAATCCATCGTTATTTTGCTCACCAAGCCACCCCAGTTAAGACATTGCCATATGCAAATCAGTCTTGACCTTGTGCCTCATGGGAACAGTCCAGCCCGAACTGCAAAGCCATGTCTTCCTTTGACAGGAATCAATCATCCTAGGACAGGTTTCTGGCTATCAGCCGTCTTCAGCCAGGATAGCTTGACTCCAGTGACTTAGTGAGCACAGGACCTACGTCTGGGCATACCCTTCCCACATAGGGTGACCAGCAAAACACACAAGATGATGGACGGAATGTTGCACAATGGCAAAACATTCACTCCCAGTCACAGATCTGGGTTTAATCCATCGTTATTGTGCTCACCAAGCCACCCAAGTTCAGACATGGCCATATGCAAATCAGTCTTGACCCTGTGCCTCATGGGAACAGTCCAGCCCGAACTGCCAAGCCATGTCTTCCCTGGACTGGAATCAAGCCTTCTAGGACCAGTTTCTGGCTAACAGCCGTCTTCATCCAGGATAGCTTGACTCCAGTGGCTTAGTGAGCACGGGACCCACGTCTGGATATACCCTTCCCACATAGGGTGAACAGCAAAACACACAAGATGATGGACGGAATGTTGCACAATGGCAAAACATTCACTCCAGTCACAGGTCTCGGTTTAATCCATCGTTATTTTGCTCACCAAGCCACCCCAGTTCAGACATGGCCATATGTATATCAGTCTTAAACTTGTGCCTCATGGGAACAGTCCAGCCCGAACAGCCAAGCCATGTCTTCCCTGTACCGGATTCAAGCATCCTAGGACCGTTTTCTGGCTATCAGCCGTCTTCAGCCAGGATAGCTTGACTCCAGCGGCTTAGTGAGCACGGGACCCATGTCTGGGCATACCCTTCCCACATAGGGTGAACAGCAAAACACACAAGATGATGGACGGAATGTTGCACAATGGCAAAACATTCACCCCCAGTCACAGGTCTCGGTTTAATCCATCGTTATTTTGCTCACCAAGCCACCCCAGTTCAGACATGGCCATATGTATATCAGTCTTAAACTTGTGCCTCATGGGAACAGTCCAGCCCGAACTGCCAAGCCATGTCTTCCCTGGACAAGAATCAAGCATTCTAGGACCGGTTTCTGGCTAACAGGCGTCTTCTGCCAGGATAGCTAGACTCCAGTGGCTTAGTGAGCAAGGGACCCATGTCTGGGCATACCCTTCCCACATAGGGTGAACAGCAAAACACACAAGATGATGGACGGAATGTTGCACAATGGCAAAACATTCACCCCCAGTCACAGATCTGGGTTTAATCCATCGTCATTTTGCTCACCAAGCCAACCCAGTTCAGACATGGCCATATGCAAATCAGTCTTGACCCTGTGCCTCATGGGAACAGTCCAGCCTGAACTGCCAAGCCATGTCTTCCCTGGAGCGGAATCAAGCATCATAGGACTGGTTTTTGGCTATCGCCGTCTTCAGCCAGGATAGCTGGACTCCAGTGGCTTAGTGAGCACGGGACCCACGTCTGGGCATTCCCTTCCCACATAGGGTGAACAGCAAAACACACAAGATGATGGACGGAATGTTGCACAATGGCAAAACATTCACCCCCAGTCACAGATCTGGGTTTAATCCATCAATATTTTGCTCACCAAGCCACCCAAGTTCAGACATGGCCATATGCAAATCAGCCTTGACCCTGTGCCTCATGGGAACAGTCCAGCCCGAACTGCCAAGCCATGTCTTCCCTGGACAGGAATCAAGCCTTCTAGGACCGGTTTCTGGCTAACAGCCGTTTTCAGCCAGGATAGCTTGACTCCAGTTGCTTTAGTGAGCACGGGACCCACGTCTGGGTATACCCTTCCCACATAGGGTGAACAGCAAAAGACACAAGATGATGGATGGAATGTTGCACAATGGCAAAACATTCGCCCCAGTCACAGGTCTGGGTTTAATCCATCGTTATTTTTGCTCACCAAGCCACCCCAGTTCAGACATGGCCATATGTATATCAGTCTTAACCTTGTGCCTCATGGGAACATTCCAGCCCGAACAGCCAAGCCATGTCTTCCCTGTACCGGAATCAAGCATCCTAGGACCGTGTTCTGGCTATCAGCCGTCTTCAGCCAGGATAGCTTGACTCCAGTGGCTTAGTGAGCACGGGACCCACGTCTGGGCATACCCTTCCCACATAGGGTGAACAGCAAAACACACAAGATGATGGACAGAATGTTGCACAATGGCAAAACATTCACCCCCAGTCACAGATCTGGGTTTAATCCAACGTTATTCTGCTCACCAAGCCACCCCAGTTCAGACATGGCCATATGCAAATCAGTCTTGACCCTGTGCCTCATGGGAACAGTCCAGCCGGAACTGCCAAGCCATGTCTTTCCGGGACCGGAATCAAGCATCCTAGGACAGGTTTCTGGCTATCATCCGTCTTCAGCCAGGATAGCTTGACTCCAGTGGCTTAGTTAGCACAGGACCCAAGTCTGGGCGTACCCTTCCCACATAGGGTGACCAGCAAAACACACAAGATGATGGACGGAATGTTGCACAATGGCAAAACATTCACCCCCAGTCACAGATCTGGGTTTAATCCATCATTATTTTGCTCACCAAGCCACCCCAGTTCAGACATGGCCATATGCAAATCAGTCTTGACCCTGTGCCTCATGGGAACAGTCCAGCCTGAACTGCCAAGCCATGTCTTCCCTGGTCAAGAATCAAGCATTCTAGGATCGGTTTCTGGCTAACAGCCGTCTTCTGCCAGGATAGCTTGACTCCAGTGGCTTAGTGAGCACAGGAACCACGTCTGGGCATACCCTTCTCACATAGGGTGAACAGCAAAACACATAAGATGATGAACGGAATGTTGCACAATGGCAAAACATTCACCCCCAGTCACAGATCTGGGTTTAATCCATCGTCATTTTGCTCACCAAGCCACCCCAGTTCAGACATGGCCATATGCAAATCAGTCTTGACCCTGTGCCTCATGGGAACAGTCCAGCCGGAACTGCCAAGCCATGTTTCCTGGACCGGAATCAAGCATCCTAGGACCGGTTTCTGGCTATCAGCCGTCTTCAGCCAGGATAGCTTGACTCCAGTGGCTTAGTGAGCACGGAACCCACGTCTGGGCATACCCTTCCCATATAGGGTGAACAGCAAAACACACAAGGTGATAGATGGAATGTTGCACAATGGCAAAACATTCACCCCCAGTCACAGATCTGGGATTAATCCATCGTTATTTTGCTCACCAAGCCACCCCAGTTCAGACATTGCCATATGCAAATCAGTCTTGACCTTGTGCCTCATGGGAACAGTCCAGCCCGAACTGCAAAGCCATGTCTTCCTTTGACAGGAATCAATCATCCTAGGACAGGTTTCTGGCTATCAGCCGTCTTCAGCCAGGATAGCTTGACTCCAGTGACTTAGTGAGCACAGGACCTACGTCTGGGCATACCCTTCCCACATAGGGTGACCAGCAAAACACACAAGATGATGGACGGAATGTTGCACAATGGCAAAACATTCACTCCCAGTCACAGATCTGGGTTTAATCCATCGTTATTGTGCTCACCAAGCCACCCAAGTTCAGACATGGCCATATGCAAATCAGTCTTGACCCTGTGCCTCATGGGAACAGTCCAGCCCGAACTGCCAAGCCATGTCTTCCCTGGACTGGAATCAAGCCTTCTAGGACCAGTTTCTGACTAACAGCCGTCTTCAGCCAGGATAGCTTGACTCCAGTGGCTTAGTGAGCATGGGACCCACGTCTGGGTATAACCTTCCCACATAGGGTGAACAGCAAAACACACAAGATGATGGACGGAATGTTGCACAATGGCAAAACATTCACTCCAGTCACAGGTCTCGGTTTAATCCATCGTTATTTTGCTCACCAAGCCACCCCAGTTCAGACATGGCCATATGTATATCAGTCTTAAACTTGTGCCTCATGGGAACAGTCCAGCCCGAACAGCCAAGCCATGTCTTCCCTGTACCGGAATCAAGCATCCTAGGACCGTTTTCTGGCTATCAGCCGTCTTCAGCCAGGATAGCTTGACTCCAGCGGCTTAGTGAGCACGGGACCCATGTCTGGGCATACCCTTCCCACATAGGGTGAACAGCAAAACACACAAGATGATGGACAGAATGTTGCACAATGGCAAAACATTCACCCCCATTCACAGATCTGGGTTTAATCCATCGTTATTTTGCTCACCAAGCCACCCCAGTTCAGACTTGGCCATATGCAAATCAGTCTTGACCCTGTGCCTCATGGGAACAATCCAGCCGGAACTGCCAAGCCATGTCTTCCCTGGACCGGAATCAGGCATCCTAGGACCGGTTTCTGGCTATCAGACGTTTTCAGCCAGGATAGCTTGCCTCCAGTGGCTTAGTGAGCACAGGACCTATGTCTGGGCATACCCTTCCCACATAGGGTGACCAGCAAAACACACAAGATGATGGATGGAATGTTGCACAATGGCAAAACATTCACCCCCAGTCACAGGTCTCGGTTTAATCCATCGTTATTTTGCTCACCAAGCCACCCCAGTTCAGACATGGCCATATGTATATCAGTCTTAAACTTGTGCCTCATGGGAACAGTCCAGCCCGAACTGCCAAGCCATGTCTTCCCTGGACAAGAATCAAGCATTCTAGGACCGGTTTCTGGCTAACAGGCGTCTTCTGCCAGGATAGCTAGACTCCAGTGGCTTAGTGAGCAAGGGACCCATGTCTGGGCATACCCTTCCCACATAGGGTGAACAGCAAAACACACAAGATGATGGACGGAATGTTGCACAATGGCAAAACATTCACCCCCAGTCACAGATCTGGGTTTAATCCATCGTCATTTTGCTCACCAAGCCAACCCAGTTCAGACATGGCCATATGCAAATCAGTCTTGACCCTGTGCCTCATGGGAACAGTCCAGCCTGAACTGCCAAGCCATGTCTTCCCTGGAGCGGAATCAAGCATCATAGGACTGGTTTTTGGCTATCGCCGTCTTCAGCCAGGATAGCTGGACTCCAGTGGCTTAGTGAGCACGGGACCCACGTCTGGGCATTCCCTTCCCACATAGGGTGAACAGCAAAACACACAAGATGATGGACGGAATGTTGCACAATGGCAAAACATTCACCCCCAGTCACAGATCTGGGTTTAATCCATCAATATTTTGCTCACCAAGCCACCCAAGTTCAGACATGGCCATATGCAAATCAGCCTTGACCCTGTGCCTCATGGGAACAGTCCAGCCCGAACTGCCAAGCCATGTCTTCCCTGGACAGGAATCAAGCCTTCTAGGACCGGTTTCTGGCTAACAGCCGTTTTCAGCCAGGATAGCTTGACTCCAGTTGCTTTAGTGAGCACGGGACCCACGTCTGGGTATACCCTTCCCACATAGGGTGAACAGCAAAAGACACAAGATGATGGATGGAATGTTGCACAATGGCAAAACATTCGCCCCAGTCACAGGTCTGGGTTTAATCCATCGTTATTTTTGCTCACCAAGCCACCCCAGTTCAGACATGGCCATATGTATATCAGTCTTAACCTTGTGCCTCATGGGAACATTCCAGCCCGAACAGCCAAGCCATGTCTTCCCTGTACCGGAATCAAGCATCCTAGGACCGTGTTCTGGCTATCAGCCGTCTTCAGCCAGGATAGCTTGACTCCAGTGGCTTAGTGAGCACGGGACCCACGTCTGGGCATACCCTTCCCACATAGGGTGAACAGCAAAACACACAAGATGATGGACAGAATGTTGCACAATGGCAAAACATTCACCCCCAGTCACAGATCTGGGTTTAATCCAACGTTATTCTGCTCACCAAGCCACCCCAGTTCAGACATGGCCATATGCAAATCAGTCTTGACCCTGTGCCTCATGGGAACAGTCCAGCCGGAACTGCCAAGCCATGTCTTTCCGGGACCGGAATCAAGCATCCTAGGACAGGTTTCTGGCTATCATCCGTCTTCAGCCAGGATAGCTTGACTCCAGTGGCTTAGTTAGCACAGGACCCAAGTCTGGGCGTACCCTTCCCACATAGGGTGACCAGCAAAACACACAAGATGATGGACGGAATGTTGCACAATGGCAAAACATTCACCCCCAGTCACAGATCTGGGTTTAATCCATCATTATTTTGCTCACCAAGCCACCCCAGTTCAGACATGGCCATATGCAAATCAGTCTTGACCCTGTGCCTCATGGGAACAGTCCAGCCTGAACTGCCAAGCCATGTCTTCCCTGGTCAAGAATCAAGCATTCTAGGATCGGTTTCTGGCTAACAGCCGTCTTCTGCCAGGATAGCTTGACTCCAGTGGCTTAGTGAGCACAGGAACCACGTCTGGGCATACCCTTCTCACATAGGGTGAACAGCAAAACACATAAGATGATGAACGGAATGTTGCACAATGGCAAAACATTCACCCCCAGTCACAGATCTGGGTTTAATCCATCGTCATTTTGCTCACCAAGCCACCCCAGTTCAGACATGGCCATATGCAAATCAGTCTTGACCCTGTGCCTCATGGGAACAGTCCAGCCGGAACTGCCAAGCCATGTTTCCTGGACCGGAATCAAGCATCCTAGGACCGGTTTCTGGCTATCAGCCGTCTTCAGCCAGGATAGCTTGACTCCAGTGGCTTAGTGAGCACGGAACCCACGTCTGGGCATACCCTTCCCATATAGGGTGAACAGCAAAACACACAAGGTGATAGATGGAATGTTGCACAATGGCAAAACATTCACCCCCAGTCACAGATCTGGGATTAATCCATCGTTATTTTGCTCACCAAGCCACCCCAGTTCAGACATTGCCATATGCAAATCAGTCTTGACCTTGTGCCTCATGGGAACAGTCCAGCCCGAACTGCAAAGCCATGTCTTCCTTTGACAGGAATCAATCATCCTAGGACAGGTTTCTGGCTATCAGCCGTCTTCAGCCAGGATAGCTTGACTCCAGTGACTTAGTGAGCACAGGACCTACGTCTGGGCATACCCTTCCCACATAGGGTGACCAGCAAAACACACAAGATGATGGACGGAATGTTGCACAATGGCAAAACATTCACTCCCAGTCACAGATCTGGGTTTAATCCATCGTTATTGTGCTCACCAAGCCACCCAAGTTCAGACATGGCCATATGCAAATCAGTCTTGACCCTGTGCCTCATGGGAACAGTCCAGCCCGAACTGCCAAGCCATGTCTTCCCTGGACTGGAATCAAGCCTTCTAGGACCAGTTTCTGACTAACAGCCGTCTTCAGCCAGGATAGCTTGACTCCAGTGGCTTAGTGAGCATGGGACCCACGTCTGGGTATAACCTTCCCACATAGGGTGAACAGCAAAACACACAAGATGATGGACGGAATGTTGCACAATGGCAAAACATTCACTCCAGTCACAGGTCTCGGTTTAATCCATCGTTATTTTGCTCACCAAGCCACCCCAGTTCAGACATGGCCATATGTATATCAGTCTTAAACTTGTGCCTCATGGGAACAGTCCAGCCCGAACAGCCAAGCCATGTCTTCCCTGTACCGGAATCAAGCATCCTAGGACCGTTTTCTGGCTATCAGCCGTCTTCAGCCAGGATAGCTTGACTCCAGCGGCTTAGTGAGCACGGGACCCATGTCTGGGCATACCCTTCCCACATAGGGTGAACAGCAAAACACACAAGATGATGGACAGAATGTTGCACAATGGCAAAACATTCACCCCCATTCACAGATCTGGGTTTAATCCATCGTTATTTTGCTCACCAAGCCACCCCAGTTCAGACTTGGCCATATGCAAATCAGTCTTGACCCTGTGCCTCATGGGAACAATCCAGCCGGAACTGCCAAGCCATGTCTTCCCTGGACCGGAATCAGGCATCCTAGGACCGGTTTCTGGCTATCAGACGTTTTCAGCCAGGATAGCTTGCCTCCAGTGGCTTAGTGAGCACAGGACCTATGTCTGGGCATACCCTTCCCACATAGGGTGACCAGCAAAACACACAAGATGATGGATGGAATGTTGCACAATGGCAAAACATTCACCCCCAGTCACAGATCTGGGTTTAATCCATCATTATTTTGCTCACCAAGCCACCCCAGTTCAGACATGGCCATATGCAAATCAGTCTTGACCCTGTGCCTCATGGGAACAGTCCAGCCCGAACTGCCAAGCCATGTCTTCCCTGGACAAGAATCAAGCATTCTAGGACCGGTTTCTGGCTAACAGGCGTCTTCTGCCAGGATAGCTAGACTCCAGTGGCTTAGTGAGCAAGGGACCCACGTCTGGGCATACCCTTCCCACATAGGGTGAACAGCAAAACACACAAGATGATGGACGGAATGTTGCACAATGGCAAAACATTCACCCCCAGTCACAGATCTGGGTTTAATCCATCGACATTTTGCTCACCAAGCCAACCCAGTTCAGACATGGCCATATGCAAATCAGTCTTGACCCTGTGCCTCATGGGAACAGTCCAGCCTGAACTGCCAAGCCATGTCTTCCCTGGAGCGGAATCAAGCATCATAGGACCGGTTTTTGGCTATCGCCGTCTTCAGCCAGGATAGCTGGACTCCAGTGGCTTAGTGAGCACGGGACCCACGTCTGGGCATTCCCTTCCCACATAGGGTGAACAGCAAAACACACAAGATGATGGACGGAATGTTGCACAATGGCAAAACATTCACCCCCAGTCACAGATCTGGGTTTAATCCATCATTATTTTGCTCACCAAGCCACCCAAGTTCAGACATGGCCATATGCAAATCAGCCTTGACCCTGTGCCTCATGGGAACAGTCCAGCCCGAACTGCCAAGCCATGTCTTCCCTGGACAGGAATCAAGCCTTCTAGGACCGGTTTCTGGCTAACAGCCGTTTTCAGCCAGGATAGCTTGACTCCAGTTGCTTTAGTGAGCACGGGACCCACGTCTGGGAATACCCTTCCCACATAGGGTGAACAGCAAAAGACACAAGATGATGGATGGAATGTTGCACAATGGCAAAACATTCGCCCCAGTCACAGGTCCGGGTTTAATCCATCGTTATTTTTGCTCACCAAGCCACCCCAGTTCAGACATGGCCATATGTATATCAGTCTTAACCTTGTGCCTCATGGGAACAGTCCAGCCCGAACAGCCAAGCCATGTCTTCCCTGTACCGGAATCAAGCATCCTAGGACCGTGTTCTGGCTATCAGCCGTCTTCAGCCAGTATAGCTTGACTCCAGTGGCTTAGTGAGCACGGGACCCACGTCTGGGCATACCCTTCCCACATAGGGTGAACAGCAAAACACACAAGATGATGGACAGATTGTTGCACAATCGCAAAACATTCACCCCCAGTCACAGATCTGGGTTTAATCCAACGTTATTCTGCTCACCAAGCCACCCCAGTTCAGACATGGCCATATGCAAATCAGTCTTGACCCTGTGCCTCATGGGAACAGTCCAGCCGGAACTGCCAAGCCATGTCTTTCCTGGACCGGAATCAAGCATCCTAGGACAGGTTTCTGGCTATCATCCGTCTTCAGCCAGGATAGCTTGACTCCAGTGGCTTAGTGAGCACAGGACCCAAGTCTGGGCGTACCCTTCCCACATAGGGTGACCAGCAAAACACACAAGATGATGGACGGAATGTTGCACAATGGCAAAACATTCACCCCCAGTCACAGATCTGGGTTTAATCCATCATTATTTTGCTCACCAAGCCACCCCAGTTCAGACATGGCCATATGCAAATCAGTCTTGAACCTGTGCCTCATGGGAACAGTCCAGCCTGAACTGCCAAGCCATGTCTTCCCTGGTCAAGAATCAAGCATTCTAGGATCGGTTTCTGGCTAACAGCCGTCTTCTGCCAGGATAGCTTGACTCCAGTGGCTTAGTGAGCACAGGCACCACGTTTGGGCATACCCTTCTCACATAGGGTGAACAGCAAAAGACACAAGATGATGGATGGAATGTTGCACAATGGCAAAACATTCGCCCCAGTCACAGGTCCGGGTTTAATCCATCGTTATTTTTGCTCACCAAGCCACCCCAGTTCAGACATGGCCATATGTATATCAGTCTTAACCTTGTGCCTCATGGGAACAGTCCAGCCCGAACAGCCAAGCCATGTCTTCCCTGTACCGGAATCAAGCATCCTAGGACCGTGTTCTGGCTATCAGCCGTCTTCAGCCAGTATAGCTTGACTCCAGTGGCTTAGTGAGCACGGGACCCACGTCTGGGCATACCCTTCCCACATAGGGTGAACAGCAAAACACACAAGATGATGGACAGAATGTTGCACAATCGCAAAACATTCACCCCCAGTCACAGATCTGGGTTTAATCCAACGTTATTCTGCTCACCAAGCCACCCCAGTTCAGACATGGCCATATGCAAATCAGTTTTGACCCTGTGCCTCATGGGAACAGTCCAGCCGGAACTGCCAAGCCATGTCTTTCCTGGACCGGAATCAAGCATCCTAGGACAGGTTTCTGGCTATCATCCGTCTTCAGCCAGGATAGCTTGACTCCAGTGGCTTAGTGAGCACAGGACCCAAGTCTGGGCGTACCCTTCCCACATAGGGTGACCAGCAAAACACACAAGATGATGGACGGAATGTTGCACAATGGCAAAACATTCACCCCCAGTCACAGATCTGGGTTTAATCCATCATTATGTTGCTCACCAAGCCACCCCAGTTCAGACATGGCCATATGCAAATCAGTCTTGAACCTGTGCCTCATGGGAACAGTCCAGCCTGAACTGCCAAGCCATGTCTTCCCTGGTCAAGAATCAAGCATTCTAGTGTCGGTTTCTGGCTAACAGCCGTCTTCTGCCAGGATAGCTTGACTCCAGTGGCTTAGTGACCACAGGAACCACGTCTGGGCATACCCTTCTCACATAGGGTGAACAGCAAAACACATAAGATGATGGACGGAATGTTGCACAATGGCAAAACATTCACCCCCAGTCACAGATCTGGGTTTAATCCATCGTCATTTTGCTCACCAAGCCAACCCAGTTCAGACATGGCCATATGCAAATCAGTCTTGACCCTGTGCCTTATGGGAACAGTCCAGCCTGAACTGCCAAGCCATGTCTTCCCTGGAGCGGAATCAAGCATCCTAGGACCGGTTTTTGGCTATCGCCGTCTTCAGCCAGGATAGCTGGACTCCAGTGGCTTAGTGAGCACGGGACCCACGTCTGGGCATTCCCTTCCCACATAGGGTGAACAGCAAAACACACACGATGATGGACGGAATGTAGCACAATGGCAAAACATTCACCCCCAGTCACAGATCTGGGTTTAATCCATCGTTATTTTGCTCACCAACCCACCCCAGTTTAGTCATGGCCATATGCAAATCTGTCCTGACCCTGTGCCTCATGGGAACAGTCCAGCCCGAACTGCCAAGCCATGTCTTCCCTGGACCGGAATCAAGCATCCTAGGACCGTTTTCTGGCAATCAGCCGTCTTCAGCCAGGATAGCTTGACTCCAGTGGCTTAGTGAGCAAGGGACCCACATCTGGGCGTACCCTTCCCACATAGGGTGAACTGCAAAACACACAAGATGATGGACCGACTGTTGCACAATGGCAAAACATTCACCCCCACTCACAGAACTGTGTTTAATCCATCGTTATTTTGCTCACCAAACCACCCCAGTTCAGACATGGCCATATGCAAATCAGTCTTGACCCTGTGCCTCATGGGAACAGTCCAGCCCGAACTGCCAAGCCATGTCTTCCCTTGACAAGAATCAAGCATTCTAGGACCGGTTTCTGGCTAACAGCCGTCTTCTGCCAGGATAGCTTGACTCCAGTGGCTTAGTGAGCAAGGGACCCATGTCTGGGCATTCCCTTCCCACATAGGGTGAACAGCAAAACACAAGAGATGATGGACGGAATGTTGCACAATGGCAAAACATTCACCCCCAGTCACAGATCCGGGTTTAATCCATCCTCATTTTGCTCACCAAGCCAACCCAGTTCAGACATGGCCATATGCAAATCAGTCTTGACCCTGTGCCTCATGGGAACAGTCCAGCCCGAACTGCCAAGCCATGTCTTCCCTGGACAAGAATCAAGCATTCTAGGACCGGTTTCTGGCTAACAGGCGTCTTCTGCCAGGATAGCTAGACTCCAGTGGCTTGGTGAGCAAGGGACCCACGTCTGGGCATACCCTTCCCACATAGGGTGAACAGCAAAACACACAAGATGATGGACGGAATGTTGCACAATGGCAAAACATTCACCCCCAGTCACAGATCTGGGTTTAATCCATCGTCATTTTGCTCACCAAGCCAACCCAGTTCAGACATGGCCATATGCAAATCAGTCTTGGCCCTGTGCCTCATGGGAACAGTCCAGCCTGAACTGCCAAGCCATGTCTTCCCTGGAGCGGAATCAAGCATCATAGGACCGGTTTTTGGCTATCGCCGTCTTCAGCCAGGATAGCTGGACTCCAGTGGCTTAGTGAGCACGGGACCCACGTCTGGGCATTCCCTTCCCACATAGGATGAACAGGAAAACACACAAGATGATGGACGGAATGTTGCACAATGGCAAAACATTCACCCCCAGTCACAGATCTGGGTTTAATCCATCATTATTTTGCTCACCAAGCCACCCAAGTTCAGACATGGCCATATGCAAATCAGCCTTGACCCTGTGCCTCATGGGAACAGTCCAGCCCGAACTGCCAAGCCATGTCTTCCCTGGACAGGAATCAAGCCTTCTAGGACCGGTTTCTGGCTAACAGCCGTTTTCAGCCAGGATAGCTTGACTCCAGTTGCTTTAGTGAGCACGGGACCCACGTCTGGGTATACCCTTCCCACATAGGGTGAAGAGCAAAAGACACAAGATGATGGATGGAATGTTGCACAATGGCAAAACATTCGCCCCAGTCACAGGTCTGGGTTTAATCCATCGTTATTTTTGCTCACCAAGCCACCCCAGTTCAGACATGGCCATATGTATATCAGTCTTAACCTTGTGCCTCATGGGAACAGTCCAGCCCGAACAGCCAAGCCATGTCTTCCCTGTACCGGAATCAAGCATCCTAGGACCGTGTTCTGGCTATCAGCCGTCTTCAGCCAGGATAGCTTGACTCCAGTGGCTTAGTGAGCACGGGACCCATGTCTGGGCATACCCTTCCCACATAGGGTGAACAGCAAAACACACAAGATGATGGACAGAATGTTGCACAATTGCAAAACATTCACCCCCAGTCACAGATCTGGGTTTAATCCAACGTTATTCTGCTCACCAAGCCACCCCAGTTCAGACATGGCCATATGCAAATCAGTCTTGACCCTGTGCCTCATGGGAACAGTCCAGCCGGAACTGCCAAGCCATGTTTCCTGGACCGGAATCAAGCATCCTAGGACAGGTTTCTGGCTATCATCCGTCTTCAGCCAGGATAGCTTGACTCCAGTGGCTTAGTGAGCACAGGACCCAAGTCTGGGCGTACCCTTCCCACATAGGGTGACCAGCAAAACACACAAGATGATGGACGGAATGTTGCACAATGGCAAAACATTCACCCCCAGTCACAGATCTGGGTTTAATCCATCATTATTTTGCTCACCAAGCCACCCCAATTCAGACATGGCCATATGCAAATCAGTCTTGAACCTGTGCCTCATGGGAACAGTCCAGCCTGAACTGCCAAGCCATGTCTTCCCTGGTCAAGAATCAAGCATTCTAGGATCGGTTTCTGGCTAACAGCCGTCTTCTGCCAGGATAGCTTGACTCCAGTGGCTTAGTGAGCACAGGAACCACGTCTGGGCATACCCTTCTCACATAGGGTGAACAGCAAAACACATAAGATGATGGACGGAATGTTGCACAATGGCAAAACATTCACCCCCAGTCACAGATCTGGGTTTAATCCATCGTCATTTTGCTCACCAAGCCAACCCAGTTCAGACATGGCCATATGCAAATCAGTCTTGACCCTGTGCCTTATGGGAACAGTCCAGCCTGAACTGCCAAGCCATGTCTTCCCTGGAGCGGAATCAAGCATCCTAGGACCGGTTTTTGGCTATCGCCGTCTTCAGCCAGGATAGCTGGACTCCAGTGGCTTAGTGAGCACGGGACCCACGTCTGGGCATTCCCTTCCCACATAGGGTGAACAGCAAAACACACACGATGATGGACGGAATGTAGCACAATGGCAAAACATTCACCCCCAGTCACAGATCTGGGTTTAATCCATCGTTATTTTGCTCACCAACCCACCCCAGTTTAGTCATGGCCATATGCAAATCTGTCCTGACCCTGTGCCTCATGGGAACAGTCCAGCCCGAACTGCCAAGCCATGTCTTCCCTGGACCGGAATCAAGCATCCTAGGACCGTTTTCTGGCAATCAGCCGTCTTCAGCCAGGATAGCTTGACTCCAGTGGCTTAGTGAGCAAGGGACCCACATCTGGGCGTACCCTTCCCACATAGGGTGAACTGCAAAACACACAAGATGATGGACCGAATGTTGCACAATGGCAAAACATTCACCCCCAGTCACAGAACTGTGTTTAATCCATCGTTATTTTGCTCACCAAACCACCCCAGTTCAGACATGGCCATATGCAAATCAGTCTTGACCCTGTGCCTCATGGGAACAGTCCAGCCCGAACTGCCAAGCCATGTCTTCCCTTGACAAGAATCAAGCATTCTAGGACCGGTTTCTGGCTAACAGCCGTCTTCTGCCAGGATAGCTTGACTCCAGTGGCTTAGTGAGCAAGGGACCCATGTCTGGGCATTCCCTTCCCACATAGGGTGAACAGCAAAACACACAAGATGATGGACGGAATGTGGCACAATGGCAAAACATTCACCCCCAGTCACAGATCTGGGTTTAATCCATCGTTATTTTGCTCATCAAGCCACCCCAGTTCAGACATGACCATATGCAAATCAGTCTTGACCCTGTGCCTCATGGGAACAGTCCAGCCGGAACTGCCAAGCCATGTCTTTCCTGGACCGGAATCAAGCATCCTAGGACCGGTTTCTGGCTATCAGCCGTCTTCAGCCATAGCTTGACTCCAGTGGCTTAGTGAGCACAGGACCCACGTCTGGGCATACCCTTCCCACATAGGGTGACCAGCAAAACACACAAGATGATGGACGGAATGTTGCACAATGGCAAAACATTCACCCCCAGTCACAGATCTTGGTTTAATCCATCATTATTTTGCTCACCAAGCCACCCCAGTTCAGACATGGCCATATGCAAATCAGTCTTGACCCTGTGCCTCATGGGAACAGTCCAGCCTGAACTGCCAAGCCATGTCTTCCCTGGACAAGAATCAAGCATTCTAGGATCGGTTTCTGGCTAACAGCCGTCTTCTGCCAGGACAGCTGGACTCTAGTGGCTTAGTGAGCACGGGACCCACGTCTGGGCATTCCCTTCCCACATAGGGTGAACAGCAAAACACACAAGATGATGGACAGAATGTTGCACAATGGCAAAACATTCACCCCCATGTCACAGGTCTGGGTTTAATCCATCGTCATTTTGCTCACCGAGCCAACCCAGTTCAGACATGGCCATATGCAAATCAGTCTTGACCCTGTGCCTTATGGGAACAGTCCAGCCTGAACTGCCAAGCCATGTCTTCCCTGGAGCGGAATCAAGCATCCTAGGACCGGTTTTTGGCTATCGCCGTCTTCAGCCAGGATAGCTGGACTCCAGTGGCTTAGTGAGCACGGGACCCACGTCTGGGCATTCCCTTCCCACATAGGGTGAACAGCAAAACACACACGATGATGGACGGAATGTAGCACAATGGCAAAACATTCACCCCCATTCACAGATCTGGGTTTAATCCATCGTTATTTTGCTCACCAACCCACCCCAGTTTAGTCATGGCCATATGCAAATCTGTCCTGACCCTGTGCCTCATGGGAACAGTCCAGCCCGAACTGCCAAGCCATGTCTTCCCTGGACCGGAATCAAGCATCCTAGGACCGTTTTCTGGCAATCAGCCGTCTTCAACCAGGATAGCTTGACTCCAGTGGCTTAGTGAGCAAGGGACCCACATCTGGGCGTACCCTTCCCACATAGGGTGAACTGCAAAACACACAAGATGATGGACCGAATGTTGCACAATGGCAAAACATTCACCCCCAGTCACAGAACTGTGTTTAATCCATCGTTATTTTGCTCACCAAACCACCCCAGTTCAGACATGGCCATATGCAAATCAGTCTTGACCCTGTGCCTCATGGGAACAGTCCAGCCCGAACTGCCAAGCCATGTCTTCCCTTGACAAGAATCAAGCATTCTAGGACCGGTTTCTGGCTAACAGCCGTCTTCTGCCAGGATAGCTTGACTCCAGTGGCTTAGCGAGCAAGGGACCCATGTCTGGGCATACCCTTCCCACATAGGGTGAACAGCAAAACACACAAGATGATGGACGGAATGTTGCACAATGGCAAAACATTCACCCCCAGTCACAGATCCGGGTTTAATCCATCCTCATTTTGCTCACCAAGCCAACCCAGTTCAGACATGGCCATATGCAAATCAGTCTTGACCCTGTGCCTCATGGGAACAGTCCAGCCTGAACTGCCAAGCCATGTCTTCCCTGGAGCGGAATCAAG
This sequence comes from Lissotriton vulgaris, assembly GCF_964263255.1. NCBI lineage: Eukaryota > Metazoa > Chordata > Amphibia > Caudata > Salamandridae > Lissotriton > Lissotriton vulgaris. Next base: position 556,679,981 of record NC_141694.1, read on the forward strand.
CATCATAGGACTGGTTTTTGGCTATCGCCGTCTTCAGCCAGGACAGCTGGACTCCAGTGGCTTAGTGAGCACGGGACCAACGTCTGGGCATTCCCTTCCCACATAGGGTGAACAGCAAAACACACAAGATGATGGACGGAATGTTGCACAATGGCAAAACATTCACCCCCAGTCACAGATCTGGGTTTAATCCATCATTATTTTGCTCACCAAGCCACCCAAGTTCAGACATGGCCATATGTATATCAGTCTTAACCTTGTGCCTCATGGGAACAGTCAAGCCCGAACAGCCAAGCCATGTCTTCCCTGTACCGGAATCAAGCATCCTAGGACCGTTTTCTGGCTATCAGCCGTCTTCAGCCAGGATAGCTTGACCCTAGCGGCTTAGTGAGCACGGGACCCACGTCTGGGCATACCCTTCCCACATAGGGTGAACAGCAAAACACACAAGATGATGGACAGAATGTTGCACAATGGCAAAACATTCACCCCCAGTCACAGATCTGGGTTTAATCCATCGTTATTTTGCTCACCAAGCCACCCCAGTTCAGACATGGCCATATGCAAATCAGTAGTGGCCCTGTGTCTCATGGGAACAGTCCAGCCGGAACTGCAAAGCCATGTCTTTCCTGGACCGGAATCAAGCATCCTAGGACCGGTTTCTGGCTATCAGCCGTCTTCAGCCAGGATAGCTTGACTCCAGTGGCTTAGTGAGCACAGGACCCACGTCTGGGCATACCCTTCCCACATAGGGTGACCAGCAAAACACACAAGATGATGGACGGAATGTTGCACAATGGCAAAAAATTCACCCCCAGTCACAGATCTTGGTTTAATCCATCATTATTTTGCTCACCAAGCCACCCCAGTTCAGACATGGCCATATGCAAATCAGTATTGACCCTGTGCCTCATGGGAACAGTCCAGCCTGAACTGCCAAGCCATGTCTTCCCTGGACAAGAATCAAGCATTCTAGGATCGGTTTCTGGCTAACAGCCGTCTTCTGCCAGGACAGCTGGACTCTAGTGGCTTAGTGAGCACGGGACCCACGTCTGGGCATTCCCTTCCCACATAGGGTGAACAGCAAAACACACAAGATGATGGACAGAATGTTGCACAATGGCAAAACATTCACCCCCATGTCACAGGTCTGGGTTTAATCCATCGTTATTTTGCTCACCAACCCACCCAGTTTAGACATGGCCATATGCAAATCTGTCCTGACCCTGTGCCTCATGGGAACAGTCCAGCCCGAACTGCCAAGCCATGTCTTCCCTGGACCGGAATCAAGCATCCTAGGACCGTTTTCTGGCAATCAGCCGACTTCAGCCAGGATAGCTTGACTCCAGTGGCTTAGTGAGCAAGGGACCAACATCTGGGCATACAGTTCCCACATAGGGTGAACAGCAAAACACACAAGATGATGGACGGAATGTTGCACAATGGCAAAACATTCACCCCCAGTCACAGATCTGGGTTTAATCCATCGTTATTTTGCTCACCAAGCCACCCCAGTTCAGACATGGCCATATGCAAATCAGTCTTGACCCTGTGCCTCATGGGAACAGTTCAGCCCAAACTGCCAAGCCATGTCTTCCCTGGACAGGAATCAAGCATCCTAGGATCGGTTTTTGGCTGTCAGCCGTCTTCAGCCAGGATAGCTTGACTCCAGAGGCTTAGTGAGCACAGGACCCACGTCTGGGAATACCCTTCCCACATAGGGTGAACAGCAAAACACACAAGATGATGGACGGAATGTTGCACAATGGCAAAACATTCACCCCCAGTCACAGATCTGGGTTTAATCCATCATTATTTTGCTCACCAAGCCACCCAAGTTCAGACATGGCCATATGCAAATCAGCCTTGACCCTGTGCCTCATGGGAACAGTCCAGCCCGAACTGCCAAGCCATGTCTTCCCTGGACAGGAATCAAGCCTTCTAGGACCGGTTTCTGGCTAACAGCCGTTTTCAGCCAGGATAGCTTGACTCCAGTTGCTTATGTGAGCACGGGACCCACGTCTGGGTATACCCTTCCCACATAGGGTGAAGAGCAAAAGACACAAGATGATGGATGGAATGTTGCACAATGGCAAAACATTCGCCCCCAGTCACAGATCTGGGTTTAATCCAACGTTATTCTGCTCACCAAGCCACCCCAGTTCAGACATGGCCATATGCAAATCAGTCTTGACCCTGTGCCTCATGGGAACAGTCCAGCCGGAACTGCCAAGCCATGTTTCCTGGACCGGAATCAAGCATCCTAGGACAGGTTTCTGGCTATCATCCGTCTTCAGCCAGAATAGCTTGACTCCAGTGGCTTAGTGAGCACAGGACCCAAGTCTGGGCGTACCCTTCCCACATAGGGTGACCAGCAAAACACACAAGATGATGGACGGAATGTTGCACAATGGCAAAACATTCACCCCCAGTCACAGATCTGGGTTTAATCCATCATTATTTTGCTCACCAAGCCACCCCAGTTCAGACATGGCCATATGCAAATCAGTCTTGAACCTGTGACTCATGGGAACAGTCCAGCCTGAACTGCCAAGCCATGTCTTCCCTGGTCAAGAATCAAGCATTCTAGGATCGGTTTCTGGCTAACAGCCGTCTTCTGCCAGGATAGCTTGACTCCAGTGGCTTAGTGAGCACAGGAACCACGTCTGGGCATACCCTTCTCACATAGGGTGAACAGCAAAACACATAAGATGATGGACGGAATGTTGCACAATGGCAAAACATTCACCCCCAGTCACAGATCTGGGTTTAATCCATCGTCATTTTGCTCACCAAGCCAACCCAGTTCAGACATGGCCATATGCAAATCAGTCTTGACCCTGTGCCTTATGGGAACAGTCCAGCCTGAACTGCCAAGCCATGTCTTCCCTGGAGCGGAATCAAGCATCCTAGGACCGGTTTTTGGCTATCGCCGTCTTCAGCCAGGATAGCTGGACTCCAGTGGCTTAGTGAGCACGGGACCCACGTCTGGGCATTTCCTTCCCACATAGGGTGAACAGCAAAACACACACGATGATGGACGGAATGTAGCACAATGGCAAAACATTCACCCCCAGTCACAGATCTGGGTTTAATCCATCGTTATTTTGCTCACCAACCCACCCCAGTTTAGTCATGGCCATATGCAAATCTGTCCTGACCCTGTGCCTCATGGGAACAGTCCAGCCCGAACTGCCAAGCCATGTCTTCCCTGGACCGGAATCAAGCATCCTAGGACCGTTTTCTGGCAATCAGCCGTCTTCAGCCAGGATAGCTTGACTCCAGTGGCTTAGTGAGCAAGGGACCCACATCTGGGCGTACCCTTCCCACATAGGGTGAACTGCAAAACACACAAGATGATGGACCGAATGTTGCACAATGGCAAAACATTCACCCCCAGTCACAGAACTGTGTTTAATCCATCGTTATTTTGCTCACCAAACCACCCCAGTTCAGACATGGCCATATGCAAATCAGTCTTGACCCTGTGCCTCATGGGAACAGTCCAGCCCGAACTGCCAAGCCATGTCTTCCCTTGACAAGAATCAAGCATTCTAGGACCGGTTTCTGGCTAACAGCCGTCTTCTGCCAGGATAGCTTGACTCCAGTGGCTTAGTGAGCAAGGGACCCATGTCTGGGCATTCCCTTCCCACATAGGGTGAACAGCAAAACACACAAGATGATGGACGGAATGTGGCACAATGGCAAAACATTCACCCCCAGTCACAGATCTGGGTTTAATCCATCGTTATTTTGCTCATCAAGCCACCCCAGTTCAGACATGACCATATGCAAATCAGTCTTGACCCTGTGCCTCATGGGATCAGTCCAGCCGGAACTGCCAAGCCATGTCTTTCCTGGACCGGAATCAAGCATCCTAGGACCGGTTCCTGGCTATCAGCCGTCTTCAGCCAGGATAGCTTGACTCCAGTGGCTTAGTGAGCACAGGACCCACGTCTGGGCATACCCTTCCCACATAGGGTGACCAGCAAAACACACAAGATGATGGACGGAATGTTGCACAATGGCAAAAAATTCACCCCCAGTCACAGATCTTGGTTTAATCCATCATTATTTTGCTCACCAAGCCACCCCAGTTCAGACATGGCCATATGCAAATCAGTCTTGACCCTGTGCCTCATGGGAACAGTCCAGCCTGAACTGCCAAGCCATGTCTTCCCTGGACAAGAATCAAGCATTCTAGGATCGGTTTCTGGCTAACAGCCGTCTTCTGCCAGGACAGCTGGACTCTAGTGGCTTAGTGAGCACGGGACCCACGTCTGGGCATTCCCTTCCCACATAGGGTGAACAGCAAAACACACAAGATGATGGACAGAATGTTGCACAATGGCAAAACATTCACCCCCATGTCACAGGTCTGGGTTTAATCCATCGTCGTTTTGCTCACCGAGCCAACCCAGTTCAGACATGGCCATATGCAAATCAGTCTTGACCCTGTGCCTTATGGGAACAGTCCAGCCTGAACTGCCAAGCCATGTCTTCCCTGGAGCGGAATCAAGCATCCTAGGACCGGTTTTTGGCTATCGCCGTCTTCAGCCAGGATAGCTGGACTCCAGTGGCTTAGTGAGCACGGGACCCACGTCTGGGCATTCCCTTCCCACATAGGGTGAACAGCAAAACACACACGATGATGGACGGAATGTAGCACAATGGCAAAACATTCACCCCCAGTCACAGATCTGGGTTTAATCCATTGTTATTTTGCTCACCAACCCACCCCAGTTTAGTCATGGCCATATGCAAATCTGTCCTGACCCTGTGCCTCATGGGAACAGTCCAGCCCGAACTGCCAAGCCATGTCTTCCCTGGACCGGAATCAAGCATCCTAGGACCGTTTTCTGGCAATCAGCCGTCTTCAACCAGGATAGCTTGACTCCAGTGGCTTAGTGAGCAAGGGACCCACATCCGGGCGTACCCTTCCCACATAGGGTGAACTGCAAAACACACAAGATGATGGACCGAATGTTGCACAATGGCAAAACATTCACCCCCAGTCACAGAACTGTGTTTAATCCATCGTTATTTTGCTCACCAAACCACCCCAGTTCAGACATGGCCATATGCAAATCAGTCTTGACCCTGTGCCTCATGGGAACAGTCCAGCCCGAACTGCCAAGCCATGTCTTCCCTTGACAAGAATCAAGCATTCTAGGACCGGTTTCTGGCTAACAGCCGTCTTCTGCCAGGATAGCTTGACTCCAGTGGCTTAGCGAGCAAGGGACCCATGTCTGGGCATACCCTTCCCACATAGGGTGAACAGCAAAACACACAAGATGATGGACGGAATGTTGCACAATGGCAAAACATTCACCCCCAGTCACAGATCCGGGTTTAATCCATCCTCATTTTGCTCACCAAGCCAACCCAGTTCAGACATGGCCATATGCAAATCAGTCTTGACCCTGTGCCTCATGGGAACAGTCCAGCCTGAACTGCCAAGCCATGTCTTCCCTGGAGCGGAATCAAGCATCATAGGACTGGTTTTTGGCTATCGCCGTCTTCAGCCAGGACAGCTGGACTCCAGTGGCTTAGTGAGCACGGGACCAACGTCTGGGCATTCCCTTCCCACATAGGGTGAACAGCAAAACACACAAGATGATGGACGGAATGTTGCACAATGGCAAAACATTCACCCCCAGTCACAGATCTGGGTTTAATCCATCATTATTTTGCTCACCAAGCCACCCAAGTTCAGACATGGCCATATGTATATCAGTCTTAACCTTGTGCCTCATGGGAACAGTCAAGCCCGAACAGCCAAGCCATGTCTTCCCTGTACCGGAATCAAGCATCCTAGGACCGTTTTCTGGCTATCAGCCGTCTTCAGCCAGGATAGCTTGACCCTAGCGGCTTAGTGAGCACGGGACCCACGTCTGGGCATACCCTTCCCACATAGGGTGAACAGCAAAACACACAAGATGATGGACAGAATGTTGCACAATGGCAAAACATTCACCCCCAGTCACAGATCTGGGTTTAATCCATCGTTATTTTGCTCATCAAGCCACCCCAGTTCAGACATGGCCATATGCAAATCAGTAGTGGCCCTGTGCCTCATGGGAACAGTCCAGCCGGAACTGCAAAGCCATGTCTTTCCTGGACCGGAATCAAGCATCCTAGGACCGGTGTCTGGCTATCAGCCGTCTTCAGCCAGGATAGCTTGACTCCAGTGGCTTAGTGAGCACAGGACCCACGTCTGGGCATACCCTTCCCACATAGGGTGACCAGCAAAACACACAAGATGATGGACGGAATGTTGCACAATGGCAAAAAATTCACCCCCAGTCACAGATCTTGGTTTAATCCATCATTATTTTGCTCACCAAGCCACCCCAGTTCAGACATGGCCATATGCAAATCAGTCTTGACCCTGTGCCTCATGGGAACAGTCCAGCCTGAACTGCCAAGCCATGTCTTCCCTGGACAAGAATCAAGCATTCTAGGATCGGTTTCTGGCTAACAGCCGTCTTCTGCCAGGACAGCTGGACTCTAGTGGCTTAGTGAGCACGGGACCCACGTCTGGGCATTCCCTTCCCACATAGGGTGAACAGCAAAACACACAAGATGATGGACAGAATGTTGCACAATGGCAAAACATTCACCCCCATGTCACAGGTCTGGGTTTAATCCATCGTTATTTTGCTCACCAACCCACCCAGTTTAGACATGGCCATATGCAAATCTGTCCTGACCCTGTGCCTCATGGGAACAGTCCAGCCCGAACTGCCAAGCCATGTCTTCCCTGGACCGGAATCAAGCATCCTAGGACCGTTTTCTGGCAATCAGCCGACTTCAGCCAGGATAGCTTGACTCCAGTGGCTTAGTGAGCAAGGGACCGACATCTGGGCATACAGTTCCCACATAGGGTGAACAGCAAAACACACAAGATGATGGACGGAATGTTGCACAATGGCAAAACATTCACCCCCAGTCACAGATCTGGGTTTAATCCATCGTTATTTTGCTCACCAAGCCACCCCAGTTCAGACATGGCCATATGCAAATCAGTCTTGACCCTGTGCCTCATGGGAACAGTTCAGCCCAAACTGCCAAGCCATGTCTTCCCTGGACAGGAATCAAGCATCCTAGGATCGGTTTTTGGCTGTCAGCCGTCTTCAGCCAGGATAGCTTGACTCCAGAGGCTTAGTGAGCACAGGACCCACGTCTGGGCATACCCTTCCCACATAGGGTGACCAGCAAAACACACAAGATGATGGACGGAATGTTGCATAATGGCAAATCATTCACCCCCAGTCACAGATCTGGGTTAAATCCATCATTATTTTTCTCACCAAGGCACCCCAGTTCAGACATTGCCAAATGAAAATCAGTCTTGACCCTGTGCCTCATGGGAACAGTCCAGCCCGAACTGCCAAGCCATGTCTTCCCTGGACAGGAATCATGCATTCTAGGACCGGTTTCTGGCTAACAGCCGTCTTCAGCCAGGATAGCTTGACTCCAGTGGCTTAGTGAGCAAGGGACCCACATCTGGGCATACCCTTCCCACATAGGGTGAACAGCAAAACACACAAGATGATGGACGGAATGTTGCACAATGGCAAAACATTCACCCCCAGTCACAGATCTGGGTTTAATCCATCGTTATTTTGCTCACCAAGCCACCCCAGTTCAGACATGGCCATATGCAAATCAGTCTTGACCCTGTGCCTCATGGGAACAGTCCAGCCCGAACTGCCAAGCCATGTCTTCCCTGGACCGGAATCAAGCATCCTAGGACCGGTTTCTGCTGCCAGCCGTCAGATAGCAATAGAAAGTAATGACCACAATCACAAACAGAATTATCATTTTTCTAGTCCTTAGCAAAAGCAAATCCTAAAATCATCTAATAAACATTTTCAGGGCTCCTATGCATTGCAGTGACCATCCATTTTTAAAAAAACTAACAGGACATCTGTAATAAAAACATTTTCCAATTGACTGTTACATTTTCTTTTTATGATGGCTAGAACATCAATCATATCTGGGACCAGGAGGACCACACAGGGCCATAGGAATTAGAACGAAGAGCTGCAAAGGGCTGCTCCTCCTCAAAAATGGGACGACTAAAGGGGTACAATATTTACAAGAAAAATAAGGAGTCCTTGGGGAAATTGAAGCCGCTGTACAACCAACCAGAGGGGAGTCTTCTCCCTGGGTCCGTTTGAGCCTCACAGGCAGGCTCTCGTTGTTTCCAAGGTGGAGCTGCACAACTCGCAACTCAAGAATCACAGCCCAGTTTCAAGGAAAAAGTCTCTTCTTTCAGGGTAGGGCAGTCACCCACCAGGCAAATGTTCTTAGCGATCCTGTCCAGTGTCTCAGGATGTGCACCAGTTTTCTTCACTTCAATCTAACAGGCACCAGAGACACAGCACCTGTACCCTAATCTCAAGTCCTTCCCTAACTCCTGTATTGTTCTGCTGGTGCACTGCTCATTCGTTGGGGCAAAACATTTCATCCAGTGTGCTCAGGCACCTCTTGACCAACAAAAAAAGGGCAAACTTGTATTCACTTTAGGACCAGGATAACACACAAGATAATGAACGGAATGTTGCACAATGGCAAAACATTCACCCCCAGTCACAGATCTGGGGTTAATCCATCGTTATTTTGCTCACCAAGCCACCCCAGTTCAGACATGGCCATATGCAAATCAGTCTTGACCCTGTGCCCCATGGGAACAGTCCAGCCCGAACTGCCAAGCCATGTCTTCCCTGGAGCGGAATCAAGCATCCCAGGACCGGTTTTTGGCTATCAGCCGTCTTCAGCCAGGATAGCTGGACTCCAGTGGCTTAGTGAGCACGGGACCCACGTCTGGGCGTTCCCTTCCCACATAGGGTGAACAGCAAAACAAACAAGATGATGGACGGAATGTTGCACAATGGCAAAACATTCACCCCCAGTCCCTCAATCTCCTCATATAAGCAGGCGGACCAGAATGTGCAAGCCCTAGCCATTATAGGCCTAAAAATTGTCCAGAAGACTTTTTCATTGGTCCTCATAAATTGCTACCGGAATCCCTGCAAATCTTCAAAAGTACTTGCTGTGGGGACCCTGTGTTTGACCATCAAGACAATCATTGAATCTTATCCGTACATAAAAATATACTGGTAGGCGACTCTAACACCAAATACCTGAGCCATCGCCACAATACCGGACCGAGAAATAATGAACACGACCAATTCAACAATATACTCACCATATACGGTCCAAAATCGGCAGACCAGATTCTGACGGACACCTGTCCACGTTTAAGAAAATCTCTACAATCGACTACATCTTCATCTCAAGTGGTTTAATTAATTATCTTCAGAGCTTTGACATCGTACATCGCATAGAAAGTGATCATAAACCCCTGGTGATAAATATGAATTTAAATCACCAGATAGCAGATACAGGTCAGGAGCTAGGCCACTCTACAGAGGATGAATTAATGAATGTGGTAAAGCGAATTGAGTGGCAGCCTTTTCACTTGCCCAAGGTGGCAAAATGGCTTAATGATGTAAATCTTCGATTACAGGAACATCATCCAGGGAATCTTCTCCTAGCAAATTGGGATCTGATGACCAGAGAGCTGGGAGTACTTCTCAAGGGCCACAGAGGTCTCCCAAAGTGATTTCAACAACTTCCAAGCCACATTAACAAATCTTTTTCAGAACAAAGCATTAACCTCACACAGAAGAATCTGAGGAAGAAATCTAGCCTGTTTAAACTAAATTCAACATACGGATATCTACTTGCAGTAAAGGAAGCACGGAATGCCCACAACAAAACAATCTGGGACCTGAAACATGCTCAGCAAGACAAGGAATGGAAAAAGATCTTCTTAATGCTTAAAGAAGGATCCTCAGCTTGATTCTGGCGGTACGTGAACACATTAAAATCCCTCGGACCCCCGAGGTCAAACGTGGTCTTGGCACATGTGAGGGAGAACCATTTGAGAACTCAGTTTCTGGCACAAAACCTTACACCCAGCACAGTCTCTGTTTCATAGAATAGAGACGAACATCAAACCTCTATTCAACCAAGGGACATTGTAAGACTAATAAAATCTATGAAATCGAGTGCGGCGCTAGGCCCAAATGGCCTTCCTGAAGGGATTTTCCAAACCACTCCAGAGGGCTGAGCAACACTACTGACCCCACTATTCAACACTGCATATACCCTCGGAAAAACTCCTGAAGCTTGGAAGGGATTACTACAATGCCCTATTCACAAAAAAAGGAGACTGTCTAAACCCAAACAACTATCTCCTAAAGCTCTGTTAGACCGGGAAGCTAAAGCGTATGCACGCATCCTTCCGAAAAAACTGGAAAATTGGGCTGAAGAAAATGAGTTGCTCCCTTTCTTTCAAACAGCCTTCCGAGGTGGTGCCGCAACAACGGTCAACATAATTGCTCTATCTGCCCTCTGTCACAATGCTACCCAGCCACATCAACCTCCACTCTTTTGCTGCTTTGTTGATCTAACTGCAGCCTTCGACAAGGTGGACAGACAATTGCTGTGGAAGAAACGAGCGTATTGGGGCATTTCATCTTCACTCCTAACCACCATAATGTATCTCTATTCGGAAACCTGGGTACAAGAAAAAACAGGCCCCACGTCTCTCTCAGCCAAAATCTGTACGGCAGGTGGTTTGAAACAAGGTTGTGTGCTTGATTCCCTCCTTTTCAACCTGTATACTGATGATCTGGGAAAAGCTCTCGTCAACAGATGCCTGCCCCTCCTTTATTAGGCAGCCGACCTCTACACATTCTTCTGTATGCAGTGGACATTGTCATCATGGAATACACTAAAGTGTGCCTCCAACGAGTTTTGACCAGTTTCATGAATACTGCATATACAATCACCTTATCAATGCAGATAAGGCCAAGATCATAATAACAGGCCAAAACACAAAAAACGTATCACATGCTCCATTGGCTCCAGGATAGTTAACTCAGTGCAGAAATATAAGTACTTGGGGATCTGGTTAACGGAAACAGCAAAACCCACCGTTCATAAAAAGGATCTGACTAATAATTCGACGCCCATAACGTAAGGTTTAATAAAATTGAACAACAAGCTAAAAAGTCTGCAGAGGCCCTCAGAAAGGCCACTCAAGTCTCTCTTCTCCCAGTACTTTCGTATAGGCATCAAGCGTTTCTGGGCGCTTGTTCAGAAACCCAAGAGCCGGCTCAATGTGTGGCCTACAAAAGAAGTTTTCAACTCCCAATATACCTCTCCAGGGCGAGACTTAGGTAGGAGCGTGGGTTAGTCAAACAATCACTAACCCTTGAGGCCGACTTCTTAAAATACTACATTTTAATTTTGAAATCTCTGGGGAATTCCTTGAAAAGCTGCCTCAGAGTCACATTTGAAAAAACTGGATCGCCATGGAATAAGCAGCTCATGGGAGCCATGGTCTCCATTGAAATAAACAAACCAGCACTCGCTCTGCCTTGTATTTCATACACTACCTGGAAAATGTGTATCAATAAACAAGTCCAACAAGTTTCGTTCCAGCAAGTCCAGGCAACATTAAAAACATTACCCTTCCAGATACCGCTGAATTACTTATATTTAATAAATAAACCTCAGCACTACCTTTCCGGCCTGCTTAACACTATGGCTAGAAGAGAGTTTATGTACATGCCACTGCTGTCACTTCCAATCACGGACTTTAGCAGGGCCTGGGCAAACCAAAACACAGAAGGAGCATGCCATCTGTACGAATATAAATGAGATTCTTGGCTACACCTCCTGTGCTGCTGCCCGACTTTATCCACTGAAAGGAGTATCCTTCTTAGAGAACTTTGCTTGAGAGAAAAAGTAACCACCTGCCAGGAGGCCTCTGCAGTATGCTTCATACAAAAAGAACCTTATATTCTGCCCGCTACGGAAGATTTGTACAAAATATCAGGGGTGCTATGTACCCTGGCATGGCCTCCCGACCCAGCTCTCGAACTGTCCAAACGCTGATGCCGGATTACTTTAAACAAAGGTCTGCGAAAGAACACTCTTCTACAAAGTCTCAAAGCACAAACACTTAATGAGAAAAAGAGATCCAGTGTAAAGAATGGAAACCAAATTAGTTTTGGTAATTAGAAGGAGCTAGTAGGGTGACATTCTGTCATGGGACTAGCCAAAAGACAATACCCAATTGCAAACATGATAAGAATCCCCTAGTCAGATGGTTGCATTAATTATTTCACTTTCTTTTACCTCTATGAATTTCGATGTCCTTTTTCGTTTTATTGTAATGCAATGGTTTTAATCAACTTATGCAAACAAATACATTTCAATTTCAATTTCAGTACCTCTCATCTCACCATAGCCCATCTCTCACGTATATTACATTTGTTTTATAGCACCTCTCATACCAGTGTAGGGTGTTGGAGCACTTTCCATCACACATGTATACAGAGACAATGAATCATACATGTATAAATCAGTGTATAGAAAATGTTACATAAGGCAATGGTGACTGCAAGGTGTAGGATTCACATGTCATGCATACTGGTAGGCACTCTTTAAGAGTGCTTGGTCTGGAGAAGCACAAACTCAGAATTCAGAACATAACACAGTGGTTAAGGTTGACTTTAATAATACAAATTTATTTCTACTCAAACAAACCTTTTTTTAGCAACATCAGGATTTTATTTATTTTATTTATTTATTTAATTTGTATAGCGCGACAGCTACCCACCAAGGGGTTTCCCGGCGCTAGTAGTTCAGAAATGCGTATTTTGCCAGTCAATATCAGATGTTAAAAAGCCACGTTTTTAATGCTTTCCTAAACTTCACATGGCTGACTTCCGAACGTAAGGAATGAGGCATCTTGTTCCAGAGGGATGGGCCTAAGAAGGCAAAGGATCTTCCCCCCATCCGTGATAATTTGATTTTGGGAATAATGAAATTGTTAGCGGTTGCTGATCTAAGGACTCTCGAAGGTAAGTAAGGATGCACAAGGTTCCGCAGATATTTAGGAACAGTTCCAGTTGAAATTTTGTGCATAAAGCATAAGGATTTGAACCTAATCCTATTTTCAATTTTCAACCAATGGAGGTCACGGATGTATTTTGAAAAGAAGTCTCGCCGCTGCATTTTGTACTAATTGCAGCCTTCTGATTGTAGCTTTCTTTGCCCCTAGGTACAGCACATTACTATAATCTAGCCTTGAAGTAATCAAGGCATTGATGACAGTTTTTTTGGTGCCATCAGGGAGCATCCAGCAGATCTTCTTTAGCCATTTTAAGACTGCAAAACATGTAGCAGAAGTCTTAACGGCTTGCTGGTGCATATCGAAAGATTCGTCAATGATGAAAGATAATGAAAGACTGACAAAAACACAACTCTCTATCCTGTACCAGGCAGCTTGCATGCAGCTCTTTGATGGTAGTTCATTGCTCACTGTGCTAGATTACAATTGTAACTTATGAACTTCACAGAAACAAAATAATCTCTGTGACAAAAGCAATAACCCACTGAGCTATGCACATAAAATATTGTTATTTTATATGCATGCACGTTCTTTGCAGCAAGCTTATTAACCCTCTGTGCTGCTTCAGACGAGTCAAAACTTCCACTAGGCAAAACTTCCATCTCTCTCCAGCAGTTACATGATTCACTAGAGTTATTGTGACGCTTTTATTGTTGCCTGAAAATTGCTGAATATATATGGAACATTGCAGTGCTTTTAGAACTGCTGCACTGCCACAAAACCATCCCCCACTAAATAAACGGGTCCTTCACCCTCCCAGCCTCCCGGGGGAAAACGCCTGATGCCAGGTACTGTCAGTCCGGCCTTGCATGTTGCACAATCATCTCAACTAAAAAATAACATAAATCAGCTATAGTCTTGTCTACAACCAGTCCGGGGCACAATTAACAGAGACATTAAGATTGCCAGTGAATGAGCAGTTGGCTTCTCACACGTCAACCAGCTCAACGGAATACAAAAGCTTTTTTAACCTCCAAAACGAACAATGCAAGAATAATAACTTTTCTCATGGACTACCTCGTGCAGAATGCGCCCAGCCTAGACACATCTCTGAGCCGAACTCTTTAGAGGAAAGTCTTCCAGTCCTGAAACTGGGCCTGATGAAAATCACAGTCTGCTAATCACAAGATGATTGTCGGAACCAGCGTCCACATTCAAGGCTGCACTGATACCTTGCTGATGAATATCTGGTCGCATAAGAGATGACATGATTCTGCCTACCTACAAGGTCATTCACAAAAACAGAGAGAAAACAGTGCAGCCTGCAATGGATTTTGCACGCTCTCGGGAATAGACGTGCATGGAAATTAATGACTCGCCATATTCATTTGGTAAATGTATAACCTAATACTGCTCGATGAACCACAACGTATGGCTTGTCATGGAAGCCATACACTGAACAGAAAATATAGTGGAAAGTTCCTGCCCTGTTCATGGGCAGATGTAGTGGTTCTTACACTCCTTGTTCTTCTCCCTGGACCGCATTTTGGCTGAAATTGACAAAATGCCCGAAACACGCCTCTCTACCTTGTCGGCAGAGCGGATTTGACTCCCAAAGTGCCTGAACAAACGGGTGAATGAACTCTCCATGAACCGCCCCTGAAATGAGCAGTCAGTCCGTGGACCGTAGGACTTTTGCTGCTGCTGCCGCCTGCCTTGTTTTTCATCATGGCTGGTGGAAGGTGTGCGACGGACGACCTTTTGTGCATTTATGCCGCAGTTCGCTTCTGCTTGCCGCGGAATGGGAAAAGTTACAATGCCCTACACATATGCATTAGGTAGCACTGCAGTAAGGCATAGGCTGCGATCCCTGTGGCACACCGCTTGAAATCTTCCGGCTAACAACCTCATCGTCTTTCTCTTACACAATTTGAATTGTTACTTTGTTACTTTATGTGTGAGTGTGTTTTGTTATTGTGGCAGGAGTGAGCAACATGAATTAACAAAGTAACTGACTGCGCCAGAAACTAGGGGATTTTGCTTTCTGTGACAATCGAATGCCCAAAAAACACATGGTGGGTGGAACATCCCCTTCAGAGTTTCTGATGCATACTATTATATTAACTTGCAGGCTGTGAGGCACAGTTTACAGGATACGATTAATTAATTATGCATAATACCTTGTTTTTTAAGAGAGTGGGCCGAGTATATGTAACAACAACCTGTTTATGCATCATTGCCTTTCTGAAGTTTACAATTACGTTCAGATGTATTAATGTAAACTGCCCTTGAATTCCATTTAAAACTCATTAGTGTACCACACACGGTTATGTGAGCTGGTGTTTAGAAATTCAGACCCTGTGCTTGCTCAAGAGCTTTCCCCTTTGTTTGCTCTGAACTGCGTTACTTGATAGTCCATGCGAGTTGTTAACCTTAGATTATAAGGACCACTGGAAAGAATCAACAATTTATAAACACTCAGTGATATCTGCTGCTTAGGAATTATTCATTGTATTTGTAATTAGATTGAGCAAGTACATTTTACTTTCTCCATAGGTGACAATGCTCCCAGATCTGACCCCATTTCTGTGCGAAGTATTAGTGGAGCATGCACGTAGAGAAACGTAGCATACATTATTA
This sequence comes from Lissotriton vulgaris, assembly GCF_964263255.1. NCBI lineage: Eukaryota > Metazoa > Chordata > Amphibia > Caudata > Salamandridae > Lissotriton > Lissotriton vulgaris. The sequence goes on from NC_141694.1 coordinate 556,695,561, forward strand.
AATGTTCTAAATTAAGCACCTTCATTCTAGACATTTCATGAAAATTGCATTACTGTATCCAGAGAAGAACACTATACATGACCTGAACCTATTTTCCATGTGTTTCTTTTCCTACTACTCTAACTTACATTTTAATTTCTTCTGTTGCCAGTTAAGAGCAGTTGATCAACAATTGCAAAGTGAAATAAGTATGCAATAAACTAGCTGCCTGTTGGAAATGGTCCATGGAGTGGGTAACATTTTCGTTCTGAGGGAGATATTCTGAGAAAGTACATCTAGAGAAGCCCAAGCAGTCAGCTTAAATTCCTAAGTCAAATTGTTTGAATACTGCTTGTTGTGGCTCCTTAACAGATCAGCATCTGTCCTTTAATTGATAAAGCTGATAGCTTCCCTGAGCTTTCATATACTTGTAGTGTTCAATTTGTTCAGCCCACCACTTTGAAAGTATTATAATGGTGTCACAAAGGTGCTTTTTTTTGCCAGCGCAGGCGACATGCATTTTGTGGGTGTTAAAATGGCCTGATGAGGCAGAACTTGCCAGGCTCCATAATGGCTGCGTGCTAAATTGTTTCCTTGAGCCGTCTGCATCTATCCGGCAATATTTGCACCTCCCCCGGGACCCGCTGCGCACATTTTGGTGTGAGGTGTGCATTAATGTTGGGGCTACGTTCTGCCGCAAAGAGAAAGTCGGAGCATTTTTCCCCAGCGACTGTGACGGCAAGTGACGGCACTCCAGCAGTGGTCTTCGCGCCCGCCATATTGCAATAGGAAAACATAGCCCATTTTCCATCCGCTGCAGAGTGCCGTGAACTGCCAGATATTTGCACCAGCCACCACGGTGTGGGGAGCCAATAGAGACCCACGGCCGTGCGGAAATGACATCCCATCAGCCGTACAAATCACGATGCCCCAAACAGCCCATCAGACCGCAGAGGAGAAACCACCCACCTGGAGATGGCAGAAGCACAACAGGGGTGCACAAAACCAGACTCCCGGGCCCCTCCACCCGGTCTGGACCTCAATGGATCCCGCTCTTCAAGCCATTCTGGTGCTGTACCTCATCCACTACCAGCAAATAATGGACTGTCGCGGACAACGCCGCAGGCACACAATTACACAACTCCGCTCACAACCACAACACACAACTCCTGTGCTGATATACGGTTCCTGTCCACATCAGACACTCTGGCGAGGACAGGAACGAATTCCCCCAGTCTACCCACACATAGACTACCTGTCAGAAAATCACCCCTCTGCATCCGGGCCACACATCAACTGCAAAATCACTGCAATCTCCTGGTCACGATCACATCACTGCAGCGGTGAAGACGTGGGAAAACCTGTGAACAATATAGTAGGCAGGGCCGGCGCCAGGCATGGGCAGTCCACAACGATTCACAAGGCTCCACCTACACCCTGCACACACCTTGCACCCCACACCCATTTGGGAACATGCTGTGTGCTCCTCCTGTGCCGCCCCTGCACAATTCATATGCCAGGTGTACCCAGAACCTGCACCTCACACCAGTGCCGGACTGGGAACCAAAACCGGCCCGGCAAAGTGCAGGCCGACCGAGCTCTTTGCCGGGGCCAGTTTTCGGCCGATTTTGTTACAGGGCCGATTTTGCAGCTATACTGCATAAACGACCCTGTAACAAAAACGGCCCCCAGGGGCCCAAAACCAGCCCCCACCCTTGTGGGGTACCAGTGGATTACCCGGTGCCCGCAACGGCCAGTCTGCCCGTGCCTCACACACCAAAGGACAAGGGAGCCTGTTTTTGAAGGTGGTGTTAAAAGGAACACCCTGCACAGAAGCTCAGGGGCTGGATAACCCTCCTCCTCACACCTACCTTCCACTCATTTGAAGCAAACTGAGTATCACAAAATGAAGACTCACACTGCATATGAACGGATCACTGAAATAATATCGAGGGACAAAATATCGACTTGCAAAAATATTGTGGACAAAATATCGACAGTCAAAATATCGAGTTTGTATCTACAAACAGGTAAGTACAAAAATATCGAGTACAAAATATCGTTTACAATAATATAGTTGTAAAAAATATCGACTTTATTAAAAACAGTGTTAAATTAAATTAATATTAAAATGTAATTACTAAAAAACACTTAAAAATACTTAAATTAACTTATAATAATTAAATAATAAAAAAATAATAAAAATATTTTTTTACAATCTTATTTGTTAAAACATATATATATAGTAACGTACTATAATTAAATAAGATACTAATATATTACCGTGCGATACCAGAAGTGTAAAAAATACTATTCCCACTCCAAAGAGTGCAAGCGTAGGGAAAGCGTTGGATAGCGTAAGGGTTAAAATTACTATTCCCACTCCAGTGGGTGCAACAGTAGGGAAAACTGACCCTGAACCCTAAAAATACCCCTTTACCCAAAAACCCAAAACTGACCCTGAACCCTAAAAATACCCCTTTACCCAAAAACTGAAAACTGACCCTGAACCCAAAAAATACCCCTTTACCCATGAACTGAAAACTGACCCTGAACCCTAAAAATACCCCTTTACCCAAAAACTGAAAACTGACCCTGAACCCTAAAAATACCCCTTTACCCAAAAACTGAAAACTGACCATGAACCCTAAAAATACCCCTTTACCCATGAACTGAAAACTGACCCTGAACCCTAAAAATACCCCTTTACCCATGAACTGAAAACTGACCCTGAACCCTAAAAATACCCCTTTACCCATGAACTGAAAACTGACCCTGAACCCTAAAAATACCCCTTTACCCATAAACTGAAAACTGACCCAGAACCCTAAAAATACCCCTTTACCCAAAAACTGAAAACTGACCCTGAACCCTAAAAATACCCCTTTTCCCAAAAACTGAAAACTGACCCTGAACCCTAAAAATACCCCTTTACCCAAAAACTGAAAACTGACCCTGAACCCTAAAAATACTCCTTTACCCAAAATTAATTAATATTATTTAATTACCAATTAATTATTAATTAACAATAACAATAAAGTAAATATATTAGCACATTAGCTGTAATTAAATTAATTTAATAATTAATATTATTTTTCCCAATTAATAAATTAACAATAACTAAAAATTATATATATAAATACATTACTCTAATTAATGTAATTAACTAATTAATATTATTTAATTACCAATTAATTACTAATTAAAAATATGTACAACATTATATTAATTAATTAACTAATTAATATTAATTAATTACCAATTAATTATTAATTAAAAATATTTACAAACCTATATTAATTAATTAATTATTATTAAATTACTCCCCACCCTTATCCCCTATTAACCCAACATCCCGCTACTAAACATTAACTACAATTTATATTACTATTAATAAAAAAAAAAAATGTTAACCTTTTTTCTACATATTATCGAAATTTTTTACTTTGACTATTTATATATATTTTGTCTTGTCAATTTTTTTCAGTTGATATTTTTGTACTCGATATTTCTTTATCATTATTTTAATCGATATTTTGACCAACGATATTTTTGTTGTCGATATTTTATTATTGTCGATATTTTTAACTCGATATTTTGTCCATTCGATATTTTGGAGTCGATATTTTGTCTGTGCACCCATATGAACATCCAATGAACTATTCACACTGCCTGTCAAGTCACCCGCAAACACCCCACACTGACACTGTGCCACATACTCGTACCATAGGTCAGCAGCAAAGGAGGATAATGAATGGGCCAGCCAAAAGTGAAGTAGATGGTGCTGGAAAACCATGGACCAAGCCACATAGCATGTGTACATCAAATGCAAGAGAAGGAACAGACCACACCACCCTTCAGCCATCAAATCAGACATGGGTTACACAATGAGTGGAATTAAACCAAAGTGACCCCTGTGCAACAACTCAGGGAGACAGCAAGGCAAGGTATGCATAGTCACAGGGATGATAAGAAGTGTCTGAAGTCAAACAGTGACCAGCCACACATCTGTGTCAACTTACTTGACAATTGTATGTCACCAGCACAACACACATTGCTCATTGTTAGATTCCCTGACTGTAAAACACAAGTAGGACCTTCAGACATACCCTCCTCTACCCATCTCACACCTGCAACACTCAACAACATTGTTAAACACACAGAATGGTGCAAATGATGTCCTGTGAGTTCACTGACAACCAATCACACTCCCTGGGGTTGAAGAACCGGGTTTTAGAACCCAGCGGCGCTAGGGAAAACGCCCGATGTCTTCGGATTCCCCTGTCTCGGCAAACAGAGACACGGGACCCTTCTTGATGACGTCAAAGACCAAAGTTTATTGGCTGCAACCAGGAACAGAGATCTACGAAGCACAACACAGGTGGTTCGCTAGAGACTGCACAAATTCAATGAGCGAAGCATGGTCTTTTATGCCAAAAATCACATTCCGGGCTAGCATCAATTACTTACAAACTGACCAATGAAACGGTGACATTTCAAAAAAAGCGCATGACAACAATCCCACTTTCCGTTGTCCAGCCACCAGAAATGACCAAGCAAATTCCAATATTCCTGTTCGATCAGGCCGGACAAACCCATCATAAAATCTCAACCCAAATCAGTGATTATGTCGTAAAGGAAGGAACAGAAACAAGATAGAAAGTTGGGTGCAGTGTACCATAAACTCAGCAATGTCCTACTCTTTGATCTCTATCTAACCAACTGCTTAACAAGGAACTGGCTCAGCGAGGTCAGCCTCGGGCAAGGGAGTCAGTTCGGCCAGGTCACACAGGAGTCAGCTAAGGTACACGTGTACTAAAGACTCGTTCGGCCATAGTCATTGGCCTATGTGAGGGCAACCACACAAAATGGCTGCCACACACAAAATGGAGCCCAAAGGTGCAAATAAAACCCATAATACGTAGTGTTCTCATTGATCGATTATGATGACAACACTCGTACACACCGCACTCGTGTTTTGCGGTCCGCTGATACCAAAATCGTCTATATCCGACGACCTTCATTGAACGGGTTCAAAATCTCCGAACCACAGACCCTCAGAGTTACAGAACCACAGACCCTCCTTTTGCCCTTACATAGGCAACAAACACAAACCCATGTCAATCTGAATCCAGGTCTATATTCATCAGATCATCAAGATGTTGCTGTAGCATCATCCTAGTACTTAGTAACTCTCTCTGGGCTGGTCTACTCGCACACAAAGTAGCACAGAGGCCACATATAGCAGGAGCACACTGTACACAGAGACAGAACAGGAAAAGGATAGCTAAGATCATCCCAATGACCATCAGAATCTTCCATCCCCACATGGATAACAATCCCCAAAACCATCCCACCAACGACCAATCTCCCTTGTCTATATGTACAGACTCAGAGATCTTATGTAGTTTGGAAATGGCCTGGAAGACTGTCGGAGCGTTGTCTGGAATGAAAACGCAGCAGCTCGATTTAATCAGTTTACAGACTCCACCTCTATCTTCAAGTATAACATCAAGAGCAACTCTATTCTGAAGTGTCATAAGTCGATCCGACTGGAGCTCAGCAGTCAAGTTACTAAGGGCACCGGCAATTTCGACTATGGTGGACTCAACCGCTCTCGTCAACTGTCGAATGTTACTGCTGTTTGCCATAGGTCCCCAGAACGGCAGAAAACCCTTAAAGAAATCTCCCAACTCTTGCCCTGCGGTATCTTCCTTACTGAAGACACCTCTAGCAACTCTCGTCTTATGGTAATCTGCCGCAGCTGTAAAAGTGAGAGGCAACAGGAAAGAAACAAAACATGTGCCAGAGAAATCAGGGGGCAACCATGTATATGCTTTGTCGTAACAGATGAAATAGGTACCCTTAGCTGCTAGGAATGCTGGGGAAGTCTGAGACGCAAATACATAAGTCTCAGTGCAAGCACTCTTCCCTAACTGAGCTCTCGGATTTTTGCCATTACCCTGCAGACAATAATGACCCTGATGGGGCACTATCCAAATCGGAGGTGAACTTTTCGCTCGCTGGTTAACACTCAGACTAACTCCATATCCAGTAACGTTCCAACCAATGTATGCTTGTGTCTCATCTCTCGGGATAGTCTCATAGGAACTAATTCCTCTAATCATGTCGACTATGCCCTTGACCAGAGCACTAGTCTTTGGACTATCTTTCACAGAACGTTGGGGATAGACACTATGAGCATAAATGAACATTGTTCTGTATGCCCAAATAGAACCATTGTAGCTGAAAGGTAAAACCAGGTAAGGAATACCTTTACGGTCGTATGGGGCATGAGGCCACACACCCAACAGTTTGTCGTGTTCATTACTAGCTGGTGTTGGTGCAGAAGCTGAACAAAAGAATTGTTAGCAAATTCCAATCTTCTAACTATTTCATGTTCGGGCAGAGGGTGAAAAGAAAGAGAAGAAATAGTAGGAGGAGGTATAGGTTGCGTAGTGGGCACAAGCGTCACTTTAAACGAAAATGTCACAAAACCAATTAAAAATATCGTTAAGCTCAGAAACATAAATAAACACAATATAAAAAATCTTTTTCGTGTCATTAGTTTGCAAATTTTGCTCTTAAAACTTATTCTCTCAACAGGTCTCTCCATCTTGAAAAACTCCATCCTCTCTAATTGCTGCTCGCGGTGGTAGGGTGTTCTATGCTAAGAAATGCCTCTGTCAGCCCAGCGCAACTCCCTTAGGCCAACCAGAACCGTCGACCTAGTGTCTGAGGCTTGCACTCCAAAGACTTCGGCAACCGCGACCCTACAGCTGAACCCGGATGGCGGTTCGAAAAACAAAAATCAAAGTAATTCCTCGGAGTAGAGTTAACCTGCAAACAGAAAAATCATAAAAACTTTATTTATTTATTTGTCCCATGACTCTCGGTCGCAAATTATAACAGTCTTTGCCAGGCAATGTCTGTTCCCGGAACAAAAGTTCAGGTTCAGTAGTGTTCAAACGATTCAAAGGAGGCACAGCTTCTTGTAGAAGATCGTCACTTTCTTAATCAGTGTTCGTTCCAATCAAACGGGCATCGCTGAATGGCAGAAAACGAGGCACGGTCTCGGTCTCAGAGTCTGGAAGTCCTTTCTGGACCCACTGGTCGTACGGAAGGGGCAAAGGAGCCCTTTTGCAGTGTACGCCGTGGATCCAATTCTTTTTCCCGTGCACTCGTACTGCGGAACGTGTAGACAATAAAACTAGGAAGGGTCCTGTCCAGTGGAGCTGCTCGTTCTTGGTTCGCTGAAAATTCTTCACGAGCACCCACGCGCCAGGTTCAATGGCGTGCCCTGGATCTTCAGAAGCCTGTGGTAACGAATCGTGAACCTGTTGATGCAAAACACGCAATTTAGCCGTCAATTCGTACAGGTAGTCAAGCAACACAGGGTGTTTGAGCTCACTAAATTTTGTCGGCCTCGGCACTCCCCAAATGTTCGCCGGGCGACCGAACATAACTTCATACGGACTCAAACCCATTTGTGAATGCACAGTCATTCTAGTGGACAAAAGGGCTAGTGGCAAAGCATCTGGCCATTGTAAACCAGAGCTCGCTTGAATTTTGGCTAACTTCAGTTTTAGAGTGCCGTTATAGCACTCGACTAGACCAGCTGATTGGGGATGATATGCAGCGTGGAACTTCTGTCGAATACCTAACCCATCACATACTCTCTTCATCACTTGACCCACAAATTCACTCCCATTGTCACTCCAGATCATTCTTGGCCATCCAAACCTAGGGAAAAACTCTTTGATAAGGGCTTTCGCTGTGGATAAGGCAGTATTGTCCTTCAAAGGGTAGGCTTCCACCCATCTAGAAAAGGAGCAAACAACCACCAACACATACTTTAGGTTGTTGCACCTCTCCATGTGGATGAAATCTAGCTGCAAAGCCTCAAACGGATACGTTGGAGGAGCAAAATGACCAGCCGGAGTCAAAGTTCCCATACCAGGATTATACATCAAACACACCATACAGTTCTTAACCAGATTCTTTGCACACTTAGGAATTCCAGTATTCTGCCAAACTAGAGCCAACAACTTGCATATCGCTTTCACGCTAATATGTGCCATTCCATGAGCCATCGTAACAACTGGAAGCACATACGCGTCGGGTAGCAACCATCTCTGATGTTCTGACAAATCAATCCAACAATCATTCGAATCCAGTTTACCCTTACTCTCTCTCCATTCATTCAACTCTTTCTCTGTAGCCTCAGCTTGGATGGTTTTCACACTCTCAATCGTATCTTCACACATACTTCCATCTGGAACCCATCTCACTGTACCCACAACATACATTCGACTCATCACATCTCTCGCAGTTTCTTTCGCGACTTTATCTGCAAACGCATTACCACGACCAACACCATCCGTGACTTTCTTATGCGCACTGCATTTCACAATCGCTACTTGCAATGGCAAAGTAAGTGATTCAAGAAGTTCATTCACCAACTGACCATGCTGGATCTTCGTCCCATGCAAAGTCAGGAACCTACGTTCTCTCTACAAAAGTCCAAAACTATGAGCTACACCAAACGCATACTGGCTGTCAGTGTACACAGTCACTCGTTTTCCTTTCGCCAACACACACGCTCTCGTTAATGCAATCAACTCTGCTGCTTGCGCTGAATTATGTGGGATACGTGCAGCTTCAACAATCGTATGCAAAGTCATAACAGCATATGCCGCAGTCGTATCACCAATCGGAAGCTTAAAGCACGAACCATCAACCCACAAGGTACCATCACACTCTAGAAGAGGAGTATCCCTAAGGTCTATCCTCCCTTTCGTTTCTTCCTCAGTCCTAAGGAAACAATCATGCTGTTCGTCGTTATCTGTCTCAGCTGAAATCGGCAACAACGTGGCTGGATTCAACATGTTGCATCTCTTAATACGCGCATGATTCGCTAACAAGGTCAATTCGTAACCCGACAACCGAGCACTAGTTAAGTGCTGTGTCTTGGTACGATTCAACAAGGTATTCACTGCATGTGGAACCATCACAATCAGTGTATTGTCTATTACCAAACCAGCAGACTGTTGAATCGAGACAGCCGCTGCTGCTGTGTGCTCTCAGACAACTCGGCAACGCTCTAGCTACCGGATCCAAAGTCGATGAAAAATAAGCACATGGACTTTGCTTATCGCCAAATTGTTGAGTCAAAACTTACAATGCACATCCCTCTCTCTCATGGACATACAATGTGAAAGGCTTACTGTAGTCGGGAGTACCCAACACAGGAGCCGAACACAACGCATTGCGTAATTCTGAAAAGCTCTTCTGACATTCGTCAGTCCAGGAATAGGATTTGGAGTATCCTTAACAGTAAGAGCTATCAAAGGTTTCGCTAACAACAAAAAATTAGGGATCCACTGTCTACAATACGACGTAATACCTAGGAAAGCACGCACTTCTCTCAGTGTCGTAGGCACACTCATTTTTGCGATCGCTTGAATTCTTTCTGGGGTCAGTTTCCTTCCCTCCTTCGATAAGAGGTGACCTAAGTAGGTAACTTCTTGTCGACAATATTGGAACTTTGAAAGAGAAACCTTATGATGGAAATCAGACAAGTGACGTAACAACGACAAATTAGTCTCTCTACAAATCTCCTCATTGTCAGCAGCAACTAGCAAATCGTCAATGTTTTGAATAAGAGCAGCACCATCAGGTAAAACCAACAAATCAAGTTGCGTTTTCAAAGCTTGGCTATAGATCGATGGACTCTCGCAATAGCCTTGGGGAGCGCGCTTAAAGCGGAAACTTCGTCCTCCTAAAGAGAAACCAAAAATATCTCTACTTTCCACGGCAATTGGGATGCTGAAGAACGCATTCTTCAAGTCAATCACCGAAAACCACGTGGCTGTAGCCGGGATTAAAGTCGGTAAAGCGGTGATATCAGGCACAACAGGAAATTGTGGAACAATGATCTTATTCACCTCACGAAGGTCAATCACAAACCTATATACAGGAGGCTGTGAAGAATCAGTTCTCTTCAGAACAGGCAAAACCGGACTATTGCATATATTACCTCTCGTTTCCTCAATCACACCTTTCTCAATCAGATCATAAATGATCATCAAAAGTGCTCTCTCATCATCACTAGAAATCCTGTATTGCGGAATACGTGGTAACCTAGCATTCGCCTTCAACGTCACAACATATGGCGGAATCTCTAAAAGGCCTACATCATTCAGACCAGTAGCCCAAAGAGAATCAGGGAGAGAAGACAATTCAGATGGAAGTTGATCTTTAGACAAATACATCGGAGAGATCACTCTCTTACCCAACGTAAGATGTACTCCTGACGGAGAACAATATAGCGTCGCATACAATCTCTTTAACAAGTCCAATCCCAACAAGTTCTCACCACAACCAGTCGTCAAAATGAGGGGTGCTTCGAATTTACGAGGTCCAACAGAAAGAGACAACGGAGTAGAAATCGGATTCGTAACCGGGGCGCCAGAAAAACCTACTGAAACATTCTTTAAGCCAGACAAAGGTGCGCCAGGGAGTTTAAAGTGCATGATAGAACTCTTTGCAGCACCAGTATCCAACAGAAAAGGCTCTGACACACCTGATGCAATCACTTCAACATAGGGTCCACTCTGATCTACTGGAACTGAAACAACTCCCTCTCTTTGTCTATGGCTGTCCAAGCAATCATTACCATTCACTTCCCCACCTTCGACATAGTAATCGTCCACATAGTACTGTGGCGTCCTACCAGACGCACCATTCTGCTGATCAAAGCTATTCATAGAATTCTGTGGAGGCAAAGAACGCACATTCTGACCACGACCTCTACCTCTAGGCGCTTGTTGAGCATCTCGACCTCTCACACCAGAAGCACCATTCGTGCGCTGTAACAAAACCGGACAACTACTCTTGAAATGGCCCTCTTCTTTGCAATACGCACACTGATTAGGCCCATACAGAAAACGCTGTTGAGAAGACTCATTCCTTTGCGAGTTTCTCGAATATTGCTGATTCTGCTGACAATCACGCTGATTATTACGGGGCGGATAAGCTTGTTGTAGAAGAACTTTAGTCTTCAATTCCTTAGTCTTCCTATCCGCTTTCTCTATCTCATCCTTATTCCTATTTTCATAGTACTGGGCAGTAGCCAAAATCTGCGCTGACGTAGAAACAGCCCAAGCACTCTCAGAATCCTTCAACCTATTACACAATTCTGGAAGCAAATTATGAACAAACTTGTCGACGAACAACCGTTGACCACCTTCAGTGCTCATATCCTGACCACTGTGGTCTACAAAGGTCTCTTCGAACAGCGTGAAAAAGTCATACACAGTCTCGTCTTTCTTCTGCTTGCATGCAGACAACTTGTCCCAATTGACACGCACCTCAGGCATTAGAGTCTTCATATAATTGATAATCCTACCAGGGAGGTCAGTAATCAAATCTTCAGGCTTAGCACCACCTACTTGTCTATTATCTGCATCTCTAAGATTATTCCAGGTATCACCTAATTCCTGTGCATGATCCGTATGATGAATCTTACCCCAGATAGGCTGTGGACCAACATTACCAAACAACATATCTATATCGGCCAGATTCATAATACATGAACCCGCAGTTTGAGATAACTCCTTATAAAACCTTGTTGGATTTTTATGGGGATCAGGCAAAGTCTGCTTAAGAGCCAAGACTTCAGCACGTTTCCAAGGAACATGTACCCAAACTCGCTGAAAGTGTGGCGGAATGGCTGGATTAGCAGCTGCATCACCAGGTCTCCAAACTGGAGGAACCTCACGCATCGGATATTGACGTGCCTTCCTCCTAACCGACGAATCAGGCTCAAACAGTTGCTGAGAAGGAGATTCACTCCTAAACGACAACAACGTTGTAACTGCTTTCTCAACTCCAAGACCCACAACAGTCCCTTTCGCAAACTCAGAACGTATGTGGTACAGCTCAGGCGGAGTTTGTCCTACTTCACTATATTCCCATTGTTCACGAAGGAAAGAACACATCATATCAAAAACTTATCATTGTTTCGGTGCTTCCCATTGATGGAAAACATCCATAACACCCTCAAGATCATAATGCGAAGGATACATAACCCATTTATGCGCTAAGTGATCTAACACAGTCCGTTCATTGGCATCAGGTAATTGGCTACGTAATTGCTTACGCTCTACAACAGGAGACATACCCAATGAACCCAATAGAGGAGAAAAGATACTAGCAACCGCATCAGTCATTCTCTGTCGAGCAGAAGGAGAAGTAGATAAAAGAAGAGGAGACGGAGCAGAATGAGAAGAAACCGGAGGCGGAACAGTAACAGGAGGAGGAAACAAAACAGGCGTAGGAGTAGCAGACGAAGGAGGTAGCAAAATCGGCGGCCCTTGAGAAGGCAGCGCCAAAGGAATAGGAGCCAACGGAAGAGGAGCTGGCTGTTGAGGAATCGCAGGTGGCAAAGCAACCGGAGGTTGCACAACTACAACTGGTGGCGGTGGTGCCGTAGCATTCTGTGCATATGGGTGTGGCGAACTCAATAGATGCGACATTAAAGGATCTTTTGCAAGATCTTTCTTCTCTTCTTGCTGTTTAGATGGCAAAACTGGGTAGCACTTATCTACCGCAAATTTACGTTGCCTAAGCATCTGTTCACTTTCTTGTTCTTCTTCATTATCCTTAACCTGTATAGCAGCTTGCACCATTGACATACCTCATTCTCGTTTTTTTTGTTTCGCTAACTTAATATCTTTCTGTTTGGCTTCCTATCGCCATGAGCGGAAAGAGTCAAACATCGCTGGCCGGGATTTCTTCTTGAACAGTTTAACTTCGAGATTGTCTAAAATCTCCGTTTCAAAGCTACTATAACGGGGCCACTGTAGGACACCATCTTTCCTGGTATATTTGATCCATATTTCATTATACGCAATGGGGCCCACTCCATGTTTTACGTAGAGCTCATAGGTCGGAGTTCCAATCAGAGGAACTGGACACGAATCCTCCAATCAGGAATCCCTAGTACAACCAAAACCAAATATCTTTCCAAGTCTGCTAAGACCAGGCATCTTCGCTCATTAGTCAAGCTTCAAACTTCAAGGGAAATCTCAAAAACGATAGCCTCATGAAAACACGAGTCCCTCGGCTTTGGGGCCTGCAGGTACCAAATCAAAGGGATCCTCGAAGGGATACCAAAACAAACTAAGGACTGGGAGACGCTCCACTCATACTTAACTGAAATGTCGATGCAGTCACCAGAAGACCCGTCTATTGTCTCGCTCTACAAATCGTCTAATGGCTTCAAGACAGGGCGACAGTCAGGGCAGTAGTCCTTCGTAGCTGTCGGAAAGCGGGAACCTCGCAGCAAAGACTTTCGGACCACGACGACATACAGGGGTCGATGAAGTGGCAGGCCTTCCTCCAGAATTTCCACACGAAGCTCCTCACGATCTTTAGGCTTGGACCGGTACCGCTGAAGTCGCCCTACGTTGGGCGCCAACTGAAGAACCGGGTTTTAAAACCCAGCGGCGCCAGGGAAAACGCCCGATGTCTTCGGATTCCCCTGTCTCGGCAAACAGAGACACGGGACACTTCATGATGACGTCAAAGACCAAAGTTTATTGGCTGCAACCAGGAACAGAGATCTACGAAGCACAACACGGGTGGTTCGCTAGAGCCTGCACAAATTCAATGAGCGAAGCATGGTCTTTTATGTCAAAAATCACATTCCTGGCTAGCATCAATTACTTACAAACTGACCAATGAAACGGTGACATTTCAAAAGTAGCGCATGACGACAATCCCACTTTCCGTTGTCCAGCCCACCAGAAATGACCAAGCAAATTCCAATATTCCCGTTCGATCAGGCTGGACAAACCCATCATAAAACCTCAACCCAAATCAGTGATTATGTCGTAAAGGAAGGAACAGAAACAGATGAGAAACAAGATAGAAAGTTGGGTGCAGTGTACCATAAACTCAGCAATGTCCTACTCTTTTATCTCTATCTAACCAACTGCTTAACAAGGAACTGGCTCAGTGAGGTCAGCCTTGGGCAAGGGAGTCAGTTCGGCCAGGTCACACAGGAGTCAGCTAAGGTGTACGTGTACCAAAGACTCGTTCGACCATAGTCATTGGCCTATGTGAGGGCAACCACACAAAATGGCTGCCACACACAAAATGGAGCCCAAAGGTTCAAACGAAACCCATGAATACGTAGTGTTCTCATTGATCGATTATGACAAAAACACTCATACACACCGCACTCGTGATTTGCGGTCTGCTGATACCAAAATCGTCTATATCCGATGACCTTCATTGAACGGGTTCAGAATCTCCGAACCACAGACCCTCAGAGTTATCGAACTACAGGGTGCATCCACAAACATCAAACTGCCTGAACCAATGCTGACACAAAAACAATAGCCAAACACATATCTCACAAACAACATACACATAAGTCCAACAAGCCCACACATGGCCAGCCAAACAGTGGAAATGCAATGGCACCCCAGACAGAACAGCAGTACACAACATTGCCACTCGGGGCCAATGCACAGACACCATGCCCCAACACAAACAAGAATTGCATCATCAAAAATCAATCAAGAATGCTAACTGAGATCAATTGGACAATCAGCTAACACAGACAGAGACACCACACCACCCTGTAAGTCAACATGGTGTCATAGTGTACCACAAGCATGCACATGTGCAATCCTGACAAGCGACAGGTCAAATCTAGGAGGACAAACCCCCAAAGTGCACTCAAATCAAGATCAGGAACAAGAATCTTGAAGGACCGGGTTTTTAGAACCCAGCGGCGTCAGGGAGAATGCCTGAAACCTTCGAGTTCACCTGTCTTGGCAAACAGAGACACAGGATACTTCTTGATGACGTCAAAGACCAAAGTTTATTGGCTGCAACCAGGAACAGAGATCTACGAAGCACAACACAGGTGGTTCGCTAGAGACTGCACAAATTCAATAAGCGGAGCATGGTCTTTTATGCCAAAAATCAAGCCTCAGGCAACATTTCAAATTAGCATTCGGTGCATACAAACTGACCAATGACAATGTAACATTTCAAAAGTAGCGTATGACGACAATCTCAGACAATCCCATTTTCCGTTGTCCAGCCCACCAGAAATGACCAAGCAAATTCCAGGTTTCCTGTTCGATCAGGCCGGACAAACCCATCATAAAGCCTTCAACCCAAATCAATGATTATGTCGTAAAGGAAAGGCAGAAACAGATTGGAAAGGAGATAGAAAGGTGGGAGCAGTGTACCATAAACTCTGGCACGTCCTGCTCTTTGATCCTTATCAGGCCAGCTGTTGAACAAGGAACTGGCTCAGCGAGGTCAGCCTCGGGCAAGGAGTCAGTTCGGCCAGGTCACCCAGGAGTCAGCTAAGACCTACGTGTCTCAAGGACTCGTTCGGCCACAGTCATCGGGCCTATGTTAGGGCAACCACACAAAATGGCTGTCGTATACAAAATGGAACCCGGAGGTTCAAACTAAATCCTTGAATACAGAGTGTTCTCCTATATCGATTCATACGAAAACACTCAGACACGCTACACTCGCCATTTGCGGTCTGCTGACACCAAAATCGTCCATTCCCGACGATCTTTATTGAACGGGTTCGGAACCATCGAACCCAGTTCGAGAACCACGGAACCACAGTCCCTCCTTTTGCCCTTACATAGGCAACAGACCCAAACCCATGTTAATCTGAATCCGGATCTATATTCATCAGATCATCGATATGCTGCTGTAGCATCATCCTATTACTTAGTACCTCACTCTGGACAGGTCTCCTTGCACACGAAGTAGCGCAGAGGCCACAAATAGCAGGAGCACACTGTACACAGAGACAGAACATGAAAAAGATTGCTAAGACCATCCCAATGACCATCAAAATCTTCCAACCCCAAGTGGATATCAATCCCCATAACCATCCCATCAGAGACCAATCTCCTTTGTCCAAATGGGCAGAATCGGAAATTTTATGCAATTTGGAAATGGCCTGGAAGACTGATGGAGCGTTGTCTGGAATGAAAACACAGCAGCTTGATTGAATCAGCTTGCAAACTCCACCTCGATCTCCTAGAATAACATCAAGGGCAACTCTATTTTGAAGTGTCATAAGTCTATCTGACTGGAGCTCAGCAGTCAGGTTACCAAGAGCACCAGCAGTTTCGACTATGGTGGACTCAACCACTCTCGTCAACTAGCGAATATTCCTACTGTTAGCCATAGGTCCCCAGAACGGCAGAAAACCCTTGAAGAAATCTCCCAGTTCTTGTCCTGCAGTGTCTTCTTGGCTAAAGACACCTCTAGCAACTCTCGTCTTATGGTAATCTGCCGCAGCTGTAAAAGTGGGAGGTAACAGAAAGGAAACCAAACATGTGCCCGAGAAGTCGGGGGGCAACCATGTATAAGCTTTGTCATAGCAAACGAAATAGGTACCCTTAGCAGCTAGAAACGCTGGGGAAGACTGAGACGCAAATACATAAGTCTCAGCGCAAACACTCTTCCCTAACTGAGCCTTCGGATTCTTGCCGTTACCCTGAAGACAATAGTGGCCCTGATGGGGCACTTTCCAAATCGGTGGAGAACTCTTCGCTCGCTGGTTAACACTCAGACTAACTCCATATCCAGTAACGTTCCAACCAATGTAAGCTAGTGTCTCATCCCTCGGAATAGTCTCATACGAGCTAATCCCTCTAATCATGTCAACAATGCCTTTAACTATAGCACTATTCTTTGGGTTGTCTTTCAGTGAACGTTGGGGGTAAACACTATGGGCATAGATAAACATCGTTCTATAAGCCCAAATCGAACCGTTTAAACTAAAGGGCAAAACTAAATAAGGGATACCGATATCGGTTGTATGAGGCATCAAACCACAAATCCAACAGTTTGTCGTATTCATCACTAACTGGTGTTGGTGCAAAAGTTGGATGAAGGAATTGTTAGCAAATTCCAATCGTCTAACTACCTCATGCTCAGGCAAAGGATGGAAAGAATGAGAAGAAATAGTAGGTGAAGGTGTAGGTTGTACAGTGGGATTAAACGTCATTTTAAAAGCAAATGTTACATAACTAGCTATAAATATCACAAAGCTCAATAGTAAAAATAAACATGGTATCAAAAAACTTTTCTTCGATATTATTTTACATATTCGTTTTCTAAAAGTCAGTGTCTGTACAGGTCTCTCCAACTCAAAGAAATCCATCATAAACTAAATGTGCTGCCCGCGGTGGTAGGTTGTTTCTGCTCCGGAATGCCTCTGCTAACCCAGGAAGGCTGCCTTGGGCCAACAGAACCCTCGACATAGTGTCTCAAGCCTGCCCTCCCAAAGACTGGTGGCAACCGCGACCCTAGCAGCAAGAACCGGATGGCGGTTCAAGAAAAACAAAAATAAGTAGATCCTTGGTGGAGAGTTAACCTGTAAACAGAAAAAAATCATCAAACTTTATTAGTCTTTATTTATTTGTCCGTAACTCTCGATCTCAGATTATAGCGGCTCTTTCCAGTCAATTCTTGATCAGCGAACAAAAGGTGAGGCTCTGTAGTGTCCAATCGATCTGCAGGAGGTACTGATTCTTGCAAAATTTTATCGCTCTCTTTCTCTGAGTTTGTTCCAATCAGCCGAGCATCGTTGAACGGTATAAACCGTGGGACAACTTCTGTTTGAGAGTCTGCAAGTCCTTCCTGGACCCTCTTATCGTATGGCAAGGGCAGAGGTGCCCTTTTAGTATGAGATCCATGGATCCAGTTACGCTTGCCTCGCACTCGGACTGCAGATCTTGTTGACAGGAGTACTTGGTAGGGCCCCGTCCAACGGGGCTGTTCGTTCTTGGTCCGCTGAAAGTTACGTACAAAATCCACGATCCAGGTTCAATAGAATGGCCTGGATCCTCTGCAGCTTGTGGAAGGCTGTCATGCACCTGTTGGCGTAAAACACTCATTTTAGTTGTCAGTTCACGCAAGTAGTCAAGCAACACAGGATACTCGAGGTCACTGAACCTCGTTGGTCTTGGCACGCCCCAAATATTTGCCGGGCGACCAAACACGCAAAAACAACAGGTGATGGACCGAATGTGGATCAATGTCACACACTCAACCCAGTCCAAAGATCTGGGCCCAAATCCATCGTTTTTTTGCACTCCACACCACCCTGGGTTAGACAATGGCAATATGCAAATCAGCTCTGACCCTGTGCCCCATGGGAACAGTCCAGTCCGAACTACAAAAGCCATGTCCTTCCCAGAACGGAATCAAGCATCCGAGGACCGGACCGGTTTCGAGGTAACACCTCTCATCAACCCGGCTAGCTTGACTCCAGTGGTGTGGAGTGCCTGGGACCCACGTCTGGGCATCCCCAGCGCACTTAGGGCGGAATATGCAAAAACAACAGGTGATGGACCGAATGTGGATCAATGTCACACACTCAACCCAGTCCAAAGATCTGGGCCCAAATCCATCGTTTTTTTGCACTCCACACCACCCTGGGTTAGACAATGGCGATATGCAAATCAGCTCTGACCCTGTGCCCCATGGGAACAGTCCAGTCCGAACTACAAAAGCCATGTCCTTCCCAGAACGGAATCAAGCATCCGAGGACCGGACCGGTTTCGAGGTAACACCTCTCATCAGCCCGGCTAGCTTGACTCCAGTGGTGTGGAGTGCCTGGGACCCACGCCTGGGCATCCCCAGCGCACTTAGGGCGGAATATGCAAAAACAACAGGTGATGGACCGAATGTGGATCAATGTCACACACTCAACCCAGTCCAAAGATCTGGGCCCAAATCCATCGTTTTTTTGCACTCCACACCACCCTGGGTTAGACAATGGCGATATGCAAATCAGCTCTGACCCTGTGCCCCATGGGAACAGTCCAGTCCGAACTACAAAAGCCATGTCCTTCCCAGAACGGAATCAAGCATCCGAGGACCGGACCGGTTTCGAGGTAACACCTCTCATCAGCCCGGCTAGCTTGACTCCAGTGGTGTGGAGTGCCTGGGACCCACGTCTGGGCATCCCCAGCGCACTTAGGGCGGAATATGCAAAAACAACAGGTGATGGACCGAATGTGGATCAATGTCACACACTCAACCCAGTCCAAAGATCTGGGCCCAAATCCATCGTTTTTTTGCACTCCACACCACCCTGGGTTAGACAATGGCGATATGCAAATCAGCTCTGACCCTGTGCCCCATGGGAACAGTCCAGTCCGAACTACAAAAGCCATGTCCTTCCAAACACGACCTCATACGGACTCAAACCCATTCGCGAATGCACAGTCATTCTTGTGGACAAAAGTGCTAATGGCAAGGCATCTGGCCATTGTAAACCAGTGCTCTCTTGAATTTTGGCCAATTTTAACCTAAGAATGCCATTATAGCACTCGACTAAACCAGCTGATTGGGGGTGATTTGCAGCGTGGAATTTCTGCCTAATCCCGAGACCCTCACACACTCTCTTCATAACTTGACCCACAAATTCACTCCCTTTATCACTCCAGATAATTCTCGGCATTCCAAACCTCGGGAAAAATTCTTTTATCAAGGCCTTCGCTGTGGACAAAGCAGTATTGTCCTTAAGGGGGTAAGCTTCTACCCATCTAGAAAAGGAGCAAACAACCACTAACACATATTTCAAGTTGTTGCATCTCTCCATATGGATGAAATCTAGCTGCAAAGCCTCGAACGGATACGTAGGAAGAGCAAAATGACCAGCTGGTGTTGGAGTTCCCTTACCAGGATTATGCATCAAACACACCATACAGTTCTTGACCAAATTCTCTGCACATCTGGGGATTCCCACATTCTGCCAAACGAGGGCCAACAGTTTGCAAATCCCTTTCACACTAATATGTGCCATTCCATGAGCCATTGTAACAGGTGGAAGCACATACGCGTTAGGCAACAACCATCTCTGATGCTCTGACAAATCAGTCCAACAACCATTCGAATCCAATCTACCCTTACTTTCTCTCCTTTCATTCAACTCTTTCTCTGTGGCTTCACCCTGAATAGATTTCACACTCTCAATGGTATCTTCACACATACTCTTCTCTGGAACCCATCTTGCTGGACCCGCAACATACATTCGACTCATCACGTTTCTAGCAGTTTCTTTCGCAACTTCATCCGCAAACGCATTACCACGACCAACATCATCCGTAACCTTTTTATGGGCACTGCATTTCACAATCGCTACTTGCAGTGGTAACGTAAGAGATTCGAGAAGTTCATTCACCAGTTACCCATGTTGGATCTTCGTCCCATGCGATGTCAAAAATCCACGTTCACGCAACAAACGTCCGAAGCTATGAGCCACACCAAACGCATACTGACTATCCGTGTACACATTCACACGTTTTCCTTTCGCCAACACACACGCTCTCGTAAGTGCAATCAATTCAGCTGCTTGTGCTGAGTTATGTGGGATACGTGCAGCTTCAACAACCGTATGCAAAGTTGTCACAGCATATGCTGCAGTCGTATCACCATTTGGCAACTTAAAACACGAACCATCAACCCACAAAGCATCATCACAGTCAGGAAGAGGAGTATCCCGGAGATCCACTCTCCCTTTCGTCTCTTCTTCGGTTCTCAGAAAACAATCATGCTTTTCTTCACTATCATCATCTGTCTCAAGCGAAATCGGCAACAATGTAGCTGGGTTTAAGATATTACACCTTTTGATGTGCACATGACTCGCTAACAGTGTAAGCTCATACCCTAACAACCGAGCACTAGTTAAGTGCTGTGTCTTGGTACGATTCAACAAAGTATCCACTGCATGTGGAACCATAACCACTAACGTGTTATCCATAACCAAACCAGCAGATTGTTGAATTGACACAACCGCTGCCGCTGTGGCTCTCAAGCAACTTGGCAACGCTCTAGCTACAGGATCCAGAGTCGACGAAAAGTACGCACATGGGCGTTGCTTATCGCCAAACTGCTGAGTCAAAACCGACAATGCACATCCCTCTCTCTCGTGGACATACAATGTGAAAGGCTTACTGTAGTCGGGAGTACCCAACACAGGAGCCGAACACAACGCATTGCGTAATTCAGAAAAGCTCTTCTGACATTCGTCAGTCCAAGGAATAGGATTTGGAGTATCCTTAACAGTAAGAGATATCAAAGGCTTCTCCAGCAAGGAAAAATTAGGAATCCACTGTCTACAGTACGACGTAATACCCAAAAACACACGTACGTCTCTCTGTGTCGTAGGAACACTCATTTTCGCAATAGCCTGAATTCTCTCTGGGGTCAATTTCCTTCCCTCCTTCGATAAGAGGTGACCTAGGTAGGTAACTTCTTGTCGACAGAATTGCAATTTTGAGAGAGAAACTTTGTGATGACAATCAGATAAATGACGTAATAATGACAAAGTGGCATCCTTGCAAATCTCCTCAGTATCGCCGGCAACTAACAAATCATCAACATACTGAATAAGAGCTGCACCTTCAGGTAAAACCAACAGATCAAGTTGCGTCTTTAAAGCTTGACTGTAAATCGATGGACTCTCGCAATAGCCTTGAGGAGCACGCTTAAAGCGCAAACTTCGTCCTCCTAAAGAGAATCCAAAGATATCCCTGCTCTCCATGGCAATCGGGATGCTGAAGAAAGCATTCTTCAAGTCGATCACCGAAAACCAGGTGCAGAAGCCGGAATCAAAGTCAATAATGCAGTAATGTCAGGCACAACAGGAAATTGCGGAACAACAATCTTGTTCACTTCACGAAGATCAATGACAAATCTATATACAGGAGGCTGTGAAGGATCAGTTCTCTTTAGAACAGGCAAAACAGGACTGTTGCACACATTACCTCGCGTCTGTTCAATAACACCCTTGTCGATCAGATCATAAATGATCGCTAAAAGTACACGCTCACCATCACTCGAGATACGATATTGTGGAATGCGCGGTAACTTAGCATTCGCCTTGAGTGTCACAACATACGGGGGAATATCTAACAGGCCCACATCATTCGAACCCGTAGTCCACAGTGAATCCGGTAACAAAGACAATTCCGATGGAAGACAATCTTTCAATACGTACATCGGAGAGATCACACTCTCACCCAAAGTAAGATGTACTCCTGCCGGAGAACAATACAAAGTTGCACACAATCTCTTCAACAAGTCCAATCCCAACAAATTCTCATTACAACCTGTAGTCAAAAGAAGGGGTGCTTCAAACTTACGAGGACCAACAGAAAGGGGTAATGGAGCGGAAATCGGATTCGTAACGGGGGCGCCAGAAAAACCTACAGAAATATTATTAAAGCCAGACAAAGGTGCGCCAGGGAGTTTAGAATGCATAATAGAACTCTTCGTAGCACCAGTGTCTAGCAGAAAAGGTTCTGACACACCTGATGCAATCACTTCAACATAAGGTCCACTCTGATCTACTGGAACTGAAACAACTCCCTCTCTTTGTCCGTGGCTGTCCTAACAATCACTACCATGAGCTTCGTCACCTTCAACGTAATAATCATCTACGTAGTACTGTGTTGTCCTACAGGACGAATTCTGCTGTTGGTCAAAACTATTCATTGAGTTCTGTGGAGGCAAAGAACGTACGTTCTGTCCGCGACCTCTACCTCTAGGCGCTTGCTGAGCACCTCTACCTCTCACACCAGGAGCACTATTCGCTCGTTGTAACAAGACCGGACAACTATTTTTATAATGACCCTCTTCTTTACAATACGCACACTGATTAGGGCCATACAGAAAACGCTGTTGAGAAGTCTCGTCTCTTTGCGAGTTTCTCGAATACTGTTGAGGTTGCTGATAATCACGCTGATTATTAACACGGGGTGGATAAGCTTGTTGTAGAAGAACTTTAGTCTTCAATTCCTTAGTCTTCTTATCCGCTTTCTCTAACTCATCCTTGCGTCTATTCTCATAGTACTGAGCCGTAGCTAAAATCTGCGCTGATGTAGAAACAGGCCAAGCACTCTCAGAATCCTTCAACTTAGTGCATAGCTCAGGAAGAAGATTGTGTACAAATTTGTCGACGAACAATCTCTGACCACCCTCGGTAGCTATATCCTGCCCACTATGATCGACAAAAGTTTCTTCGAAACGCGTGAAAAAATCTGACACAGTCTCATCTTTCTTCTGCTTACATGCATACAACTTGTCTCAATTAACACGTACTTCGGGCATCAAAGTCTTCATGAGATTTATGATCCTACCGGGAAGTTCTGTAATAATATTTTCAGGCTTAGCACCTCCAACTTGTCTATCGTTTGCAGCAACAAGATTAATCCACGAATCACCCAATTCATTATCATGATCCGTATGTCGAATGACATTCCAGATGGGCTGTGGAACAACATTCCCAAACAACATATCTATGTCTGCCAAATTCATGACGCACAAACTCACAGTTTGCGTAAGCTCTTTATAATATCCCTCTGGATTTTTCCGCGGATCAGGCAACGTCTGCTTAACTGCTAGAACTTCAGCACGCTTCCATGGAACATGTACCCACACTCGCTGAAAGTGCGCAACAACAGGCGGAACAGCATTGGCATCAGCAGGTCTCCAAACCGGAGGAACCTTTCGCATCGGATATTGACGCGCTTTTCTCCCAACTAACGAATCGGGCTCAAACAGCCGTTCAGAAGAAGCATTATTTCAAAATGACAATAACGTCGACACCGCTCTCTCGATGTCGAGGAGACTCACAATCGTTCCTTTTGCAAACTCAGAACGCAATCAGAACAACTCTTCAGGAGGTTTACCCACTTCGTCCATCCATTGGTCATGGAGGAACGCACACATGATCTCAAAAACATATTGTTGCTTAGGTGCTCCCCATTGCCGAAAGACATCCATGATACCCTCAAGATCGTACTGAGACGTGTACGTAACCCATATACGTGCCATGTGATCCAAAACCACTCGCTCATCCGTATCAGGCAACTGACTACGCGACTGTCTACGCTCACTCAATGGAGACATACCCAATTGTCCCAACCAAGGAGTCAGAAAACCAGAAAAAGCAGCAGTCATCCGCTGTCTAGGAGAAGGAGTAGTCGGAAGAATAAGGGAAGACGAAACAGTAGTAGAAGAATCCAGAGTCGGAACTGAAGAAGCGTTAGGGACAGACACAGAAGTAGCAGTCGAAGAAGAAGGCAAAGTTGGCGGCCCCTGAGGAGGCTGCTCCAAAGGAACAGTAGCCAACGGAAGAGCTGGCTGTGGAGGAATTACAGGAGGCACAATAACCGGCAATTGCACAGCCACCACTGGTGGCGGTGGTGCCGTAGCATTCTGCGCATAGGGTGGCGGTGAATTTAACAGATGCGACATTAAAGGATCTTTCGCAAGATCTTTCTCGTCTTTCTGCTCTTTAGGCGGCAAGACTGGGTAGCATCTATCTACCGCTAACTTTCTCACTCTGAGCATCTGTTCACTTTCTTGTTCTTCTTCCTTATCTTTATACGCAATGGCAACTTGCACCATTGACATACCGTTTCCCGCTTATTCTTTTTCGCTAATTTTATTTCTTTCTGTTTGGCTTCTTTGCGCCATATGCGGAAAGAGTCAAACATCGCTGGCTGGGCTTTCTTCTTGAACAACTTCACCTCGAGGTTATCTAGAATTTCAGTTTCAAAATTACCGTAACGGGGCCACTGTAGGACACCGTCACTCTTCGTATATTTTACCCAGATCTCATTATAACTAATAGGGCCCACACCATGTTTCACATACAACTCGTATGTAGGAGTTCCGATCGGAGGAACCGGACACGAAATCTCTAACCGGGAGTCCCTCATTGAACCACAACTAGACAAGTTTCTAAAACTGCTAAAACTAGGCATCTTGCTCACTAGTATAGCTTCAAACAACAAGGGGAATCTTAAAACGATAGTCTCGTGAATACACGAATCCCTTGGCTTTGGGGCCTGCAGGTACAAAATCAAAGCGATCCACTAAAGGATACCAAACAAACTAAGGACTAGGAGACGCTCCGCTTATACTTAACTGAAATGTCGATGGCGTCACCAGAAGACCCGTCAATCGTCTCGCTCTACAACCGTCTAAGGCTCCAAAACAGGGCAACAGTCAGGGCAGCAGTCCTTCGTAGCCGTCGGAAAGCGGGAAACCTCGCAGCAAAGACTTTCGGACCACGACGACATACAGGGGTCGAAGAAGTAGCTGGCCTTCCTCCAGAATTTTCATACGAATCTTCTCACAAACCTCTGGCTTGGACCGGTACCGCTGAAGTCGCCCCACGTTGGGCGCCAACTGAAGGACCGGGTTTTAAGAACCCAGCGGCGTCAGGGAGAACGCCTGAAACCTTCGAGTTCACCTGTCTTGGCAAACAGAGACACGGGATACTTCTTGATGACGTCAAAGACCAAAGTTTATTGGCTGCAACCAGGAACAGAGATCTACGAAGCACAACACCGGTGGTTCGCTAGAGACTGCACAAATTCAATAAGTGGAGCATGGTCTTTTATGCCAAAAATCAAGCCTCAGGCAACATTTCAAATTAGCATTCGGTGCATACAAACTGACCAATGACAATGTAACATTTCAAAAGTAGCGTATGATGACAATCTCAGACAATCCCATTTTCCGTTGTCCAGCCCACCAGAAATGACCAAGCAAATTCCCCGGGTTTTTCACCCAGGAGTCACACCACAATTACATAGCATTGCTGGATGACCTCCACGGACCCTGATTGTAAAGGACGCCGAGGCTAAATTGTGGTGAATACCGGGGCAGGGACTGAGAGACCCAGGGTGCTTTGCGCCTCTTCATCCAGCGCACCTGGTGTCTGTTCCCCGCCCCAACTCCTGTGTGCCTATCAGCGGCTCGCAGCCCCCGCTCCGCGGGAGCCGCTCGCAGCCGCCACTTGTGCACTTTAAATTGGCTGATCATACTGGCGGAATCGTGACCTCTTGCTGGATGACCTCCACGGACCCTGATTGTAAAGGACGCTGAGGCTAAATTGTGGTGAATACCGGGGCAGGGACTGCGAGACCCTGGGTGCTTTGCGCCTCTTCATCCAGCGCACCTGGTGTCTCTTCCCCGCCCCAACTCCTGTGTGCCTATCAGCGGCTCACGGCCCCCGCTCCGCGGGAGCCGCTCGCAGCCGCCACTTGTGCACTTTAAATTGGCAGATCATACTGGCGGAATCGTGACCTCTTGCTGGATGACCTCCACGGACCCTGATTGTAAAAGACGCCGAGGCTAAATTGTGGCGAATACCGGGGCAGGGACTGCGAGACCCAGGGTGCTTTGCGCCTCTTCATCCAGCGCACCTGGTGTCTCTTCCCCGACCCAACTCCCGTGTGCCTATCAGCGGCTCGCGGCCCCCGCTCCGCGGGAGCCACTCGCAGCCGCCACTTGTGCACTTTAAATTGGCTGATCATACTGGCGGAATCGTGACCTCTTGCTGGATGACCTCCACGGACCCTGATTGTAAAGGACGCCGAGGCTAAATTGTGGTGAATACCGGGGCAGGGACTGCGAGACCCAGGATGCTTTGCGCCTCTTCATCCAGCGCACCTGGTGTCTCTTCCCCGCCCCAACTCTCGTGTGCCTATCAGCGGCTCGCGGCCCCCGCTCCGCGGGAGCCGCTCGCAGCCGCCACTTGTGCACTTTAAATTGGCTGATCATACTGGCGGAATCGTGACCTCTTGCTGGATGACCTCCACGGACCCTGATTGTAAAGGACGCCGAGGCTAAATTGTGGTGAATACCGGGGCAGGCACTGCGAGACCCAGGGTGCTTTGCGCCTCTTCATCCAGCGCACCTGGTGTCTCTTCCCCGCCCCCAACTCCTATTTCCTAACCCTTGAGTCTCGCGCTAGCGGGACATGCGCGGGACAAAACCCGGGGCTAAGCTCGGGCAAAGGGCGGGCCGTTTGAGGCCGTTCGAGGACTTGAGAGACTGGACTGGGCCTTATCCTTTTCGTTTTCACCGCACCATTGGTACCACCTTTTTGCTATTTACATTGTAATCTCTGTTTAGTATAATCTCACATGAACCATGTGTACACGGGTAAGCCGTAGTAGGGCTGCAAAGGGTGGTAAGATGTTGAATGGGACTCTTGACAATTTTATAGTCAGAACAAACACCGCCATAGACAATGAAATCACCAAATTACAAACTCGTGTTTCCCTAGACCTAGATGCAGCTCGAAGATTGTCACAAGAAATTGCTATGTCTAAAAAATCCTCTTTAGGTCATATAGCCACTGCAACAATCCCCGAGCGACCTCCTAACTCACGACTCATTACAACGCAGGTTGATGTTCACCACACCTCAGTTACATCTCCTGTGTTATCTTCGACTTTAGGCTCTATCCATCAGCATTCCACCCAGATTCCTCCCTTGATTGTCACTGAATTAGATCTTGGTCCACTCACTGTTAATACTCAACCGACTATTGAGTCGCATGAGAACTCCTCGCACAAAAGAAAGGTACAGTGCACAAAAGAAAACGCAAAACAAGATCTGCCTACTCACATAAGAAGGCTAAAGTCGCCAGGGCACACTATCCTATTGACAGAAATCAGCCCGTACAAAGAGAAGAAGGAAGGACTGTTCCCCTTGTGCAGGAGCTCTCTAGTGTAGATGGCGCCTGTTCAATCTTAGCCAGTACCATGTCGGATACTGTAAAAGAGGATAACGGGGTGCACTTAGGTGAGCCAGAGGGAAAAGATGAGGATTTCTTAAAAATAGTCTGGGAAACCTTAAAAAAGCTTCTAACACCCCTGGATCTAAGACTTTCACGCATAGAAAATCATCTCCTAGAGGTAGAAAAGAGCATCTTAACCCTAGCAAGCCTTAGTCTCCAGGATAACAAAACCACAAGTTTACCAGAAGCTGATCTGATCGCTCCACCACCTACTATTTTCCCATTAGCACCGCCCCCAAGTAGGCCAATACCCAAACCACGCACGAAGGAGTACGAACATAAAGTCCCCAAATTTCCACCTAAGCCACCAAAGCACCCCATTCAACAACCACTTATACCTAAGCATGGGCGGAAAATCCGTTTCGCTCGCGGATTTTGCGGATTTTCGGTAAATTCGCAATCCGCGAGATTCGCGAATCTCCCGCAAAATCCGCAAATCCGCGAGCAGCGGATTTTATGGCTTGCTCGCACTGTTCGCGTGAGTTCGCGGCTTCCCAGTACAACTTCGCGCCCCGCGAATAAGCGCTAAATTGCAGAAATACGATCTTAGCAAAACTGAAACTACTTACCAGGTTCAAAAGTTCAGGCTCATCATTAGTAGCCATTTCCTGTAGTGCTTCCTGAGGGGCCCCTCCAGAGTTCAGTTGCCAGTTGCAACTATTATGTGACCCTGCTCTGAACCTCAGAATAGTTACACATATGCCACAAAGGTCCTGAATTACAGCTAAGGGAGACAAGCAGGAGCCAGGCTGGAAGTTCAAATCCATTAATCAGCCCCTAATTCATTATTGTCAGTTGGGGCAGGGCAGGTGTTGTAACTAATTTTGCAACAATGAAAGCACTTAGCAAGTGCAAAAGATCACTAATCAGGAAGCACTAAGGAAGCAGGTGCCAGCTAAAAAAATATTCTGTGACACATTAATCAGCCCCAAATTAATTCAGGTCATTTGAGGCAGGGAAGGTGTGCTTTGCTTTGCCACAATAATGTACACTGACTGGACAACCAGAGGGTGCTGTGATGAAACAGAGGGTGGCATGGGTGGGCCAGAGGGTGGCATGAGTAGTCAGAGAGTGGCAGTGGTGACAGAGAGTGGCAAACACAAAAAAAAAAGATCCATCCGCAAATTCGCGAGAATTCGCGGATTTTGCGGATTGCGAGTTCGCAAATCCGCAAAATTTGCGAACGCGAGATTCGCAAAATTCGCCCATGCTTACTTATACCACACAAAGAAGATGTTGCCCCAAGATCGAATAACACCAAGGCTAATCGAACCATCCCACAGGGCCCACGCAAGTAATTTTCGTGCGGTTATATAGATCTCCCCCCAGATGTAAGGCCCTATGTGGTGGTACTAGCCGGTGTACCAGAAAGCGAGAGTAACCATCAAGAAAATTACTGGTCCCTCAAAAATAAGGTTATTCACTGGCTGAATGTAAATAGACCGATTCCTAATCGCCTGAGAAGCAAAATGTTAATGGTGCGTAGAGTCCCTTGGATAGGTCCATCACGCAAAACTATCCCAGGCGATTGTATCGTAGTGTCATTTGAGGACCCACATACGGCCCATCACATATGCTCGTGGAATACATGTGGCGAGAATTCATCTATAGTAGCTAGACCATTAGCATTCTTCTATCCTCCTCGTCCTAACTTAAACTATGGGGGACATACTGGACATTGGTGCGATACCCGGCCCGTGGAGAGGTGAGAGATGGATGCAAGGTCCAAATAGAAGGTGGTTTGGGGCACCAACCTCTAATAGGTTTGGTTGTCTAGAAGAGGTAGATTGACTCCCCATGCCTCTGGGATTACCATTTGTTGCTAAGGATAACCAGCCTTCACCGGTCATTGACTCTATGCCTCCCGAGAGTAACTCAAGCGGGAGCAGCCCACCTATAGCAATAGAAATGGATATAGAAAGGCCAACGACTAGTAATTTAGATCTTATCCCAGTCGTACCATACTCTGTTGGCCAATTAATCTTGGATGCTCTGGCCGGGCAGGGGGTGATGAGTAACTCTATCCACAAGGCAGCCTATGCTCCAGGCACATTGTTACAGACCTCCTCAACATTACAGTCACCGGTCTTTCTAACCAGCCATAGAAATAATGTTGCCATTGATCATGATCCCCAGGAAACCAATTTTGTAAGGGTGGAGGATAAACAAATCCCATTGGGGGAAGATGATGAAGACCCATTGGTGCTTTCTGTGGCAAGAAGCCCCAGCCTTGCTCCCGTTCCCCCTGTGTCTGCCCCTATATTAGGGCCGAGGGTCGTTGGTAGCCCAGCGTTGAGGGTTCTCAGCTGGAATGTAGCAGGACTTGCACGAAACATCGACATTCCTGACTGGAACTCCTTTGTTGAATCCTTTGGGATTTGTCTTCTGCAAGAAACCTGGTGCTTGGAACCAAGGCACAGGGTGGGTTTTACTACCTACTTTGTGCCTGCGTCTCAACCTGCTGGCAGCATAGGCCGCCCGTCGGGTGGCCTCTTAATCTGGGCCAGCATTTTGTTGGGCCTATCTATCAGGCACATACCTACAAAATCACTCGACTTGCAGAGAATATCAATTAAATGCCATGGGGGGAAAAAGCTAGAAGTTTTTTATATTTACCTAAGGGGAGCAAGGGGTGGCGTCTCTATGCTACCACTCACAGGTATTGAGGAGGAGCTCGGATCCTGTAATGCTGACTCCCTTGTTCTACTGGCTGGGGACCTTAATAGCTCCTTTGAACCACTTGCCAGTGAGGATATCCTAGATATCTGGGAAGAAGATGTTAGGAGAGGTATCCCCGCGCTCTCTCTCCCACCCATCAAAAAATGGACCCAGAGCGCTCAACGCCCTCTGCATGGAATTTGGCCTTAGGGCAACTAATGGTAGATCCAAGTCTGACTCCCAAGGGGCACACACATATAATAGGGTGGGCCACACCTCACGGTTCGATTACATACTGTTGAACCATAGGCTTTGGGCACACTTTCATGATATGGAGGTCCTGCCAACTACTGACAGTGACCATAACCCATTAGCCTAGACTCTGACCCCCCCTGGAAGGGTATGACCCCAATCCCACCATTACACTTATGGAAATCAACGCACGAAGTATGCCCCTCGAACTGTGGCAGGCGACTGAAATGGAAAAAAGTTGCTGCGGATGAGGGAAGGATGACACTAGCCAAAACCATAATGTCTACTGTGAAGCTGCGGTTAGACTCCCCGGGTCTCAGTAATTCCGACGCCCCGAAACCTTTTACAGAGACAACCGAAGCACTAGGCGAACTGTTCACTGTCCATCCAGCGAGAGCAAGGGATAAGAAAAGAGGTGCACCTAAGGGCGGCGTAAGTTGGTTCTCCCCTGCCTGTCGCTCTGCAAAACGTGAACTCATCAGAGCAGTGAAATCCAAGGTCGCTGGACTCATCAGTCTTGCTAGGAAAGGTTACAAAAGGGCACTAGTTAAGGCTAGGTTTGAGCACGAAACGCAATTTTGGAATGATCTAATGGCGGCTAGCTCCAAGAAAGACTCGAAGGGCTTCTGGGAATTGATGAGAGCAAGGTATAAACCCGCAGATTCCCTATTGACATGCAATATAACCAGGGAGGCGTGGTTTACCCATTTTTCCCAGCTTTACTCCATATCTGGGGGTCCTCCAGTCAGTCCGTTGGATCAGCCGCACATCGAATGTTCTAAATCTCTTTTTTGCCAAGGAAGTAGAGGGGGCGATCAAGTGCCTGGTCCCGAACAAGGCTGCTGGACCTGACGGTATCCCAGGTGACCTACTTTGGGCTAACCCAGAAGAGTAGAGCAGACTCATCGCCTTACTTCTGAATGCTGCCTTGATGGGTGGGTGCCTGCCTGACTCATGGAAGGGCGCGGAGGTCGTCCCAATTTTCAAAAAAGGGAGCCGGGACGACCCCGCTAACTACCGCCCAATCAGCTTGTTAGACTCCACACAGAAGGTAGCTGGCAAGGTAGTCCTGGGAAGGGTTTTGCAGTGGGTCGAGGAACAACAAATACTCTCGGACTACCAGGCTGGCTTCAGATCCGGAACGAGGACCATTGAACAGACATTCCGGTTATTAATGATTTACTGGAAAGTGGTTGTACGGGGCAAGGGCAGTCTGTACCTTGCATTAATAGACTTACGGACTGCCTTTGACCTGGTCCCACGTGTCCAACTGTGGAGTGTCCTTGATGCATTGGGAATTCCCCCATACCTACTTAATATGCTCCAAAAGCTACACGAGAGCAACTTTGCACAGATCAGGTGGGGAGACAAGGGCCAAAAAACATCACGTATCCCTGTAAATAGGGGTGTCCGCCAGGTTTGTGTGCTAGCCCCCACTCTGTTTTCTTTATATGTTAACGGAGTGGTGGAGCATCTTCTTAAACAATCAGCAGATGCACCTTCCCTGGCTGGAAGGAAAATCCCCACCCTCCTATTTGCAGATGACACCCTCCTGATCTCAAAAACCCCTGTAGGTCTGAAATGTTTACTCATTAGCTTTAAGAACTTTTGTGACTCTAGGGGTCTTGCTATTAATGTAGGTAAAACTAAGTTCCTGGTCTTAAACCCTCCAAGGAAAACTGTTGTCCCGCCTTCCTTGGACTCTGTCCCACTAGAGAGGGTAAAAGAGTTTGATTACCTAGGCATCCGCCTATGTGATTCCATGAGCTGGAAATCTCACCACCAAAAGGCATTATTGGCTCACAAGAGGGTGGTAGGGGCACTTCTGAAGGAACAACGTGCCTCTTCACTTAAACCCATTGGTCCTGTATTGGACATCTATAGGGCAAGGGGGTGAGTGCAGCTTTGTATGGGTCTGAGCTATGGGGTGTTCAGAAAGTAGACTTTTTGACCCGTTCGGAAAATAAATTCCATAAAGACCTTATGGGTCTACCGCATAGTACACCATCTCTTCCACTTCTTTTAGATGCGGGTACTCGCCCTATAAGTGATCAGGCGAGGTTGCGCCCCCTCCTACTATGGGCACGAATTTGGAGGGTACCAGAACTGTCTAGTTATGCCGAAGGCCTAAGGGAACTCCTTTTAACATCTGGCTGGCATAAGGTGCGTTGGCTAAAAGAAGTTAAGTGCCTTCTTCATGACCTGGGACTTGAGGATTCCTGGGCAAACAGAACTGCCCCGCCTAAACTGATCCTAAAGAAGTTATACTGGTCTTGGGTGACGGATGGTAGAAACTGCAACCCTAAACTGTGTAGAACCACTGTTGAATTTCTGATGGTCAAAGAGGTCCCCTTTCGTGAACCATACTTAGATATGATTTCCAAATCCTGGGATAGGGCACTATATTTTAAGTTCAGGGTGGGCCTATTGCCGGTGGGGAAATTGACTGCTAGCTGGAAGACACCGGTGCAAACAACATCATATTGCACTTTCTGTGTAAATAGGCCCGAGACAGTCTCGCATTTACTGTTTGAATGCGCAGCTTATGCAGTCCCGTGCCGTGTTTGGCTGAAGCCACTCTGTAGGAGCCTCGGTACTAGATTTCATCTGGAGGCCCTAAGAATTTTAAGATCAGATCCCCGCCCTCTGTTTGCTTGTTGCCTGGCCAAATTCCTTGGTTGGGCGTGGCGGGTCAGATCCTCTAGGTTACTGAGTCTCCCATAAAAAACTTCCTTCTTTGTGCCAATGTTTAATCTGTATGTTTTTAATCAATGGTTAATTTGTATGCTTTTAAACAAGGAACAAAATGCTTGTCTAAATGTAATGATTTTTTAATGTTTTTTTTATTGCATTGTAATGCTTTTTAAGATATGTACAATATATCGAAATAAAGCTTGTTTCTACTACTACCAAGCAAATTCCAGGTTTCCTGTTCGATCAGGCCGGACAAACCCATCATAAAGCCTTCAACCCAAATCAATGATTATGTCGTAAAGGAAAGGCAGAAACAGATTGGAAGGAGATAGAAAGGTGGGAGCAGTGTACCATAAACTCGGGCACGTCCTGCTCTTTGATCTTTATCAGGCCAGCTGTTGAACAAGGAACTGGCTCAGCGAGGTCAGCCTCGGGCAAGGAGTCAGTTCGGCCAGGTCACCCAGGAGTCAGCTAAGGCGTACGTGTCTCAAGGACTCGTTCGGCCACACTCATCGGGCCTATGTTAGGGCAACCACACAAAATGGCTGCCGTATACAAAATGGAACCCGGAGGTTAAAACTAAATCCTTGAATACAGAGTGTTCTCCTATATCGATTCATACGAAAACATTCAGACACGCTACACTCGCCATTTGCGGTCTGCTGACACCAAAATCGTCCATTTCCGACGATCTTTATTGAACGGGTTCGGAACCATCGAACCCAGTTCGAGAACCACGGAACCACAATCTACCTTGCTGCATGTGACAGACACGCAAGTAATGCACACTACACTTGCAAAACACATCAGAATATATCACAATGCACAAACTACTCACACACAATGTCATGCAAATAGAACATCACTCACACAGAGCATCTGTCAGTAGAAAAAGCCAACACAGGCCAAACACTGCATACATCCACAACAAAAACACAACAGATGCACAAAACAATCATTCACATTGCAAACTCAGCTGGCCATCAGGGGATGCACACAAGGCAAGTACAAGGCAAACTACACTGACAGCACTGCATGCACATCAAGCAGTGTGTGCACACCAACCAAACCAGTAACACGCATATCTGAGTGCCACACTGTTGGACTTGGCCCTTCTGGCAGGTTCACCCCTAAACTTTTTGCTTTTAATTGTGAACTGGTGTTAGTGATTTTTGTCTTCTGCACACTTTACCACTGTGTCTCAGGGTAAAGTGCGTGCGTGTAGTGAGGTGGCCTGCCCTCCCATAGGAACGCATGGGGAATGTATGTGTCCCTGGTAGTTCCTGATGCGTGGGGAGTGCAGATGCGAGTTTGGCATGTGCAGACTAGTGTGATTAAATGCTGAGCGATGATGTGTGCGGCGTTATTGTACCTAGTGTGGAAGTGCCACTTCTAGAAGTTGGCATGTCTGTTTAATAAAGGTAAAATGACTGTCTGGCTTGTGATTGGCTGGAGCTGGCTGGTGAGCCTGGCTCCAGGTGCAAGGATGGGTCTGCCCCGGTGGTGAATAGAGAGATTGACAGCCAGATGGATGGGAGGAGTGCACCTGGGACCTGAATAGGGCTGGGCTTTCCCCACACAATGCTGGCTCCGCCATCTGTGGTGCGACTGTTGACCCTAGCCTGGCCAGTAAATGGTGAGAGGGGCTGAGCAGAACAGAGTGCTCCAAAACCAGCTGCAACTGGTTTCCCCCCACCCTGCAGACACAGACAAAGGAAATGTGTGGATAAAAAGCGACTGTGACCCCTTGGAAGTTCTTCTTGCTGATCCTACCTTGAGGGGGGCTTGCTGCTGTTTCTGGGTACCAGGAGGACCGCCACTGGGGATTGCCTCCCTTTCTGGAGGGCCCTGTGATCTGGCCCCTGGGCCCAGCCTTTGCCCCCCCTTTTCCTTCCTGAGGATTTTTGTTTTGCTATACTTCCCCTCGACTTTGGGGGACCCTAGCACTTGGGAGCGCTTTATTTGTCCCTGCAGCGCAAATCTGCGATCATCTACAGCAGGGGATCCCCAGCGTGGAGATTCCCCTGCCATCTAAACTGCCGATTTCCGACGCGGGTGCCCACCCCGCAGGATTGCCAATTGTTACATCCCAAGCGGGTGCCCACCACACCAGGGTCCTTGTTGTGTACTTTCAGAGGGAGCCTACCCCTCGTTGTGCCCCGTGTTACAGCCTGCCACCAGGAGTGACGTGCGGGCCGCTGCGCAGCCTGCAGTGACCCGGAAGTAAACGCCCCAAAAACCGGAAGCCGACGGGAGTC
Organism: Lissotriton vulgaris; assembly: GCF_964263255.1. Taxonomy (NCBI): domain Eukaryota; kingdom Metazoa; phylum Chordata; class Amphibia; order Caudata; family Salamandridae; genus Lissotriton; species Lissotriton vulgaris. Next base: position 556,731,078 of record NC_141694.1, read on the forward strand.
CACGCCACGCTCTGATGGACAAAGGCGGTGAGGGAAGCATCCTTGGTAGCGAGAGAGGACGGGAGCCCACTCTGCCTCCCAGGACATCCCCGCCCCAGGAGCAGCGCCGGCAGAAGCAGGGCACCACGCACCACTGCCTCACCCAGAAGGAAGCTGGCCGAGACGTCGGAGCCTCCCCACAACCGAGCCCGGTGACTTTCGACGGGCCGGGGGGGGAAGCTCCTGGAGTCATTGGCCTGTGGAGGACACTGTTGGATTCCGAGTCCCCTGAGCGGGACTCCAACAATATGGGCATATTTGGTTCAAAGCCCACGAGAACTCCCGGCGCCATTGTCTTTCCGAGTCCCCCAAGGGGGGACTACAGCACTTGGGGCCATTTTGTTATTTAGAGCCCGAGAGGCTTTTATCTACACCCACATATTTGAGGGCATTTCTGAGGCTAGAGCGGCCCGGTTGGCAGCGGGCCGCTCCCCCAGTGAGCAGCACTTTCGTCGAGCCTACAAGGCTCCAAGGGGGCCATATCAGTCTGTCGAGCCTTCGAGGCTCCAAGGGGGCATTTTGTTTTAGAGCCCATGAGGCTCCACCGGCTTTGGGGGCATTTTTGTATTCAGAGCCTGAGAGGCTCCTGGGGGCATTTTCTGTCTTGATCCCACGAGGCTCCCACGTTGTTTTGGCCCTATTTTGTTTATTTAGAGCCCCAGAAGAGAAGAGCCAGGAGGCACGCTGGTGCCAGGCTCAGGTCCTACATCTGCCCAGCACTTAGTGGGCAGCTGCTACGTTTAGGCCCTTGTGAATCTTCTTTTGCTGCATGCGCAGCCTGCCCTGACTTTGATGGACACAGGGCGTTTCAGCCCCTGAGATGCCAAGTTGGCCTGTGGACAGTTTATGTGTTGTGCACTTGCCTGGGGTACATGTTTTTGCCTCATGTGATTTTTGTGCAGATGTGATTAGCTGCTTAATGTGATTGTTATATCATATGCAATGCTTTTATGCCTATACCCCTAAATGTATTTCTATGCTTAGGAGGGTGTTTTCCTAGTATAGGTGATGCTAGTGAGTTCATGGTTCCCTGCGTGATAATTGCCTGAAGGTGTTTAGGATTGCGTAGGTGGTACTTGCCTTTTTACCAGTGGTTGTGTGCTACGTTTGCTATTTGGTGCTACAGTTATTATATGTTCTATGTGCTAAGCGTTATTCCTACAAAGTGCTAATTCTAACAAGTGCTAGTTCTAAAAGTGCTTATTCCTGACAGTGGCCCACGTGGCCCTGTCCCATGTACATAATCCCCTGTAAATTCTGCCCATACCTATGGCACATTGTAAAGTGTGTGTTTATTATCTAATGTGTTTGGTATAATACAAAGGCTATTTTTATATATAACCTTGTGTGGAGTTTCATTTGTGGTGGGCCTTGGGTGTTGTTGCTGGGTGCGCGCGCAAACACTTTACACCTCACTCCGGGATAAGCCTGACTGCTCGTGCCAAACTACCAAGGGGTGAGCAGGGGTTATCTTTGGCGGGTGACTTCCTTGCCCTGACGTAGAATGGTGGTCTCTGCCTGGCTTGGGTGAAAGCCTTAGCCAACCGGAAATCGCCATTTCTAACACACACCATGAACTCCCACAACACAATTCATCACAGCACACAAATAACATCACACTCAGGAAGGGTAGCAGTACCTCAGTAAACACACATACAGCTTAGCCTTCACCCACAAATGCACAACTCAGGGACACCCAGGTGCAAAAAACATGACCACAGGAATGTGCTGCACAAACATTTGCACTGCACATGAGCAACCATGACTGCAAACCAGTACAAGAAAATAACACATAACTAATTGGGAAACTGTCCTAAGTAGCACATTGGTCCTGTGCACTCCTATGCACCACAAAGCATAGTGTAACAAATGAAGTGGTGGGGAGCCTCACATGCTGGCAAGCCAAGGGGTGGGAGACTTGAGATTGAAGTGGTGTGTAAGTCTGTAGTGGACAGGTGAGGAGTGTACTGTACACAAGCACATATAGGAGTCACTCACGATGTGCATGCATCAGAAGCACAGCTAGGAGATGGTATGACTCCACATCCCACATACCAAACCGGAGCCAAAGATGGGTCAAGTGACAGCAATGCATGAGAAAACTCACAAATAATGTCAGTGTGGCTGAGCAGGTCTGCCCAGTGAGCACAGAGTGTAAGAAGACACATGGCTGATCAACAAAACTCAACACAGACTTGGCTGTCACACACTCTGCATACACACAACTGGCAGCAACAACAAGCAGGTGTCCCCCAGGTTTGCAAGGGCACACAATACACTGCACAGTGAACAACCTACGACTCCTACATGTGCCCACATCAAAAGCACATGGCTGAATGTTTAAACAAACAGGCACTCATTTCCTGGATCATACATGTGTGCAGTTGGCATTACAGGGGCACACTACTAACAATGACAGGCCATTCACACATCATGACCACTCAAGTGCACACATACAAATGTACCCATGTGACTAGGAAGCCAGGCCATCACAAGATGAACACATATCAACACTCCTGTTCACCCATCAAGAAGGATCACACAGATCTGATGGACCCTGGCCACCACACAAGTAATCCTGTGGATAAAATTCAACCATGTTCTGGTCTTGCATCCTAACATGACATGTGAAAAATTTAGAAAACCTGACCATAGAATGATTAGGATAAGAGTGGATCATCACAAACACCCACCATTGCACCCTCAAGTCAAGAAGAACCAAAGTGCCTGTCACCTCTGGAAAAAACTGAAAAAGTAAAACAAGCAATTGGCAATGTTAAATTGGCATACAGAGCATGTGTCACATGCAACATACCCAAATAGAAAACATTTTATGTAGCAAGGACATTGACAAAGCAGACAACAGGAGTAACTGTCTTTGTTACATAATTCAGATTTTCCACAGTCCAGTGGGTAGAAAATCATGATTTTATTAAAGACACGGAGGCTGATATTATGCATATTTCTTTAATTGCCAGCTCACAGCAGCAACAGCAAACAATGTAAAGAATTTAAAACTAAAGGATAACATTCTAATGTTAACAAAATACTGTGAAGGGCAGCCATATTTCTTCTTAAAGCTGCGAACAAGTCCAAAGATTTAATCCATGTCAAGTCGAGAAAAGGTAAAGAGTAGGTTCAATAGTAGATTACCTCTTGTTGTCACCACCTGAAAGAGTCAAGAAACAATTATAAAGGGTGGGAAAATAACAGGGAGGGATAATATCAGCCTCCGTGTCTTTAATAAAATCATGATTTTCTACCCACTGGACTGTGGAAAATCTGAATTTTATGGCAAGGCATGGAGGCCAATATTATGCATGTTTAAAGCCTTGCCATAATATTCGATACTGGGCAGTCCAGAGGTTTAAAATAGAACTTCTTAAAAACAGAATCAGAAGACCAATCAGCCGCAGATAAAATAGCTGATAAACCACCTCCCAAAAAGAAGGCTTTAGAAGCCATAGCCCCTCTAACAGAATGAGCACCAAATCTCGTTAAATCAATCCCCGCTCTAGACATAACTTGTCTGACCCAACGAGCTAGAGTAGGAGGGGAAACAGCCTTATGAGGGTATCTGAATGAAATAATCAGTTGAGACTCAGAGTCATTCCTTAGACGTTCGGTTCTTCTTTCATACTTACGAATACACCTCACCACACACAACTTTCTACAATCATCAAAGTTAGGGTAGAAGATCGTTCTAGACATCGTTTTAGTTCTTTTAGAAATAGTGAAACAAACACCCTCAGGAACAAATCTGCGCCCAGAGTTCTCCAAAGTTTTCTCATCTGAAGCTCTCCGAAAGGAGATCAAACACAAGAACATGACTAACTTCAAAGATAGATCCCTTAGATTCAAAAATTCATTTTCGCTCCAAGTCAAAAGTTCTTTCAAAACAAAATCCACCTCCCAGACGGAAGAGTATTTAGCCCTAGGAGGAGCTTTAATTCTTATACTCCTCAAAAGTCTTCTCGCGACATCATGTTGTCCAACAGGGAGACTATCCACTAAATCAAGGCCCGAAGAAATAGCCGACCTAGCAATATTAACGGTACTGTAAGATTTACCCCCAAGGAAAACTTCAGAGAGATAGTTAACAACTATGACTAAAGGAGCTGATATGGGATCCAGATTCCTTGAAGAACACCAACAAAACCACTTTCTACAAGCCAACCTGTAGGCCTTTGAGGTACCTGGTGCCCACGACTCCTTGATAAGTTTGGAAGCCCCCGAAGATAAGCCTGACATTTGCCAGGCTCTACCGAGATTAAACAGGCCATTAGTTTCAAATGACCCTGGAGGACCATCTCGTGAAAGTCTCCTGAAGCATTGGTTAGTAAGTCTGGTACGTCCGGCAGAAGTACCGGGTCGGCAATCAACATTTCCATAAGATCTGGATACCAGACCTGAGAGGGCCAGAACAGGATGATTAGAACGATTTCCGGTTTTTCCATTTTGACTTTGAGGAGAACCCTCTGAATTAGAGCAAAGGGGGGAAAGGCATAGCAAGGAGACTCCATCCAAGTTTGCATCAAGGCATCTACTGCTTCGGCCAACGGATCTGGTCTCCAACTGAAGAATCTGCGAACCTGAGTATTGTTGCGATTCGCAAAAAGATCTATCACGAAGGGGCCCCATTCCTTGTTCAAGTAAGCGAAAATTTGTTTGTTGAGCCTCCAATCGCTGAAATCCTTCAGCTGACGTGAGTTCCAATCCGCGATGGAGTTGTTCACCCCTGGTAAGTACTGAGCTAGAAGCATAATATTTCTGCTCAGACAAAAATGCCAAAATTCTCTTGCTTGGTCCGCTAGGGCCTTCGAGCGAGGACCCCCTAGGTTGTTCACGTATCTGACTGCCGAGACGTTGTCTATCTTCAGGAGGATACAACATTTGACTCGGTCTTTGGCAAAACTCTTCACTGCAAAAGAACCTGCCAACAACTCTAGGTAGTTGATGTGCATTTCTTTTTCCTGAAATGTTCAAGTTCCTCCAGTAGTTAAGGAGCCACATCTGGCGCCCCAACCCTGAAGGCTGGCGGCCGATTCTATAATCATGTCTGGGGTCGGGCCAAATATTGCACAGCCATTCCAAGCCTCGAGAATTTCCAGCCACCAAGTTAGTTCTGCCCGGGATTCTGAGTCTAATTGTACCTTGTGAGAGTAGCTCACCCCTTTGTTCAGGTACAGGGTTCTCAGGCTCTGCATTGCACGGTAGTGGAGAGGAGCCGGGAAGATCGCTTCAATGGAGGCCGTAAGAAGGCCTATGACCCTTGCCACCTGTCTCAAGATGGTCCAATCTCTGGAAAGTAATTTGCGAACCTCCCTGTGAATCCTGTTTATCTTTTCCATAGGTAATTTCAAGACACAATCCAAGGTCGAGATCTGAAAACCCAGAAAAACAGTGTCCTGACTGAGGTTCAGGCAAGATTTCTTCCTGTTCACTATGAAGCCCAAGTCTTCTATTACTCTGACTGCCAAGGAAGTATGTTCTTGAGCTTTGGAGTTCAACATAATGAGGAAGTCGTCCAGATAGATGATCAGTCTTATTCCTCTCGAGCGGAGCCAAGCTGTGATTGGGCGCATCACTTTTGTAAAGCACCAGGGGGCAGATGTCAGACTGAAGAGGAGGCTTTTGAACCTCCACATGGTATCTTTCCATAGAAACCTTAAAAGGTCTCTCTGATCCTGACAAACAGGGATAGTTAAATAGGCATCTTTTAGATCTAAGCGAGTCAGCCAATCTCCCTTCCTCAAAACGTCTCTCAACATGTGGATACCTTCCATCTTGAAATGGTTGTATTCCACCCATTCCTTCACCTCTTTCAGATTTATCACAGGTCTCATAGAATACACAGAGAGGCCTCAAAAATAGACAAGTGCAAGGCCAGTGGCCAGTCCATAGTTCAAAGGAGGCACATGTGTGCATGATAACCTGCACAGGGAATGGACATCCAAAGTCACAAACAGCAAGGCCAGTGGCCATTCTATAGTGCAAAGGAGGGACATGTGCGCATGAGAACCTGCACAGGAAATGGGCATCCAAAGTTACAAACAGCAAGGCCAGTGGCCAGTCCATAGTAAAAAGGAGGGACATGTGTGCATGAGAAACTGCACAGGGAATGGGTGACACTGTACACTGCCATGGTTAGCAACACAGCTAGGGGTATAACAATGGGCAGTCCAGGCACCGCTGTGGGAGAGACTGGTTTAGGAGGGGTACTTTGCCTCAGACTTGGCTGTCAGTCTACCTGGGAGGTGGCTGATTGTCGGGCTCAGTTGGAAGACTGGACCTGGGATAGAGAGGACCAGCTGAGGTAGAGGCATTAGTGGCTTTGGTAGCTGGAGGGCTGCTTGAACTGGGTGGTGTGGAGGCGCGGGGAGGGGGAGACATGCTGCTTTGAGAAACAGTGTGTGAGGGTGAATTTGTAGGGCTGCCTCTCCTCTTCTTGGGGAATTGATAGCCCAGAACCATCTTAGGCGGAGTGGGAAGTGGGACAGGCACAACAGACACACTCTCCACCAAAGGTGCATCAGGTGCAAGTGGTGGCCCTCCCTCTGGGGATCTGCAGGATCTGGTGGTACACTTTCCTAGACTTGCCTTTTCCCCTCCATCCCCTGTTGACCAGGTGAAGCCCCTACAGTGCCTTTCTGTCCCAGCTTCACAGGGGGGTGTGTCGGAGTTGAGGTTGTGGGTGAATCTGCCTTAGAGTGCTTTTTCAGCAGAGCCTTTGCAGGCACCAGCTTCACAGCAGGCGCTGCAACTATTTGTCTGCCTTTGGGATCCGCTTTTGGGACAGGAGTGTCCTTGAATGGGGCTGATTTTGAGGCATGTGAGCCTGAGTCCTGCTTCTTGGCTTGATGCCCCTGAGTGTCACCTGAAGGGCTTCTGCCTTTGTGCTCCTGTGTGACTTTTGTTTAGCAGATGGTGTCTGCGTGCTGTGCCACTTGGGGTGCTGCTGTTGTGTGCTGCGTGTGGAGTACCTGGAACCTGAGGGCTGTGGTGTGTGGTCACTCTTGTCAGATATTGCCACTGACAGGGGGGTTGCCAAAGGGACTGGAGCTGGACTCTGAGACTGTGACAGCTGAATGACTGCCGTAACTGTGGAGGGCAAAGACTAGACAGTTCTGTGTAGCCCACCCACGTCAGAATGAATCCCCTCCATTAAAGCAACTACCTGTGGCAACTTCTTGTCATGGTCTTGGAAGGCATTCAGGAGAGTTGTCTGACCCACACACAGCTGGTGCAAAAGGTTCACAGTCTCAACACTGAGGGCAGCAGGGGAGACAGGGGCAAGGGCAGCAGTGCCTTGGGAGAAGGACACTCTACCCTTCCTAGAGTCGCGGCTCGCACAGCACTTATGGTAGTAGCCGGGAGGTGAAGAACCGGGATTTAAACCCAGCGGCGCCAGGGGCATGCCCAAAGTCTTCGGATTCTCCTGTCTTGGAAAACAGAGACACAGGATATTTCTTGGTGACGTCAAAGATCAAATTTATTGGCTACAGCCAGTAACAGAGGTCCTAGAAGTACAACACAGTGTATGTTCTCAGGAGACTGCTCAAACTTACAAAGCAGGTCGTCCCTTTTTATGCCAAGAATTGTGCTTCAGGCAAACATTCCTTAATTACAGTTTGACCACTCACATGTTTCCACGACAAAAGCATTTGCATGATGACAAACCCATTTTTCAGTTTGTCCAGCCCATAATTAATCATCAAACAAACCCAAGATAAACATTCTTCTTTAGACAAGCTGGACAGAACCCATAATAAAAAGGGCCTGCAGCCCACATCATAAATAGACCATAAAGATGGAAACAGAAACAGATAGAAGCAAGATAAAGGGGTGTGTGCTTGTGTTATGGCTGGATTTTCTGTTTAGATGGGATCAGCCCCCAGGGGCCCCTATGACCCAGCCAAAACGTACTCACCTTCCCTCCTCAGATCGTGTTCACAATGGATAGATTTACAGATATATATACAGGCCGCACCTAAGGATGGGGAATGATAATATACATATATATGAATTTTCTACAATATCTTATTCACATCAGTTGGTCTCGCGGCCACCCCGACCCAGACCGGTCTACCCTAGGGCAGATATTGCGCACAATCCGGTGCGACTACACATGGGCCTGCAGAACCCAATGCTCCCGTTTCCAAACGACCAACAATCCTGTCGATCTACACGCTAGTTCGACCCCCTAGCGCCCTCACTTATTCAAGCCACAATCCTGTGGGTATCGGCACTGGTAGTCCTCCCCAGTGTTCTCACTAACGCCGCATATCAACGACGACCACATTCCTATGGACAATTATCGGGATAATATCTCCGTTATCTATTTGGGATAAAACTACAATAATAACTTTGAATATAGTTCCAAATTATATAGTGTACTCCCTGCTCTTGGCATCAAAGGTCCACTCACTCCCTCTTTATTCCATCACCATTTACCTGATCGGGATTTCTCATCCGTTCACCTAAACAGCTTTCGACTAGGAATGCAGTTTACCGAGATTGAACATAAGCACCAGGTACACAATAATTCTATATGAATTAGGGTATTTATTAACAATAGACACAAATCACATTACTATGCAGCATAACTTTTGCAAGAAAAAGGTGAAGATTAGAGTGCACATCCTAGTTAGGTTAGACAGATATCACCTTGTTAGTGGGAAGTCTGGACTCGGCAGTCATCTAGGTTCCCTTCTCGTCTCTGTATCCTGGCTCGCCTTGCAGTCACCCTCAGCCGTCACAAGTACACGTCTGCACCGCTAGGCTCAACCTCGTCTGCTTCCCCTCAGGACACCGGAACCTTGCTGATTATTAGCTACCATCTCTCTCTCTCTCTGTATCAGTGCGCTCCGCGCTGCTTCTCGTTCAGTCTTTCTCAGAGAGTTTCGGTCTTAAATCTTTCTCCGACTTCAAAGATGGCGACTTGTCCACCATGAAAATGAATAATGGCAGAGATGCTAACGGCTAGATGCCGCCTACGGACTAACTGACAAACTGACTAACACCTTCGCTAATATCAAAGCCCGTTCCTTCATGGAAATTCACGGCCAGTAACCTGCCGCCCACCAAATTCTTGTACCTCCCCGTACCAAGGACACTTTCCCAGCCGGCCGGCCTGAAGTTGTGTCTTCGGAGTGGAGAAAAATACATTCCTTCGATAAGGGTCAGCCTGAACCGGTTCTCTCCAAGCGAACAACAGCTTGAAACTAAAACATTACACTTCACCTAGAAAGCCTTCTTGAGCTACCGGGCAGAAAGCAAAATGGAGTCTGTCTCGTTTAAGGCCTACGGAGCCCACAATATGCATAGCTCCATGGAAAATAGCCCAGCATGTTAGCAAATGAGCGAATCATGACTAATACTTATATATCTATCCCCTAACTTAAATTCATAAGCCTTACTCTAAGGAAAATAGTACGAAAATGCCCTAATATATGTAAGGCAGGGTCCCTGTCTATCAGCCTAATCCCTATGCTATGGGGGTGATAGGCTGGAGTCACTCTCCATCATTCTCCTTCTCCAAAGAGCTAGCCAAAAGGCAGCCATAACAGCTTGTACAATAAACTCAACAATGTCCTGCTCTTTTATCCTAATCTTGATCAGCTAAAGGGCAAGAACTGGTTTGGCAAGGTCAGCTTCAGGCAACAGGGTCAGTTCACCCAGGTCAAACAGAAGTCAGCACAAACTCAAGCTAAGGTGCACGTGTCCTAGAGACTTGTTCAGCCACAGTCATAGGCCTATGTGAGGGCAATCCACAAAATGGCTGCCATGCACAAAATGGAACCCAAGGGTTTCAGAACGAAATCGTCAAATACACAGTGAATCCATCGGTGTAACATGACGAAAAGACTCATGCTTGCTGAGCTCACTGTTTACGGTTCGCTGTTACCAAAATCGTAACGGAACCACGACCTTTATGACCCAGGTTCAGAATTCACAGAACCTCAGGTCCTCCTTTTGCCCTTACATAGGCAATAACCTAAATTCATGTCAATCTGAATCCAGGTCTATATTCATCAAATCATCAAGATGTTGCTGTAGCATCATCCTAGTACCTAGTACCTCTCTCGATACAGGTCTCCTCAAACACGAAGTAGCACAAAGGCCACATATAGCAGGAGCACACTGTATACAAAGACAGAACAGGAAAAGAATCCCTAGAACCATCCCAATGACCATCAGAATCTTCCATCCCCAAGTGGATAACAATCCCCAAAACCATCCCATCAACAACCAATCTCCTTCGTCCACATGCACAGACTCGGAGATCTTATGTAGCTTGGAAATGGCTTGGTTATCTGTCAGAGCATTGTCTGGAATGAAAACGCAGCAGCTCGATTGAATCAATTTACATACTCCTCCTCTATCTGCAAGTATGACATCTAACGCAACTCTGTTCTGAAGAGTTATAAGGCGATCCGATTGGAGCTCAGCAGTCAAGTTACTAAGAGCACCGGCAGTTTCAACTATGGTGGACTCAAGCACTCTCGTCAATTGTCGTATGTTCCTGCTGTTAACCATAGGTCCCCAAAACGGCAGAAAACCCTTCAGAAAATCTCCTAATTCTTGTCCTACAGTATCTTCCTTACTGAAGACACCTCTAACAACTCTTGTCTTGTGGTAATCTTCTGCAGCTGTATACGTAGGAGGCAACAGGAACGAGACAAAACATGTGCCCGAGAAATCAGGGGGCAAGCATGTATACGCTCTATCGTAACAGACAAAATAGGTACCCTTAGCTGCTAGAAACGATGGGGAAGTCTGGGACGCAAAAACATACTTCTCAGTGCAAACACTCTTCCCTAACTGAGCTCTCGGATTCTTGCCATTACCTTGCAGACAGTAATGACCCTGATGGGGTACAATCCAAATCGGAGAGGATCTTTTCGCTCGCTGGTTCCCACTCCGACTAACTCCATATCCAGTAACGTTCCATCCAATATACGCTAGCGTCTCATCTCTTGGGATAGTCTCATTGGAATCTATTCCTCTAATCATATCTACTATTCCGTTAACTAGAGCAGTATTCTTTGGATTATCTTTCACAGAACATAGGGGGTAGACTTCACGAGCATAGATGAACATCGTTCTGTATGCCCACACAGAACCATTGTAGCTGAATGGCAGGACCAGGTAAGGAATACCTTTATCAGTAGTATGGAGCATAAGGCCACACACCCAACAATTAGTTGTGTTCACTACTAGCTGGTGTTGGTGCAGAAGCTGAACAAAGGAGTTATTAATGAATTCTAACCTTCTAATGGACTCATGTTCAGGCAGAGGGTGAAAAGAATGCGAGGAAACAGTGGAAGAAGGTATGGGTTGTGTAGTGGGTGCAAATGTCACTTGAAAAGAGAATATAACATATCCCCTCAAAATCATCATTAAACTAAGTAGCATAAAAAGAAGCAATATCAAGAAACATTTTCTACTCAATTTTACGCATTTTCCTCTTAAAGCTCATTCTTTCAACAGATCTCTCCATCTCGAATAACTCCATCCTCTAATCGTGCTGTTCACGGCGGTAGGGTGTTCCATGCTAAGGGATGCGTCTGTCAGTCCAGGGAACGCCCTTAGACCAACCAGAACCGTCGACCTAATGTCTTTGGCTTGCACACCAAAGTCTTTGCACCGCGACCTTACAGCTGAACCCGGATGGCGGTTCGAAAAACAAAAATCGGTCAAAACAGTTTCTCAGAGGAGAGAATTCAGTTTCAAAAATAGCAAAGGAAGAATCTTATTTTATTTGTCCAACGACTCTCGGTCGTAAATTATAGCGGCCTTTATCAGGCAATGTCTGTTCACGAAACAAGAGTTCAGGTTCAGAAGTGTCCAAACGAACTGACGGAGGCACAGTTACTTGCAGAAGATCGTCACTTTCACGTTCAGAGTTTGTCCCAATTAAACGTGCATCGCTAAAAGGCAGAAAACGAGGCACGGTGTCAGTTTCAGAGTCTGGAATACCATTCTGGACCCACTGGTCTTACGGCAGAGGCAAAGGGGCCCTCTTACAATGTACGCCGTGGATCCAGTTCTTTTTACTGCGCACTCGCACTGCTGATCGCGTGGACAATAGCACCAAGTAGGGTCCAATCCAGCGGGGCTGCTCATTCTTGGTCCACTGGAAATTTCTCACGAACACCCAAGATCCAGGTTCGTTAGCATGTCCTGGATCTTCAGATGCTTGTGGCAGTGTATCATGAACCTGTTGGTGCAAAACACGCAATTTAGCAGTCAATTCGTAAAGGTAATCAAGCAATACAGGGTGCTCTATCTCGCTAAATTTTGTCGGCCGCGTCACTCCCCAAATATTTGCCGGGCGACCAAAAACTACTTTGTAAGGACTAAGTCCCATTCGTGAATGCACAGTCATTCTAGTCGACAAAAGTGCTAACGGCAAAGCATCAGGCCATTGTAGACCCGAGCTCGCCTGAATCTTGGCTAGTTTTAACTTAAGGGTGCCATTATAGCATTCTACCAAACCAGCTGATTGGGGGTGATTTGCAGCGTGAAACTTTTGTCGGATTCCTAAACCATCACACACTCTCTTCATCACTTGACCCACAAATTCACTTCCATTGTCACTCCAGACCATTCTCGGCAATCCATACCTAGGGAAAAATTCCTTGACAAGGGCTTTAGCTGTGGACAAGGCAGTGTTATCTTTCAGAGGGTATGCTTCTACCCATCGCGAAAAGGCACAAACAACCACAAGCACATACTTTAAGTTGTTGCACCTCTCCATGTGGATGAAATCTAGCTGCAAAGCCTCAAACGGATACGTTGGAGGCGCAAAATGACCAGCTGGAGTTGGAGTTCCCTTGCCAGGATTGTACATCAGACAAACCATACAATTTTTGACCAAATTCTCTGCACACTTAGGAATTCCAGCATTTTGCCATACTGGAGCCAACAACTTACAAATCCCTTTCACACTGATATGAGCCATTCCATGCGCCATCGAAACCACTGGAAGCACATATGCATCGGGTAACAACCATCGTTGATGCTCTGACAACTCAACCTAACAACCATTCAAATCCAATTTACCCTTACTTTCTCTCCATTTATTCAACTCTTTCTCTGTAGCTTCAGCTTGAATAGACTTCACGCTCTCTATCGTATCTTCACACATACTTCTATCCGGAATCCATCTAGCCGGACCCGCAACATACATTCGACTCATCACATCTCTCCCATTTTCTTTCGCGACTTCATCTGCAAACGCATTACCACGACCAACATCATCAGTAACTTTCTTATGCGCACTGCATTTCACAATCGCAACTTGCAACTGCAAAGTAAGTGACTCAAGGAGCTCATTCACCAACTGACCATGCTGAATCTTAGTCCCATGCGAAGTCAGGAACCCACGCTCTTTCCACAATCGTCCAAAACTATGAGCCACACCAAACGCATACTGGCTATCAGTATACACAGTCACTCGTTTCCCTTTCGACAACACACACGCTCTTGTCTATGTAATCAACTCTGCTGCTTGCGCTGAATTATGTGGGATACCTGCAGATTCAACAATCGTATGCAAAGTCGTAACAGCATATGCCGCAGTCGTATCACCATTCGGAAGCTTGAAGCACGAACCATCAACTCATAAAGTACCATCACATTCTGCAAGAGGAGTATCCCTAAGGTCGATCCTCCCTTTCGTTTCTTCCTCTGTCCTAAGGAAGCAATCATGCTGTTCAATAACATCTGTCTCAACTGAAATCGGCAACAATGTAGCTGGATTCAACGTGTTGCATCTCTTTATATGCACATGACTCGCTAAAAGTGTCAATTCGTAACCTGACAACTGAGCACTAGTTAAGTGCTGTGTCTTTGTTCGATTCAATAAGGTATCCACTGCATGTGGAACCATTACAATCAACGTATTGTCCATTACCAAACCAGCAGACTGTCGAATAGAGACAGCCGCTGACACTGTAGCTCTCCAACAACTCGGCAACGCTCTAGCTACCGGATCCAAAGTCGATGAAAAATACGCACATGGATGTTGCTTATCGCCAAACTGTTGAGTCAAAACTGACAATGCACATCCCTCTCTCTCGTGGACATAGAGTGTAAAAGGCTTACTGTAGTCGGGAGTACCCAACACAGGAGCCGAACACAACGCATCACGTAATTCTGAAAAACTCTTCTGACATTCGTCAGTCCAAGGAATAGGATTCGGAGTATCCTTAACAGTAAGAGCTATCAAAGGTTTTGCAAGAAGTGAAAAATTCGGAATCCACTGTCTACAATACGACATAATACCCAGGAAAGCACGTACTTCTGTTTGTGTCGTAGGCACACTCATTTTCGCAATAGCTTGAATTCTTTCTGGGGTCAATCTTCTTCCCTCCTTCGATAAGAGGTTACCTAAGTAGGTTACTTCTTGTCGACAATATTGCAACTTCGAAAGAGACACCTTATGATGGAAATCAAATGACGCAACAACGACAAAGTAGCCTCTTTACAAATCTCTTCATTGTCAGCAGCAACTAACAAATCGTCGACATACTGAATAAGAGCAGCGCCATCAGGTAAAACAATCGTATCAAGCTGTGTTTTCAAAATCTGACTATAGATGGATGGACTCTCACAATAGCCTTGAGGAGCGCGCTTAAACCGGAAACTTCGGCCTCCTAAAGAGAAGCCAAAAATATCCCTACTCTCCTCGGCAATCGGGATGCTGAAGAAAGCATTCTTCAAGTCAATCACCGAAAACCAAGTAGCAGAAGCTAGAATTAAAGTCAGTAAAGCAGTGATATCCGGTACAACAGGGATTTGCGGAACTACAATCTTATTCACCTCGCGAAGATCAATCACAAACCTATATAAAGGTGGCTGTGAAGAATCAGTACGTTTCTGAACAGGCAAAACCGGACTATTGCACACATTACCTCTTGTTTCTTCCATCACACCTTTCTCAATCAGATCATAGATGATCGCCAAAAGTGCTCTTTCACCATCGCTGGAAATCCGATATTGGGGAATACGAGGCAATCTAACATTCGTTTTCAGCGTCACAACATATGGCGGGATCTCCAAAAGACCCACATCGTTAGGACCAGTAGCCGAAAGAGAATCAGGGAGAGAAGACAATTCTGCTGGAAGTTGATCTTTAGATAAATACATCGGAGAGATCACTCTCTTACCCAATGTAAGCTGTACTCCTGAAGGAGAACAATATAGGGTTGCATACAATCTCTTCAACAAATCCAATCCCAACAAGTTCTCACCACAACCTGTCCTCAAAATAAGGGGTGCTTCGAAATCACAAGGCCCAACAGAAAAAGACAATGGACTAGAAATCGGATTACTAACCGGGGCGCCAGAAAAACCTACTGAAACATTCGTTAAGCCAGACAAAGGTGTGCCAGGGAGTTTAGAGTGCATAATAGAACTCTTCGCAGCACCAGTATCCAACAGAAAAGGCTCTGACACACCTGATGCAATCACTTCAACATAAGGTCCACTCTGATCTACTGGAACTGAAACAACTCCCTCTCTTTGTCTATGGCTGTCCTAGCAATCATTACCATCCATATTCTCACCTTCGACGTAATAATCGTCCGCATAGTACTGAGCCGTCCTACCAAACACACCATTCTGCTGATCAAAACTATTCATTGAATTCTGTGGAGAAAAGGAACGCGCATTCTTGGGGAACACACCACGTCACCTACCTCTAGGTGCTTGCTGAACACCTCGACCTCTCACACCAGAAACACCATTTGTGTGCTGCAACAAAACCGGACGACTATTCTTGAAATGACCCTCTTCTTTGCAGTACGCACACTGATTAGGGCCTACAGGAAAATGCTGTTGAGAAGACTCGAACCTTTGCGAGTTTCTCTGATACTGCTGAGGTTGCTGATTATCACGCTGATTATTACGCGGCAGATACGCTTGCTGTAAAAGAACCTTCGTCTTTAATTCTTTAGTCTTCTTGTCGGCTCTATCTTTCTCGTCCTTATCTCTATTCTCATAGTACTGGGCAGTAGCCAATATCTGCGCTGACGAAGAGACAGCCCAAGAACTCCCAGAATCCTTCAATTTAGTGCACAATTCTGGAAGCAGATTATGCACAAATTTATCAACAAACAACCGTTGACCACCTTCTGTACTCATGTCCTGACCACCATGGTCGATAAATGTCTCTTCAAACCTAGTGAAGAAGTCAGACACACTTTCGTCTTTCTTCTGCTTACATGCAGACAATTTGTCCCAGTTGACACGCATAGCAGGCATCAAAGTCTTCATGTAAGTAATAATCTTACCAGGGAGTTCAGCAACTAAAGGCTCAGGTTTAGCACCACCAACTTGTCTGTTATCTTCAGCACCAATATTATTCCATGTATCACCTAACTCTTGCGCATGATCCGTATGACGAATCAATCCCCATAAAGGCTGTGGAACTACATGTCCAAATAACATGTCTATATCGGCTAAATTCATAGTACATGAGTCTGCAGTCTGTGATAATTCCTTATAGTACCCTGCAGGATTTTTATGAGGATCAGGCAAAGTCTGCTTAAGGGCCAAAACTTCAGCTCGCTTCCATGGAACATGTACCCAAACACGCTGAAAATGAGCCGGCGCAGCTACAATACCCAACCCAGCGTCAGCCTGAACTGCTTTCTTCCATACCGGAGGAACCTCTCTCATTGGATATTGTCGCACTTTTCTCCTAACAGAAGGATCAGGCTCAAACAACGGCTGAGAAGGAGACTCCTAAACGACAACAATGTCGCAACTGCTCTCTCAACGTCAACACCCACTATAGTTCCCTTTGCAAACTCAGACTGCACACGGAACAACTCAGACGGAGCCTGTCCCAAACCACCATCTTCCCATTCTTCACGAAGGAAAGTACACATTGCCCCGAAAACATATCTCTGCGTCGGTGCTTCCCATTGACGGAAGACAATCATAACAGACTCGACATTATACCTCAAAGGATAAGTAACCCATTTACGCGCTAAATGATCCAATACTGTCCGCTCATCGGGACCAGGCAATTGGCTACGCAATTTTTTACGCTCTGCAACAGAGGTCATATCCAATGACCCAAAAAGAGGAGAAAAGAGACCAGTAACAGTATTGGTCATTCTCTGTCGAACAGAAAGAGGAGGTGACGAAAGAACAAGAGGAAAAACAGGATGAGACAAAGTATGTATAGGAGTAGTAGCAGAAGGAGTAGACAATGCAGGCATAGGAGTTGGAGACAAAGCAGGTAGAAAAATCGGTGGCCCTGGAGAAGGCTGCACCAAAGGAGTAGGAGCCAACTAAAGAGGAGCTGTCGGTGGTACAATAACAGGAGGCAAAGCAACCGGAGGTTGCGCAAATAAAGGTTGCGGAGGTGCCGTAGCACTCTGCACATAAGGGGGTGGCGAACTCAGCAAATGTGACATCAAAGGATCATTTTCAGGGTCCTCCTTAGTATCTCGCAAGAGAGGTGACAAAACTGGATAACATTTATCGATGGCCATTTTATGTTGCCTGTGCAACTGCTCACTCGCTTGTTCTTCCTCATTATCTTTAAACTGTATAGCAGCTTGCATTATCGAAATACCCTTCTCTCTTTTATTTTTCTTTGCTAGTTTAATTTCTTTCTGTTTGGCTTCCTTTCACCATAGGCGGAAAGAGTCAAACATTGCTAGCCGGGCTTTCTTCTTGAACAGTTTAACTTCTAAATTATCTAAAATCTCCGTATCATAACTACCATATTTGGGCCATTTTAGGACACCATCCTTCCTAGTATACCTAATCCATACTTCATTATACGTGATAGGGCCCACACCATGTTTTAAATAGAGCTCATAGGTCGGAGTTCCAATCGGAGGCACCGGACACGAGTCCTCTCATCGGGAATCCCTATTACAACCACAACAAAATATCTTTCCAAGTCCGCTAAGACCAAGCATCTTCGCTCACTAGTCTAGCTTCAAACTTCAAGGGAATATCGAACACGATAGCCTCGTGAAAACACAAGTCCCTCAGCTTTGGAGCTTGCAAGTCCCAAATCAAAGATCCCAAGGGGATATCCAAAACAAAACTAAGGACTGGGAGACGCTCCACTCATACTTAACTGAAGTATCGATGACGTCGTCAGAAGACCCGTCTATCGTCTCGCTCTACAAATCATCAAAGGGCTCCAAGACAGGGCGACAGTCAGGGCAGCAGTCCTTTGTAGCCATCGGAATGCGGGGAGCCTCGCAGCAAAGACTTTCGGACCACGACGACATACAGGGGTCGATGAAGTGGTAGGCCTTCCTCCAGAATTTTCACACGAAGCTCCTCACGATCTTCAGGCTTGGACCGGTACCGCTGAAGTCGCCCCGCGTTGGGCGCCAACTGAAGAACCGGGATTTAAACCCAGCGGCGCCAGGGGCATGCCCAAAGTCTTCTGATCCTCCTGTCTTGGCAAACAGAGACACGGGATACTTCTTGGTGACGTCAAAGATCAAATTTATTGGCTGCAGCCAGTAACAGAGGTCCTAGAAGTACAACACGGTGTATGTTCTCAGGAGACTGCTCAAACTTACAAAGCAGGTCGTCCCTTTTTATGCCAAGAATTGTGCTTCAGGCAAACATTCCTTATTTACAGTTTGACCACTCACATGTTTCCACGACAAAAGCATTTGCATGATGACAAACCCATTTTTCAGTTTGTCCAGCCCATAATTAATCATCAAACAAACCCAAGATAAACATTCTTCTTTAGACAAGCTGGACAAAACCCATAATAAAAAGGGCCCGCAGCCCACATCATAAATCTATACTACAATTATAAAGAGAGAACTGTGTCCTTTGAGCCAGGTAAACTCGAAAAGTACACCACCAATCACAACACCCAATACAGCGTTGGAAAGGGGAGGTCCAGGAGATGGATATAGGCTATATAAATGGACACCATATACACTAAAAGGGGGGGCGCCATCAGTGGTAAAGTAGTCCCTTCTGGGCGTTAGGTGTGGGCGTTAACATTCAGAGAGGCAAGTTGTGGGCGTTACATGTGGGCGTTAACATTGTAGTTCACGGTGCAAAACTAAAAAGTGAGGAGATGTGGCCGTGAGATGTGGGCGTTAGATGTGGGCGTTAACATTCAGGGAGGCAAGTTGTGGGTGTTAGATTTGCGAGGAGAACATTGAGATGCGAGGAGATGTCCCAGTGCAAAACCAAACACACCATTCGCGCTCACAGTGCAGAGTATTTCGACCATTCGTGCTCACAATACAGCGTATTTCAAAAGCGCAATAATCACAGTGCAGCATATTGCAAACGCGAAATATTCACTCACACACACATCTTCGGGGAGGCAGATTCATTGACCTGGACGTTACCGTTGTTACCGGACATCAGGGACGGGGCGCGGCTTGCATTCACAGCCGACCAATCACGCCACATAACTCGCATAACACATGCAAGCCTTGCGAGGAATATTTTATAAACGATTTCACCATTGGTCATGCTCCTGTTTGTCACAGGGGGATGACCTTAAGCAAAAGAGGTGCGGCTTACAAGGCGTTTCACGGCTTAGGCGAGTAAGCGTTCTGCCGTTCTGAAGCTGCAATATTTATCGCACGGAGATATCATACATTAAAAAAAACAGGCTTTTGCATGGCCCTTAAGCGAGTCAGCGTTCACCACAGAACTTGCGTTATAAACCTAAGAACAAAGCTACGGATTCACTAGCCGCTATCTGTGTTACCACTGTAACACTCCCACTTATTGCGGCGCTAAGGAGAAAACTTGACTTCAGGGCTTAAACAAATATTTCACTGGCCAACATCACCAAGTGCTACATAAAATATCGTCTTGGCAGAAGCAACAACATTCTCACAGGGGGGGGGGGCAAGGACAAACAAGAAAACACGAATAACAATAACTAGGGGGACCTTTCGCCAACAAGATTACACAGTTTACTTTTCGAACCCGGACAACGTCGGGACGGGCTGCTAGTAGACCATAAGGATGGAAACAGAAAAATATAGAAGCAAGATAAAGGGGTGTGTGCGTGTACAATAAACTCAACAACGTCCTGCTCTTTGATCCTAATATTGATCAGCTAAAGGGTAAGAACTGGATTGGCAAGGTCAGCTTCAGGCAACAGGGTCAGTTCACCCAGGTAAAACAGAAGTCAGCACAAACTCAAGCTAAGGTGCACGTGTCCTAGAGACTTGTTCAGCCACAGTCATAGGCATATGTGAGGGCAATCCACAAAATGGCTGCCATGCACAAAATGGAACCCAAGGGTTTCAGAACGAAATCGTCAAATACACAGTGAATCCATTGGTGTAACATGACGAAAAGACTCATGCTTGCTGAGCTCACTGTTTACGGTTCGCTGTTACCAAAATTGTAACGGAACCACGACCTTTATGACCCAGGTTCAGAATTCACGGAACCTCAGAGGGTGGGCCCTGGACGATGCGAGTCAGTACACATAAGGAAAATAATGGAGGTGGGATGTTTCTGCTGTGTCAGATGGGAATTTTCACCAAGATTGTCACCCTCAGTCATTTTACCCTTGTGCATACTGCTCACAGATCCATAGTGGCAATACAAAGTAAAACACACTTCCATCAGTACCCTCTGGATGAGTCTTTGTAATGTAACAAATGAGCATGAGAAAACTCATGTACTCAAACATCCATTAGCACAGGCAATATCTGTTCTGACTTCCACTTTCCAAATTAGCAGTGTCACTGTATGGCTGCAAAAACACTGTATGTCCCTCCCATCCTGAAATGCTGCATGTGAAATGTGTAAATAGACAGGAAACCACATTTTCCTGAAGTCAGCATGCTAGGCAGTGTATCACACAATGCCACACTCTCAGGCACATGCTGCAGCAGATCAACTTCATGTGTGCACTCCCTGCACTCCCCTACTTTCACTCTGAAACATTTACCATGACCTCAGGAGCACCATATAGCCTACCATACTGTGAGAGCACCTCGTCCACCAGGACCTCCAGCTCCTCTGTGGTGAATGAAAGGGCCCTGATGTTCTCAGTCCTCACCATTATTGGGTTCAGGAGACAGGAACAGCAGCACTTGGTGGTGAAGAGTGTCAGTCAGCTGTGTTTGGAAGCACAGGCAATGTGTAGCTCTCTCCACACATATATAGCCCCCTGGGGTTGTTTCATTGGTACTAAACTCCTGCAATTGGTGTTTCAGGAAAGCTTTTTTCAAATGCGATGAATGACCGGCCCTGCAGAAGTGGAGCATGCCTACTGAGATTATCAAATGTGCATTTCACTACCGCAATTGGTGTTCCCATTGGATGCAAGGGCATGGGCATTGGTGGTGACACACCGCAGGGACCAGGCGTTCGCTACTACGATTGTGCATCTTTCTATTGCATCCAATGCCCGGGCCCGCAGTAGCGGAGCACGCCCACCGCGCATGTTCAAATGTGTATTTCACTACCACAATTGCGGTTCCCATTGGCTGCAAGGGCATGGGCATTGGCGGTGACACACCGCAGGAGCTAGGCTGTCACTACCATGATTGTGCTTCTTTAAATTGCATCCAATGACCGGCCCTCGGTAGCAGAACACGCCTACCATGATTTTCAAATGTGCATTTCACCACCGCAATTGTGGTTCCCATTGGCTGCAAGGGCACGGGCATTGGCAGTGACACTTCGCCGGGGCCAGGTGTTCGCTGCCGCAATTGTGCATCTTTCAATTGCATCCAATGACCGGCCCTGCGGTAGCAGAGCACATATACCGTGATTTTCAAAAGTGTATTTGTCTACCGCGATTGCAGTCCGCAATAGTTGCAAGGGCATGGGAATTAACGGTGAGACACCGTGGGGCCCAGGTGGTCGCTACCTTGAGTTGGCTGCATGCCATTGGTGCCTATGGCAGTGATTGTGGTGGCGGAGCACGTCAACCGCCATTTTGCAATGTGTATATCACTACTGAGGAATCTGTTCACATTGGTTGAATGAGCATGGGCATTGGCGTTGACACACCGCGGGGCCCAGGCAGTCACTACCGTGATTTGGCAGCATGACATTGGTGCCTATGGGCGTGATTGTGGTTGCGGAGCACTCTTACAGCACCTATGGACACATCATGCTATAACAGTGGCAATGGCCAGTTCTCAAAATTGAGCAGTGGACACTTACTATGAATCATGTCACTAGATATTTCAAACAATGCTATTGTTACATTTGACTCACTGATGACTACACATGCCATGTCAGTGCACAGGATTACATGCATTGGCATGTACTCCCTCACATGTCACTTATGATATTGTTGTGCATGTACACAGATCTGTGTTGTGATGGACTCTCCAATATATACACATATCAATGTGTGATATGGCTAAGCAACCCACAGTGATGAAGGTCTGAATACATAATGTCCCTATTTCACTGTGTACATTGCTTTGCTCATGTACATGCTTGTCTTTATGCACAGACTGTGCTCATTGTGTTGTTAATGTGTGCCATTACTCTAAAAGGTGTGGCAGGTACAGCAGCCACGTAGAAGCCAGCAGTGTTGCTGTTTCATACATGTGCATTATCAACTACTCTCAGGGCTGGTTACACAAGATGTTGGAATGTACCTTTTGGCATTCATATAGTCTGAATCTGTTTTGGGGGTACTCACTGTGTGAATACTGGACAAGTGTACGACTAGTTTAGCTCAAGGTGTCCCTACATGTAACTTGTGCTGTAAGCTGTAGTTTTACGTCAGTCATTGTTGGCGCTGTGCCAGTCAAAACTTTAGATGTTGGACACATCTCATAGGGGAATTGAATTGACATGTGTCCCCTTTCATCTCACCTAGGAGGCGACCAAATGTGCATCGTCCATTCACATTGCTTGCGGACATGGAGGATGAGGACATCATACATAAAGTCCATTTGGATCGACCTAACCTTCAAGCCCTATGTGGCCAGTTGGATCCACATCTGAGGCCTCACAGAACCTATCCGACTGCTTTGACACCAACTTGTAAGGCATTTCTATGCAACTGGTTCATTCCGGTACATGGTTTCCAGTGCAGGCGAGATGGCTCAACCAATGTTCAGCATGGTGCTACGTGATGTCCAGTCTGCTATGATAACCTACAAAGACAGCTACATCCATTTCCCTAGGTGACATGAATTGGCAGCTGTGAAGGGTGACTTTTATGACCTTTCCCACATCCCTAATGTTGTTGGTGCCATTGACTGCATACATGTTGGTCTGGTTCCACCACAGGCATGTGAGCACATTTACAGGAACAGGAAGCATCTCCATTCCATTAATGTGCAAGTAGTATGCCAAGCAGATATGATAATCTCCCATGTCTGTGCCAAATATCCAGGATCAGCCCATGACTCCTATATCCTGTGTAACAGCATCGTACCACAGCTGATGGCAAATCTGCATCCAGAGCGTGCGTGGATTGTGGGTGAGTACGCAGAGTAAAGTAGCATGCTGTACTTGTGACATGCTGTCCTTTGCCACAGTTATGTTACTAAATTGTTCTGTGTATCTCACACCTAGGTGACTCTGTATATCCCAACTGGCCTTGGTTGCTGAGCCCACTGAGGACCCCCAGGACCCCGGGTGAAGTCCGCTACAATGATGCCCATGGGAGGACACGTCGTGTGGTGGAGCTTACTTTTGGTCTACTTAAGTTACAATTTCGCTGCCTGGACAAGACCAGAGGTGCACTGATGTACTCTCCCCAAAAGGTGTGTCAGATCGTAGTTGCATTCTGCATGCTCCACAACCTGGCCTTGCGCAAAGAGATCCCCCTGATCCTGGACGATGATGAGCAGCTGAGGCCACCGCCTCTAAACCCACACATGTCCAGTGATGAGGATAGTGGAGAGGAGGAAGGTGTCGACCTGCGTCAACCACTGATCAACGTTTACTTCCCTTGAAGGTGAGTGACAGTGTACAACTGTGCCATTGTCTGCTGATTTTGTTGTTGGTGAAAAGGCCTAGGGGAGCTTTGTGACTACTGCCTGTTGTTGGCTCTGTGCAGAGTGCTAATGTTTCTGGGACAGAGTAGTTATGCACAGCTACAGGATGTCTATGTTGGTTCTGTTGCTCATTGTAACATGTGCAGATTTGAGTACTTTGATAACAAGTGTTGTGTAATGGCTGAAATGCCAGCACCTGACAAGTGATTGTTGTTCTCTTGTGTTATCCTAGGTCCCTCCAGCCTCTCAATGACTCAAAACAATCAGTGCTCCTGGTAAATTGTAATCAAGGTGAACATTGTACATCCTGTGATAAACATGGAGCTGACATGAAAACATAGGTGTGTAAAGAGTGTTTATTTAACAATAAGTATATGTGACAGGGAAGTGAATATTTACAAAAAGGTGAAAAGGGAATCAATGAGTTGTCAGTGATGGTAGATGGGACAATAGAGTACTCACCACATTGATGCAGTGACACAGTCCAACAGATGCCTGCCATCAACATGGCAGTGTGGGTAAGGACAGTCAAAAAAGTCAATAGCAAGGTGAAGAGAGGTGCCATCATGGCTGGCTATTTGACTGGTGCTTTGCCACATGATTCTCCCTTGGTTTTCCTTGGACAGCCCCTTGAGCGTTTGGCAGGGGGGGGCCTCTGCTGCGGGCTCCGTGAGGTCTGAGGACTCGCCCCTCTCTGTGGCCGCAGGGGAGGTGGTGGGACTGTCATCCTGCAGGCCACTGGAGGGAGGTTGAGCTGTTCTTCGTGCCCCTGGCCTGTCTCTCAGGACACCCACAAGCTGGCCCAAGAGGTCCACGATTTGCCCCATATGCTTGTCCATGGACCCCAGCAGCAGACAGACCTCACACACTTCTTCCAGAACCTGGCCCATTTGTTTTTTTTAATTAAATTTGTACTTTATTACACCTTCAAGTTGCATACACAGCCGATATCGCCTACAACCCGGAGGCCGGCGGCATCAAAAGGTCACTCTCCAATCCCTGGGTAAAGGGGAAACACACAGCCGTAAAGACCAACAGCCCGGAGGACTGGCGGCGTAACTGCAGGTGTAGAAGAAGTGTGCAGTAGTTTCAGTCCATGGGAGCAGCCGATGAGTAATCGCAACCCATAAAAAGAAAGCACACCTAGCAGCGCCAGCAATATCAGCACTAAGCGCAGGTTGGCGTGTCAGGATGGTGCGATCAGTGTATAAACCCAGTAAGAACTGTGTGAAAACCCAGGGACGGAGTTTCTCCATCGGGGAACCAAGAAAAGGTGTATAAAGGGAATCAAAACCCCCAGACAAACACAAGCCCACCCACCCCAAAAAAAAAAAACTAGCCAGACTACCTAAACCTATGTCCACCCGCCCGCTCCCATCCGTCACCACTATCACAAACCCCTCAATAGGGCCATGGGTGTCAAACACTTGACTACTAGGGCGAAAGAAAGCTCGGGTGGGGGATAGCTCCTATCGACAACTAGGACAGCCGTCCCAAGCAACCCTTCCACACAACACACCTCGAAGACCAGGCACGATTCACCACTAACACACACCGCTAAGGCCCTCAACTACCACACTCCTCATCCACAGCTGTCGCAACCCCATCCTCCTGCAGCACATCCAGCTCCTCCCCCTCAGGATCCGACTCACCATCCTCTTGCGCACTCTGAAACGCCCTAAACAACCCCCAGAAGTTTTTGGGGCGACTCTTCGGAGGCAGGAGTTCAATATACACCTCTGACTGCGTGCAACAGTAAAGTAAGTCCGCCTCCCAACGCTTCTTAGTGGGAACTGGCCCCCGCATCCAACACAGTGCCACCAGACGCTTTGCCGTCAATAATGCCATGTCCGCAAGCCGCCTCACTGCCACCGGAAGCGGTTTGGAGAAACCCAGCAATGCGAGCGCCGGACTGGGCAAAATCTCCTCACCAAGAATAGTGCTGAGGTCCGCAAAGACCTCCACCCAGTACTTATGAATGGCGGGGCAAGTCCAGGCCATGTGGAGAAAGTCTGCCGTGTGAAAGTGGCAGCGCTCACATTCCGCCGAGTCCCTCAGCCCATACCGATGCAGCCTTTCGGGCGTGTAGTAGACACGCTGTAGGAATTTAAAGTGCACCAGACGGTGCCGACCGTTGAGCGAGATTTTCCTAGTGTTGGTAGCGCAATAACGCCACATGTCGTCTGTGATAGGAGATTGGAGGTCAGCTTGCCAGGCCAACCGGGCCTTGGAGGGGGGACACTGCCGATGTCTATCACCCAGAGTCCTGAGAGCTGTGACCAGTTTGCGAGAAGAGGGGGTCTTGATTACATACGTGAGCTCCGGCACTTCCTGCGGTTCAGCCAGCTCCGGGCCCAACATGGCGAGGGCCGCTCTACGAACCCTATGATATTGAAAGCTATGGAGCAGCGTCGCCCCGGGGCAGGATTGAAGGACCTGCTGCAACGTCTTCAGGGTGCCATTTGAGAAGAGATCTCCCATGGTAACAATACCCAAGTCACGTAGCGCCTTCAGGACGCCTTTCTCCGTCAGTGGGGCCAACCAGGCTGCCCATTCCACGCGGAGCAAAGGCGAATACAGCAGCATACTCTCTCGGGAGCCAACCAGTGCATGCCAAGCGTGATTCGTGGCAGCTATAGAGTCCAGATTGCCGACCCTTCGATCAGGCGGATAGCATACTGTTGCCGGGAGCGGGATGGGGTCTGCAAAGAGCCGTTCCAGTTTTACATGAGGAATACCAGGATCCCCGTGAATCCATGTATGAAGATGTGCTCCCTGAGCGATCCTATAGTACCGCTCCAGGTCAGGAGCCCCAAGGCCCCCCTGTTCATACGGAAGGGTGAGCGTTTGCCACTGCACCCGCGGCTGCTTCCCCTCCCACGCCCGGCGGATGAGCGTCTGGGTAAGTTGCCAGAAAAAGGCTTTGGAAAGGACCACCGGTATATTCGTAAATAGAAAGAGAAACCTGGGGAGTACTACCATCTTCATGAGTGCTATCCTGCCCATGAGTGAAAGCGGGAGTCTGGACCACACTTCGACATCGTCCACCAGTTTGGAGTAGGCGACCCCGTAATTCTCGCGAATCAGGATCTCCGGGTCAGTATGTATGCGTATCCCCAGGTAGCGGATGGAGTCCGTGGTCCATTGCAATGGGTACTCCGAGTCAAAAGGGAGTGTCACCGGTGTGAGGGGCAACGCCACTGATTTGTTCCAGTTGACGCGAAGGCCCGATAGAGCCCCGAACCTCACCACTTCCCGCAGCACCGCAGAGAGGGTAGTCTCCGGGTCCCGGACATATATCAGAGTGTCATCCGCGTATGTTGAGATACCAATCTGGTACGTCAGAAAGTTTATCCCTTCGAACCGATGATACTCTCGTATAGAGCAGGCGAGGGGTTCCGCCACCATGGCGTACAGCAATGGAGAGAGGGGGCAACCCTGACGCGTGCCCCTTCCAATCTCAATAGGAGCAGTGACTCGGTTCCCTATCTTCAGCCTCGCTGTGGGCTTGTAATATAGGGCTCCTAACATTTGAAGAAACGGCTCACCGAGTCCAAACTTACGAAGGACCCTCAGCATGAACGACCACTCAACAGAATCAAAGGCCTTCTCCATGTCTAAGAAGATGGCTACAGCTTTGTTTTCGTGCTTGACATGTTGGATCGTGCCCAGTACCGTGCGGATGTTATAAGTGAGATTGCGTGAGGGGACAAACCCAGCCTGCTCTGGGGCCACAAGGTCCGGTACCAGCAACGCTAAACAGGTCGCAAGTACCTTGGCATACAGTTTCGCGTCCACATTAATCAGCGACAGTGGTCGGTAAGAGCCACATTGATTAGGGGGTTTACCTGGCTTCGGGATGGTAATAAGCAGCACCTCTCTCATGGATTTCGACATGCTGCCCTGCTGACAAATGTCATCAAACAAGAGCATCAAGTACGGGACAAGTTTTTCCTGAAAGGCCTTGTAGAAAGCCACAGTGAGACCATCCGCTCCAGGAGCGCTACCAGACTTCATGCCCTCCAGCGCCTCCGTTATCTCCTCCTTCTGGATTGGGGCCTTTAGGAACTCCCTCTGCCAGTCGGCTAAGAAGGGCATTTGGATGTAGCTTAAATAGTCGTCGATTTCCTCCTCAAGGTGTGCATCCCTCGAAGAGTAGAGTGCCGTGTAGTAGGAGTGAAATTCCGCCAGGATATCATGCTCCTCCGCCACCACCTCCCCAGCAGCTGTCACTAACTCCTCAATGACCAATGGGGGCCTGCTGTTGCGCATCAGTTTAGCCAGGAGCGCACCAGGCCGCTCCCGTTCCCCATAAACCCGTGCTGTCGCATATTTGCCCATATGTTTAATTTCCCTATCCGCCTCCTCCTGAAATTCCTCTAGCAGGGACTTAAGTGTGATTGCGTCAGTGGCATCACCCGAGTCCACCGCCTGCCGCTCCAGGTCAGTGAGCTGTGTTTCAAGCAGTTGCAGGCGGCGCCTGATAGCCTTGAGCACCCCAGAGTGCTTTGCCATAGTCATCCCTCTGATGTACACTTTGAACGCATCCCAAAGCACTTGGACGCTGTCTACCGAACCCACATTGGTTGCGAAATAGGCCTCTATGTCTTCAGCCAGTTCCCCTCTGAAAACCTCGTCTAGGAGGGAATACGGGCGCTCTCTGTGCCTAGAGACTCAGTGGTCGACATAGCAGGTTAGAGAAAATAGTATGGCAGAGCAGACGAAGCATCAGACACAGTGCAGTAGTCGGCAAAAACAGACCCCCCACCCAACAGACCCCGAACCCCATACAACATATCAGCAGTAGCACAAGAACATGGCCAACAACTACCCACCCACAGCCGACCAACCCCAACCCGGTCAGACAGAGCATGGCACTACCCACCCCGAACCCACCCGAAACAACCCACTACAAACCCAAGACCCCCTAGAGAGTCAAGAAGCCGAAAGCGCAGGGGCAGAGGTTCTAGCTAGACAATAATATTCTCTAACAGGGACCAAATACAGTTGTCGCTCCCCCGCCCCACCCCCATTGCTATCGACACCCCACCTAAGCTCCAGCAGGAAAGCAAGTAGAGTTGTGGATAACCAGTCCCAACGATCTACAGGGAGCACCCCCCCAAAAACAGAAGTACAGCAGTAGAAGTCAGAGCCCCGTTCAGTGGCACCACTCCGGGCTCATCAATCGTGGTTCAAAAAGAAGGAAGGCAAAGAAAAAGCACATCGGGTTCTGTAATGCAACACAAACATTCACGATGACGTAGCCAAACCTGGCTCTGTGGCGAGGGACAGATCAGCCCTGACCATCCAAGGACACGGCCTCCTCCTCATCTGTACGTTGACCCCTCGGGCTGTTGCGCTGTTCCTTGGCCCATTCCTTAAGCGACTTTTTTAGGTCCGCTGGGTCGGTGAAAAAATGCTAGTGTCCCTGTTTGTTGATCCGGAGTCTCGCCGGGTACAACATGGCATAGTCCAGCCCCATATCTCTCATCTGTCTCTTATAGGGGGCGAAGCGTTTCCGTTCCTCTTGTACCCTCGCCGTGAAGTCAGGATAGAGGGAAATGTTCATGCCTTCAAACTGTAATTCCCCTTTCTCCCTCGCCAGCCGTAGAGCCAGATCGCGGTCCCTGTAATTCAAAAGTTTGGCAATGATTGGCCTCGGTGGGAGGCCGGGCTGCGGCTTGGGACCCAGGGTGCGATGGGCCCTCTCGACGATAAACATGGGGGAGAAGACGTCCTCCCCCAGCAACGTGTGAAGCAACTTCTCAACGAACAGTTCCATCTTTCCAGTGTTGGTGGATTCCGCCACCCCTGTGATGCGGACGTTGGAGCGCCGTGAGCGCGCCTCCAGGTCCTCCGTTTTGTCCTGTATGACCTGGAGGAGACGGCCGAATTGCTTACGGTCCTTATCCCACTCCGTCTGGGCTTCCTCCGCCTCAGTCAGCCTACGCTCCGCCATATCTAACCTCTCCGCATGTTTGTCCACCCTCTCAGACATCCGGTCCATTCTGAATGATAAGGCGTCAATTTTTGTGCCAATCGCGGACATACTCTCCTGCAGACCTTTCTCCATGGTACAGAGCATTTCTCGAATGTCCGCGCAGAGCGAGCTATCAGCCGTCTGCGACGAGGTTTCCGGGGGAGTCCCCTCCGCGCCCCTTGGCCTCCGTTGTTCGAACGTGAGCTTCGGCTGGTTTCTGTCGCCCTTTCCCATGGCGGTGCTCACAGTGTGTTGACTAAGCAAAGAGCAAGAGGCGGTTCAATGCAAGGGGGGCGCCGGGAAGGCGAACTCCGTGAAGCAGTCCGGTGCGTAGCCAAGAATGAGGGCCAAAAATGGCGGCCGCGGGCCGCGTGGTACAGGCTAGATTAAGGGGACGATCCCAACCTCCAGACTCTCGCCACGTTGCAGGTCACACCGCCGGGTGCCGAGAAGCGCCAGTACCCTCCAAAGAACACGTCCCGGTACCAGCGTCCTTCCAGTCCCCAAGCAGACTAGAGTAGCGGCGTCGCCCGCCAACCGGCGTACGTAGGGTGCAGTTTCCCGCCGTCTGGTTCTCGGGCCACTCCGGAGTGCCCCAGGCCTCCGCCGATGAGTCGCAGTAGACACACACGTAGGGGCAGTACGACAGTGATCAATAGTGAGAGCACCGGTGCGAACCAGGCCAGAAGAAGCACAGGATAGAAGGCAGTCCGGCAGTCCGGGACCACACAGGGACCTCACGCCGCACGTAGCGTTACGTAGGGCGGGCAGCCTCCAAGGATAGTCCGCGGATTGCGGCTTGGTCCGCCACGCCAAACTCTGCCAGCCTGTTGATCGATGCCACCACCGATTTCGACCCGGGAAGGTGCCCCCAGCAGCTCCAGGGATCGTAGAAGCAAAATCTGCCCCTGCTAGGGCCAGCGAGGCGCCAAAAAGGATATCTTTGACGAATATTAAAGGGGCTCAGGCGAGGAGCTCAGCTCTCACACGTCTTTCATGGACGCCAGCAAGCTCCGCCCCCCCAACCTGGCCCATTTGTCCCTGGGTGTGTTCATAGGCTCAAGGACTCTTGTGATGTTGGCCAGGGCTTCGGCCCCAGTGCCCTGTTGGTTTTGTCCCCCAGTTGCCCTCCCACCTTCCCTGCTGTCGCGGACCTGTTCCTGCACCACTCAATGTACCTGCAGCCTCTCTGTGCCCTCCTCAGAACATGGGGTGGGTATCCTCTGAGGCAGGGACAGTATTGGAGGCAGCACTGGCGGTGGTGGTGGTGGTAGTGGAGGCCGCAAAGGCCATTACAGCAGGGGTCAGTGCAGTTGTTGTTGCTGAGGTGGTGGTGGTGGGGACAGTGGGGGCCTGGGACATGTTGTGCCCTGGCAGGCTTGATAGGCCAGGTTCTGGGTCCGCATCCAAGGAATCTAGGGTGTCTGCATCAGAGAGTCCATGTTCTGGGGCGAGACTGGCTCTGCAGATTGGTGTTGTCATCTGCAGCAGTCAGTTTTTGGTCACCTGTGGAACAGAGGAGAAATGGTCATTGAAGTGCACCCCACAAGCTTGGTGTTAGATGTTTGGATGTTACATGTTATACACCACACAGTTTACATTGACATCACTTTTTATGGCTGCACGGTACTGAGCATAATGACATGATGTGGAGGTACATACATTACTTGTCCATGGTGTGACATGTCAATAGATACCATGCGCCTTGTACAGATTGTGTGATTACAAGGATATGTTGTCAGCTAATGACTAGCAGCACAACAACTTTATGTGAAGCATCTTCCTGTTTACTCTGCATGGAAAACATTACATCTGATTATGAACTAGCCATTGTAATCTCATGCATACCTTTGTCTTACTTATCATGTGCTTTGCTTTCTTTTTACTACTGACTATGATTGTTTTGTTTTCATAGGGGCCTTGATGCTCTGTCCCTATGGCACTTACAGATAGCATTCAGTGCCGTGCATGATTGTGCCCTGGATTTCTTCAACATTTCATTTGGTGAGTCACACTTTGGTTTCTTTGACAGTTACATACACTCTGTCTGCACACTAGAAGTGGCTATTGGATCTATGCCAAGTTTGGTGGGCTATGAGGCCTGGGGTGGTCATATAGCTCCATGATTTTTTAGAGAAATGGCGTGGTACATGCACTGTCTGCCTACCTGTTCTGTGGCACAGTTGCTGGGAATTTCTGACACATCTTTCTGGATGTGTGGTGGAGTGCTCCATCTTGCTCAGCTTTGGGACAAGAATGCCTGGTGGGAGTTGTAGTGCTGGCTTCCCAACAACAAACCCCCCTCCCTGTGAAGATGGCTACCTACCTGTAAGTTTGGTTGATAAAATACAATGGCTGCCTCGTGCTTCTGGGTGGGGTGGAGTGCTCCATTTTGCTCTACTGTGGGACAAGGGTGCCTGGTGGGAGTTGTAGTGCTGGCTTCATAACCACAAAATCCCTCACTGTTAAGATTGTTCCCTCCCTATTAAGTGGATCAGAGGGAGGGAATAGGTTACACATGGTTCTTGGGTGGGGGGAGTGTTCCATCCTGCTCAGGGGGGAGATAACATTGCACGAGAAGGCTACCTACCTGTAAGTTTGGTTAGTGAAATACAATGACTGCCACTTGCTTGTGGGTGCGGTGGGGGGGAGTGCTCCATCCTTATGTGCTTTGGGACAAGAGGGCCTGGTGGGAGTTGTAATGCAGGCTTCCTAACCACAAACCCCCTCCCTGTTAAGATGGTTCCGTCCCTGTGAAGTTGCGCAGAGTAAGGGAATAGGTTACACATGGCTCTTGGGTGGGGGGAGTGTTCCATCCTGCTCAGCGATGAGACAAGAGAGTATAAAATGGCTACCTACCTGTGAGTTTGAAGGGAGCAATGCAATGTCTGCCACTTGCTTCTGGGTGGGGTGGAGAGCTCCATCTTGCTCTGTTATGGGACAAGGGTGCCTGGTGGGAGTTGTACTGCAGGCTTCCCAAGCAGAACCACCCCCTCCCTGGAAAGAGGGCTACCTACCTGTAAGTTAGATGGGAGCAAAGCAATGTCTTCCACATTCTGGCTGGGGGGAGTGCTCCATCCTTGTGAGCTGTGGGACAAGGATGCCTGGTGGGAGTTCTCGTGCTGGCTTCCTACCCACACACCCCCTTCCTGTGAATATGGTTACATACCTGTAAGTTTTGTTAGTGAAATACAATGGCTGCCACATGCTTCTGGCTGGGGGGGTGGGGGGAGTGCTGCAGCCTGGGGAGCTTTGGGGCAAGGGTGCCTGGTGGGAGTTGTAGTGCAGGCTTCCCAAACACAACCGCTTCCTCCTTGTTAAGATGGCTACCTACCTGTTAGGTGAAGGTGGGCAATGCAATGGTTGACACATGGTTGTGGGTGTGGGTAGTGCTCTATCCTGCTCAGGGGAGGGGCAATAGAGCATACAATGGCTACCTACCTGTACCTTTGAAGGGTGAAATGCAATGTCTGCCACATGCCTTTGGCTGTGGGGGATGTTCCATCCTGGTGAGATTTGGGACAAGGGTACCTGGTGGGAGTTCTCGTGCAGGCTTCCCCAAAACAACCAACCTCTCCCTGTTAAGATGGCTACCTACCTGTTAGGTGAAGGTGGGCAATGCAATGGCTGACACATGGTTGTGGGTGTGGGGCCTGCTCCATCCTGCTAAGGGGTAGGACAAGAGAGCATGAGATGGCTACCTACCTGTAGGTTTGAAGGGAGCAATGCAATGGCTACCATGTGCTTCTGGCTGGGGAGGAGGGCTGCATCCTGGTAAGCTTTGGGACAAGTGTGCCTGGTGGGAGTTGTAGTGCAGGCTTCCCAACCACAACCACTCCCTTGTTTATGATGGCTACGTACCTGTTAGGTGAAGGTGGGCAATGCAACGGTTGACACATGGTTGTGCATGTGGGTAGTGCTCCATACTGCTCAGGGGTGGGGCAAGAGAGCATACAATGGCTACCTACCTGTACCTTTGAAGGAAGCAATGCAAGTTCTGCCGCATGCCTCTGGCTGGGGGGATGCTCCATCATGGTGATGTTTGAAACAAGGGTACCTGGTTGGAGTTGTAGTGCAGGCTTCCCCAAAACAACCACCCTCTCCCTGTTAAGGTGACTACCTACCTGTTAGGTGATGGTGGGTAATGCAATGGCTGACACATGGTTGTGGGTATGGGAATTGCTCCATCCTGCTCAGGGGTGGGACAAGAGAGCATGAGATGGCTACCTACCTGTAAGTTTGAAAGGAGCAAGCTGATGGCTGCCACATGCTTCTGGCTGGGAGGGAGTGCTCCGTCTTGGTAAGCTTTGGGACAAGGGTGGCTGGTGAGATTTGTAGTACAGGCTTCCCAAGCACAACCACCACCTTCCTGTTAAGATGGCTACCTACCTGTTAGGTGAAGGTAGCCAATGCAATGGCTGACACATGGTTGTGGGTGTGGGGAGTGCTCCATCCTGCTCAGGGGTGGGACAAGAGAGCATGAGAGGGCTATCCACCTGTAAGTTTGAATGGAGCAATTCAATGGCTTCACATGCTTCTGGGTGGGGTGGAGTGCTCCCTCTTGCTGAGCTGTGGGACAAGGATGCCTTATGGGAGTTGTCGTGCTGGCTTCCTACCCACACCCCCTTCGCTGTGAAGATGGCTACCTACCTGTAAGTTTGGTTGGTGAAATATAATGGCTGCCACATGCTTCTGGGTGGGGTGGAGTGCTTCATCTTACTGAACTGTGGGACAAGGGTGCAGGCTGGGAGTTGTAGTGCTGGCATCCTAACCACAAACCCCCCTCCATGGGAAGATGGCTACCTACTGATATAGAGCGGAGTTGTGTCTGCAAGTGTTTCCATGGCGTGTTAGTCAGGAACGCCTACTTTGCATTTCATTAGCGATATATATCACTGACATGCAAAGTGGAAAAAAACAACAGCTAACACCTGCTAAAATCCTGAGGGCCACCTTGTAAATATTGCGATGTGCATTTAGCAATAATTTACAAGGTAGTCTATCAGGGGTACGCCCAGTGAGGCCCACTTTGCATCTCATTAGAGATGCAAAGCGAGGCATTAGGAACACAGGTGCTAACATGCGCTAATGCATGTTACCCCCCACTTGTAAATAGGGCAATAGTTTTATCTCCGCTTTTTTGGCTTATAGTGCCGGCTCAGCACCAGCACTTAATCATCAACATCTGCGCTTTTTATGAGCAGTTAAGGACACATTCATTTACACATGGGAAGATTAAGTGATTAGCCAAGAATCACAAGATGTTGAGACGAAGTTGAGACTAAAGACTAATTCCCCAGCTCCGAAGTCAGCAGCTCTGGCCATTACGCCATAACCTCTCCTGACTTTCATGGTTACTAGTTGTTTCTATTTTAGGCAGCACTAGCAGGAGAAATAGGATGGTGCAAGCTGCTTCCTGATGAGAGCCCAGGCGCTTATTTTCTTTTACAAAACAAATGAATCACTGACAACTATTAATGAAACGCTTGATGTTGGGCCCTGTACCTTTTTTATGACTCCACATTTTCACATTTTTGGAGCTCCGTCTTAACCTAGCTGTGGACATTAAATAGGAGCCTACAATCTGGAGTGCTGCTTGTTCCACTGAAAGATCGATGGCCAGCTTGATAATTTTAGCTTTCAAGCATCTAGTACCTCAAATGTTTTGGAAGTCATTGAGCAAGTATTCTAGTTCACAGGACTGGATTCTAAAGCACACACTGAGTTGGATAGTCTCAGCAGGTGTGCATGTGATTAAGGTGCTGCGATTATTATGGATCACAAAGAACCTGGCTCTGATATTGTTCTGTGCATAAGTGAAGCACCACCCCAAGAAATCTGGGAAGAATTAACTGTAGCTTTGGTACTGGATTGAGTGTTAGTCTTTCTATGCCATATTATGCACTGAACACCTGTGTTTATCAGCATGACCATCATTATTCATGTATTATTAGATATATTAAGGATGAGATTTGCACTTCTTTCCTTCCTCATCCAGAGTGAAGATGATATGGGCATGCTCTTCAACCTCTTTATGATCACGAGCAGATTCTCCTTTTGGGCTCTTGCAGTCATTGATCCAGATGTTTTTGATGGATCCCCATGATATACACAGCAGACAGCGGCCAGATGGAGCAAATGTGGAAGAGGAGTAGCAGACCTTGGAAAAGTGGCTGACTTCACCACATCCAGAGCATGCCTTTCCTTTTGTAGTGAAGGATGCCTCAATAGGAAGGGTGGTTGTTGCCAGTACATCTGCACAACCTATATGACTGGGACTCATTAGGCTTCCGGGGATAGGTTTCTTGGGCAGTGTACTCACTTCACTCACTGATTCTGAGCGATTAAAACAGAATATCAGAAACAAAAATATCATGGGACAAAATATTATGTCTCGAAAATCGACAACCAAAAATAATGTGAAGGTATGTTTCTATAGATAAGTAAAGTTTTACTATGCATAACTCCACATATATGTACCTTGATAATATATATATATAGATATACATACATATATATATATATATATATATATATATATATATATATATATATATATATATATATATATATATATATATATATATATATGTTATATATATATATATGTATATTTTTTTAAGTAAGTAGATGTGGAGAGATTAATAGTAAATCTATACTTATCTATTTGCACTTATATTGTCGATATTTTGACCCATAATATTTTTGACACGATATTCTGTTCACATAATATTTTTGTTTCTGATACTTTGTCATTGATCCTGATTCTGAAGGCTCAAACTTGATTTAGTGGCTAGACAGAGACACTTCCATGTAAAGGAGCACAAGCCTCTGACACAACTGCAGTGACATTTATGGTTCTCACAGACTCAGCCTTTTAAGCGTAGCTGCTTGCAGCCTTGGATAACTTTGGCTCGGATTTCCTCTCCTGATCAACAAGTTTAAGTGTGCTGATTAGGCCATGCAGAGAAGCATGCAAGGTATCAGTGGATTTTGAAGGACCTGATTTTGCTTGTCCCAGGACAAAGTGTTCATACTAAGGAGTAGAATGTGTGAGAAATTGCCTGTTAAGAGAAACAAGCCTAGTATAATTGTCATCTGCTTAACCAGTAGAAGGGGAGTGAAACAACATATGAACATGTATCCACAGAATGCAGCAAGATAAATCTGTTGGTGATAGTTAAGGGTGGGCGTAAAATCCGTTTCGCGGGCGAATTTGCGGATTTTCCACGATTTCGCGATCCGCGAAACTCGCGAAATCGCAGTAAAATCCGCGAATCAGCGGGGACGAATTTTCAGCCAAGCAAGGGTTACAGCAGCAGGTGCAAAAGTTGAACCTAATTTCTTTGTAACCTTTTACAAAAGGGCTACAAACAAATTAACTTCAACTTGGACACCTGCTGCTTATTGCTTCCTGGCGCCTCGTTGCATACTTGCAACTGTTCTCTGACCCTGCTCTGACCCTTGAAGCAGGGTCAGAGAATAGTTATAAGTATGAAACGAGGCACCTGCCCAAGGAATTAAACCTCATCAGGAAGCACTTACAGATATAACAAACAGGAAGAAGGGAGAGGATGGCAAATACACCCATTTTGAGTTGTCAGGAGGGGTTAAACTAAAAGAGACCTTTACAGCACAATTTTCATATACATTTTGCTAAAAATAAAAAGCTGTATGTTCTGTAGGGGCAACTCAGGAATCTGGCCCTTCAGAGATCCGGCCTCTCTTTCTTTCTCTCGTTCTCTCTCCCCCTCTCTCTTTCCCTATCTATCTATCTATCTATCTATCTATCTATCTATCTATCTATCTATCTATCTATCTATCTATCTATCTATCTCTCTCTCCCTCTCCCATAAACGACTGCATGGGTAACTTCGCTATGCAAGCGGCTCGCGAAGACGCAAAAATCCCCGCGAACACGCAAAAAACCCAGCGAACGCGCAAAAAACCCTGCGAACACGCAAAAAACCAAAAATCCGTGAATTCGCACAAATTCATGAATTTTGCGGATCGCAAATTCACAAATCCGCAAATTCGCGGATCGCGAATTCGCAAAATTCGACCATGCTTAGTGATAGTCAATCTTCCTATGACTCTCAAGTATTTCTATTGGTGAGCCAGCCACATTTGTTGCATGGAGACTGATGAAGATGAAATTGAGAGCTTGTCTAAGGACACAATCGCTAAAGTAAAGCCAGGACAAAAATGATGGCTACTTGGTTGTGTCCCACACGTTTCAAAGCTTCAAACCAACTTGTACCTGCTGTAAATTTCTCTCTTTTAGGCAGTATTCATGTTTTCAAAATAACTGAAATAAATATGAAAATAAACATGAAAATTAGTCTGCATTGCGTAGAACATTCCAGGAACATTATTGCCAATCTGACCTTCAGAACTATTGGTTCCTGTGAATACAGGTGATGATGATCTCTGTAGCTGAATGTACATATTGCACTTATGTGGCCTTCCACTCTCTTTTTACCCCCCAAAGAAGGAGAAATTGTATGGTTGCATGTAGGTAATACTGTCCTGGCAGAAATTAACCTATTTGGCCACAAATGCACATCTTGGGGCCAATTCCGATTCGGGAAAAAGCACAGTCAGAGTATTTTTCCCGTCCGAATCGTACCCTGCAATGTTCCGGTAAGTACGACGTAGTACGATTCTCACCCAATGCAGCTCCCCGTACGAATCGTACCAGGAACTTTATGACTCGAATTCCTGTACAAATCACCGCCGGAACACGCAGCAAGCGACGTTTGTACGGTTCAAAGCAGGTTTTCCCGACCCAGCAAGTACGATTCATCCAGCCGACCCTCCGTACGACTCTTTTCCTACAGGAGCTGAAAACTGTCGGAAAAACAGAGTACGGCTCGAAACAGGTACGGAACGGACCCCCCCCCGGGCATGGTGCGTATAGCCCATGATCGCAGGGGTACGGTGCGTACCCCTACGTTCATGGGGAGTATGCACTGTACCCCATGATCGCAGGGTGTACGGTGCGTGCCCCATGATCGCAAGGTGTACGATGCGTACACCCTGAGATCATGGGATACAGTGCGTACTCCCCATGATCGCAGGGGTATGCACTGTACCCCTGAGATCATGGGGTGTACGCACTGTACGGTGTGTATGTAAATGTGTGACCCTCCATACGAATCGCACTTACCTGACGTGTAGCGTACGAATCGCGTCTCCATTCCACGGTCCGGATCGTACTCATCAGGTCGTACAGCATGTGTACGAATCGTATGGTCCACTGTGAGGGTACAAGTCGTACGGAATCTCCAGTGCAATTCGTATGGGTCGCGACGATTCAGACGGAAACTGTCCGTACGAATCGTACAACGTGATTCGGACGGACGTGTACGATTCGTATGGAAAGGGCTCCGTAGACGATTCGGACGGACGCTTTTTTTCCTGAATCCGAATCGACCCCTATGTAATACTTGCAATGTGGCTGCCAAAGCAAAAATACTTCTATACAAAGCTTAGCGAAAGCTCATACCTCATGTGGTTGACAATGCTACCATTTGATGAAGATGCTTTGTTTGCCTGACGGTTAGGTTCCACCACGGAAATTGCATAAGGGATAGGAGCAAAATCATTCATCATAATGGTGTGTGTATATAGTCTCACAGACAGAATATAAGCAGGCTTATGACATTGCTTGAGGTGGATCAAGTGGAGAGGTTCAATATCGTGTGTTTCATCTGCATTGTATTTAAATAATTGCCACATCTGGACTGCCTCCTCTCACAAACAAGAAGTTGTGTGAGCTCTCGTGGTGGTTGTATTAATGTGATATTTGTTTTTTCCTCCTGTTTGTTTCAAAAATGACAATAAAGCATGTTTGATAAAAACAACATTAATTGTGAAAAAAATAGAATATATGCGCCTACAAATTGTGAAAAGGAGCATTGATGTTGACCAGATCTTTGAATCTGAAACTAGTCAAAACCTACAGTCACAGATTTAAATACCTGGGCATGCACATTACAAAGATCAGTGAGCTCTATAGAAAGCCAGCTAACTTCTGACATCCATCATAGATGACTTGCAGAGATGGACAACCCTTCCATTATACGTAAATGACAGAGTTGAGATGATTAAATGATTGTTCTGCGTAGGATGCTATACTGGTTTCAATGTCACCAGGTTCCACTGCTGGTACAAGCCAGATTGATGTGGACAGACAACTTAACTACTTAACCACTTTAGAATTAAATATGTGATTTTGAAGAACAAAGAAGTTAATGCCCCTGCCCAAAGAACCATCTGCAAGACCTAGTGAATAACTCTCACCCTTAAAGTTGCCACTATGCAATCTAAATATAATGGGAAAAACCACATGGATTCCATCACTGTGTGTAATAACAATGGGCCCAGCCTTTCCGGTGTCATGACTAGGGAGGAAGAAATCCTTTGTTTTAATCCACGGTAAGCAGATGCAAAACGTTTGCCCGTTTCCTGAATTAAAACAAAGGTGAAATGCAGCATAATGTCCCGAAGCCAAATAAATCCTATTTTCGTGCAGTAAGGAATGCACAGAGCACAGAAGTCTTGTGCTGTCTAGCACTGGCAGGAGCTGGGAAATGTAATTACTCGAATTGTTTTTCGTTAATTACATTGTCCGTCCAGTGGTGTAGCTAGAGCTTCTGGCGCTCGGGGCTATCCCGCAGATTGCCGCCCCTGGGATTTGGCGGGAGGGGGAGGGGAGAGGACTAAAGAAAAAAGAACGTATTTGCTCCGGATCCCCCAATGAAGTCAACCATGTAGCTTGGCTTTGTCGCGCCAAAAACCTCCCGCTTGTTATTGATATATAGAAGTTCATTTCACACAAGGCCTAGTGACAGAGAAATCGCACACTCCTTTTGAGTTCTGACATTCTTGGCATGCTTTACATCATAACGTTAGACATACTACATTATTCCATCCCACTATCATGTATTTTCAACCTTATTCCTCATCACCACATTCAGGACCTTCCAGCCTGGGTTGTGACCCCCGAGCTATATGCGTGTCCGTCCATTTCTGGTGCTTTCCAGCCGTATTAAGATCTTCTTATAGTTTATCCTTGTTCAAATGGATGTAATTTATAATATTTATATGTTTCCCTCCTCTTCGTTGCTTGATTTTGCTCGCGCGGCAGTGTCACTCATAGTTGTTGGAGTCTGGCCCTAACGCTACATCCTCTCACTGGGAAAACATGTTCGGGCCTCCGCTCTTTATGCAACAACTTATTGAATGTAAGGAGTCGCAGTCGTGATTCACTTGAATTGAGCCTACTGGACTACAGTAAAAAATGGCAATGATTTCTAAAAGGAAAGCTCAGGACTGGATCGAGATGTTTCTGGTGGCACAGGCTCCTCTGATAAACCACAGACCTCTCAGGTTCTCCATTTCCAAGCTTGAGTTGCTCATCCCGTTTATGTGTTTTCATTGCTCTCAGGGGTTTCCAGTTCTGTTCATCCCATCATAAACCCAACACTACAGGTTCCAGAATGCAAAGGAAAGAAAAATGCACTGAGTGAGCGCCTCACGCTTGGATCTGGAAAACTCAGAGAGAAGCCTAAATCTACAACAGTGCAAGGAATCGTTTTCCAGCAGCTGCCCTCCCAGCCCCCTCACATACATACTACTCTGACAGGCATTATGG
Source organism: Lissotriton vulgaris (assembly GCF_964263255.1). Lineage (NCBI taxonomy): Eukaryota > Metazoa > Chordata > Amphibia > Caudata > Salamandridae > Lissotriton > Lissotriton vulgaris. The sequence goes on from NC_141694.1 coordinate 556,772,719, forward strand.
ATCAAGACACTTAAAGAGCAGAAGACTTTAAATCAATGTTTTAAGTGACCTCGAAGCAGGCTAAACAGCCTGCAATTGGCATGCTGTTTGCAATTAAAATACAAAAAATATTAGTTTGAACAAAACTTAGGATTTAAATATATAAAGAGGCCCAATGACTTCCTCTTGTCTAACTCTACATATTCCCCACTATTCCTTTTCAGTGCAAATAATATTCTAACATGTCCATGCTCAAATTACTTTCAATTTCATTACACCAAATCAACTAATAGTGTTTAAGTTCCAGAGTAGCATGCTACTCACCGAAAAGTTCTTTGACGCCTCTTCAAGGGAAGTAAGCGCTATATAAATGCAATTACAATGCAATACGTGCCATTAAGCAAATTGAGAAAAGGCAAAATGGAAGACCTGGGCCATCAGTGACGCGCGCCGCCCCGAAAATAGTGCCACCCCCCCTAGCTATGCCAGTGCTGTGGAGTGAGTTACACACATGACAGACAGACAGTGCAGAGTTTGCACTCCCATAGTCCATGAATGACTTTATCTCCCAAAGGAGGAGGGTGGTCCAGCACCCCCTCAGATGATTCGCCTCTCCGCCTGCCTCAGGTGTGCCTTTAAGCTGCACTATGCTCTCATGCTACTATGCGGGCTAGACCTGTAACATGTAACTCCTACAAATTCTTTGCACCCAGAGCTGGCCGCTGTGCCTACAAAGAGAAATCTGGGTTCCTGGAAACCAGCATGCCTTGCCTTCAGATCAAAGCAAATCTAATATTTTAGCAGAAAGTATGTACAGGCAGAAACCTTGAAGTAGATTTTCCCGATTGCTTCAACATGTGTTTCCACTGAAGGTCTTCTGTTTGAAATGGTACACAATGTGAGCTTCATAACATGCACCCCACAAATCGAGCGAGCGTGAAACATCTAATCTACAGACTCGAATTCTGTGTGATGAGCTCAGCCTTTAATTGTCCTCGAGTAGATTTTGCTGCGTAATATAACATACTGTTACAAAACATGTGTTTTAGTAAAGCGCACGTTCAGCCAAGTGTACTATGTCATTATTAGCCTCTGCTGCAGACTTAGTGATGCTCCCAGACATTCCTGAACGGATATTGCACGCTACATAACTACAACCCACAGCATAGCATGACTACAATCAATGCGTTTATTTTATTGTAAATAGCTTAAATACAAGTTCCGCCCTCTGCCGCCATGACCTCCCTGACATCATGAAGCAGGCCTGGCCTCGAGATGTTCAGCAGAAAAAAAATGCACTGGCTCCAATGTGCTTAAAACACGCCTTTGACGACTTTATTTCGGTTCTTCTTTACAACAAGTTCAGCCACTGCAAATATCCCTGCACTCTCCAGACTCGAGAGCGCATGCTGGTGGCGCACGTTACTGCAGCGCTTTCAGCGCAGGGGGGCTGGTCAAAAATGATTCCCAGAGCCATCATTGGTAGCGCTTTTGCGCGCTACCACTGATGGCTCTGGGACCCACATATGTAATGTAATGTAATGTAATTTTATTTTTGTAGAGCGCGACTTACACTCCACGGAGCATCTTGGCGCTGACCACTCACGTCTAGAAGGTGTTTGACCAGGGAGCTAGTGAGGCACCGGTAAAACAATATCTGGTGTCTCTGGGGATTGGTTTTAGACTAGAGCTAAACAGGCTGTGTCTGTGAGTTTAAAAATCCATGTCTTTAGAGCCTTTCGGAAAAGGGTCTCTGACTGAATCTGGCGCAGTTGGAGTGGTAGTTTATTCCAGGCCCTAGCACCCAGTACTCCAAGGGATTTTCCTCCTTTCGTAGCCAGTCTAAATTTGGGAGTCACCAGCAAGTTCAGGTTGGAAGATCTGAGTGGGCGGGAGGGCCCATATCTTCCAAACCTTTTTGACAGGTAGGTAGTACCCAGCTGGTATTTGCGGCGCCCCCGCCCTCGCAGGACTGATGGCCCATGGCGGCGGCCTTTATAATTTATTTGGGGACACTGTCAGTGTCCACAAATAAATTATAAAGGCCGCCGCCATGGGCCATCAGTGACACGCGCCGCCCCGAAAATAGTGCCGCATGGGGCGGACCGATCCCCCCCCCACCCCACCTAGCTACGCCGTTGTGTTCGTCCCCTGACAATGCATAAAAGCAAGTCCCCTTGCTCCGAGCCTTGTATGGTGCATGTCTGCCAGGAGGATCCTGCAGGCAAGCATGCACACTGGTTTTCCTGCTGAGACTGTTGCTTTCCAGACCACTGGGGCAACGTATTTACCTTAATTCAAGTTTCATTAAGACAAATATAATGCCCACATCTCACTCTTCCAGTGGTCCTAAAAGCAACTATGTCGGGCATTCTTGGTTGCTGCTTTCGAAGCAGTGGAGCAACCCTGATTTCTCTCTGCAGATGATAAAAAAATGAATGAATATTGCATACTGCGAAAGTGCATATTTCACCCACCGCTAGTCATGACTCTTGCAGCTGCAAAGCCATTATCAACATGCGTATTTTGCCAATATTTAATAAGGCAATGGGCCTTTTTGACCCAGGTAGCATATCATCTTTTCCTGGCCGGAAATCACTAACATTGTAGCTTCTTGCATTAAGAACATTGACTATTTCACCATCTTCATTACTATAAAGAAATTCACAGGAATTTTGAGGCAGCTTAAAAGTGTAAGGCCTAGAATCCATCAGGCCATGTCCACCTCGTCCCAATATGTGTAGCTTAGAAATTGGACTTTCCATATGGAATCGGAGCTCTGCCATTTAATTTAGCCAGCCCGAGCTATATCGTGCTACTGACTGGAAAGGGAGGCTGCTTCTTCTGTGTAAAGAGGTCTCCACCACAAGCCTACAATTGCAAATTAAGGATCAATCTGTTGTTGCTCCTCCTAAAGACTATCTTAGTGCAATATCTCATTAGTTGCAATTGTGTGTTGCATTGGTGAAGAAGATGCAGATGACTTTACAGCATCCTGTCTCCTTTTTGCAGCATTGCAGTGTGGGTCATGCCAAGCGTTAGGGTGCTTGTGGATCGAGGGCGTTCTGAAGCAGTATTTTCCATAACTCCCTCTCTTCATCTTCCTGTTGACAAAGTTCCCATTACATACTTAGATAATTTATTTTCATCTGTTAGTTGCTGATGAATTTTAGGACAGTGGATTCTGAAGGAGAACTTCAACCCTATGTTGGAGAACAGGTAGATGAAAAACATTTTCTAGTTCTTCATGTGTCTTCTCCTCCTGTTCTAAATATTTTCTCCCAATCATTTTGGACGCGAATCCCTAACTCTGGAAATTGTTCACACACCCTCAAGGAGAGAAGAACATAAATGCAAGAAAGATGACTAGTAATTTATGTGCCCAGATCCTGCAGTATGGTCATCTCAGAATGTACTCCTATGGCACAAGCGGAGTGATCAAGCATCTATTAGCCATGATCCTGAACGAGTACTCCTGGGCGGAAATTGAAAAGCACCATGCGGATGAAGGGGATGAGCCAACAGTACCACCATGGGTACTTTGCGACTCGGAAAAGGACGAAGACCTAAGGTTACAGATGTTCTCAACAATCTGCAATAAATGTAGTAAAATCATTTTTATCCTCCATAAAGTACAATCAAAGCTATTGATTGTTATAAATTAAGACACATTTTAAACAAACTACAATTTTTTTATTTTGGTGTTGCACGTTTAGCATAACTACTTGAGTAAGCATAGACTTGTTTTACATTCGGCATAGACATGCAAGAAACTACAGAAATAGTGATGTCAGCTTTCCACCATACCCAATTGTATCACTTGTGCAAGATCTTTTCACATTCTTCCTACAAGAAGAACTAGGCACCTGCTTGTTAGCTGCTATTTTGAGATTGTAATAGACCATGTGCTTGCTGCATTATAGAGAATGTATAAAAGAACTGTAAAAAATGAAGTGAATTTAGCATTGTATGTATGGCCCAATGGCTGTACAGCGAAGCGCTGCTCCATTAGGATTATGAATTTGCACTCAAACAATTTTTACTGCTTGCTATATTTTTGCATTATAAATCTATTACTCTTCAGTGGGCTTCTCAGTGTTTGTTTTTCTACCACAATGTAAAAAAAGTATTTGTTCTGGAAAGATAAACAAAACTGTCATACATCATGCTATGAACTAGCACCGCAAAATACCACAAGGCATGCCTCAAAAGTTTGAAGAAGAGAGCAAAACATAATTTAATAATAGTTAGGAAAAAATAACATCCGTTTAAAAATACAAAAAAGGTTCCACTATAAGAACATTTATAAAAGAAAAAACCCATAAAGACAAAAGAAAGAGAACAAAAGTGGGCCTGCCTGCCGGCTGTAGTTTGGGTACAGGACCTGGCTGGAGGTCAAACTACGCCCAACCCCCAGCCCCATACCCACCTCCACTGTGCACAGCTGCAGGGGCATCTAAAAGATTTTGGGGGGTCTGGTCAAACATAATTTGGAGGACCCAAGTTCTGCAAAATTTTGAATTTATGATCCAATTTCCGGTCTTTCATGCCCTCTTTGTCTAGGTTACTGACAGTGTCCAACTTCTAAATGTGTTCACATCTAATATTTAGGGATAGTGATGTTTGTTTTCGATATTGTAACACAGCAGCCGCTCGCTAATATTACTGCAAATAATCTCTGTGAGATAAATTCCCATTTCTCATATGCAAGTTACTGTTTTAATCAAAAAGAAACTTTTTTATAGCTGTTGCATGTAACATAAACACAAGGAGATGATGGACGGAGAGCTGAAACTTATTCGTATTTGTTTCTAGACAATGGTCGCTTGACGAGCACTTTTCCTGAATTCTCCTTAATCCCTACACACAATTTGCACTGACCTTGACTTCCCCCTCCTCTCTCCCCGTGAGGCACTTTCCTTTTTTTGTCGCTTTTGAACAAAAATGTAATATTTATGCCAGATTTAATCTTCTAAAGATTCAAACTTTTGATTCATTGTGATTAAATTAATGTGAATCCATACACTTGGCCTTTGTATTTTCTATAAATGTCTTATTCGAATATTGATTATTTTTAAAGAATTTAGAAACTATTGGCCTCTTTTTCTCGTGTCTCATGGAGAGTTTCTTCCTGTGTGATTCTGCTAGCTCTCTTCTGACCCCACATGGGGTAGCATCATTCTGTACATCTCTTTATCATATTCTCCTGTTCTTTCAGAAAGTCGTTCTCAATGCTACAGTTCCTCTTTGCTCTCAGTAGTTCCCCATATGGTATACTCCCTTTAGGGGTTTCTGGGTGGCAAATGAGAGCATGTAGAAGGCTGTTACCAGCTGTAGTTTTCCTGTGTTGTATAGTTTTCAGTCTCTTTTTTCCACCTCGACTTTAACGTCTGAGAATTCAATACTTTCCTGATTTATGGCGTAGGTAAGTTTAAGGTTGTTTTCATTTCTGTTCAGCTCAACTATTGCTTCTACGGCACTTGTCTCACTGCCTTTCCATATAACAAATATGTCATCTACATAGCGCAGCCATTTAACTACTTGCCTTCCCTGTGTTCTGCTAGTAGGTTTTTCAAGATTTAAAAGACTCTATTTAAGTTGTCAAGCAATGGAAAAGCAAACGTTAATGGACTGAGTCAAACATGTTATCTTTCCTTTCAGATTTATTGTAAGTGATACATCTCCTTTGCCTGACTTCGACTAGGGTCCCTGGCTCTAAATGTGACACTCTGCACTTGCTCTTCTGTTTCAAGCCCCTACTTCCACCACCACCGATGGTGGTCAAATGGCACAAGCCAGAGAGAAAAAAAGATTCTGGGGCATATTATCAAGGGGGTTTATCTCCGCTTTTTTGGCTTTAAAAGCCAAGAAAGCGGAGATAAAATTATCTCCCTATTACCAAGCTGTCGCTAACACCAGTTAGTGACAGCTAATAGGAGATAGCGACCATCTTGGGCCCCGCTTTGCATGTCAGTGATATTTATCACTAATGACATGCAAAGTGGGCGTGCCAAGATGTTAGAGACTGGAAACAGTCCCTAACATCGCTATCTCCTATTACCAACTTTTGGAGATATTCGCGCTAAGCGCGAATATCTCCAAAAGCTAACACCTGCCCTGAGCAGTTCTTAGCCATGTTATCCAATGGGAGGTGGATAACATGGCTAAGAGCATTTGCTCGATAATGCATGAATATCGCTGACTTTTCAGCGATATTCATGCATTGCGGCCGTTTTTTATCGCATTTGCGATAAACCTTGCTAATAGCAAGGTTTATCTGCGATAAAAATCGCCGATGTGCGGCGATAATTTTTGTCTCTAAACAAGTTAGAGACAAAAATTATCGCTAGTTGTTGGTAATATGCCCCTAAATTCCATGAAACAGGCTTTACTAAGACATGTCTACCCTAAAATGATTAGGCCCATATCATACACTTGTCAGTATACGCACAGAATGGAGGTAATGGCTGGTGAATGGGCAACAAACTTGTTCTGCACAGTTATAAAAACTTCTCATGTATTAATCCATGCTGTAGTCCTAATTCCATGATATATTCACTTCACCTGGTAATTAAAAAATTCGACGTTTTTGCTGGAAAGAAAGCTGACTGAATAACTAGTGGCAACAATGTTTCCGCCAGTGACACTAATCTTTCCGTGACAAAGTCTAAATATGGCAAAATGGGCTGCTTTACTGACTTGGTCTTTACTGCTTTTTTAAAAGCACCAGTTCCTAACTGAGTCCTAAATCTTTTTTGTAAGTGTCTATATACGCTTACCAACATTTATCCTGTTTCTAAGCAGGCATTTCCAGTGTTAAACAAATTGTTTATATGATACTTAGAGAGGTGGAGTGAATTTCCAAGATCAAATAAAAGGGACATGTGGTGAAGCCAAGATTAGCACCATTGAATTTTATAGGGAGATGCCAGAGGTCATAGGTTTGTTTAGTTTTTATTGCTTTAGATTGTTGGTATTTAATGTCATGGTTTAACGTGCTTCTGTTATATCTTATTTCACTAAAAATCTTTTTATCTTCATTATTGTGTATAAAAGCACTTCCAGATATACAAGTTCAGACTACCAGTTGTACAAACAAAAACATTTTAGATAAGTATTTCTCAATGCATTGCTTTAATATGCCTGATAGTGTTAAAGCTTCTTTGTTAAAGAAATACACTTTTTTGAATTGAAAAGACTTTATCAAATTTTCATTAAATAGCACGGAAGCCCGTCATTGGATGTGTGTGGCCTGTCACAAGTGGCACGTGAAGTGACAGTAGATGATGTAGCCTCCAGGATAATGTGCTGCATGGCTAAATACTTATAAGGTCCCAAAGGCGAGACCTATTGCTTGTTTAAAGTTGGGTTTGAGAGACTCTCTCGAGAGTCCCTTGAACCCAACTGTCCAGATATACAAATATTTCTAAACCTTAATATCTCAAAAAGTATTAAGGAGATTTACACCAAATCACAAAAAGCATGATTTATGTAACAAGATCTAGCTTCCTGCCAAATTTGGTGTATTTGCATTCAGTCGTCTTTTCAGTAGCACAGTCTAAAAAAGTCTATGGAAAAAGCATGGAGATCTCCCTTTTTTATCGGCCCCCGTTTGACAGATCACCCAAAACTTCCCATGTGCATGTACAAACTAGGCAAGCAAAGAGCACTTTTTTAGAAAGTTTCATGAAGATTTGTCAAATGGCCCTAAAGTTATAGCAAATCAAAATAGGCATTTCCTATGGAATCACTGACCTAACTGTGACTATCCAGTGGCAACGAATATATATACATATATATATATTTAGTACCTAGTTACCATAGGAAATTCCGAACATTCTATTGGGAATAACTTTGGCGCCGATTGAGGGATCTGCCTGTAATTTGCCTCGCTGCACTCCTTCCCTGAAAGTTTCGGGGGGATTCGTCAAGCGGGGGCCGAGAAAAAAGGGGGGGTCCCAAAACTTGTTTTTCCCATGTTAATTTCCGTAGGGACATTCTGACAAGGCTACAGCTCAAACGGCTGAACGGAATTACACCAGATTTGGCAAAATGGTAGGGACTGGTATGCAGCAGTGCCTTTTGTATGTTTGGTGTAAATCCCTGCAGTAGTTCTTGAGAAAATTGAATTTGAAATTTTTCAAATGGCATTTTCTATGGGACCTTTAGACACGGCAACAGCCCGAACGGCTGAACGGAATTACACCAAACTTGGCAAAATGGTAGGGACAGGTATGCAGTAGTGCCTTTTCTATATTTGGTGAAAATCCCTCCAGTAGTTGTTGAGAAAATGTATTTGAGCAAATTATATATCTATATGCGCTCAACATTCTATTGGGAATAACCTTGGCGCTGATTGAGGAATCTGTGTGTAATTTTCCAGAATCTTGGCCAGCTCCGCTCTGCTCCTTCCTTGAAAGTTTCGGGGGGATTCGTCAAGCGGGGGCCGAAAGGGGGGTCCCAAAGCGTGTTTTCCCCATGTTAATTTCCATAGGTACCTCTAGAAACGGCTACAGCCCAAACCGCTGAATGGAATTACACCAAACTTGGCAAAATGGTAGGGCCTGGTATGCAGATGTGCCTTTACTATGTTTGGTGAAAATCCCTCCATTAGTTTTTGAGAAAATTGAATTTGAAAATTTTCAAATGGCATTTTCTGTGGGACCTTTAGACACGGCTACAGACCGAACTGCTGAACGGAATTACACCAAACTTGGTAAAAATGGTAGGGACAGGTATGCTGTAGTGCCTTTTCTATATTTGGTGAAAATCCCTCCAGTAGTTGTTGAGAAAATTTAATTTGAGCAAATTATATATCTATATGCGCTCACCGTACGCGCACCGAACACGTACGGTATGCGTATGTGCGCGTACCCTTACGTGCGCGAGCGAGTTTCTGATTGGCTGGCAGTCGAATGTAAACATTCCAAACTGTCCAAACCAGGAAGTGTTGGCCATCATCTTGTTTTTCAGGAGAACTGAGGAAAAAGAGAGCCCAAAACAAGAGTGAAAAACACGAAAAGGGGGCAGGGTAGAGACCCCCAACCTTCTAGCCCTTCTCAGGGGGTCCCAAAAGGACCCCCAAGGCTAAAAAAAAAAATCGCGGGGTACGCGCATGTACGCGTACTGTGCGCGTACCCCGCGATTTAAAACATTTTTTTTTTTGCACTTGGTGGTCCTTCCGGGACCCCCTGAGAAGGGCTAGGGGGTCAGAGGGGTCTCAAACCTGCCCCCTTTTTGCGATTTCCACTCTTGTTTTGTGCTCGCTTGTGCCTCACTTCTCCTGAGAAACAAGATGGCTGCTCAGGTGGTCCCAGAAGGATAATAACATATATAAACTTTATTCGCTAATAGAATTAGCATTTACAAAACCTTTGAAATTTATTGAAAAAAATATAGGTTTCACGCCTGATATAGTTAGGAATTAACATTTAAAAAACCTTGCAAATTCACTGAAAAAAACATAGGTTTTAAGCTTTATATAGTTAGGAATTAGCATTTAAAACACCTTGCAAATTCACTTAAAAAAACCATAGGTTTCAGGCCTTACATAGTTAGGAATTAGCATTTAAAAAACCTTGCAAATTCACTTAAAAAACATAGGTTTCAGGCCTTATATAGTTAGGAATTAGCATTTTAAAAACCTTGCAAATTCACTTAAAAAACCATAGGTTTCAGGCCTTATATAGTTAGGAATTAGCATTTAAAAAAACATTGAAATTGCTCCTATATATTTAGTTGTACTAACTATATTTCACGCACCTGCAATCCACTGCTGATGATGTCACATATTACATCATTCATGACATGGTCAGTGACATCACTGATTACATCACTGATGACATCTCAAATGACATCACTGATGACATCACTGATGACATCTCATTTGACATCACTGATCACATCACTGATGATATCATTCATGTGATAATACGATGCACCTCCTCACACTCTAATATAACCTTTGATACACCCAATGTTAAATACAGACTACCATTCTTGAAGCCGTTGACACACCAATACCAGTTACTACATTCGCACTCACTGATTCCTAGGTCTACACACACATTCACTCGTTCACCCATAGAATCACTCATACATACAGTCACTCATCAATACAACACTATCATATGCACTCATACACCTATACAGACACTCACACACTGCCACTCATCCATGGAGTTACTCACACACCTAGTCAGTCATGCAAAGAATCAATCACACTTCCATTTCCTCAACTATACAGTTATACACACAACACCTTACTTATTCAAACATATACTGACACATACTTACTCTCTTATACAATCACTGATACAAGTACACAATGATCCATACAGCCACTCGCACATTCACTGGCTCTCATGTATAGTCATTTATATATGCCAACTCTCACAAGCACTGTGTTTTACATATGTACTTACTTGGACATGTAGCACTGAGATATCCATTCACCCACCAACACACCCATGCACACAGTCAACCGCCCATATAGCTGTTTCCACATGCACTCTTGAACTCATACACCTAGTGAATCAACTGCTCACACATCTATGCACAGAGTCACACACCTCCCAGTCACCCACACACACACACTCAGTCTCCCATTCAAATACTTGGGCAACCAAACAATAACCCATATAGCCACTCATATAGCTACTGATCAACACATGCAGCAGGTTACACAACAACAGACATACTGATTCACACATTCAGAAAGGTTTAGTCACAAACCCATGCATTTAGTAAGACACATTTAATCACTCACTCATACAGTCAGTCACGCACCTACTAAATCCTTCATCCAGACAATTATACATCCACTCACTCTTCAAAATGTAAAACATATTTAAACTTTACAGAAACAAACAGTCACTGGATGATTTCATCAGTGATGTCAAATGAGATGTCATCAGTAATGTCATCAGTGATGTCATTTGAGATGTCATCAGTGATGTCATCAGTGATGTCACTGACCATGTCATGAATGATGTAATATGTGACATCATCAGCAGTGGATTGCGGGTGTGCGAAATATAGTTAGTACAACTAACTATATAGGAGCAATTTCAATGGTTTTTTAAATGCTAATTCCTAACTATATAAGGCCTGAAACCTATGGTTTTTTAAGTGAAAAAATATATATATATATATATATATATATATATATATATATATATATATATATATATATATATATATATATATATATATATATATACTAATATAATAAAGAGAGAGCCCAAACCTTTGAGGCAGGTAATCTCAGGAACCACAGCACCAATCACAACACCCAATACAGCATTGGAAAGGGAAGTTGCAGCAGAAGGACATAGGCTATGCAGACGCCCACCATATACATTTAAAAGGTAAAGGAACCGTGCCAGCAAAGTAGTCCCTTGTGGGCGTGTCTGCATTGTGCTATGGGCGTGTGCTGGGGGCGTGACAAACGCTGGGGGCATGTGGTATGTTCCGCCCTTCATGCCATGTCTCATATCGTGTGCTGTGGGCGTGTGCTGGGGGCGTGGGCATGTGCGGGGCGCGGGATTACGGAAAAATAAAAGCGAGCGTATTTCCCAATATTTCATTGTTTTTTCTTCCCAGGTTCTGTACTTTCCAGCTCCGGGTGTGCTTGCCCCGCTCTCCCAGTGACTTGCACCTGCTTTACTGTATGGAGGTCAAGCATGGCGCTTTTCCCAAGGACCGGAGGGAGCGCAAACAGGGGCCATTGTGCAGAAAATGTAATCTCGCCTTAACTTCCGGTGATGCCTGAAGCGCACACTGGAGATTTTCCACTTCTGTTGCGCACAGGCCTCGTGCCACGCACATCCAGACACAAGGCCCGCCTCCACGGAAATAGCAAGAAAGGGACTATCCCTCCCCCGGGAATATGTGATGATATTCCGCAAACCAACATCCTGCATACCATCACTCTGCAATTTTGATAACGCGTAATCCCACCCTGCTCCCTTTAATACCCCTGTACCCCATAATCATAACCCACCCTTACTCCTTAAAATACTCCAACACCCTTAAACACTAACCCATCTTAACCCTATAAATATACCCTGTACCTGTATCTGAACCCTTTAAAATACCAAAAACACTCCAAAACATATACCTCAGTACCACAAAACATATACCCCTATACCCATACTTGTTGTGTCCAAATATAAAAAAAAAACATGCTTTTACCATTCATGCATTTACAACAAATTTTGTTGTAAATGTATGCGTGGTAAAAGCATATAAAATGTAATGCCATGCGTTATAATGGCAGTGCGGAGTCATGGTACTTTGGTAATGAAAGCATGCGGAGTGATGGTATGCGGAAAGAAAGTTGCGGAATAATGGGTGTTTACCCTCCCCTGGTAAGTACATTAGTGGCACGGCAGCCCACATCTCCAGGAACATACTCATATTTTTTCACCACCCATTTGAACAATGCACAGGTCTCTCTCATTGATGGCCAGCACCGACATACACTTTTAGACACACCTCCCGCCACAAGTTCTAGAATTGCAAACTTTAGAGCTGGGGAGCTACGATCAAATCTCGGCATCATGTTCTGATTCCAGGCAAATCGCTTTGTCTCCCCGTGCCTACCACAAATGAATGTGTTCTTCTGTAATGTAAATTGCGCTCATGCCATGTTGTCGAGTTCGCGCTATATAATATTGCAAGGAAAAATAAATTAGGGAAACTCAAGTTCACACACTACTGAACGCGCACTCTTAAGTGCATCAGCAGTGCATTGTGAATCGGAGCGTTTCACAGGCCTGTCACAGATAAGAATTGCTATCAAAACGAAATCCTACAAAACAATATACTACTGGCCGGCAGCAATTCATACCTGGACAACGTCAGGACGGGCTGCTAGTATATACTTGTTTTTGAAGAATTATAATTTTAAGATTTTCAAAAAAACTGCGCCTCATTTACATCATCATTTGTACTATTTACATCTGTGAAAATCAAGTTATGAAGTTTAAAATGGCAACTGAAGAAAACATCCAGATACTGATCATGTAATCTCCGGTGCTATGGCTGCACTTTAAGAACATCATCATAACAAATGATTCGAATGCATATACATGGTAAATTCTCCCTTTTTAGAGATTAACATCAGGATCGTTTTGAAAAGCAAATGCCTAAAAGCCTACACCATGGAAACAGAAAGCGCGATTGGCCACGAGCAGCGGAAGGCATGTGTTCTATGTCCTGATAATTGCACGGCCTATGAAACCAGTTATTACAGAGCACCCTTAAACCGTGAATGCGGCCAGTCTGTTTTCTATCTGAAATCGTTTACGCAAAGTTAAACAGACAAAACTTAATAAGCGAAAGGAATGGAAACCAAAAACCCTGCAAAACATTTTAAAATAAATATATGACTCGATGCGCTTGGCTCGTATACTACATATTTTTGTTTTGATTTGAAAGCTTCTAATGGTGCACATTTTCTGTCGAAAGGATGGAAATAAAAAGGAATACTGGAGTAAAGAATAAAAACACCCCTCCCTGCAAATGTCACTGCAAGCATGTAGTCTGAGACAGCTCGGACTCAATGAGACGGCCTTTTTAATTGGTTGGCTCAACCTGATCGCTTAACCTTCCTATTCCTCAGCGCCTCAACCCCCAGCTTCGGATCCCGCTGTGTGCACTTGACGTGATACATGGCCACATGCTGTGCTTTTTCTGCGCTTGCGAACAGCTTGTACACATTGGAGCCTTGCCTAGTGGTTGGATCACGACTTCCGTCAGGATATGACCAAGTTTCTGCTAAATGGAAGAAGTGGCTATGATGCTGTCATTTATGACGAGTTGCAGATTCTAAAGCAATATATCATGACGTAATTGAGGATGGAAGATTGTGTTTGTTTAAATGTAGTTGGCCAATTTTCATCTCAGGAGATAATGGAAGTAGATTCCAAACTTACATTTGGACCTGAAAGAGTGGAGGGGACATTTAAGCAAGTGAATGTTTCTACGTCAGTTTCTGTGTCAGTGGCATGTTTATTTTGCCCAGGAAGGTCACTTTATGGTACATTCAGAATACGAATTAATAACTGATGTTTCATTGTTTTGGAACTGCATTTAGGTAGAACTTCATGTCGTGAGGAGGCTACCCCGTGGGTGCACTGTGGATGCAAAAATGTGTGTCTTGTGGTCTACATGAGTGGTGCATGATATTATATGGAGGCCCAGATGTACGCTTTTCTTGTGTTTTGTCATTGCGTCCGTACGTGAATCCGAAGCAAAGAGAGAGAGAAATAGATATAGGTAGGATATGGAAAGGAGGTGTGGGAGCGCAGTAGTAATGGTGTAGTGGGAGTTTGGCACAGTCTGTCTTTTTCATTGCAAGCATGGAGCTGTCCCTATGCAAGGATGTAGGTGGGAGAAAGTGTGAGAAGGAATGTGACCATGCATGCATATGCCTGCCAACTGTGAAGATGACTGGGATAACTACTTTATCTTTGTTGACAATGGCACACCTTGAGGTGCACTTAGATTCAAGAGTAATATATGCTGTTATATGCAATCCTAAATGGAAGAGTAATATCTTATAGTAAAGGGCATTATGTCATAAGCAATGCTATATGATGTGAGACTACCCAGGAGTGGTGAAAGTGACCTAGAGGAATGGGTATTTTATGATCTGTCATGTGGTATGAGGGGTGTCAGACGATCATTTACAAGGAGGGAGAAGGCACCACAAGAAAGCATAGCCTGTATGAGTAGTATTTGTAGTACTGCCCTGAACATATTCCAGACTGCAATGAATTAAAGGGATACATAGGCCTAGGGGAACCTCTTTCCTTTTCTTTATTTAAAAGTACACAATTTTACATGGAACACAGCATTGGTATCTGTCATTTTACAATTAAGTCCCAGTAACGGAACAGAGGTGCTTTGTTTTCCATAAAATAAAAGGAGTGACACAGTTATGGTTTGTCGCTTTGCAATGCCCAAGTACGCTCTTACTAGTGGCTGCGCTCTTACTAGTATCTATTAAAATGACCTAGCTTTCTATTAGGGATGGAAATCTACACCTTTCTTTTACTTAATGTGCAACAGTTAATGCGTCATACAGGCCAATTGTCCTCATTTCTTGGAATTGATTCCTTTTGCCTCCTTGTCATGAATTGGTTTATTATTATGAGACGGGGTACCCTCCCAACTTAATAAACACAATCTGGGTGTGTCATAAAAAGTTTTCAGATCCTTCACCATCGACAACAAACCAATGACCACCGAAGGCTCACCTGATGCCCGCACCTGCAAAAGTGTGACGTGCATCCTCCTCAACGTGCGCTCCCTGCACCGACACGCCGTCGAAATCTGGGATCTGATCGACACCCTCTCGCCCGACGTCGACTTCTTGACGGAAACCTGGACCAATGCCACCTCCGCCCCCGACATCGCCACAGCCATCCCCAACGGCTACAAGAGCCAGAGAAAGGACCACCCCCACCGCCCTGGAGGGGGATTTGCTATCGCACACAAGACCTCCTTCCGGCTCTCCACATCCAGCACAAATGACTCCCATTCCAACACTGAACACCTCCACTTCTAGATCCAGCCTAGCCCCAGGACCATGCTACGCGGAACCCTCATCTACAGACCGTTGGGACCACGCCAGTCGGCAACCTACATCGCAGAACTCTTCGCACCCCACGCTATCACCTCCACGGACTACCTTCTACTCGGGGACCTTAATTTCCACCTCGACAACCTCAACGACCCAGACTCCAGCACTCTCCTCGACAACCTCAACAACCTTGGACTGAAGCAGCTGGTAAACACCCCCACACACAGAGCCGGACATACCTTCAACCCAATTTTCGCGGGAGGAACAAACATCCGCTTCAGTCACACCACCCAGCCCACCTGGATGGACCACCACTGCGTCCATTTCACCTTCAACACCACCGCCGCACTCAAGCCCGCTCGGCAACAAACACGAAGGAACTGGAGAAATAGTCACAGAGGAACTTTTCATCACCACCCTCCTCCAAGACCCCCCAGCGGCACAACCAACACCAACTCCGCAACCACAGAACTTCACCACTGGATCTCCCGCTGCGCAAACAAACTCACACCCCTCCGCCACCCCACCAAACAACGCCTTCTGAAGGCCGCCTAGTTCCCCACAGAACTACATGAAGCCAGACACTCCTGCAGATGCCTAGAGAAAACCTAGCAAAACCTGAAAACCATGGAAGCACAGACCAACCAAAAGAAGCGCTCTAAAGGAATACCACCAGCGCATAAGAAACAACAAACGGACCTTCATTAGAGACAAAGTCCAGACCAACGCAACCAACACAAAGGAACTGTTCAACATCATTCAGCAGTTCACAAAACCCCCAGAGAAGCCACAGACATCACACCATCCCTGGAACTCTGCGACAAACTCAGCTCATACTTCCATCTGAAGATCAAGGCCGGCTATGACAACTTCAGCAAATAGACGCAGGACACCACCTCCCTGCCTTACACCACCGATAAACCAACAATCATGACCTGGAATCCTGCCACCGGCAAACACACTACCCGGACCATGAAAAAAACCCAATCAGGTGCCCCAACAGACGCCTGCCCTCCGCACATATTCGACAGGGCCGCTGTCTCCCTCGCTTCCGAGCTTAGACGGACCATCAATGCATCCTTCATATCTGGCATCTTCCCAGAACACTTGAAGTGGGCAGAGGTGAAACCACTCCTCAAGAAACCCACGGTAGACCCTACTCACCTGGAAAACTACCGGCCCATCTCCCTCCTCCCTTTCGCGTCCAAGATAGACTTGGGAACGCCCAGCTGACCACCTTCATAGAAGAGCACTCCATCCTTGATGCCTCCCAGTCTTGATTCCGCAGTAATCACAGCACCGAGACCACCCTTCTCGCTGCCACCGATGACATAAGCATGCTACTCGACCAGGGTCCCACCACGACCCTCATCCTTCTAGACCTCTCCTCAGGATTCAACACCGCTTCCCACCACACACTCACAGCCAGACTCCACGAAGAGAGGATACAAGGAGCCGCCCTCAACTGGATCCAATCCTTTCTCGCCGGCAGAACCCAGAGGATCAGACTTCCTCCCTTCATCTCCAAACCCACCAATATCGACTGCGGAGTACCCCAGGGTTCTTCGCTCAGCCCCACTCTCTTAAACATCTACATGGATCTCCTCGCCGCCATCGTGAGACAGCATTGGCTCAGCATTGTATCCTACGCTGATGACACCCAGCTCATCCTCTCACTCATGAAGAAACCCGAAGACACCAGACTCTGCTTCCAGGAAGGTATGAAGAATGTGGCAGGCTGGATGAAGGACAGCTGTCTGAAGCTCAACTCAGAGAAGACCGAGGTCCTCATTCTTGGACCCTGCACGTACGCCTGGGACTCCACCTGGTGACCCGCCGGCATCGGGAATCCACCCATCCCTACAGACCACGCACGAAACAGTGACATCATCCTCGACTCCTCCCTCTCCATACATCGTCAGATCAACGCAGTCGCTTCCACCAGCTTCAACTGCCTGCGCATCCTCTGCAAGACCCTCAAATGGACCCCCCCAACTGCAGCAAGACCGTCACCCACCCGCTCATAACCAGCAGACTGGACTACGGCAACGCCTTATACATCACAATCAACAGAGCTCTACTCCACAGACTCCAGACGATCCAGAATGCCGCTGCCAGACTCATCCTCAGGACTCCCCACCACAAGCACATGACCCAACACCTGTGAGAGCTCCACTGGCTCCCTGTCAAAAAGAGGGTCACCTTCAAACTCCTCACCCACGCCTACAAATCCCTCAATGACATCGGACCCAAGTACCTCAATGAGAGAATTTCATTCCACGTACCCAAAAGGAACCTCCGCTCCGCTGACCTCGCCCTGGCAGAATCCCCCGCATCCGCAGCCGCAGTACAAGAACAGGCAGAAGAGCCTTCTCCTACATCGCAGCCAGGACCTGGAACGAACTCCCTGACCCTGTAAACCTTCAGGAAGGACCTTAAGACCTGGCTCTTCGACTAACCCGATGCTGCGACAGATCCAGGGCACACCCCTCCCCTAGCACCTTGAGACCCTCATGGGTGAGCAGTGCGCTTTACAAATCCCTGATTAATTGATTGATAATAGAAACTCTGCTCAACCCCTGTTAACTATGGAACAAGCGGCAAGGAATTCCCTCAGGAATTACATGTTAAGCTCAAGTAGCAGCAACAATTTTTTAAAGTCCGGAAAATAACATAATAAAATTCAAAATGTCAGAAACTAGAGACAACTTTGATGAGCAAAAGGACATAAAATGATTAAAGTCAGATAAGGGGTACTGTAGATGTACATTTTTAAGGTTGTGAGGGAAAAGCACCATGAAAATACAACTTAGTTCAGTTTCAAATGGACCATGATCTAAGTGTGATTTCAGGCTGACTGTGATGCAGGTATGGGTCTGTAGGCCAAGCAGATCACACTGTTCAAAGTTTTTAACTAGGACTTGGCCTATTCTCTGGAGCTCCAAGTACTTTGGCAAAAGAAGAAGCTGAGGCAGGTGATCGTCCCTCAAAGTCAGATACTCCATCATCAACCTCCTTCAGAAGCAATCAATTTTGCCTCTGCATGGTTGGAGTTTAAAAAAGCTACATTCCATACCAGTAAAGGTCAATAGACTGCTTTGGTAGTTTTGCCACCTTGTCCAGGTCCAAGGTTTTACCTTCAGACTCAGTGGGACCTTCCAGTAAAGGTATTCCGACTAGGGGAATCCTGCCCTGCTACATAATCCAGCCTTGCCCTGCTTGTTATTTCCTTATCAGGAAAGGCAAGTCAATTTTGCGAAATATTTGGAATTCTTCCACCTTTGTTGTCTATTTTTCTTTACAGCACTTACATATCTTTTATGTCAGTCTATATGTTCATGGGTAGGTGGGATGTGTACTGAATTTTTGCAGTCTGTAATCTGGTCATTAGACCACGTGTGACTGGAAACTCAATCACCACTCTTGGTTTCTCATAAGTACACCCACCAAGAAAGGTTAAGGGTGCCGTATTCCTGTCTAAAATTCACAATAAATGCCCGAAATTATTTTGGTTTGCCGCTCTCTAAAGTAGCTGGTTAAGACCAAGAGAAATACTGTCATTCCTGATCCCCCAAAGATATGAAAAGATAAAAAGACTAGAGACTAATATACCAGAATCCTTCTAGATGTGCACCTGTCGTAGTACTCATCTGAAGGTCAATGGCTCCTCCAGTATGGCACTCTTCAATTTGTTGCTTTATTATCTTCTTGAGGATGGAAGAAACATGTTGCTTCTGTTTTAAGGAGCATGGATCCACATACCTACAAAATTGACTCAACTTTAACTTTGTATAACTTTAAATGGGGTGGTTGTGGAGAAGGTTTCCAGTTGATTCTCACAAGCATTTCCCAGTAATAATGTGACAATGCCTCCACCATGAGTCGACCTCTGGACATGTGATGGACATAATGAGAGATGAGAGCTGTGGATCAACCGGTGGTTTTCGGATAACATTATTCACATTCCCTCATCACAGGCGCCTGAGGAAGAGGAACCAATGACACCATCAATGCTGCTTCTCTGTCACCAAGGGTACAAAAGTGTATATTGGAAAGCAGACTTTCATAGCAAAGAAATTTTCTCATCAACAAGTACATATAAAACAAACCTGCAAACAAATTTTGATCAAAATGTTCACTACGCTACAGTATGTTTTTGGCTATAACCAGGGGCCCACACACTCCTTACGGTGTACAGACAAAATATCGACTCCAAAATATCGACTGGACATAATATCGAGTTTTAAATATAGACTGGACAAAATATCGACTGGACAGAATATCGACTACAAAAATATCGTTTTTCAGGTAAGTGAAGTAATATCGACTGTATAAAATATAGATAGCAAAAATATCGAATTTTTAATAATATATAATATTTTATAGTGTATTTTTATGTAATAATATGTGTGAAAAGTGTGTCTTAATGTTATAAAATATTTTATTAAATGAATTTTGTTTTTATAATAATTGCGTAATGTAATTCTGTAGCGGGTTGTGGGTTTATAGGGGAATAGGGTGGGAAGTAATTTAATAATAATTAATTAATTAATATATGTTTGTTAATATTTTTAATTAATAATTAATTGATAATTAATTAATATTAATTAGTTAATTAATTAATATAATTTTGAACATATTTTGTATTAGTAATTAATTGGTAATTAATTAATTGTAATTAGTTAATTACATTAATTAGAGTAAATTTTTAATATATATAATTTTGTGTTATTTTTAAGTAATTAATTTTGAAAAAATAATATTATTTATTAAAATAATTACAGCTAATGTGCTAATATATTTACTTTATTGTTATTGTTAATTAATAATTAATTGGTAATTAAATAATATTGATACATTTTGGGTAAAGGAGCATTTTTAGGGTTCAGGGTCAGTTTTCAGTTTTAGGGTAAAGGGGCATTTTTAGGGTTCAGGGTCAGTTTTCAGTTTTAGGGTAAAGGGGTATTTTTAGGGTTCAGGGTCAGTTTTCAGTTCATGGGTAAAGGGGTATTTTTAGGGTTCAGGGTCAGTTTTCAGTTCATGGGTAAAGGGCTATTTTTAGGGTTCAGGGTCAGTTTTCAGTTCTTGGGTAAAGGGGTATTTTTAGGGTTCAGGGTCAGTTTTGGGTTTTTGGGTAAAGGGGTATTTTTAGGGTTCAGGGTCAACAAATAAGATTGTAAAAAATTATTTTTATTATTTTCATTTATTATTTAATTATTATAATTTAATTTAAGTATTTTTAAGTATATTTTAGTAATTAAAATGTAATATTAATTTAATTTAACACTGTTTTTAATAAAGTCGATATTTTTTACATCTATATTATTGTTAACGATATTTTGTACTCGATATTTTTGTACTTACCTGTTTGTAGATACAAACTCGATATTTTGACTGTCGATATTTTGTCCACGATATTTTGGCAAGTCGATATTTTGTCCCTCGATATTATTTCAGTGATCCACTCCTTACAAGTTTAACAAAACCAAGAACTTGAATGGCTCTCGCACACACAGTTCAACTCCCTTCTGCCACATATGCAACTGCTCCTCAGCAAGTAATAGCAACTTTCGTCACTCACACCCTTTGGAGATAGGATTGGTGGAAATAATATGTTATGATAAAGAGAAATAACATCGGAGCGCTGTTTGGGATAGATCAGACATGAAATAAGAATGTCTCTGCGTCATTTGTCAAAAGTAGTACCAGTTCTGGGAAAAGACATTTCCAAACCCGTATTTATTTCCACCATCAATACTCCTTAGGCTCTAGCTCGAATCAAGTTATGGTAATTTGTTTCTGAAAATGTCATAATGGTTTTTGTATTAGAGGGGCATGCTCAAATGTCCTGGAATTCTATGACGCCTTAGAAATCCAGGACATTAGGAGCTTTATAGAAGGAGAGAGGACCAGGAAGAGATGGAGCCTGGTGGCTCTGTGTGGCAACCAGCTGAGGTCATGCAAATAAAGGAATTGTGCTTCAACACTTGCCGGTCTTTGGGGTCATTATGATGCCGGTAGGACTGCCACCACCGGGGCGGCAGTGGAGGTCCTTCTGCCATCACCAAGCTCATTACCCACTGCCAAATTAGGATGGTGGTGGGTATCGTGGCAGACGCAAAGTCTATCCACCGCTTTTCCGCCAAAGGCAATCGCACTGATTGCCTGGGGGATGGTGCAGGGACCCCGAAATGGTGGCGGTGCCTACGAGGCACCGTCCACCAGATTAGGATGTAGGTGTGGGAAGGCCTTTCCATGGAGGCGATGCCACCATGGAAAGGCTGGTGGGGATTGGGTTTGGGGGCCCGTTGCGGGCCCCCCTTGTGGGAGAGGGAGTGTTGCTGCACTGGAGGGTACCTATGGTACGCCCCTCATTTCCATGCACCAAGTGGCAGGCATCGCGTGGTGCCTGCCACGTAGTGCAGGGAAATGCTGTTCACCCACTTTTCCCATTGTGTGCGGTGCTGCAGCCAGCAGCACCCCCCACAATGTGAAAAGCCCAAACACCGCTACGATGGGGGCGGACCTAGTCTGCCTGCCATCGTAATCAGCCATAAGTCTTCCTTACAAGGGACGACGAGCAGCCCAGTCTACACCTCTTGCGCTATTCAGGAGTTAAACTACGCAATGCAAGTAGTGCATACCAACATCTCTAGGTGAGGATTTCATTGTATCCAAATTTGACCCTTCTTTAGAACTATTTTTCTGCCACCTAGTGAGGCCTACATACAACTGCAGTTAAATTACTGCACATTTGAACTTACCTCAAATATCACCTAGACATTCACACTCACCCGTCATGGTATAATACCTGACACCGGCTGTTGCAGTCTAGTATATCCCACAATTCCTAGTGGTGACCATCTGCACTTTGGTTACGCAGCATGACCTGGATAAGCTGCCATCCTGAACAGTTCCTTCTGTGAGTCCCCACACCTCGGGCCGCATTGGAGTTTTTTTGTAATTCTTTTCAAGACTATTTAAGTACTTGTAGCTCTGCACAAACTGTTCTACATCTGTTTGTATGTTTATAAAGTCTCCTTCATCAGTGCCAATTGTGGTGAGTTAAATAATCGAGTAAACATATTACAACGTCTACCAAGCTAAAGTATTAGAGTTAATGGTGAGTCGTCTACTTGTTCTTTTTCACTTTGGCTGTGCTTTTGTTTTAAGTAAAACATCACAATATTAGTTTTACAAAATGTGTGCACAATCTATTTCATTACCTTTTCCACAACCATTTTTAGTGGCACCAGGCGCACCAGCCATGAAATAGCCACAGTGGAGGGTTTATTTTCTCAACTACATCACCATTGACGATGACACTGAAATTGGCTTTCACATTTACTGGATAATGAGGGGCTAAGGTTGCCTGAACACATGAACGAACAACCTAGGGGTGTAGACGAAACTGATGTATTTGTGCATGCATTGGAAGACTTAAAGAATTACTTTAGGCCCTCCATTTGTATTTCTGTTGGCAGGTACGTTTTTTCTGATACAAGTGGAAGGTAACTTAGCATAGAGAGAGAGAGAGAGATAGAGTGAAGTCTAGGTGGATAGTCTGAAGATTGGGAGGGGTCTTACTTATTGGAAGATTGAGCCCTCACACACCCATGTGTCATGCTTCATCATAGGGCTTAGCTCCTCTTGGGGCCTGTGCTGCAATGCCCCATAGGTCGTGAAAGAGAGCTCTTTGACAGGGATTGTCTCTTTAAGCCGTATAGATGAGTGAGGTCTGTGGAGGTAGGGTAAAGTATTAAGTGAAAGAATTGTGCCACGAAACTGCCTAACGAGTGTGAGAAGTTGGCCTGATATGCAGTGCTCACTATTCTAGTGAACACTATGTATCAGTCCAGCCAACCCTTATTGATGATTGGTTGTAAGTCAACCTTATAGACCAGCTATCCTAGTAGCGTGGATACGAGCAGTCTAAGGCTAAAGACTCGAGAGGGCGTGTTAAGCCAGCTGTTATACCATCACATATACCCCTTGAACACCAAGTGAAAGGACACCGCACAAGTGTTATGAAAATAAACAGTGTATTTATTAGAATCACAACAGCCCTGTACTCTTTATGAGGACAGGGTACTAAGCACAAAACAAAACTCTTACGAAAATACTTAAGTTAGCACAGTATATACAAATGCCCGAGGGGCACGGAAAACCATATACTCTGAAAGTGGAATGCGAAAATACTAGCAGGTAAGTACAGTACTAATAGGCTTTGGAATCGCTAGGACTTGACTATAGAATCTTTAGATTACTTCTAGGAGGCCCAGGGGACTCGGGTGCAGTGTGTGCACTCTCACGCGTGATGCGGGACAAAGTCTATGGTAGCTAGTAAAAGCAAAGTTAGTGTTCTCGGGCAAACCCGACCTGGTAGGAGGAAAACGAAAGTGGATTCTGACCCTTGGATAGTGAGGCTATGCTGGGGCACCGAAATGCCGAAGTTACCTAGCCCAGGGGCTGCAGCTGCATAGGTCTCAAAAGACGTCGGGAATCCTCGTAGACGGACCAGGAGCCTGGAAGGAAGATGCTGGCAGGCGACCAGTGAAGAGAGTTCGAAGTGATCCAAGCCTGGATCTTGAAGATGGATGATACCTGAAAGCAGAGGGGACCAAGTTCGTGACTACTAGCCAGTAGTCAGGTGGCACCAGGAGGGCACCGGATGGTAGTCACCTCGACTAGGTGAGTGGGCGACGCTGTGCTCTGCAGATCTCACGGACCAGGAGGCGTTGTCGGCAACCAGGATGGAGGAGCGAGCTGTCCCACGATGGATGAAGCTGTCGACGTCGCTGGACCCAGGATTGGACAACAAAGCCTTGGCTAATTCAAGCCCACGCGGTGGACCTAAAATGGCGTCTTGAGTGGACCAGGAGGGTCCGGGGTGCTCTTCTTTTGGAAGGGAGCAAGGGCCAGTCTGGAGCAACCAGACCAGCAGCAGTGATGTCGTCGGGCATCGTTAAGAAGGCCACAAGCCAGCGGGCTAGTAGCCAAACAACGCGGTGAGCAGCAAAAAGCAGAAGGGCCCCACGCAGATCGTGGAGATGCTGGGAAGCTGAACTTCGGTGCTGGAGCTGCTCAGGGTCGGGGCTTCTTGGACCCCAAAGCACTCACCAGAGGATCCCTCGGCAGTCGTGCTGGAAAGAAGTCGTGCAGTCTTGAAGATGGACGGTCCCTCGAGGTCTCGTCGCACCCACGGTTCTCAGCTTTGCTGTAGAGGTGAGTAGAGGTCAGAGGTGCCAGGGAAGCCGGTTCTCGTCGAGCTGGGCAGTCGGATTCTGGAGGAAGGACTTGCAGCAGACCGCAGTGTTCTTAAGATGGTGCCTGCGGATGCAGGGTGACTACTCCTTAGTCACAAGGGAGAATCTTGAAGAAGAAATCTTGAAGTCCTTTCATAGAAAGTCATGTCTTGATTCCAAAGATGATCTAATTTGGAAGGGGGCCCGCTCCTAACTTTATACTAGGAAAAGGGGCTGACCCGGTGACTAGGTCCTGCCTACGGGTGGGACTAGGAGGGGGGTGGTTACACCCCTCTCCCATGCCGGACTTTCCCCAGGCCAGGGGCTGGTGTGCCCCTGGAACTGGTTCTGGCCGGCCTATGCGTAGTGAGCACCGGGGTGCCACTCAGCAGTCACCTTCCTGTAAAGCCCTGCCTACCCAGGATACACAAAACCCTGTCTGGGATGGTGCTAGCACCGCCCCGGACAGGAAACCCTTTGTCCAAGCTCTCCTCGCTGGAAGGACTCCCAGCAGCAGGAGGTCAGACTCGATTCCAAGCACTCTGCCTTCAGGATTGTCAAGGCCTGCCATAGGAGTGACTGATAGGAATCTGTGTGTCCATTTTTAGGGTTAGATATAGGTATACTATATCTACAGCAAAGGGTGATTACACGACTTTGCCCCAGCTGTCATGCAGCCAGTTGTGTCAGATTTAGCAGGCCAGCCAGGGGTGGCATAATACATGCTGCAGCCCCTGGCAGCCCTGGGTACACCTATGCCCTGAGTTACAGGGTCTGATAAGGTGGCCCAGTACCAATTGGAAATGTACCTAAGGTACATGGAATCCATTTTAGAGAGAGAGCAGTAGGCCTGGGGTCCTGATTGGCAGGGTCCCAGGTCGACTATGTCAAAAACCAGCTAAAACACAGGGCAAAAAGTTGGGGGCAACCATAGTCAGGATGTACATTCCTACACAACCCCCCCCCCCCCCGCCCCCCCCCCAACGAAAGGAGATAAGGCTATCCTTGTCCAGGTAAGCCTCTATTACCTAAGTGGCCATATAAGGAAGGACCAGCTCTGGCTTGGTTTCCCCCTGTGTCATGGTCCACTAAGCAACCCCTCACCCTAAGGGTATCTGAGGGTCTCCACCATAGGGAATCTCTGTCTTTGGTGTGTCTTGGGAAAGAAAAAGGCTGATGCTGGGATGGAATGCTGAAGTGAGGCTCCTCTACCTTTGGGCTCAACTTCCTCCAATCACCATTCATCATGTGTGCCTTTCTTTCCTTAGCTGAGATGCACTGTGCTCTCAGGGTCAGCCTCTGGCTACCTAAAGCTGGAGGCCGAGTCCCTCTGTTTTGCTTACTGGAGGGACAGGTCAGGTTTGGGGTTTTAGGCCCCTTGTTTGGCTGTGCCCAACAATGTCCAGCTGTGGGAGGCCCCTAACTACTTTTAAGGGGGATCCCTCAGGAGTCTGATTTATTTTCCCTGGGCTAGGTTTACCAGCTTCAGTGATCCTAATCTGTTGATTAAGAGTTCTGTTGGACAGGGGGTCCCTTGGGGTCCACCACTGGCCTCCCTGACCTCTTCAGCCCTGGGCTGACTGAGGCAGGGTAGAGAGGGGCAGGTTACCTGCTCCAGACTGGGTCCCACCTTGGAAGGGTCCACTGACATCAGGGGCTCTGCCAGGCTAGGCCTGACTACCTCTGGGGCAGTTCCTTCACAAGGGGTCAGATCAGTTCCCTGAGGAGGCTGATCCTTTCCTAGAGTCTGGTGGGAGGGAGATTTCTCTTCCTCCTCAATGCTCTCTGTCTGAGTGGAGTGATCCATTGTTTCAGGCTTCACAACACTATCTGTTTGAGTGGAGGCTGAGCCCATTACAGCCTTGCCAACATTTTCAGGAGGGCACTCAGTTTGTGTTTGGGCTGTGACTGTCACAGCCCTCCTATCCTGTTCTGGGAAGTCTGTCTGAGCCTGGGCAGTGGCTACCACTGCCCTTCCAACCTTTTCAGGGAGGACTGGTGCTTGGACTGGGGCTGCAGCTATTACTGCCCCACTAACCCTTCTGGATAGGCCTATCATCCTGGAGTGGGTTTCTTGCTCCACCTCAGCCCATGCTGAGAGTTACAGGTCATTCCCAAGTAAGCAATCTACAGGTAGGTTATCTGTCACTGCCACTCTCATGGGCCCTGTGACATTACCCCAGCTGAGCTCGACTACTGCCATGGGATGCCTTCTTTTCACTCCATGAATGTCTGTCACCTGATAAGTAAAACCAGGGGTCAGTTGAGCAGAGGGGACCAGATGGTCAATCACCATGGTGATGCTGGCCCCCGTGTCTCTGAATGCCTCAACTTTCTGACCATTGACTAGGAGCTCTTGCCTATACTTTCCCAAAATGTGGGGACCAGTAGTGAAGTTGGCAAACCCCATGCCAGTCTCACAGACAAGAGTTGTGTCAGGGGATCTGGCTAGGCCACAATCCACCTGATTGCCCAAAGTAATGCCCACCACATTCTTGGGGGCACTCCCACCACCTGGGGGATTACCACTAGTGGTAACAGGAGGTCTGGAAGTATTACCTGGGGGTATGTTTTCCTTATTGCTATTTTTAGGGCAACTGACATCACTTTTGTAATGGCCCACCTGTTTACAGGTATGGCAATAAGGTTTCTTCTGTTCTGAAGGAGTGTTCTGGGACCCCCCACCCTTGTTGGAGTTTTGGGGCCCTTGGGAAGTCTTCTCTGTGGATTTATCCCCACCCTTCTCTTGAGGCTTGGTTGATTCCTTCTTTTGGTCACCACCCTGGTTCTTAGGCCTAACCCTGGTTCTGACCCATTTGTCTGCCCTCTTACCCAATTCCTGTGGAGAGGTCAGATCAGAGTCTACCAGGTGCTGGTGTAATAACTGGTTCTGACAATTACTTAAGATTTGCTCCCTCATAATTAGATTGTACAATCCTTTAAAATCAGTAACCTTACTACCCAGTAGCCAGCCTTCAAAAGCCTTAGTGGCACAATCAACAAAGTCAGTCCAATCCTGAGACTGAGTTTTCTGGGTGTCTCTGAACATCATCCTGTACTGTTCAGTGGTTAAACCAAACCCATCAACCAGTGTATTCTTCAGGACTTTGTAATTGTTAGCATCCTCAACTCTAGTAGTGAGGAGCGTATCTCTACCTTTACCTTCAAAGGAGAGCCACAAGATAGCTGCCCACTGACTTTGGGGAACACCCTGCACAGTGCAGGCCCTCTCCAAAGCAGTTATCCATTTGTGGATGTCATCCCCTTGTTTAAAGGGGGGCACTATCTTACTCAGGCGTCTTGTATCAAAACTCCTGTCCCTATTGCTAGGTATAATGCTGCCACCAGTGGGGTTTGCCCCACTCAATTCCTGCTCTCTAGCAAAGGCAAGTCTCTCTTTGGCCAGGGCAAGTTCTTCCCTTTCAATCCTCAGATTGACCCCCCTTTCTTTAGCTTCATACACTCTCCTCTGAGGGGATGTCATCCCTCTGTGAGAAGAGGTTCAAGAGCCATTGGTTCGAATGGATCTGTTAGAGCCTCTGGATAGAGACCTAACTCGTCCACTCCCAATGTTAAGCTGGCCTGAGAGGGGCCCCAGGGGTCTCCTAGTACCATCCTTATGCCTGCTTAAGTTGGACCTGGTTAGTCTACTGACTTCTACCTGTCCCTTATCTGCCTCATCCCCAGATAACTCTAGATCCTTATCCTCCTCTTCACCTTCTGCAGAGAGATGGATAAGGTCAGGGTCACCTGTGGTTCCCTCTAGGGGAGACATGTTCCCATCTGGATGAGAAGGATCTGTGTTACCAGCCCTCCTAGCATCATAAGTCTCTAAGAGACCAATCAGAAAAGGAATTGTGGGGTTAGACCCCTGTTTTAGCTTCCTGGAGGTACACACTTGTCTCATCTCCTGGAAGCTAAGAGCAGCATATCTGGAAGTGACCTGTGGAAGGTCTACTGACACAATGGGAGACTCAGAGTTTCCTCCTTTGTCTGACATGCTGATTCTAGTGTGGTGTAAGTGATGCACCTACCTACACTATATGTTTGCCTACTGATCCCTTGCTAAGAGTTGTAGCCAAGGTGTGCTAAGCCTTGAGGAGCTACAACAGCTGGTTCAGTAGAACTCAGAGTATTCTAAGCTAAGTTATATGTACCTGAAGTACTTATGTGATCTTTCACAAGATATTCTTAGGATACGTGTGGTAAAACAACAGCAAGCTCAAATCCCAACCGCTGCTCACCAATGTGAGAAGTTGGCCTGATATGCAGTGCTCACTATTCTAGTGAACACTATGTATCAGTCCAGACAACCCTTATTGATGATTGGTTATAAGTCAACCTTATAGACCAGCTATCCTAGTAGCGTGGATACGAGCAGTCTAAGGCTAAAGACTCGAGAGGGCTTGTTAAGCCAGCTGTTATACCATCACATATACCCCTTGAACACCAAGTGAAAGGACACCACACAAGTGTTATGAAAATAAACAGTGCATTTATTAGAATCACAACAGCCCTGTACTCTTTATGAGGACAGGGTACTAAGCACAAAACAAAACTCTTACGAAAATACTTAAGTTAGCACAGTATATACAAATGCCCGAGGGGCACGGAAAACCTTATACTCTGAAAGTGGAATGCGAAATTACTAGCAGGTAAGTACAGTACTAATAGGCTTTGGAATCACTAGGACTTGACTATAGAATCTTTAGATTACTTCTAGGAGGCCCAGGGGACTCGGGTGCAGTGTGTGCACTCTCACGCGTGATGCGGGACAAAGTCTATGGTAGCTAGTAAAAGCAAAGTTAGTGCTCTCGGGCAAACCCGACCTGGTAGGAGGAAAACGAAAGTGGATTCTGACCCTTGGATAGTGAGGCTATGCTGGGGCACCAAAATGCCGAAGTTACCTAGCCCAGGGGCTGCAGCTGCATAGGTCTCAAAAGACGTCGGGAATCCTCGTAGACGGACCAGGAGCCTGGAAGGAAGATGCTGGCAGGCGACCAGTGAAGAGAGTTCGAAGTGATCCAAGCCTGGATCTTGAAGATGGATGAGACCTGAAAGCAGAGGGGACCAAGTTCGTGACTACTAGCCAGTAGTCAGGTGGCACCAGGAGGGCACCGGATGGTAGTCACCTCGACTAGGTGAGTGGGCGACGCTGTGCTCTGCAGATCTCACGGACCAGGAGGCGTTGTCGGCAACCAGGATGGAGGAGCGAGCTGTCCCACGATGGATGAAGCTGTCGACGTCGCTGGACCCAGGATTGGACAACAAAGCCTTGGCTAATTCAAGCCCACGCGGTGGACCTAAAATGGCGTCTTGAGTGGACCAGGAGGGTCTGGGGTGCTCTTCTTTTGGAAGGGAGCAAGGGCCAGTCTGGAGCAACTAGACCAGCAGCAGTGATGTCGTCGGGCATCGTTAAGAAGGCCACAAGCCAGCGGGCTAGTAGCCAAACAACGCGGTGAGCAGCAAAAAGCAGAAGGGCCCCACGCAGATCGTGGAGATGCTGGGAGGCTGAACTTCGGTGCTGGAGCTGCTCAGGGTCGGGGCTTCTTGGACCCCAAAGCACTCACCAGAGGATCCCTCGGCGGTCGTGCTGGAAAGAAGTCGTGCAGTCTTGAAGATGGCCGGTCCCTCGAGGTCTCGTCGCACCCACGGTTCTCAGCTTTGCTGTAGAGGTGAGTAGAGGTCAGAGGTGCCAGGGAAGCCGGTTCTCGTCGAGCTGGGCAGTCGGATTCCGGAGGAAGGACTTGCAGCAGACCGCAGTGTTCTTAAGATGGTGCCTGCGGATGCAGGGTGACTACTCCTTAGTCACAAGGGAGAATCTTGAAGAAGAAATCTTGAAGTCCTTTCGTACAAAGTCGTGTCTTGATTCCAAAGATGATCTAATTTGGAAGGGGGCCCGCTCCTAACTTTATACTAGGAAAAGGGGCTGACCCGGTGACCAGGTCCTGCCTATGGGTGGGACTAGGAAGGGGGTGGTTACACCCCTCTCCCATGCCGGACTTTCCCCAGGCCAGGGGCTGGTGTGCCCCTGGAACTGGTTCTGGCCGGCCTATGCGTAGTGAGCACCGGGGTGCCACTCAGCAGTCACCTTCCTGTAAAGCCCTGCCTACCCAGGATACACAAAACCCTGTCTGGGATGGTGCTAGCACCGCCCCGGACAGGACACCCTTTGTCCAAGCTCTCCTCGCTGGAAGGACTCCCAGCAGCAGGAGGTCAGACTCGTGTCTGTGGTGGCAGCATCCATTTTGTGGAGCTGAGGCTTCGTTTAACTTTAACCGGGGTTCACAGTTACATACATGTCGTGTCCCTCTAGAAGGGTGGAATGCTAACCCCGTCGCCAGAATTGGCGAGGGGTTAGTATTCCAATTCGTATGAAACCTTACTCGACATGTTTTGATAAAGCAATACCAAAGATAGCATTTAACCGCGAGGATTATAATGCACTTAAGAGTATATGGTATGCGTTATCATGGAACAGCTATTAGGACTTGGTTCCGCAAGCTGCAAACGGGCTCAGCTCATGCCAGAGCACCATTTCACATGATTCCAAGCACTCTGCCTTCAGGATTGTCAAGGCCATTTTTAGGGTTAGATATAGGTATACTATATCTACAGCAAAGGGTGATTACACAACTTTGCCCCAGCTGTCATGCAGCCAGTTGTGTCAGATTTAGGAGGCCAGCCAGGGGTGGCATAATACATGCTGCAGCCCCTGGCAGCCCTGGGTACACCTATGCCCTGAGTTACAGGGTCTGATAAGGTGGCCCAGTACCAATTGGAAATGTACCTAAGGTACATGGAATCCATTTTAGAGAGAGAACAGTAGGCCTGGGGTCCTGATTGGCAGGGTCCCAGGTCGACTATGTCAAAAACCAGCTAAAACACAGGGCAAAAAGTTGGGGGCAACCATAGTCAGGATGTACCTTCCTACAACGAGTACGATCAAGTTTTCTAATCTATGATTCCCTTGGTAGGATAAAAATAAAGAATGCACAAGTTGCCAGTGGAGTGTAATGAGCCTTGACAATTATGCAATGTGAGATTTAATAGGTCAGTCTTCAGATTATTCACCTACACTACACTCTATCTCTTTCTCGATAGGAAGGATGTATGACGTTAAAACGCATACTTTTACAACGCATACCTTTACAACGCATTTTTCACAACGCAACATCCATTACAACGCATTCCATAACAACGCAGGCCATTACAACGAATTTTTAAAAACTACCTTCATTCCATTACATCGCATACTACCTTTACAATGCATACCATTACAACGCATAACATTACATTGCATGTAGGATAAGTATTGGATAGTGTAGGAGTACACATTACTATTCTAACTCCAGGGGGGTGCAACAGTAGGGTAAGTGTTGGATAGTGTAGGGGTAAAAATTACTATTCTAACTCCAGGGGGTGCAATAGTAGGGTAAGTGTTGGATAGTGTAGGGGTAAAAATTACTATTCTAACTCCAGGGGGTGCAACAGTAGGGTAAGTGTTGGATAGTGTAAGGGTACTATGTCTTGTAATGTTATGCGTTGTAATGGTATGCGTTGTAATGACTGCGTTGCAATGACATGCCTTGTTGTTGCGTGTTTATCTAGGTTCCTGATCGATACTGTGACCTTATGCCCCTATTCGGCTATAAATCCATTTATTCCCTATATTGGCATAACCGTTCAAGTGCGATTTTCAGAAAGTCATCTCTGGCCTCACACGAACAGAGCCACATTCCAGCATAGTTCTCTGCCACTTCCTTTGCGACCAATTAGTGCAATGACAGAGCAGAAGTCACTATCTGATATTCCTAGATTAACACTCCGAGTTCTTCAACAAGATAAAAACTCAGCAAACCTGGAAATCCCCGCTTGCTGTGTTTTGATTAGTAATGGAACTCTAATGAGCAACTGATAGCTATCACTTCCTAGTGACATCTTTAATTGACGTCTTATGTCCAGCAAACTTGCGTCAAACCCGGCACCTGACAGGTATAAATATTACCAACGTTGCCTTAAGCAATAAGCTGTCGTGCTGTTGTATGCTGCTGTGCACCCTGTTGTGCATCCCATAGCTGCTGCAGGCAGTACGCTGCTGCTGCTGTCCCTTGGTGGTGAAGCTACTGATACCATTATCGCTGCTAAAGTGCGAACGATGGTGCAGTACGCTTAGGAGCTGAACAGCCGTCCCTCTGCGAAGACATCCAGCAGATTCCAGCTGCCGCAGACGCTGTCCCCTGCCTCCTCCTCCCGACACGCTGAAGAGAGCCGCTGCCTTTCTCCTGCAGAGAAATCCAGCTCCAGCGTTTCCGGTCTGCCCTCGCGGGTGACTGGGATATCGAGTGCCCCTTGAAGGAAATACCAGACTTCCATCATTCTATTCAGAGGTATGGTGTTGACTAAACCCTTAGACGAGAATTCTTGAAGCAAACCTTGGCAAAACCAACCTAACTTAAAGCTACTTACTTACTCCCCTTCCACGTGTTAAGCTTAGGTCAGGCACACTGGGGTAGGCTTAGTTAGAAGCACCAGTTGAGTATTTTAGCCTAATGTATATATGACTATATATATGTTTTATTACTTTTAAACCATTGTATGGCTAAGAAACCATATCAATGCTTTTACAGTTCTATTTCGCAATACTTATCTTACTGTACGTACTTTTTATAATAACAAGTCTTGCAATTGTGGCGATACATTTCTCTTGTACGAGAAGAAAGACTGTTCAATAAATGTTAACCCTTTATTGACAAACGCCCGTCTCTCTATTCTCTACATCTCGTGAAAGTAAACTGCACTAAACTGACTGAGTGAAATACATGTCTATTGTTTCACACGACCCTAGAGATTGACTCTTGATCTGAGGAGCAAAGTTGTCATGTTGCACGGTTGTTGGAAAGCTGAATCCCTTCTTGTCTGTGCCAGGGAAGCTGATCACTTCCCATGCAGAGAAGAAAGTTTCCAGTGACCTCTGAGCTAGTTGGTAACACACCCAATTAAGTTTAGCATAGTCAGTGGAGGCCTGGAATATCCGCAGTTCCAAGTCGATACTACTGTTTATGTTATTCCAATGCGCAGGGCCTAGTGGGAAACTAGGAACTACACTACATGGCGCCCAAACGTTTGGTAAGGCGATAAACTAACGCAAGACGTTAGAGTAACTCAGTCGTGCATATTTCACACAGACCCCTTTCTCCCGTAAATACTCCAATAGACGTCTGGAGTGGGTGAAAGGTTAAAATCCGCCCGACCTTAGTAGGAAGAGATTCCTATGTAAAGCTCTGGTTTATTCAACGTTGAAGGATACAGTGTTCCAAAATATTGTGCACCTAATCTTTGTCTCCTTTGAGACCTACTCTGCAAACCTTGCATTTTAACAATGCCAGGAGAAAACTGAACCACTGGGGCCGCAGTAAATGCGACTCAGCAGGATTCCGACGATACAGTACCGGGTGCAATAATCATCCCGGCACATTTAAGAAAATCTATAACGTTAAAACTTATAGAAAACGGACTGTCACTTCACGGTGGTACAGTAATTTTCGTGATAGAGGCTCACGAGTATCGGCAGACAGAGGTATTCTATTCATGGATAAACTTTCCAGCGGCAAACGCTACAACAAAAGAGTTTCACTATTACAAAATAGAGAAACCTCCGGAAGAGTACGCTCCTTTCGAGGAGATTGAAATTCCACTTAAATTTCAAGAGCACCTGCTCTAGTTTAATGGCACCCTAAAACACAATGATCACATAACTAGGCTCGGTCCACTAGGTAGACCAGGAGCCACGTGGCCGGTTCTAGCCAGCTACACACCACATCCTGACATTGTAAAAATGTCTAAGGAAGAGCTGTTAGTACAGCTAAAAACACTAATTAAAATACATAGGCAATTAGTCCAATATGTAATGCGGACTGCAACAGTCCAACCAGCTGTTAATACACCACAGCTGACCCCTCATCAGGGGAACACAAATAAAATTACACCACAGAACATACAGTCATGTCTTGGTAAAACACCCGTAAAACGGGAACAAATTCCTTTCTGGTTAGCACAGAAAATCACTCAAATAGAGGCAGTATTTCCTGATACTACCCCTATGGAGAAACACAGAATCTTGACCATCTGCCTTCCTATGGGAATCGCACCACACGTGGAGGACTGCGACACTTGGGGTACAGTCTTTGCTTCCATTTACACAAAAACACACGGTGTTCCGTCTATGGCGGTAATACCAGAAGTGCTAAAACAGATTCAAAATGAATACGGTCCAGAGCCCGCTTTAAATCTAGGTATGAAATTACTGAAAGACTTCAAGCAGGTCTCGGCTATATTATTAGCCAACATAAAAGGAGAAGCAGCATCTGTGGCGATCCGCCAGAAGTTGAAGGAAACAGTTATAGAAGATCCTGTTGAGCTTGCAAAAATCATAGAAAAATGCTATGAAGAATTAGGTAGAGACAGCTTGGGTGGGAAACCAGTAAAGCCCCAACTGCTCGAAAATCCTGAAAAATTATTTATTAAAAATAATTTAAACACTCCTAAAAGGAACTGGGATGGAAATAAACAATCCACTCCCAAGGAAAAAGTTTTCCAGACCAGAGGAAGGTCTCCTCGACGGAGGGAAAGAACTCCGACTCGAGAACGCCAGTCGCCCCAGAGGGAGCCCTCTGAGAAAAGATATAACCTTAGAAATAGGGATAATCTGAAAAAACCTGATAGATATCAAAGTATTGATACACGTCCCTCTCGATCTTTTCCACAGAATTCGGAAAGAAGAGGACGGTCAGACCCAGGAGAGCACACCAAGTCCAAAGACAAGGAACCTGCTCAGAGTAAAAAATCTCAATTTCAGAAAAAGAAGGTAGCCAGTATTAGAGTAATCAACCATGCCGAGAATACTGAGGACACAGTTGAAAAACGGGGAGTGGGCATTGACAATGTTGGACAGTGCAGCAGAAATCAGTATAGCGCGCAAGATCTTGATGAGTCATCTGGAGACAGTGGACACGAATGAATACATTCAGGTTGAAACTGCCGACACCAGACTTAGCGAGCCCCATAAAATATACGAAATAACATTGCGTATAGAGGGTGATAAGACTAGGAAAATTAGGGGTCTATTTTGGGATAAGCTCTCAAAAGGCTATGATATTCTGTTAGCTGAAAAAGATTGGCCCCCAGAGTTCGTCAGGGAGTGCCCTCGGGGCGAAGAAGTGATTATGCCTGCCTTCTCGAATCACATTCCGATTCACAAAAAATATACCTATGCAAGGAAATGGGCAGTAGCCCAGGCACCTGCATTATATAAAAATCATGTAGGATGGGATGAGGATTCTCCTCCTCACAAAATCCAATTAAAAAGTGAACCAACTGCCCAACGGCAGTATCCCATAAAGCAAGAAGCTAAAAAACAGGTCAGGGAGATCTTAGATCAACTTGAATACCAGGGGGTGATTGAAACATGCACCTCTCAAATGAACAATCCTTTGTTTCCTGTCTCCAAGCCAGACAATTCAGATCGTCTAGTTTTGGACTACAGACATCTTAATACATGTTGCAAAACTTTTGCAGTACAAAACTCGCATAGTGCAGCCCTAATGAATAATATAGTTAGGAAAAAATACAAAACGAAATTAGACATATCTAATGGTTTCTTTTGTCAAAACATTGCACCAGAAAGCAGATATTTGACCGCTTTCTCTGCATTTGGGTCGCAGAAAAATTCTGTCGACTCCCACAGGGGTTCAAGAACAGCCCAGGACTATTCTCAGCTAGGGTAACAGAGTTACTACAAATCTATGATGATGAGGCATTATCTTACGTAGATGATATCTATCTCACAGACGATGACTTGGATACTCACTTGAAAAGGGTGAACACCATTATACTTGGGTTCGCAGCAGAGGGTTACAAATTCAACTTTAAAAAATCCCGGATTGCCCATCTGACAGTACTATTTTTAGGGTACGAATTATCAAGTGAAGGAAAAAGCCTAGCGGACAACTTCTTAGAGAAGTGCGCTGTACTCCAAGCTCCAAAAACGCTGAAGAATTTACAATCCATTCTAGGTTTTCTGAATTTCGGAAGAACTTACATCCTAAATTACGCAGAGAGGGTTAAACCTCTCTACGAACTAATTAAACCTGATTTTAAACAAATCAATTGGACTCAAAAACATACAGAAATTTTGAGATCACTGCAAACAGACATGTTAGCAAAAACAAAATTAGATACACGTGACAACACGATCGATCTTGTAATCCGAGTCATCCCAGGAAGATGCGGATTCACGTACCTGACCTCTAATGAGGGAGAAAAGGTACCTATTTCAATTAAATCTCACTTGTACACACAAGCAGAAAAAACATTCAGTCACACAGAAAGAACTGTGAAAGCAGTGCAAATCGCATTAGCAAATGAACGAGAACTAGCACACGGCAAACGGATTAATATCCTTACAGCGGAATCCGCCTTCGAAGCGCTATTCAGCCCAGTAAACCTGCCTACAGTGTCACTGGATCCGAAATGGATACAGTGTATAGATTCTCTAGGAGCGGAAGGCGTGAAATACTATTTCGCCCCACAATTTGAAGAACTGAATGATTTAGAATATGAAGAAGAATATCCTCTGCCAATCGAAATTCTGCCTCTCCCACAGTACGCCTGTATAATCTATACAGACAGCTTTGTACAGCATTTCAACGTAGAGAGAAAATCATACGATGCAGCATGTGCGATCATTAAAGGTCGTTGGCTGTGCGGTAAATTCAGACCGAAAGTAACAAAAACTGAATCTGTAAGAAACTGTTCGGTTCAGAGAACTGAAATCAGATCTTTAAAGATGGCGCTCGAAAATGCAGAACGTGAATTCCCGACACTTATCGTGTGCGATTCTCATTTTTGCGTCAACTCTTACAATAACAAACTGCAGAGTTGGATCGAAAACGACTACAAAGATGACACAGGGGCCACAATAAAGCATAAATTGCTCTGGAAACAGGTAGCTCTTTTACACAAAGAACTACAAAAGACTCACGTGATTCACGCACAGAGTCTTCAACGTGATGGCGTTCACGTTGCAGGGAATTCATTGGCTAATACAGCCACAGCGGAAGCAACTAACCCGGCTTCCGTAGCCACAAAAAAGCGTACAGATAAATACATAGACGGGGAAACCATGCTGGCAGTAAAAACGACCGTAAAAGGCGACTGTGCAGCGCTACCCGTAAACTATCCACTCAATTATGCATACGTAATCGATTCAAACTCCGTTCCTTTTGCTCGAATCCCTGGAGTGGGGGACAGAGTAATTCCAAACACGAGCAGGAGAATATTTTTAATAGCAGACGCACACCTGGGATTGGGTCTGAGACACCAAACAATCAGGGACTCTCTGACTGAATTACAATCAGTATTCTGGTGGCCGGGAATGAGTGTAGAACACCAAATATATGCAAACAACTGTGAAAACTGTAATAGGGATCGCAGTAGCGAACCTTGCTACCGGCTACCAATCAGAAAGAGCGTAACGCTGCCTACACCCCATCCTGCGTCCTATTAATAGTTAAGGCTAAACACACTTAAAAAATGAGGTCTCCAGCGCTCGGCTGACGCTAGAACGGTTATAAAAGATTTGCGAGTCTTTGTCGGCACATACGCAATTACCACGTTCCATTCTGACCAGGGTCCTGCTTTCAGCTCTCGAGCCTATAAGGAGGCCATGGCCAGCATGGGAATTGGGTTGCGGTATTCTTGTCCGTCGCACCCCGAAGGGAACAGTGTGGTAGAAAGAAAAAACCGTGACATAAAGCAATCTATAACAGCGAAGGTATTAGGTTCAGGCGCTGGGTGGGTCAAACATTTAATAAGTGTCCAGACTAGTCTTAACAACATGCCAAGAAATTCTCTAAAAGGTTTCAGCCCATACGAACTATTGTTCGGAATTTGAATTCAGGACCTCGATAGTCAGATGTCAGTGGTACAAGAAGAAACAACGCACTTTGATGTAAAGGATCGTTTGGCTGTTTTACAGGAACTGAATGAAACAAGAAAATCCTTAAGCAACATAAAGTTAAAGCAACAGCCAAATACCACTGACGAGGCACCACCAGCAACAGCCCCAGCACGGCCTGTCTGGATTCCAAAGATTGGGGATCTAGTCAGAGAAAAAATCGCGGTGAAGAAGGAATTTGGGCCTTCTTACAGAAAAGCAGTACCTGTCTTGGCAGTCACCGGAACAAGATCAGTTTTACTACCGCCCCTTGCTGGTAAAAAGGAGAACAGAGTCGTGTCCATCGACCTGGTGAAACCACAAGCATGTGGCCTATAATCAACAGTAGGCCCAGTGGACTCGCAAGAAACAACAGAATACCCAAACTTGCAACAATCCAAGAGGTTCAAACTGAAAGACTATTCACATTCGATCAGCCTGCAGTGCACAATGAAGGACTATGCAATAATGCCATGGAACTCGTGCCTCTTGAAACACAGATTGAAACAGTTCGTCAAGAAACATCACCAGTCTACACTAATGTGGCATCAGAAAATGCTACCGAAAGACAGATTGAAAGAACAATCCCATCAATTGACAGAACTGCCTCTGGTTATTTCATCAACTTCGACAACTTCTCTGAAGATCAAAACGACCCCCAAGTGATGCCAGAAACAAAAAAGACTTTTAAAGAAAAAGCAACGGAACTCTTTCATCAACTAAAGGAAATCTACCTTATTTCCACTTGGCTAGAGTTCTGGTTCGGTCTAGGTGTATTTTTCCTCCTGCTTTGGCTCATCATGGTACTGTGTTTGGGAAAATTCATTGAGGGAAAATATATTACAATGGACACAGCAAGTCAGAACATCAACTTAGTCCTGAAACCACACAGATCATCCCACGTGAAGAAAAGAGAACTCTCAACAGTAAATGTCACAGCAATTCCAATACCTAGTGGGGTAGTATGGGAGAAAACAGACTATGAGATATATGGTCCGGTCGAAATCCTGAACTATCCTCATCAACTAGGTTTCCTTAAGTGACTTTGTAACACCTAGTACATTCTCTGATGATTGGGACTTTAACAGTATTAATGACATGATGTCTGATTTAGTAATGTCAGCTAGATTCACAGATCATGATTATTTACAAGGTTCATCTAGTTATGAGCATTTATTATGTTACACACACTATAGTGATCATTACTTGCATAGATCTGCACAGCCTAGAAATGTTTTTATGTATAATCAATGGGAACATTGTGCTACACCACCTAAAAGCAGTTCTAAAGCATTTTTTGAGAAATTCAAATACTTCTCAGGGTTTAACACCAGTAATGCAGAAACGTTTTATTACAAACTGTTAGATAAAACAGGAATGAAAACAATGCTGACAAATTCTAAATTGATATATTCAGAAGCATTTTA
The DNA here is from genome assembly GCF_964263255.1 of Lissotriton vulgaris. Classification (NCBI taxonomy): domain Eukaryota; kingdom Metazoa; phylum Chordata; class Amphibia; order Caudata; family Salamandridae; genus Lissotriton; species Lissotriton vulgaris. The sequence goes on from NC_141694.1 coordinate 556,812,958, forward strand.
TGACAAAATGATGACATTTGGTTTTGATTATTGGAAAAATAATATTGAAACGAAAACAATTTGGGGTACAATAGATTGGCAGGTGCAAGGCATTGAAGCACTATTTAGAACCTGCATGATACCAGAACAAATGTTGTTTTTAAATGACACAATACACCAAACATCTTGTCTTGGCCTAGCTAAGATCAAAGACCTTAAAACACCGTCTATACCAAAGCCAATACCTGAGAATGCAACTGCAGATATTGAGTTAGACGTGTCACAAATTTTACATTTCAACAGAACACATCCTGATTGGAAAAAGTGGTTAATCTGGCCTACTGACACAAACAGCTGTCAAGATAGATTCCTGAATAAAACACAGGGGTTAAAAATGACCAGATTAGACTCGAGATACTCCCAGAGACAACATCCAGGGATAATAACAACATACAGTGTAGGGAAACTCTGCCTTGAATGGCTAACATCATCCACATTGGCTGAAATTAAGCAACACTTGTCTTTACTAAAAGATGGTGCTGATTTGCGCGATTTCATTCTTGGACCACGCAAACAGCGTCAGAAGCGTTTCATAGCGACCAGTATCTATGCTGCGTACAACGAGGCTTGGAAAGTCAAACAAATTGAAACAGCTGAAAAAATACGAGAAATTGATCGTATTAATTTGGAAAAATCACTTTCTGTAGTAGACAATGGGTTAATGACTCTGTCTTCCAGAATATATTCGTTGGACAATATTGTATCCTCTGCCTTTGATGTGATAGATAGAGACTTGCTAATGTTACAACATGGCCAATCTCAATTACGCTCTATTATACAATTAGGCTGGACGCTGCAAAATCTTCGTTCAGGCTATGTGCCTTGGCGTTTAATCAACACAACGTCATTATTTTCCATTTTTAACCTTACTGATAAACAGATCAGTTTGGCACAGAAAGGAGCAGACTATACAATCCTGAGCATCGAAAAACTCGAGAGATTACCATTGACAATGTCAGAGAGTCCTGTCATTGAATGGATAATACACGGAATTATCACCATTCCGATAACAACTTTCCGATTTAAAAAGTGCCTTGAGTACATACCTGCTGGCCAGTATGAACAATTGGGTAAAGGATATGTAAAATCTGAATGGAAATTACCATACACACATTCTTGCTATAGTGACAGCGACAAAAATGTATTTCTTAGTGGTGAGAACTGTAAACATTCACTAAGCGGTATACTTTTGTGTCAGGGTATTAATTTACACGGAGCATGTGATGGAAATTCTAACAACCTTTCATGCCACCAGCTAGTCACACCTGCAACTCAGATAGAGCCCTTCTTTATGCAACTTTCAAACGGGAGTTACATTCTTAGAACGGATCACAGATGTTGTGGCCTTGTGCCAGGGAAAAGTTATCTAGTAAGAGTAGCATCCATGGTCAAATGCTGTATGCAAGCATTGTTTCCGAGTGGGCCTGCAGACACAGTGACTCCCATCTGGCCTCGTCTGAATCTCTATTCTATACGAATTGATACTTTAAGCAAAATGAAATCTGTACTTTTACAGACAACAGTGCCTATAACGTCATCAAAAGAGACGTATGATCTTCTAGTTGCAAGGACAGCTACTGAAGTTCATGACCTTTTATCAACAAATTGCCCCGTGCATTTCGTAGAAATGTTGAGCCAACTCCTTAACATGTCTAGTGCCACAAGCATCCCAGGCATATTTAAGACAGTCTTTACGGGACTTCTAACACCCTTCCAGGCAATTTTGGGAATCGTTCCTAATTTTGTACACTCTGTTTTTGGCGGTATACCATTATTTTTGGGACTTGTAGCAGGGATTTTATTTTTGACCCTCCTGCTTCGTTATGGCAAGCCAAAACTCAGACATAGCTCCCATGGGAATGGAAGAGACAATCCTAGCAATGCGCTACCGGGACAGGATAACTAACGTCCTTGGATTGGCCAGGCTGAGAGATCTAAACATGACCTGGTTCCTTTCATTCAGACCTATATGGCAGAACTGTATCTTACCGGTACTTCGATGTATGCTATGCGGAGATGAGTGCGTGTTGGACATCTGTCTTTCACTTTCATCAGCAGTACCAATGGACGTCGATACTTTGCTCAGTCCAATAACGGCTCACGCATTGTGTTGTCCACAGCGGCTACCAATCCTGATGACGGCATTCGTTGAGACTCCTGTGCTACGACTAGGTGGTAACAGTGGAGCGAGTGACAAAAGCAACATCACCCAGGTACGGCCTTCTGTGAGCATTGCTGCTCCTGACTATCATGACAGCAATCATTCTCACACCTGCCAAGTTACAGGACTATCGAATTTGGTTGAACTGTCACCTGATTTTGTAGACCAATTCTTTGAGAGCCTGTCTGACACGATGTTCTCACCCGTACGGAAACAATAACTTTGGAGAAGCTTTCCGACACACAGCGTTCCCATGAACTCTGAATTCGGCCTTCAGTTTTGATCAACAAAAACTGCAAAAAGCTTTGGAACTCTATTTCCCCGTTCAAGCAATAATTCTTTTGAATTGGACATTTTTAATATTGACCCTTTTTGGCACGAACAATACTTTGCTTAAGGTAAAAACTATTCTTAGAGAACAGAAGCCTCAAACTTCTATTTCTAAACACATCTAGAGACATAATAAGTTACACCAGCCTCTAGCACATTTATTGCAATGCATTTATATGTGATGATTTATCTCGCCCTTCTTCTGTCAGAGATACTTCATGTGTAATTTTTTTGCTTAATCGTTCATTGATTTCATATGCAATCATTTTTGAATGATTTCTATGCTTCAAAAAACGTACAGTACCTAAAATTTCACGTATGACAAATACGCCTATTTCGAATGCATTTATGTATTTTGGGGTGGGCAATGTTACACATGCATCTAATTGCTCTAGTTTTAGTAATTTGATGGACATGAAAACGTGGAGTGGGTGTTGCGTGTTTATCTAGGTTCCTGATTGATACTGTGACCTTATGCCCCTATTCGGCTATAAATCCATTTATTCCCTATATTGGCATAACCGTTCAAGTGCGATTTTCAGAAAGTCATCTCTGGCCTCACACGAACAGAGCCACATTCCAGCATAGTTCTCTGCCACTTCCTTTGCGATCAATTAGTGCAATGACAGAGCAGAAGTCACTATCTGATATTCCTAGATTAACACTCCGAGTTCTTCAACAAGATAAAAACTCAGCAAACCTGGAAATCCCCGCTTGCTGTGTTTTGATTAGTAATGGAACTCTAATGAGCAACTGATAGCTATCACTTCCTAGTGACATCTTTAATTGACGTCTTATGTCCAGCAAACTTGCGTCAAACCCGGCACCTGACAGGTATAAATATTACCAACGTTGCCTTAAGCAATAAGCTGTCGTGCTGTTGTATGCTGCCGTGCACCCTGTTGTGCATCCCATAGCTGCTGCAGGCAGTACGCTGCTGCTGCTGTCCCTTGGTGGTGAAGCTACTGATACCATTATCGCTGCTAAAGCGCGAACGATGGTGCAGTACGCTTAGGAGCTGAACAGCCGTCCCTCTGCGAAGACATCCAGCAGATTCCAGCTGCCGCGGACGCTGTCCCCTGCCTCCTCCTCCCGACGCGCTGAAGAGAGCCGCTGCCTTTCTCCTGCAGAGAAATCCAACTCCAGCGTTTCCGGTCTGCCCTCGCGGGTGACTGGGATATCGAGTGCCCCTGAAGGAAATACCAGACTTCCATCATTCTATTCAGAGGTATGGTGTTGACTAAACCCTTAGACGAGAATTCTTGAAGCAAACCTTGGCAAAACCAACTTAACTTAAAGCTACTTACTTACTCCCCTTCCACGTGTTAGGCTTAGGTCAGGCACACTGGGGTGGGCTTAGTTAGAAGCACCAGTTGAGTATTTTAGCCTAATGTATATATGACTGTATATATGTTTTATTACTTTTAAACCATTGTATGGCTAAGAAACCATATCAATGCTTTTACAGTTCTATTTCGCAATACTTATCTTACTGTACGTACTTTTTATAATAACAAGTCTTGCAATTGTGGCGATACATTTCTCTTGTATGAGAAGAAAGACTGTTCAATAAATGTTAACCCTTTATTGACAAACGCCCGTCTCTCTATTCTCTACATCTCGTGAAAGTAAACTGCACTAAACTGACTGAGTGAAATACATGTCTATTGTTTCACACGACCCTAGAGATTGACTCTTGATCTGAGGAGCAAAGTTGTCATGTTGCACGGTTGTTGGAAAGCTGAATCCCTTCTTGTCTGTGCCAGGGAAGCTGATCACTTCCCATGCAGAGAAGAAAGTTTCCAGTGACCTCTGAGCTAGTTGGTAACACACCCAATTAAGTTTAGCATAGTCAGTGGAGGCCTGGAATATCCGCAGTTCCACGTCGATACTACTGTTTATGTTATTCCAATGCGCAGGGCCTAGTGGGAAACTAGGAACTACACTACATGGCGCCCAAACGTTTGGTAAGGCGATAAACTAACGCAAGACGTTAGAGTAACTCAGTCGTGCATATTTCACACAGACCCCTTTCTCCCGTAAATACTCCAATAGACGACTGGAGTGGGTGAAAGGTTAAAATCCGCCCGACCTTAGTAGGAAGAGATTCCTATGTAAAGCTCTGGTTTATTCAACGTTGAAGGATACAGTGTTCCAAAATATTGTGCACCTAATCTTTGTCTCCTTGGAGACCTACTCTGCAAACCTTGCATTTTAACAATGCCAGGAGAAAACGGAACCACTGGGGCCGCAGTAAATGCGACTCAGCAGGATTCCGACGATACAGTACCGGGTGCAATAATCATCCCGGCACATTTAAGAAAATCTGTAACGTTAAAACTTATAGAAAATGGACTGTCACTTCACGGTGGTACAGTAATTTTCGTGATAGAGGCTCACGAGTATCGGCAGACAGAGGTATTCTATTCATGGATAAACTTTCCAGCGGCAAACGCTACAACAAAAGAGTTTCACTATTACAAAATAGAGAAACCTCCGGAAGAGTACGCTCCTTTCGAGGAGATTGAAATTCCACTTAAATTTCAAGAGCACCTGCTCTGGTTTAATGACACCCTAAAACACAATGATCACATAACTAGGCTCGGTCCACTAGGTAGACCAGGAGCCACGTGGTCGGTTCTAGCCAGCTACACACCACATCCTGACATTGTAAAAATGTCTAAGGAAGAGCTGTTAGTACAGCTAAAAACACTAATTAAAATACATAGGCAATTAGTCCAATATGTAATGCGGACTGCAACAGTCCAACCAGCTGTTAATACACCACAGCTGACCCCTCATCAGGGGAACACAAATAAAATTACACCACAGAACATACAGTCATGTCTTGGTAAAACACCCGTAAAACGGGAACAAATTCCTTTCTGGTTAGCACAGAAAATCACTCAAATAGAGGCAGTATTTCCTGATACTACCCCTATGGAGAAACACAGAATCTTGACCATCTGCCTTCCTATGGGAATCGCACCACACGTGGAGGACTGCGACACTTGGGGTACAGTCTTTGCTTCCATTTACACAAAAACACACGGTGTTCCGTCTATGGCGGTAATACCAGAAGTGCTAAAACAGATTCAAAATGAATACGGTCCAGAGCCCGCTTTAAATCTAGGTATGAAATTACTGAAAGACTTCAAGCAGGTCTCGGCTACATTATTAGCCAACATAAAAGGAGAAGCAGCATCTGTGGCGATCCGCCAGAAGTTGAAGGAAACAGTTATAGAAGATCCTGTTGAGCTTGCAAAAATCATAGAAAAATGCTATGAAGAATTAGGTAGAGACAGCTAGGGTGGGAAACCAGTAAAGCCCCAACTGCTCGAAAATCCTGAAAAATTATTTATTAAAAATAATTTAAACACTCCTAAAAGGAACTGGGATGGAAATAAACAATCCACTCCCAAGGAAAAAGTTTTCCAGACCAGAGGAAGGTCTCCTCGACGGAGGGAAAGAACTCCGACTCGAGAACGCCAGTCTCCCCAGAGGGAGCCCTCTGAGAAAAGATATAACCTTAGAAATAGGGATAATCTGAAAAAACCTGATAGATATCAAAGTATTGATACACGTCCCTCTCGATCTTTTCCACAGAATTCGGAAAGAAGAGGACGGTCAGACCCAGGAGAGCACACCAAGTCCAAAGACAAGGAACCTGCTCAGAGTAAAAAATCTCAATTTCAGAAAAAGAAGGTAGCCAGTATTAGAGTAATCAACCATGCCGAGAATACTGAGGACACAGTTGAAAAACGGGGAGTGGGCATTGACAATGTTGGACAGTGCAGCAGAAATCAGTATAGCGCGCAAGATCTTGATGAGTCATCTGGAGACAGTGGACACGAATGAATACATTCAGGTTGAAACTGCCGACACCAGACTTAGCGAGCCCCATAAAATATACGAAATAACATTGCGTATAGAGGGTGATAAGACTAGGAAAATTAGGGGTCTATTTTGGGATAAGCTCTTAAAAGGCTATGATATTCTGTTAGCTGAAAAAGATTGGCCCCCAGAGTTTGTCAGGGAGTGCCCTCGGGGCGAAGAAGTGATTATGCCTGCCTTCTCGAATCACATTCCGATTCACAAAAAATATACCTATGCAAGGAAATGGGCAGTAGCCCAGGCACCTGCATTATATAAAAATCATGTAGGATGGGATGAGGATTCTCCTCCTCACAAAATCCAATTAAAAAGTGAACCAACTGCCCAACGGCAGTATCCCATAAAGCAAGAAACTAAAAAACAGGTCAGGGAGATCTTAGATCAACTTGAATACCAGGGGGTGATTGAAACATGCACCTCTCAAATGAACAATCCTTTGTTTCCTGTCTCCAAGCCAGACAATTCATATCGTCTAGTTTTGGACTACAGACATCTTAATACATGTTGCAAAACTTTTGCAGTACAAAACTCGCATAGTGCAGCCCTAATGAATAATATAGTTAGGAAAAAATACAAAACGACATTAGACATATCTAATGGTTTCTTTTGTCAAAACATTGCACCAGAAAGCAGATATTTGACCGCTTTCTCTGCATTTGGGTCGCAGAAAAAATTCTGTCGACTCCCACAGGGGTTCAAGAACAGCCCAGGACTATTCTCAGCTAGGGTAACAGAGTTACTACAAATCTATGATGATGAGGCATTATCTTACGTAGATGATATCTATCTCACAGACGATGACTTGGATACTCACTTGAAAAGGGTGAACACCATTATACTTGGGTTCGCAGCAGAGGGTTACAAATTCAACTTTAAAAAATCCCGGATTGCCCATCTGACAGTACTATTTTTAGGGTACGAATTATCAAGTGAAGGAAAAAGCCTAGCGGACAACTTCTTAGAGAAGTGCACTGTACTCCAAGCTCCAAAAACGCTGAAGAATTTACAATCCATTCTAGGTTTTCTGAATTTCGGAAGAACTTACATCCTAAATTACGCAGAGAGGGTTAAACCTCTCTACGAACTAATTAAACCTGATTTTAAACAAATCAATTGGACTCAAAAAGATACAGAAATTTTGAGATCACTGCAAACAGACATGTTAGCAAAAACAAAATTAGATACACGTGACAACACGATCGATCTTGTAATCCGAGTCATCCCAGGAAGATGCGGATTCACGTACCTGACCTCTAATGAGGGAGAAAAGGTACCTATTTCAATTAAATCTCACTTGTACACACAAGCAGAAAAAACATTCAGTCACACAGAAAGAACTGTGAAAGCAGTGCAAATCGCATTAGCAAATGAACGAGAACTAGCACACGGCAAACGGATTAATATCCTTACAGCGGAATCCGCCTTCGAAGCGCTATTCAGCCCAGTAAACCTGCCTACAGTGTCACTGGATCCGAAATGGATACAGTGTATAGATTCTCTAGGAGCGGAAGGCGTGAAATACTATTTCGCCCCACAATTTGAAGAACTGAATGATTTAGAATATGAAGAAGAATATCCTCTGCCAATCGAAATTCTGCCTCTCCCACAGTACACCTGTATAATCTATACAGACAGCTTTGTACAGCATTTCAACGTAGAGAGAAAATCCTACGATGCAGCATGTGCGATCATTAAAGGTCGTTGGCTGTGCGGTAAATTCAGACCGAAAGTAACAAAAACTGAATCTGTAAGAAACTGTTCGGTTCAGAGAACTGAAATCAGATCTTTAAAGATGGCGCTCGAAAATGCAGAACGTGAATTCCCGACACTTATCGTGTGCGATTCTCATTTTTGCGTCAACTCTTACAATAACAAACTGCAGAGTTGGATCGAAAACGACTACAAAGATGACACAGGGGCCACAATAAAGCATAAATTGCTCTGGAAACAGGTAGCTCTTTTACACAAAGAACTACAAAAGACTCACGTGATTCACGCACAGAGTCTTCAACGTGATGGCGTTCACGTTGCAGGGAATTCATTGGCTAATACAGCCACAGCGGAAGCAACTAACCCGGCTTCCGTAGCCACAAAAAAGCGTACAGATAAATACATAGACGGGGAAACCATGCTGGCAGTAAAAACGACCGTAAAAGGCGACTGTGCAGCGCTACCCGTAAACTATCCACTCAATTATGCATACGTAATCGATGCAAACTCCGTTCCTTTTGCTCGAATCCCTGGAGTGGGGGACAGAGTAATTCCAAACACGAACAGGAGAATATTTTTAATAGCAGACGCACACATGGGATTGGGTCTGAGACACCAAACAATCAGGGACTCTCTGACTGAATTACAATCAGTTTTCTGGTGGCCGGGAATGAGTGTAGAACACCAAATATATGCAAACAACTGTGAAAACTGTAATAGGGATCGCAGTAGCGAACCTTGCTACCGGCTACCAATCAGAAAGAGCGTAACGCTGCCTACACCCCATCCTGCGTCCTATTAATAGTTAAGGCTAAACACACTTAAAAAATGAGGTCTCCAGCGCTCGGCTGACGCTAGAACGGTTATAAAAGATTTGCGAGTCTTTGTCGGCACATACGCAATTACCACGTTCCATTCTGACCAGGGTCCTGCTTTCAGCTCTCGAGCCTATAAGGAGGCCATGGCCAGCATGGGAATTGGGTTGCGGTATTCTTGTCCGTCGCACCCCGAAGGGAACAGTGTGGTAGAAAGAAAAAACCGTGACATAAAGCAATCTATAACAGCGAAGGTATTAGGTTCAGGCGCTGGGTGGGTCAAATATTTAATAAGTGTCTAGACTAGTCTTAACAACATGCCAAGAAATTCTCTAAAAGGTTTCAGCTTATACGAACTATTGTTCGGAATTAGAATGCGTATTCAGGACCTCGATAGTCAGATGTCAGTGGTACAAGAAGAAACAACGCACTTTGATGTAAAGGATCGTTTGGCTGTTTTACAGGAACTGAATGAAACAAGAAAATCCTTAAGCAACATAAAGTTAAAGCAACAGCCAAATACCACTGACGAGGCACCACCAGCAACAGCCCCAGCAAGGCCTGTCTGGATTCCAAAGATTGGGGATCTAGTCAGAGAAAAAATCGCGGTGAAGAAGGAATTTGGGCCTTCTTACAGAAAAGCAGTACCTGTCTTGGCAGTCACCGGAACAAGATCAGTTGTACTACCGCCCCATGCTGGTAAAAAGGAGAACAGAGTCGTGTCCATCGACCTGGTAAAACCACAAGCATGTGGCCTATAATCAACAGTAGGCCCAGTGGACTCCCAAGAAACAACAGAATACCCAAACTTGCAACAATCCAAGAGGTTCAAACTGAAAGACTAATCACATTCGATCAGCCTGCAGTGCACAATGAAGGACTATGCAATAATGCCATGGAACTCGTGCCTCTTGAAACACAGATTGAAACAGTTCGTCAAGAAACATCACCAGTCTACACTAATGTGGCATCAGAAAATGCTACCGAAAGACAGATTGAAAGAACAATCCCATCAATTGACAGAACTGCCTCTGGTTATTTCATCAACTTCGACAACTTCTCTGAAGATCAAAACGACCCCGAAGTGATGCCAGAAACAAAAAAGACTTTTAAAGAAAAAGCAACGGAACTCTTTCATCAACTAAAGGAAATCTACCTTATTTCCCCTTGGCTAGAGTTCTGGTTCGGTCTAGGTGTATTTTTCCTCCTGCTTTGGCTCATCATGGTACTGTGTTTGGGAAAATTCATTGAGGGAAAATATATTACAATGGACACAGCAAGTCAGAACATCAACTTAGTCCTGAAACCACACAGATCATCCCACGTGAAGAAAAGAGAACTGTCAACAGTAAATGTCACAGCAATTCCAATACCTGGTGGGGTAGTATGGGAGAAAACAGACTATGAGATATATGGTCCGGTCGAAATCCTGAAGTATCCTCATCAACTAAAGGTTTCCTTAAGTGACTTTGTAACACCTTGTACATTCTCTGATGATTGGGACTTTAACAGTATTAATGACATGATGTCTGATTTAGTAATGTCAGCTAGATTCACAGATCATGATTATTTACAAGGTTCATCTAGTTATGAGCATTTATTATGTTACACACACTATGGTGATCATTACTTGCATAAATCTGCACAGCCTAGAAATGTTTTATGTATAATCAATGGGAACATTGTGCTACACCACCTAAAAGCAGTTCTAAAGCATTTTTTGAGAAATTCAAATACTTCTCAGGGTTTAACACCAGTAATGCAGAAACGTTTTATTACAAACTGTTAGATAAAACAGGAATGAAAACAATGCTGACAAATTCTAAATTGATATATTCAGAAGCATTTTATGACAAAATGATGACATTTGGTTTTGATTATTGGAAAAATAATATTGAAACGAAAACAATTTGGGGTACAAAAGATTGGCAGGTGCAAGGCATTGAAGCACTATTTAGAACCTGCATGATACCAGAACAAATGTTGTTTTTAAATGACACAATACACCAAACATCTTGTCTTGGCCTAGCTAAGATCAAAGACCTTAAAACACCGTCTATACCAAAGCCAATACCTGAGAATGCAACTGCAGATATTGAGTTAGACGTGTCACAAATTTTACATTTCAACAGAACACATCCTGATTGGAAAAAGTGGTTAATCTGGCCTACTGACACAAACAGCTGTCAAGATAGATCCCTGAATAAAACACAGGGGTTAAAAATGACCAGATTAGACTCGAGATACTCCCAGAGACAACATCCAGGGATAATAACAACATACAGTGTAGGGAAACTCTGCCTTGAATGGCTAACATCATCCACATTGGCTGAAATTAAGCAACACTTGTCTTTACTAAAAGATGGTGCTGATTTGCGCGATTTCATTCTTGGACCACGCAAACAGCGTCAGAAGCGTTTCATAGCGACCAGTATCTATGCTGCGTACAACGAGGCTTGGAAAGTCAAACAAATTGAAACAGCTGAAAAAATACGAGAAATTGATCGTATTAATTTGGAAAAATCACTTTCTGTAGTAGACAATGGGTTAATGACTCTGTCTTCCAGAATATATTCGTTGGACAATATTGTATCCTCTGCCTTTGATGTGATAGATAGAGACTTGCTAATGTTACAACATGGCCAATCTCAATTACGCTCTATTATACAATTAGGCTGGACGCTGCAAAATCTTCGTTCAGGCTATGTGCCTTGGCGTTTAATCAACACAACGTCATTATTTTCCATTTTTAACCTTACTGATAAACAGATCAGTTTGGCACAGAAAGGAGCAGACTATACAATCCTGAGCATCGAAAAACTCGAGAGATTACCATTGACAATGTCAGAGAGTCCTGTCATTGAATGGATAATACACGGAATTATCACCATTCCGATAACAACTTTCCGATTTAAAAAGTGCCTTGAGTACATACCTGCTGGCCAGTATGAACAATTGGGTAAAGGATATGTAAAATCTGAATGGAAATTACCATACACACATTCTTGCTATAGTGACAGCGACAAAAATGTATTTCTTAGTAGTGAGAACTGTAAACATTCACTAAGCGGTATACTTTTGTGTCAGGGTATTAATTTACACGGAGCATGTGATGGAATTTCTAACAACCTTTCATGCCACCAGCTAGTCACACCTGCAACTCAGATAGAGCCCTTCTTTATGCAACTTTCAAACAGGAGTTACATTCTTAGAACGGATCACAGATGTTGTGGCCTTGTGCCAGGGAAAAGTTATCTAGTAAGAGTAACATGTTATGTTATGTTATGTTATCCCTTTGTTAAAGCGCAAACAGCTGCCCCAGCAACGGAGCGTCCCGGCGCTAACCTAACCAGTACCTGAGGAGTGAGTGGGATAACCGACAAGACTAGATGACAGAAAAGAGGTGGGTTTTGAGTTCCCTCCGGAAGATGGTCAGATTGGTTAGGGTGCGAATGTGTAGAGGCAGGGAGTTCCAGAGTCTTGCACCTAGGACTTTGAATGAGCGTCCGCCCATTCTAGAGAGCTTGGTCAAATGCTGTATGCAAGCATTGTTTCCGAGTGGGCCTGCAGACACAGTGACTCCCATCTGGCCTCGTCTGAATCTCTATTCTATACGAATTGATACTTTAAGCAAAATGAAATCTGTACTTTTACAGACAACAGTGCCTATAACGTCATCAAAAGAGACGTATGATCTTCTAGTTGCAAGGACAGCTACTGAAGTTCATGACCTTTTATCAACAAATTGCCCCGTGCATTTCGTAGAAATGTTGAGCCAACTCCTTAACATGTCTAGTGCCACAAGCATCCCAGGCATATTTAAGACAGTCTTTACGGGACTTCTAACACCCTTCCAGGCAATTTTGGGAATCGTTCCTAATTTTGTACACTCTGTTTTTGGCGGTATACCATTATTTTTGGGACTTGTAGCAGGGATTTTATTTTTGACCCTCCTGCTTCGTTATGGCAAGCCAAAACTCAGACATAGCTCCCATGGGAATGGAAGAGACAATCCTAGCAATGCGCTACCGGGACAGGATAACTAACGTCCTTGGATTGGCCAGGCTGAGAGATCTAAACATGACCTGGTTCCTTTCATTCAGACCTATATGGCAGAACTGTATCTTACCGGTACTTCGATGTATGCTATGCGGAGATGAGTGTGTGTTGGACATCTGTCTTTCACTTTCATTAGCAGTACCAATGGACGTCGATACTTTGCTCAGTCCAATAACGGCTGACGCATTGTGTTGTCCCCAGCGGCTACCAATCCTGATGACGGCATTCGTTGAGACTCCTGTGCTACGACTAGGTGGTAACAGTGGAGCGAGTGACAAAAGCAACATCACCCAGGTACGGCCTTCTGTGAGCATTGCTGCTCCTGACTATGATGACAGCAATCATTCTCACACCTGCCAAGTTACAGCACTATCGAATTTGGTTGAACTGTCACCTGATTTTGTAGACCAATTCTTTGAGAGCCTGTCTGATACGATGTTCTCACCCGTACAGAAACAATAACTTTGGAGAAGCTTTCCGACACACAGCGTTCCCATGAACTCTGAATTCGGCCTTCAGTTTTGATCAACAAAAACTGCAAAAAGCTTTGGAACTCTATTTCCCCGTTCAAGCAATAATTCTTTTGAATTGGACATTTTTAATATTGACCCTTTTTGGCACGAACAATACTTTGCTTAAGGTAAAAACTATTCTTAGAGAACAGAAGCCTCAAACTTCTATTTCTAAACACATCTAGAGACATAATAAGTTACACCAGCCTCTAGCACATTTATTGCAATGCATTTATATGTGATGATTTATCTCGCCCTTCTTCTGTCAGAGATACTTCATGTGTCATTTTTTTGCTTAATCGTTCATTGATTTCATATGCAATAATTTTTGAATGATTTCTATGCTTCAAAAAACGTACAGTACCTAAAATTTCACGTATGACAAATACGCCTATTTCGAATGCATTTGTGTATTTTGGGGTGGGCAATGTTACACATGCATCTAATTGCTCTAGTTTTAGTAATTTGATGGACATGAAAACGTGGAGTGGGTGTTGCGTGTGTATCTAGGTTCCTGATCGATACTGTGACCTTATGCCCCTATTCGGCTATAAATCCATTTATTCCCTATATTGGCATAACCGTTCAAGTGCGATTTTCAGAAAGTCATCTGTGGCCTCACACGAACAGAGCCACATTCCAGCATAGTTCTCTGCCACTTCATTTGCGACCAATTAGTGCAATGACAGAGCAGAAGTCACTATCTGATATTCCTAGATTAACACTCCGAGTTCTTCAACAAGATAAAAACTCAGCAAACCTGGAAATCCCCGCTTGCTGTGTTTTGATTAGTAATGGAACTCTAATGAGCAACTGATAGCTATCACTTCCTAGTGACATCTTTAATTGACGTCTTATGTCCAGCAAACTTGCGTCAAACCCGGCACCTGACAGGTATAAATATTACCAACGTTGCCTTAAGCAATAAGCTGTCGTGCTGTTGTATGCTGCCGTGCACCCTGTTGTGCATCCCATAGCTGCTGCATGCAGTACGCTGCTGCTGCTGTCCCTTGGTGGTGAAGCTACTGATACCATTATCGCTGCTAAAGCGCGAACGATGGTGCAGTACGCTTAGGAGCTGAACAGCCGTTCCTCTGCGAAGACATCCAGCAGATTCCAGCTGCCGCGGACGCTGTCCCCTGCCTCCTCCTCCCGACGCGCTGAAGAGAGCCGCTGCCTTTCTCCTGCAGAGAAATCCAGCTCCAGCGTTTCCGGTCTGCCCTCGCGGGTGACTGGGATATCGAGTGCCCCCTGAAGGAAATACCAGACTTCCATCATTCTATTCAGAGGTATGGTGTTGACTAAACCCTTAGACGAGAATTCTTGAAGCAAACCTTGGCAAAACTAACTTAACTTAAAGCTACTTACTTACTCCCCTTCCACGTGTTAGGCTTAGGTCAGGCACACTGGGGTAGGCTTAGTTAGAAGCACCAGTTGAGTATTTTAGCCTAATGTATATATGACTGTATATATGTTTTATTACTTTTAAACCATTGTATGGCTAAGAAACCATATCAATGCTTTTACAGTTCTATTTCGCAATACTTATCTTACTGTACGTACTTTTTATAATAACAAGTCTTGCAATTGTGGCAATACATTTCTCTTGTACGAGAAGAAAGACTGTTCAATAAATGTTAACCCTTTATTGACAAACGCCCGTCTCTCTATTCTCTACATCTCGTGAAAGTAAACTGCACTAAACTGACTGAGTGCAATACATGTCTATTGTTTCACACGACCCTAGAGATTGACTCTTGATCTGAGGAGCAAAGTTGTCATGTTGCACGGTTGTTGGAAAGCTGAATCCCTTCTTGTCTGTGCCAGGGAAGCTGATCACTTCCCATGCAGAGAAGAAAGTTTCCAGTGACCTCTGAGCTAGTTGGTAACACACCCAATTAAGTTTAGCATAGTCAGTGGAGGCCTGGAATATCCGCAGTTCCACGTCGATACTACTGTTTATGTTATTCCAATGCGCAGGGCCTAGTGGGAAACTAGGAACTACACTACATGGCGCCCAAACGTTTGGTAAGGCGATAAACTAACGCAAGACGTTAGAGTAACTCAGTCGTGCATATTTCACACAGACCCCTTTCTCCCGTATATACTCCAATAGACGTCTGGAGTGGGTGAAAGATTAAAATCCGCCCGACCTTAGTAGGAAGAGATTCCTATGTAAAGCTCTGGTTTATTCAACGTTGAAGGATACAGTGTTCCAAAATATTGTGCACCTAATCTTTGTCTCCTTGGAGACCTACTCTGCAAACCTTGCATTTTAACAATGCCAGGAGAAAACGGAACCACTGGGGCCGCCATAAATGCGACTCAGCAGGATTCCGACGATACAGTACCGGGTGCAATAATCATCCTGGCACATTTAAGAAAATCTATAACGTTAAAACTTATAGAAAACGGACTGTCACTTCACGGTGGTACAGTAATTTCCGTGATAGAGGCTCACGAGTATCGGCAGACAGAGGTATTCTATTCATGGATAAACTTTCCAGCGGCAAACGCTACAACAAAAGAGTTTCACTATTACAAAATAGAGAAACCTCCGGAAGAGTACGCTCCTTTCGAGGAGATTGAAATTCCACTTAATTTCAAGAGCACCTGCTCTGGTTTAATGGCACCCTAAAACACAATGATCACATAACTAGGCTCGGTCCACTAGGTAGACCAGGAGCCACGTGGCCGGTTCTAGCCAGCTACACACCACATCCTGACATTGTAAAAATGTCTAAGGAAGAGCTGTTAGTACAGCTAAAAACACTAATTAAAATACATAGGCAATTAGTCCAATATGTAATGCGGACTGCAACAGTCCAACCAGCTGTTAATACACCACAGCTGACCCCTCATCAGGGGAACACAAATAAAATTACACCACAGAACATACAGTCATGTCTTGGTAAAACACCCGTAAAACGGGAACAAATTCCTTTCTGGTTAGCACAGAAAATCACTCAAATAGAGGCAGTATTTCCTGATACTACCCCTATGGAGAAACACAGAATCTTGACCATCTGCCTTCCTATGGGAATCGCACCACTCGTGGAGGACTGCGACACTTGGGGTACAGTCTTTGCTTCCATTTACACAAAAACACACGGTGTTCCGTCTATGGCGGCAATACCAGAAGTGCTAAAACAGATTCAAAATGAATACGGTCCAGAGCCCGCTTTAAATCTAGGTATGAAATTACTGAAAGACTTCAAGCAGGTCTCGGCTATATTATTAGCCAACATAAAAGGAGAAGCAGCATCTGTGGCGATCCGCCAGAAGTTGAAGGAAACAGTTATAGAAGATCCTGTTGAGCTTGCAAAAATCATAGAAAAATGCTATGAAGAATTAGGTAGAGACAGCTTGGGTGGGAAACCAGTAAAGCCCCAACTGCTCGAAAATCCTGAAAAATTATTTATTAAAAATAATTTAAACACTCCTAAAAGGAACTGGGATGGAAATAAACAATCCACTCCCAAGGAAAAAGTTTTCCAGACCAGAGGAAGGTCTCCTCGACGGAGGGAAAGAACTCCGACTCGAGAACGCCAGTCTCCCCAGAGGGAGCCCTCTGAGAAAAGATATAACCTTAGAAATAGGGATAATCTGAAAAAACCTGATAGATATCAAAGTATTGATACACGTCCCTCTCGATCTTTTCCACAGAATTCGGAAAGAAGAGGACGGTCAGACCCAGGAGAGCACACCAAGTCCAAAGACAAGGAACCTGCTCAGAGTAAAAAATCTCAATTTCAGAAAAAGAAGGTAGCCAGTATTAGAGTAATCAACCATGCCGAGAATACTGAGGACACAGTTGAAAAACGGGGAGTGGGCATTGACAATGTTGGACAGTGCAACAGAAATCAGTATAGCGCGCAAGATCTTGATGAGTCATCTGGAGACAGTGGACACGAATGAATACATTCAGGTTGAAACTGCCGACACCAGACTTAGCGAGCCCCATAAAATATACGAAATAACATTGCGTATAGAGGGTGATAAGACTAGGAAAATTAGGGGTCTATTTTGGGATAAGCTCTCAAAAGGCTATGATATTATGTTAGCTGAAAAAGATTGGCCCCCAGAGTTTGTCAGGGAGTGCCCTCGGGGCGAAGAAGTGATTATGCCTGCCTTCTCGAATCACATTCCGATTCACAAAAAATATACCTATGCAAGGAAATGGGCAGTAGCACAGGCACCTGCATTATATAAAAATCATGTAGGATGGGATGAGGATTCTCCTCCTCACAAAATCCAATTAAAAAGTGAACCAACTGCCCAACGGCAGTATCCCATAAAGCAAGAAGCTAAAAAACAGGTCAGGGAGATCTTAGATCAACTTGAATACCAGGGGGTGATTGAAACATGCACCTCTCAAATGAACAATCCTTTGTTTCCTGTCTCCAAGCCAGACAATTCATATTGTCTAGTTTTGGACTACAGACATCTTAATACATGTTGCAAAACTTTTGCAGTACAAAACTCGCATAGTGCAGCCCTAATGAATAATATAGTTAGGAAAAAATACAAAACGACATTAGACATATCTAATGGTTTCTTTTGTCAAAACATTGCACCAGAAAGCAGATATTTGACCGCTTTCTCTGCATTTAGGTCGCAGAAAAAATTCTGTCGACTCCCACAGGGGTTCAAGAACAGCCCAGGACTATTCTCTGCTAGGGTAACAGAGTTACTACAAATCTATGATGATGAGGCATTATCTTACGTAGATGATATCTATCTCACAGACGATGACTTGGATACTCACTTGAAAAGGGTGAACACCATTATACTTGGGTTCGCAGCAGAGGGTTACAAATTCAACTTTAAAAAATCCCGGATTGCCCATCTGACAGTACTATTTTTAGGGTACGAATTATCAAGTGAAGGAAAAAGCCTAGCGGACAACTTCTTAGAGAAGTGCGCTGTACTCCAAGCTCCAAAAACGCTGAAGAATTTACAATCCATTCTAGGTTTTCTGAATTTCGGAAGAACTTACATCCTAAATTACGCAGAGAGGGTTAAACCTCTCTACGAACTAATTAAACCTGATTTTAAACAAATCAATTGGACTCAAAAACATACAGAAATTTTGAGATCACTGCAAACAGACATGTTAGCAAAAACAAAATGAGATAAATGTGACAAAACGATCGATCTTGTAATCCGAGTCATCCCAGGAAGATGCGGATTCATGTACCTAACGTCTAATGAGGGAGAAAAGGTACCTATTTCAATTAAATCTCACTTGTACACACAAGCGGAAAAAACATTCAGTCACACGGAAAGAAATGTGAAAGCAGTGCAAATCGCATTAGCAAATGAACGAGATCTAGTACACGGCAAACGGATTAATATCCTTACAGCGGAATCCGCCTTCGAAGCGCTATTCAGCCCAGTAAACCTGCCTACAGTGTCACTGGATCCGAAATGGATACAGTGTATAGATTCTCTAGGAGCGGAAGGCGTGAAATACTATTTCGCCCCACAATTTGAAGAACTGAATGCTTTAGAATATGAAGAAGAATATCCTCTGCCAATCGAAATTCTGCCTCTCCCACAGTACGCCTGTATAATCTATACAGACAGCTTTGTACAGCATTTCAACGTAGAGAGAAAATCCTACGATGCAGCATGTGCGATCATTAAAGGTTGTTGGCTGTGCGGTAAATTCAGACCGAAAGTAACAAAAACTGAATCTGTAAGAAACTGTTCGGTTCAGAGAACTGAAATCAGATCTTTAAAGATGGCGCTCGAAAATGCAGAACGTGAATTCCCGACACTTATCATGTGCGATTCTCATTTTTGCGTCAACTCTTACAATAACAAACTGCAGAGTTGGATCGAAAACGACTACAAAGATGACACAGGGGCCACAATAAAGCATTAATTGCTCTGGAAACAGGTAGCTCTTTTACACAAAGAACTACAAAAGACTCACGTGATTCACGCACAGAGTCTTCAACGTGATGGCGTTCACGTTGCAGGGAATTCATTGGCTAATACAGCCACAGCGGAAGCAACTAACCCGGCTTCCGTAGCCACAAAAAAGCGTACAGATAAATACATAGACGGGGAAACCATGCTGGCAGTAAAAATGACCGTAAAAGGCGACTGTGCAGCGCTACCCGTAAACTATCCACTCAATTATGCATACGTAATCGATGCAAACTCCGTTCCTTTTGCTCGAATCCCTGGAGTGGGGGACAGAGTAATTCCAAACACGAAAAGGAGAATATTTTTAATAGCAGACGCACACATGGGATTGGGTCTGAGACACCAAACAATCAGGGACTCTCTGACTGAATTACAATCAGTTTTCTGGTGGCCGGGAATGAGTGTAGAACACCAAATATATGCAAACAACTGTGAAAACTGTAATAGGGATCGCAGTAGCGAACCTTGCTACCGGCTACCAATCAGAAAGAGCGTAACGCTGCCTACACCCCATCCTGCGTCCTATTAATAGTTAAGGCTAAACACACTTAAAAAATGAGGTCTCCAGCGCTCGGCTGACGCTAGAACTGTTATAAAAGATTTGCGAGTCTTTGTCGGCACATACGCAATTACCACGTTCCATTCTGACCAGGGTCCTGCTTTCAGCTCTCGAGCCTATAAGGAGGCCATGGCCAGCATTGGAATTGGGTTGCGGTATTCTTGTCCGTCGCACCCCGAAGGGAACAGTGTGGTAGAAAGAAAAATCTGTGACATAAAGCAATCTATAACAGCGAAGGTATTAGGTTCAGGCGCTGGGTGGGTCAAACATTTAATAAGTGTCTAGACTAGTCTTAACAACATGCCAAGAAATTCTCTAAAAGGTTTCAGCCCATACGAACTATTGTTCGGAATTAGAATGCGTATTCAGGACCTCGATAGTCAGATGTCAGTGGTACAAGAAGAAACAACGCACTTTGATGTAAAGGATCGTTTGGCTGTTTTACAGGAACTGAATGAAACAAGAAAATCCTTAAGCAACATAAAGTTAAAGCAACAGCCAAATACCACTGACGAGGCACCACCAGCAACAGCCCCAGCAAGGCCTGTCTGGATTCCAAAGATTGGGGATCTAGTCAGAGAAAAAATCGCGGTGAAGAAGGAATTTGGGCCTTCTTACAGAAAAGCAGTACCAGTCTTGGCAGTCACCGGAACAAGATCAGTTGTACTACCGCCCCATGCTGGTAAAAAGGAGAACAGAGTCGTGTCCATCGACCTGGTAAAACCACAAGCATGTGGCCTATAATCAACAGTAGGCCCAATGGACTCCCAAGAAACAACAGAATACCCAAACTTGCAACAATCCAAGAGGTTCAAACTGAAAGACTAATCACATTCGATCAGCCTGCAGTGCACAATGAAGGACTATGCAATAATGCCATGGAACTCGTGCCTCATAAAAACACAGATTGAAACAGTTCGTCAAGAAACATCACCAGTCTACACTAATGTGGCATCAGAAAATGCTACCGAAAGACAGATTGAAAGAACAATCCCATCAATTGACAGAACTGCCTCTGGTTATTTCATCAACTTCGACAACTTCTCTGAAGATCAAAACGACCCCGAAGTGATGCCAGAAACAAAAAAGACTTTTAAAGAAAAAGCAACGGAACTCTTTCATCAACTAAAGGAAATCTACCTTATTTCCCCTTGGCTAGAGTTCTGGTTCGGTCTAGGTGTATTTTTCCTCCTGCTTTGGCTCATCATGGTACTGTGTTTGGGAAAATTCATTGAGGGAAAATATATTAAAATGGACACAGCAAGTCAGAACATCAACTTAGTCCTGAAACCACACAGATCATCCCACGTGAAGAAAAGAGAACTGTCAACAGTAAATGTCACAGCAATTCCAATACCTGGTGGGGTAGTATGGGAGAAAACAGACTATGAGATATATGGTCCGGTCGAAATCCTGAAGTATCCTCATCAACTAAAGGTTTCCTTAAGTGACTTTGTAACACCTAGTACATTCTCTGATGATTGGGACTTTAACAGTATTAATGACATGATGTCTGATTTAGTAATGTCAGCTAGATTCACAGATCATGATTATTTACAAGGTTCATCTAGTTATGAGCATTTATTATGTTACACACACTATGGTGATCATTACTTGCATAAATCTGCACAGCCTAGAAATGTTTTATGTATAATCAATGGGAACATTGTGCTACACCACCTAAAAGCAGTTCTAAAGCATTTTTTGAGAAATTCAAATACTTCTCAGGGTTTAACACCAGTAATGCAGAAACGTTTTATTACAAACTGTTAGATAAAACAGGAATGAAAACAATGCTGACAAATTCTAAATTGATATATTCAGAAGCATTTTATGACAAAATGATGACATTTGGTTTTGATTATTGGAAAAATAATATTGAAACGAAAACAATTTGGGGTACAAAAGATTGGCAGGTGCAAGGCATTGAAGCACTATTTAGAACCTGCATGATACCAGCACAAATGTTGTTTTTAAATGACACAATACACCAAACATCTTGTCTTGGCCTAGCTAAGATCAAAGACCTTAAAACACCGTCTATACCAAAGCCAATACCTGAGAATGCAACTGCAGATATTGAGTTAGACGTGTCACAAATTTTACATTTCAACAGAACACATCCTGATTGGAAAAAGTGGTTAATCTGGCCTACTGACACAAACAGCTGTCAAGATAGATTCCTGAATAAAACACAGGGGTTAAAAATGACCAGATTAGACTCGAGATACTCCCAGAGACAACATCCAGGGATAATAACAACATACAGTGTAGGGAAACTCTGCCTTGAATGGCTAACATCATCCACATTGGCTGAAATTAAGCAACACTTGTCTTTACTAAAAGATGGTGCTGATTTGCGCGATTTCATTCTTGGACCACGCAAACAGCGTCAGAAGCGTTTCATAGCGACCAGTATCTATGCTGCGTACAACGAGGCTTGGAAAGTCAAACAAATTGAAACAGCTGAAAAAATACGAGAAATTGATCGTATTAATTTGGAAAAATCACTTTCTGTAGTAGACAATGGGTTAATGACTCTGTCTTCCAGAATATATTCGTTGGACAATATTGTATCCTCTGCCTTTGATGTGATAGAGACTTGCTAATGTTACAACATGGCCAATCTCAATTACGCTCTATTATACAATTAGGCTGGACGCTGCAAAATCTTCGTTCAGGCTATGTGCCTTGGCGTTTAATCAACACAACGTCATTATTTTCCATTTTTAACCTTACTGATAAACAGATCAGTTTGGCACAGAAAGGAGCAGACTATACAATCCTGAGCATCGAAAAACTCGAGAGATTACCATTGACAATGTCAGAGAGTCCTGTCATTGAATGGATAATACACGGAATTATCACCATTCCGATAACAACTTTCCGATTTAAAAAGTGCCTTGAGTACATACCTGCTGGCCAGTATGAACAATTGGGTAAAGGATATGTAAAATCTGAATGGAAATTACCATACACACATTCTTGCTATAGTGACAGCGACAAAAATGTATTTCTTAGTGGTGAGAACTGTAAACATTCACTAAGCGGTATACTTTTGTGTCAAGGTATTAATTTACACGGAGCATGTGATGGAAATTCTAACAACCTTTCATGCCACCAGCTAGTCACACCTGCAACTCAGATAGAACCCTTCTTTATGCAACTTTCAAACAGGAGTTACATTCTTAGAACGGATCACAGATGTTGTGGCCTTGTGCCAGGGAAAAGTTATCTAGTAAGAGTAACATCCATGGTCAAATGCTGTATGCAAGCATTGTTTCCGAGTGGGCCTGCAGACACAGTGACTCCCATCTGGCCTCGTCTGAATCTCTATTCTATACGAATTGATACTTTAAGCAAAATGAAATCTGTACTTTTACAGACAACAGTGCCTATAACGTCATCAAAAGAGACGTATGATCTTCTAGTTGCAAGGACAGCTACTGAAGTTCATGACCTTTTATCAACAAATTGCCCCGTGCATTTCGTAGAAATGTTGAGCCAACTCCTTAACATGTCTAGTGCCACAAGCATCCCAGGCATATTTAAGACAGTCTTTACGGGACTTCTAACACCCTTCCAGGCAATTTTGGGAATCGTTCCTAATTTTGTACACTCTGTTTTTGGCGGTATACCATTATTTTTGGGACTTGTAGCAGGGATTTTATTTTTGACCCTCCTGCTTCGTTATGGCAAGCCAAAACTCAGACATAGCTCCCATGGGAATGGAAGAGACAATCCTAGCAATGCGCTACCGGGACAGGATAACTAACGTCCTTGGATTGGCCAGGCTGAGAGATCTAAACATGACCTGGTTCCTTTCATTCAGACCTATATGGCAGAACTGTATCTTACCGGTACTTCGATGTATGCTATGCGGAGATGAGTGCGTGTTGGACATCTGTCTTTCACTTTCATCAGCAGTACCAATGGACGTCGATACTTTGCTCAGTCCAATAACGGCTCACGCATTGTGTTGTCCCCTGCGGCTACCAATCCTGATGACGGCATTCGTTGAGACTCCTGTGCTACGACTAGGTGGTAACAGTGGAGCGAGTGACAAAAGCAACATCACCCAGGTACGGCCTTCTGTGAGCATTGCTGCTCCTGACTATGATGACAGCAATCATTCTCACACCTGCCAAGTTACAGCACTATCGAATTTGGTTGAACTGTCACCTGATTTTGTAGACCAATTCTTTGAGAGCCTGTCTGATACGATGTTGTCACCCGTACAGAAACAATAACTTTGGAGAAGCTTTCCGACACACAGCGTTCCCATGAACTCTGAATTCGGCCTTCAGTTTTGATCAACAAAAACTGCAAAAAGCTTTGGAACTCTATTTCCCCGTTCAAGCAATAATTCTTTTGAATTGGACATTTTTAATATTGACCCTTTTTGGCACAAACAATACTTTGCTTAAGGTAAAAACTATTCTTAGAGAACAGAAGCCTCAAACTTCTATTTCTAAACACATCTAGAGACATAATAAGTTACACCAGCCTCTAGCACATTTATTGCAATGCATTTATATGTGATGATTTATCTCGCCCTTCTTCTGTCAGAGATACTTCATGTGTAATTTTTTTGCTTAATCGTTCATTGATTTCATATGCAATAATTTTTGAATGATTTCTATGCTTCAAAAAACGTACAGTACCTAAAATTTCACGTATGACAAATACGCCTATTTCGAATGCATTTGTGTATTTTGGGGTGGGCAATGTTACACATGCATCTAATTGCTCTAGTTTTAGTAATTTGATGGACATGAAAACGTGGAGTGGGTGTTGCGTGTTTATCTAGGTTCCTGATCGATACTGTGACCTTATGCCCCTATTCGGCTATAAATCCATTTATTCCCTATATTGGCATAACCGTTCAAGTGCGATTTTCAGAAAGTCATCTGTGGCCTCACACGAACAGAGCCACATTCCAGCATAGTTCTCTGCCACTTCATTTGCGACCAATTAGTGCAATGACAGAGCAGAAGTCACTATCTGATATTCCTAGATTAACACTCCGAGTTCTTCAACAAGATAAAAACTCAGCAAACCTGGAAATCCCCGCTTGCTGTGTTTTGATTAGTAATGGAACTCTAATGAGCAACTGATAGCTATCACTCCCTAGTGACATCTTTAATTGACGTCTTATGTCCAGCAAACTTGCGTCAAACCCGGCACCTGACAGGTATAAATATTACCAACGTTGCCTTAAGCAATAAGCTGTCGTGCTGTTGTATGCTGCCGTGCACCCTGTTGTGCATCCCATAGCTGCTGCATGCAGTACGCTGCTGCTGCTGTCCCTTGGTGGTGAAGCTACTGATACCATTATCGCTGCTAAAGCGCGAACGATGGTGCAGTACGCTTAGGAGCTGAACAGCCGTTCCTCTGCGAAGACATCCAGCAGATTCCAGCTGCCGCGGACGCTGTCCCCTGCCTCCTCCTCCCGACGCGCTGAAGAGAGCCGCTGCCTTTCTCCTGCAGAGAAATCCAGCTCCAGCGTTTCCGGTCTGCCCTCGCGGGTGACTGGGATATCGAGTGCCCCCTGAAGGAAATACCAGACTTCCATCATTCTATTCAGAGGTATGGTGTTGACTAAACCCTTAGACGAGAATTCTTGAAGCAAACCTTGGCAAAACTAACTTAACTTAAAGCTACTTACTTACTCCCCTTCCACGTGTTAGGCTTAGGTCAGGCACACTGGGGTAGGCTTAGTTAGAAGCACCAGTTGAGTATTTTAGCCTAATGTATATATGACTGTATATATGTTTTATTACTTTTAAACCATTGTATGGCTAAGAAACCATATCAATGCTTTTACAGTTCTATTTCGCAATACTTATCTTACTGTACGTACTTTTTATAATAACAAGTCTTGCAATTGTGGCAATACATTTCTCTTGTACGAGAAGAAAGACTGTTCAATAAATGTTAACCCTTTATTGACAAACGCCCGTCTCTCTATTCTCTACATCTCGTGAAAGTAAACTGCACTAAACTGACTGAGTGCAATACATGTCTATTGTTTCACACGACCCTAGAGATTGACTCTTGATCTGAGGAGCAAAGTTGTCATGTTGCACGGTTGTTGGAAAGCTGAATCCCTTCTTGTCTGTGCCAGGGAAGCTGATCACTTCCCATGCAGAGAAGAAAGTTTCCAGTGACCTCTGAGCTAGTTGGTAACACACCCAATTAAGTTTAGCATAGTCAGTGGAGGCCTGGAATATCCGCAGTTCCACGTCGATACTACTGTTTATGTTATTCCAATGCGCAGGGCCTAGTGGGAAACTAGGAACTACACTACATGGCGCCCAAACGTTTGGTAAGGCGATAAACTAACGCAAGACGTTAGAGTAACTCAATCGTGCATATTTCACACAGACCCCTTTCTCCCGTAAATACTCCAATAGACGTCTGGAGTGGGTGAAAGGTTAAAATCCGCCCGACCTTAGTAGGAAGAGATTCCTATGTAAAGATCTGGTTTATTCAACGTTGAAGGATACAGTGTTCCAAAATATTGTGCACCTAATCTTTGTCTCCTTGGAGACCTACTCTGCAAACCTTGCATTTTAACAATGCCAGGAGAAAACGGAACCACTGGGGCCGCCATAAATGCGACTCAGCAGGATTCCGACGATACAGTACCGGGTGCAATAATCATCCCGGCACATTTAAGAAAATCTATAACGTTAAAACTTATAGAAAACGGACTGTCACTTCACGGTGGTACAGTAATTTCCGTGATAGAGGCTCACGAGTATCGGCAGACAGAGGTATTCTATTCATGGATAAACTTTCCAGCGGCAAACGCTACAACAAAAGAGTTTCACTATTACAAAATAGAGAAACCTCCGGAAGAGTACGCTCCTTTCGAGGAGATTGAAATTCCACTTAATTTCAAGAGCACCTGCTCTGGTTTAATGGCACCCTAAAACACAATGATCACATAACTAGGCTCGGTCCACTAGGTAGACCAGGAGCCACGTGGCCGGTTCTAGCCAGCTACACACCACATCCTGACATTGTAAAAATGTCTAAGGAAGAGCTGTTAGTACAGCTAAAAACACTAATTAAAATACATAGGCAATTAGTCCAATATGTAATGCGGACTGCAACAGTCCAACCAGCTGTTAATACACCACAGCTGACCCCTCATCAGGGGAACACAAATAAAATTACACCACAGAACATACAGTCATGTCTTGGTAAAACACCCGTAAAACGGGAACAAATTCCTTTCTGGTTAGCACAGAAAATCACTCAAATAGAGGCAGTATTTCCTGATACTACCCCTATGGAGAAACACAGAATCTTGACCATCTGCCTTCCTATGGGAATCGCACCACTCGTGGAGGACTGCGACACTTGGGGTACAGTCTTTGCTTCCATTTACACAAAAACACACGGTGTTCCGTCTATGGCGGCAATACCAGAAGTGCTAAAACAGATTCAAAATGAATACGGTCCAGAGCCCGCTTTAAATCTAGGTATGAAATTACTGAAAGACTTCAAGCAGGTCTCGGCTATATTATTAGCCAACATAAAAGGAGAAGCAGCATCTGTGGCGATCCGCCAGAAGTTGAAGGAAACAGTTATAGAAGATCCTGTTGAGCTTGCAAAAATCATAGAAAAATGCTATGAAGAATTAGGTAGAGACAGCTTGGGTGGGAAACCAGTAAAGCCCCAACTGCTCGAAAATCCTGAAAAATTATTTATTAAAAATAATTTAAACACTCCTAAAAGGAACTGGGATGGAAATAAACAATCCACTCCCAAGGAAAAAGTTTTCCAGACCAGAGGAAGGTCTCCTCGACGGAGGGAAAGAACTCCGACTCGAGAACGCCAGTCTCCCCAGAGGGAGCCCTCTGAGAAAAGATATAACCTTAGAAATAGGGATAATCTGAAAAAACCTGATAGATATCAAAGTATTGATACACGTCCCTCTCGATCTTTTCCACAGAATTCGGAAAGAAGAGGACGGTCAGACCCAGGAGAGCACACCAAGTCCAAAGACAAGGAACCTGCTCAGAGTAAAAAATCTCAATTTCAGAAAAAGAAGGTAGCCAGTATTAGAGTAATCAACCATGCCGAGAATACTGAGGACACAGTTGAAAAACGGGGAGTGGGCATTGACAATGTTGGACAGTGCAACAGAAATCAGTATAGCGCGCAAGATCTTGATGAGTCATCTGGAGACAGTGGACACGAATGAATACATTCAGGTTGAAACTGCCG
The DNA here is from genome assembly GCF_964263255.1 of Lissotriton vulgaris. Lineage (NCBI taxonomy): Eukaryota > Metazoa > Chordata > Amphibia > Caudata > Salamandridae > Lissotriton > Lissotriton vulgaris. The sequence goes on from NC_141694.1 coordinate 556,841,215, forward strand.
ACACCAGACTTAGCGAGCCCCATAAAATATACGAAATAACATTGCGTATAGAGGGTGATAAGACTAGGAAAATTAGGGGTCTATTTTGGGATAAGCTCTCAAAAGGCTATGATATTCTGTTAGCTGAAAAAGATTGGCCCCCAGAGTTTGTCAGGGAGTGCCCTCGGGGCGAAGAAGTGATTATGCCTGCCTTCTCGAATCACATTCCGATTCACAAAAAATATACCTATGCAAGGAAATGGGCAGTAGCACAGGCACCTGCATTATATAAAAATCATGTAGGATGGGATGAGGATTCTCCTCCTCACAAAATCCAATTAAAAAGTGAACCAACTGCCCAACGGCAGTATCCCATAAAGCAAGAAGCTAAAAAACAGGTCAGGGAGATCTTAGATCAACTTGAATACCAGGGGGTGATTGAAACATGCACCTCTCAAATGAACAATCCTTTGTTTCCTGTCTCCAAGCCAGACAATTCATATTGTCTAGTTTTGGACTACAGACATCTTAATACATGTTGCAAAACTTTTGCAGTACAAAACTCGCATAGTGCAGCCCTAATGAATAATATAGTTAGGAAAAAATACAAAACGACATTAGACATATCTAATGGTTTCTTTTGTCAAAACATTGCACCAGAAAGCAGATATTTGACCGCTTTCTCTGCATTTAGGTCGCAGAAAAAATTCTGTCGACTCCCACAGGGGTTCAAGAACAGCCCAGGACTATTCTCTGCTAGGGTAACAGAGTTACTACAAATCTATGATGATGAGGCATTATCTTACGTAGATGATATCTATCTCACAGACGATGACTTGGATACTCACTTGAAAAGGGTGAACACCATTATACTTGGGTTCGCAGCAGAGGGTTACAAATTCAACTTTAAAAAATCCCGGATTGCCCATCTGACAGTACTATTTTTAGGGTACGAATTATCAAGTGAAGGAAAAAGCCTAGCGGACAACTTCTTAGAGAAGTGCGCTGTACTCCAAGCTCCAAAAACGCTGAAGAATTTACAATCCATTCTAGGTTTTCTGAATTTCGGAAGAACTTACATCCTAAATTACGCAGAGAGGGTTAAACCTCTCTACGAACTAATTAAACCTGATTTTAAACAAATCAATTGGACTCAAAAACATACAGAAATTTTGAGATCACTGCAAACAGACATGTTAGCAAAAACAAAATTAGATACACGTGACAAAACGATCGATCTTGTAATCCGAGTCATCCCAGGAAGATGCGGATTCATGTACCTGACGTCTAATGAGGGAGAAAAGGTACCTATTTCAATTAAATCTCACTTGTACACACAAGCAGAAAAAACATTCAGTCACACGGAAAGAACTGTGAAAGCAGTGCAAATCGCATTAGCAAATGAACGAGAACTAGCACACGGCAAACGGATTAATATCCTTACAGCGGAATCCGCCTTCGAAGCGCTATTCAGCCCAGTAAACCTGCCTACAGTGTCACTGGATCCGAAATGGATACAGTGTATAGATTCTCTAGGAGCGGAAGGCGTGAAATACTATTTCGCCCCACAATTTGAAGAACTGAATGCTTTAGAATATGAAGAAGAATATCCTCTGCCAATCGAAATTCTGCCTCTCCCACAGTACGCCTGTATAATCTATACAGACAGCTTTGTACAGCATTTCAACGTAGAGAGAAAATCCTACGATGCAGCATGTGCGATCATTAAAGGTTGTTGGCTGTGCGGTAAATTCAGACCGAAAGTAACAAAAACTGAATCTGTAAGAAACTGTTCGGTTCAGAGAACTGAAATCAGATCTTTAAAGATGGCGCTCGAAAATGCAGAACGTGAATTCCCGACACTTATCATGTGCGATTCTCATTTTTGCGTCAACTCTTACAATAACAAACTGCAGAGTTGGATCGAAAACGACTACAAAGATGACACAGGGGCCACAATAAAGCATTAATTGCTCTGGAAACAGGTTGCTCTTTTACACAAAGAACTACAAAAGACTCACGTGATTCACGCACAGAGTCTTCAACGTGATGGCGTTCACGTTGCAGGGAATTCATTGGCTAATACAGCCACAGCGGAAGCAACTAACCCGGCTTCCGTAGCCACAAAAAAGCGTACAGATAAATACATAGACGGGGAAACCATGCTGGCAGTAAAAATGACCGTAAAAGGCGACTGTGCAGCGCTACCCGTAAACTATCCACTCAATTATGCATACGTAATCGATGCAAACTCCGTTCCTTTTGCTCGAATCCCTGGAGTGGGGGACAGAGTAATTCCAAACACGAAAAGGAGAATATTTTTAATAGCAGACGCACACATGGGATTGGGTCTGAGACACCAAACAATCAGGGACTCTCTGACTGAATTACAATCAGTTTTCTGGTGGCCGGGAATGAGTGTAGAACACCAAATATATGCAAACAACTGTGAAAACTGTAATAGGGATCGCAGTAGCGAACCTTGCTACCGGCTACCAATCAGAAAGAGCGTAACGCTGCCTACACCCCATCCTGCGTCCTATTAATAGTTAAGGCTAAACACACTTAAAAAATGAGGTCTCCAGCGCTCGGCTGACGCTAGAACTGTTATAAAAGATTTGCGAGTCTTTGTCGGCACATACGCAATTACCACGTTCCATTCTGACCAGGGTCCTGCTTTCAGCTCTCGAGCCTATAAGGAGGCCATGGCCAGCATTGGAATTGGGTTGCGGTATTCTTGTCCGTCGCACCCCGAAAGGGAACAGTGTGGTAGAAAGAAAAATCTGTGACATAAAGCAATCTATAACAGCGAAGGTATTAGGTTCAGGCGCTGGGTGGGTCAAACATTTAATAAGTGTCTAGACTAGTCTTAACAACATGCCAAGAAATTCTCTAAAAGGTTTCAGCCCATACGAACTATTGTTCGGAATTAGAATGCGTATTCAGGACCTCGATAGTCAGATGTCAGTGGTACAAGAAGAAACAACGCACTTTGATGTAAAGGATCGTTTGGCTGTTTTACAGGAACTGAATGAAACAAGAAAATCCTTAAGCAACATAAAGTTAAAGCAACAGCCAAATACCACTGACGAGGCACCACCAGCAACAGCCCCAGCAAGGCCTGTCTGGATTCCAAAGATTGGGGATCTAGTCAGAGAAAAAATCGCGGTGAAGAAAGAATTTGGGCCTTCTTACAGAAAAGCAGTACCAGTCTTGGCAGTCACCGGAACAAGATCAGTTGTACTACCGCCCCATGCTGGTAAAAAGGAGAACAGAGTCGTGTCCATCGACCTGGTAAAACCACAAGCATGTGGCCTATAATCAACAGTAGGCCCAATGGACTCCCAAGAAACAACAGAATACCCAAACTTGCAACAATCCAAGAGGTTCAAACTGAAAGACTAATCACATTCGATCAGCCTGCAGTGCACAATGAAGGACTATGCAATAATGCCATGGAACTCGTGCCTCATAAAAACACAGATTGAAACAGTTCGTCAAGAAACATCACCAGTCTACACTAATGTGGCATCAGAAAATGCTACCGAAAGACAGATTGAAAGAACAATCCCATCAATTGACAGAACTGCCTCTGGTTATTTCATCAACTTCGACAACTTCTCTGAAGATCAAAACGACCCCGAAGTGATGCCAGAAACAAAAAAGACTTTTAAAGAAAAAGCAACGGAACTCTTTCATCAACTAAAGGAAATCTACCTTATTTCCCCTTGGCTAGAGTTCTGGTTCGGTCTAGGTGTATTTTTCCTCCTGCTTTGGCTCATCATGGTACTGTGTTTGGGAAAATTCATTGAGGGAAAATATATTAAAATGGACACAGCAAGTCAGAACATCAACTTAGTCCTGAAACCACACAGATCATCCCACGTGAAGAAAAGAGAACTGTCAACAGTAAATGTCACAGCAATTCCAATACCTGGTGGGGTAGTATGAGAGAAAACAGACTATGAGATATATGGTCCGGTCGAAATCCTGAAGTATCCTCATCAACTAAAGGTTTCCTTAAGTGACTTTGTAACACCTAGTACATTCTCTGATGATTGGGACTTTAACAGTATTAATGACATGATGTCTGATTTAGTAATGTCAGCTAGATTCACAGATCATGATTATTTACAAGGTTCATCTAGTTATGAGCATTTATTATGTTACACACACTATGGTGATCATTACTTTGAATAAATCTGCACAGCCTAGAAATGTTTTATGTATAATCAATGGGAACATTGTGCTACACCACCTAAAAGCAGTTCTAAAGCATTTTTTGAGAAATTCAAATACTTCTCAGGGTTTAACACCAGTAATGCAGAAACGTTTTATTACAAACTGTTAGATAAAACAGGAATGAAAACAATGCTGACAAATTCTAAATTGATATATTCAGAAGCATTTTATGACAAAATGATGACATTTGGTTTTGATTATTGGAAAAATAATATTGAAACGAAAACAATTTGGGGTACAAAAGATTGGCAGGTGCAAGGCATTGAAGCACTATTTAGAACCTGCATGATACCAGCACAAATGTTGTTTTTAAATGACACAATACACCAAACATCTTGTCTTGGCCTAGCTAAGATCAAAGACCTTAAAACACCGTCTATACCAAAGCCAATACCTGAGAATGCAACTGCAGATATTGAGTTAGACGTGTCACAAATTTTACATTTCAACAGAACACATCCTGATTGGAAAAAGTGGTTAATCTGGCCTACTGACACAAACAGCTGTCAAGATAGATTACTGAATAAAACACAGGGGTTAAAAATGACCAGATTAGACTCGAGATACTCCCAGAGACAACATCCAGGGATAATAACAACATACAGTGTAGGGAAACTCTGCCTTGAATGGCTAACATCATCCACATTGGCTGAAATTAAGCAACACTTGTCTTTACTAAAAGATGGTGCTGATTTGCGCGATTTCATTCTTGGACCACGCAAACAGCGTCAGAAGCGTTTCATAGCGACCAGTATCTATGCTGCGTACAACGAGGCTTGGAAAGTCAAACAAATTGAAACAGCTGAAAAAATACGAGAAATTGATCGTATTAATTTGGAAAAATCACTTTCTGTAGTAGACAATGGGTTAATGACTCTGTCTTCCAGAATATATTCGTTGGACAATATTGTATCCTCTGCCTTTGATGTGATAGAGACTTGCTAATGTTACAACATGGCCAATCTCAATTACGCTCTATTATACAATTAGGCTGGACGCTGCAAAATCTTCGTTCAGGCTATGTGCCTTGGCGTTTAATCAACACAACGTCATTATTTTCCATTTTTAACCTTACTGATAAACAGATCAGTTTGGCACAGAAAGGAGCAGACTATACAATCCTGAGCATCGAAAAACTCGAGAGATTACCATTGACAATGTCAGAGAGTCCTGTCATTGAATGGATAATACACGGAATTATCACCATTCCGATAACAACTGTGTACATTGAGTACATACCTGCTGGCCAGTATGAACAATTGGGTAAAGGATATGTAAAATCTGAATGGAAATTACCATACACACATTCTTGCTATAGTGACAGCGACAAAAATGTATTTCTTAGTGGTGAGAACTGTAAACATTCACTAAGCGGTATACTTTTGTGTCAAGGTATTAATTTACACGGAGCATGTGATGGAAATTCTAACAACCTTTCATGCCACCAGCTAGTCACACCTGCAACTCAGATAGAACCCTTCTTTATGCAACTTTCAAACGGGAGTTACATTCTTAGAACGGATCACAGATGTTGTGGCCTTGTGCCAGGGAAAAGTTATCTAGTAAGAGTAACATCCATGGTCAAATGCTGTATGCAAGCATTGTTTCCGAGTGGGCCTGCAGACACAGTGACTCCCATCTGGCCTCGTCTGAATCTCTATTCTATACGAATTGATACTTTAAGCAAAATGAAATCTGTACTTTTACAGACAACAGTGCCTATAACGTCATCAAAAGAGACGTATGATCTTCTAGTTGCAAGGACAGCTACTGAAGTTCATGACCTTTTATCAACAAATTGCCCCGTGCATTTTGTAGAAATGTTGAGCCAACTCCTTAACATGTCTAGTGCCACAAGCATCCCAGGCATATTTAAGACAGTCTTTACGGGACTTCTAACACCCTTCCAGGCAATTTTGGGAATCGTTCCTAATTTTGTACACTCTGTTTTTGGCGGTATACCATTATTTTTGGGACTTGTAGCAGGGATTTTATTTTTGACCCTCCTGCTTCGTTATGGCAAGCCAAAACTCAGACATAGCTCCCATGGGAATGGAAGAGACAATCCTAGCAATGCGCTACCGGGACAGGATAACTAACGTCCTTGGATTGGCCAGGCTGAGAGATCTAAACATGACCTGGTTCCTTTCATTCAGACCTATATGGCAGAACTGTATCTTACCGGTACTTCGATGTATGCTATGCGGAGATGAGTGCGTGTTGGACATCTGTCTTTCACTTTCATCAGCAGTACCAATGGACGTCGATACTTTGCTCAGTCCAATAACGGCTCACGCATTGTGTTGTCCCCTGCGGCTACCAATCCTGATGACGGCATTCGTTGAGACTCCTGTGCTACGACTAGGTGGTAACAGTGGAGCGAGTGACAAAAGCAACATCACCCAGGTACGGCCTTCTGTGAGCATTGCTGCTCCTGACTATGATGACAGCAATCATTCTCACACCTGCCAAGTTACAGCACTATCGAATTTGGTTGAACTGTCACCTGATTTTGTAGACCAATTCTTTGAGAGCCTGTCTGATACGATGTTCTCACCCAAACAGAAACAATAACTTTGGAGAAGCTTTCCGACACACAGCGTTCCCATGAACTCTGAATTCGGCCTTCAGTTTTGATCAACAAAAACTGCAAAAAGCTTTGGAACTCTATTTCCCCGTTCAAGCAATAATTCTTTTGAATTGGACATTTTTAATATTGACCCTTTTTGGCACAAACAATACTTTGCTTAAGGTAAAAACTATTCTTAGAGAACAGAAGCCTCAAACTTCTATTTCTAAACACATCTAGAGACATAATAAGTTACACCAGCCTCTAGCACATTTATTGCAATGCATTTATATGTGATGATTTATCTCGCCCTTCTTCTGTCAGAGATACTTCATGTGTAATTTTTTTGCTTAATCGTTCATTGATTTCATATGCAATAATTTTTGAATGATTTCTATGCTTCAAAAAACGTACAGTACCTAAAATTTCACGTATGACAAATACGCCTATTTCGAATGCATTTGTGTATTTTGGGGTGGGCAATGTTACACATGCATCTAATTGCTCTAGTTTTAGTAATTTGATGGACATGAAAACGTGGAGTGGGTGTTGCGTGTTTATCTAGGTTCCTGATCGATACTGTGACCTTATGCCCCTATTCGGCTGTAAATCCATTTATTCCCTATATTGGCATAACCGTTCAAGTGCGATTTTCAGAAAGTCATCTGTGGCCTCACACGAACAGAGCCACATTCCAGCATAGTTCTCTGCCACTTCATTTGCGACCAATTAGTGCAATGACAGAGCAGAAGTCACTATCTGATATTCCTAGATTAACACTCCGAGTTCTTCAACAAGATAAAAACTCAGCAAACCTGGAAATCCCCGCTTGCTGTGTTTTGATTAGTAATGGAACTCTAATGAGCAACTGATAGCTATCACTTCCTAGTGACATCTTTAATTGACGTCTTATGTCCAGCAAACTTGCGTCAAACCCGGCACCTGACAGGTATAAATATTACCAACGTTGCCTTAAGCAATAAGCTGTCGTGCTGTTGTATGCTGCCGTGCACCCTGTTGTGCATCCCATAGCTGCTGCATGCAGTACGCTGCTGCTGCTGTCCCTTGGTGGTGAAGCTACTGATACCATTATCGCTGCTAAAGCGCGAACGATGGTGCAGTACGCTTAGGAGCTGAACAGCCGTTCCTCTGCGAAGACATCCAGCAGATTCCAGCTGCCGCGGACGCTGTCCCCTGCCTCCTCCTCCCGACGCGCTGAAGAGAGCCGCTGCCTTTCTCCTGCAGAGAAATCCAGCTCCAGCGTTTCCGGTCTGCCCTCGCGGGTGACTGGGATATCGAGTGCCCCCTGAAGGAAATACCAGACTTCCATCATTCTATTCAGAGGTATGGTGTTGACTAAACCCTTAGACGAGAATTCTTGAAGCAAACCTTGGCAAAACTAACTTAACTTAAAGCTACTTACTTACTCCCCTTCCACGTGTTAGGCTTAGGTCAGGCACACTGGGGTAGGCTTAGTTAGAAGCACCAGTTGAGTATTTTAGCCTAATGTATATATGACTGTATATATGTTTTATTACTTTTAAACCATTGTATGGCTAAGAAACCATATCAATGCTTTTACAGTTCTATTTCGCAATACTTATCTTACTGTACGTACTTTTTATAATAACAAGTCTTGCAATTGTGGCAATACATTTCTCTTGTACGAGAAGAAAGACTGTTCAATAAATGTTAACCCTTTATTGACAAACGCCCGTCTCTCTATTCTCTACATCTCGTGAAAGTAAACTGCACTAAACTGACTGAGTGCAATACATGTCTATTGTTTCACACGACCCTAGAGATTGACTCTTGATCTGAGGAGCAAAGTTGTCATGTTGCACGGTTGTTGGAAAGCTGAATCCCTTCTTGTCTGTGCCAGGGAAGCTGATCACTTCCCATGCAGAGAAGAAAGTTTCCAGTGACCTCTGAGCTAGTTGGTAACACACCCAATTAAGTTTAGCATAGTCAGTGGAGGCCTGGAATATCCGCAGTTCCACGTCGATACTACTGTTTATGTTATTCCAATGCGCAGGGCCTAGTGGGAAACTAGGAACTACACTACATGGCGCCCAAACGTTTGGTAAGGCGATAAACTAACGCAAGACGTTAGAGTAACTCAGTCGTGCATATTTCACACAGACCCCTTTCTCCCGTAAATACTCCAATAGACGTCTGGAGTGGGTGAAAGGTTAAAATCCGCCCGACCTTAGTAGGAAGAGATTCCTATGTAAAGATCTGGTTTATTCAACGTTGAAGGATACAGTGTTCCAAAATATTGTGCACCTAATCTTTGTCTCCTTGGAGACCTACTCTGCAAACCTTGCATTTTAACAATGCCAGGAGAAAACGGAACCACTGGGGCCGCCATAAATGCGACTCAGCAGGATTCCGACGATACAGTACCGGGTGCAATAATCATCCCGGCACATTTAAGAAAATCTATAACGTTAAAACTTATAGAAAACGGACTGTCACTTCACGGTGGTACAGTAATTTCCGTGATAGAGGCTCACGAGTATCGGCAGACAGAGGTATTCTATTCATGGATAAACTTTCCAGCGGCAAACGCTACAACAAAAGAGTTTCACTATTACAAAATAGAGAAACCTCCGGAAGAGTACGCTCCTTTCGAGGAGATTGAAATTCCACTTAATTTCAAGAGCACCTGCTCTGGTTTAATGGCACCCTAAAACACAATGATCACATAACTAGGCTCGGTCCACTAGGTAGACCAGGAGCCACGTGGCCGGTTCTAGCCAGCTACACACCACATCCTGACATTGTAAAAATGTCTAAGGAAGAGCTGTTAGTACAGCTAAAAACACTAATTAAAATACATAGGCAATTAGTCCAATATGTAATGCGGACTGCAACAGTCCAACCAGCTGTTAATACACCACAGCTGACCCCTCATCAGGGGAACACAAATAAAATTACACCACAGAACATACAGTCATGTCTTGGTAAAACACCCGTAAAACGGGAACAAATTCCTTTCTGGTTAGCACAGAAAATCACTCAAATAGAGGCAGTATTTCCTGATACTACCCCTATGGAGAAACACAGAATCTTGACCATCTGCCTTCCTATGGGAATCGCACCACTCGTGGAGGACTGCGACAGTTGGGGTACAGTCTTTGCTTCCATTTACACAAAAACACACGGTGTTCCGTCTATGGCGGCAATACCAGAAGTGCTAAAACAGATTCAAAATGAATACGGTCCAGAGCCCGCTTTAAATCTAGGTATGAAATTACTGAAAGACTTCAAGCAGGTCTCGGCTATATTATTAGCCAACATAAAAGGAGAAGCAGCATCTGTGGCGATCCGCCAGAAGTTGAAGGAAACAGTTATAGAAGATCCTGTTGAGCTTGCAAAAATCATAGAAAAATGCTATGAAGAATTAGGTAGAGACAGCTTGGGTGGGAAACCAGTAAAGCCCCAACTGCTCGAAAATCCTGAAAAATTATTTATTAAAAATAATTTAAACACTCCTAAAAGGAACTGGGATGGAAATAAACAATCCACTCCCAAGGAAAAAGTTTTCCAGACCAGAGGAAGGTCTCCTCGACGGAGGGAAAGAACTCCGACTCGAGAACGCCAGTCTCCCCAGAGGGAGCCCTCTGAGAAAAGATATAACCTTAGAAATAGGGATAATCTGAAAAAACCTGATAGATATCAAAGTATTGATACACGTCCCTCTCGATCTTTTCCACAGAATTCGGAAAGAAGAGGACGGTCAGACCCAGGAGAGCACACCAAGTCCAAAGACAAGGAACCTGCTCAGAGTAAAAAATCTCAATTTCAGAAAAAGAAGGTAGCCAGTATTAGAGTAATCAACCATGCCGAGAATACTGAGGACACAGTTGCAAAACGGGGAGTGGGCATTGACAATGTTGGACAGTGCAACAGAAATCAGTATAGCGCGCAAGATCTTGATGAGTCATCTGGAGACAGTGGACACGAATGAATACATTCAGGTTGAAACTGCCGACACCAGACTTAGCGAGCCCCATAAAATATACGAAATAACATTGCGTATAGAGGGTGATAAGACTAGGAAAATTAGGGGTCTATTTTGGGATAAGCTCTCAAAAGGCTATGATATTCTGTTAGCTGAAAAAGATTGGCCCCCAGAGTTTGTCAGGGAGTGCCCTCGGGGCGAAGAAGTGATTATGCCTGCCTTCTCGAATCACATTCCGATTCACAAAAAATATACCTATGCAAGGAAATGGGCAGTAGCACAGGCACCTGCATTATATAAAAATCATGTAGGATGGGATGAGGATTCTCCTCCTCACAAAATCCAATTAAAAAGTGAACCAACTGCCCAACGGCAGTATCCCATAAAGCAAGAAGCTAAAAAACAGGTCAGGGAGATCTTAGATCAACTTGAATACCAGGGGGTGATTGAAACATGCACCTCTCAAATGAACAATCCTTTGTTTCCTGTCTCCAAGCCAGACAATTCATATTGTCTAGTTTTGGACTACAGACATCTTAATACATGTTGCAAAACTTTTGCAGTACAAAACTCGCATAGTGCAGCCCTAATGAATAATATAGTTAGGAAAAAATACAAAACGACATTAGACATATCTAATGGTTTCTTTTGTCAAAACATTGCACCAGAAAGCAGATATTTGACCGCTTTCTCTGCATTTAGGTCGCAGAAAAAATTCTGTCGACTCCCACAGGGGTTCAAGAACAGCCCAGGACTATTCTCTGCTAGGGTAACAGAGTTACTACAAATCTATGATGATGAGGCATTATCTTACGTAGATGATATCTATCTCACAGACGATGACTTGGATACTCACTTGAAAAGGGTGAACACATTATACTTGGTTTCGCAGCAGAGGGTTACAAATTCAACTTTAAAAAATCCCGGATTGCCCATCTGACAGTACTATTTTTAGGGTACGAATTATCAAGTGAAGGAAAAAGCCTAGCGGACAACTTCTTAGAGAAGTGCGCTGTACTCCAAGCTCCAAAAACGCTGAAGAATTTACAATCCATTCTAGGTTTTCTGAATTTCGGAAGAACTTACATCCTAAATTACGCAGAGAGGGTTAAACCTCTCTACGAACTAATTAAACCTGATTTTAAACAAATCAATTGGACTCAAAAACATACAGAAATTTTGAGATCACTGCAAACAGACATGTTAGCAAAAACAAAATTAGATACACGTGACAAAACGATCGATCTTGTAATCCGAGTCATCCCAGGAAGATGCGGATTCATGTACCTGACGTCTAATGAGGGAGAAAAGGTACCTATTTCAATTAAATCTCACTTGTACACACAAGCAGAAAAAACATTCAGTCACACGGAAAGAACTGTGAAAGCAGTGCAAATCGCATTAGCAAATGAACGAGAACTAGCACACGGCAAACGGATTAATATCCTTACAGCGGAATCCGCCTTCGAAGCGCTATTCAGCCCAGTAAACCTGCCTACAGTGTCACTGGATCCGAAATGGATACAGTGTATAGATTCTCTAGGAGCGGAAGGCGTGAAATACTATTTCGCCCCACAATTTGAAGAACTGAATGCTTTAGAATATGAAGAAGAATATCCTCTGCCAATCGAAATTCTGCCTCTCCCACAGTACGCCTGTATAATCTATACAGACAGCTTTGTACAGCATTTCAACGTAGAGAGAAAATCCTACGATGCAGCATGTGCGATCATTAAAGGTTGTTGGCTGTGCGGTAAATTCAGACCGAAAGTAACAAAAACTGAATCTGTAAGAAACTGTTCGGTTCAGAGAACTGAAATCAGATCTTTAAAGATGGCGCTCGAAAATGCAGAACGTGAATTCCCGACACTTATCATGTGCGATTCTCATTTTTGCGTCAACTCTTACAATAACAAACTGCAGAGTTGGATCGAAAACGACTACAAAGATGACACAGGGGCCACAATAAAGCATTAATTGCTCTGGAAACAGGTAGCCCTTTTACACAAAGAACTACAAAAGACTCACGTGATTCACGCACAGAGTCTTCAACGTGATGGCGTTCACGTTGCAGGGAATTCATTGGCTAATACAGCCACAGCGGAAGCAACTAACCCGGCTTCCGTAGCCACAAAAAAGCGTACAGATAAATACATAGACGGGGAAACCATGCTGGCAGTAAAAATGACCGTAAAAGGCGACTGTGCAGCGCTACCCGTAAACTATCCACTCAATTATGCATACGTAATCGATGCAAACTCCGTTCCTTTTGCTCGAATCCCTGGAGTGGGGGACAGAGTAATTCCAAACACGAAAAGGAGAATATTTTTAATAGCAGACGCACACATGGGATTGGGTCTGAGACACCAAACAATCAGGGACTCTCTGACTGAATTACAATCAGTTTTCTGGTGGCCGGGAATGAGTGTAGAACACCAAATATATGCAAACAACTGTGAAAACTGTAATAGGGATCGCAGTAGCGAACCTTGCTACCGGCTACCAATCAGAAAGAGCGTAACGCTGCCTACACCCCATCCTGCGTCCTATTAATAGTTAAGGCTAAACACACTTAAAAAATGAGGTCTCCAGCGCTCGGCTGACGCTAGAACTGTTATAAAAGATTTGCGAGTCTTTGTCGGCACATACGCAATTACCACGTTCCATTCTGACCAGGGTCCTGCTTTCAGCTCTCGAGCCTATAAGGAGGCCATGGCCAGCATTGGAATTGGGTTGCGGTATTCTTGTCCGTCGCACCCCGAAGGGAACAGTGTGGTAGAAAGAAAAATCTGTGACATAAAGCAATCTATAACAGCGAAGGTATTAGGTTCAGGCGCTGGGTGGGTCAAACATTTAATAAGTGTCTAGACTAGTCTTAACAACATGCCAAGAAATTCTCTAAAAGGTTTCAGCCCATACGAACTATTGTTCGGAATTAGAATGCGTATTCAGGACCTCGATAGTCAGATGTCAGTGGTACAAGAAGAAACAACGCACTTTGATGTAAAGGATCGTTTGGCTGTTTTACAGGAACTGAATGAAACAAGAAAATCCTTAAGCAACATAAAGTTAAAGCAACAGCCAAATACCACTGACGAGGCACCACCAGCAACAGCCCCAGCAAGGCCTGTCTGGATTCCAAAGATTGGGGATCTAGTCAGAGAAAAAATCGCGGTGAAGAAGGAATTTGGGCCTTCTTACAGAAAAGCAGTACCAGTCTTGGCAGTCACCGGAACAAGATCAGTTGTACTACCGCCCCATGCTGGTAAAAAGGAGAACAGAGTCGTGTCCATCGACCTGGTAAAACCACAAGCATGTGGCCTATAATCAACAGTAGGCCCAATGGACTCCCAAGAAACAACAGAATACCCAAACTTGCAACAATCCAAGAGGTTCAAACTGAAAGACTAATCACATTCGATCAGCCTGCAGTGCACAATGAAGGACTATGCAATAATGCCATGGAACTCGTGCCTCATAAAAACACAGATTGAAACAGTTCGTCAAGAAACATCACCAGTCTACACTAATGTGGCATCAGAAAATGCTACCGAAAGACAGATTGAAAGAACAATCCCATCAATTGACAGAACTGCCTCTGGTTATTTCATCAACTTCGACAACTTCTCTGAAGATCAAAACGACCCCGAAGTGATGCCAGAAACAAAAAAGACTTTTAAAGAAAAAGCAACGGAACTCTTTCATCAACTAAAGGAAATCTACCTTATTTCCCCTTGGCTAGAGTTCTGGTTGGGTCTAGGTGTATTTTTCCTCCTGCTTTGGCTCATCATGGTACTGTGTTTGGGAAAATTCATTGAGGGAAAATATATTAAAATGGACACAGCAAGTCAGAACATCAACTTAGTCCTGAAACCACACAGATCATCCCACGTGAAGAAAAGAGAACTGTCAACAGTAAATGTCACAGCAATTCCAATACCTGGTGGGGTAGTATGGGAGAAAACAGACTATGAGATATATGGTCCGGTCGAAATCCTGAAGTATCCTCATCAACTAAAGGTTTCCTTAAGTGACTTTGTAACACCTAGTACATTCTCTGATGATTGGGACTTTAACAGTATTAATGACATGATGTCTGATTTAGTAATGTCAGCTAGATTCACAGATCATGATTATTTACAAGGTTCATCTAGTTATGAGCATTTATTATGTTACACACACTATGGTGATCATTACTTGCATAAATCTGCACAGCCTAGAAATGTTTTATGTATAATCAATGGGAACATTGTGCTACACCACCTAAAAGCAGTTCTAAAGCATTTTTTGAGAAATTCAAATACTTCTCAGGGTTTAACACCAGTAATGCAGAAACGTTTTATTACAAACTGTTAGATAAAACAGGAATGAAAACAATGCTGACAAATTCTAAATTGATATATTCAGAAGCATTTTATGACAAAATGATGACATTTGGTTTTGATTATTGGAAAAATAATATTGAAACGAAAACAATTTGGGGTACAAAAGATTGGCAGGTGCAAGGCATTGAAGCACTATTTAGAACCTGCATGATACCAGCACAAATGTTGTTTTTAAATGACACAATACACCAAACATCTTGTCTTGGCCTAGCTAAGATCAAAGACCTTAAAACACCGTCTATACCAAAGCCAATACCTGAGAATGCAACTGCAGATATTGAGTTAGACGTGTCACAAATTTTACATTTCAACAGAACACATCCTGATTGGAAAAAGTGGTTAATCTGGCCTACTGACACAAACAGCTGTCAAGATAGATTCCTGAATAAAACACAGGGGTTAAAAATGACCAGATTAGACTCGAGATACTCCCAGAGACAACATCCAGGGATAATAACAACATACAGTGTAGGGAAACTCTGCCTTGAATGGCTAACATCATCCACATTGGCTGAAATTAAGCAACACTTGTCTTTACTAAAAGATGGTGCTGATTTGCGCGATTTCATTCTTGGACCACGCAAACAGTGTCAGAAGCGTTTCATAGCGACCAGTATCTATGCTGCGTACAACGAGGCTTGGAAAGTCAAACAAATTGAAACAGCTGAAAAAATACGAGAAATTGATCGTATTAATTTGGAAAAATCACTTTCTGTAGTAGACAATGGGTTAATGACTCTGTCTTCCAGAATATATTCGTTGGACAATATTGTATCCTCTGCCTTTGATGTGATAGAGACTTGCTAATGTTACAACATGGCCAATCTCAATTACGCTCTATTATACAATTAGGCTGGACGCTGCAAAATCTTCGTTCAGGCTATGTGCCTTGGCGTTTAATCAACACAACGTCATTATTTTCCATTTTTAACCTTACTGATAAACAGATCAGTTTGGCACAGAAAGGAGCAGACTATACAATCCTGAGCATCGAAAAACTCGAGAGATTACCATTGACAATGTCAGAGAGTCCTGTCATTGAATGGATAATACACGGAATTATCACCATTCCGATAACAACTTTCCGATTTAAAAAGTGCCTTGAGTACATACCTGCTGGCCAGTATGAACAATTGGGTAATGGATATGTAAAATCTGAATGGAAATTACCATACACACATTCTTGCTATAGTGACAGCGACAAAAATGTATTTCTTAGTGGTGAGAACTGTAAACATTCACTAAGCGGTATACTTTTGTGTCAAGGTATTAATTTACACGGAGCATGTGATGGAAATTCTAACAACCTTTCATGCCACCAGCTAGTCACACCTGCAACTCAGATAGAACCCTTCTTTATGCAACTTTCAAACGGGAGTTACATTCTTAGAACGGATCACAGATGTTGTGGCCTTGTGCCAGGGAAAAGTTATCTAGTAAGAGTAACATCCATGGTCAAATGCTGTATGCAAGCATTGTTTCCGAGTGGGCCTGCAGACACAGTGACTCCCATCTGGCCTCGTCTGAATCTCTATTCTATACGAATTGATACTTTAAGCAAAATGAAATCTGTACTTTTACAGACAACAGTGCCTATAACGTCATCAAAAGAGACGTATGATCTTCTAGTTGCAAGGACAGCTACTGAAGTTCATGACCTTTTATCAACAAATTGCCCCGTGCATTTCGTAGAAATGTTGAGCCAACTCCTTAACATGTCTAGTGCCACAAGCATCCCAGGCATATTTAAGACAGTCTTTACGGGACTTCTAACACCCTTCCAGGCAATTTTGGGAATCGTTCCTAATTTTGTACACTCTGTTTTTGGCGGTATACCATTATTTTTGGGACTTGTAGCAGGGATTTTATTTTTGACCCTCCTGCTTTGTTATGGCAAGCCAAAACTCAGACATAGCTCCCATGGGAATGGAAGAGACAATCCTAGCAATGCGCTACCGGGACAGGATAACTAACGTCCTTGGATTGGCCAGGCTGAGAGATCTAAACATGACCTGGTTCCTTTCATTCAGACCTATATGGCAGAACTGTATCTTACCGGTACTTCGATGTATGCTATGCGGAGATGAGTGCGTGTTGGACATCTGTCTTTCACTTTCATCAGCAGTACCAATGGACGTCGATACTTTGCTCAGTCCAATAACGGCTCACGCATTGTGTTGTCCCCTGCGGCTACCAATCCTGATGACGGCATTCGTTGAGACTCCTGTGCTACGACTAGGTGGTAACAGTGGAGCGAGTGACAAAAGCAACATCACCCAGGTACGGCCTTCTGTGAGCATTGCTGCTCCTGACTATGATGACAGCAATCATTCTCACACCTGCCAAGTTACAGCACTATCGAATTTGGTTGAACTGTCACCTGATTTTGTAGACCAATTCTTTGAGAGCCTGTCTGATACGATGTTCTCACCCGTACAGAAACAATAACTTTGGAGAAGCTTTCCGACACACAGCGTTCCCATGAACTCTGAATTTGGCCTTCAGTTTTGATCAACAAAAACTGCAAAAAGCTTTGGAACTCTATTTCCCCGTTCAAGCAATAATTCTTTTGAATTGGACATTTTTAATATTGACCCTTTTTGGCACAAACAATACTTTGCTTAAGGTAAAAACTATTCTTAGAGAACAGAAGCCTCAAACTTCTATTTCTAAACACATCTAGAGACATAATAAGTTACACCAGCCTCTAGCACATTTATTGCAATGCATTTATATGTGATGATTTATCTCGCCCTTCTTCTGTCAGAGATACTTCATGTGTAATTTTTTTGCTTAATCGTTCATTGATTTCATATGCAATAATTTTTGAATGATTTCTATGCTTCAAAAAACGTACAGTACCTAAAATTTCACGTATGACAAATACGCCTATTTCGAATGCATTTATGTATTTTGGGGTGGGCAATGTTACACATGCATCTAATTGCTCTAGTTTTAGTAATTTGATGGACATGAAAACGTGGAGTGGGTGTTGCGTGTTTATCTAGGTTCCTGATCGATACTGTGACCTTATGCCCCTATTCGGCTATAAATCCATTTATTCCCTATATTGGCATAACCGTTCAAGTGCGATTTTCAGAAAGTCATCTGTGGCCTCACACGAACAGAGCCACATTCCAGCATAGTTCTCTGCCACTTCCTTTGCGACCAATTAGTGCAATGACAGAGCAGAAGTCACTATCTGATATTCCTAGATTAACACTCCGAGTTCTTCAACAAGATAAAAACTCAGCAAACCTGGAAATCCCCGCTTGCTGTGTTTTGATTAGTAATGGAACTCTAATGAGCAACTGATAGCTATCACTTCCTAGTGACATCTTTAATTGACGTCTTATGTCCAGCAAACTTGCGTCAAACCCGGCACCTGACAGGTATAAATATTACCAACGTTGCCTTAAGCAATAAGCTGTCGTGCTGTTGTATGCTGCCGTGCACCCTGTTGTGCATCCCATAGCTGCTGCAGGCAGTACGCTGCTGCTGCTGTCCCTTGGCGGTGAAGCTACTGATACCATTATCGCTGCTAAAGCGCGAACGATGGTGCAGTACGCTTAGGAGCTGAACAGCCGTCCCTCTGCGAAGACATCCAGCAGATTCCAGCTGCCGCGGATGCTGTCCCCCGCCTCCTCCTCCCGACGCGCTGAAGAGAGCCGCTGCCTTTCTCCTGCAGAGAAATCCAGCTCCAGCGTTTCCGGTCTGCCCTCGCGGGTGACTGGGATATCGAGGGCCCCCTGAAGGAAATATTAGACTTCCATCATTCTATTCAGAGGTATGGTGTTGACTAAACCCTTAGACGAGAATTCTTGAAGCAAACCTTGGCAAAACCAACTTAACTTAAAGCTACTTACTTACTCCCCTTCCACGTGTTAGGCTTAGGTCAGGCACACTGGGGTAGGCTTAGTTAGAAGCACCAGTTGAGTATTTTAGCCTAATGTATATATGACTGTATATATGTTTTATTACTTTTAAACCATTGTATGGCTAAGAAACCATATCAATGCTTTTACAGTTCTATTTCGCAATACTTATCTTACTGTACGTACTTTTTATAATAACAAGTCTTGCAATTGTGGCGATACATTTCTCTTGTACGAGAAGAAAGACTGTTCAATAAATGTTAACCCTTTATTGACAAACGCCCGTCTCTCTATTCTCTACATCTCGTGAAAGTAAACTGCACTAAACTGACTGAGTGAAATACATGTCTATTGTTTCACACGACCCTAGAGATTGACTCTTGATCTGAGGAGCAAAGTTGTCATGTTGCACGGTTGTTGGAAAGCTGAATCCCTTCTTGTCTGTGCCAGGGAAGCTGATCACTTCCCATGCAGAGAAGAAAGTTTCCAGTGACCTCTGAGCTAGTTGGTAACACACCCAATTAAGTTTAGCATAGTCAGTGGAGGCCTGGAATATCCGCAGTTCCACGTCGATACTACTGTTTATGTTATTCCAATGCGCAGGGCCTAGTGGGAAACTAGGAACTACACCACATTGTAGTGGTATGCGTTGTAGTGTCATGCGTTGTAATGGTTGCGTTGTAATGGCATGCGTTGTAATGGATGTTGCGTTGTAAAAGTTTTGTTGTAATGGTAGTGCGTTGTAAAAGTTGTTTCCCTGATAGTAACAGTTAACCTCCACTTACATGAGCATATTTCTAAATGGGAGCATGGGTCCTGAACCTTTAATCTGCTCCTAGTTCCTACCTTTTCTGATTGCTAGGTATCTTTTTTCAAGGAAGTGAGGAATCTATTGATGATTATGATGCTGACTTAAAGAAAATAGCTATACCTTACAAATTTGCAACTTTGCATGCTGACCTTATTTGAGATTCTACAGTGATTCTACTGTAGAGTGCAATGCTTATGGGTTAATGGTGTAACAACTTTAAAGTAGTTATTGTTAGAACAATCAGAACTATCCAAGCATTGTGCCAAATCTAAAAACAAAGATACATCGATGTGGTCAAATCTTCTAAGTCATTCAAAAAGACTATAAGAAGGCTCATGAAAATCCAGTTGTTTTTCTAAGACTAAAAATTGTAAAAGTAAGAAGATAAGTCTATAGGAAACTATAGAATGTGCTACATATGTGTAAAATTTTAAGCAACACTGCTCAAATTACGGCATAACAGGTCATCACACCAGAGTATGCTGCAAGTAAAAAACAACCCCTGTGTTTAAATGTGCAATGAATTCAGACTCTTTGGAGCAAGAAATAGATGACATACAATGTTAATATAGATTATGATGTTCTCGGGCTGCACACTGATTAAAAAAGAGAACACCTATGTGTTCTATTGTTTTAGGTGGTATGCCAATAGATAAAGTTGCAGATTCCTTTCTCTATATGCTACAGTCAATCATTCAGTTTGAGTAGAGAGATTTCAAACCATCTTGGGTGACATTCTGCTCAAACACAAAACGTAACCTGTGGGTCTATGAACATTATCAGCCTAGCTGAGAAACTAACCATTGTGGAGTGTCCCTCTTATAGGACGGTTTCCCTCACCCACCGTAGGTGACATTCTTCATCATTGGGAACCTTCTCATACTGTGACACCTAGTCACAGTATGGGCTACAACCTCTTCACTAAGAGGGAGAAGCTCAGAGATGTTTTAGTATATTTTGTTACCATTAGCTGTACATCCTGTGATTTTTACAGGAGACCCTATAACCATGTTTTTTATTGCAATTCGAAGTTTGAATTTAAAGAGAGAGAAGCAGAGTGCAAACTCTTTGTGGCTGAACTCGGGTCCATCTGTAATTGGATGGTTAGGTCAAGGTAACTGAGCTACATTTTTCTTTCTGATTCCAGTACTTCTTTTCACAGTCATTATACAAACAATTTCATGATGTCTTTTCGGGTAACTGTACAAAATAGGATAGGTCCCAGTCGTACAATTTCAGACAAAACACATTTAATTGAATGTCAGCAGGCATTGACTCAATTACACATCATGAAATATGCATTTCAATATTATTTCATGATATTGAGCAACATCCAGCAATATGTATGAGATAACATATCATTCCAAGTACCCCACAAGGTGGGGGGCAAAAAGGGGAAAGGGTATTGTGCACTTAGAGAGGGTGGGAGAGAAAGATAGTCACAATTAATGCATCAAAACATTATTTACAGTTACAGCCGGCTTCGCTTAGCTACATATTTAAAAGATGACAAGTGGAAGGCCATTGTTTGAAACACACTGTCACAATAAAAAATGCACTGTTGACCAAACTGGCAAAGGCAGTGACGTAGTCGACGTTTTGAAGTTGTGGTTTGTGTACTTACAGCGGGGTCTTCCTCAGGACAGGATAGAGGCCACCATAGACCACCATTGACTGGAAAGTAGATATATAGTAGGTGGGACTTGTGGGTTCCAAAGTACCAGAAAAGCGTACCAATGTCACATAGAATGTGCAGTAGGAACTCCTTCCTAGCATGCACCACTTGCGTTCAGTGAGGAAGTATAAATTATTCCAGACTGGGCCCGAAGGTTCCAAAGATGCTGATTGTGGAAACACTGAGTAATGGCATAAATCCCTCTTTACGGCTGATGAATCTGTCATTCAGGAAAATGTGCGTCCATCTCCTCTTTTCGGGTAAGGTAGGGATTTTACAGGGATTCCAATATAAAACAGTTTTAAATAAGGATTATAAGCATGTTTCACATAAAGTGAGGAACATTCCTTTTAGTGTCAAAGAGGATATCAACCAAGGATTAGATTGATTGGTTTATTGTGGTGTCATTGAAAGCATAGAATCCAGTGAATGCTTATCTCCCGTAGTTGTTTCATGTAAAAAAAAGTGGTAAAGTTAGATAATACATTGACCTCCATTATTTAAAATTGAACATTCTAGTTTACAAATTTCCACTCCTCAAAATTAGTGAGATACTTGCCATGATTAAAGGAATTATTTGGTTTACCTCATTAGACTTAACTCTAGCATATGATCAAATTCCTCTACACCCTGAAAGCAAACACCTCAGTGCATTCATTACCCCTCGCCTATCTATCCGAAGTGCATTATCGGTTGAATTGACTTTTCCTGGCTTCTCCTGCTACGTTCTTCTCCAGAGCACTAAATCCTTTTCAGCAGTCCTTCGCCAAAGGGGTATCCGACCTTGTGGAACTGTTTTCAGCTACAGCCATCTGATTCATCCCGTTGGGAGATTTATTACTTCCATTTCAGCGACTAAGTCTGAACGTAAAGTTTTTACTATGGCTTTGACTCTAGGCCATCCAACGATGACATCTCCTGAAGCCTTACTCCACTGAGCTTTACCTTCTCAGGCACTTTTTCTCACAATATCTTCTCAGTACGAAGGTAAGCACTGACCAGCTCCAATATACTTCTTGTATCCACACCAGGCTCTTTCACGGTTGGCCATATTATTTTACTTTGGCCCAGTCTTGCACGATTAGATATCTGCGGTTGGAGCTTTACTAAAAACTTTTAAAATTAATAACTCTGGTTCTACTGATTGGAGTTTTGTTGTTTTGGTGTCAAATAATTTAATAAAATGTACTCTATGTTTCTAAATTGGTTTTGGAGTTTTCTTGTGTCGTATTTTCACTTTATTACTGTTTGTGTGATACTTTACACATTGACTCTAAGTTAAGCCTGACTGCTTTTTGTGCCACGGTGTCTAGGGTTAAGTACAGGTTAATTTACTGAGTTTAGTTGTGGGTCACCCTGCAAGAGATTGTGGTTGTTGCTTGCCCAGAGCTCACACCCAAGTCAACCCACAACCCAATTTCTAACAGAAGACAACAAGCCTTTTCCATCCGTGCACCCAGAATCTGCTATAGCATCCCTGTAGTGTATTAGAGCACCACAATCCTAATACAATTCAGCCAAAAGATGAAGATGTATCTCTGTTGGGATGGAAACGTCCCTTGCATGGTTAAAGGCGTGTACCCCTGCCTTGCATCCTAATTCTGTTTTGTTGTAGGTAGACATGGATCATGCATGTGCGCCATGACATAGGCCTGTCTCATGGCACTGAAAATGCTACCCTCATAGTGGTGGAAGGCTACTTCCTTCACCAAGAGTTAAGCAGCATGAACGTGGTGGTGGTTGTAACATACCATGTAGTGGTCAGTAGTAGTGAACAGGCCCTTTTTACCCTGTGTCACTGGAGTGATGCCTACTGGTCCACTCTCCTTTTTAAAGGATCTGCTTCTATTTGCCTAACTCACCCTTGGCCTAAATAAGGTAGCTGTGGAGTGTTGTTCAGCACAGGAGTAGTGACTATGTGCTGAATGTGAATATGTCTCTTTACAACACGTGGTGTTACCACGCGGTAGGAAACAACGCGGTCGTTACAACAACCGCGTTGTTACTGCGCATGGCTTTATATCGCAAGTGGTTTCTACGACTTGCACTAGATGGCACGCTGGATTTAGGAATAGTATAAATTACTATTCCTACTCCAGTTAGCGCAGCGGCAGGTAATGTGTTGGATTTAAAATCCAACACATTCCCTGGTGTTGCGCGCCATCTAGCTCATGTCGTTGAAACGACTTGTGATGTAATGCCATGCGTGGTAACAACGCAGACGATGTGACGTCTGTGTTGTAACCTACCAGCGTAGTATTACCTGCGTTGAAACTGCTGTTTCCTGCTGGATGTATTTGTGAATGGTAAAGATACAGTACAGGGATAGAGCAGTACTGTGCAGTACATGTGTGGTTAGTGCATGTACTGGGGGTATGCATGCCTGTGAGGAATACATTACATGAGAGATGTAGTGCTGGCCTGTAGGTGCATGCACAAAAAAAACATACTGGTATATGTGTGTGCTTGAGTGAAGCACACTACATGAAAGGTGAATTGTGGTCCAACGCGCACATAGTGAGTGTGTCATCTGGCAATGTGTGTGTTTGCAAATAGCACACCCTGGTACAATACAGAAATACTATAGTACTGAACAGTGAGCACAGACTGAATGTGTTCTGAATGTATGTGTATCTGTAGTGGCATAATGCAAGGAGATAACAGTACTAGAGTAGGTGTTCTTTGAAAGTACAGTGAGTACAAGTGTGCCTGCAATGGTACTTTACATGTAGGACCCTGGGTTCCATTTTCAGACGCCCAAGTCTGGCTGGTGAATATATGAGGAAGAGAGGAATCCCCCACACAGATTTGTGTATTGCGCATTCCCGTGAGCTGGGTGGGATGCACACTCTAGAGGAAGGAACTCTCTCTTTACACTTCAAAAGGTTGTTCTATGATTCAGTGATAGATCACAAGGAAAGGGCCTTGGCACATCTCAGGAAGGGAGATGGGGCTGATAAGGAAATCATAATGAGATGGGCTGGGAGCTCGGGATTAATATTTTGATGCACATATCACAGCCGCTGACATCCAGGTGTGAACTCTGGTCACTCCCATTAACTGTATTGTGGGACAATCAGCTTCGGAGTCTGGCCTGCTGTGACAGAGATCCTTTCATGGAGAAAGAAGATAAGAGAAGTGTACACTTCAAAAGAAGTTGAACACCAACATAAAACTTAAAAGACTCGGTTGAGACTCCAAACTTTGTCATCTGCCAAGCAGCTAGACAGGCTGTGTGGGGCGGGAGAGCTCTGCAGGACATCTGCCTACGACGAGGACTGGGAGCAAAGGTCTGCCAGTCTCTCTGCTGGGTGTAGAGACAGCATTCAGAGAAAACCATGATCACCTGCCCTGGAACCTGGAGCACCAGCGCCTGCCTGCTTATCAAGAACAATGTGCCCTGTGAGGAAGAGAAGAGCGTTGGAGTGAGTGAGGTCTAGTGGGAAGCTCTGCCAAGAGGACTCCATGAATGAGGTGTGAGGGAATGGCTGTGTACCAATTGGATTGTAACCCGTGTGCAGGATTATCGGTTTTGCGAACCACATGTGCCATGAGAGGGCGGCTGTGGACTGAGCCTTGAGGTAGCGCTGTGTGGGACTTGCCATACCCATACCACCATGCTGCAGTGATCCCATATATCAGGAGGGCCCACTGGTAAAGTTGCTATTGTGAGATCACTGAGACTCTAGTCGCCGCGTTGGAGGCATTTGCCCCCGAAGATTCAGCACCCATGCTATGAAGTAACGCAGTAACCGTGTATTCCAAGAGGGGTGGCTGATCCCAATATTGCCAAGAACTTTTGGGTCATTGCCCGAGGAAAAGACTACGGTTTCGTTTAGCGGGTCAAGCGCAAAGCAAGAAAACTGCCTCAACAGATCCCGAGGGCTTCTGGGGACATCAGGGATGATGCCACACTCTTGCTGGGCTCCAGTTGGGAGCTGAAGAAAAGATTGGTGGTGGTGAGAAAAGTGAAAGTCGATACTGTTTTGAAATGTTAAATGTATGTACTTTTGAAGCAAAGTGGAAGAAAAAATTACATTTGGAAATATTTGAGTGTGTAAATGTACTGAAGAGCCAGATGGGGCAAACTCAACCATTAACGGAATTAGCTTTTTTATTTTATTTTAAACAAATATCTTTGTGAGATTTTCAGCCAATAGAAACAACATGCCATTTGTAACATAAAAATAACAGCCTGAAACCACTGTCCACACAGGAAAATATGTAAATGTACACAACACAACAATTCCGAATCCACGTTATCAAATGCATGGTAACACAACTCCAAATAGAAAGTCTTTAGGAGGGGTTCTACGGAGGCAGTGGATATGTAAAAATTCATTTGTCACCACTTTCACTGTACAGATTCCCCATAATTCGCAAAAGTGAACAACCATCGGGGCACATAATGTGTATGTAAATTAAAAGAAATAAAGCAACAGCAGAAGAAAACACACAACCAACATAAACTCTTTCAGTACAGGTGAACCTTCATCTCTTTAGAGTGTCCAAATGGGTTGAGGCTGCCTTAAAGATTAGGCGAAGGTACTCGTTAAAAGCTGCAGTTTATTAACCATTCTTTTCTCACTCACAGCTGGGTCATCATTGTGCGAATCATGCGTCAAATCAGTTATTTACATGAGCATTAATACAGACTGAGAGTACTACTGATATATCATCAATAAGACTTCCTTTCTTTCTTCTTGTAAAGGAGTGGCCATTTGCAGTGAGTCGGACATAATTTGCTACCATTGCAGCTCTCCTTCTGCCGTGCTTTGTGACATCAGCGCCGTTTCTGCTCTGCGGCCACCTTCAGTTGAAATCTGTCTCCTGCCATTTGGCATTCCAATCTCCCAGGCAGGGATGACCTTCCATCTGCAGGTTCTTGCAATCTTGGCATTGGTATTTCCGCTGACTGCCTTTGTTACTGCCAAGCCACAAAGCTTCCCCCCCCCCCACTGTACGGCTGTCCCCACTCTCTGCCACTTTTGATTTGGTGCTTGCTCTAGCACCAGTGTAATGTTCCAAATAAACATCATTCCCGATGCTGGATAAGTGAACCTTTTGAACTGCATAATATACTGGACTCATCAAATGTATCGGTCTGTGCCTTATAAAATCCTGACCCACGCTCTACCGGAACTTGCACATTGCTATGTTGATTTTTTGTAATGGAATTTCTCCACAACATTGTGTACTTTTGCCCTCCTTTCGCTCAAATTTGGGGATCAATTCGGACCATATCTTCATAGTAGAAACCAGTAGCTTCTTTATGGTGAATGAATCCTTCTTTAAGTCCATCATCAATGTCTTCTGCCTTAAAATGGCAGGTCCGTGGTCCCAAGATGGTCTACCAAGACATCTAGATTGGTATGCAGTGCCACAAGCTTCTCAATCGTTGGGAGCAGCTGGCATCATTCCATCCTTGGCTGCCAAAACTATCTAACATTAGTGTTAGCCAGTAGGATCTGTTGAAAACGTACCCGTTTTGTGCCCAGCTTTATGCTCTGGTAACGTATAAATTGTCATTGAGCCAAAAGTTCTTCTTGCCCTCTTCGCTCTGTGCTGGGATAGAAGAAAAGACCAAAGGGAACGAGCTGGCATCAGCAGTCCGTCTGCCCAGTGTAGGTCTTGTAGGCTTTTGAGTCCCTGTGATCCAGAGTTCCAATTCCGTCCCTTAAATGCCATACCTTAATGTTGGGGTTTCCCATTCTGAATGAGTGGGTGTCAAAAAGTGCTGTTGGCAGCCTGACTCTGGCCAGGTCCATCCGCATGATAGGAAATTACTTAAGAAGGAGTCATTTTTGTATTGAATTTGACCTTGTCCCCCTGGTGGCATAATGATATTGAATAAACTCAAGAGATGTTCAGGGTATTAATGGGGGGTCTCATTACCTCTGCTTAGTTGAACGGCATTGGACTTCCTCAGCGTAAATACCAGGTGCCACTTGTGCTATTACAAATCTTCTAGCTGATGCATGCATCACCAACCATTGACTTAGAGGGGGCAACCAACTCATTTACTAATCCACAAAGAATGTAGCTGTGAAGGTTGACTTGAACAGTGCCCATTCGAATTACGTCCCTGTGACACCACTTAGGTCTCTTAATCTATTAAAATCAAAGAGGCACCTTGTGTCTTTGTGGTGCTTGCCGCTCATCCCACCCTTTCATAGATGAAAAGAAGACCACTGCAGGTAGGTGATTTCAAGCTTCTTTATTACCGTCCAGTAACTCTGCTTCCCCGCAGCAACTGCCAAGGCTACGCATTCTGTGTTCCATGCAAGGAACAGCAGAAGAGAATATGCACGAGAAACAACAAGGAATCCCAACACACCCCCCTTCCTTCATATAAACAAAGGACAACATTAGATTAACCAAGCATGTAAAAAGAAGAGAAAGAGAAGAATAAATAAATAAATAAATACAACTAAAATCTGACATAATTCTGAAATTTAGTGGGAGGAGCCCTAGTTCTAGGAAGACATTGTCGAGGAACAATATCCCTGGTAGGTACCGGACACCTTGAGCCCGCAAACCACTGGAGGTAAAACCGCACAAGTAGTATTCATGCCAAATTTACTTCTAACAAACTCCGCCATTGACTCAGGCACAACCGAAACCGCACACTTATTCCAGATTTTCGCATTCTCCAGGACAACAACCTGATCTCTCACCTCACTCACTCTAACAGGAGCAGAAAACCGGGAAAATCCCGTGCTCACGTGAACAGGTTTCTTAATTCTCACCCAATCTCCTTGACGTACACAATTAGATGCATACTTAGCTTGAGCAGCAGCCCTGACCTCAGCCACACTACCTAACCTCTCCAGATCCACATCTTTCCTCGACATCCAGTCTTTATTTAGCTTAGAACCAGCTACTCTACCTCTTAACAAGGTGAAGGGAGACATGCCAGTACTGGGGTGAGGAGTAGTCCTCATAGCCCATAACATGTCAGAAATCTCCACCTTCCAATGTAAGCCATTGATTGTAGCCAATTGTAACTGATCTTTAATCACACGATTAAGGTGCTCAACCAAACTATTGCTGCGGGATGATAAAGGGAGGTGAGGATATGTTTAATGCCATGCACCTTCAGAAACCCCTGCATCTCCGCAGATACCAACTGGGTGCCATTCTCCGTCACCAACTCCTCTGGGAATACTTCCCAAAGAAAAACATCCTTAATGAAATTGATGACTGTAGCAGAATTGATCCCTTCCACAACCCTGATTTCAGGCCATTTGGGCATGTAATCTATTAATACTAAAGCATATTTTGGAGAACTTCCCAAATTGCCAAAGGGACCTGCAACATCAAAAGCTAATTTGGACCAAGGTGAGTTCTTCACCACAACTGGACTAATGGAAGAGGGATAAGTCCCCTGGGTTGTATCACTCAAAATGCATGCTCCACACTCACAAAATCAGTGCTCAATGGACTTATCCACGCCAGTCCACCAGAAATCCTCCCTGACTCTCCGCTTCATAGCACGGATGCCAAATGACCTTCATGGGCCAGATCCAGGACTTTCTTATGCATGGTCATGGGGACAACCAGTAAACCACCTCTACACAGAATCCCATCAACTAAGGACAACTCATCACATACCCTTTCAAAGGGAATCATTTCAGGAGTCAAAATCGTTCTGTTAGGCCAACCATGAACCACAAAATCCATCACTTTCTTAATGTCCACATCCTCGGACAAGGCAAACTTTCAGTCTGCATCAGACAAAGCGACACCAGCATTCGCTACAGTGCCGACTGCACATACCATTTCCAAATGTTCATCTGCAAATTCGGGGATCAATTCAGTGAGGAGTAACCTTGCCAGACAATCAGCCACATGATTCTTCACACCAGCTACATAATCCAAACGACTCTTCCTCATACGCTGCCTAGCCCTGCTGAACTTTACCTTCTCAGATATTTTCTCTGAAAAAATCTCCTAAATCCAAATGTAAGCGGTCTCTGGGCCAATCTACTTTGTGTATCCATTGCGGTCAGCCATAACTATTGACTGTACCCCGGTCTTATGCGACTAAATGTCCGCAGTAGGAGTTTTGATCTCTTAGGCGCTATTTTACAGTTAAAATGTAAACATTCGTAACTTCGGTTCAACCAATTTTATTTTATTGTTTGGATGCCAAATTATGTACTACATTTCACTCAATTCTTCTAAATTAGTGTAGGTTTTCTCTTGTGTTGTGTTTTCTCTTTCTTACTGTTTTAGTGCTGCATAAATACTTTACACATTGCCTCTAATTTAAGCCTGACTGCATTTGTGGCATTCTACCAAAGGATTAATCACAGGTTAATTTAGTGACTTTATTGGTTCACCCTAACAAGTATTGTGGCTGTTGCTTGAGAAGTGTTTCACTCCCCTCAACCAAGAACCCAGTTTCTCACAACTGGTATATGAAGGATAAAAACTACAATTTATTTTACAGAGTTTTATATAGCACAAACTTGACCCGAATCGGGAATTAGAGTGCTTTACATAGCACCAGTTGCATTACATGAGGAAACATTCATTTTTATTTTTTGTTAGGCGCGGGGAGATTACGTGATTTGCCCAGAATCACAGGAGGTCCAGTGTCATTGCCAAGATCCCAGTTCCCCAGATTTGAAGTCAACCGCCCTAGCCTTTAGGCCAACTCCTCTACCCTCTAAAGCACACTTTCAAGTCTTAGAGCAAAAAGCAAAATCTATTATATTTGCATTTAAATCATTGAAAACCAAGTTCTGAGGCACATGACTCACTCCAATCCCAAGGATAATTGATGACAAATTAATATATATGTCAGTTATCCCTCAGAAAGGAAGCTTTTGTGAAATTCTGTAAAAACGTACGACATATGTATAGAAGCTCCTTGGCATTTCATTTATGGGCTGAAATTGAAATGACTAAAAAGCACAATCCACTGCGAGTTTACCATTCCTCTACCTTCCAGACTTTCGGGCTTAGAGCCCTTTGGGGTTCTAATATTATGAAATGAAATGAAATGAAATGAAAAGAAGGTTTATAAAGCGCTGCAGTTGCCCTGAGGCGTCCAGGCGCTAGAGACCAAGAAGCATGACTTCCGGTGGGGTAGAACTGGCAGGGGATAAGATTAATCAAAAAGGAAAGTTTTAAATTGTTTCCGGAAGGTAGGCAGATTAGGATTGGATCTGAGGTGCAAGGGAAGTGAGTTCCATAATTTGGATGCATTGTGTGAGAATGAACGGCCTCCTGCTCTGGATCTCTTAATCCTGGGAACCATTGCGAAGAAGGCTTGAGAGGAGCGAAGTTCTTTTTTTGGATGGTAAGGGGTGATCAGGGCATGATTAATTATAGGGCCAGCTTTCCAGTAGGCCTGATGAGCGATGCACATGGATTTAAACTTAATTCTCTCTCTAACGGGGAGCTAGTGCAAGGTTCTCAGTCCAGACTCTATTCGGGTTCTGCGGGGGATTCCAAGAAGAGTGCGCGCAGCGCAGTTCTGGATCCGCTGTAATTTATTTAGGCAGTACTCTTGTGCCCCCAGCTATAGAGCATTGCAAAAATCAATGCAGGACTGAATTAGGCCTTGGATGACTACCTGTTTGGCCTCAAAAGGTAGCAGTGGAAGGATCTTTTTCAACATCCTGATGAGGCCAAAACAGGTTGCTGACGTTTTAGTGGTCTGAGTGTTAATAGTCAGGGACTTGTCCAACCATACGCCCAGGCTTTTTATGTTTTCTCTGGGTGAAGGAGGGTCACCTAAACTGGCTGGCCAAGTCTGTCCCAAATTGGAGGGGGTCGATGGTCCAAGAATCAATAGCTCCGTTTTATCTCTGTTGAGCTTCAGGCATGATTCCGTCATCCAATTCTTCACATGCTCTAAGCAGGTTGTAAGGTTACTCTGTTGTTGATGGCAGTTTTTGTGGGCGAGCGAGACCACCAGCTGGGTGTTGTCCGCCTAGGTAACGATCTTAATACCATGCGGACGAACAATCCCAGCCAGTGGTTTCATGTAAGCATTGAAAAGCGTGGGGCTTAGGGAGGAGCGCTGCGGGACCCCACAGCCCAATGGCTTACTGTCAGAGACAGAAGCTCCCTCGAACACCCGAAAGGTTCGTTCACTCAGAAAAGACCCAAGCGAGGCCAATGCTTGACCAGATATTCCTAGGTCGCGGAGGCGGCGCAGCAGGATCTCGTGGTTCACTGTGTCGAAGGCGGCGCTCAGATCAAGAAGGATCACTGCCACTGATCCTCCCTGATCCAAGACCCGCCTTGCTTCCTCAATGACTGCTATCAGCGCCGTCTCGGTTCCATGCCTGGGCCGGAAACCCGTCTGAGTGAAGTCGAGTAGTTGATTACTCTCAAGGAAGCTGGTTAGGGAGGCATTAATATGCTTTTCTAGTACTTTGCTTGCCCAAGGTAGCAGTGAGATCGGACGGTAACTACCAAGATCGCTATGGTCGAGGGTGGGCTTTTTCAGAAGAGCTCGTACCCTAGCATGTTTCCAGTTAAGAGGAACAATGCCCGTCGTAATGGAGGAGTTCAACAGCTCCATTAACGTGGGAAGGATAACCTGGTTAGCCAGGACCAGCGTGCTTGGAGGAGCAGGGTCACATGGAGACCCAGATTTGATTTGAGACATCAATGACTTCAGTGTTTCTGGGTCTAACAGGGGATAGTGATCCAAGGTGTACAGAGGAGACCCCTCTACTTCACCCGCTAGATGCCGCCCCTTGAGAGGGGGGATCAGAGTCAGAGCCAGTAAAGGATAAATAGATTTTGTTGACTTTATGAAAAAAAGAATTCAGCTAGATTATTGCAGTGGGCAAGTGGGTTGTGATTAGCTGCCGGGGAAGATTGAAGCTTGATCAGTCTTTTTACTGTCTGATACATTTCTTTTTGCTTAGATTTAGCCGACATTATTCTGTCATTGTAATAGTCTGCATGGGTTACTTTTATTGCTGCTTTATAAACTTTAATAGCTTCCCTATAGGTCGCTTTGTCAGTGATTTCGTAGTTCAAACGCCACTTTTGTTCCAGCCTCTTGCATAAACGTTTTTTTCTCTGAGCTCTTCCGAATACCAGGGCGTCGTCTTGCGGTGTCTTTTTGGATTAGAGGTGCGAAGGTGTAGCATGGAATCTAATGAGTTTGTGATCCAATTATCATATTCGTTATTGTCTGAGGAAGGATCACCTGTGAGCGTAGGTCTGGTAGTTGTAAGAGTATTGATCCATCGATTCAGACATAATTTGGGCCAGTTTCTCATTTTGCGCGGGGTAGGGGAGGGGGAAGCAGATTTGTGAATGGTCCAGGTAAAGGGGATCAAAAAATGATGGGACCAGGGATGGGGACTTACCGTGCCTACTTTAAGATGTGTACAGTTAGTGAATATCGGGTCTAATAAATGGCCTTTGATATGTGTAGAAGATGAGACCAGTTGTTGAATTTCAAGGGCCACTAAGCTTGCCGTCATCTCTGTGGCGACACTATCAAGAATGTTATCAAAATGTGTGTTTAGGTCGCCTAGTAGTGTAAAGTTTGCGGGGAAGTAATCAACTCAGCCACGGCGGAGGGAAGTGCTGTCTGGAATTGGTTAAGAGTCCCGGGTGGACAGTAGATAAGAATGCCGGAAAAACTATCATTCGGTGACAATTCAATGATGAATCGTAGGCTTTCACAGTCAGCGATAGTTTCCAGGGGGCATCGGCAAGTGAAACTATCTTTGTAGATGATAGCAAGCCCTCCGCCTTTCCCGAGAGCACGGTCCAGGTGGGCTGTCTGATAGCCTGGTATCAGTGCCTGAACCAGATCCGGGTCAGAATCTTGGGTCAGCCATGTTTCGGTTAGGAAAACAATGTCTGGCCTATGTTCCTCTAACAGCATTGATATTTCTAAGCTGTGTTTAGGTAGTGATCTACAGTTTAGGAGGAACATACAATAGTTTTGATATTCGATAATATTGGGAGGGTTAATGAGCTCTATATTACAATGAGGGCAGACACGGGGGGCCTCCAGGGGATGGAACTGATAGCAGCAGCTGGCAGTTACAGAGGGCCTTAGATGATGCAGTGACTCTGCAATGTAGTATTTCCTAGGCCCCGCTAATGATACAGGGGGGTGGCCCCTGGCCCCGTTCTGGCACCGCCGGAGCGCCCGCTGCACCCGCCCACTGCGCGGTCAGGGAAAGTGTATCATTATATAGGGCCGAGCAGGGGGAGCGAGGCAGCCAACAGCTAGAGCGCTGTCCTCGGCGTACCCCCAAGATGGCGTCCACCCCTGTCTCCTACTGCGTCAGCACCTAATCGGCTGCCCCGGGAGCGGGGTTCGAGGTTGCAGGTAGGTAGATTGCACAGTTAGCAGCAAAACGATTTAAAAGCTCGTAATCAGTTTCAAATACAATTTTAAACAGCAATGTGCAAATATTGAATAAAGTGCAGCAAAATGTTTAAAAAACTCGTAATCAGTTGTTAAAACTATTTAGTGCAAATAGAGGTTAAAATAGGTGCAATCTAAACCCCCGGCTTTCCGCCTCAGGGGAAGTGCGCTAATGATTCTAAGCACCGGGACAAAAGCGCGGTTTAAATAATCCAGGGGAGCGAGGCAGCCAACAGCTAGAGCGCTGTCCTCGGCGTACCCCCAAGATGGCGTCCACCCCTGTCCCCTACCGCGTCAGCACCTATATCGGCTGCGCGGGGAGCCGGGTTCGAGGTTGCAGGTAGGTAGATAGCACAATTAACAGCAACACGATTTAAAAGCTCGTAATCAGTTTCAAATACAATTTTAAACAGCAATGTGCAAATATTGAATAAAGTGCAGCAAAACGTTTAAAAAACTCGTAATCAGTTTTTAAAACTATTTAGTGCAAATAGAGGTTAAAATTGGTGCAATCTAAACCCCCGGCTTTCCGCCTCAGGGGAAGTGCGCTAATGAGTACAGGTACATCCTCCCAACAAGTTGTGAATAAATCAGTGAGATTTTTTTTTAATCTTCAGGACAAAGATCCGCTTTCTACAAAGGCCCATGCATGGATGGTTATTAAACCCTATTTGCATCAATCTCCCCATCCACATCTCAATACTTCTTATTTGCCTTATATAACGTTAAGGTTTATGATCTTAGGAATGGGCACTTTTTCCACAAAAGATTTGACTCTATGCTGGAAGCATTCTTGGCCATCCAAAAGCTGTTGTCTTTGTGGGGACAAACAAGAATCAATATTACATGTCGTTTGTTCAAGTTGATTAATACACAAAGACACTTTTACAAAAACGTTGTAATACCTTTCAATCTGTTGAGTAATCAAATGTTCTTTTAATCTGGTGATTTTAAATTCCAGAAATGTCCTGTAAATTTGTGAAATATATGGATCATGTTTTCCCCTGTATAACACACCTTAGAAGGTATATATAGAATAGGCAGTGTTCTTACAGATTATGTATCAATTTTTAATCTTTTGAGTAATTAATCTGTTTTTTACTTAACCGTTTTTACAGTACTTGTTGAAGAAATGTTCAATGGTTTTTATTTACTATGTAAACATAAATAAATATATAAATAAACGACTAGACAAATAAATAGACGTTTCTATCTAGAAAATTAGCTCCCTTGCACCCAGACCACAGTTTTCAGATTTTTGGCCTAACATGGTAAAAATTGGAATAAGAAATGTGCATACCTCATAACATTTCATATTACACCTAAAGAATCGTAACTGATAATACAAATAACCTATTAATAATAGTTGTAACAATGGCCAATACAGTATTCAACTCTCGTTGTATGCTGCTGTGGTAAAACAAAATTATGAAAGGAATCACTCTTGAATAGAAAAAAAAGACATGTCGTGGATCACCCTAATGAAGATCTGTACAATTGCTTCCTTCCCGTCTTTTATGCCACTACAGGCATTCTTCAAACTCAAATGTTTGGACTTGGACATGTTTTTACAGGTCAAAGTAATCATCACTAAAGAAAGCGGCATACCAGCCACACCTGGTTTATGACCATTCTTCAGGACAATCATGCACAGCAGTTATTTGGCTTCCAGGCTATTAAAATCTAGGAAACGCAAACTACTTAGAAAAATTATCCGCAATAAACTGTCTAGCAGCTCTAAAAAAAAAAGCCATTATCGAACCTCGTACAGAAACTCAACGGGACACAATGCGGCTGTTCGCATTTAAAACTGTAACCATCTCTGTTATAGTTCTGTTCAGTAACATAAATATGGTGTAAATTGGATGGCTCATACCATCTGCATTATACTGGAACTGTCAGTATTCCTGCAGAGATTTAATATATAGAATATTTGGAAGGAAACGTATAAAATATTACTGGGATCAGGTAAAGTTCATGATCTCAGGAAGTTTTGCCACTGAAATAGACATAAACATGGCAAAAGGACATAAAGGGTAAGTTTTCAATATGCATATGTGTGATATTTCTCTATTTGCAGCATGCATACTGTGATGTATGCATTGGTCAAGTAGGTCACCATAAATAGCAGTTTATCATTAGCAGAGAAATGGAGCAAGGTGAAAACACCTAGCCATATTTCTAATTGTGTTTAGGAACACGTAGTTTTGTGTTAATAATGAACACACCATAAATACAAATGTACGGGTGCAATGGAAAAAATGGACTAAAGGGACAAATCAAATTGTCCCATGTTAAGTCCCAATCTACTTACTTCTTTGTGACTAGAACATGTATTTCCTTGGAACAGTAAAAAATGTGGCTCAAGCAAAAGCACATCCTGATTTATTAAAAAACATATATAAAACAGACATCGCAATGATATTCATGTCAGACTGAGTACCTCAATTTAGTCACTTTTAAAGTCATGCCTACAGGCAGGTTAGCCCCCCTCCCCCCTCCGATCTACGTTATCCAATATGGCCTTACAATCGACTTTGTGTCCGCCCCTAACTCTCGAGTTTATGGCTTTCTTGTCTATCTCATGCCCCTATCAGGATTCCATAGCTTTCCTTCATATTCTTCTGTTTGTCCCACCCAAAAAGCATTTTGATCTCACCGTTTTGGACTGGATAAGTTGGATCCTTCTGCTGCTGCAATCAGGACACAGCAGTGGAGTGCATGAGGAATGATTTTCTCCTGCACCAACACCACCCTTTCTGGCCCCCATGTGTTCATTATTAGCCTCCACCGCACCCACGCGCCCCCAAACTCCCTCATGCTCCAACTGCCACAGTATAAACGGGCAGCCAGCTTTAAATGCATTTTAAAGAATCGTAAGATGGCCACTGGTATGATTTGTACCTGCATGAGCAGTACACATATTGGAATGTTTTTTCATATGTTTCACGAAACATTATTCATAAGTTAGTTGTGTTTACATGCAAATCTGCAGTGGCCAACTTGGAATGATCTTCCATGAAGTAAAATAAAAATCATTTCAAGATCAGTGCTGCACCTGCTAGCGCATGCAAGACGTCTATGTGAGGAAAAAGGCACAGGCATAGCAAATATGAAAATTACACAATGAAGGTTGGAGCACACGCTAAGGTAAGCTTTTCCATTAGTTACAAAAGCAGTCAAGATTTGTTCAATGCTTGTCAATAAATCCATTCACTGAGTTTATTGTTATTCAGAGATTGTGATGATTGTATAGTTGTTAATATAATGTTAGAAATGTAAAAGTTGAACGGTCTAGAAGAGAAAAAGCCAACATGTATTTCATCCTAACTAAACTTTATCAAGTGTGCAACGTGACATGATGCAAAAATACATGAGTATCTGAATATTGATGTTTAGTGTGTTAAGAAGTGCTCTTAGAACTTTGTGATTGTATGTGTTGAGGACAGATTCATGTGGAGCCCTGATTACCATATACATATTTTTAAAACATCAGTGAAAGATACAAGGTGCTAAGAATCATAAAGCAAGAAAAGAGGAAGTACCCTGAGGTGGATTGTAACCAGAAATGGGTGGACAGAGTGGAAATGTTGTAAAGCTAAAGAGGATTGACAATACTGCACTGTTTTAATAGAAAAGAGAAGCAGAAGTAAAACTATTCCAACATCAGTGTTTCTTTCTGGGACGTGATCTTGAATTTCGTCAAGGGTTGTTGCCAAGATAACATGGCAGGTTATGCACCAGTGGTGTAAGAAACACATCTATATTTTAAGAAATAGGTTCTGTGTGTAAGTTTATCTCTGAAATCATTGGGCCACCTGGAGGGATGTTTTCTGGCTTATGAACCATAGACATACATGCATGGTGAAGTAGGAAAGAGTTGTGTAAAGTATCTGAACTCTGAACCTGAGTTTAAACATACCTGATGCCAAAGTCAGAGTTTTTTGTCTAACAATTTAGTAATTGCTCAAACTGGATTATAATCTATAGGATTATATTCCAGGCTGATATAGACCCTGGCATTTAAGAGCTGTCTATCAATTTCCATAATATAATCTTTGGCATTCATTATTACTGTGTTGACCCCTATGTTCACTTCTTTGATGAAACTATTTTTGTCTTTGCTAAGGGATATAAGGGCCTATCTTTCCAGTGACGTAATGGTCTGAGGAGTCCAAGTGCTATCTCTCAGTTGGTGATACTCAAGATTATATGGCTTCTGTGTGACCAGTTTATGAAAAAGGTCATTTTTATAAACAATAGTACCAGGAGGATTAAATATTGATTTTGGTCTAAGGCAACAGTCAAGATTTTGGTTAATGGGAATTTTGTATTTTTATCAGTAGTTCCTTATTTGAAGTTGTAGCAGCTCTGGATCCTCAATTGAGAGAAGTGTCTGTATACCCATTAGGTCTGTGAAGAATCTTTTACATGGATTTATAGTAGGTGTGTGGACAGGATAATGTGGATTTTTTTCTTCAAAAACGTTTAAAAGATC
The DNA here is from genome assembly GCF_964263255.1 of Lissotriton vulgaris. Classification (NCBI taxonomy): domain Eukaryota; kingdom Metazoa; phylum Chordata; class Amphibia; order Caudata; family Salamandridae; genus Lissotriton; species Lissotriton vulgaris. The sequence goes on from NC_141694.1 coordinate 556,879,580, forward strand.
TTACTCATTTTCTTGTTTGTCTTGTTTCATTTTCCTTAAGGTAGATTGTGGACAAGACATTGCCAGCCTTTACTTTTGGCTATAAACAAACTGATATCTTCAGGTATCATTCTACCATTTTTTGCACATCTAATCACAAATAATAACAGCAATATGGTCAACAACACATATCTTGGGAACAATCCTTGAAACACACCAAGATCATGTCCCAGAAAAGAAAACTGATTTTGGGATGATTTTGCATCTGCTACTCGTTGCTATTTAAACAGCGCAGTATTGCCAACCCTCCTTAATTTTACAACTTTTCTACTCTGTCCACGTATTTCTATTTACAATCTGTCTTGTGTTATTTCATCTTTTCTTGCTTTATGATTCTTAGCACCTGCATATTTCCCTGTTGTTCTTATAATATTATTTGTGTGGTGTGCATGGCTCCACATGAATGTATGACTCACCACATACGATCATAGGGTTCTATGGGCACTTCTTAACATACTGCACATCAATATTCAGATACTGATATATTTCTTTACAGTGTCATATTGCAGACTTGATAACTTCCATTAGGGCAAATCATGTGTTGTCTACTCTAGATTCTTGAATGTTCAATGTTTGCATTTATAACATCATACCAAAAACTGTACAATTGTGACAACCTCTGTCAAACAATTAATGCAGTTAGTGGACTTAACGCTGGCCTTAGACTAATATGTGACTAATTTTGCAACTACAGTAAAAGCGTACCTGGGCGTGTGCTCCAACCTTCTTTGTGTTTTGACTGTAGTGGCTCCCCACTTTGGGGTTAACCTCAACAGTAGCAATATGGTTTGGATTGTATTAGAACCGCAACTTTGCTCATGCTACCATGTTTTTCTACATACTGCTGCAAATTGCATGAGGATGTGTAACAATCTATAGTTACTGCTACCATTGAAATAGCTAGTCAGTTTATGTCACATGTGATGTTTAATGGCTTTCCCAATGGTTATTTTCTTTGCATTCAGACGTTTATTATGTTTTTCTGTTTATTTATGTAGAACTACAAGTACCAGAATGCAAAGTAAAAACATGGCCCACCTACATTTGAGGGTTCCATTTCTATAGGGGCCAGTTTCTTTACATTTCGATACCTTGTATTTCAAGAAACACTGAAAAACATATTGGTCAGTTTATTGAATTATATCTACACTTTCAAAGACCATTCATCAAGATACATTATTTTCAGTGATAACCCTAAATCTTTAGTATTTTCAAAGATTGTGGTTAACAATGTATTCCTTTTATAGTCAAGGTGTTTGAATGTTTGCTTTAAAAAATCCTTCAAGTGTTTAGCAGAAAAAAATATTCTCTGGTTCTTTATCAAGTGTTTTCACAAACATCAAATATGGTGTAAACACTGTAACTTGTAGTTATATTTTCACACCAACATGTACAACATTTTTGCTTAGAGCAATCGAAAACCATAAGAGAGGTTTGCAAGGAATTAGCTTGTTTTATTTGTGACACCTGTGAAAAGTAGTCAGTCAGTCAAACCACTTTATTCGGTTAATAAAAACCATAAAAGTCCAACACATACAACATATACACATCACAGTAAAAACATCTAAAATACAAATCATCAATAAATGTGGGCGACCAAAAAAAACTTACAAAGTCAGAGTTCATTGATACACATAAAAACCCAAAATGCCAAGTAGTACAAGAATAGTAATAAATAACTCAGTTAAAAATTAAAAAACAATCCAGAGTTAAATATGCCAAAGTAAAAATGGTAATCATTTGATCATAGTGGGTACTCCTAAAACTCTTGTCAGGAGAAACCATTTTCCCCTGAGCCTAGTGGCAGCCACTAAGGGCTGGATGTAGGTAATCATGAAATACTGATTCCTTAATACTGAATTTTACTGATTCGGTATTAAGGAATCGGAATCTCCGATGTATGTAAAGATTCGTTAAAAATGACCAAATCAGTATTAATCAGTAAAAAATAGCGATTCGGAATGGATCGGTAAAAAAAAATACCAAAACCCCAATCCTGAATCGGTGTATACTGATTCAGTAATTAAAAAAATTGGAAATTGTGGAATCAGGCAATCCTGTGCATCTCAATTACCTCCCAAACAGGAAGTGGCCACACCCAGGCAGCTGCACTGAACCTGAAGCTGACTGTGAGGCAGGTAGCTGAGCAGAGGAGCCAGGAGCAACACAGCCTCATTTTGCAAAAAAAAAAACTATAACAATGGCAAACCAGGAGAGAGAGAAGAAGGGAGCTGAAAGGAAAAGAAAGCAGAAGTTCAGCGAGAGGGAGCTGGAGGTCCTCATCGAAGCATCACCAAGGATCATGAGAAGTTGTTCAACAAGCAGTCCCTGCATGTGCCGGAATCGCAGAAGAGACAGATCTGGCTTGCTATTCAGAGCAAGATCAATGCCATTGGCGTCACCCAGCGTTTCATAGAGCATATTAAAAAAAGATTGTATGACCTGAGGAAGACTGCGAAGGCGAGTATGGCAGAGAGGCAGAAGCAGGCCAGAAAAACTAGTGGAGGGAGGAGCAGAGCACCTGCACCAACAGCCCTGGAGCTCATGGTTGAGTCCACCCTCTAGCCGGAGAGTGTGAGTGGCATTGGCGATGCAGACAGCTCAGCCAGAACTGCCACCAAACAAGGCAAGATGCATGCCCAGCATGCTGTGCACCCCCCTCCCCAACCCCAATCCCCAGAGAAGCATAGGGACTCCCACTCCAGTCCATGTTTTACTCATAACCTGCAACGCATTATGCGAGATGTAGTCAGAAGTAACACATGTTCAGAACAGTCAGTCTAGCAAACACAAAGGCATGTGACAGCAATCAGCAAGCAGAGGACTGTCAGTGTGATTGGCAGGCACAATGTTTATTACAATGCAAATGCTGCCAGATAAGTGAGCATATCTACATTCTGTCTTTACAGGCAAGACATCTTGCAGTGCAGCAGAGGGGAGCAGAGGTAAGGCTCCCAGGCCAGAGGGGAGACAACAGGAGGAGGACCAGTCGCCTGCAGGGCACACAACCCCACCACCACCACCACCACCAACGCCACCACCATCACCACAGCTTTAGACAACGCCACCATCACCACCATCACCATGACCACTGCCACGATCAACGCCACCACCACCGTCAGGCAGGAGGCATGCCGTGGCCACCCTCCAGCAGATGGAGGAGTCTGAGGAGGACAGCACAGGGGCCCAACAGTCAACAGTGCCTGAGGATAGTAACAGGGCAAGATCCTTGTTCCCATCAGAGCGTGCCCACACATCCTCCAGACACTGCAGGGCAAGGGCAGCCAGCCCTCACATCCAGGGCAAAGATGACAGTGTGTTCACTGGGCTTGAAGGCAACATGCTGAAGGTCCAGCACCTGTAAGGGAGAGCGATTAGGTCAGTGCAGCAAGATGGCACACCTGAATGCTCACATGCATCGCATGGAAAAGGGAATCAGTGCCATTAACACCACCATGGCTGAGGGCATGAGTGACGTGGCGTCGGCTGTGAGGCAGCTCTGCAGCAATTTGGAGGAGGACCGCCTGTCTAGGCGCAGGGAGAGGCAGAGACTGGATGCTTACACCAAGGTGGTGAACCACCTGACCACTGCTACCTCTCTCATGTGCAGACGCTCAATAGCCATGCAGGAGGAGATGGCACACTGTAGTCGGGATGTGGCTAGGGGGATGTTCAAAGTGACTGAACTGCTGCAAACAGGCAAGGTGGCCACTATAGCAGATGGGGGAGAAGTAAAGAGGCTACTAGCCGTAGTTGCATTACGCCCTCTCCCACCGAGACCAGGAGGTGCAGCGAACGCCACAGCGCTGGCCCTGGACAAACTGGCAGTGCAGACAGTGGGGCAAAGAAACCTGGCAGTGCAGAGCGTGGGCACAAGAAATAGAGTCAGACATTATATGGTTGTATAGAAATGGGTGATGTAACCCATGGGTGTATGGACACTGGTTCTGATCTTGGTGGTGTGCACTGTTCATTAAACACCATCACTCAAATACAGTAACTGGCTATGTCTCCTTACTCACTCAGAAATAGTTGTGTGTTATCTCAGCCCGTCTGTGTCTCCCATCCGGTGCTGCTGCCACACCAGCTGCGCTGTGCTCTGGCTGTCGAATGTCCTCGTCCTCAGAGTCAGTTAGTTCCACTGCTGTTCCTTTCTTTGTGGCAAGGTTATGCAGCATTGCACATGTTGCTGTTTTATTGCAGCAGATGATGGGGCGGTACTGACGTGCAATCTTTGAAAAATGGGGGACCCCTACATATACTAAGTTTGCTAGTCGTAGGGAACAATGAACAGATAGGGAAAAAGAGAGAAACCTCTCTACAGCAAACAACTGTTTAACAATTGCCCTTTAAATGATCAGTTTTCAAAAATATCAAAGCGACTTTCTATGATTAAGGAACAGATCACAACCATATTAAAAGTTCAAAGAACTTTGTGTTCATTTTATTTTATATATTCTTTTTTTTGTATATATATATATATATATAAATACATTAGATCATTTTTTCATACTGTTTGTTATATTTTACAATCATTGATATATTACAACAAATACATATGAATACATGACAAATACATAAAAAATGAAAAAGTGAAACAACAAAGGAAATATTTTGGTCGATGTAATACTGAGGTAGGCAAAGCGGTGGAATAGAGCACTACGTGCACCTCCACTTTTGTTGAGGCAATGGAACCTGCTTTTAGTAGTTCAAAAGTGCGCTCCACAAAGTTGCGCGAGCTTTTATGTGCCACATTGTATCTCCTCTCCCTTGGGGTGGATGGGTTGAGGTATGGAGTTAGTATGAATGACCGGATGGCATATGCGCTTTCACCTAAATGGGAAAGGAAGTGCCATTAATTTGGGCCACCAATACGTTAATCCTAGGTATACATCAGGGTGTGTCACATTGATTTACCTAGATGGTATCCTTCTCCGAATTCACCAGCAGCCAGACATGTATAGATCCCACTGTTCCTTAATATGTAGGAGTCGTGGCTACTCCCTGGGAATTTGGCCACAATGTCAGTAATGATGAAGTCTGCATCACATATCACCTGCACTTTGATGGAGTGAGTGGAATTGCGGTTGCGGTATATGTATTCTGTATCTGCAGGTGGGCAGATTGATATGCGGGTCCCATCGATGCAGCCTATTACATGTGGGAACTGTTCCTTTTGGTAGAAATCCAGCCTGGTCTTCTGCAGCTCCACCTGTGTGCTGGAGAAGTTTATGTGGTGATGCATTCTCTGCATCATGGCGTCCAGAAAGGAGTTGAAGAAACAGGACAGGCAGCTCTGTGACACACCACCTGCTGCGGCTATCACACCCTGGTAACTTCCTGATGCCAGGAGATGCAGGCAACATAGTACCTGTACATGGGTGGGTATTGCTTGCGCTCTTGGTGTCTGATGCTCCAGGTATGCTTGCAGGTGCCGTATCAGGTCAAGGATGGTGTGTTGGTGTAATCTGTACCTGTCATTGATTTCTGGCTCAGTCATTTGGAACAGTGTGACACGCAGTCTGTACAGACGCTCTTCCTGTCTCCAAACCCTTTGTCCTGCTGCTCGCAAACGGAGCCACCTTGCTATGAGGATGAGGGCCGCCACTGTGTTCATACTGTTGCATTTTGGGGCTGTTTTTATGCACTGCACCTGATTACCACCTGCTCTGGGTCAGTGGTAATTACCGATTCTTAAATACCGAATTTGGACAAATTTGGTAATACCGAATTTTGGTACATCGCATTACCGAATTTTTACAGATTCTTTGTTTACCGAATCGGTATTTTGAGGTTTCGGTGTGAACCGATCGGTAAATAAGGAACCGGTAACTGATTTCCCTTTAATTTACCAATTCGTTATTACCAATGGCATTCGGTAATACCTACATCGCACAGGGCTAAATACTGCTCGGTAATGCTGAAATTTAACGAATTTCGGCTTTACCGACCGGTATTTAGCCACCTACATCTAGCTATAGGTAACTAGCAATATTAAATATCTCCCATGGGTCATTCAACATCTAGATATAAAGTAAGGTGTAACCTGAGTAAAACCTTTCCCTCTCAGAATTGGGAGTCTAAACCTCCTACGAATATCACTATAATGATCACAAAACATTATAAAGTGCATAGTGTCTTGAGATGAAAAGTTGTCACATGTGCAGTGGCCTAAATCACATGCCCTACTCTAACCTTGTATATCGACTAAAAGAAAACAAATCAAATTAAAATTAAACCTGGTTAAAAGGAGGCAATGGAAGGGCTTAGTGACGGTGGTCATGTAAGATTCAATCTTGGGAGACGTTTTTAGCAAGAAATTGGCTTTTACTGAGGGTTTCATTATCCCATTTGCTTCTCTCTCAACCAATATTAGATTAAAAATATGTGTTTTAACCCACACCATATCCTCTTTTCCTATTTTATCTGGGGAGTCAAATAGATCTGGGAGCCCTAGTTTAAATAATGTTTGCTTAACATAGTGTAGCAAGGAGATACAACTAACTCGCTCCATAGAGACACAGTCCCTAATGATCTCATGATTCAAAGGTAATTCTGGTTGCGCCAGGTCTTAAGCCAACAAACCACCGGAGCCAACCTTAACCAATCAGATAAATAGCTAACACCTAACTCTTGATGTATTACAAAAGTAGAGGTAGATTGGGGGACAAACAAAAGAGTGCGTATACACTTATTTTCAACTATCTGTAACCCCTCCGCAGTCTTATAGCACCAGATGGCAGATCCATACATTGCAATGGCTATGCATTTAGACCTATAGATGTTGAGCATGTCTGCAATTGGCCTGGCCCCCAATCGCTGTGAAAAACCATTAACAGCAGCCGGGACCTTGCCATCACATTTTTTTTTCTTACTATTGGGGGACCCACGAGCCCCTTTCGTTGAATAGTACTCCCAGGTAGGTGAAAAAGGTCACTCTAGGCAACTCTGCACCTTCACAATGGAAAGAATTTTGACTTACTTGGCCTCTGACCCATAGTCATTATATGTGATTTGGCTATGTTGACTACTAGGTCCAGTGATTTAAAAAAGGCCCCCAAAGGAGTCCAGAAGCCTCTGAAGCCCTACAGCTGTATAGGCCAGTAATACAGCATCATCCGCCTCTAGAAGCACAAGGATAACCCTGTGTCCTACTCACAGAATACCTAAGTTGGCAGAATCTAAAAATGTTCCTAAGTTATTTATATATAGGGTAAAAAGCAGTTGCGCAAAAATGCAGCCCTGACGGATGCTTCTTCCGGACCTAAAGTGCTTTGTGCAATTACCTTTTTGGTTGACTCGCACCCTTGCAGAGAGATACCTATGTAAGTCAGCCATGAAGTGACTTAACATTGATCTATTCCCATCTCTTTCAGAATGGATCATAGCTTTGATCTATTTTCCAGGTTGAAAGCAGAGGAAAGGTCAATAAAGGCCAGCTGTAGTGTCCTTGCTCTGGCCAACTTGTGTTTCCCTGCTAATATGCGTTAGTTTAAGCACTGATTCAATGTGGACCTGTTTATCGTCTGAAACCATATTGGAGGTTTGTTAAAACACTGTTCTCATCCAGCCAATCCATTGGCCTAGTTAAAATCACTCTCCCCAAAATTTTTACAGCAGAGTCAATTAAAGATATCAGCCTATACCAGTGTGGGTCTCCTCTGTGGCCTTTTTTAAAAACTGGAATAGTAATGGAAGAAGCCCACGATGTGGTAAAACCCTGTTGACATGACACAATATAGACATTTGTCAAAATGTTGGCCCAGAAAGTTGAATATTGTTTATATAAGTCGTCCGGGACACCGTCCAGGCCTGGGGACGAATTACTGGTCATTTGCTTAATAGCCAGTTCTACTTTGTCCACACTAAAGACCACTTATGGGGAGTTTCTTATATGATCTGAACTAGCAGGGGAGTGCAAGATAGCAGTGGCCTCGTATATAGATTAAAAAGGAGAGAGCCAGTGTGCCTCTGTGATGTTACATTCTAACAGGGCATTCTCGATTCCAGAAAAAAAGGGTTTATGATATCATGATAGCCCAAAATCTAGAGCTATCCTTTAGGACCTGTACTGATAATAATTCATTCCATGCATCCTCTTTGATTTCATTTTTTCGGGTATTTAGGGCAGCTGCATACCGCTTTCTGAGCAAGGCTATATAAACCCTATCTCATGGGATCTGTTTAAGTGCAACTACCAACTTACGGTGTGCTTCAGAACAATTACTATCAAACCAGCCCTCGCTGAGATATTTTCGGTTCCTAGTGGGCAAGGGGTATACAGCGGTTAGCACGCATTTTTTACAACGCGGTGCTGTTACCACGCTACTTTTACCACGCAAGTCGTTACAACGACTTGCGCTGGAGGGCGTTCCAGGATAGTAAATAATTTAATTTACTATCCAACTCCTTCCGTAGAGTCCACGGGGACTGGAGTTGGAATAGTAAATTAAAAAATTTAGTAAATCAGTAAATGAAAAAATGTACTATCCAGCGCCCCTCCACGCAAGTCGTTGTAACGACTTGCGTGGTAAAAGTAGCGTTGTAACGGTACGCATTGTAAAAGTACGCGTGGTACCGTCATATATCCGGGCAAGGAGAGGCTTAACTCTATGTGTGTGCAAATGCCTTCAAAGGCGTTGAGTACCCTAGCCCCCTGTTTAGATTTATCAAGGCAGGTGGTGAACTGTTCGTAAACATTTTCGCAGACTCCTTAAAGAAAAGATCCGGGATTACTTTGTCCCATTTTAATCTCTGTCCCAGGTCAGATGGTTTTAGACAGATATCGGTACGTTGCTTTAACTGCTTGCCCTTTAGGTCGCAGCCACAACCCAGCACTAGAAGGACTGGGTTGTGGTCACTAAAATTGGACCACCTAGCATTATAAAACATTACAAAAGATTGCAAAGCGGAGAAGGTGAATATATAATCTATGATAGTATCCCACCCTCATGCTTTAAAGGTGGAGATCCTTGCCCCTATGACATTAGAGCTAGGTTTGATAAGGTCTACAACAGCCAAAAGATCCTCCAGACATTCGCCTTGCTATGTGGGCTCAAAATGAGGAATGGGAGAGTTAGTCGGCCCTAAAACATTGTCAATCTGACAATTCATGTCACGTGAGTGAATGTTAAAATTGCCCATAATTATAATAGAATAATAAGTTGTTTGCTTCAATCCCTACTCATCTAAAAACATTTCAAAATACATAAATGTTCATTTAAAAAGCGATTCTCAACGAATTATAAAAATTAATAAACAACATTTTGGATGAGTTGCTTATCATAAATTCAATTGACAGAGAGTTATGAGAACCAAAATCCACCCTACTATGGGTTCCTGACAATTTAAGTAAGATTAACATTAGGAGACCCCCTTTTCCTCGGCCTTATGAGGTAGGTCATGTGGGCACACCATGGGATTTGAATCCATCCACCCAAAAATTGTTCTCCATGTCCCAGGTGTCCTGTAAACTAACTATGTCATATTCTTTTATATAATCAAGCCAACTGGGATCATCTTTTTTGTTTCTGAAACCCGCTTTATTCCAGCTAATAATCCTACAGTTAGAGTAATCATTCTCACTAGTCCTCTGTCCACTAACAATATCACTAGTGGGGCTCCAATGACTAGGAGGCTGCTCAAGTCAGTCGTTTTCATCTAGGAGAGATAATGACAAAAATCTATTTTGGCAAGCTAAGTTGTTTTCACAGAAAGGGGGGTTGGGAGCACACTGCCTCACAGTCCCAGCACAGTTCGCCCCTTTGCATCCTGGTAAATGCAGTAGATAGTTCAAAATTACTTCAAAATTAGCTGGAGTTTTTCACCAAAGTTGGTGCAGACATTGCTGTATATCTCTAGACACGTGTTTCCGGGTTGAGCCTGTCTTCAGTAGAGAGCAGCAGTATTAGGGAGCAGAGAAAAATCATCTGGGGTTGCTGGAAATGCTGCCAAGTTCCTCTAAGGTCACAGTACCACTCACAGGCACACAGGTGCATCTCCAAAGCTCGTCAGCTTGCTGGCTCAAAGGTGCCTTTTAAACAGAAAGGCGGTTGGGAGCACACTACCTCACAGTCCCAGCACAGTTCGCCCCTTTGCATCCTGGTAAATGCAGTACATAGTTCAATCTTACTTCTAAATTAGAAGGAGTTTTTCACCAAAGTTGGTGCAGACATTGCTGTATATCTCTAGATATGTGTTTCTGGGTTGAGCCCATCTTCAGTAGAGAGCAGCAGTATTAGAGAGCAAAGAAAAATCATCTGGGGTTGCTGGAAATGCTGCCAAGTTCCTCTCAGGTCACAGTACCACTCACAGGCACATAGATGCATCTCCAAAGCTCGTCAGCTTCCAGGCTCAAGGGAGCCTTTTAAACAGAAAGGGGGTTGGGAGCACACTGCCTCACAGTCCCAGCACAGTTCGCCCCTTTGCATCCTAGTACATGCAGTACATAGTTCAAACTCACTTCAAAATTTGCTGGAGTTTTTCACCAAAGTTGGTGCAGACATTGCTGTATATCTCTAATCACATGTTTCTGGGTTGGGCCCATCTTCAGTAGAGAGCAGCAGTATTAGAGAGAAATGAAAAATCATCTGGGGTTGCTGGAAATGCTGCCAAGTTCCTCTATGGTCACAGAACCACTCACAGGCACACAGGTGCATCTCCAAAGCTCATCAGCTTGCTGGCTCAAGGGAGCCTTTTAAACAGAAAAGGGGTTGGGAGCACACTGCCTCACATTCCCAGCACAGTTCGCCACTTTGCATCCTGGTAAATGCAGTACATAGTTCAAACTTACTTCAAAATTAGCTGGAGTTTTTCAACAAAGTTGGTGCAGACATTGGGACAGTGAGGCAGTGTGCTCTGAACCCCCATTCTGTTCAAAAGGCTCCCCTGACCCAGCAAGCTGACGAGCTTTGGAGTTGCACCTGTGTGCCTGTGAGTGGTACTGTGACCTGAGAGAAACTTGGCAGCATTTCAAGCAACCCCAGATGATTTGTTTTTGCTCTCTAATACTGCTGCTCTCTACTGAAGACGGGCTAAACCCAGAAACACGTGTCTAGAGATATACAGCAATGTCTGCACCAACTTTGGTGAAAAACTCCAGCTAATTTTGAAATAAGTTTGAACTATGTACTGCATTTACCAGGATGCAAATGGGCGAACTGTGCTGGGACTGTGAGGAAGTGTGCTCCCAACCCCCTTTCTGTTTAAAAGGCTCCCTTGAGCCAGCAAGCTGACAAGCTTTGGAGATGCACCTTTGTGCCTGTGAGTGGTACTGCGACCTGAGAGAAACTTGGCAGCATTTCCAGCAACCCCAGATGATTTTCCTTTGCTCTCTAATACTGCTGCTCTCTACTGAAGATGGGCTCAACCCAGAAACACGTTTCTAGAGATATACAGCATTATTTGCACCAACTTTGGTGAAAAACTCCAGCTAATTTTGAAGTAAGTTTGAACTGTGTACTGCATTTACCAGGATGCAAAGGGGCGAACTGTGCTGGGACTGTGGGGCAGTGTGCTCCCAACCCCCATTCTTTTGAAAAGGCTCCCTTTAGCCCGCAAGCTGACAAGCTTTGGAGATGCACCTGTGTGCCTGTGAGTGGTACTGTGACCTGAGAGAAACTTGGCAGCATTTCCAGCAACCCCAGATGATTTTTCTTTGCTCTCTAATACTGCTGCTCTCTACTGAAGATGGGCTCAACCCAAAAACACGTGTCTAGAGATATACAGCAATGTCTGCACCAACTTTGGTAAAACACTCCAGCTAATTTTGAAGTAATTTTGAACTGTGCACTGCATTTACCAGGATGCAAAGGGGCGAACTGAGCTGGGACTGTGGGGCAATATGCTCCCAACCCCCATTCTGTTTAAAAGGCTCCCTTGAGACAGCAAGCTGACAAGCTTTGGAGATGCACCTGTGTGCCTGTGAGTGGTACTGTAACCTGAGAGAAACTTGGCAGCATTTCCAGCAACCCCAGATGATTTTTCTTTGCTCTCTAATACTGCTGCTCTCTACTGAAGACTGGCTGAACCCAGAAACACATGTCTAGAGATATACAGCAATGTCTGCACCAACTTTGGTGAAAAACTCCAGCAAATTTTGATGTAAGTTTAAACTGTGTACTCCATTTACCAAGTTGCAAAGAGGTGAACTGTGCTGGGACTGTGAGGCAGTGTGCTCCCAAACTCCATTTTGTTTAAAAGGCTCCCTTGAGCCAGCAAGCTGACGAGCTGTGGAGATGCACCTGTGTGCCTGTGAGTGGCACTGTGACCTGAGAGAAACTTGGCAGCATTTCCAGCAACCCCAGATAATTTTTCTTTGCTCTCTAATACTGCTGCTCACTACTGAAGACAGGCTCAACCCAGAAACACATGTCTATAGATATACAGCAATGTCTGCACCAACTTTGGTGAAAAACTCCAGCTAATTTTGAAGTAAGTTTGAACTTTGTACTGCATTTACCAGAATACAAATTGGCAAACTGCGCAGGGACTGTGAGGCAGTGTGCTCCCAACCCCCATTCTGTTTAAAAGGCTCCCTTGAGCCAGCAAGCTGACGAGCTTTGGAGATGCACCTGTATGCCTGTGATTAGTACTGTGACCTGAGAGAAACTTGGCAGCATTTCCAGCAAACCCCGATGATTTTTCTTTGCTCTCTAATACTGCTGCTCTCTACTGAAGACGGGCTCATCCCCAGAAACACGTGTCTAGAGATATACAGCAATGTCTGCACCAACTTTGATGAAAAACTCCAGCTAATTTGGAATTAAGTTTGAACCTTGTACTGCATTTACAAGGATGCAAAGGGGGGAACAGTGCTGGGACTGTGAGGCAGTGTGCTCCCAACCCCCATTAAGTTTTTTCACCTTCTACCATCTCGGTGGACTTAGTATGCAGTTTAGGTGGGATCGATGGCCTGTCGACGAACGTATCAGGCAATTGGGCACTAGGTCTTGGTCGAGGAGAATGATGCCCCTGTCTATCTACTTTGGCCCAACCCCTCATCCCCGGTGAGTTCTTCCGAATATCTGTACCCCCTCAGGTGGTGGATATAAAAAGCCCAGGTTTAGGGCCCTAACGCCCCCTCACCTTCCTTGGAGCCTTCCTGAAATTGTTGTGCCGCTATGTCTGCAGAATCAAAGTTGACAACAATACAGTTGCCTACTACCTGTTTAAGCCTATGGCCGACCCAACCCACTCTCCTGGTCATTATAATGTGGGGGGAAATCCTAGCCCTGCTGTTAGAATGTTGATCACACCAATGTTTAGTTTTATGTAGCAATTCGGTGGTGGATTTCAGACAGTGCTCTCCAACCTGTAAGGATAGCAACTAGGGGTGTAGATTCTGGTGCCACATTGAGGCTACAGCTATTTGTCACCCTATTGGCCTCTTGATGGCCATGAGTCCTGACCTGAGGCGGTGGCTCATAGTTGAACACAGGCCTTGGGAGCAACTCAATATGATTAGGGTTAATGCCCACTGTATGCCTCCCAGAGGTTGCAGCTAAATTGGTTGTGGGAATAGATTCCAGGCTAAACATGATGCAAGTTTTATTCACAGATCCCTCCTCCCCTTTATTTCCTATGGATTGTATTGTTATCTGGGAGGGTTCATGATTGGTAAAAGGCGAAAAGTTGTTTTTTAAGCCTCCTAACTGGGTTTCGAGGCACTCTAGTTTCCCCTTTAAAACCTCTACTAGAGTGTTAAATGAGTATATGATGTCTTTAACAATAGTCGATAGTACGAACTCCAGCTGTGGGATAAAGCGATCCTCCAACACTTTCTGAACAGCTGATTGAACGAGTGAATCCATATTACCTGCATGATTAACAGGTACATCAGCCGGAAAACGTCTGTGCTTGGTAGATCTCTTTTTACCCTTTATTGTTCCTGGATATGGCAGTTGGACCTTCTGTAGAGGTGCATCCATGCTCACAGTCTCTTCTCTTGACACTCCCTCTGTACCCCGTTGCACTCTATCACTATCTGAGGAGTCCTACCCCTTATTCCCTACTCACTATCTGGGGCTCCTGACTCAGTGGGAACAGAGTTTTGAGAGGAGACAGCTGGTAGGGTTTTGACCATGGACAGTCAGCGTTCAATCCCAATTAAAACCCGGCATTTTGAATTTCCTTGTTTAATGCGCCCACTGCGGAGGTCAAATAAGATATTATGGAGGATGAGTTCCTGGGTACCTTTGTAGTGTAGTTCCTATATTCCCAATAGGCTCTGCGCATTGGAATAATAAATACTATAGATTAGACGTAGGACTGAGGTCGACTGGGTCTCTATCGAATATATTACTTAATTGTGAGTGCCAGCTAGCTCAGAGGTCACTAGAAACGTTGCCGAATGAACAAGAAGGGATTTGTTTCTGACAACCGCATAAACATGACAACTTTGTTTCCCAAGAATATGAAATGTATCTCTAGAGTCGCTGCAACAATAGATAGATATTTCACTCAGTCAATCATGCATGCTTCGTTTAACCAGAGGTGCACAGAAATAGAGAGACGGGCATTTTCAATAAAAGTATTTATTGAACAGTCTTCTTTCTCATGCAGAGGAAATGAACTGCTACAATCGTAATACTGGTTGCAAAGTACAATGCGTACAGTACGAAGAGTATTATAAAATAATACTGTAAAAGCATGATATGGTTTTTAAGCTATATAAAATAACATAGAATACATACATTAATAAATAAAAACTAAAAGTACTCAACTGGTGCTTCTAAAATACGCCTACCCCGGTGTACCTAACCTAGGTCTAGTACAAGGGAAGAAGTAAGTGAGGTGTTGCTTAGTTTCAGTATTCTTTTGCCAAGAACCTATCCAAGAATTCTCTAAGGGTCTAATCAGCTCCGTACCTTAGTTTAGACTAAAGGAGGTCTGGTATCTCTCTCTCAGGACTCGATTTCCCAACAAACCCACAAGGGTAGCTTGGAAACAGTGGAGCTGGATTTCTCGGCAAGAAAAAGACAGCGTCTCTCTCAGTGCTTCTGCTGGAGGGTCGGCTTCCTTCGGCACTTGCTTCGGTGAGCTGTGTCGTGTAGGTAGATAGTCAAACTGCTCCAAACCACTGTGTGTTTGCCTGGGCAAGTGTGGGCATATTTATACCTTGAAAAAGCTGAGTTTGACGTAAAGTTGAACATAACAACGTCATCAAAGACTCAGTTCTTTGAACACTCCATGAGTTCTTGGCTAAATCAATATTCAAGTAAGGGGACGTCGCTGACTGCTGAAGGCGGGTTTTTCCAAGAAATGGTTGTGGATTTTCGGAACTAGTGGAAGTAGCCTTGCCGTATTTGGACTGCATAGGCTAAGTCTAAATATGGTTATGATTTCTATGCCTATATAAGGATAGGGTGATTTATACCTATGTATGGGCATGAATCGGGAAAATTACACTAGGGTCCTAAATTCATATACAATACCCACTCCACTTTATTATGTTTACATTACTAAATTATAAGCACTAAAACATATCTAAAGCATTTGTTTACAATCCAACCCAAAATACAAAAAATTAATTTCAACGTGGTTGCTCACGTAAAATGAGTATTTGTACAGTACCCTTATAAAAGGAATTATATCATCCTAAGCATATAGTATGATATTAGCAATGCTAACTAAATGAATCATGAGTTTATATTTCTATGAAATGGCTCTAGGTTTACAGAAGAAAAAGATCGAGACCATTCCATTGCAGAATATATAGACTGTTGTTGTTTTTGAGGACAAGGTCAAATATTGTCTCTAGGAAGTGTTCGAGAAAGAATTTCCTGTTCGCTAAGAATAGTTCTACTTTAAGCAGATTACTTTGTGCCAAAAAGAGTGCAATTTTGGAAAAAGTCAGATCAAAATATTAGAAAAAACAGAGTTCCAAAGTTAGAAGCTTTGTTTTTGAAAAACGAAGGCTGAATTCAGAGATCATGGAACGCCGGGTGCAGATTTCAAAAGTTATTCTCGGTGTCAGGAGAAAACATCAAATCGTCTAGGTTGGCAAAGAAATCGTCTACCACAGTAGGTGAAAGTGGAACTACTTCATTAAGTAGATCAATTGTGCACAGATGAGAAGCATCGCTGTCAGCGTCATTCGCATTAGCAATGTTCACAGTAGATGGTACCTGTGTGCCTGTTGTTCCATGTACCTCACCATTAGCTGAAAATGCCGGTGAGATCTCAAGGAATGCCGTCATCAGGATTGGCAGCCGTTGGGGCAACACGATGCATGAGCCGTTACCGGACCTAGCAAAGCGTCAATATCTGTTGGCAGTGCTGATGGAAGTGTAAGACAAAAGTCCAACATGCATTCCTCTCCGCAAAGCAGGCATCGTAGAACAGGTAAGATGCAATCTTGCCAGATTGGTCTGAATGAAAGAAACCATGTGGTATTCAGATCTCTTAAACGAGCCAAGCCAAGAATCTGTGTAATTCTGTCACTATATCACATGGCTAGGAGAGCATTTTCCATGGTAGTCTGGGTATCGCTGGTGACTGGATTTGGCATATCGGAGCAGAAGAACAAAAATAGAATTCCTGCTACGGTCCCAAAATAAGAGGCAGGCCGCCGAACACAGAGTGCACGAAATTTGGAAAAATGCCTAGGACTGCTTCAAAGGGTGCTAACAGTCCCGAAAAAACTGCCTTAAATACATGTACAATACCACTGGTATCAGACATGTTTAAGATACGACCTAACATTTCTGCAAAATGTATTGGACAGTTTGTTGATAATAGGGCATGTATCTCTGCAGATGTCCAATCAACTTGCCGCTCATACGTTTCCCTGGACGAGGTCAGTGGCACAGTTGTTTGCAAAAGAATGGCTTTCATTCAGCTTATAGTATCAATTAGTATAGAAGAGATATTCAGTGAAGGCCATAACAGCGACTCCCCGTCTGTCTTGCTTTTAGGAAACAATACTTGCATACAAAAGGTGACCCTGGCTGACACACTAACTAGATAGGCTATGCCTAGCATCATTCCAAAACAGCTGCGATCACTCAACATTATGTAGCTACCATTGGATAGCTGCCTAAAAACTGGGTCTATCACTGCTGCTGGAGAACCGTGCAGGTGGCAAGAAAGGTTATTTGAAGTACCCTCGCAGGCTCCGTCTAAATTAATACCTTGACACAAAGTGTACTGCTTAGCGAGTTCTTACAATTTTTCCCACTAAGAAATACATCCTTTCCCCCACTCCAACATTTGTGTGTGTATGGTAAATTCCAGGTTGACTTAATGTTTTCTTTACCCAACCTTTCATACAGGCCCGCTGTTATGTGTTTTAAGCAATACTGAAATTGGAAAATTGTCACTGGTATCGTGATGGTGCCTTGTATTATCCATTCCACAATTAGTTTCTCAGAAACAGTTAATAGTAATCTTTCCAGTTTTTTTATGCTCAGCACCGTATAGTCTGCTCCTCCTTGTGCCAAAGAGATTTGTTTATCTGTAAGGTTAAATACAGAAAACAACAACATGGTGTTGATTAGACGCCATGGCACGTAGCCTGAACGGAGATTTTGTAATGTCCAGCCTAGCAGCATTATAGAACGTAATTGAGACTGGCCATGTTGTAACTTTAGCAAGTCCTGCTCTATTATGTCGATGGCAGAGGATACAATGCTGTCCAAAGAATGCAGCCAGATTGTAATGCTACTTTATTGTGCATGATTAATTAAAACCTTTACAATGTAAATCAAAGAGAATTCATTAAAACATAGGTCAAATTTAAGCGTGTTAAAATAAAGGTTCTGTCCTTGAGACAAAAAACAAGAATCCATGGTGAGATAGCAGCAGCAAAATTAGAAGAAGCTTTACATCATGTTAGACAGCCTATTTATCCTAAAATGTAAACAAAACAAACAAAAAATAAAAGTAAAAGATTAAGAAATAGGGGCCAGATGTAGGTATCCAAATACTGGTCGGAAATGGCCAAAAATACTGATTTTCGGCCGTTTCCGACAGGTATTTAGGTATTGAGATGTAGGGGCGTGTTAAATTACAGAATCGGTAATTTTACCGAATTTGTAATTTGCCGATTCAGTAAAATACCGAATTAGTAAAATTACCGATTCTGTAATTCAACATGTAGGTAGCACTGTAATCAGTGCTACAAGGGTTTAAGAATTCGTTATTTACCACCAACTAGAAGTTGGTGGTAAATAATGAAAGCCCTTCAAAAAGCATTTTTTTTTGCTTTAAAAAACGTGCCATGTTGCAGACATACATGCCCTAAGGGCATGTATGTCAGCAACATGTGCACCCATGCACAATTGAGGGGTGCAACAGGGTGTCTAAGTGACACCCTGTCCCCCTTGCAAATTCGGTAATTTTACCGAATCCGTATTTACCGATTCGGTAATTGGCATTGATTCCTACGGGCCTCAAGGCCCATAGGAATCAATGGCAATTACCGCATCGGTAAATATCGATTCGGTAATTACCGAATCATTCCGATTCGGTAATTTCAAAAGTGAAATTACCTACATCCCATTTACCTACTCTTAAATACCGAATCGGTATGATTCGGTATTTAAGAGTAGGTAAATCGAGATTACCTACATCTGGCCCTAGATTCTTCCTCGCTGTCTGATATGGGTAGATAAAAAGATGATCAGGTGCAAAAAAGAATAACTAATTTATGATAACAGTACGGGGAACCCTATTACCTAATCAGTTCTAGACAGTGTAAGGGAGGGCCCTTGTAATCTATGATAACCCCCAGATATCGATATAAGCAGACCTTTTCTAGCTTACTGGATGACAAGAGCCAGTTTCGTGTTGTTTTGTTTTTTGAAAGGTTAATACACATAACTTTTGATTCATCACGATTGATGGTGAGCCTGTTAGCAGTGGGGTAACTTGAAGTGATGTCCAACAGCCGCTGAAGGCCAACCGGGGTTCGACTGATGAGTAACAGGTCATCTGCGTAGAAAAAATTTGAGATCTTTGAGCCCCCTAGCTTTGGAGCGTGCGAGTTGCGTTCATTTAGTAGTATAGATAGTTCTCCCATAAAAAGATTAAAAAGTATTGGGGCAAGTACACAGCCCTGTTTTACCCCTGTATGTGTCGGAATCTTTTTTGTTAAAAAGTCACCTGTGCCAAGCCTAACTTGCACCCATGTCTCGCTGTGTAGGAGAATTAATTGGTTCAGCAGCAAGGGGGGAATGTTCAACTTGTGTAGCTTTTCCCACAAATGGTTTCTGTCCACATGATCGAAAGCAGAGCTATAATCGATATAGCACAAGTAAAGTGGCTGGTTCGCTTCTTGGGCTGCATCAATTAATAAAGAAAGAT
Organism: Lissotriton vulgaris; assembly: GCF_964263255.1. Lineage (NCBI taxonomy): Eukaryota > Metazoa > Chordata > Amphibia > Caudata > Salamandridae > Lissotriton > Lissotriton vulgaris. The sequence goes on from NC_141694.1 coordinate 556,898,924, forward strand.
CTAAGATATTAGAGGTAGTTCCCATATATTTCCAAAAACCTTTTTGGTTGTATGGGATTGCTGAAACTTCGGTTGCCCAGGCTGACAGTTCCTCTAGAAGCAGACCTGTGAAGTATTTAGCTTTGTTATCGAGCAGAGACACTAGCCGATAATTTTTTGGTTTGCTTTTGTCTCCCTTTTTGAAGATGGGGAAAATGATGGCTCCCCTCCATGAAGTCGGGATTGATGATGTCTGCAAAATCTTGACGAACATTGGTCTGAGGGCAGCTGCCCAAAAATCGGGATCTTCTTTGAACAATATGGGGGGGATCCCGTTTGATCCCAGGGCCCCCTCACGCCTTCCCTTTGATATTCGATTACAGATCGATGCACACTTAATTTCAATTGTCTGGTCTTGCTGCTGGGGCTCGTAATGGTCACAGCTGAGTGTTAAACGTTCCTCGGTGTATTTTGTGAATTTGGGCGTTCCTTGGGTGTTAATATCAGTACCCTTGAAGTGAGTGCTAAGAAAGGTTATCTAATCTTCTTCAGGGAAAAAAGGGATTAATGCCTTGACTCCTCCCCGTAGACAAATTGTTGATTTTTCTCCAAAATTGAGCGCTGTTGCTTGATTAGGCGTCATGTAGCAGTTTGGCCCACAGGGACTCTTCGGATTCCCGCCTAAGCCGCCAGACCAGCCTTCTGCGATCACGCTTTCACAGCTTCAGTTTGTCTTTGGCAACAGGGTCTGTCCTTACCCTTTGTAGCTTTTGGCCAATGAGAATTTTTAGATTTTTTAGGTGAACATTATTTGTAAAAGCCTAATTGAGATACCGCATTGGATTGACAGTATTTCCCCCTCCATCACGCTGGTTTTTCCTCTGTGTTTTTCCCATGTTTTTGCGTAGTATTTCTGTAAATTTCTCCCAGCTGGCAGTTAGGTCTGCTGTTTCTTTTTGGGCTTCGCCAAGTGCTTGCTTTGCATAGAGCAGGAGGCCCAAAGGGTCGTCTGTTCTGCACTTTCCCTGCCTATCGTCCGCTGTGTAAACTAGTTCATGCACAATGGCACGTACTGGGCTTAGAGTTGCAAAAGCCTCTAGTGTCACTTCTTGAGGTAAATGGTCACTGTAGTCAAGTAAACCGATATGGAAGTCAGTGGTCACTTGAAACAAATTACCAGAGAGGAAGGTGAAGTCAATTGTTGAACTGGTTGTTGTACTGTGGAATGTTGCTAATTGAGGACAATCCCCTGAGAATCTCCCACTATGCGCTCGTAGACCAAGTTCTTCAAGCGTTACTAAAAGTCGCTGTGCTGCTTTTGTACTTCTTCCCCCTGATGAGTTGTCCTGAGAGTAATGTTCCAATGCCAATGGGTCCTCGGTGCTGCTGACTTCAGTGGCCAATTTATTGAGCCTGTTCTGATTGAAGTCGCTGCTGACAATCAGACTGTTTGTATCCTCTGCAGTTAATAGCTTTATAAGCTTCTTTCAGTTGCAGGGCTCCTTGCTTCTTACCTCGGTGATGTAGGTAAAGGTTTACTAGAATTAACTCCTCCGTCTTTCCTTGGTCTCGAATTGAGATTCGTGTTACTTGCATTGCATTGGGGGAGTCTAGATTGTATGGTAGCGGCACTACTGTACGCGTTTTTTTTAATGAACAGTATGTGACGAGTCCCCCTTTTTTGTGGCCAAATCTTGCATACTGGGTTGGAGGGATGAAATGCAGGGTAAATCCTGGTAGTGGTGGAGGAGAGTCTGACCAAGTTTCTTGCAAGGCTATGATGTCAAAGCTTTGCAAGTAGAGTTTTAGTTCCGAGTCCAAAAGCTTATCCCCAATGCCGTTGATTTTCCAGGAGCAGACTTTGAAGTTTTTAAGAGAATTCCCAGTTACAGACTTGTCATGTCAGTGTTTTTCTGGCTTGTTATTTATAGTCCTGGATAACCATGGCCAGTCTAAATTAGTACGATCATTCCCAGCGTATTGCCTTCTTACGCCCAGTTCTTTTGGTTCTGAACTGGACGGGGCGTTGCTGCGAGCTCCTCGCAATACAGAGAGCGAGTGATGGTCCTGATTGGCCTGGTTTTGTGTGTTCCGATGTAAAAAGTCACTTGCCGAGGGGTCTGGATATCTCGGTTTTACAAATGGGTGAAGTATTATGCCCCATCTATTGAGTTTCGCTTGTTCATTGAGCACGCTTTCAGCCAACTTTGTTGAGGCCCATACTGTTTTAGGGACCTCCACCCCCGGGTGTTCCGGTGAAACTGAGAATTCCACTGAGTCAAGATCATTGGTGGATATGTTTGTTAAGCTGTCAATGGAGTTTAGCAAACGTAGAATGTTACCCCTGTTTAGGATGTCAAAAGCGCCCCTTGACGTGTATTCCGGAATTAATAAAACTGTGGGGTTGCCTAAATGCTCTTTTATCCTGTTGGAGCCGCTCTGCGGGGTTGTGGAGGTGATCACAACCCTGGTGGCTTCCTCTGCTGGAATTCTCTGGTCCAGGGCCTTTGGTTCATCTGCTCCACTTACAACCTGTTTTGAGGAACTTCCAGTTGGTATGGCTTCTGGGGGATGGTCTAATTGTACCCCTTTGTCTGCTTTGGGAGTTGGGTTTTTAACTCTTTTGCTGCTCGTGCTAATATTGGTTCTTTCCCCACAGTCGATCAAACCCTCGCTCGAGTTAGATTTTATAATTTTTACGCTGCTCCTCAGGGCGGGGATTTCAACTTTTGTTGGGAACGTCGTGTTAGAAGTATTTTTTTTTATTCTTTTTCCTTTGGCTCATGTGCCACTGATCCTGATTAGGGAAGGGACGTGAGTCCAATTCGGTGACTGTCTCGGGACTCGTTGGAGCCAGCTTGTCGGGCGTTGGGTCTGGAGGCAAGATGCTGACTTGGTTATTCTTAACTTTCCCTTCAGCCAGAGTGCCTAGCTTTAACTTGCGGCCCTTCCTCCTTTGCTTTCTGCCCCGCTTTGGGGAGCAACCGTGGTCCAGTGGGACATCCTTTTGGTTGGATTCCCAAGTGGGGAGTAAGCCATTATTTGCTGCTACCTGGGTTTCTCCTTCCCTGGTATGTCCTTGTGCTCTTAATAGCGTTGCATTTTCCTCTTCCCTTACCAGTTTGTCTTTTTGTATTACAGGGGGGGGGGGGCTCAGTAGGAGTTAGAATTCCTATATTGTTTTTTTGCCATGCACTGTTTGTTCTCTCCAGTTGACCCGTCGATGAACTATTTTTGATGGCCTCTCTAATACCTGTAAGGAGGTTGTCCATTGCTTCAGGGAGTGTTGCCAACTTGTCCACAATTGTGGTGCCAGGACAATTTGATTGTATAAGTGCTGTCTCCTCTTGTGCCCTTTTGACTAGACTGTTCAGTTCAGCTAGCTTGTTATCGATGTCGGAGACAAAAACTGATAGTGAGTGTAGAACTGTTAGCTGAAGGTCCATTTTGTCCGATTGATATTGGATGGCGTTAACAGACAGTTGCATTGTGTGCAAGAGACATTCCCATATGTCTACCTTAGGTTGCAGTGATGGAATCTTGGTGCTGAGCTGTACGGCTTTGCATTTTAGACTTGTTGCAGCTTCTTTTGGGGCCCCATGAGGTGGTGAGGTGTAATAGGCGACCAATTCTTCCCACTCTTCTTACGTGGGGTACGAAGCCACTAAGTCCAAAGGTTTTGATGAGGTGGTGACTGTGCTAGCCTGCCCCGGGAGGTTACCGGGGAGGGGTTAGGGGTTGCTCAAACTGTGCCGAATGATGAACTTATGCCTGAAGCACGAGCAGTTCCGGTACCATGGATAGGTTCCCCACATGAGACTTGCCCGTTGTTTTGTCCTCATAGTCTACAGTTACCCCTGAGCAGGTACTAAGTTCTGGTTGCTCTTGCCTGAGATCTTGTGATGAGGGTGTGTTTTTCTCTACTGTAAGGTCCTGTGGTAGTCCGGGGGGGTTGTGCCCTGCCTTTGTTACAGGACCTAGGATCCACACATTCAAATTGCTTGAAGTGCTAGGAGCTGGTGCCAGAGAAACCGGGGTTTCGGGAGTGTCAGGAGTGCTGGGCACCTTTAGATCCATTTGTACCTCTGGATTTTTCTCAGAATCTCTGGCGATCTTGGACGAGTCTTCTGGGGAGCCTTTTTCTCCAGATGTTTTGGTGGTGACCTTCTGAGCCGATTTTATTGTGGAACCTGTACTCATAGCACTCTGAATAGATTCTTGCTGTTTGCTTGTGAATGCCTTTGTTTTTAATTCATGCACCTGAGGCAGGATTGATCCTGGGTCAGAATCGAGGCCCCACTTTCTTATTGTTGTCGAAAAGGTCGCCCCTCTGTAGGATTCACTGTAGTTTCCTTTGGATTTTCGGTCTGTGTGGTGTCAGGGCAGTCCCTCACGTCGCAGTCTTCTTCTCTGTCTTCATCTTCTTCTTCTTCTCCTCCTCCCCCTCCTGCTCCGTCTTCATCATCCATCGTCTCTTCAGCCCTCTCATTGGCTCTTTCTTTTGCTCTATCTGAATCTCTTGTTCTGATGCGTAGGAGACCGCTAATATCGGTGTTGGCAGATTGTTGGGCTGCTGAGTGTTCAAGCAAGGGACTGAGCCTGCGTCCTTGATGAATGAGATTTTTGTATAAATTTTAGGTTGGAAGCTTAACCCTTTGGGTTTTTGTGAGAGCTCAGGGCTTGGGAGGCATGGGAGAAAGGGGGTCAGGGGGATCAGCCGGTCATCCCCCCCTTGGAATTCTTATTGCCCTTATTTGCTCTCTTCGATCTTTTAGTAGGGCTCAGGGGTACATGAGGATCCCTAGATCTCCTGGATCTCATTATGGTCTTCTTGTCTTCCTGCTTTTGTTCCTACCCCTTGTTCTTTATTTCTTGATTCTTCGTCCTCTTCGTCCTCTTCTCCCGGGGTCCTGCCTTAGCCCTTACTGTGGTTGCTCCCTTGGCCCCCCTTGAGCCCTTTGGACCCAGCACCCGAAATTGAGAAACCAGGTCTGGTAGAGTCTGAAGTAGTCTGTTGGGGTCTAGCAGTGGGGGAGCCAAAAGACAGTAACACAGATTGATAGGGCTAGATCCTAAACAAATTGCTTTGGTGTTTGTGGTTTTGTGGGTAGGTTGCTACTTCCTTCTAACACCTCGGCATAAAACGCTGAGACGTCCCTCTTGTATGTGCCTCTCATGGTGCGTCTCCCTCCTGCTCTTACTGTTTCTGTGAATCCAGCCTCTGCCTTGAAGGATGGCAAATAACTCTTTCCTTCCCGCTGCCTAGGACGCCGGCTCCAGCCCATCCGCTACAGCTGGGTAATAAGGCTGCAACCTCCGCCTCTCTCACTTACAGGAAGGGCAGGGTGGAGGGGGGGAGAAGCAGACAACTCACCCCCCCTCTCCTGCCGTGCACTCCAGGATGAGGTGAGAAGAGTGCTTGGGGCCTGCTATTCACTCGCTGCTCACACGGCGCTATTCCACTGCCACAGCTCACCTGCTCTCTGGCTGTCGACAGCAGCGAAGGCGTGAGTAGCGAAGTTGTGGAGCTCTTTTTTTTCCTGCTGCGGCTGCGGCGTGACTAAGGCTCCCACTCCCCTGCTCCCCAGCTCCCCTTGCTCCCAGCTGCCCGGCTGCCCAGCTGCCGGCTGCGCCGGGGGGCTAGAGGGGGCTAGAGGTTGAGGTTAAAGGCTGAGGAACGGCAGAGCGGCAGAGCGACGAGGCGGCGTCCTCCTTGATCCTCGCTCACACAGTATGATCGGTTGGCTGCTGCGGACTGGGAAACCCGGACTGGATCAGTAACTGAGTGTTAGTTACCTCCACAGAGAGGCTCTCCGCATCACCATTGCCTGCCACACCAGGAAACAAGCTTATCCCAGCTTATCCGTGGCTCCTCTTGCTCCTCCGCATGCTCCTCTGCATGTGGGAGCCTTCCTGCAGGAGCCTTCACCCAGCCAAGCCAAGCCCAAAGACCCTGAACTCCCCCGCCGTTGCCACCGCCGTCAGCAAAGCCAACCGCCCGACCAAGTTAACCTTGGATCCCGGACCGTGGTAGAAGAGTGGCAGCGGTAGCGATAGCAGAAGCAGTATGGTGATGCGACGCGGTAGTGGCAAAACCAGCGGCAAAAGCTGATGGCAGGAACCAGGCGGGTTTGGATACAGATGGAGGGCTGAAGCAGGGAAACGCAGAACACGAAAGCGGCAGGAACAAGCAGCTGTCCAAAGAATAGATTCTGGAGGTGAACTCATTGTCCACTACAGAGAGAGCTTTCTCTAAATTAATACGATCAATTTCTTGTATTCTTTCTGCAGTTTCCATTTGCATGACTTTCCAAGCTTCATTGTAAGCAGAGTATTTACCGGCGTTTATGAAACATTTTTGACGTGGTGTACGAGGTCCAAGTAGGAAGTCTCGTAAATCAACCCCTTCTTTAAGTAAAGTTAAGTGTTGTTTAATTTCTGGAAGTGTGGATTTCTGTAGCTACTCAAGGCATAGTTTTCCTACACTGTATGTTGTAACTATCCCTGGATGTTGTCTCTGGGAATATCTTGGATCTGGTCTAGTTACTGTGAACCCTTGAGTTTTGTGCAGGAATCTAGCTTGACAGTTATTCGCGTCTGTGGGCCAGATTAACCATTTTTTTCCAATCAAGATTAGTTCTGTTCTGTTGTAAAATCTGCTTTACATCTACCTCCTCATCTGCAGTGCTATTACTGTCAGTTGTAGGCTTAGGTATGGACGGTTTGTTTAACTCTTTTATCTTAGCCAAGCCAAGACAAGATGTTTGTTGAATAGTATAATTTTAAAACATTATTTGTTCTGGGATAATGCAGGCTCTGAATAAGGCTTCTAAACCTTGTACCTGCCAGTCTTTTGTGCCCCAGACAGTTTTTGTCTCAATGTTGTCTTTCGAAAAGTTAAACCCTAATGTTGACAGTTGAGCATAAAAGTTTGCAGAATAAATTTGTTTAGTATTGGTCAACATGTTTTTTTTCATTCCTGTCTTATTCATATTTTTGAAATAAAACGTTTTTGGTTTTGTGTTATTAAAACCTGAGAAGTATGGAAACTTTTCATAAAATGCTGGACAATGTTCCCATTGATTGTAAAAACATTTCTAGGATTTGCTGATTAGTTCAAATAATGGTGACCATAATGATTAAAACAATACATTTGTTCTTATTCTGATGAACCTTCTAAGTATTCATGTTTAGTGAATTAAGCTGACATTTCTAAATCTGTCATCATATTATTAACAGTTTCAAAGTCCCAATCATTAGAAAATGTGCTGGGTGAGACAAAGTCACTCAAGGGAACCTTAAAGAATGTCATAATCAGTTGTGTCCCATGCTATACCACCAGGTATAGGAACGGCTGTGATGTTCACTGATGACAGGTCTCTTCGCTCACGATGAGATGATTTGTGAGGTTTCAGGAGCAAGTTGATGTTCTTACTTGCTGTGTCCATTGTACGGTATTTTCCGCCTATCATCTTTCCCAGACTTAACCACATGGCTGCTGCGGGGATTTTTGCCCTGTGCTGCAAAATGCCATTTTGCTGTTTCCATGACGAGCTCAGCTCGTCATCAGCACACGACACCCGTGGGTGATGACGAGCTGAGCTCGTCATCAGCAGCGAAAGGGTTAAAACAAGAATGAGCCAAAGTAGGAGAAAAAGTACACCTAACACAATCCAAAATTCCACCCATGGTGAAACCAGATATGTATTTTCAAGCTGATAAATGAGCTCTTTGATTTTTTCTTTGACAGTTTTATTTGCTGGCGTAGTTTCAGGTTCACTGGGATCCTCAGAAAATGTATCAAAGTTGATGAAATAGCCAGAGGCAGTTCTGCCAATTGTTTGAATTGCATCAGGATGGTCTGTAATCATTGGAGCTGCTTCTTCCTTTGTCATATTTGTTTAGTCAGAGGCCATATCATTGTAGATTGGATTTTCTTGACAAACTGTTATTTGAGTCTCAAGAGGCACAAATTCCATGGATTTGTTGCATAGCCCTTCCTTTCTCACTGCAGGTTTTTTTTTTTGTCCTCATTTGCCTTACCCTGTATTCAAGAAACGCCAACCACCTTGCGTGTCTGCCCCGGAGAGACTTAAGATTTTAATTGTCTCTAACGTCAAGACACGATTTTACCTTTTTTGTGGCAGAAGAGTCCTGATAAAACCTAGAGGGATAATAGAAAGGGTATGGGCTTGCAATGACTCCATCAAGGTATATTTCAACCTGTAGGACCAATAACCAATAACATACAGAGGGAACCATGTCCATGGAGTGTTGTAGGCATAATCATAGGATCCGGGGGGAAAAAAAAAAGTAAAAAAGAACCCGAGCTCTATCTCCACTGGGCCAAAAGATCCCAATATGCCAAGTTACGTTTGGTACCAGACCTGGCCAAGTCCACCTTAGAGGTCTCATATAGGGACAACAGCCAGTAGTTTTTTCTACCCAGAATTTGCAGATTTGCCTCCTGGCCAAGAGAATTGCGTAAAACAAGAAAGACCTTGCTTTGCCAGTGACACCAGTATCCAAACCGAAGATTATTAGTGACAACGTAATGGACAACGATATGTTTAGGATGGAGTCCAGGGTTGACTTCACTTCGTCCCAAAACCGGCCATTGTCGGGGCAGTCCTTAAACATATGTATATCTGATGCTTCGATAAGGTTGCATTTATTACATTTCTTGTCTGGGAGAAATTTGGAGAGTCTCAGGGGCGAGAGGTAAGCCCGATGGATCGTAAACAGATGATTACGTTTCAGCCATGCCGGTTTGACAATCTTATAAAGGAGAGTAGAGGATTTTAACCATAACTTCTCGCACTGAAAGCCTAGCTCTTCCCCCCACAGCTCGTCAGGTAGGGCAAACCCCCCATCTACCCCTTCCAACAACATCCAGTACCACAAGGCTACCTCTTTACCTCCCCCACCTCGTTCTACTAGCTGCTGTTCCAGATTGCTGGCTTTCCCCAATAATGACCCTTTACGACACAGGGCCCTGGCCCAGCTATCCAGCTGCATGAACTTAAATCTAGAGAGACCAGGGCTGACCCGCTCACATATCTCCTCCCATGCTCTCACGGACCCCTCTACTAACAACTCTCCCCATCTTATTATCCCAGCATCCTTAACGGGAGTAGAGAGGCTGTCTTTCAAACATACCGGTGACCTGGAAAGTTCCATACTGGAGCAAAATTTGAAAAATAGGGCAGCCCTAATCTCTTTCTAATTTGAGCCCAGGCTTTCTCCAAGGATTGGAGAATTTTTAACTTGATTTTTTTGAAGAACTTCTGGTCCCCGAATTTAAATAGGAAACCGTCAATTGGCAAGTCCGCTCCCACTAGCATGGCCTTAAACATAGTCCCAGTCAATAAACTAGATGGTGTTTTTAAAAGCATTCTTGCATGAGACAACTGAAAAGCCCATGCGTAATACTGTAAATCAGGAAGAGCGAGCCCTCCCTTTTCCCTCCTCCTCCTCAACTTCTTCCATGCCAGTCTGGTTGATTTATCATTCCAAATGAAGGGTTTGATCTCTCGCTGACACTTATGCAATATTTTTGCGTCAAATGCCAAGGGGATGGTGTTAAAGATTAAAGTAAATTTGGGAAGAATGGACATCTTTATCAGGCTCAACCTACCAAAAATGGTGAGTGGTAAATGTGCCCAGGATTTTAATAACTTCTTACATTCATTGTATACTCGATCTAGGTTATTTTGTACGCCTTTTCCTACATCTTGGGTAATCCGTAATCCAAGGTATCGCATAGAGGTGGAAATAGTCACACCCAGCTGTAAATTGGGAGTATTCTCATGTGCCCCTCGTGATTTTAAAAGATTCTGACAGGACACCATTAATTAATAACCTAGCTGATGGAGCTCCATACAATAAGGTAATGGCTTGACAAAAAGCCTCACCAAAATTGAACTTCTTTAGAACTGCCACCAGATAGGGCCAATTGACCCTATCAAAGGCCTTTGTCGAATCTAACGTAAGAGTGGCCAATGGAAGGGAGAAAGCTGAAGCGATGTCTATTGCCCCCACCAAGTCGTATGTTAAATCTGATAGCTGACGCCCTTTGATAAAACCTTTCTGGTCTTGGTGTATAATTGCACCAATTACACTTTCCAATCTCGCTGACATGATGGTAGTAAAGATTTTATAGTCACTATTCAAAAGCGAGATTGGGCGATAGGACCCACACTCAGTCGGGACCTTCCCTGGCTTGGGGATCAGAACAATAGTTGCTTATCCCCACGATTTTGGGGGAATTTCCCCCTTCCTACGGATCCCATTAAACAGGGCCGTCAATACTGGAACTATGACATCTCCTAATGCTCGATATAATTCTCCAGGTAGGCTATCGGGGCCTGCCGCCTTCCCTCGTTTGAGTTGCCCTATGGCTTTGCTCACTTCTACGTCCGTTATTTCAATCTCCAAACAGTTGCTCTGCACTGTTGAGAGGGTCGGCAGCGAGATTCCATCCAACCATCTATCTCTTGCCATCTGGTCATTGGGAATATCCTCCCTGTAAATCTCTTCAAAAAAGTCCAAAAGGGCACTCCCTATCTCTGAATTGCAGATCCTGGCCGCAGCCTCCCCTTCTACTTTTATTTCCCTTATATATTTAGGAGCTTGGTCTGCCTTAACTTTCCACGCTAAGATCCTACCTGCTGCCTCCCCAAATTCAAAATGGGAGAATTTGGTTGCCTGCAATCTTTTAGCCACTCTTTCTTGCAAAATACTCTCCAGCTGTGATTTCAAATCGTCCATCTTCCTCTGATCATCTGGTGAGCCCGAAGAGGAACCAAGCTTCTGCTCGATGAGATTCATTCCTTTTTCAAGGCGGACTATCTTCTCCCTATATATATTCCACCTATGAGAGGCTCTGTTGGTGATACAACCTCTCAAGAAAGCTTTCAATGTCTCCCACACAGTGATGAGAGTGGCGGATTCGAGATTGATCTCCAGGAATGATGTAGTCTCTGCTACCAGAAAACTAACTTCATCATCTTCCAATAAAATAGTGGATATTTTTTCTGCCTGTCAGATCTTAAGGTGAACACAAGAGCCGAATGGTTGGACAGATGAGAAGGGAGATATTCTATTGTATTTAAGGGATCTTTAAGGCAATAGCTAAATAGGGCATAATCAATCCTTGATTTGTGATTGTATTTAAGATTCCGAAAGGAAACCCCTAATTTATTGCCCGCTCTTTCACTCCACAAATCTGCCAGACCCAACTGTGTCATGATTGCAGTAAGGTTTTGCCTTGATTGGAATTGCCAGCTCTGGAATTGGTGGATTTGTTCAGTTTAGGGTTAAGGGTTAAGCACAATATTAAAATCACCTACCCAAATTATCGGGTCTTGAAAGGTTACTAAGTGATTTCTAATAGTGTTCAGATAGGACGGATCATCTGAATTGGGGCCATAATAGCCCACTAATATACATATCCAGCCATCCACTGAAATTCTCAGTAGAAGCCATCTCCCGGAATGATTCTCCTTATAGTCCAAAATCTGAACTTTCGCTGATGTTTTAAAGATAAAGAGGACCCCCCTGATGTTTGCATTATGATCCGTGGGTATAAATTTGTCGATACATCTCTGGTTTTTAAGCAATGCATTAACCTCTGCTTTAAGCAGATGTGTCTCCTGTAAGACAAGGATCTGCGCGGGGAATCAAATATTGTAAGATCCGAGCTCTTCTATTACTCACGCGCAGACCATTGAAATTCCAGGTCATATATTGCACAGAGGTCATGATATTCGTGCCGCCCCCCCTACCTTTGTGAGCCTCCAACCATATTCTTGAGTTTCTAAACTCAACCAGCTGGCTACCTGAAACTGAAGCTGAATGTATCCCCAACTGGGGCACGCAAAAAACATAAAAAAGGTACGGTCTATGAGGATTTTTTGCCATTTTTCTCCCCACCCACTCGTCCACCCCCTCCTAGGAACCCCCCCATTTACTCTGGCTTGATGAATAGCCAGATTTACGCCCTCTCACAGCCCTCCTCCTCCTGCACCGCTTGAAACCCCCAGGGCCATTCAAAATTGCCTACCTAAGAAGACGCAACAAGAAAAGCATATCTAATGTTAAAGTGGAAGCCCCTGAAATTTTTTTGTTTTTGTTTTTAAATATTTTTATTTTAATTTTTATTGACACCTTTTAATGATGCTTGACTGCTGTTTTGTTTTCTTAAACATCCTTTAACCTTTATTATTTTTTTTTAACTACACCTGTAGGGGAATTCAGGGAAGGTATCGCACAGATTACGCACAGCCTGGTGTTAGTCCAAAATAGGAGAAAGCTTCATGTTGCTATATTATTTCCCACCCTGAGAATGGCTTCTAATAAGTTCCTACAACTCGTCAGCCTCAGAGGGAGACCGAATAATGTGCATCTTGTTGTTGTACCTTATGCGTAGAAAGGCGGGAAACCGCTACTGCACCGTTGCACCAAGGGACCTGAACTTTTCCATTCTCTAACCGAGCTCCCACTGCCTATCTATTGTGGATTTAGAGAGATCGGACCGTGCCTCAAAAGTGAAGTCTGGGCCCTTTAATGTTTTCGCTTTCAGTGCGAGGTTTAAGATCTTCTCCTTAAGGGTATATGTGAGGAAATTGATCAGGATCTTTCTTGATTTAGTTCTACCAGGGTTTAGCCGGAAGGGATCCCAATGTACACGCTGTATATCTTTTTCGAGGTCCTCAACTGTCTCTTCCAAATTGAGGGAATCCTTCAATAATTTAGAAACAAAGGCTTTAACATTTTTCCCTTCCTTTCCTTCCGGGATCTTCAAAAGCCTAAGATTATTGCGCCGAGAGTAGTTCTCCAATGATTCGACTCTTTCCCGCATGGCATCACCCTCTCTCCGTAGATTTTGTATTTTGGACTCAGCGTTCTGTAAATTAGACTTCAGGAGCCTCACCGCACCCTCCAACACTTCCAGTCTTTCACAAAGACCGTCCACTTTCTTTTCGAGGATCTCACATGAAGCCCTTATCTCAGTTTGATTTGCTTTAGAGACCAGAAAGTCACATCTTATCTCCTCCCTCATTCAGGAAATTGACTCAACGAGGGCCTCAAGAGTATTTCCGACACCCTTTCCACCTAGTTCGTCCCTGCCTTTATCAACAGTTGATGTCATTGGGGCCTCCTTCAGTACTGTTACTATTTTTTCCCCACCACCAGCATCAGCACCAACTGCCACTTTTAGGATGGGTGTGGTATCAGCCATCCCTGAATCTATAGTTGCAGTAAGCTCTAAGGGTATAGGTGTGGGTAAAGGAGCAAGTGTGGATGTGGGCGCGGGTATGGATGCCAGTGTGCCTTTTAGTGTATGTACCGCTGTATCTAGAGAAATATCTAGTACCTGGGGTACCACTTTAAAAAAGGAGCGCAGTGAGGGGGTAATTCGTACAACACTGTTCTTCTTCGAGTATATGTTATTAACCCCTCTCTGGGGGCTGCCACTGTTTCTTCTTCCTTTTCCTTTTCCTTTACCTTTACCTTTCTCCTTAGCACCAGCACCTCTGCTTTCCTTATCTGCAACCTTCTCCGCCTCCCCCCTGTCTACTGCTATTCCATTACTTGATCCTTTCTCCACCCCTGCAGTGCTTTCTTGGGCCTGTAGTTTTCTGCCCGATTTCTGACCTCCTCTCTGTTTTTTATGGGTGTTTTTAGAAGCCTGCTTTTTGGAACTAGCTTTACTTGTACTCGCACCCCTGCCCCCCCCCCCAACCCTGCTACCAATCAGCTCTGCCGGCTCTATCAATTCTACAGGAGTTTCTAGTACTTCCAGGGTTGTAGGCTGTTTGCCTGTAGCTCCGTCAGATTTAGCGCCAAAGATACTGGGGGCAGACTCTGTAAAAATGCAGCCCCCTGACTTCTGCCACTGCTGGCTCTCAAGCTGAGGAGCCCCCGAGCCGCCGCCGTGCGGCCGCACCGAAAGTCCACGGCTGCTCGTCTCCACTGTAACAAGGAGGCGGAGGAAAGGGATTGCACCTCTGCAGCCAAACACATCTGCGAGAAAGGTGAGGAAATACTGTGGAACCCGGTTTGAAAAAAAACCAACAGCCTCTTATCTTATTTTAGGTCATCCTCGCGTCTCTGTCTTCACCGGTAGGTGTTCGCGCTGTATACTCGGCATTCAGTGCCGGGTGTCCTGCAGTGCATCAGAGGACTGTGAAGAGCGAGTGTACCGCTCTAGCCTGCGGCGGCCATGTTTCCCCCCTCACTGCAGGCTTATCAAAAGTGAGGAGTCTTTCAGTTTAAACCTCTTGTATTGTAGCAAGATTTGGTCGTCTGATACATCTCAGGAGTCCACTGAGCCTACTACTTGTTATCGGCCACTTGATGTGGTTTTACCAGGTCGATGGATACGGACCTGTTCTCCTTTCTTCCAGCAAGGGGCGGCAGTAACACTGTTCTTGATCCGTGGATTGCTAGTACAGGTACTAGTTTTCTGTAAGAAGGCCCAAATTCCTTCTTATCCGCGATCGTTTCTCTGACTAGATCCCCAATCTTTGGAATCCAGACAGGCTTTGCTGTGACAGGTGGTTTCTCTTCAAGGGTCGTTGGCTTTTGTCTTGTGTTGCTCAGACTTCTTCTTCTTTCATTTAAGTCCTGTAAAACAGCCAAACGGTCTTTGATATCAAAAAGTTTTTGTTCCACCACTGAAGTGTGTTGATCAAGATTCTGGATGATCATTCTAGTACCAAATAGTAATTCATATGGAGTGATTCCACCCAGAGAATTTCTTGGCAGACTATTAAGACTACGTTGGACACTTATTAGATGTTTGACCCACCCGTCACCCGAACCTCATACCCTAGCTGTTATACATTGATTTATGTCATGTTTTTTTCTTTCCACTACCGCATTTCCCTCTGAATGGAATGGACTTGAGTACCGCAATGCAATGCCCAAACTAGCCATGGCTCTAGAGCTAAATGCAGGTCCCTGGTCAGAATGCAGCGTGCCGATTGCGTATATGCTGATAAAGACTCGCAAATCTTTTATAACTATTCGGGCGTCAGCCGAGCGCTGAGGCCACATCCAAATGAATCTTGTGCAGGAATCCACTGCGACCATGATATATTTATAGTTGTCACCCCCTTGTAAGGGACCACCGTGGTCCAGGTAAACACACGCTAATGGTTTATCTGAAATTAGAAGGGGCGTGTGCGCATGTCTTTTCACTGTAGAAACTTTCATTTTTTGGCAGATTTCACATTCTAGAACATAGTTTCTAGTTTTTTTCCTCATGCGCGGCCACCAATATCTCTGTTTTAATAATGATACTGCTAAGATTAGTCCTAACCTATGTTCCATGTTTGGGATTGCCCTATCCCCCACTCCAGGGATTCGAGCAAAAGGAACATTATTTGTATCAGTTTTATATGAGTACTTTACTGGAAAGCCTTTTGGGAGTATTTTACCACTGTCTTTTACTGAGGCAGTGACAGCTTGCATTATTTCGCTGTCTATATTTGTTTTTGAACGAGTAATTGCAGCTACGGAAGCCGTTTGCACAGATGCCTTCGCGGCTTCATCAGCCAAGGAATTCCCTGCAAAGTGAACGCCATCAAGCTGATGACTCAGTGTATGGATCACGTGAGTCTTTTGTAGTTCTTTCTGTAAAAGAACTACTTGTTCCCAAAGCATTTTATGCTTGATTGTGCCACCTCTTGCATCTTTGAAACCTTTTTGAACCCAGTTCTGCAGATATTCATTGTAAGACTGGACGCAGTAATACGAATCGCACACTATGAGTGTGGGGAATTCGCGATCAGTATTTTCAGGTGCCATCTTGAAAGCCTGTAGTTCAGCTCGCTGAGCTTTACAGTCTCCGAGTGATTGAGTTTTAGTGATTATTGGTCTAAATTTACCTTTACGCCAGCGACATTTAACAATCGTGCATGCAGCACTATAGGCTTGTTTACCCCCAATTGCGGGCTGTGCTGATCCATCTGTATAGATTACACATCCGTAATGTTCTAATGGCAGAATCTTAATAGGCAGAGAACATTCTTGTTCATATTGGAGAAATTCTTGTGTCTTCAAGTAGGGGTAAAAAATATATTCAACTTCTGTTGCAGCAAGAGAATTAACCCATTGTATCCATCTTGGATGTAAAGCCTTGGCATTTGGAATGCTCGCTTTTGTCACTGCCTCTAAGGCAGGTACAGGTGTAACGATCATTATGCGTTTACCCTGTGCGAGGGCTCTCTCTCTTGCAACTGCAGTTTGAACCACTGTCAGGATTTTTTCTGTAGAAGTGAATTTCATTTCAGCTTGTGTGTACAAGTGTGATTTGTAAGCTATTGGTACCTTTTCACCTTCATTAAAGGTTAGGTATGTGAATCCGCATCTCCCTGGGATGATTCGGATCACAAGGTTGCGTACGTTGTCGCGTGTCTGTAATTGTGTTTTTGCTAACATGTCTGTTTGAACTGAACGCAAAATATCTGTGTGTTTTCGAGTCCAATTAGTTGATTTGAAATCAGGTTTTATTAGTTGGTAGAGAGGTTTAACCCTTTCTGCGTAATTTAGAACATATGTTCTTCCGAAATTGAGGAAACCTAGAATTGACTGTAAGTTTTTCAGTTTTTGGAGGTTAGAGCAGCGCACATTTCTCTAGAAAGTTGATAATTCGTAGCCTAAGAATAGGACGTTGAGGTGGGCAATTTGTGATTTCTTGAAATTGAATTTATACCCTTCAGAAGCAAACCCAAGTATTATGGTGTTCACTCTTTTCAAGTGTACGTCCAAATCATCATCTGTAAGATAGATGTCGTCGACATAAGATAATATCTCATAATCATACGTTTGTAGTAACTCTGTTACTCTGGCTGAAAATAAACCTGGACTATTCTTGAATCCCTGGGGGAGACGGCAAAATTGTCGTTGTGTCCCCATTATTGAGAAAGCGGTCAAGTACCTACTTTCTGGTGCAATGTTTTGACAGAAGAAACCGTTAGAAATATCTAATGTGGTTTTATATTTTTTCTGCACAATGTTATTCATCAGTGCTGCACTGCGTGCATCTTGTACTGCAAAAGTTTTGCAACAAGTGTTCAACTGTCTATAGTCCAAAACTAGATGATATGAATTGTCTGGTTTGGAGACAGGAAACAAAGGATTGTTCATAGATAAGGTGCATGTTTCAATCACCCATTGGTATTCAAGTTGATCTAAGATCTCACTGACCTGTTTTTTAGCTTCTTGGTTAACTGGATACTGCCTCTGTGCAGTAGGTGGATTTTATGGTGAGGAGAGTCCTCATCCAATCTGTTGGAAATGGGGGTTGCCCAAGTCTCAAAGGGGGTAGCATGGCATCAAGCGGGCAGGCCAAACTTCGAGGACATGTGAAGCATTCACGCAGTACCCTCAGTCAACACACCAGGCACACTACAAAAGAGGCAGGACACCAATTTGAGTTGGAAAATTAAGCAGTTTAGTATCTCCAACCTGCAAGGCAAAAAGGAAAAATACACTGGTAATCACAACAAGGCGCCAACTGGCGCCAGAGCCAAGTACATCCTGGGGAATTATTTACATGGGACAAAAAGGGTTGAGTCCAAAGTCCATGCTGTAATAAAAATGGTTGGTTAAATGAACATTAGACCTGGGGCCAATCTGGCGGGGCCAACTCAGGGTCTCATCCTTAGGGGAAGGCTGTAATTGCAAACTCTAATATTATGCATTAATACACTTTATGCGTTATTACGCCAAACCCCACCTCTGTAAGGGAAAACAGAACATCACAGAACCTTTAATATTAGACAGGAGTACCTGTAATAAAACATCAGGTTTCTTCCCCCCTCCACCTAGGGAATTACACATCAGGCAGGGCCTACTCAGGCCTTCATCCTTGAGAGGTTGGCTGAAATTGGAAGTTGCATATTAGCATAACTACACCTCATGCGTGACAACGCCAACCCCACCCCTGTAAGGGAAAAACAACAACAAAGCATTACAGCACATACTAGTCAGGAGCACCTGTAAGAAATCAGTACGGCAGGCTCATTAACCAGGGGCATAACAGGGGCCTGGAATAACTCTTCAGGCCAGCATAGGGGCACCACGGCACTAACAGGGCGCAAAAGCATACGATCACCCATCAGGTGTAAAACCACAGTATACCTAGGCCTCAATAACCTTAGTGTAGGCATAACATTTGCATAACCACCTTAGCAGGGTAATCAGCAGACCATAACACTAGGCGCAGTGGCGCATCACACCTGGACAGGTAACATGAAACGCTGCGTTACCCTAGGCAACCAGCATCCTGATCAGAAATGAACATGGCAAATAACCATTGCAGGGCACAGGGGTCAACAAGCCATTAACCTCTTCGCCGCTAATGACAAGGGTAACTCGTCATGGACTTTCCATTGATTTCAATGGAAAATCAATGAAAAGTAAAATATTGCCTTAGCAGCCAAGTGGTTAACAACCAGGCTGAGTTACCCAGCCCTTCACTCTGCAGGGCCTGACACCTAGCTAGGGGTTAACTTGTCCCTCTACCAATCCCGGGGAGGTTTCAGTAATGTCCCAGCCCAGTCTAGAGGCTTAAAAAGGAGATCAATAGGGCCAATGAAGATCAGTACAGTTTCCAGGGGCTAGCACAAGTCCTGGGGCGAGCTCCGACCCTGTGCCCCGATCTCCACACAGTTTAACCCAAGCCCCACTCACCAGGCTCAATAGGGTCTGCGGGGCGTCCTTTGGGGTCTCCTCTGCAGGGGGGGACCAGGCACCGACAATATGCCTCGAGGCCCCCCTTTCCGCGGCGTCACCCGGGGCCCAGGGGTTCCAAAACGGCCTCTGGACGGCCACTCTCTCCTCACCCGGGCCTCCTTCTCTCAGAGGGGCCTGGGGCTTCAACACGGTGTCTGGGCACCCGTGGGGGAAGCCTGCCTGGCTTTCCTCCCACGTTTCAAGGCTCCTGCAGACGGCTTCGTTGGAGGGGGCGGGGCTGGCACCGACAATGTGCCCCGGCCCCTCACTGAGGACCACAGACCGGCGGGGTGGCCTCCCGCTTCGGTCGCTCCAATTCGGGGCTCCCTCCTCGGCACGGGGGCCCCGCACCAACACTTCACCTGGGTCCCCTTGCCTCACGGGGACCTAGGGCTTGGCGACGCTCTCCTCGCTCTGGCGGGCCGGCACCGACAGCGTGCCCCGGCCCCGCCTTCCTCACCGGCCCCTCGCGTGGGGCACAGACCAGCGGGGTGGCCTCCCGCGACGGTCGCTTCTCTCGGGGCTCCCTCCTCGTCACGGGGGCCCCGCTACGGAGCTTCACCCGGGTCCCCCTCCTACCTCACGGGGACCCGGGGCTTCGATTTCCCTTCTCCCGGCCTTCTCGGCCGATAACCAATCCCTGCGCGGCTTTCAGGGGTCACGGCCGCGCAGGCCAATCAGTGCGTGGCGGGGGCGGGCCGATGACGCGGTCAGGCCCCCGTCACGTGACGAGGTAGACGGCGGCTTCAGGGCTTTCCGCGGCCCTCACTCCACTTCGGCGGCCCTCTCCTGGCACCGAGGGCCGCCGCAACGAGGCCCACAGCAGTGGGAGGGTCCCACCCACGCCGGACCGCGGCGGTGAATCCCAGCGGCGATAAGGGGTAGGCTCCCTTGTAATTAATTACTAATAAGGCAGACAGCGCGCTGACACGAGGATAGGCTCCTCAGCGCTGTTTCTCCTCACAGTTTCCTCAGCCCACACAGCGCGATTCTCCTCAGCAGATGGCGCTATTTACAGCGCACTGCTCTTCAGCACTTCACCACACAGCGCTATGCAGGGCACAATTCGAGTTCCTAGCGCTTCTCAATTATAGCGCTTAACAGGCAGTGCCTACAAGGGGGGTGACAGTTCCTAGGAGCCTACTATTCCCCAGATGGCGCTTGATAGGCAGTCCAGGGGCAGTCTAATAGACACAGTTCCTCGAGGGCACACTCCTCCTCAGAATAGCGCTTGCCGGGCGGTACCTCACAAGGGCAACAGTTCCTTCAGGCAGCTCCTCACGACCCAGTACTTCCACAGGGTCACAGCTTCAGCAGGGGGAGTGGACAATCCTATTTCTCACCTCCTGGGCGCTTCTTCATCGCAGCGCTGGCGTAACTCCCGGTTCCCACAGTGTCAGGGACCTGGGTAGGGGCCCTCCCCTGTCAGGGGCCCATGGGGACAGCAGAGGGGGGGGTTTATAGGGGTGCAGGGCCCAGCTCACAGGCCCATGTGGCGGTCGCACCTCACAGCAGGTCCCCCTCCCTTCCTTGTCCCAGCGCTGACTGACTCTCTGGTGACTCTTCACCCTCTTTATACCCTCCTCCCAGGCAGTGCCAGGACCTTCTAGAATGTTGGCACATCTAGCCTAAACTGGTTCTAGGGGAGGGGGTGAGCACCCTGGGTGCCAGGCTTTCCCTCCAAAAGCTAGGGGTTGCTGGGTAATGTTATCTAGACCGCTGACCTATGTCAGTCCAGTGGCAGAACCCATGGCCATGGCATCCATTTTAAAAGCAATACATTTCAGTCAGGTGCGTTTTCAAAATGGGGGATATTTACAAGTGCACCATTTACAACATGTAATTTTACATTTTTCAAAAGGGGTCTCACACCACTCATGGCCTATACAGGTTTAATCCCATGGGGGAGACAATCCAGATAAGGGGGTCAAAAGCGAAAAATTTTGGGGGAAAAAGGCCAAGTCCAACACAATCCTACCTGATTTTTGTATAATGCTGGAGCCTGGGCTACTGCCCATTTTCTGGCATATGTGTATTTTTTATGAATTGGAATGTGATTTGAGAATGCTGGCATATTATCTCTTCGCCATGTGGGCACTCCCTGACAAATTCAGCTGGCGAGTCTTGTTCAGCTAGAAGAATGTCATAACCCTTAGATAGCTTTTCCCAAAAGAGTGCTTTTATTTTCCTAGTTATGTCCCCCTCCATCCAGAGTGTTACTTCATATAACTTATGGGGTACACAAACCCTGGTGTCGGCAGTTTCAACTTGAATGCATTCTTCAAGTCCACTGTCTCCAGATGAAACTTCAAGATCTTGCGAGCTATGGTGACTTGTGCTGCGCTGTCTAGCATTGCCTGGGCCCACTCCCCGTTCTTGAGTTGTGTCCTCAAGGTCCTCGGCAAGTCTGATCTTTAGACTTGCTACATTCTATTTGGTGAATTGGGTCTTCTTATTTTTCGGCATGTGCTGTTCGTCTTTGGACTTCACGCGTTCCTCTTTTTGTTCTGATCATCCTCTTCTTTCAGATTTATGCGAGGAAGTCTGAAAGAAGAGAGGAACGAGTATCAGTATCTTGATATCTATCAGGTTTTCTCAAATTATCCCTATTCCTGAGGTTATACCTCTTTTCAGAGGGCTCCTGTTGAGGAGACCTTCCTCTGGACTGAGAACGCTTCTCTTTAGGAACTGTCTGTTTAGTGCTCTCCCACTTCTTATGAGGACTAGTGAGATTATTTTTAATAAAAACTTTTTCAGGATTTTCTGTTAGTTGGGGTTTTACTGGTTTCCCACCCAAACTATTTCTACCTAGTTCCTCATAGGATTTTTCAATAATTCTTGCAAGTTCGTATGGTTGCTCTGTTATATCGGTTTCTTTTAATTTTTGGCGGATTGCCACGGACGCTGCTTCACCTTCAATGTTAGCTAATAGTATAGCTGAGACCTGTTTGAAATCTTTTAGTAACTTCATACTAAGATTTATAGCAGGTTCTGGTCCATATTTATTTTGAATCTGTCTTAGGACGTCTGGTATTACCGCCATAGACGGAACACCATGTGTTTTTGTGTAGATTGAAGCAAAGACTGTACCCCAATTGTCACAGTCCTCCACGTGTGGTGCAATCCCCTTTGGAAAACAGATTGTCAGAATCCTGTGTTTCGCACGAGGTGTACTATCGGGAAATACTGCCTCTATTTGAGTAATTTTTTGAGCTAACCAGAACGAAATTTGTTCCCGTTTTGCTGATAATTTACCAATGACTGATTGTATAGCCTGGGCTGTAATTTTGTTTGTGTTCCCCTGATGAGGGGTGTGCTGTGGAATCTTAATAGTAGGTTGGACTGTTAAAGTCCGCATTACAAATTGAACTAACTGTCTATGTATTTTAATTCGCTGTTTTAGCAGAGCTAATAATTCTGGAACTGTCATTTGTTCAATGGCAGGATGTGGTGTATAGCTGGCTAATAACGGCCATGTTGCTCCTGGTCTACCTAGTGGACTGAGCCTGAAAATGTGATTTTGATGTTGTAGGGCACCTTTAAACCAGAGCTGATGCTCTTGGTAAGTTAGTGGAATTTCAACGTCCTCGAAAGGAACATATTCCACCGGAGGTTCCTCTACTTTGTAGTAGTGGAACTCGTGTATTACTGGATTTGCTGCAGGAAACAGAATCCATTAATAGAATACCTCTGTCTGCCGATATTCATGTGCCTCTATAACAAATATTACTTTACCACCTCTCAATGATACTTGTTAGAACTGGCTATTTCTGATTGGCTAAGGCTGACGCCAAAGCTAGGCAGAAACCACCATTCTAGTCAGGGCAAGGGAGTCACACGCCAAGATAACCCCTGCTCACCCCCTTGGTAGCTTGGCATGAGCAGCCGGGCTTATCCCGGAGGCAATGTGTAAAGCATTTGCGCACGCACACAACAGCAACAACATCCTAGGCACACCACAAAAGGAACTCCACACAAGGTTATATAAAAATAACTTTTGTATTGTCAAAACACATCAGATACTAATCACACAATTTACATTGTGCCAACTGGCATGGGCAATATTTACAAGGGATTATTTACAGGACAGGGCCACATGGGCCACTGTCAGAATCAACACTTTTAGAACTAGAAATACTGTTAGAAATTGCACTTTTGAACATATAACAATAAGAAGTTTCACACAGGAAGCATAGAACATTCAGAGGTGAAGGAAAGACACATGATGTATAAACATACATTCAGCGGTGTAAGGAACAAGGCACATGACGCATCAAACCACATTCAGAGGTGCCGGAGAAACACATGATGCATAAACACACATTCAGAGGTGTAAGGAACAAGGCACATGACGCATCAAAAACACATTCAGAGGTGCAGCACAGGAAAACACATGATGCATAAAAACATTCAGAGGTGTAGGTAAGACACATAATGTATAAAACACATTCAGAGGTGTCATAGGCATAATGGCATAGCCCATTACGCATAACTAACATTTGGGTCTAACCAGTAAAAACTACAGTAGGCAATCTCTCACTAGTCTAAACACATTAGACTCTCCCCCTAAGCATAACTCACATTTAGGGGCGTATCTCACATAGTGAAATAAACTCTCACTAGCATAAACCTCCATAGGTAAACTAACCTCATAATCACGTTGCGCAAACATCACCTTAGCAATTACTATCAAAAACATAGAAATCACATTGCGCAGAAATCACATACCAGCCCCTGGCCTACTGGCCATCTCAAGGAGACTCAACAGCCCTGTGTCCAGAATGTCAGGGAGCGCTGCCAGTGCAGCGCCATTCAGGGGTGCGCCACCGGCGCAAACCTAAACGTTGCAGCTGCCCACTAATTGCTGGGCAGCTGTGAACAGTCACAAGGGCCTAAACGTTGCAGCTGGCACTAAGTGCTGCGCAGCTGTAGCAGGCCTGGCACCACTGTGCCATCTCTGTCCCACACAGGGACTCATTCACATTGCGCCTAAACGGTGCAGCTGTCCACTATTTGCTGGGCAGCTGAGGATCAAAACTGCGACAGGGTCCTCACTGACCCTAGAACAGAACTGCGCCCAATCGTTGGAGCCACACAGGCTCTGACACAACACTGCGCAGAACATTGGAGCCACACAGGCAAGGAAAACACTTGTGTCCCCCAAGAGCCTCACTGGGCTCTAAACATCATGTGGGCGGTGAGCCCCTCTGGACTCTAAAACAACAATGTGCCTCCTAGAGCCTCTGTGGCTCTCAAAACAACTGGGGGAGGACACGGGCCTCAGGGACCATTAACAGAACGTTGGGGCGGCCCACTGCCATCTGGGGCCGCCCTGAATATACCCCTGCCATGGCGGAGCTCACAAGCTCCTAAAATCATCATGCCCCAAATGTTGGAGCAGCCCGCTGCTAAATGGGGCCGCTCTTTACCGTCAGTGTGCCTGGAACAGGCACCTACAGTAGCCCACATGGAGCCCCCCAGCCCTTCTTCTCACCGGGCTGTTTTTCTCCTGGCGGGGGCTCCTCCGGGCAACTGCACTTCTTCTGCGGGGATTCCTGCTGTCACTGCAGGGCTCTCTCCTCCTGAGAGCCCCGCTTTTGCAAAAAGTGCCCGGCTTCACCCGGTCCCCCATCTCGGGACCTGGACTTGGAAGGTGGAGCCCGCAAGGCTCCGGGCTCTTCCTCTTTCGGCGGCAGTATCTCCGGTCTCCCTCTGCACACGGGAGACCGGAAGGGCAGATCTGGGCCAATCGGAGCGAGGCTCACTGGGATGAGCCTCCCGCAGCCAACCAATGGCGGCGCAGCTCCTCCGAAAGCTTCTCTCGGCGGCCCGGGCCGCGATGGTGAGACACGGGGTGCGCTCCCGTGCAAGTTTAAATCACGAAGGCTGGGCAATTAGCGGAATGGACACCCGCCATATAAATAAATAAACCAGCAGGGTGGCACCTGCACATCCACACCACGGACATAGGCAGCCATGACCGGTCCCAGAAAGCAGCCTCAAGCTGCAACAGCACTCATAAAAGCGCTCTCTAAGCGCCAGAGGCAAGCCACCAGCCTTTTCCCCCAACAAGCGCTCACAGGGCGCTTAGGCCACAAAAAGCTTGGGCAAAATCCAGGAAAGCAAGGCAAAGGGTCCCAAAAGTTCTGGGTAGCAAAGGTGGGGCAAAACAGCTCCCCCACAAGGAAAATCCTCCAGCATCCAGGGGTAGGACATCCAGGGGTTGGGCAGGGCCCAGGGAGGCAAGCCTTCCCCTGGGCCCAAGCAGCAGCACACCCCTGGCAGGATTCAAGTCAGAAACAAGAACATTTTGGAAGGGGACACAGCCCCTTTTTATACAGAGAAATCCTTTGTCTAGCAGGGTGCAGGCAGTGTGAGAACCAGCTACAACTGGTTATAGGGAACTCCTTTCACAAGCCAGGCTAGGGACATCAGACGCACCACAGGGGGTGGAGCCAGCATTGTGTGGGGAAAACCCAGCCCCATTCACTTCCAGGTGCTATCTCCTCCCACCACTCTAGTTGCAGATGCAGTCATTCAACCAAGGGCTTACTCAGACAACCTCCTGGGAGCTCCCCAGCCCCTGTCATCCTCAAACCAGACAGTCAATCCACAAGCAGGCCCAGGCACCCTCCTGGATCCAGGCTCCAGCCAATCACACGCCAGGCACAAATTACACAAATATGCCAACTTCTAGAAGTGGCACTTCTACACTAGACACAATCATGCCACATATATCCTTGCGCAGCCTTCAATCCCACGAGTTCGCAGATACCAAACTTGACCCTGCCCTCCCCACACATCAGGAACTACCATGGTCATACATATTCCCCATTCATTCCTATGGGAGGGCAGGTCACTCACCACACATACACAGAGAGCTCATGCCATTTACACTGTACCACATTGAAAAAGTGCGCAAAGGCCTAAAATCCCCAACACCAGGTCACAGAAACAGGCTAGGAAAAAGCAAAAAAGTTTCTGGGTGAACCTGCCAAAAGAGGCCAGGTCCAGCAATACTCCATTATTTATAAGCTTTATAATGATTGTTTTCCTTATATTTACTGGGATGAGTATAGCATCCGGGTCATTCTGTTGGAGACTTGTTTTGTCTGAAACTGCCTGAGCTGCTGCTGCAGATCTCTCCCTTTCGTTGTCACTCTCTGACATTTTCTTGACCGAAAGTTTGCAGAGAAAGTTTCAAGGAAACAAAGATAAGGTGTACAATATTTTTGGAACACTGTATCCTTCAACGTTGAACAAACCAAAAAATGAATACATAGGATGTTCGTCCTACTCAGTTATGGCGGATATTATATCGTTTCACCCACTCTAGACGTCTATTGGAGTATTTTACGGGAAAAAGGGGTCTGTGTGAAAAGCACGACTGAGTTACTCTAGTATCTAGCGTTAAAATGTTGCCTTACCAAACGTTGGGCGACATGTAGTGTAGTTCCTATATTCCCATTAGGCTCTGCACATTGGAATAATATATACTATAGATTAGACGTAGGACTGAGGTTGACTAGGTCTCTATCGTATATATTAGACTTAATTGTGAGTGCCAGGTAGCTCAGAGGTCACTAGAAACTTTCTCGAATGAACATGAGGGGATTCGTTTCTGACAACCGCATAAACATGACAACTTTGTTTCCCAAGAATATGAAATGCATCTCTAGAGTCGCGGAAAAAATAGATAGATATTTCACTCAGTCAATCGTGCATGCTTCGTTTCACCAGAGGTGCAGAGAAATAGAGAGACAGGCGTTTTCAGTAAAAGTATTTATTGAACAGTCTTCTTTTTCATGCAAAGGAAATGAACTGCTCAATCGTAATACTGGTTGCAAAGTACAATACGTACAGTACTAAGAGTATTATAAAATAATACTGTAAAAGCATGATATGGTTTTTAAGCCATATAAATAAACATAGAATGCATACATTAATAAATAAAGACTAAAAGTACTCAACTGGCGCTTCTAAAATATGCCTAACCTAGGTCTAGTACAAGGGAAGAAGTAAGTGAGGTGTAGTTTAGTTTCAGTATTCTTTTGCCAAGAACCTATCCAAGAATTCTTTAAGGGTCTAATCAGCTCCGTACCTTGGTTTAGAATGAAGGAGGTCTGGTATCTCTCTCTCAGGACTCGATTTCCCAACAACCCGCAAGGGTAGCTTGGAAACACTGGAGCTGGATTTCTCGGCAAGAGAAAAGACAGCGTCTCTCTCAGGGCATCTGCTGGAGGGTCGGCTTCCTCCAGCACTTGCTTCGGTGAGCTGTGTCGTGTAGGTAGATAGTCGAACTGCTCCAAACCACCGTGTGTTTGCCTGGGCAAGTGTGGGCATATTTATACCTTGAAGGTGCAGAGTTTGACGTAAGGTTGGACATAATAACGTCATCAAAGACTCAGTTCTTTGAAAACTCCATGAGTTCTTGGTTAAATCAATATTCAAGTAAGGGGAAGTTCCTGACTGCTGAACGTGGGTTTTTCCAAGAAATCGTTGTGGATTTTCAGAACTAGTGGAAGTAGCCATGCCGTATTTGGACTGCATAGGCTAAGTCTAAATATGGTTATGATTTCTATGCCTATATAAGGATAGGGGGATTTATACCTATGTATGGGCATGAATCGGGAAAATTACACTAGGGTCCTAAATTCATATACAACACCTTAACTCTAGTACTCCCTGATCCTGGCTGCAGGGTTGTTTGCGCTTACCCATGTTGATGGCGGATGGCAAAGCCTTAATGTGAGGGGATGGCCCAGCCTAGCCTCCTCTGGGCTCTAACGGGCGCAAAAGGGCCCGCCCTTGGCCCGGGCGCAGCCCGGGCATGCCGGCATGCATCCGGTGCTGGGCTCTAACAGGCGCAAACGGGCCCTCCCTTGGCCCAGGCGCAGCCCGGGCATGCCCGCATGCATCCCGTGCTGTGGGAACCCTGGCCTGCTCCTGGCATGTAGAATCCCTGTTGGCGGCATGTGTGCCGCAGGGGAACCTGGATGATGAGGCCCCCGGTCTCTGGCAGGCAAAGAAACAGCAGAGTTACGGCAGTAGCGGCTCCTAGCGGGAGTTCTGCCAGACGGTGAGGCGGGGAGGCGCAGAGTGGGAGTAGTAAACTCTGGCGTACGGCCGAACTGAGGTAAGTACATAAATAAATAAATAAAACAAAATACATTGCACATGCTGCAACGCCAAATAGCCCACACCTTGCCCCCACCCCACCCTGCAGCACTCCCTCAAGGAGCAGCTACTGAGTTACGGTCTCCCACGCTGTGGGAGCCCTGGCCTGCTCTTAAGCGCCTCCTCACGCGTAGAATCACCGTTGGCGGAGTGCGTGCAATAGGGCAGCCGGGATGATGTGGTCCCCGGTCTCTGGCAATCTTGGTCTCTCTTGCTACGCCAACGTCACTGCTGTGAAAAGTAGTTGTTGCAATGACAATTATCAGTAGCTTTATTTTGAGGCTCTGCCTTGAAATGTCTAGCAAGTAAATTACTTAGGTTGTAAATGTACATAAAAAAAGAGAAGAGCACAATGCCAGAAATGGAAGTTGAGAAATACTTATCTGCGGGTAAACTGTGGGCCCTGAGATGTATTGCTTTAAACACATTTCAAAGAGGACAAGTTCCACCAATGCAGAGCTAGACACATGGAAAATGCAGCCTAAGCAGACGCTGAGACGGTTGTTACCGGCTACTGTGCGACATTATTGGTGACTATACAGATATGTTACACACATGTCACAAGAACTAATTGTGGACATACTAACTTTTTTAACTGAATGTACATCCTGAAATGATATTAGAGCCTTGAAGAAGTCCCTTTTGGGACGAAACGCGTCAGCTAATGAATTGTGACTCTTGTATTTTATCAACCTGATGAATTCAGCTTTTCCAATAAAGAATAATTTTCAAAAATGAAAACAAGACTATATGGACGTGAAAATGTCTTCAGATCATTAATAGCAACTTTTGTTCAACTGATTCTGAATATATTTATATTCTTTGTGTGCAGAGTTCCTATTCTTTATGACATGGCAAACATGTATGACTGAATCACTATTCTGCAGGGATGCAGGAATAAATACACTTTGTGTTAGTGTCACATGTTGTGTGACACTTTACTGACCTCTCCTAGCATGCAATTGTGCTTTCTCAGACATTTCTAGCAGAGCTGGAAAGATTACCTACAGCTCAAAATCTTACAATGCATTGAAGTTAAAAACCCTACTATCAAATTAATTTAATGAGGGCTCCTTCACCAATTAAGCTTTTTCTCTAGAAATGAACTACACATGCCTACACTCATTAGTGTTTCTCTATAATCTATGGTGGGTATCTAGCTGCTGCACGTGCCTCTTGAAGGCAGCTTCCAGGTAAGATCGCAGATGCTGTCTTTTTTAGGTTTCATTTGTGTTGTGTTCTGTGCAATGTTTTGTTTGGCGGTTACAAAAGGTAGTCAAAGCTGTCCCTAGTGAGACCTAAAAATAGGACTGGCAAGCACTGATCTCCTCCCTGGTCCTTCCACAGTAAATATGGCACTTCTAGTCATGAACAGATCTTAGGTGACCTCTGTCCTTGGGACACACAGATCTTATGGGGACATCATGTTGCTGTATAATCACCCTCTAGGCTTTTGTCAAGAAGCTCAATGTCAAATGTAGATATGCAACACTCCCAGACACAGAGGCAGAGTAAGTGCTCGAATGATGATAGCCCTCTGCTGCACCTAGAATCACCACTAGCTAAACAACATGCAGAAAAGGAACAAAATGACTTTTGATTCCAGATGTCGGGGGAAAAGTGGTGGCAGTTTGCAAGAAATCTAGGAAAATAACACAAAGAGCAGCTCTGCTGTGGTCCCTGCTAGAAGAAATAGTGGTTACACACAGTTCTGGCTTGTATCTCTGATTTTCACTAAAGTCTGTGTCCAAGTCTGGTGGTTCAAGTCTCCTCATTCTCCCCAGGACTAATGGAGAGTGGGACTGCTGCCGTGCCTTGGGTGGGTAAGCCTTGCTTGGATGACCCCCGGAGGACACTAATAGGTGCTAACATGGATCTGTCGGTGGCTGAGGATCTGTGGGTGCAGTTGTGAGGTCTACATTGCCCCAGGGTAGGGAGGCTGCCCAATGCTGTTTAAGAGTGCAGGTCCAGAGTCCTGTTATGGGTATTGTTTTTTGTCTTTAAGGCATAGGGAGCTATCGTGTAAAAGGGGGTACTGGAGTGTGCCTCTGCTGAAAGGAATCCTGGTGCTAAATAATTAATCTGTCCAGTGGCACCTCCTCCCCTATCAAGTAAGTATGAAGATGTATATTGTCCTCCATATATCTTCATGAACCTGAACCATGCGAGGGTAGCATTTTCCAGAGGTGGCATTTGAAATCAGGGGCATCCAGACATTGTCTGCCCCCCCCCTACTAAGGTGCTATGTCCATCACTTCAGGTCCATGTCTAGTCTATGCCTGTGAGAAGTTGGACTGATATGTGATGTCAACTATTCTAATGGGCACCCTGTATCAGTCCAAACAACCCTTATGGTGATGGTTCTAAAGTCAACCTTATGGACCAGCTATCCTAGTGGTAGCATGGACAAAGCAGTCTTAGGCTAAACTCAAGAGGGCATGTGAAGCCAGATGTTTTACCATATGGAACCCCTTTAATACCAAATGAAAGGACACCACACAGGTTATATATAAAATATATATGTATTTATTACTAACACAACCCCTCTGAACTCTTTATGAGGTCAGAGGCACAAGCACTTAACAAGATACTTAATTATCATACAATAAGTTGCACAATATACAGTAGAGCCCTAGGGGCACGTAAAACCATGTACTAAAATAGTGGTATAAGAACCACGTCATGAACAAGGAATAGGCCTAGGGTCTTGGGAATCTTTGGGGCTACGCTGTACTACCAAAGGTTAGGAAGCAGGAGGCCCACTAGAAGCATGTGCAGTGTCTTAACACACGCGAGTTATCATAGGGATACAATGGGAACTAAAGAATTGGAAACTAGTTCTTTTAGGACACTTCCAGATGGACTAGGAGAAAGCCACTGAAAACTAGGACACTAGGATAATCAATACGCACAGGAGCACCGGAGTACTCGCGTTACCTCTCCCACAGGAGCCGGGTGCATAGGTGTCAAAGTGTGTCGGGTTTCGGCGCTGAATCCTATGGAGACCTGTGAAAAGATGCTGCAGGCGACCAGGAGAGAAGTGTCTGGTTGGATCCAAGTGCGGCTCGAGGATGAATAGTACCTGAAAGCAGAGGGGATAGAGTCTGGGTCACTAGCCAGAGACCAGGAAGGAACTAGGAAGGAACCAGGCGATGTCGTGAAGCAATCAGGTGATGCCGTGAAGCTTGTCTCTGCAGCCACGTGGACCGGGAGGTGTCGACGACAACCAGGAGCTGGACACAGACTGTTCCACGAAAGATCTCGCTGTCAACAGTGTCGGCTTCTGGATTGGAGGCAACAAGCCTTGGCAAAGGCAACCCACGCAGGAATCGAAGATGGCTTCTGTTGCAGACCATCAAGGTCTGGGTGGCTTCTCCTTTTCAGGGAAGCAAGGTCCAGCCTGGAGCAACCAGGCCAGCAGTGTAGATTCGAAGGTTTGTCATCACAGAGGCCACTAGCCAATGGGCAAATGACCAGACAGACGCATTGAGCACAAAAACACTAGCCGGCCCCACGCAGTACTCGTGGAGTGTGGAGGGCTGTGCATCGGTGTAGAAGGTGCTCGGGGCTGGGGCTTATCAATCCCCAATGCACAGCTTTGACGGTGCCTTGGAAGCTGCACAAGTAGCAAAGTGCAGGTTTTTCAAGATGGCCGGTCCCACGTCTCTCGTCACCTCCACGGGTTTCAGCTTTGCTGTGGCTGTGGATCGGGCTCAAGGAAGTCTGAAAATCTGGCTCTTGTTGGACTCTGTGCTCAGGCTCCGGCGGAAGCATCGACAAAGTAATCCGGAGATCGCTGGATGGTGCCTGTTTGCACAGGGTGGTTACTCCTTGACCACAAGGGAGATTCTTCAGTCTTCTAGTTGCAGTAGAAAGTCGAAGGTCCAGAGTTTCATTTTAAGTTTCAGTTCAGGATAAATCTAAGGTCTCTAGACTCAGCTCCTACCTTTAAACCAATCAAAGGGGCTGGATTACCTGCTAGGTCCCTCCTATGGGTGGGACCAGGAAAGGGGGTGTTTACACCCCTTTCCCTATGTCCAGTTTTGCGCCAGAGCTGGGGCTGGAGTGCCCCGGCAACTGGTTTCAACAGGACTATGCATGGGACACGTTGTGTGCCCCAGGCAGTGTCTCATTTCATTCAGCCCTCCCTGCCCCAATACACTATGGCCTGTCTGGGGTGGTGTTAGCACCTCCCAAGACATGAAACCTATTGTCCAAGCCTCCCTCGCTGGAAGGACTCCCAGCAGCAGGAGGTCAGACTTGTGTCTGTGGCAGCAGCATCCATTTTTTGATGCTGACGCTCTGGTTAACTTTAACCGGGATTAGTAGGTACAACATGTCTTCTCCCTCTAGAAGGGTGGCATGCTACCCCTGTTGCCAGAACTGGCAAGGGGGTAGTATTCCAAAGCATATGACACCGAATACGACATGTTTTGATAAAGCCAAACCAAAGTTAGCATTCAACCGCGAGGATGATAATGCACTTAAGAGTATATGGTATGGCTATATCATAGAACAGCTATAAGGACATAGTTACGAAAGCTGCAGACAGGCTCAGCTCATGCTAGAGCACCATCTCACATAAAACCAAGCACTCTGCCTCCAGGATTGTTAAGGCCTGCCATAGGAGTGACTTATAGGTGCATATGTGTTTATATATGAGGTTAGATATAGGAATACTATATCTAAGCAAGGGGTGATTACACAACCTTGCCCCAGATGAGTGATCAGCCAATTGGGTCAATGTGGATGGCCAGCCAGGGGTGGCATAATACATGCTGCAGCTCCTGGTAGGTCTTGGATGCACCTATGCCCTGGGTACCTATGGTACACTATACAGGGGCTCATAAGATGACCCAATGTCCAATTGGAGATGTACCTAAAGTAAATGGAGTCCATTTTACAGTGAGAGCAGATAGCCTCGGGCCCTGATTAGCAGTATCCCAGGCCAACTAAGTCAAAAACCAGCTAAACACTAGGCAAAAAAGTTTGGGGTAACCATAGTCAGGTATTCACCTTCCTACACAACCCCGCCCCCAAACATAAAGAGGTGAGGCTATCCTTGACCAGGTAAGCCTATATTGCCTAAGTGGCCATATAATGAAGTACCTACACTAGCATGGTTGCCCCCTGTCTCATGGTCTACCAAGCAATCCCTTACCCTAAGTGTGTCATAGGGTCTCCACCATAGGGAATCTCTACCTGTGGTGTGTTTTGGCAAAGTAAAAGGCTGGTGTTAAGATGGAGTACTGAAGTGAGGCTCCTCTAATGTAGGGCTCAGCTTCCTCCAATCTTCTTCCACCATGTATGCCTTTCTTTCCAGGACTGAGTTGCACTGTGCTCTCAGGGTCAACCTCTGGCTACCCCAGGTTTGGCTGTGCCCAACAGAGTCCATCTGGGGGAGGTTCCTAACTAAGTGTAAGGGAGATCCCTCAGGAGTTTTTAGGATGTTCACCTTGCTAGGGCTGCTAGCGTTGGTGCCCCTAATCTGCTGATGGGCTGTTCTTGTGGACTGGGGGCCCTTTGGAGTCCACTGGCCTCCCTGACCTCTACAGCCCTGTGCTGACTGAGGCAGGGTAGAGAGGGGCAGGTTAACTGCTCCAGACTGGGTCCCACCTTGGAAGGGTCCACTGACATCAAGGGCTCTGCCAGGCTAGGCCTGACTACCTCTGGGGCAGTTCCTTCACAAGGGGTAGGGTTAGTTCCCTGAGGAGGCTGACTCTCACCTAATGTCTGGTGGGAGGGAGACTTTTCTTCCTCCCCAATACTCTCTGTCTGAGTGGAGTGATCCATAGTTTCAGGCTTCACAACACTAACATCTGTTTGAGTTTGGGCTGTGACCATCACAGCCCTATCAACCTTTTCAGGAAGGAACTCTGTTTGTGTGTGGGCTGTGACCATCACAGCCCTGCCAACCTTTTCAGGGAAGTCTGCCTGAGCTTGGGTTGTGACCATCACAGCCCTTCCAAACTCTTTAGGATGGAATTCTGCTTGAGCTGGGGCTGTGGCCATTACAGCCCAACTAACCTTTTATGGAAGGCCTACCATTTTGGAATGGGTTTCTTGTTCTACCCCAGCCCAGGCTGAGATCTCTAGATCATTTCCCAGTAGACAATCTACAGGTTAGTTTGTAGACACTGCCACTCTCTTTGGTCCAGTGACACCTCCCCAGCTGAGATTCACTATTGCCATGGGATGATCTTTCTGCACTCCATCAATGTTGGTCACCCGATAGGTGACCCCAGGTAAAAGTTGTCCTCAGGGGACTAGACTGTCAGTCGCCATAGTAATGCTAGCCCCTGTGTCTCTATAGGCTTCAACTTTCTGGCCATTGATGTGGGGCTCCTGTCTATACTTGCCCAAAGTTTTGGGACAAGCAGTGAAGTTGGCAAACCCCATGCCATTTTCACAGACAGGAGTAGCTATGGGAGGGGATCTGGTTAGTAAAAAAGGGGGGTTTCTTCCCTTGGCGAGCAACTGAAGTTACACAGACATAATAGTTGTCTAGGTCAACTAAACACAGTAAATAGGTTTTGTACGCTATAATGCACCCACACAGTTACAGTATAGTTTTGTTATTTATTTAGTAAAAAATGTTTCTATATTACATTGCTTAAAAACAAGCCATTGTGCGCTTTCATAAAAACAGTTTACAATTTCATTAACATCATTTTATACTCTAGGAGATCTGGTTAGGCCAGAGTCCACATGAGTTCCCAAAGTAAACCCAGCCAAATTCTTGGAGGCACTCCCACCACCTGGGGGATTACTACTAATAGTAACAGGAGGTCTAGGAGTATTACTTGGAGGAACATTTTCCTTATTGCTGGCTTTTGGGCAACTGCTGTCAGTTTTCCAGTGGCCAGGTTGTCTACAGACATGGCAATAAGGTTTCGTAGGGTTAGAGGAAGTGCGTTGGGACCCATAACGCCCATTGGGGTTTTGGGGCCCTGTAGGGGACTTGTCTTTAGATTTATCCCCACCTTTCTCTTGAGGCTTGGTAGAATCTTTCTTCTGGTCACCACCCTGATGTTTGGGCCTAATCCTGGTTCTGACCCATTTGTCTTCCCTCTTACCCAATTCTTGTGGAGAGGTCAGATCTGAGTCCACCAGGTGCTGGTGTAGAAGCTGGTTTTGACAATTACTAAGGATCTGCTCCCTCATAATCAAATTATAGAATCCTGTATAGTCATTTACTTTGCTGCCCAATAACCTGCCCTCCAGAGCCTTAGTAGCACAATATACAAAATCAGTCCAGTCCTGAGTCTGTGTCTTCTGGGTTTCCCTGAACAACAACCTATATTGCTCAGTGGTTAAGCCAAACCCATCAATCAGAGCACTCTTCAGGACTTTGTAGTTATTAGCATCATCATAACTAACTGTGAGGAGCTTATCTCTACCTTTTTCTGAAAAGGAGAGCCATAAGATTGCCGCCAACTGACTTTGGGGTACCTGCTGTACTTTGCAAGTCCTCTCCAAAGCAGTTATCCATTTGTGGATATCATCCCTATCTTTGTAGGGTGTGATAATCTTGCTTAGGTTTCTATTATCATAGGACCTATCTTTATCCTTAGGGATATTTCTGCCACCGGTGGGTTCTGACCCACTCAACTTCTGCTCTCTAGCAAAAGCAAGCCTCTCTTTGGCAAGGGCAAGTTCTTCCCTCTCAATCCTCAGATTGACTTCTTTCATTCTGGCCTGATGTTCTCTCCTCTCGGGGGGCGTGGCTACCAGCCGACCATGGTAGACGTGAGCTGAGCCTGCTCCTTCTAAAAGCCCTGAATATAAGCTAATTATCCTACATGAACTGCTGCTGAATCCCCCACAACTACACCCGCATGCAGAGAAGAGGGCCCGGGCAGAGAACGGTGGCATCTGTGAAGTCCGACCGCGACGGATAACGGCTCCTGGCGTCCCGAGGCGGGCGGCCTCCTATCCCGTCGGAAGCCGCTGCCCACAGTGGAGGGTCAGACCGAACTCTGCTGACTTCCGGGCGGCGACACTCAACATCCGGGTACCGACCGGAAGTCAGAAGGAAACAAGTGAGTACTGCGGACGCGAAGCCGGCTAAAGGGGGTCTCCTGCCGCTTGACAAGCCACAGCTCAATACTAACGGAACAGGAGGGGAGGATCGCCCGACTTGCGGAGTGCAGCCCAGTGTGTCCCGGGGGAAGAGGCAGAAGACGGGAGGGCGATGCGGAGCGCCCGCTGCTGGGGGCACCGGGACAGGGGGAGAGCCGCCCGGTGTACCCTCATTATAGCTGAAGGTCACTGTTGGTGAGCCTTGGGTCACTGCGAGAGGTGCAACACTCTCCTGCTGCCGGGAAACAGACAGCCGCCATCTTGTGCGTTGTGTATTGGGATCGGGAGCGAGATTGACTGTGGGCCGGAGCCCTGGGCCACTGCGAGCGGAACGGCTCTAGACAAGCTGTGGAACCGCACCGAAAGTGACTTTTTTTGATTATCGCTGGGCCATCCTGCCTGCTGGCTCCGAGAAAGTAATACCTGAGGAGCCCATAAATCAAGGGCAGATAACGTGCGTGCAACACTATAGGTAGGAAACCTCAACGCAGTATACCAGAGTGGAGGGGAGCAACACGGGGTACTGCAGAAGCACGACAACGCGGGAGTGCCCAGAAATACTGTAGAAGGAACCGCCGGGGGCACCAAAGGGAGTCGCAATATGGTACGAAACAAAAACCGACAGCCGGACCCAGCAGTACACGCCACATTATGCTACGCCAGCTCCGAGGACCCGCTGGCATCCTCCAATAACGAAGTGATCCAACCGACGGGCATGGAATCGCAAGAGGCAAAGCTAGATTTGATCCTGACTGAAATTAGGGCCTCAAGAGAAGCACTGGAATCCCGAATGGACATGATGTCCACTAGATTGGCCCTTTTGAACGCCGATCACAAAAAACTGACAGAAAAGGTCACTGAACATAAGCTAGCATTGGATGATCTGATCCCACAGTCGACAGAATACCCTACGAAAATAGAGGCCCTGGAGCACCAGATGCAAGGCTTGCGGGACAGAGTGGATGACGCAGAGGGACGCTCATGCCGCAACAATGTACGCATCCTAGGCGTTCCGGAGTGACGTGAAGGTGCGAATCCGACGCAGTTTGTGGAAGACTAGCTAAAGAAGGTTGTGGCCTCTGAGGATTTCACCCCGCTGTTTAGTGTGGAGCGTGCACACAAGGTGCCCCCAAGTCCGCCAAAACCAGGGCCCCCCGCGTCCGCTGATAGCTCGCCTCTTACACTATAAAGACAGGGACGCAGCCTAAAGGCGGCGAGGGAGAAGGCCCTAATACGATATGAAAATAGGACTGTTTCGATATATCCGGACTTCACTCCGGCGGTTCAGAAAGCGAGGTCCTCCTTTCTAGGTGTGAAGCGTACCCTGCGGGAACGCAACCTGAAATATGCCCTGTTCTTTCCGGCACGCCTCAAAGTTATACATGAATCAACAATGCCGCACTCAGTAGGTATTCATTCCTTTCCTGTTTGTTTTCGGTAAATCCATTACAGATGTATGCGATACCAATATATTTCAAAGCAATTCACATACTCAACAAGTCCCTTAGCAAATTTCTTTCCGCGGTAGAAAACAGAATATTTCTTCCTATATTTGGTTGACTGTATACAAAGAAATTAAACATGTCATGTTCTCTGGAACGTTTTGGAAATGAATAACCACAACTTACGGAATATACATGTAATTCCGTTTCTTATTCTGTCGTACCTCTCACGAGGGATAGTAGTTGTGCCTTGGGTCCGCATGAACACAAATATCCACACACAAATGTCAAAACGTATTGTATGTACTGGTCCTTTGATATTTATCACGTGTTTCGAAGTATCTCTTATTATGCGAAACATACTGTATTTCTTCTTTTTCCTTCATTCTGTTCTTCAAATTTGATAGATAGTATTTCTTTCCTCTAATCCTCACAGCAACGTTTTCATCATTAATAAATAACTGTGGACGCTTAGTATTTCATGTAAATTAGTCTGATAAACTGTTTCCATTTAATCACCCCGCCATGCTTTTAAGGTGTAACAGTTTCTGGGTGGTGAGAGAGCGCAATTTGAATAGAATA
The DNA here is from genome assembly GCF_964263255.1 of Lissotriton vulgaris. Taxonomy (NCBI): domain Eukaryota; kingdom Metazoa; phylum Chordata; class Amphibia; order Caudata; family Salamandridae; genus Lissotriton; species Lissotriton vulgaris. The sequence continues at coordinate 556,936,933 of NC_141694.1, forward strand.
TATATCGTAGTCATATTTAGACGCATCTATTGTAAACGTAGGAATGAGACGTATATCGTAACATGAAGTTGACGACTATGGCGTAAAAGTTAACAGACGTGACCAAAGTAATATAGGAAATGTATAACTGTATTCACTTTAGAATGTATTAGATTTAGAAGGCCTGTATACTTAATGGGTAAATGTAGAAATGTGTAGAAATGCTTACGAACAGAAGAACGTGCAAAGTGAAATTCATGTACGTGTGTAACATTAAATGCAGAAACGGCAAGAGAAATGTAATGTGAAGAAACGTGCAGAGAGCATACATAACGAAGTAACCAATGAGAATATAAAGTTGTATTCCACGTACTTTATATTCTATGTAAAGTATATTCTATGTATTAAGGTTTATATTCTACGAAATTGTATTTTAGCTAAGATCTATTCACATATGAACGAAGTATTTGGTAAATGCGGTTATATATAAATGTATGCTAAAGGTTATACTGTGTAGAAGAAGTTTGTAGGAATGCTAGAAGAGTTTAGGTCATTTGTGATTATAACCTGACTAACCGAGGGTTCGCAGGAGCATAGTCCAATGTATGTAATTTAGTGGGCTCACAGGAGTCGTGAACAGTCTTTACATGAAGGTGCGAGCCGAAGAGTCTAGCATTTGTTAGATTTAAGGTGACAAATGTCGAACGAAGTTTATTGCCTAAACATGAGAGGAGGCGATTGGAATTTGAGCTTTGTTTTGAATGACCATTCACAGGATCTCGTAAGGTCAGAGAAAGAGTTGTAATGTTAAGGTCTTGTTTAAGGTTATCTGACTTTGGATGAAAGTGTCAATTAAAAGTCGCCAACGAGAAGATGAAGATGACATCTAAGGAGAAGGGTCAACCTAACGGACGACGCGAGGAGATGAAGCAATGGAAAGAGCCAGAAACTGACATCATCGGGGAAAGTCCGTGGTGGGCGTCAAGGGGCGTTCCACCCACACTGTGATTGTGTATTTTAGGGACAGCACGACGGGGAGAAGGTAGCAATTGAAGATTAGGAACAGCGAGGTGAATTGCTCAGAGCGAAGGCAAGGGTAGATGCCTTGAGCAGATGCGCTGAGAGAGATCAGAGCGCAAGGGAGCAGTAGGCCGAGGACCCTTAGAAGAGCGGATGGGTAGGCAGAGAGGGTACTGCTTCTTAAACTTAAGTTACCTTTAGAGGTTAAGAGAGTTTGAACTTCTTTGGAAGTCAAACTGCTGACACCTTTTTAGGGAAGAAACTTGCGAAGTAGGGATGTCACCTAGTATAGAGTAGGGACAGATTTAACTTGATTATTTTCTCTTTCTGTAGATGACGCAAAGAAACCACTTCACATCGAAGCTTTAAATTGAGGATTAAGGAACTGATTTTGTATTCTTTGTATACCTTGAGATTTATCCTGAGAGGATTGTAATTTGCATTCAAATTTGATTTTATATAAAAACCTTAAAACTTTATCAGTTGTAAGTGGTTCTTCAGAGTGGCGTCATTTAATGGGGATGACTAAACCTGTGTGGGGGTGGTCTTTTACTCAATGACAGATACGAGCGGTCCAAAAATTACGAATGAGATAAACTATTAAATTGATTATAAATTGATACCAAAATCTCATTCCCCGCAGTTGGTAGCAGAGGATGGTTATCTTCTTGAGGAAGACAACCTAGGCCAGGTTTAGTTTACCCCAAGGTCCCTAGTCATCGACGACCAGACGACGAATCCCTGCCGAAGAAGGTGCTGACGGTGCGTCGAGAGAAAAGCAGCAGAATCGGTCGAGAGTGAGTATAAGGGTCATGCGTTGTAAGATTGCGGTGTTTTATGTTGTTCCTGTGTTGTAATGTCAAGCGGAGTTGAATGCCTGTAGTGTGATTGAGGGAAGGTTGTGAGCGCGCGCAACCGGATAAAATCTTATGTCCAGAGGACTTAAGTGGTTCGGGTGTATCGAACACCCAGAGTAATTTGTCTACCATTTAATGGGGGTCATGAGGTACCATTGATCGCCCGCAGACCGATGATAGGGGGAGCGTTTGAGTGAGTGTATGAGTAAACGCATGCTGGTCGTACGTTTACTGAGTGAAAGTAACCTATCAGTTGAGGTGAACGTCTGACCGTACGAGGAAAAACGTCTCGCCAGTTGAGGTGACAATTACAATTAGACTGTGGCCGTACAGTCAGAGAAAAGTGATCGCTTGGACGGAAGTAGTCATTTTTCGGCGTATGAATGAAACGCATGCAAGATCGCGAAACGAGTTGAGAAACGAAGGAAACTGCTGTAGAGGGAACAAGTGACGTCAGCGTAGAATCGCGCTGAGATTGGTCAGTCGGCGTAGAACCGAATTTGGATAGGCTGATTAGCGAGAGTTGCACAGGGATTGGTGGTTGTCATCGGGACGTAAATAAGGAAGAGAATTAATAAAAGGAAAATCGTAGATCATCAAAAATGAAGTGCTTTAAGGGTTTAAGAAAGATCTTTAGGAAGAATAGAAGAAACTTATATGCCGGAGAAGAAGCTCCACCAGAAGGCACACCAGCTTATCATATGGCAGTAAATGTAGGCTTACACTCGATATTATGGATTTCTGAGTGGAATAGGCTAACAGAAGGAGAAAAGGAATTGACGTTTCCGAGATTCGGAACATTTAAGCTAGACGTGTTGAACCAATTGAAAGCGGTAATGCTTGCAACAAGACCTTTACCGAGGCCAACACAATTCGAAGCTCTTAGTGCATGGTTTAAAGCAGCACACGCAAAAGGCGTAAAGAGGCGTCAAGAAAGAGTGAGACGATCAGTAAAGGCATTACAGGATGCTAAATGGGATGAGGAAGCTAAGAAGTGGAGAGTGCAAAAGATAGAAGCAGACAAACTGTTTACCATGATAGAAGCTACGGGAGAAAAGAAACCCCTAGAAGAGGAAGACGAGGATAGCGAAACGGAAGAAGAACTGTTAGAGAGGCTGTTAACAGAGAGACCACCTCCGTATAGTGGTGAATCCGCAAGTCCCATATTACAGCAAGGGGAAGGAGCTAGATGGGGAGAATATAAATCGATCCCAGTGACAGAGTGGGACTCCAACAAGAGTGAGGAAATACCCCAAACTAGTTCCGAACAGAGAGTAGTGGGAAGATTCGTGGTCCAGAAGGTGCCAGAGACGCAATGTGTAAGGTCGTACCAAATGCCAGACGCTTTACAAGTACCTGTTACCATAGGCCCTATTGTGTCAATCTACAACCCAGAGGGGGTCCAGCAGGAGGAACAGGCACGATGGGACAGGGAAAGGGCAGAGATGGAGAATAGGAATACCACGATGAATCCTCAAAGACAGAGATTAGCACCAGTGAGTCGAAGTACCCCATTAGATTCCGCGACGGGTCCCTGGATAGAACAAGGGGGTCAAAGAGGATCAATGGATTTGAGGGGACCAAAACCGAAATCCTATAAGGAATTAAGGGAATATCTGAAAGAATGGGACACGGCTGAGGAGGCTAGGAATAAAAGTTTAGAAACAGGAGCTGAATGGAGAGACCAGGATAACAAGGTCCTCTCTCATTGTGGAGCTGGCGAAAGCAGCCCAGAGTGGGAGAGAGGGAGTCAAGGAAGCGGAAGAGATAATTGCCCTACCATTAGTGGCAATAGGCAAACGTACGATGACAGGAGTGCAGGGTGTGGCGAAGTGCCTCGCGTCACCTTTAGTGAAGGAGAACGAAGGACGCAGGAATACCGGAACACTTTCAGATGCACACACCATACTCCGGATGAAAATGTTCAACATTGGAATCACGGAAACATGGAGAGTCGCGAAGCGTCTCGACATGCATCCGGTGATAGTGGACGAAGTCACGAGAATTTAGGGAGTCGCGAAACGTCTCGCCATACATCCGGTGATCACGAAAAAGATCGCGGGAGCATGGAGAGCCATGAAGGACCTTATCGTCTGTTAAGTGATACCAGACAGCAAGCGAGTTACAGTGGTTTAGAACAGCACGGAGGATCTCATCTTGTATCCGGAGAAACCGAACCGAAAAGACGGAGTGTAGGATTAAGGGATGGAGTATTGTTCCACCACACCCCAAGGGAAGATGGAAAGGCTTGGGATTTAGAGAGGTGGGAACAAAGAGATGGAAGAAGGATTCCTCATAACTCACCTGTGCTCAGGCGTAGGGCGCATAGTGGAGGAGAGAGGGATGTAAGAGAACAACCTAGGACTGACGTACTGAAAGCCGAAATAAAAGCAAGACGCATAGATGTAATGAGTTTAAAGTCAGACTTAGATGAAATAATTGACGGCACAGTGGCAATCGAGAGGTTAGATCTGTACGCTCCAGATGAGATACTGTTTTTATCCAAGGATGTTACTCGAAAAGCGAGAGCAGCTCATGAAAAGTTATCTGAATTGGCTGACAAGTACATGATAGACATATCACGAACTAAAGCTTTACAGCCCAATCATAGGCTAAATTGCACAGACCTAGATTTGGATGAACGAAGAACGATTGGACTGAGAGTACACATAAGGGAATTGGTCATGTGTATTAGAATTTGGAGAGATCTGGATAGATGGGAGGAAAGATGGTCCAAGAAGGGATCTGTCAGACGGAGTACACTTGTGAAGTCTCAGGATACAGACCTAATGCGAATGGAAGCTTTTCCTTTGCGAGAAATCGCGAACGGAAACTACGTGCATGTACCATGGAGTAGGGGGGATTTAGCGGCATTCACTAATTCCTTCCCGAAACTTAGAGAAAATCCCGTTGAGTGGTACAAGCAGGTAGAGAGATTCGTGAAGATCTCTAAGGTTCTCTGGATCGATTTGAACACATTGTTCGATATCGTGGTACCCGGAGATTTGTGGACGGCATGCAAACTTAGTATTGAATGGCCCACTTGTGAGCCTCAGAGAGATACCCAGACAGGTGGTCCATCAGACAGAGTCATGGAAAAATACGAAAGGGTAATAACATGGCTGAAAGAGAAGGTGCCGGTGCAAGACATAGACTGGGTTAAGATAGATCGAACAACTCAGGAGCCTAAAGAGACAGTCCACGAGTTCTATGAGAGGTTACTGAAAGCATTCAAACAGTATAGTGGCTTGGACGTAATGGATCCTAAGGACATAGGACAGTTTGTGTCGAAGTTTGTTCTCGGATTGAGACCAGACATAAGCCTGATGATTCAACAGCACTTGATCTGTTGGCAGAACAAACCTTTAGATGAAATTCTGAGGTATGCTAGATACTGTAGCGATGAGATAGACTCGAAGGCAAAGAAACTCAAGGAAAAGTTAATGTTAGTACAGATGCAAGCAGCTGGAAAGGGTGGACAGCGACAGCAGGGAACAGGAGCGCAGGCAAAGAAACAGAATAATCAGACCAGAGAAGAGGAAGAAAGACCGAGACCGAGAATGGATATCGCAACACTGAAAAGGACAACCAGGTGTCATCAGTGTAACGAGGTGGGACATTGGAGACGCGAGTGTCCTTACAATATTGAGACAGGGGAATTAGAACAGGAGGAGGAAGAGGTACAGAACAACGTGGTTAAGGGAGCAACAGTCCCGAAGGGAAAGTTTATCAAAGGGGGGACTCAGACTCCTCGAGCCCCGTTTCCTCAACCGCCTCGAATTGCGAATGGAGGGAAAACCTATAGACAAATGCCATTATTCGTAGGAGGAGAAGAATGCTACTACGTTGATCCTCTTACAGGGCAACGAGTGAATAGGGAAGAAGATTGCACTTTAGGAGCAGCCCTGGAAGTAGATCAGAGAGGACCATACGTAGAAGCTGAAGTAGCTGGATGTCCTACAACCTTTTTGGTGGATACGGGAGCCACTCGATCCACGTTGAGATCAGCGGTAGTCCCAGGTCTGCCGATATCAGGAGAAATGATTCAGGTGGTAGGAGTCGCAAACAAGAGGATGACGAATCCTCTGACAGGACCAGTGTCAGTAAAGATAGGGAATTACAGTGACGAACATCAGTTTGTGATCTGTGATTCTAGCCCGGTGTGTTTGTTAGGAAGAGACCTGTTGTGTAAACTGAATTGCACAATACATTGCACACCTGAAGGAGTAGAAGTACAGACCAACGATGAAGATGCCGATTTCAAAGTTGTAAATTCGCAAGAATGTGTGGAATTATATCCTACCCTGACAGTGGAGGAGCTTCCACAAGACTTGAGGGAGAAAGTGTCAGCTGAGGTGTGGGATTTCACTGGAGAAGAAATAGGCTTGATCAAAGGAGTAGAACCAGTAAAGATCTTGGTAAGACTCAATGCTGAGTACCCAAGAACACCACAATACAAGTTGACACCAGAGACGATTGCAGGAATAAAGCCTGTGATCGAATCCATGATTAAACAGGGAATACTGAAGGAGATCGTGGGTAGTCCATGTAACTCACCGATTATGGGTTTACAGAAGCCTAGTGGAAAATACCGAATAGTGCAGGATCTTCGAAAGATTAATAATATTGTTGTCTCATGTTGTCCAGTGGTACCGAATCCATCAGTGATATTATTCCAGATACCGTTCCAAGCTGAATGGTTCACAGTGATAGATTTGTGTCAGGCTTTCTTTTCGATACCTTTAGATGAAGAGAGCCAGTATCTTTTCGCTTTTAAGCTGGAAGATCGCGTTTTAACATGGTGTCGTATCCCTCAGGGGTATACAGAAAGCCCATCGATTTTTAACCAGCTTTTAAAGAGAAATCTTGAAAGTCTAGTACTGCCCAAGAACTCAGTTCTAGTCCAGTACATAGACGACCTCCTAGTTGCGTCAGAGACAGAGGAAGCTTGCAGAGAGGACACCATAACCTTGTTAAATCATTTGGCCGAGAACGGGCACAAGGTGTCACCAAGTAAATTGCAATACTGTATGACTGAAGTGCAATACTTGGGTCACAGGATTGAAAAGGGGAAACGGAAGGTGTCTCCAGACAGAATAGAGGCGATTATGAAAATGAACGCGCCTACAACACAAAGAGAGGTCAGGATGTTTCTAGGCATGGTCGGTTATTGTCGACAGTGGATAGCTAACTTTTCGCTGAAGGCAAAGCCGTTATTACAACTGACGCACAAAGGAGTGAGTGATCCGGTACCATGGGACAAAGACTGTTTGATGGCATTTTTGCAGCTGAGGGAGGACTTATGTCGTGCCCCGGCTTTAGGAATGCCTGACTATACAAAACCATTTTTGCTTTACTGTTGCGAAAGAGAGGGATGCGCTTTAGCAGTTTTAGCTCAGATCCACGGAGATGCGCGTAGGCCAGTGGCGTATTTTTCGGCTACATTAGATCCAGTAGCCGCAGCGTTGCCCGGATGTCTCAAATCCGTAGCTGCAACGGGTGTCAGCATCGAGAGATCAGAAAGCGTGGTGATGGGACATCAGTTAGTGGTGTACGTACCGCATTCTGTGGAATTGTTAATGACCAGGACTAAGACTCAGCATCTGACGAATAGCAGGCTCACACGCTACGAGCAAGTCATACTGGCTGCCGAGAATGTGACCCTAAAAAGATGCTCTGTCTTGAATCCTGCAACTTTGATGCCACTTCCGAATGAAGTGGAAGATGAAAATTGTACAGATCATGACTGCCTCGATGTGACTGAACTATGCACCAAACCGAGACCCGATATCGTAGATGAGCCATTGACTGACCCTGATGAAATTTTCTTTGTTGATGGTTCATGCGTAAGAGACGATATCGGTCAGCTGAGAGCAGCTTATGCAGTTTGCACGATTACCAGAGTTATAGAAGCCGCTTGCCTGGAAGGAGTACACTCCACACAGGTAGCTGAAATTGTTGCTTTGACTCGTGCTTGCTTAGCAGGCGACAAACTTCGAGTCACCATATACACCGATAGCCAGTATGGTTTCGGGGTAGTTCACGATTATGGGCAGTTATGGTCTCAAAGAGGTTACATGACCTCCTCGGGTTCTCCCATTAGGAATGGAGAATTCGTGAGATTACTGTTAGAAGCATTGCAAGGTCCGTCAGCCATAGCTGTTGTCAAGTGTGCCGCGCACACTAAAAATGTAGACTTTGTGTCGCAGGGCAATCGCTATGCTGATGAAGTAGCGCGTTATTGCGCAGAACAAGGATATTCTCACACTAATGTGAAAGTGGGGGGAGTACAGGAAAGAACTGAATTGACCATGTTGTTAGACACGGTAGATACGTGGGATGAGTTAAGGAGTGTCCAAGAGAATGCACCAAATGATGAGAAAAAGGGCTGGGAAACAGCGGGTTGTGAGAAAAGCGAAATGAATTTTTGGGTTTCTGCCGATGGGAGAGCAGTTTTACCAAATGAGCTTGTTAGTCCAATGGCAAGGAAATTGCATGGATCAGCACATATAGGAAGAGATGCAATGGTGAGAGTATTCAGACAAACTTGGTTTAATCCTAAGTTTAGAGTAGCGGCAGAAGCAGTATGTCAGCGATGCGCGATTTGTCAGCAACTAAACGTGGGAAAGAGAACACCAGTTACATTGAGTCACATAGGAAGGTCTGGGGGGCCTTTCAATAGAATGCAGCTTGATTTTATAGAAATGCCTCCATGTAACAGACTCAGATACGTTTTAGTGATTGTCTGCATATTTTCTAGATGGGTTGAGGCTTACCCTACACGTAGATGCGATACACTTACAGTAGCGAAACTGTTACTTAGAGAGTTAATACCGAGGTTTGGGGTGCCATCCTCTTTGGAATCAGACAGAGGAACTCATTTCAACAGCGAAATAGTGAAGATGTTGTGCTCAGCGTTGAATATTGATCAGAAGTTACACTGCAGCTATCGACCCGAAGCTTCAGGGATTGTAGAACAAATCAACAGTACAATCAAGTCCAGACTGGCTAAAGTTTGTTCATCGACATCCCTGAGTTGGCCAGACGCACTTCCAGTGGTTCTTATGAGCATACGTAGCACACCTGATAGGAAAACAGGCCTCTCTCCACATGAAGTGCTAATGGGGAGAGCTATGAGATTGCCATCGGTTCCAACTGCAGCGCTAGTGAACATCACAGACGACTTGATTTTGGACTACTGCAAGGGACTATCTGATGCCATTAATTCTGTGTCCCTCCAGGTCCAGGCTGCAGAGGTTCCATCAGCACAAGACTTGTGCCATGACCTGAGTCCTGGAGACTGGGTCCTGGTGAAAAAGCATGTCAGGAAGAACTGCTTAGACGTGCGCTGGAGAGGACCGTTTCAAGTCATACTTGTCACGAACACCGCGGTGAAGTGTGGAGGTCTGCCAAACTGGATACATGCCTCACACACTCGAAGAGTGCCAACACCTCTAGAAGAAACAGCTCCTCTCTCGGATGAGAATCCGGCGGAAAGCGGAGAAGCCATAGAGGGGGAAAGCCAAGCTGTGGAGGTGATCGAAGAGACTGAACCCGTGTTGGAACAAGTCGACGAAGGTCAAGACACTAGCGAGACCGAAGTCGCCTCAGGAGAAGAGAGTAACTGGGAAACTGAATCGGATACTGAACAAACTGAGAGTGACCAAGAGACTGGTCCAAGAACAAGGAGCAGAAGAACAAGGAGTGAAGAAGCCAGTTGGCCGGAGAGAAAGAAAAGGCCAAGCTCGGAAGAAAAGCAAGAAAGAACTCTTGTCCCGATCGCTGAAGAATCGGATCAGGAGGAAGAAACGACAGACTCAGGAACTGAGAGTCCACGAAGATCGGGAAGGGTACGTGTGCCCTGTAGAAGGTACGCCACCCCAGAGTGGACTTATCTAGCAGATGTCTTGGGGACAGAAATCTGGGAGAGTGAAGAGTGTGAAAGTAATCGATCTCGATCCATTTGTGGCAGTGGAGATATGGATGTTGACGCCTGGACTCGAGACTGAGGGGTTACTGACTTTCACACTTCCCATACCCCCATACTTGAGTCGGATTAAGGATTTAGTGTTGAACAGATTACAATTTCCAACATTTGGTCATCAAATATCAGAGGAAGAAGACAAGGTCATTCGTTTTGAATTATTGGAACTAGTTGCAAGAGCTGCAGGTACGAGAATAATTGTTGATGCATAAAGACTTTTTTGTATATAAGCTATAAAGAAGAAGATAACCTAGCGCCGAGTGGAAAGAAGAATAAAATTAGGGTTTACATTTAAAGGACGGAGAAGGGTTAGGGTTGTCTGTTGTTAAAAATAAAGAGACACTGTTGCGAAAAAGAGACCGTTTTGTTGATAAAAAGAACTTTACAACCGAGAAGAAAACAAGGCAAGCTAAGGACTGAACCGATAAACTTTTCGCAAGGGAAGGAGTCACGCTGTTTTGACAACATGGAGAATGGAAACCCAAACAGAAAAGCTAGATGTATAGTAGGTACACTTATAGCGGTAGTGATATCTCTCATAATTACAGTAGTGACAATATCATACATAGTAGGACATGAAAACGATATAGAAATAGCAAATGTAAAATTTGTAACGACTTTGAAACCTGCTCTTGTGGGAAAGAAGGAGGAGAGCAATGTTATACGTGAAAAGGCGTTACTAGCAGATGAAACTCGTAGGTTACACGTAGACGAGTCACAGGGAAATTTTAGGTCAAACGCATATGCAAAACTATTATACGAGTATATTGATGCCATGGAGGCCAAAGATTGCTACGTTTGTATGCAATTGCCGGCTTCTGTAGATGAGGGCATTCGATATCATCATCTCCCATTGACTTATGGGATAACATGTAGCTTACTGCTTAGTATATTTTATGGTAGAGAAGGATTTGAGTACTACTTTTCGAATTATGATTCGGTACTGCCAGAAGTTCCGAATTATAAGCAAATGAATAAGTGGGACTATTACAAAAAGGAGGATAGACTAGCCAAATTTTTTCTTCCTTGGGATACGTTAGATACATCATATGCACGCAGAAATAATCTGACTTGCAAAGTGTCAGAGGTAGAAAAGAAGTTTATAGGACAAGTAGATGACCGATACAGAAGGCAGAAAATTTTAAAAATGTCAGGACAATGGAAAACTGATTGGACCGAAGAAGAGAAGGCACATAAAAAGAAAGGAAGCAATGGTCCAATAGCACTGGATAGAACGCAGAAAGGGAAGTTATGTTTAACTCGAAGCAAGACATATTATGAGAGTGAATTCGTAGGTGAAGTGAATTGCGAACATGCTTTCCGACTAGAGTACTACACGAAAGATTTTATGAAGGGGATGCAGGCTATTCCTAATGTATATTTTGTATGTGGGAGAAGTGCCTATGTAAAACTGCCTGACAATTGGTATGGTTCGTGTTACTTGGCAATTGTCTTCCCCAAAATATATCATGCAAAGGATTTAGCGATAATAGAAAGAAAGGCTTCGACAAGAATGAAAAGGGAAGTAGGAGATGCAGAAGTAGTAGGAGACGTATTTGGAGCGATGTTTCCTATGTTAGGTTTAATACTTAACGATGTTAAGATCAGGAGATTAGCTACAGTCGTAGATAGATTATCTGCAAGTACTGCAAGATCATTAATGCTAATAGAAGGTGAGATGCAATCTATTAGAGCAATGGTTCTTCAGAATCGACTTGCTCTTGATGTGATATTAGCAAAAGAAGGCGGAGTTTGTAAATCTTTGAAGGTTCAGGAATGTTGTACTTATATTCCTGATAATTCAAAACCACTTGAGAAGGTCATAAGAAACATTACACAGATTCATCAAGAAATCGAAGATTTGACAAAAACAAATGTTTGGGAAAAAGTAGGTAATGGAGTAGGAAAAGTTGGGAGTTGGTTTGCTAACCTTGGCAAAAGTATTATATGGTATATATTAAAACCTGTATTAATAGTATTAATTTGTATAATCACATTGTTAGGATTAGTAAAACTATATAAATGGTATAGGACGAACCGGTTACAAAGATCGATGAGAGAACAAGAAAGGAGATTAGCTGCTTTACAAGATCAACAGTATAAAAGTTTAAGAGCACTTGAAATGATGAAAAGAGGGAATGATGTAACTAGCTCTGTTTAAAGGTATTATTCAAATTGCATTTAGTGATGACTCCTAAAAGTCATCAAAGGGGGGAACTGAGAGAGCGCAATTTGAATAGAATATATATCGTAGTCATATTTAGACGCATCTATTGTAAACGTAGGAATGAGACGTATATCGTAACATGAAGTTGACGACTATGGCGTAAAAGTTAACAGACGTGACCAAAGTAATATAGGAAATGTATAACTGTATTCACTTTAGAATGTATTAGATTTAGAAGGCCTGTATACTTAATGGGTAAATGTAGAAATGTGTAGAAATGCTTACGAACAGAAGAACGTGCAAAGTGAAATTCATGTACGTGTGTAACATTAAATGCAGAAACGGCAAGAGAAATGTAATGTGAAGAAACGTGCAGAGAGCATACATAACGAAGTAACCAATGAGAATATAAAGTTGTATTCCACGTACTTTATATTCTATGTAAAGTATATTCTATGTATTAAGGTTTATATTCTACGAAATTGTATTTTAGCTAAGATCTATTCACATATGAACGAAGTATTTGGTAAATGCGGTTATATATAAATGTATGCTAAAGGTTATACTGTGTAGAAGAAGTTTGTAGGAATGCTAGAAGAGTTTAGGTCATTTGTGATTATAACCTGACTAACCGAGGGTTCGCAGGAGCATAGTCCAATGTATGTAATTTAGTGGGCTCACAGGAGTCGTGAACAGTCTTTACATGAAGGTGCGAGCCGAAGAGTCTAGCATTTGTTAGATTTAAGGTGACAAATGTCGAACGAAGTTTATTGCCTAAACATGAGAGGAGGCGATTGGAATTTGAGCTTTGTTTTGAATGACCATTCACAGGATCTCGTAAGGTCAGAGAAAGAGTTGTAATGTTAAGGTCTTGTTTAAGGTTATCTGACTTTGGATGAAAGTGTCAATTAAAAGTCGCCAACGAGAAGATGAAGATGACATCTAAGGAGAAGGGTCAACCTAACGGACGACGCGAGGAGATGAAGCAATGGAAAGAGCCAGAAACTGACATCATCGGGGAAAGTCCGTGGTGGGCGTCAAGGGGCGTTCCACCCACACTGTGATTGTGTATTTTAGGGACAGCACGACGGGGAGAAGGTAGCAATTGAAGATTAGGAACAGCGAGGTGAATTGCTCAGAGCGAAGGCAAGGGTAGATGCCTTGAGCAGATGCGCTGAGAGAGATCAGAGCGCAAGGGAGCAGTAGGCCGAGGACCCTTAGAAGAGCGGATGGGTAGGCAGAGAGGGTACTGCTTCTTAAACTTAAGTTACCTTTAGAGGTTAAGAGAGTTTGAACTTCTTTGGAAGTCAAACTGCTGACACCTTTTTAGGGAAGAAACTTGCGAAGTAGGGATGTCACCTAGTATAGAGTAGGGACAGATTTAACTTGATTATTTTCTCTTTCTGTAGATGACGCAAAGAAACCACTTCACATCGAAGCTTTAAATTGAGGATTAAGGAACTGATTTTGTATTCTTTGTATACCTTGAGATTTATCCTGAGAGGATTGTAATTTGCATTCAAATTTGATTTTATATAAAAACCTTAAAACTTTATCAGTTGTAAGTGGTTCTTCAGAGTGGCGTCATTTAATGGGGATGACTAAACCTGTGTGGGGGTGGTCTTTTACTCAATGACAGATACGAGCGGTCCAAAAATTACGAATGAGATAAACTATTAAATTGATTATAAATTGATACCAAAATCTCATTCCCCGCAGTGGTGTCATCACTCCATTGGTGAAACGTGAACTGATTCAGAAATACAGAATGTTTAATACTTTACTGGGAATTTGTTCCGATATACGACGTAGTACATGGATTGGACAGTCCTCCTCGTCCTGATTTCCGACTTCTGTTAATTAGTAGTTTCATTTTTTTCGTAGATATATAACGGCGACTAAACACTTATCTGCATGCTGTGCATAATATCCGCTCAAGTTAGACCCTTTATGCATAGCAGTGCGGAACACTTCGAGGTATTTTGCATGTGGTTACACCTGTGTTATTTTCAATAAAAAAAGCATTTTGGCATACGCGGAAAAGAGCAGAAATGTAACCGAATGAAAAGCTACTTATGATGCGGTAGATGGCGCTCTCTGTATGCTATGCAGTTAGGTAGTGTCGTATCCTGTCCTCATAGTAGTAGGAGGACCGTTAGTGTTTTCCTAGATCAGAGTTCGCGTGGAGCAGCACAGGACACGCGACAGCAGCTCAAAGAACAGTAACTACAGGGGCAGGCGGAAAACAGACAGGTAAGAACATAAAATACCTCAACTGCAGATAGCGATCATAGTGAAGGATGGCGGAGAGGACCAGGGAGACCTGCTCAAAAAAGTAAAGCCCTATTTGAAGTTTACACTTGCAGATTTTTTCACTGAACTGTCTTTTATTCGAATACTCCGTATCTTCGTTTCTGTTCCTTTCTCCGCGATTTTTAATGTATTTTGTTTATTGCTAAGAGAGGTTGGGGCAGAGCGTTTGGAGGGGGGAGGTGAGCTCATGCTAGTAATCGGATCCCTCACCTGAGAAGGGCGGGAGCCGGGAGGGGAGCATTCTTTGCTGCCAGCTGCTGGCGGAAGGGGAGGATGTGTCTGTGAACATGAAAGCCAGCATTAGGTGTGCACGGCAAATTTGCAGCGCAATCTCTTTACCCTTTTCATCTTTTTGTTTAGGGTGTGCCTTCGATCGCGTGGAAACCTTAAGATACCACTTTGAAGAAAGGATCAAAGAAATGGAGCCTTCAAAAGAATGAAATAAGTTGTGTACCCAGACAACAGCGTAAATAAGTGAAGCGAAAAAGACGAGCAAGGCAGAGGAGTTCCGTCTGCAGTCCGAGACGCCTCCAACTTTCTTGTTGCTCTGTGCTGCGACCACCGCTGCTATTGAGGTCAGAGTGTGCAAGTTTCAGGCTCGTGGCTCCATATATTTCCATCGCCCCTGCCCTAAAGAGTCTGTGCCCTGCTAGCTGCAGCTCGGTGCTTCAGCACAGCCCGCGGACTGGGGACTAGGTCTGCGGGGGCGATGTTCGGGCTGGATTTGTTGACTCGCCTCGGAGGCCGCAAGAGCCGGCGGCGGGTGCCGGTGTGGCCGCTGCAAGGCGATGGCACCGTGGTCATGAAGCCGGTCTCGGTGCTGGTCCTCGTGCAGGTGCTGGGCTCAGTCTCTTCGCAGCCAGAGCAGCACTGCCCACCCCCTTGCGAGTGCTCCGAGTCGGACAAGACGGTCAAGTGCGTGAACCGCAGCCTCTCCGAGGTGCCCCGGGACCTCCCGGCCTACGTGCGCACCCTGCTTGTGACCGGCAACAACATCACCAGGCTGAGCCGGGACACGGCGCCCCTCGCCGCCCTCACCGACCTCGCCACCCTGGACCTGAGTGGCAACTGCTTGCAAGAAGTGGAGCCGGGCTCGCTCGCCGACCTGCCCGGCCTTCGGCGCCTGGACCTCAGCGACAACCGGATCTCCCGCTTCAGCAACCTGTCCTTCGGCGCCGGGAGCCCCCTGGCTGCGCTGCAGCTCAACCGCGCGGTGTACAACGAGTCGGTGCTGACATCCGTGCTGCGCAGCGGGGCCCTCAGCTCCCTCAGCAGCCTGGAGCTGTCCGGGAACCGATTCCTCTACCTGCCCTTGGGCCTCTTCGCCGCATTGCCTAACCTGGTGCACCTAAGCCTGCGGGACAACTACCTGGTGGGGTTACCGGCGGGGCTCTTCGCCAACCTGACGCAGCTCCGGACGCTGGACCTCAGCGACAACTCACTCAGGCGGCTACGCAACGGCACCCTGGCGGAACTCCCGAGGGGGGTGCAGCTCAACCTGTCGAGCAACGCCTGGCGCTGCGACTGCGAGCTCGAGGAGTTCGTAAGCTGGCTCAAGGAGACCCCCATGGTGCAGGGCAAAGAGCAGCTCTTGTGCACCGACCCCCAAGACATGCGCAACGTTTCGCTCGTCGGCATCAACATTTCGGACCTAAAATGCTCCGACTCCGACGACTTGAGCAGTTTGCAGACTTCATACGTCTTCCTGGGAATAGTCCTAGCTTTGATAGGATTGATTTTCCTGCTGGTATTGTACCTGAACAGAAAAGGGATCAAAAAGTGGATATACAATATCAGGGATGCGTGCAGGGATCACATGGAGGGCTATCACTACAGGTACGAAATCAACGCCGACCCCAGACTGACAAACCTCAGTTCCAGCCTGGATGTCTGAAGGGAGAAACTTTTTTCTAAGAACCAGCACGATAGCTATGCATGATGATAATGTAGGCTGAGCTTTTCCCGGTGCTCTTCCACACTGGGAAAGAGACGCTTCCTTGTACCTCCAGCGATCTTTACCTTCTTGTGGTATAAAGGGAACTGCGCCCTCTCCCCCTTGCTAAGACATGAACTGACTGGACGTTGCATGTTGCCAGGATTGTACATACAAATCCGAGCTGCTCTCGCTTTTCTATCATAAGGTGACGTTTGATTAGGGAAGGGTAAACTTTCAGAGTTTGAAATTTGTTCTCTGTCCTCGCTCTGCTGCCATATCCATGTGTAATCACCATGCCGATATTGAGACAGGTTAAAGATGCCCTCCTGGTCTTTATTTGATTAAGAAAATACGCACAAGCACAACATACCATTTGTTTCTCTTGCACACTACCATTATTGTTATACCCTTGTGAACAAAGAAATAGCAAATAAATCCACGTATAATGCATTAGTTCATAGCAACGTGTCTAGTAGCATGCATGCATGCTTAATGTCCTTATTTTTAAACATTTGAGAACCTTTGACAGCTCAGCAGATCTTCTCTTGATATTTCAGCACCCAAGACAGATGTATATGAGTGCACATAAAGCCTGTAAAAGTGATAGTGGGAAGTGTTAACATTCATACACTCTGATGCATAAAAGCACACTATGCACACTCTGAGCCCCAGACCATTGATCTGGAAAGTGGACGAAATGCCTTTATTCTGCGTACCATTCACTGGCTAACAAGCACATATGCAAGTGTATATCACAGTGATGATACAAAGAGAGACTGTTAAATATAATGGCATAGTCAGAGTATGTAAACAAAGTGGAAACATTCCGTCCCATGAAGTGATAGTGCACATGAAGAACAAATCTAAAGTCAATACCAACTGTGTTGTGTGCCTTATTATTGAGCATCAGCTGTGAAGGTCCCCGTGATACTAGACGGATTAAGGCAGCGTTCATAAATGGAATGCTTGTTAAACATTATTCGCAGTTTCAGTGGAAAATTTGAGCTTGGTCCAGAGGTTGTATCACCTGGAAGTAAAAGAAAGCAATACACTTTAATTCTGATTATGAGGTGACTCGTAACCTGTCCATATGCTTTGCCAGTTACATCAATAAATAAGGTTAGAGATGGGGAAAAAAGCCATGTTTTCTATTCTCCAAACCTTTCCTCCATTCGAAAGTTGTAATTATACTCTTATTTGAATTACTTTTCTTTTTTTGAAGACCAGCAATAACTCGAGCTTTATATTTACAATGAATCTAAGAAAGAGATAATGACAGTGTCAATTTTTTCTTGTTGATGCAACCTTTTCCTCTATTGCTGGTGCTTTTTGTTACTCAGCTTTTATTCCAAGATATTATGGTCTTTGACCTCATCTGTACATTTCAACCCACCTATAATTGGCTCCTCCAAAACTTATATTTTCAAAGAGACACTGTTGTAAATGTGCCTTTGACGACAGTGATGTAGACTGTAACCTTAGGTAATGCATGTTTTCATGTATTGACTGTGAAAACTGCAATTCTAAAACTGTACACAAAGTCAGGGAGGGAATCATTATGTATTTCACATATACAGAAGCCACTGGAAATAATCCAACTTTGTTTTATAATGGCTAGACAGTCCGTTTTGTTTTACTGGTAGGGGAATTTGGAGGTGTGGGATTCCGTTTTAAAAATATATATATTTAGTTTGCAACAATCTGTATGTTACAAAATGAAAGTGAGCAAAACTGAAAACCTGCATAACCTTTGTAATATCTTTCTATAATCTACTGTCATGGAAAGGTGTCTTCATTTGGAATTACTGCTTCAATAGGTGTACTATTTCTATGCACAGAAAATGAAGAACATACCAATGTTTGTCAAGGTGGTGGTGTGATGTCTTATGGTTTATACTGCCTATTCTGTAGTTTCATATTTTCTACTTGGCAATGCCTTAGTAACATGGATGAAAGGCAAGTGCAACCGGTCATGACGTGTTATTTGATTATGATACTGCTAATGAAACCACAAGATAAGTGACGTTTTTAGTGGTTGGTAATCCTCATGAATGTAAAGAACAGCATTGTCTGTGACTGCCAGTCCAGAAACGATTTCTATGTGCTTCAGGAAGGGACTGGTACTTTTAATTGAATCAATGACATCTTGTTTGGTTGTCTGCAGTTTGGGACTGAAGACGCACGCTGAACAAATCCATAATTGAATTTGATAACCAAAAAGTAGTTTTCACATTATAAAGCCGTTGCAGCCAGGGCAGGAAATAACAAAAAATCGTTAAACTATTCAGAATGGGAACTACCTCACACTTTGTAACCATTTGCATAACCCATGTACTGATATGCCCATTTCCTTGGTCTTTCTGCGCTCCTTAAATGTCTTTACATGGTGTAACACACGCTGTAAGGCGTTAAGCACTACATTTGATGAATGGGAATGGTCCTAAATGAGTATCCACTGACTGGACCCAGAGATTTTTGCAGCATTAAACACTAAGCAACTTCCAAAGGTAGACAGTTACTTGAGGCTGTTCAATCCGTTGTTTGTTTTTTTTTTGTTGAAATCTGACCCAACTTTCAGATTAAACTAATACCTCTATGTTTTAAAACACTCACTGTACTATTAAAAAGCAACATCAGGTGTAATCAGGTGTTGTTTGATTGCAAATCATTATAGGACATACATATTCTTATCTTTACGTCAGTTTGTAATTGAAGAGGGCTGTTTTATTTGAAAAGTAGTTAACAAGCAAATAAAACAGCACACAGTTTTGTGATATAGACAACATTGTCAACATGATGCAAGACGTCAGTGCATTTCACTCTGATGACCCCCTGTAAAGTAGCTGCCACACTGAGGAAAAAATAGCCTCAATTGAAACCAGGAGATATGTTTTCTAATCTCCCCTTCCTTATTTCAGAAAAATATATATTTCCCACTGCAAACAGCTTCATATGCTGGTGTACTAGACCCCTGACTTATCAGTGTTTGGAGGGGTTCAAAAGGTCACCCACTAAAAGGAAAACATAGTTATTATTACTGTCTTGCGTCTTCAGTTATAAGAATCGAGAACATCCCGGTGTCTGTTTTTGAGACCTACCATGCCACCACCCCTCTACTGAGTCAGTAGTACTGACCCATTTAAGCCGTTATGAACAACAGCAAAGGACTGTGGTTTTTATAGAATGTTCTCTTTATCATTAAAGTAATAGTGTGTGTTTCTGTCTCGAGGACACTGCTCTGAAAGTTGCATAATTTAATCACCTCTGAAAAATGATTTTGCCTTTTCTAATTATGTTAATCCGGCCCTGTTTTGCTTTATTTCGGATCCAATTCTGCTACTTGATTGTATGTCTCACATGCCTCGGTAAACGTTTTCACAATGTTTTTGTTCCTCACACTGATCCAGTATTTTAATAATCTCTTCCTTCGAGTTCTCCCTCAGGTAGATGTGATGTATCAGCCCTTAGGTTGCTTTAATACAATGTTATGACCCCAAAGTATTCATTCCAGCCATGCTCTCTAACTGGAAGTGCAGCTACACGATTTCGCTCTTAAAAATCCGAAATAACTTTCCTGGTAAGGGGTGTAATACTAAGGATTTCGAGGCGTGCAATATTAAGCCTTGATCTCACGGTTGCATGTTTGATTTTTTTTTTAAATATCTGTTGAATGAACTGCCTTATTTCCTTGTCCCAGGTTCTTTGAGTGAACACTCCCTTATGTATACAGCTTTGAGAAGCAGTCCTCGTCTTTTGGGACGCTATCAAATAAGCACACGTCCTCACTAATTATTCTCAGCAGTGATGATGTAAAATATATGGTGTCACATGCTAATACTGGAGATTCGTAATATATTTCAGTAGTTGAGGCATAGCTTGAAATTAACTCTAATGACATTGAAGATTGTTGCCGCTGTTGGACAAAACATTTTCAGAAGTATGTGAGCACCACTTTACAGGACAATTTTGTGTTGCTTCCTCATGAGATTGGATATTGACAATATTGCCCAACACATTTGATGGTTGTGCGAACAATATAGCACAGCTGCCTTGGTTTTGGCCTAATGTATAATATATATATATATATATATATATATATATATATATATATATATATATATATATATATATATATATATATATATATATATATCGTTGTACAAAACACTAATTTATCTTTTTGTTGTTGAAGAAATGTATGTCTTTGTCTTTGGTCCTCTCTTTATACAACTCTTATTTCCATGTCACTTTTTACTTTCTGCACAGTTGCTACGTTCTTGGCCAGGTTTGCTGAGGTTTGTCCTAATTTATTTCATGTAACAATGTAAATCGTGGAGGAAGAGTTTCGGGAACGTCCCTTAAATTCTGATTTTTAAAATAATTGAAATAACCCGATTGCTTTACAATGAAAGACTTTCACCCACCAAACAGCTTATGTATACAAAGAACACAGCAGGACCTCACAGACATGTTACTGATGGAATGTTTCGTTTTCTTGTACAAGAACCTGAATGCAATATTGACCCAGTATTGCTCAAGATGCATTTTTGAAATTATGATCTGTGTAACATAAGAAGAATGTACTTTATACTTCATGTTGTACAGTTGGTCTCTTCCTATCTGCTGATCCAATTTCTGAGTTTTTTTGTACAGAGTAAACAGCACAGTAGTAATGTCAGTAGTACAATATATAAAATAGCTAATGGCTAGCATGATTGCACTGAATAAGTACTACTGCATGTCATAATCTTTATAATACTGCCTGCCATAATACAGTCTAATACATCGTGTTTGTACTTAGTTGAATCTGAATATACGCCAGCCACCTCCACTGCCATAAACATTATGTTCACGTAGAGATTAAAGTATAAACTATTGTTACAAGTACAGCTGTATTTCATTTCAGAAATTCTTCTGGCCTGCATGCTCCAAGGTTTTGTACAGCGGCGTGAACCTAATAGGGAACTGTACTTCCGCACTGAATTGGCAGCTGCGCATTAGCCTTTCCCATAGGCAAATGGGATCTTCTTTGTTTTCATGACTTAGATCTAACTGCAGCTTTTCCCCATAATACAATATACAAGTAAATGAAAAGCGAAGTTAGACATTAGGCATTGAAGGTAAAATTGCTGCCACAACTACAAAGATAAACGCCCCTGCACAACGTGTAAACATTTACTTTTATAATTGGCAATTAATATGATGTCTTCAATGCGTTATATATATACATATGTATTACTTAACCATTAAGGTATTCTACACTTGACGAGTTTACGATGGCGATATAATAAACCCGATGTTTTCAAAGGTCCTGCCAAATCCATTTCAAATACTGGTTCTGTGAGTCTCAGTTTCTGATAAGAGCGTTAAATGTTTTGCCTTGTTGCTTCTTTTACATAGACCTCAATTCACCTAAATGCCAGAGGTAGCGGAAGTGACATCATGCGCTAGTGACCTCCACTAGCACTCACACACACGTGCTTACACATACACGGACATTCACACATATACTCTTTCACACATAAACACACTCTCACCCGCAAGCACGCACACAACATACATTTAAAGCTGCCATGGGACAGTGTATTCCAGCTTATTGTACTATAGTTTTATTAAACTATTAGTGAATAATATCTTTTATTTAGTCACTTTTAGTGTAATAAAAAATTGTCAGAAAATTAAGAGTGTGGAGCCCCAAGTGCCCCTGTGTTCTTGGCACTGAATTTGTCACCTCTGAGGCCACTGGTCGCAAAGGCAGTGCTTGTGGTAGCAAAATGCAAGTCATGGGTCGCAGCTGTGACCCCTGGAGACTCCTAAATGATGTCCATGTTCTTTCACAAGTTACAGCTGAAGCTAGGGAGAAGACATCAGCCTGGCAATGCAAGAACTTTGTTTGAACAACTTCCGATTGCTTCCGAAAAGCAGGGGGCCAGTGCTGCAAGGGCTCTGTCTGTTGCAGGTTTGAGGCACACTTACTGCTTCAGTCATGGAGAGAAAAGGTAACAAACAAGCCAGGGCATTGTTATATATACTATCTGAGAAGATTAGTGTCTGCAAGGATGCCAATACATTTAATTCAAATTTGTGCATTGCTCATGTGTGCATCCCACACGTAATTAATGTAATCGATCAAGAAATATGATGTTACTACTCAGTAGGTTAATGCACTTTCTGCTGGTTTGTGAGTAGTCAAATGAAGTAGTTAATATGTCAAGGTAAATATTTGTATTATCAAATAAAAAGAAACACCTTTCACCTATATTTTTTAATTCAGGTAATATGGAATTTTGCCCCACAAGTTGTGCTTCCTCTTGTCTTTTTAATTTTGTGTTTCTCCTTCATTATTCAATCTCTCATTTAGAGCCTGGCATTATACCCCCTTGAAGATCTATAGAACAGAACCGTGCTCGTTATTGCTCCATCAGCCAAACTTTTTTCAAAATAAAGTGTGCTGCTATAACTGTCACATTTTTACGGTTCTGAACAATCTGGCATCATCAATATTTGCAATACTAGACAGTGCCACGTCACATTTACTACATAGGTGCTTAGTAATTGAACGTGCTTATTTCAATAATTATATATCCTTTTAGTTTTCTTTTACTTAAAGGCTCTGTTCAGTGAGTATTTGTGATGGTAACTAGGGTGCTGCAAGAATGCCTATTCACTGCCACAAAGATTGCACCCGACATTCAGATATCATGTAGGAGGCATGCTTATCTGTCCCTCATAAAAATTGTCTCCAAACACACTAGCATGTTGAACACAAAGTATTGCTGATGGATACACATTGCTATCTCAGTTATACAAAGCTTAATAGAAGCAATGATATACTCAAGCACATTATGGAAAAAAAATGCAACAAGTAGGTGACTTCCATGATTAAATCAATCAGTATTTGCAAAGCGCAGTTTATCACCCATGAGGGTATCCAGGTCCCAAGTTGCTGGGCTCAGTCGAGAAGCCAGGTCTTACATCTCTTTCTGAAGTCCACTAGCGGGGGTGATGTTCGGAAGTGGAGGGGATTTGGCAGTGAGGTAGGAGAAGAAATGGCCTCTGCCGTGGTTATGGCGGATGCACGATGTATGTGCGAGGGACCAGGGAGGTGGATCAGAGGTCTCTGGAAGTTCAGGCAGTGGTTCATGTACGCTGGTTCTTGGTCGTGGAGTGCTTTGCAGGCATGTGTCAGTATCTTGAGTTAGATTCTTTTTTGGATGGTGAGCCATTGGAGGTTCCTGAGGTGAGGTCTGTTTAGGCAGGTTGAGGATAAGTCTGGATGCTGAGTTCTGTATCAACTAGAGTCTTCTCATGAGTTCGGTGGTGGTTCTTGCATACAGTGAGTTGCCGTAGTCCACCCGGCTAGGGATTAGGGCTTGCATAACAGTTTTTCTCCTGCCAATGGAGAGCCATTTGACCTTTCTTCGGAGCATGAGTATAGCATGGAAGCTGGCAGAGAAGACTGCGTTGATCTGTTGTTTCATGGTGAGTTTGCTACAGGATGATGCTGAGGTTGTAGGCGTGGTCTGTTTGTGTGGGACTCGGTCCGAGTTTTTCGGGCCGCAAGGTGTCGTTCCAGGGGTAGGGATTGTTGCCAAAGATCAACACTTCTCTCTTGTCAGTGTTGAGCTTGAGGCAGTTGGCCTTCCTCCAGTGGGTGACATTCTTCATGCAGTTGCGGAAGTTGGTCTTTAGTAGTAGTGGGGTTGCTGAGAGCGAGAGAATGAGCAGGGTATCATCGGTATAGGATATAACGTTGAGATCATGTGTTATGATGTCGGCTAGAGGTGTTATGTATGTGTTGAAGAGGGTGGGGCTGAGGGATGAACCTTGACGGTTGCCCCAGATTGTGCTCTTGGGTTCAGAGGTAAAGAGAGATAGGCAGATTCTCTGCGTTTGTCACGTGAGGAAAAATGCGATCCATCTAAGTGCGTCTCCCTGGAACCCAATCTGGTGCAGTATCTTAATGAGTGTGTGGTGGGATACAGTGTTGAATGCTGCAGAGAGGTCGAGAAGTATCAGAGCCACCAATTCTCCCCTGTTGTGTAGGATGTGGATGTTGTCAGTGGCGGTGATCAGGGCAGTCTCAGTTCTGTGGTTAGTGCGGAAACCGGATAGGGAGGCGTCAACCATGTTGTTTCTCTCCAGGTGTTTTGTGAGCTCCCGGTTGATGGCTTTCTCAAGTACCTTTACAGGTAAAGGGAGCAGCAAGATGGGGTGTTAGGTATTGAGTTCGCTCTAGTTGGAGGAGGGTTTCTTGAGGTCTTAGGTCTTCGTGTTTCCATGTGTCAGGAAAGGTGGCTGTGGGGATGGAAGCTTTGAGGATGGTAGTGAGTTGGTGGCTGACTCACACAGCATTAACCAGAGCAATGGCTATAACGGGTACATTAACAAAACTGAATTAGAAGTAGGTTGCACTAACATTTTAAGTTATTCCTTACTCGTACATGAGGTACAATGGTGGAATTGTATTTTAATCTTTACTTTTAGTGCTGTAAGTATCGAGTTCCATAACCTCTCATGGTCTCTGAATCAATGTCTTCATCAGTAATGGACAATAAATAAGAGAATATAACACAACTTCCATTAAAAGTTCACAGATATTATAATTGAATTCAGAAAATTGACATTTTACGGGCTTTTCTACAACAGATCTGGGCAGTATAAGCTTGAACATGGACAAATCTACTTAAACCTATTCATGTCATGCTATTCCTAAAGACAAAATACCATTATTTTCTTGAGGAGAGGAATCATATCAGTAGACCATTCTTTATTATATCATTTCATGCAAGCTCCGTCTAGAACATCTCTGTTTTGTCCACTTTGTGTGTCTAGATCTTCCTCATAAATACTCTCCCATACAGGTAAGGGTAGGTCCTATATCATGACCGTGATCATGTTTGTACCTATTTCCATTCTTTACTGCTATCCTGATTTCCTTTTGTCTCTCCCATTTTTTAGTCAAGCTTGTGACATCACATGTGCTACATGCATTCTCGCCTGTGAGGGGTATTGTTTACAAAAAAGGGCTTGAAGCCCCCTATTGCTTATCATTTGTTGGCTTCACTGTCACTCTACTTTGCTGCCTCCTAATTGGCCAGTGCATGCCGAGCATCACTTACTTTCCTTTCTGTGGAGCATGGACCACCCACAGATAGATTGAACTTAGTGTCCCTCCACTGTCCATCCACCTCGCACCCTGCGATTCAGGTACTATTTTCTTTATTTTCAAAGCTCTATAAGGTTTTTATTTATTTTAACTATCATATTCCCTTCAGTTGTACTGCCGCTCTCACTCTGTTGCTTGTTTATTCAAGGCACCGTTTCCACTTTAATTTAAATATATCTAGCAAAGTTGACTGGTTTTTGGCTTTCTTAAATCCACATTTGATTTCCTAATGTTTCCGAGTTTGGAGGAAATGGGCCACATACAATGTTCAGGCAACATGTGTGTCTAAAAAGTTTCTTCTCTGCTGCTACTCAAGAGGCAAGTGTGTTTATGTCATTTGCATGTCTCGGGTTAATACAAGGTCAAGCCTGATGTATGAATGACCTTGTTCTGTTTCCACTACGAGTTTCAGAGACCGACCTGAGTTGTGACCGACTCTCCTCTGACGTTGAAAGACAACGGTCTTACAAGTGACTGAATCCCTCCCCCATACACACTTTACCTTGCTTTTCCTGACATGTAACTTCCTGCACCTGGCTTTTCCAGTACATTCCAAAATACCAGGAAATAGAACCCCCGCTCAGGGTTACGGTTTGGACACAGGTGTTCTACTGCAGGAGAATCAGATTTCGTTGTGACACCGGCGTGACACGTGACTGCCTCTAGCAGGGCTCTCAGAAGACTGGCCAGACATGTCACTGAAGGCGCCCTGACTCCACCACCTCTGTCAGATTTGCTCCTGACATGTACATGACTCTGCTGTAGGTGGCTCTATCTGGCTTGCTAGAGCCTGACCTGCCATGCAACTGTTTCCACACCAATCCTACCAGACCACTCCGAGGCAACTGTCTCTCGCCAGACTCTTCAAGGCCTGTCAGGTGTACAAAGACTGCTGTAGCTCTAGGACACCAGCCTGTCAAGTGACGTGACTGTGCCCCAGTCGTGCCAAGCCGTTCAGGAGAAGGAGCCTGTCATGAGACAGACTCTTTCGCAACCTTACTAACCTTTATGAGGCATAAAAACGTCCTGATTTGCAAAGAAGCCAGTATCTATTGGGCTTCGGAATGCTAAAAGAGCAAGGCACATTGTAATGTTTTGTCTTTCTATATATTCTGTTCCGTTTTATTCCATAAATGTATTTTGTCAGGTGAAAGAACCTTTATTGAATAATGCAGCAGTTGAGAGCGCAGAGTTATGTACTTGATGCAAGGACAGCAGGCTGAAGGGGAGAGAGTCTTGCTTTAGGCACCCTGTGTAAGCCTCGGAATTCAAGGGGGTTTGATGTGCAGGTTGACACAGAGCCTTGGGTGCAGTCAGAGGGAGATGCAACCGGTGGCAGCCCTCACCATCCTGTTTCTAAGCTGACTCCAGTTTCCCCAGAAACTCCCACGGCTCGGACCTGTTTAAGTGTCCTGTTAATATATGGAGAGATGATGTATGGTGCTGTGTGTGCAATGATGAGGGGCAATTGATCTTTAAGTGTGGCGTGAGGGGTTCACCCATCTGCCTTTCTGCATTAAAAATTCCCAAAGCAGGTCTTGTAGCAAACCTCAGAGTCAGTGTGTCCTGAGGAGGTCGGTGAATATACATTCTGGTGGAATGCCAGGTGTAATCAAAGCGGGGCAACTGGGGTTAGAGGGTTGTGTAAATCGAAGGCAATTCAACTGCGACCTTCATTCTGCACCCCTCTTCTTTGCCCCTGCCGCATGGAATGGTGGAGTCGAAGCCGGCCTTGATCTCCTAACCCACTGGCAAACTCACCAAAATGTTTTTTCCGCATGGACACCAGCAGATAATCCAGAGAGAACAATTAGCCCGCAGAAGCCTCGCTTTGCCTGTTGTCGAATTAACAGTAAAACACACAAGATGATGGATGGAATGTTGCACTATGGCAAAACATTCACCCCAGTCACAGATCTGGGTTTAATCCATCGTTATTTTGCTCACCAAGCCACCCCAGTTCAGACATGGCCATAGGCAAATCAGTCTTGACCCTGGGCTTCATGAGAACAGTCCAGCCTGAACTGCCAAACCATGTCTTCCCTGGACCGGAATCACGCATCCTAGGACCGGTTTCTGGCTATCAGTCATCTTCAGCCAGTGGCTTAGTGAGCATGGGACCCACGTCTGGGCATACCCTTCCCACATAGGGTGAACAGCAAAACACACAAGATGATGGAAGGAATGTTGCACATTGGTAAAATATTCACCCCCAGTCACAGATCTGGGTTTAATCCATTGTTAATTTGCTCACCAAGCCACCGTCGCTCCGTCCACCATCCCCTTGTGTATCGCTTTGTTCGCCCTAAATTGGCAGGGTATGCTCAGAAGTGAGTCCCTTGCTCACTTGGCCACTGGATTCAAGATAGCCTGGCTGATGAGGATTATGAACCCGAAACCGGTCCCAGGATGCTTGTTTCCGGTACAGGGAAGACATGGCTTGGCAGTTCGGGCTGGACTGTTCCTATGAGGCACAGGGTGAGACTGATTTGCATATGGCCATGTCTGAACTGGGGTGGCAGAGTGAGCTAAAGAACAGTGATGGATTAAACCCAGATCTGTTGACTGGGTGTGAGTGTTTGATTGGTTCAGATGCTTCGTCCATCACCACCCCCTTTTGTACCGCTTTGTTCGCCAAAAGTTGGCAGGGTATGCTCAAACGTGAGTCCCTTGCTCACTTTTTCACTGGATGAAAGCAAGCCTGGCTGAAGACGGCTGTAATGCCAGAAACCGGATCTAGGAAGCTTGAGTCCGGTCCAGGGAAGGCATGGCTTGGCAGTTCGGGCTGGACTGTTCCCATGAGGCACAGGTCAGACTGATTTGCATATGGCCATGTCTGAACTGGGGTGGCAGAGTGGGCTAAAGAATGGTGGTGGATTAAACCCAGATCTGTTGACTGGGTGTGAGTGTTTGATTGGTTCAGATGCTCCGTCCATCACCACCCCCTTTTGTACCGCTTTGTTCGCCATAAGTTGGCAGGGTATGCTCAGTCGTGAGTCCCTTGCTCACTTTGCTACTGGATTCAAGCAAGCCTGGCTGAAGACGGCTGAAATGCCAGAAACCGGTCCTAGGAAGCTTGAGTCCGGTCCATGGAAGGCAAGTTCAAGTTCAAGTTCTAGAATTTGTATAGCGCACTACTCACCCAGAGGGTCTCAAGGCGCTTGAGGGAGGGAGGTGGTTTACTTATCGAATATATCCACGTTTTTAGTTGCTTTCTGAAGGAGAGGTGGTTCTGTGTAAGGCGGAGGTGGGTGGGGAGAGAGTTCCAGGTTTTGGCCGCTAAGTAGGAGAAGGATCTTCCTCCCATGGCGGATCTGTGGATGCGCGGAATTGCGGCGAGGGCTTGATTGGACGATCGCAGCTGGCGGGAGGGTGTGTAGAAGGATAGTCGCGTGTTGAGGCATTCGGGACCTAGGTCGTAGAGGGCTTTGTGTGCGTGGGTGAGGAGACGGAACGTTATTCTCTTGTTGACAGGGAGCCAATGGAGATCTTTCAGGTGGCCGGAAATGTGAGCTTGCCGAGGGATGTCCAATATGAGTCTGGCTGAGGCGTTTTGGATGCGTTGGAGTTTTTTCTGTAGTTTGGCTGTGGTTCCTGCGTAAAGGGTGTTTCCGTAGTCCAGTCGGCTTGTGACCAGTGCTTGGGTGACCGTCTTTCTTGTTTCGGTGGGGATCCTACGGAAGATTTTTTTGAGCATGCGTAGGATGTTGAAGCATGATGATGAGACGGCGTTGACTTGTCTGGTCATCGAGAGGGAGGAGTCCAGGATGAAGCCCAGGTTACGTGCGTGGTCCGTAGGTATGGGTGCGGTTCCCAGGGCCAGTGGCCACCATGAGTTGTCCCAGGCAGAGGGGGATGACCCTAAGATGAGGACTTCCGTTTTGTCCGAGTTTAGTTTTAAACGGCTATTCTTCATCCACTCGGCTACTTCTTTCATTCCTTCGTGTAAGTTGGTTTTGGCGGTGTTTGGGTCTTTGGTGACGGAGAGGATCAGCTGGGTGTCGTCTGCGTAGGAGTTGATGTTGAGGTTGTGTTGGCGTGCGATGGATGCATGGGGACTCATATATACATTGATGAGGGTGGGACTGAGTGATGATCCTTGTGGTACGCCGCAGATGACTTCGGTGGCCTCTGATTTGAAAGGGGGGAGGCGGACTCTCTGGGTTCTTCAGGCAAGGAACGATATGATCCATTCCAATGCTTTTCCTTGTATTCCGACGTTGCTGAGGCGTTGTATGAGGGTGCTATGACAGACTGTGTCGAAGGCTGCAGAGAGGTCAAGTAAGATGAGGGCAACTGTTTCTCCGTTGTTCAGTAGTGTTCGGATGTCGTCTGTTGCTGCGATGAGGGCGGTTTCGGTGCTGTGTTTGGCTCGGAAGCCGGATTGTGAAGGGTTGAGGGATTTGTTGGATTCGAGGAAGGCGGCGAGCTGACTGTTGACGGCTTTCTCAGTGACTTTGGCGGGGAATGGGAGGAGCGAGATGGGGCGGTAGTTCTTAAGTTCGGTGGGGTCTGCTGTGGGTTTCTTCAGAAGGGCGCTGAGTTCGGCATGTTTCCAGATTTCCGGGAAGGTAGCGGAGTTGACGGAACCGTTGATGTCATCGCGGAGATCGGGTGCGATGATGGAGCCTGCTTTGTTGAAAAGGTGGTGGGGACATGGGTCGGTTGGTGATCCTGAGTGGATGGAGTTCATCAGGCGGATGGTGTCTTCGGTGGTGATTGGGTTCCAGGCGCAAAGGTTGTTAGAGTGCGGTGTTGATTCGGAGGTGGGTGGAGTGGACTTGTCTTCGGACTGGTTTTCAAAGCTGTTAGTTATTTCGGCGATTTTGTTGTGGAAGAATGAGGATAGAGAGTCGCAGAGGTCTTGGGAGGGAGTAATGTCGTTGGTGCCGGCGGTGGGGTTAGTAAATTCTTTGACGATGTTGAATAGTTCCTTGCTGTTTTGGGCATTGTTGTCAAGTCGATCCTTGAATGCTGATTTCTTGGTGGATCGGATCAGTTGGTGGTGTTTGCGGGTGGCGTTCTTGAAGGTGGCTAGGTTATCAGTGGTTGGGTTTTTTCTCCAGGTTTTCTCGAGAGTACGACAGAACTTCTTGGATTTCTTAAGGTCATCGTTGAACCAGGGGGATTTTTTGCTACCTTTCTTGATCAGATGGTTTTTCAGGGGTGCTAGTTTATCAGCGCTGTGGGTGATCCATTGTGTGAGGTTAGTGGCTGCTTAATTTGGGTCCGATGATTTGGCAGGGGGGTTTTTGTGAAGCGATTTGAAGAGTTTTTCAGTGGAGATTTTGTTCCAATTTCTTCGAGGAATAGGTTGTGGGGGATTGTGGGCCGTGGACTTTTTGTAGTTGAAGTGAACGCAGCTGTGGTCCGTCCAATGGAGAGTTGTGGTGTGATAGAAGGAGATGTGCTTGCTGGAGGTGAAGATAGGGTCGAGCGTGTGTCCGGCGTAGTGGGTGGGGGTGTCTACAAGTTGTTTGAGTCCGAGATTGGCCAGGTTGTTCAGAAGGGTGGTGGTGTTGCTGTTGTTTTTCTTTTCCAGGTGGAAATTGAGGTCTCCCAGTAGAATGTAGTTCTTGGAGGGGAGGGCATGTGGGCTGATGAAGTCAGTGATGTCTTCGCTGAACTGTGTGCGGGGTCCTGGTGGTCTGTAGATGAGGGTGCCTCTGAGTGTGGTTTTGTGGTCGGTGTGAATCTGGAAGTGAAGGTGTTCGGCGGTAGCGAGGTTATCATCGGAACTGGTCGGGATGCAGATGGTGTTCTTATGGACGATGGCGATGCCTCCTCCTGTTTGGTTGGTGCGATCTTTTCGGATGATCTTGTAGACGTCCGGGATGGCTATGGCGATGTCGGGCACGGATGAGGCGTTCATCCAAGTTTCTGTAAGGAAGGCGACGTCCGGCGATGTAGTGTCGAGTAGGTTCCAAAGTTCAATGGAGTGTCTGTGGACTGAGCGGGTATTGAGCAGGATGCACTTTAGATGGTTAGTGTCGGAGCTCTGTTTGGAGTCTGTGGATTTGGTGTGGGTCCTGATGCAGTCGAACTTGCAGGAGTGGCAGGTGAAGGGACCATGGGTGTGTCCTGGGGCGGCTTGGTAGCAGTTTGGGAGTTGGCCGGGGTTAAGGGCTGAGAGGGTTGCGGCGTCGTATGTTATGCGGGTGACGTAAATAATTAATTTACTCTCTTAATTTCTATGCAGGTAAGTACTTAATCAATAATAACTCAGATCGGATGAAAAAAGACAGAGTCCGTGGTGTTAGAGTTCTAAGGGGTTTTATTCCTTAAAAAGGAATGGTCATGGCCAAGATATCATGTTCTGACCACCACACAGGGTGTCAGAAGGGATAGAGCGCTACATTTTATTAACAGTACATAGCTTATATACTTATTTCATTCCATAAGTAACAGTGCAAGAGGCGTAACAGCTGAGAGAAGACAAGATAACAATATACACGTGGTACAAGTGCGTAATCAAGAGGCGTGAACTAGAGGTGTGTTCTGGAAACGTCACTGATAGGTGTCACAAAGGGGTGGCACTAACAGAAAATGTGGCAATGTCAGCAGAAATCGGAAGCTTGGATGCGCGCGCAACTGGATGACGTGTAATTGGAGGGGTGCAGGGGACTTGACATTTACACTGACGGAAAGAGACAGAAGTCTGGCATGTCAGATCAACTTGTGCTTCTATCATATCTGATATCTGATGTTTAGGAACTAAGCTATCTGGGCAGAAAGGTCTCTAGAGCAGAAGCTATTCTATACTTGCTGTGAGTGCGTGTATAAGCGCCTGAGTGTCTGTATGAGAGGCGTGGGGGCATGGGGCCTTCCATGGAAGCATGGCAACGAAGCTATGAATTACTTGCACAGAGACAGGTCGGCCCTTTAGCCCTGTAGCTGAGGAAGGATGTTTACTGAAGCTAGCAGGCTGGAATGTATTTTCGGGGAGGGAAACAGATAACTCGAAGGTTATAGTCAATCTTGGCAGGCAGCAGGCTGAGCCAAGCACGGAGGGCCGCGCTAGAAGTAAGTCAGAGTTCACGGGTACGGGGGCTGCCTGGGCAGAGATTTCTCGGAGTCAGAAGCCAGAAAAGAGGCTCGGTGGCAGAGATTCAGGGCCTACTTCAGCCAGGGCTGAAAAACGTAGGAGTACACTACAAAAAGACGTTGGCATAGCATACTTAGGAACGGATCATTCAACCCATTCATGGTGGGTCTGAAAGAGGACATGTTAACGTTGGACGCAAATGTATTTGCGTCTTCATAGCTGGCACAGGAGGGAAGTTACATGCACTTTTAACTCGTACATGGAGTCGGTGGGGTACTCGCTAGGGAACACAACTTGACCATAAAATTTATATTACCTCATTCCCTCCTTGTTCCCTACGGACCCTTCATGATATATCGATCCTCATAAATCGATCGGTCTGTTCTTGTAACATTATATGTTCATCTTTCTTTCTTTGACTGTTCGAGAGGCAACTGGAATGTTCAATGCACGATGTGGCACACAGTCCACAAATCGCTGGCCCACACTGTAGGCACAGGCAGCAGCTGAATACTATAACGAGGCCAATGCCTAGGAATGATAAGATCTTCCATCCCCAAGCTGTTAACGTAGTCCAGAACCAACCGGACCAAGTCCAGGTGCCTGGATTCTGATGTATCTGATTTGCAATTTTATGCAGACGGGTAATAGCTTGATAGACAGATGGTGCGTTTTGTGGGATGAAAACACAGCAACTTGACCCGATGACCTTACAGGCTCCACCTCTATCTGCCAAGATGACGTCAATCACGAGACGATTTTGAAGGACAACAACCCGTATAGCAGATTGCTCCTCTGTTAAGTTACCTAAGGCGGAGGCAGTTTCATGTACTACTGCTTCAAGTGTTCTGGTTAATCTGCGTATTAATTTACTGTTTTGGACAGGCCCTAGAAAGAAAAAGAATCCTTTATTGAAATCAGTGTACTGTTCCCATGCCGTTTCTGTGTAGTCGACAAGTGGAATATCTCTTTTGGGTCTATTCTGTACTAGATTCGTATTTCTATGGTAATCTGGGGGAGCTAGAAAAACAGGTGGCAGAAGGAATGCAATATAACAGGTACCATCCCAATCTGGAGGCAAACGTATGTATGCGGTATGACCACAAACAAAATAAGAGTGACTGGTAGCTTTAAAGGACCATTTACCATGGTCACTGAACTCGACCACAGTAGTGCATTTACTATGACCTACGTGTACTGAACCTTTCTTGCTAACACATAGTTCACCTGTGACTGGTAATACTAACATATGGGGCAAAACTGGAGCGGCTTCGGATTCAACAGTAAGGATCATAAGGCTAATTGTGTAATTACCTAATCCATATACTTCATTTTCTAGATCAGTTCCTATTCGAGTGGGAAGTCCCTCTTTATCAGGATAACAGACGTTGAGCAGGACTAAGTTCAAGTTTCCCCAAACCCAGCCCCCATCGAAAACAGCAATATCAGGATCTAAGGAATTAATTATTTTAAACCATGCCCCACAGGAGCCATTGTGAGTGAACGGGTACGGAAAGAGGGGCAGAGCTCCCTTGTAATTCTGGTAGGGAGGGAGTCGGCCACATATCCAGCAGTCTGTAGCATTATTTGTCTGATGGGAGTGGTGTAACATACTAATGAATGTATTGTTGCGCAGCGCAAGTCTGTAAGAGAGTTCATGTGCAGGAAGTTCACTAAAAGTGTGTTCAGCAGAGACATTGTAAACACATTGTTCACGCCTGAAAATAGGCCAATATATAGGTAGCAGAATGCTGGCAATAATAATTAGAATACTTAGAAAAAACATTATTAACAACGTCACTATACAGTGACTACGCAGTGATTTGCAGTATGTACGTTTCTTTGCTTCTCTCTCTCTCTCTCTATCTCGATCTAGGGGATACATGTCAGAAACTATTTAACCGATTCACCTAGGGGAGGACTTAAACAATTAAACTGTCTGACTTGCTAGATCGGAGCTTCATACGGTACAGTTCTTGGGGAGTCTTTTCTCGTTCGGTAACGGTAAAGTCTTTTTCCTCAACACAGTCTTTGGTGGGGGTGGACGAGTCAGAGTCCTGTTTTAGTCCGTTTTTTAGTTCATTGCAAAGTTTGATGTGACTCGTATGGACCCACCCCTTTCTCCCCTCTATCTTCACGGCGGTCCTGGTTGTAAGGAGGACGGTCTTCGGAGACTTCCAACGGGGTTCCAGCGGACTTTTCCGGTCGAAATTCCGGACGAGTACCAGGTCCCCAGGACGGACCTCATGCGCCTTTACATCGGTATTGTCAGGGAAGGCTGCGGCAACCTGTGAACGACATGATTGGAGTGCAGACATCAAGGAGGCAAGGTAATCTGTCAACATATTGCAATCAACATCAGTTATTTTCTTCGGAATGGGCGTCCCCCACATATTCGGTGGTCTGCCAAAGACCACTTCGTACGGGGATAGCCCTGATCTTGAATGGGCGACCATTCTCATGTAGAATAGTGCCACGGGCAGGGCGACTATCCAGTCGACCCCTTTTTCCTGACAGATCTTGGCAAGGCGTATTTTTAGTGTCTGATTATGCCTTTCTACAAGGCCTGCTGCTTCGGGATGTCGGACACAGTGGAACCTCCACTGATATCCTAGCAAAAGGGAAACCTGTTTCATCAACTCGGACGAGAACGGCTGTCCGTTATCTGAATACACGACACGGGGCAAACCGTACCGTGGGAAGAATTCACGAACCAACTGTCTGGCAGTGGTCGGAGCAGTGTAGTCTGGGACTGGGTATGCTTCGGTCCAGCGGGACAGAGCACAAACAATTACAAGAACATATTTAAAACCTCGACAACTGTTCATATGGATATAATCCATCTGGAGGACTTCAAAAGGGTGATCGGGAGGATGAAATCCTCCTTGCTCTACAGGGAGGCTTTTACCTGGATTGAACTGACAACAGATCATGCAAGTACGCACTTTCTGTTTTGCTGCTGCTCCTAAGTGTTTGTTGTACCAGAGATTCTGTAAACTGTCTAACATCGCCTTCTCTCCTAGATGTGCCGGGCTATGTGCTGTATTTATCATGACTTGAACCATTGAGTCAGGGAGAAACCATATAGATTTTCCCTTCGTCACCCAACCTTGATCTGTCCGAATCCCTCCTAGTTCAGTCCATTTCTTTATTTCATCTGGAGTAGCATGTGTCTGAATGTCAATTACGTCTAGGGCGGGATCTCTAATTGTCATACACTTTGTCGGTACTATTGTCTTTGTCACATCAGTAATCTGGATGTGAGTCAGTGCTGTATGTTTTGCTGTCTGGTCTGCCAGGTCGTTACCCTGGGAAACAGAATCTGTAACTTTAGTATGTGCCTTACATTTCATGACTGATATGCCCGAGGGCAAATGTATTGCTTCTAACAGTGCTTGAATGAGGGGACCATGCTGAATCTTGGTCCCATGAGAGGTCAGGAAACCTCGTTCTTGCCAGAGGACTCCGAAGTCGTGTACGACTCCGAAGGCATAACGGGAATCAGTGTATATGTTAACATTTCTGTTCTTGGCTAGAATACAAGCTCGGGTCAGAGCGATGAGCTCTGCTGCTTGAGCAGACAGTGTATCAATACGATGTGTTTCTTTAACTTCAGTTTCAGTGGTCACGGCATACGCGGCCACTAATTCTCCTGTACTTGTTCTCATGCATGAACCGTCCACATAAAGTGTCAGGTCTGGATTTGTCAATGGAACATCTGTTAAGTCTCGTCTAGGCTTTGTTACTGCATTAATGATTTCTATACAATCATGTGAGGCTGGATCTGTCATACTTGTGGGTAACAGTGTTGCGGGGTTCAGGATACTGCAGCGTCTGATTTCTATGTGTGGCTGGAATAGTGTTAATTCATAACCTGTCAGTCGTGCTATAGTCAAGTGTTGAGTCTGGGTTCTGTTTAACAAAACCTCTACAGAATGTGGTACTTGAACTGTTAACTGATGACCTAAAACAATTGAATCACTTTGTCTTATTGCTAACGCTGTTGCTGCTACTGACTTTAAGCACGCAGGGAGTGCTTGGGCTACTGAATCCAATGTACTAGAAAAATAAGCACAAGGCTTATGTGAACCTGCTTGATCTTGAGTGAGGACAGACAACGCTGTACCGTCACGTTCTGTAACAAAAAGTGTAAACGGTTTGTTGTAACATGGTGTCGCTAAAACTGGTGCTTGGCATAAGGCTTTCTTTAAGTCTTCAAAAGCTTGTGTGTGTTCCTGAGTCCAAGGGAGGGCAGTCGAAGTCGCTGCCTCCTGTGTCGTTAACTGGATGAGTGGCTTGGCTAGAAATGCATACTGGGGAATCCATTGTCTGCAGTACGAGGTGAGGCCTATGAAGGCCCGCACTTCCTTTTGTGTCTGGGGTTGTGGCATATTTACAATTAGCTGAATGCGATCGGGAGTGAGCTGTCTCCCCACTTTGGACAGCAAGTGACCCAAGTACACAACTTGCTGAACACAGAATTGTAGCTTCGAAGGAGACACCTTGTGTCCCTTGTCGGCCAGAAAGTGTAGAACTGTCAGTGATGCTTTTTCACATTCGGGCTCACTTCGTGCGGTGATCAGCAGATCATCGATGTATTGCAGTAAAGCGGTGTTAACTGGCATTTGAATACAATCTAGTTGTCTTTTCAGTGCTTGACTATAGATGCTGGGGCTTTCTGTGAATCCTTGAGGTGCGCGCGAAAATTTGAAACTGCGTCCATTTAAACTGAATCCGAAGAGATATTGGCTCTCTGGATCAATAGGCACGCTGAAGAAGGCGTTCTTGAGATCAATTACAGTAAAGAACGTTGCTTCTGAATCAATAGCAGTCAATAGAGAGGAGATATCGGGGACCACAGGATACTGTGGAATAATGCATTTATTCAATTCTCGAAGATCAATCACCAGCCGATATACTGGCGGTGCATTGGGATCAGTACGTTTAAGAATCGGAATGATGGGTTAATTACAGATATTGGAGTCGGTCTCGACGACCACTCCTTGGGCAATGAGCTCTTCAATGATTTTCAGTAAAGCCACTACAGCTTTGGGTGGTAACTTATATTGTCTGATTCTGGGTAATACAACACCTGCCTTGAGTGTAACGCGGTATGGTGTAATGTGCATACATCCTACATCAGTTGGGCCTTTTGCCCACAAGTAATCAGGTACATTTTTCAATCTGACATCAAACTCACGCAGAACATAATGACCCTTGAAATCCCGCAGAAAGAGTCTAACTCCCTCCGGGGAACAGCAGATTATAGCTCCTAGAGCCTTCAATGTTTTAATTCCTAACAGATTTTCTGGACATGATTTCGTGAGTAACAGGTCTGTAACGCGTGATAATGGGCCCACAGCCAGGGGGACTGGTTCGGATACTTCATTTACAATAGGCTGTCCTGAAAAACCCAGGGAAACATTCTGTGAGCCTGAGAGGGGTGCCCCCGGAACTTCATCATGACTTATTGTAGTGCGACTTGCCCCTGTGTCAATTAAAAACTTTCTGTCTTTTCCCAATACTTGACTGTGTACATAAGGACCTTCTTGATCTACAGGAATCTCAATAAGAGGCAAGCCACCTTCCCTCTCTAGGCTGTTTCATGTATATCGGGAATATTCGGGGTAAGCAGACTGGGCATACTGGTACATCTGCTGTGAAACTTGCTGAGTTGCGGCAATGGGCTGTGGCTGTGGTACTGCTACGGTCTGTGCTGGAGTCGAGGAAGCATGCATAGGCGGTGTATTCTGTGTAGACTGATGCTGGTTATGGTCTTGTCTAGGCGGATGCGGTCTTTCTTTAGTTTTACCTGTCGCTATGTTATGTTTCAGAACTGGGCATTCGTGTACGTAGTGACCTGGCTGCTTGCAATAATTGCATGTCCCTTTAACGGGAGCTGCAGTGTGACTTGTCTGGGTCGTACCCTTTCTGTGTCCGTCGGATGGGACTGTCTGAGCTACTAACATTTTCATCTTTGTGTCTTTCATGCGTTTTTGTTCCTGATCTTGTTCTTCTCTAATTCTGTTCTGATGATATTGTAACATTTGTAGCATCTGGGATGGCGTATTTGCTTGCCATGTACTCTCGACCTTGTACACTCTATTTTTAACTAACGGTAGGGAATTCTCGACTAACTTTGATACAAAAAGATGTGGGTACGACTCGCTACTAGGCTGGAGGCCACTATTAATAATAAAACATTTCTCGAATCTTGAATAGAAGTCACTAGTATCTTCATCATGTTTCTGTTTACAGGACGAGATTGCATCCCAATCCTCCTTTCTAGTTGTCAATAATCTGGGCAGGACCTGTACTATCAAACCTGGTAATGCTTTAGTTTTGTCCCCAAGGCCTAACCCTGGGACCCGTTTCTTTTCTTCTTCCTCTATTTCTGCCCAGGCAATTTTTGTGTCTCCCACCTCCCATTCCTTTTCCTTCAGTTTCTCGAATATACCCGTAGGCAATAATACTTTCAACATTTTCATGATATCATCATATGTGTAGTCCCCCATTAATAACATGTCTTTAAGCTCTCTATGGAAACCTGCAGGGTCTTTATCATGGCATGGTACTAGTTTCTTCATTTCTAACAGTTCTAATTTAGTCAGAGGCGTGTGTACATACACGCGTTTCAAAATTTTATCCTCACCCATAACAGGGTGCACTTCTCGTAAGGGGTTCTGACTTTCAATACCACCCCCGCATTGCATATGGTACATTTTCCTTTCTGGAGGTGGGGCGGGAACATATTCAGAGCTTACAAAGGTATCATATCTGTGTCGTTGTTCTAGAATTATTTGAATTAATTTAGTGCTTAGACCTCTCCATCTATCCATCAGTAGTGCTTCTAGTGTTTCGTGTAAGGGACCTGGATCGGAATAATGTTTTCTGTATTTAATGAGAAGGTGCTGAATCATGTATACACCTGCTAATTTCTGTTCGTCGGGGGAGAGGTTCAGAAATGTCTGCGCTACTGTGTCATCATTATATATGTCTGCATTTTCGGCCCATGATACAGCTGATCGGGCGAGTTCTTGTTCATCCATAGAATTGAGTACATGGTACCCAACTCGATCTCGAAGCCTTTTATCAGTTTCCTGGAACTGATGCTCAGCAGAATTCGGATTTGTTAAGGCAGAGAAGAAAACTCTCTTGCTCTCCGGACGGATACCCTTCCTAAGGTAAGTTCCCTTACCTACATATGCTATTGTTCCTACATTTCTTTCGGGTTCTTCCTGTACTTCTTCCTCCTCGGAGGAAGCCTTTTCTTTCTCTTTCTGGTGTACTGCTATCACTGCTTTCTTAATCTTCTTGTACATAGAGTCTATGCAATTTTGTCTATCATGTCTTCCATCAGCTATATTTTGACCCCACTTGTTCAATGCGTCTAATTCACTCTGATCTGTTCCGGGCCTGTCTCGTTCTCTTATTAGACAATTTATGAAAAATCGTAGTATCAGTGCTTGCATGCCAACTTTCTGTTTCTCCATGGCATCCTTAATACTGTCAGAGTCCTTTCCTGTCTGAACGAACTCATATATTCTGTCTAGACGATCCTTCATTCCTGCATAGCATAACAAGCTATCAGTAGCGGATCTTAACCGTAATGATGCCAATATCATTAAATCGTCTTTTCCGGGTACTGGATCATATCTGCAAACTGACATGTTTTCTTTTAATGTGTCAAGGCGGGATGAATTAGAGGAGTGGGGAGACCTGTACGTGAGAGGACTCTGCATATCTCTGAGATTGAATCTGTGAGTTGGTGGCGGGGTCTGAGGACCCGCGGTCGCACCTCCTGAGGCGGACGCTTGTACATTACCTCCCTGTGGAGTCTGTATCTGGGCTTGAACTTGTCGCTTAGGTGGATCAGGTAAACGTGGTTTCGGCAGGTCTGTTTTGAGTACGGGAAGTGGCGGGGCTGGCGGAACAGGAGAAGTCTGTTGTGGTACCGGCGGAACATGACCTGGGGGTGGAGTGCCACCCCCGTCCCTGTCAATAGGCAGGGCACGAACAGGCAGATTGGTGTAAGCTGGTGCTATATCGTCTAAGTATGAATTTAGGAATATATCTTTAGTAGTTTTGTGCATTACTTTAGTTGGAACTAATGGTGATGGCAAATTTTTCGGTATTTCTGAAATGGCGTCAGGTGTACCTTCGGCCAAAAGATACATGTTGTTCACTTGGCTATTTCGGATGCGATCTATTTGTTCTGATTTTACTCGAATTCCTTCAATAACTAATTCGTTTTCTTGGGCCTTTTCTGATTCTTTAAGTCTGTCTTCTCTACGGAGTGCCCTTTCAGCACGTTTATGTGATTCCTTACGCCAAAATTCTATGGCGTCTTTCTGCGATTGTCTGGCTTTCTTTTTCCGTAATGCTTCTTCTACCTTTATGATGCACTCGGCATCCCATGTTCCGTTAACTGGCCATCGGTATCTTTCCTCTAGGTGCTTGGTATAATCGGTCCATAACTCTAGATACAATATGGCGTCTATGCCATGTTTGTTATACATAAAATTACCTGGAGTGTCCCTAGGGGGGATCGGAATTTCTTCCTCTAACATCCCTTTCCTAGTTCCTATCTGCTTTAACTTGTTAAAAAACGGCATTGTGTCTACTTGATACTGAAATGCTCGATCCTTGATACTTAATTCTGAATGTAACTATTTATACAAGAAAACACAATAATGCACAAGGAAAACAATCACATTCATACCACGACATTAATCACAAAAACATTTAAAACATAGATGACTACCCCACTATACTAGATGTACTGCTAAACAGTACAGATACACTGTTGTAACAGTGCAGAAATTCAGAAATTCGGAATACTAGATATACTGCTAAACAGTACAGATACACTGCCTAAAAACAGTGCAGACCGGACTTGCGTACCCAAACCCGTCTAGATACGACCCAGCAATGGTACTCACCGGGAAGCACGGAAACAGAAGGCCTCGGAAAACTCGACTGGACTCGACTCGATACTTCGGAAAACTTCGGAAAACTTCGGGAATTTTCGGAAAACTTCGGAAACCTGGTGGGCCTCTTGACACCTCGGACCTTGCTTCTTTCGGCTAGGCTCTGGTCGGGATCCTCCGCACTCCTCACCGCCTCGTCTGGGCACTGATCGCAGTCTTCGTCACCTCCGTGGGTCAGAGGGAGATGCAGGAAATCCTGCCGGTACGCGTATGTTCCTTCTAACTGATGGCAGGGGACAGAGCTTGCAATGCGCCAACCGGCGCGTGAGGTGGGGGAGGGGTCCCTGTTCGGGCGCCAAAATGACGTAAATAATTAATTTACTCTCTTAATTTCTATGCAGGTAAGTACTTAATCAATAATAACTCAGATCGGATGAAAAAAGACAGAGTCCGTGGTGTTAGAGTTCTAAGGGGTTTTATTCCTTAAAAAGGAATGGTCATGGCCAAGATATCATGTTCTGAC
This sequence comes from Lissotriton vulgaris, assembly GCF_964263255.1. Lineage (NCBI taxonomy): Eukaryota > Metazoa > Chordata > Amphibia > Caudata > Salamandridae > Lissotriton > Lissotriton vulgaris. The sequence continues at coordinate 556,978,856 of NC_141694.1, forward strand.
CACCACACAGGGTGTCAGAAGGGATAGAGCGCTACATTTTATTAACAGTACATAGCTTATATACTTATTTCATTCCATAAGTAACAGTGCAAGAGGCGTAACAGCTGAGAGAAGACAAGATAACAATATACACGTGGTACAAGTGCGTAATCAAGAGGCGTGAACTAGAGGTGTGTTCTGGAAACGTCACTGATAGGTGTCACAAAGGGGTGGCACTAACAGAAAATGTGGCAATGTCAGCAGAAATCGGAAGCTTGGATGCGCGCGCAACTGGATGACGTGTAATTGGAGGGGTGCAGGGGACTTGACATTTACACTGACGGAAAGAGACAGAAGTCTGGCATGTCAGATCAACTTGTGCTTCTATCATATCTGATATCTGATGTTTAGGAACTAAGCTATCTGGGCAGAAAGGTCTCTAGAGCAGAAGCTATTCTATACTTGCTGTGAGTGCGTGTATAAGCGCCTGAGTGTCTGTATGAGAGGCGTGGGGGCATGGGGCCTTCCATGGAAGCATGGCAACGAAGCTATGAATTACTTGCACAGAGACAGGTCGGCCCTTTAGCCCTGTAGCTGAGGAAGGATGTTTACTGAAGCTAGCAGGCTGGAATGTATTTTCGGGGAGGGAAACAGATAACTCGAAGGTTATAGTCAATCTTGGCAGGCAGCAGGCTGAGCCAAGCACGGAGGGCCGCGCTAGAAGTAAGTCAGAGTTCACGGGTACGGGGGCTGCCTGGGCAGAGATTTCTCGGAGTCAGAAGCCAGAAAAGAGGCTCGGTGGCAGAGATTCAGGGCCTACTTCAGCCAGGGCTGAAAAACGTAGGAGTACACTACAAAAAGACGTTGGCATAGCATACTTAGGAACGGATCATTCAACCCATTCATGGTGGGTCTGAAAGAGGACATGTTAACGTTGGACGCAAATGTATTTGCGTCTTCATAGCTGGCACAGGAGGGAAGTTACATGCACTTTACACTCGTACATGAAGTCGGTGGGGTACTCGCTAGGGAACACAACTTGACCATAAAATTTATATTACCTCAATGGGTGTGGGCCTGGCGCGGGCCAGGCGCGGACGGGCGTAGACGGGCTTACCTTTGGCGCACCTTCGGCGCGTATAGCCGCGTCCGCTGCTCGTGGACGCTGCGCGCGAAGGTATCTGTCATATGCGGAAAGTGGAGGGGGAGGGGCGAGGGAGGAGCAGCTGGGAGGCGGGAGCGGGGTGGAAACTGGGGTGGCAGAGTGGGCTAAAGAACGGTGATGGATTAAACCCAGATCTGTTGACTGGGTGCGAGTGTTTGATTGGTTCAGATGCTCCGTCCATCACCACCCCCTTTTGTACCACCTTATTTAAAAAGCAGTCACAGACATGATGGTCTGCTATCCCCAGCAGGCCATCATCCTTGTGAGTGTGAGCCATTCCCAATGGGTCACAAATTGCGACCTGCCTTATGAATATTTATGAAGAAGGTCTCTTGGGACCAATTGGGAATCGCAAACAGTGTAAAACACACTGTTGTACATAGCTGTTTGCGATTTCCTAATTGCAAATTGCTAAAATTCGCTATTAGGAAATCAGAAATGGAATTCTATGTTTATCTGGCCCATTGTAACTTATTACCGAATCATAATTTGCATTTGATTCGGGGCCCTTCTGAATATAGAATCAAAATGGTATGTATTAATGGTTTGTGAGCAAATTCTGGTTGCAAAACAGAAATACTTTACCATCAGTTTAAAACTGGTGGTAACCCATTCGCAAAGGGTTAAAAAATATATTTTTAAGAGCAGGCAGTGGTTCTACGGACCACTGCCTACTCTTAAAAAATTAAATTGCAAAGTTTCATTTTTCAACGCATCCCGTTAAGGAAAATGGGCTGTAGTAACAAAAAAAGGTTGCTTAATTAAAAAACAATTACAGACATGGAGGTCTGCTGACCTCAGCTGCGGTTCCTAAAGGGTCGCAAATTGCAACCTGCCTCATTATTATGCATGAGATAGATTTATTCACGACCCTCTAGTAACCGCTAATGAAACTCAAAAGAGTTTCATACAATAGGAGTACTGATTTCCTAATTGTGATTCGGAGAGAATCGCAATTAGGAAATCGGTATTCCTAATATTTGTACATCTGGCCCCTAATTCTATGCCAGTGCCACTTTATTTGCCAGATACCCAAAATCCTGTTTTTTCAGTCTTTCTAAGGGTTTAAGGATGTGCAGACCTCAAAGCATCATTGCGTTGCCCCAGGGCATGCCAAGTGCTTACATGTCATTTTGTTTTATGGATTAGCTTCATCATCAGTGTCTTGCTTTCCAGTGGAGGTGTGATCATTTGTGCATCAATATCCTCATTGTATGTTTTATTTGAGGAATTGTTGCAGATTGTAGGCTTATAGCTTTATTAGTCCAATTAAATTTATGTTTTAGTTAAATTGAAATAAATTAAATTACATTCAGCTGTACGTTGTACATATGTTTGGGTACAAAGCTTGAAGCTATTATAAAATATTTTGCAATGTGAACAGTTCATTAAACCTTTTCCTTAGTGTCCTGTTTCAAAGTTTCGAGTTAAGACATATCTTTTAATAAGGGCTGCAAAACTTTGTACATCACCACCCTTTCTGTTGGGAGGATTCTCTGGAATAACCACTATCATTCATTGTTGGCATTTTGCTTATTAACATTGTAAGTTATTACTGGCGCAGTCTTGATTTTACAGCTAATTTTCTACCTTTGCTGTGTGATGCATTTCCTTTTGTTTACTTGCTTGTTTTTTACATTAAAGAGGTCACACAGATATTCAATACCATTATTACATAGATGGTGTTGCAGTTAGTGAAACAAAGTTGGTTTAATATAATATTGTGTGTTTCTTTGTTTTCTGTGGTGATATTCATTGGAGATGTTGAATACATGCTAATACACTACGGTGCTCTGCCTCAGAGAGTTGGTATATGTCAAAATACAATGCCATTCACTAGCAGGATGAACAACAGTAATTTATGCTGGAACCTAAAACCTGACAACCACATTTTACTATTGTTTTGGATTACTCATCAGAATCTCAATGAACGAAAGGGAGGTTTGCTCAGGATTCAGTTCTGGAGCACATATTGCTCAAGGTGTGTGTTTGGTTTGAGTACTACCAGCTGAATAACCAATGGATTTACACTAAAGGGGTGATTTTTGGTTTGTCAGACATGCTGCCAAACCGCTATGCTGATGGCCTACCAAACGTTATGCTCTTGATCAGTCTGTAGCCTGACACTATTGTAGCACTTTTATTTTATAACTGGCGGATGCCATGTCACAGCATCCTGCTAAGCTTTGTTTTTGTTTCACAGAACTAAGCTACTCCCCAAAACATGAAGTATTGGTTTCGTTCTGTGAAAGAATATATATGTGCTGGATGGTTTTTTCCCATAATGTGGGTCCTGCATTTACCGCCATGCCTCTGTTGGCGGGCCTAGGCAGCAAGGGTGAACTGACACATCTGCTCTAAATAGAGAGGGTCTTCTGACATACTAAAGCTCTTGGCCTAGTGGTGGCTGAACCTTTGGCTAAATATTTGCCCGTTGACTGAGAAGCCTCCCTCAGAAACCAAGTGATTCTCCCAACTCTGAATGAGCTAGTGGGGGGCAGGTGGGAATTGTGTGGCAGAATAGGAATTCTACTGGCTCCGATGGTGGTATATTTGCATTTGGTAGTCTTGTTCTTAGTAATATACCTGCTATTAAGAATTCAGTTGTTTCTTCATTGCTCTGTGTTAATTATGTTCATCCATCCATTCTTTTTTTTTTTTGTATCCTCATTTGCGTGCATGGCTCCAATCTATCAAAACTATGAATTGCCACAGAGCAAAAGATTAGGTTGTGTTTCTGTACTGTCTCAGCGTTTAGCTGGCAGGGATGTCGTAAGAGAGGGGGGAATGTGTTCATCCATTCTTGTGTTTGTTGGGATGGGAAAGTCCCCTACATGGTGATAGATGTGCACCCCTGCCCGAGTGCCCCAGATACAATGATATCTGTGTCCTTGGTACAGATTTTTTATCATAGGCAAACATTGATCATGCTTGTGGGCCATGGCCTAGGATTGTCCTACAGATTACGGTCTTGTTAGCTCGCAAGTTGTGCCCAACGCGCTACCTTCACAGTTGTAAAGGGTTTTTGTCTTTACATAAAATTATAAAGCATGACGTGCTAGTGGCAGCATACCGTATGTTTTGTAATAACGATCAGTAGTGTGAGCAGACCTTGCAGTACTGAAGATTCTGAACCCGTGTTATAAACATCGTCGTATCATGATGATTTTGGTATCAGCAGACCGGTAATGATTGAGATACTATGCACAAGCATTTCCGTCATGTTTGAGTGACGAAATCACCCTGAAATTGGAGTTTCCGTCTTGAACCCTCGGGTTCCATTTTGTGAGTGGCAGCCATTTTGTGATTGCCCTCACCTAGGCTATATGACTGAAGCCGAGATCGAGTCAGAAGGACACGTATACCTTTACTGACTCTTCTGTGACCTGGGCGAGCTGAGTCCACTGCCTGAAGCCAAACCTGTTCGGCCAGTTCCTTTCCCAGTGGCCGAATGAGATTAGCATCCAGGTGCACGTGTCATAAACCTCTTTCATCATATACAAACTGTGTCTAATCTCACACACACCTGTCTCTTTTTCTTTCTTTATGACTTGCTTTACGATGGGGAGATGCACCGTTTTTATTAGGGGTCCGTCGATATCCGATGGAAATATTGGGTCTTGCCGGCTAGTTAATTGTGGGCTGAACAAACTGAAATATGGGCTTGTCATCATGACTCTGCTTTTTCTTTGTAGTGGAAACATGTGAATGGTCAACTGTAAAATAAGGAATGTTTGCCTAAAGCATAATATTTTGTATAAAAGAAGAAGGCTGGCTTTGTAAGATTGAGCAGTCTCCTGAGAACATACAATGCGTTGTACTTCTAGGATACCTGTTACTGGCTGCAGCTAATAAATACGTACTTCTAGGATACCTGTTACTGGCTGCAGCTAATAAATACGATCTTTGACTTCACCGAGAAGCCTCTGTGTTTCTGTGGTCCAAAACAGGAGAACTCGAAGTCTTCGGGTGTTGTACCCTGGCACCTCTGGATTCTTAAAACCCAGTACTTCAGTTGACGCTTCCAACGTGGGGCGATTTCAGCGGTACCGGTCCAAGCCAGAGGTTCGTGAGGAGCTTCGTGTGAAAATTCTGGAGGAAGGCCGCCACTTCATCGACCCCTGTATGTCGACGTGGTCCGAAAGTCTTTGCTGCGAGGTTCCCCGCTTCCCGACGGCTACGAAGGACTGCTGCCCTGACTATCGCCCTGTTTTGGACCCTTGATGCTTGGTAGAGCGAAACGATAGAAGAGTCTTCTGGTGACGTCATCGATATCTTCAGTTAAGTATGAGTGGAGCGTCTCCCAGTCCCTAGTTTGATTCTTAGTTTTGGTATCCTTTTTGGATCACTTTGATTTGGAATTTGCAAATCCCAAAGCCGCAGGACTCGTGTATTCGCGAGACTATCGTATTCGATAATCCTTTGAAGTTTGAAGCTAGACTAGAGAGCGTAGATGCCTGGTCCTAGCAGACTTGGAAATATGTTTTGTTTTGGCTGTAATAAGGATTCCCGATTGGAGGACTCGTGTCCGGTTCCTCCGATTGGAACTCCAACGTATGAACTCTATGTGAAGCATGGCGTAGGCTCTATCTCATATAATGAAGTATGGATCCAATACACTAGGAAAGATGGTGTTTTAAAATGGCCTCAATATGGTAGTTTTGATACAGAGATTTTGGATAATTTAGAGGTTAAACTTTTTAAGAAGAAAGCCCGGCCGGCAATGTTTGACTCTTTTCGCATATGTTGCAAAGAAGCCAAACAGAGAGAAATGAAGTTAGCGAAGAAAAATAAACGAGAACGAGGTATGTCAATGGTACATGCAGCGGTTGGGTTTAGGGATAATGAGGAAGAGCAAGAAAGCGAACAAATGCTTAGGGTGAAGAAGTTAGTGGTAGACAGATGCTACCCAGTTTTGCCGCGTAAAGAACAGGAAGGAAGGGAAGATCTTGAGAAAGATCCTTTAATGTCACATCTCAAATAAATAAATAATATGTGAACTGATCTGTGGGTGATCAATAATTATCCTTGGAGCTACTGCCCAATTTTTTCTAACCTGTGGGGGCATCCTCTCATGTCCTTTGTTTGTATTTTCCCTGGTTTGGATGTTCCCTCAGAACGAGTTTCGCAGGGCCCCTTATCAGAGAAATTTGCAATGTTACCTGACAAGTGGTGAGCTAACAGGTTTCACACAGGCCTAGAGCAGCATTGTTCTAAGCCCAAGGCAGAGAAGAATTCTCCACAGACTAGTTCCAAACCAGAGGATAAGGGCCAGGGTATTTCCCATTGGATGCAAGAAGGTCCCAGGCAAAATGGGAATGGAAATGGCGTGTTCAGGAAAGAGCATCATAAGAGGGACTATCAGGTGAAAGATCCTGTACTAGCCCCACCGGTTATAGTGAGCATGCTACATTTGGTTGTAGTGACCCCAGAGTGCCCAGTTGCGCTCAACCTAATGGCAATGGACATATGGAAGAGGGATCCAAATGCTCTACACATTCAAGCTAACACAATAGGGTTTGTGCAGGAAGTTGGTATAAATGGGAGGAAAGTACCTCTCCTGAGAGATACTGGAGCATTCCATAATACAGCTGAGAAGAAGTACTTTAAGTCTGAGGAGATTCTCCCTGGTACTAAGGATACAGGTTTGGTAGCCAGTGGGGGGACATGGAGTACCAGCTTGCCCGAGCTGAGATTGATCTCATTGGCAAGGTGACCATGGTTAATATTGTGGTAAAGTAAAAGCAAGGTGCTGGATGTCTCTTGGGCAATAATTTGATTTTCCCTGGCTTATTCCTAGGACCAGACACCTTTATGGCTTGGACCACCACATCAGCAGTGTAGACCAGTGCACAGGCTGCCCTTTGGTCTTAGAGTGAAACTGAGATCATTCCTGATTTACTGTGACCATGACAAGGGAGTTAGCAGGAAAGGGTAGATTCAAAGCAGTGGTCTTAGAGGTCATTGCTATCGCTCCAAAGAGAGAGGAAGATGCAGCTGAGCTGCTTGTTGTTACATTGGAGCCTGTGGTCACCAACACCACCACCCCTATTACCCTTGCTCCTACATGTGCTTCTCCCCTAAACATGGTAACTTTGGTGTATACACAATAGCCATATTTAATTTACTTTAAGTTCTTCGTAATGTTGTATACCATATACCCAGGGCCTGTAGATTAAATACTTCTAATGGGCCTGCAGCACTGATTGTGCCCCCTACTCAAGTAGACCTTTAAACCTGTCTTAGGCCTGCCACTGCAGATCCTGTCTGTGCAGTTTTACTACCACTTCGACTTGGCATTTAAACCACTTTGTCAAGCCTAAGACTCCCCTTTTATTACATATGTCACACTTAAGGTAATCCCTAGGTAGCCCATAGGGCAGGGTGCTATGTAAGTTAAAGGTAGGACATGTACCTTTAAGTTATGCATGTCCTAGTAGTGAAAACACCCAAATTTGTTTTTCACTACTGCGAGGCCCCCTCCTCTTATAGGTTAACATTGGGAACTCCTTAATACACTTTTCAGCTGTAATTCCTGATTAGAAAGGAGTGACTGTACCATGTTTTATATTTTTGGAATGGTAATGATCTTCTTTACTGGTAAAGTTAGATTTATCATTACTATTTCAGAAATGCCACTTTTAGAAAGTGGACATTTCTCTGCTCTTACAGCTCTGTGTGCGTGCCGTCTGACTCAAAACACATCTGGGGTAGGTGACAGCATAACCTTGTGCACTCCCTCTAGACAGGCACAAACACAGAAAGTTTAGGTGAGTGTGACTACTCATCTACATTCTGGTGGCTCTTCATAGGCAGGGAGGGAGGGACTAACACACCTGAATAGGTAGCCCCCTGTCCCCCAACAAAGGGCTAATTACCCCCTACTGATAGTCTGAAGTCTGGGCTAGGAAGATAGGACCTCTGTGCATTTCAAATACCCTTCTTTTAAGTCACCCCTACTTCAAAGGCACAACTGGGTATAAGTACTGGGTCTCTGACCCCACCAAATCAGACACCTCTGGACCTGTAACTGAAGTCTGTCAGAAGTACTGCTGTGCTGCATCAAGGTTTGACACTCTGCTGGACTGCTGATCTAGAAGTCCTGATTTTCTGCAGTGTGGCCCTCCTGCATGCTATAGTCTGACCCTGCTGATAGAGAGCTGAACTCTGCCTTGCTACTGAAGTTATCTCCATGGGTTTGTTGGCTTGCCTCTTGTTGCTTGAGACTCAGGGTAATCAAGGTCCCTACATCTGCTCAGTTGCAGCCAACATGACTCGTGGGTTGGGGCGTTGTGGGTCGTGCAGGGACGTGGTCGCATGGGACGTGGTCGGGTGGGGGGTTAATTTAAAATAAAAAAATAAAAAAGTTAACTTACCTTTGCTGCTCGATCCCGCGTTGCCTCTGCTTCTCTCCTGTTCTCCTGCCTCTGGCTGGAACAGGAAGCAGGCAGCCTCCCTCCCCTCCCCCTAATCCAATCACAACACTGCAATGGCAGCATTGGGATTGGTCGGGACGCCGACCAGCTAGGTGCCCATGGGGAGGCTATTTTCTCCATGTAGGCTCTATGCAGCCTACATGGAGAAAAGGCAAAGTGTGCCTGACTGGTTTGGTCGGCCCTGGGGCCGACCAAACAGTTAGTGCCCTCAGCAGTGGGCAAACCACTCCTCCCCGACCCACCCCAACCCAACACTTCTGCTTTCTGGCAGGGCTAGTAGCAGAAACATAAAATGGTAGTTTAACCATTTTATGTTTCATCTTCTTTCACTGCGAGAAAGCAGTGGGGTGACGCTCCTCTGCCCTAGTGGAGGAACCACCCCTGTACCTGCTGTTGTGCCTGGTTCCCTCGAAGTGGACCGAGATACTTGCACCAGAGAAATCAATGCATTTCCAGTCCACGTGTAACAGAACCGCCACATAGACCCTGATGTGAGAGTAGAATAGGCTCATTGGTCTCGGAACCAAAGCATTGCCTTGAGAGCCTAATGCATCGGAACCATACATCGTCGCTGCGGTAGTGTGGAGAGATTGTTGCATCCCCTTGTCTATGTGGAGGAACCTGGGGCATCGAACTTTGTAACCAACGCATCTCAATGCAGCGCTTCATCTCACCAACACTGCATGGGGAAGATCGACACATTACTTCAACTGTGGGCTTGATATCGAAGCATCGCCTGTCTGCACACTGCATCTCGCTGTTTCGACCAGCATGAAGGTACTCTGTTCACCAGGCCTGCAAGGCTATAGTCCCGGCCTGAGCTGTTGACTTTACCTTGGTCCAGCGCAACCAAATAACCCCCATAGGCACCTTTTGCTTCTAAGTGCTAGAAACACTTTCATTAAAAAAAAATGAAGAACTCAACTTCTACTTATTGGATTTTTGTCATTTTAGTTTTGAATTATTTATAAAACTATTGTCTATTTTTCTAACCTGGTGTGGAGTCTTTTTGTGGTGCTTTCATTGTGTTACTGTGGGTGTGTGTTGCAAAAATACTTTACACGTTGCCTTTTTAGATAAGCATGACTGCCCTGTGCCAAGCTACCAGAGAGTGAGCACAGATTATCTTTTAGTGTGTATCTGCCTTACGCTGACTAGGATTGTGGTGCACACACAGACACAGAATCAAGTCACTTTGATAGCTAATTTATTTTCTCGCATTTAGCAAGATCCACCACAGTAAGTAACATAACATAAGTATTTGTAAAGTGCATGTTCACCCGTAGGTAACTTGGCGCTGATTAGCAGATGTTTATTGTTACCCAAGTCAATGGTACTCATTTTATCCAACTCAGATAGATGAAAGGCTGAGTGGATCTGCCGGGATTTGAACCTGTGACCATGAGGTCGAACACAGGCCTCTGCAGTGGAAGCATTAGTCCACTGAGCCACCACACCCAGGTAAAGTGACTATTAGCAATATTGAGATCCCTTGGAGTGTATTTTTTTAATGGAGTGAGATTTGCGGTGCAGCACTGGTACAAGAGTGGAGCTTAAGAACAGTGAGATATTCTGTTACATCATCTCTAAGATAGGAGTTGTGCCCCTACCCACAGTTCCCTTTTTGGAGCAGTTTGTCTTTCATATTCATGGTTTCTGTGGGTTGTACATTTTCAAGTACGGTGAATTTCAATAGTGCAACGTTGTGTCTGTTTTCTGCAAAATGTGCTGCAATAGTGGATTTCATGTTGCTGGTCCGAATGTTACTTTTGTGTTCCAGAATTCTTGTCCTGATTTTGCGTTCTGTATGGCCGACATAACAAAGGCTACAAGGACACTTAAGTAAATAAATAACATTGTTGGTGTTGCACGTGGCATTAACCCTCAATTTGATTGGATTACCCTATATGGGGTAATTTACCCTGTTTACATGAGCCACGCATATCTTTGCTATATATATTTTTAAATGTACACGGTTATAATGTTTTCATCTTTTAACCAATAACGTGAGACTCTCTTATTAACGCACATCTTTGGTGCATATCACTTTCTATTTTTACGGTTCTAGCGTTCTGTACACAGTGATCTAATGAGCACTATTGATATGATGTAGTTGGTGGAGACACGCTCCCCATTCTCAGCCCGTTTATTTGTTTTTCTTTTTAGAGCCTTCCCCTGAAGAATGGCTTATGGATAGCCCGAAATGCATAGGGATATATAATTAAGCATTTTGGATATACTTTTTCGCATCGAATTTGAAACATATAAATGAATCTTCAACACTTGAAACCATTAATGAAATAAAATTAATGATGGACTAAATCTACTGTTTAGATTAACTTTATTATACCCTGTTTGGGTATCCACAACGCTGTGCGTAGGGGGACAACTCCTATCAGGATTTGCTTCTTTGATACTTCTTCCAAACGCCCTGTGGTCCAGAGAGCGAAGCCCCAGCAGCACGCGACAACTTTACAAACTTTCAACCTATGCTTGTGCATGTCTAATCCTTTTTTCATATCATCTCTAAGATGGGAGAACGCAAAGTATTGTGAGAAAAAGCTACCCTGGATGTATTTAGTGGCACAACAATGTTGGCAAGCACACACCATGAAGGAATTGAAGCCACAAGAATGCCACAGGTGGTGATTAGAGAACTGGAGAAAGCACAGGTTGCTGAGTCAAAAAAATGGTGGAATATGACATATTTAACCAGATATATTGAACGTAAGAGAATACCTCCTGGGCTGCGCACCTTTGTTATGCCAACATTTGAGGATATGGATGTGGACTTGTACGTGGAATGGAGATCCAATACAGAGGGTGCTCCTTTAGGCTCATGGATGCCCTCATAACTCATGCCAAATTGTGGATGAAAGAACAAACAGCCATCATTGATCAGTTTGTCAAAGTAATTGGGGCAGTTAAGGAACAGAAAGATTTGAAAACACTTCTAAAAAAAATGGAGGAACATATCAACAAGCATGAGGAAGAGCTAAGGGTTCGAAAGGCTCACAAGTTTAGCAGAGACAAATTGGACTACAAGTTTGGGCGGGACTATACTTTTGCCAAAAAGTATGAACTGTTTAGAGCCAAGGAAAGATTGAATATAATGGGCCTTAAAACTGTAGACGTCACTGACACAGAAGAAAGCTCTGTACCAGGGTCATCTGTGGATGAAGAACCATGAGAAACATTGGATTTTCATGAGGAAATGCAGCTCCTGAGGATGGTGACAAACCAACGACGGAGGGGGCAAAATTAAGTCAGAGTGCAAGGCAATGCAAAACGAGGAGGGGCAGAAGGAAAAGGAAAGGCAAAACTAGCAGATGAAACACAGGATTAATACCCCCCCCCCCCCAACTAAATGAAAGGAGATATGGACAATACTGTTATTAATATCTCTGGTATTCCACTCACACCAGGCCAATTGAAGATACTAAATTATGCCCTAAGCTTCTGCCCATCATTGAGGCCTAATTGTGTCAGCTTAAGAATTGAAGCCTACAAATTTGTGAGGTAATTAAAATCACGCAAATATTTTGTAATGAAAAACTCAAGGGCTATTACCAACATAAAGCCTATGACCCAGTGCCGTGCTTTTCACTGTTGGTGATATTCCAGATAGTTTCCAAATAAACAATTTGGACATGGGAGGAGAGGCAAGTGACCTCATACTCACTTCGATTGTAATGGATATCTCTTTGCTTAATCAAATGGGGTTTTCTACTGATCATACCATTTACAGTGGTCTGAGGTCTAGGCGCAAGTTTACACCACAATTGCTGTCTGGTAACTTGGTTGATGTGTTTCATGAAATGCTAGCTGATGATATTAATAAGTTACGGACAGCAGAACGACAGAAGAATCAGAACAATTTTTCAGCGCAGGATTGGCATGAATTGAATGTATTGCAGAACTACAAAGCCATCATCCTCAAGCCCTCAGATAAAGGAGGCAACGTCGTTGTTTTAAGCACTAACCAGTATACCAGGGAAATGAGAAGGCAGCTGAAGGTCAAAGAGCATTATCAAACATTGAGAAATAACCCCATTCATGACTATCAAAAAGAATACAATGTCATGCTTAAGGGATGGGCCAAACAGGGGCTGCTGTCACTTGAGGAACATCTATATTTAAAGATTGATTACCCCAGGATGCCGGTCATTTATTCTCTTCGGAAGGTGCACAAGGACTTTCAAGAGCTCCCTGGGAGGCCGATTGTGAGTATGAAAGGGTCACTGCTAGAAAATACCTCCAGATTTTTAGACTTTTTCTTATGTCACTATGTTATCAGCCTCACATCATATATATAGGACACCAATGACTTTAGACTTGAGTAAGGTAAATGACATTCCCTGGCGCAGTGGTTACATCATGGTAACGCTGAATGTCAGCTCACCGTATACCTCAATTTCTCATAAACATGATATAGAGGTTCACCACTACTTTTTAAGATCCAAGTCTTTGGCATTGGCACAACACTCCGCTATGCTTCTCACAATACTCTCCTTTTATCTTACCCAAAACGTCTTTCTCTTTGACAAAAAAAGCATATTTCCAGAAGCAGGGAACGGCGATGGGGGCAGCCTTTGCCCCCACGTATGCCAACATCTATATGGGTTGGTGGGAGAAAGAAGTTGCTTGGCCCGAATGCAATGCATGCCACACCAGCAGGATTGTAATGTGAGTGCCTTTCATTGACGATTTATTTATTCTGTGGGAGAGAGATTAGTCATTGTTAAGTGAGTATATTGCCATTCTAAATTCCAGCTGGTATAACATTCAACTGTACAACTGACTGCGAATTGGAGTACACAAGAAACTGATTTTCTGGATGATAAATTACAAGTAGTGGGGGACTCTATTCAAACTAAGGTTTTGCAAGGCAACAGTGATCATCCTTGTTCTCTAAAATGGAGTATACCATACAGTCAGTTACTTAGGGCATGCAGAATCTGTTTTCTGGATGAGCTATTTTAAATGAAAGCCAGGATGATGATTACTCAGTTCTCTGAAAGGGGATATCCATCACATGTTCTCAGTAAAGCTAGACAGAGGGTCCAAACTAACAATATGGAGCAGCTGATGAGTACCCAGGCCAATCCTCAACCACAACAGGGGCGGATAGAGACCAGGAACAAATTGCACATTTTTTCATGGGTTACAATATGGATTATAGTTCCATCCACTCCCTGATCAACAGGAACTGGCACATTTTAAAACATGATGAGCTTTTGAAAGACACAATAGGTCAGCATCCCAAGATCACCTATTGTAAGGCACCATCTCTGGGGGATATGTTAACCAAATCGATGTATCACCAAGTACCGGATTGGCTGACCAGTAGGAGCTTGGGTTTTAGAAAATGTGCCACCTGTAAGGCTAGTAAATGTGGAATGAACTGTACAGAAAATAAGACTTTTGAGGGCAGGACTATTAGGTTCAGGGAAATGATCACCTGTTAAACAGAGTTTGCGGTCTATTTACTGGAGTGTTGTTGTGGTATGCAAAATGGGGGCCGCACAATTAATAGGCTAAGACTGAGAGTTTTGCAGCACATTAGGGCCATCAAGCATCAGGATCGAACACACCCCTTGCAAAACATTTTTGGGAAGTGCATCAAGGAAATGTAACATCCTTTCAATATTATGGCATAAAACATATCAAAGTCAATCCATGAAGAGGCAATAGGGAACTGGATTTACGCCAGTGTGAATCGTGTATGATCATTCTTCTAGGCACTGAGAAACCATGGAGACTTAACCGGGATGCTGAGCTGCATGTCCATATATAAGTAACAGTCTTAGTCCTGACATCATCCCCCAATTCCTAGTTTGGTTAAGATTGTAATACTTGACCCTCTTTGATCTGAAAACTGTGTCATACTCGTTTTATATGAATTGACCTTTATTTATTGACCTTCGATGACCAGTACTGCACTTCATTTGCACTTTATATAATATTGGGTTATGCTGAATAGGGATCCTCAGCATTTTAGTTACAACATTCGAGCTGCACTTCTTTAGGGGGGGAACTAAAGCCACATTTTTGGGATGTAGATGCAACCATATATGATTTCTTCTTACTGCAACTTATTTTAAGAAAGCTGGGGGTTGGATTCACTTGCACCTTATACATATATATGAGATTGAAATGTTTCTTGTATACATTGTTGCTGGATTCGTGATCTTATTTGAGCATTTAGAGAATCTCTTTTTTAAACATTGGATAGAAACAATGGAGTGGATTGTTTACAGAAACATGTGCACTTTACAGTAGATAAGGCGGTTGTATCAAGTTTGATAGTTGTATTAACACAGTACTTTAACTAGTATCACTTTGGATAATGACACTGTTGAGGAATTAGCATTTGTGCTTCATGGGTTTGGTGCAATATTAGCTAGAGATGAGGCACTCACACTTTGTGCATATGTAGAAAATATTTATATTATTAGTATCATATATAATTATATCTTGTTTTACTAATTTTGATTGCATGATAATTGACAGAAATGTGCCACTGGTGAGCTAGTCATGTTGACACTATGGTGGACAACAGCACAAGAGCCCCAGACATCATGTTTGACAACCCTGAGCTCCCAGACTGGTTCTATATACATCGTTTATATATGAGGCAATGAAGATATTTGTTTCTGTAGAAAAGGCAGCAGAAATGATCAGTATACCCCCTTTGATGGATTGTAAATTTTAAAAAAGACTGGTGTTTTCATAGACCTATGTTGTAGAATTTGGAATTCAAATGTGGCTGATAGATGTTGCTAACAGGAAGTGAGTCATGAGGATGAAACATTCCTTTGTTTCTTTTTAAACAATGACTGTGTGGGTCATGGGTTAGCCTGGTTGAAGATGTGAGCCGGAACGCGTATGCTTTCCATGTGGGTGTTGCTATGACACAAGAAAGAATATAAAAAAATTATAAATATTTATTAGCACCTGGACTTTGTGCTACAGCGTTTCTTGGAGTAGTGGAGGATAGTGTTGCTGGATTGTCTGATATGAGATGGTTGTTGTGGAAATACATATATATATATATATATATATATATATATATATATATATATATATATATATATATAACCTACTGGCGGTCGCCAGTAGGTAGTTATGGTTAGGACCTAGCTACCATAGGAAATCCGTAACATTCTATTGGGAATACGTTTGGCGCTGGTTGAGGAATTTGCGTATAATTTTAAAAAATTTTGGCCAGCTCCGCTCCGCTCCTTCCCCGAACGTTTCGGGGGGATTCGTGAAGTGGGGGAGGAGAAAAAAGGGGGCTCTCAAAACTTGTTTTCCCCATGCAATTTTCCATTGGACGTTCCGGCAAGGCTACAGCCAGAACCGCTGAACGGAATTGCGCCAAACTTTACAAAATTGTAGGGACTGGTACGCAGATGTGCCTTTACTAGATTTGATGAAATTTGCTCCGGTGTTTTTTTTGAAAATTAAATTCAAAAACACATATATATCTATAGGCGCGCTCCAAGTGCTCACCGGTATGCGTACCGGGGAGCGCACCCGGCGCGATACGAGAGCGTGCGAGCGGAAAGCTGATTGGCTGTCAGATGTCTGTCAATATTCTAAACAGTCCGGAGAGTCCGCCATCTTGTGTCTCGGTAGAATCAAGACACAAGAGGTGAAAATAAAAAGGGGGAAATGTTTAAAAGAGGGTAGGGTACACACCCCCTGACCCCCTAGGTTTTCTGAGGGGGGCCTAGAAGGACCCTGAAGGACAAAAAAACTTTTTTTTGGCAATTTTCACGGGGTAAGCACTGGGTGCGTTCCCATGTACGCTCACTGGTACGCGCACCCTGAGCGCACCACAGGGTAAAACAGTGAAAGAAAATAGTTTTAAATAAGAATTTGGATTGCTTAGAGGTAGGGTAGCTCGAAAAGAGCTGTTTTGTTATGTGGGTGATTTAAGTACCTACAAGTAGGTACCGATGCAGAGTCTAAAATTGAAGAGAAGGACTCTGTTCTCCTCTGAGAAATGTACATCGTCTCATCTGTAGATATCTTGCATGTTGTAATGCAAGTTATTGTGGTATATTGAACTCATACCATAGTCTCCCATTGGGACCCCCTGAGAAGGTCTAGGGGGTGAGGGGCACTCTACCCTGCTCCCTTTTCACGTTTTTAAGTATTATATTTCACTCTCTTCTGTAACTACACAAAATGGAGGCGATAGGGTGCATCAGAGACAGACAGTGAGAGAAAGGAGGCAGGAGATGAAGAAGAGATGTCAAATATACATTGGAAAAAATACAGTGGGAGAAGGGAAGTAAATATGAGTAAACTTACTATGTTACATAAAAATGTTGCACTCTATACTATAAGTATCACATTATACTACAGTCACTTCGCTACTACCTCATAAATTAGAAATAAAAATGAATAACGTCAACTAATTTTTAATTTGTAAATAATAATTTATTGTTCAAAATTTTCATAATTTGATAGAGCTCGTAGCATTTCCTCATCTGGAATTTCCTCTTCAATCATATGATCAATCTCCTCATGGAAAGTGTTCAATGATGATTGTTGGTATTCTATTGTATCCAAACATTCAATAAATTCTTCGTCTAGAGATTCATCAAGAAAATCATTAATGTCATCTCCTCCTTGTGATAAAATGGTGCTGCCAATATCCGTGACATTTGAATTTCAAGAAATGTAGTTGTAATTTCAAAAGAAATTTCCTTGGTCTCCTCAATCTGATTCATTGTAAATTGCAGAAAAAAGTAATCACTTTCATTTTTCTTTTTTATAAATACATAATATAAAAGTAGCTTATTCAAGTATTTAGTTCTTTAAAATTAATTGGTGCTGAATAGTATCAGGCAGAAACTAGAAATATATAGCACTGCATGTGATGAAGTCTATCTTAACCCATAATTATAACAGAATGACTGTAAATAGCTAACAGAAAACATTTTCCAGATTATCTTAAAGTGTACAACATAGTTCCTCTTACAAATTAACAACTCACCTTTTTGTAAGTAGGAGAAGAGTTAGTACTGTGTAATTCAAACTCCAGAAATTGAGCACCCAAAATTCTTCTCAAAAGTACCTCCGACAGGAGTATCTCAAAATGGCAGTGTTTTCCTCTCATTTAAGATATATACATAACCAATCATACTTCATCACATTCAAATTCAAAACGTAAGTAACATTTTGATTGGTTCTAATTTTCAATACTGTTGTCCCCATGCAGGTCTCCATAGGACATTTAGACACGGCTACAGCCCGTACTCCCTCACTTATCTTTCTTTGCTCCCTCACTCAGTTCCTTTCTGTCACTCTTTCCTTCACTACCTCTATCCTCTCACTTCCTCACTCCCCTTGTCCTACCCTCACTCACTTTTATCCACCCTCTTTCATCCCTCTTTACTCATGCTCTCTGCCGTTCTTTCACTCCCGTTCTCTTAGTCTGGTTCCCTCACTACCCCTCATTCCATATCTCTCTCTTCTTTTCCCTTTTCTTTCATCCCCAACTCACTTTCTCTCAGTAGCAATGCTTCAGTCCTCTTCCCCTCTCTTTCCTTCCTTCGCTCACTCACTCATTCCCCTTCCCTTAATCTCCTTACTCCACTTCACTAACTCCTTCTCTCACTCCCTCTATCCTCTTACTTCTACAATCCCCTTCCCTCATTCTCTCACTGTTAGCCTCATTCTCTCCGTCCTCTTAGTCTCTTACTCCTCTTCTGTCACGCTCACTCCCTATAACTCAGCCACACTTCCACACTCACTTTCTTTCAGATCTCCTGTTTTACTTCCCTTCCTCTCTCTTCCCTTCCTTCGATCCTTCACTCTTTTCCCTTCCCTTACTCTCCTTACTCCACTTCATTACCTCCTTCTCTTACTCCCTCTGTCCTCTTACTTCTACACTCCCCTTCCCTAATTCTCTCTCTGTTAGCCTCATTCTCTCCGTCCTCTTAGTCTCTCACTCCTCTTCTCTTACGCTTACTCCCTATAACTCAGCCACACTCCCTCACTTATCTTTCTTTGCTTCTTCACTCAGTCCCTTTCTGTCACTCTTTCCTTCTGTATCTCTATCCCTTCACTTCCTCACTACCTCTGTCTTACCCTCACTCACTTTTATCCACCCTCTTTCATCCCTCTTTACTCATGCTCTCTGCCGTTCTTTCACTCCCGTTCTCTTAGTCTGGTTCCCTCACTACCCCTCATTCCATATCTTTCTGTTCTTTTCCCTTTACTTTCATCCCCACTCACTTTCTCTCAGTAGATATGCTTCAGTCCTCTTCCCGTCTCTTTCCTTCCTTCGCTCACTCACTCATTCCCCTTACCTTACTCACCTTACTCCACTTCACTCACTCTTTCTCTCACTACCTCTGTCCTGTCATATCCCCATTCTCTTACACTCACTCCCTCTGTCTAAGCTTCACTATCTGCGTCCCCTCACTCTCTCACTCCTCTTCCGTCACACTTACTCCGTATAACTTACCTACACTCCCTAACTTATCTTTCTTTGCTCCCTCACTCAGTCCTCTTCTCTCAGTCTTTCCTTCATTTCCTCTGTCTCCTCACTCCCTCACTCTCCTTGTCTCACGCTCAGTTGCCTTTATCCACTCTCTATCACCACTCTCTCCTCAACCTCTCTGCTCTTCTCTTACCCTTCCTCACCCCGTTCCCTTACTCCGCTTTCCTCACTTATCCTCATTTCCCATTTTCACTCCCCTTCCCCTCACTCACCTCCCACACTCACCTTCTTTCAATCCCCCTACTTCACTTTCCTTCCCCTCTCGTCCCTTTCTTTGCTCCCTCACTCATTTTCCTTTCCTCTCTCACTGCACTCTACTTCACTCACTCCTTTTGAATTTGTAAAGAATATAGCTCTTTTTGGAGAATTGGAGGTAGTTCTAAAAAGAACTGTTTCTTTTCTTCTTCTTTTTTTTTTCTTTTTCCGAACGTTTTTAATTTTTTTGGGTATTTCTATCAGAACAAAAATAAAAATAGGGAATGCCAAACTGCTCAACAGGAGCAAAAAAAAGGGGAAAAATTAGGGCTGGGGAGGGCAGCGGTGTTCTTCCCTTTTGCGAACAATCAGGAGGATACTCTACTCTCCAACACAAAGCAGTTCGTTACACTGCTTACACCTAATGTTGATGTCACTGAAAACAGGCTGAATGTTGGGTATCAGCTCCACTGATCTTCCTCTCCCCGATGATGTTGCTCCTCCAGTGGAAGTCGAGGTGCCATCTCTCGGGGCATTCCGTGCCAGGTCCCTGACACTCTCCTGGGCATAGTTCTGGGGGTGCCTCCTTTGAACATGCCGAATCATCGCGGAGTTCCCAAAACTATATTTTTTGGTACGGTCACCACGTACAAATCTTGCACTCACTTTAGGTGCATTTACCCTTTTCTCCCCTTCTGGAATTGTAAAAAATTTCCATAGAAGTGCTCCTTCACTTTTGGCTGAGGAGGGTCCTCCTGGAGAAACTCATCAGAGTCATCATTGCTGCTTGGTGGTCTTGCAGCCATTCTTTGTAAAGAATTGAAGACAAGAAGAGAATAGGTCTTGCTCTCTCCAAAGTGAAAGAGGTAGTGAAGGAAATAGGTGGGGTTCTCATTAGTTGTAAAAAAAAAATGTTAACATCCAATGAAAAGTGTTATTTTAAGGTCACATGACTTGTAGCGCTTACGCTGCGCGCACCGAAGCGCTTCCAGGGGCGCTTACACGGCACATATGTAGGCGCTTCCGGGGGCGCTTACGGGGCACGTACGTAGGCGCTTCCGGGGGTGCTTTCTCGGCGCGCCTAAATGACGTTTTGTTAGATTTTAGGAAATGCGTTTAAAGTTAAAATATGGTCATTTAAAATCAACAATACTACTTTTATAAGTATGCCACTGAATGTATTGCATTATTATTTACTTTAAATACATAGGGGCAGATTTATGAGTTCTGGCGCATCTCTGCAAATCAGCAGGGATGCGCCAGAACTGATGCGTCACGCGATTCCCTCCTTGCAGCACCACAGATGCGCCGCATTTACAATGCGGCGCACCATGTTGCAAGGAAGGGCAGATGCGTGACGCATCTTGTGGTGTACGGGCGGCGCATTGCTGGAGTAGCGTTGCAAGTGTGACGCAACTCCTGCAATGTACAGAGGCCACCCATACATAACGTGGTGCGTCAATCTTCAAGCAGGCGTAAGGATTTGAACCAGCATCGTCGTAAAACTGACTCAGTGAAATCTTGTAGATTTCGCTGCGTCAGATTTACGGGGCTTTCCTACGAGGGAACGCCCACCCTGCGACAGAACGCCCACATGAAACCTGACGCAGGCTTCATGTGGCGCAGGGCTTTACAACGTGATGCATCTGCCTAGATGCGTCACGTTGTAAATAGGTCGCAGGGATGTGCCACGTTTCCGCGCCGTTGCGTGACGCAACGGCGGCGTAAATGTGGCGCAAGTCCGACATAAATCTGCCCCATACTTTTTTTTTCCGCAGGCGGGAATAGCGCTCTCGCTACGCTACCGGGTGCGCTTACCGGTGCGCGCACCTTGAGCGCTCCGTGGTAAAATGATAAAAAAAACATGAAAAATACTTTGGAAAATTAATTTTAGAAAAAAATATATATATAAAACATATAATAATTAATAGTTATAAAAAACAACTAAAAAAACGTAATAATTCACTTTAAAAATCGTAGGTTACAAACTCGAAATTGCAAGGAAATAACTTTGAAAAAACTTTAGAAATTCACAGAAAAAACCATAGGTTTCACAAACATTATAGTTAGAAATTAGCATTTAAAAAACCTTTGAAATTCACTGAAAAAACCATAGGTTTCACACCAGTTATAGTTAGCTGAACATTTTACTCATATAAAACCATTGAAATTCCCACGTTATAGTTAGTTGGACTCACTATAACTCGCGCGCCTGCAATCCACTGATGATGATGTCACATATTACATCATTCATGACATGGTCACTAACATCACTGATGACATCACTGATGACATCTCAAATGACTGATGTTGTTCTACAAGGAGTTTTACCTATCAAACCTAATTTTACTTACCGTACGCCATCTTCCATGCATAGTGATTTGGTTAAAACCAGTCCTGAGCTGTACAATAAAAGCAATTGGCTTTCCCAAAAGAAAGTTTTTTTTAAGTATAGTACCTGTCGGGCATGCAAGTTTGGAGATAATACCAGTTCGTACAATAATGCCTTTTGTGATGTTCCGATTAAAATCGGTCGGCATTATACTTGCAGAACCGAATACGCCGTTTATGTTCTAAAATGCATTTGCAGACTACATTATGTGGGAAGCACAAAGCTTCAAGTGCATGCTAGAATTTTGCAGCACCTGAGGGCCACAGTCAATTCAGATCTGACATACCCTGTTGCGAGACATGTCAAATCAGAACATCACAACAATCTTAAGGTTCTGCAATATTTTGTAATTGATAGTGTCCCCCAAAGCAAAAGAGGTGGCAGCAGGGAGAGGACTCTCAGACAACTTGAAACCAAATATATCATTGAGCTCGACACCAAAAATCCGAGGGGGCTCAATATCTGTGAGGATCTGCATTATTACCTTTAAATCCTCAAGGTACATCAAACCAGAAGAGAATATCAGTTTTGGCATGGAGTGGCGGTTCTTAAGGTTTTTCAAGGTTTTTTAAGGTTTTACAATTTGCTTTCATATAAATCATCAATATATGTTTTTTAGTCTGTATATACATGAAATGTTTTTTCGGTTTGTCTTGTGGTCAATTTATGTGTGTTTTACCAAGAATTTATATTTTTGTAAATAATTGGGTTTATGCTATTTATTGGCGCACTTGCACGGATCCATTAACTGTTTTTTTTTGTATCGACTATTTATATCATATTTTAAGAGGCATGAGTTTGGCCTTAATCGTAATTAGTCTTGAATTTCACACACATATCCTGAAACTTTTTCGATTTTGGATAGTTATAAATCTTGACACCAAGTATTGAGCAATACGATAGGGTTTTTTCAATTTAACACATCCTATTAGGTCTCAAAGCATGTGTCATAATTTACAAATTACAATTTGAATCAGCTCGTATGGCCCTCTCCCTACCCGACCTTGCAACCCATACATATGGACCCTGTCTGGGATCCCAGGATAATTTCTTTAGGTTATCCTATTTTCAGTAGTTTGGGTTGTTGAAGACAGTATAGCTTAACATCAACTTCACAAATATTTTTTATGCACAAAACACTTTAGGCACGAGGTTTTTAGTTTGGTTTTGGCAAGTCAGTGAATTTATAAGATGCATAGATCTCATAAGTTTTCGGTTTAGCATTTTTTGGGATATTTTGTATATTATACACTAGCGTTGTGAAGGAAGATTGGTAATATCAATGTTTTGTAGTTCAAGAAGGTATAATGTCTATGTATTATGCAGTGAAGTGTGTTTTTATTGAAACATATTATAAATGTTCTATAGAGGGTTCTTTTTACAAGTGCACACCATCTATATATATATTGCTTCAAATCTTCTAGCCCTCTGGTTCCCCACCGGCAGAAGTCACGGCACAGCATATATATATATATATATATATCCAACCAAACACTCTCCTTTGTGAAAGAAAGAAGTCCGGGTCACTTTACGAGAGTCTCGTGAGAAAGCAGGTTTCACCTGCGAAACGCGTCGAGAATAAGTCTTTTGAATTAAACACGCTTTGCAACTCTAAAGTGGCCCGGACTTCTTTCTTTGACAAAGGAGAGTGTTTGGTCGGAAATATAGGGATTCACTACCCCGTCCGAGGCCCGGTTCTGAAGCGACTTTGTTTGGCTTGATATATATATATATATATATATGTATTTTTTATCTATCTATCTATCTATCTATCTATATATATATATATATATATATATATATATATATATATATATATATATATATATATATATATATATAGCGGTCTATACTGGAGGTAACAATGACTGACAGTCAAGAACAGACAGAGCAAATGTTCAACACCCAGGAAAGAATATTAATTGAAGACCTAGCCAATATGGCATCCACACAAACACAGAGAGACATGGTACATGTTGAAAGTGAATTAACAACAGCATCCCAAAATATTGAAACATGCACAATTAAATTCAAACCTTGGTCCAAATGTGTCCCTATTATGCCACGAGATGGAATAGACATATATCATGAACAAATAACGAAGAACCTTAAAGAGTTGAATATCGCCATTAACAAACCCAAAAATAGAAAGAAAAGGTAGTTGGAATTTAGGTACAATCAATTGATGAGTAAATTGTCCAAAAATAGACAAATTGTGATACGTAATGCAGATAAAGGGGGCAATCTAGTACTCTGGAAAAAGTCTGAATATCTGCTAGAGGCCCAAACTCAATTAATGGAAATAGACTGTTAATGCCGATGTGATCAAAGTATATTAAAAAGTACATATGAAAAATTATATACTAAACTGTTAGCCTGAAAAAGTTTGGGGCTTATAAATATAGAGGAATTTGTATTCTTGAAGAACGTCAAACCAACAACACCAGTGTTGTACTTCATACCGAAACTCCATAAAAACCTACAAAAACCACCAGGGCGACCGATTATATCGGCAAGAAACAGTTTAACGGAACACATGTCCCAATATATTGATCACTTTTTGCAAGACTTTGTTCAGAAGTTGCCATCGTACCTAGGAGACACAGGAGACTTCTTGGCAAAAATCAGTAATTTAGCATGGCAACCAGACTATCTACTGATCACAATGGACATTACCTCGTTATATATGAGTATTAGCCATAAAGACGGTATGAGGGCAACCGAATTCTATTTAAGACAAAGACATGAAACTCACAAACAGCACAGCAAAATGATCCTTGATATGATGGACTTTTGTTTGCACAATAACATCTTTCTTTTCCAGCATGTTTTATACCAGCAAATACGTGGTGTAGCTATGGGGGCCAGTTTCTCCCCAATCTACGCCTGTCTCCATACGGGGTGGTGGGAGGAACTGGTCCTCCATAGAAAATTTGAAACCGTATTGACAGAACATGTAAAATGTTGGTGGCGATATATCGACGATTTGTTCATTGTGTGGAGGGGCACTAGAGAGAAGCTGAAATATTTATCAACAATCTTAACCAGAATGAAATCAACTTGCATTTTACTTCGGAAATCACTCCTACTTGTGTAACATTCTTGGATATTGAGGTATATATAGAGGGTGGTAAATTGGAGACAAAAGTACATAGGAAACCAACAGCGGTAAACTCCATTTTACACGCCAATAGTCACCACCCAGACATCTAATACAAAGCATCCCGAACGGGGAAATGCTTAGATTAAAATGCATATGCAGCACAACACAAGAGTTAAGAATAGCCCAACAAACAAGTAAAACCAGATTCCTACAACGAGGTTACTCGATATCATGTATTGACACAGCTATAAGAAAAAGCAACGAGGTAGACAGAACATCACTCCTACAATCAGCCTTAGTAAAAACAACTATAACCATGGAAGTACCCAACACATCTCCACAATCAGTAAAGGATTTTAGGATGATTGTGAGATACAATAAACAGCATAAGGAGATCAGACGCATAATCCAAAAGAACTGACCTCTAGTAAAAAATGACCCAATATTGGGACCTCATTTACCCACTAACCAACTATTACTCATAGGAGAGCGCCAAATATGAGAGACCGTCTAGTGGTTAATAATCCAATAGAAATCCCTAAAATGAACTGGCTTCATCAAAGGCAGGGTTTCTATAAATGTCAATCTTGTAAGGCATGTTTAAATGGAGTAAACACAAAGAGCTTTGTATTAGCATTTGGTAAAGGAGAACATCAAATAAAACAAATGCTAACTTGCAAAACAGAATATGTAATCTATGTTCTGGAATGCCCCTGCAAGCTAAAATATGTGGGAAGCACAAAGCTGCAGGGACATAAAAGAATATTACAGCATATACGTGCAATCAAGAATCGAGACCCAACATATCCCGTTGCCCGCCATTTTAATGAGAAACATCAGGGGGATGTTAGACTTCTCAAGTACTTCCTAATATACACTAGACCACCAAGCAAGAGAGGAGGGGACAGGGATGAAAAACTTAGAAAACTGGAAACCAGGTATATCCTGGAACTAGATTCTAAACACCCTCATGGATTGAACTTAGCGGGAGATTTATATACTGGGTTATAAGAATAATGAAATCAATAACAGGCTTTGAGAAGTCAGTAAAACAAACAATCTATATATAATGAATCATTAAAATTGACAAGAATTTAACAAATAAAGGTTAACACCCCTTAAGATCAAGTTCATTAAGTAAGCAATCTCACGAATTAGAAGAGAAGTTCTAAAAAACAATGTAACTTTTAAACAAATGTATATATGTAATTGTTTATGTCCCTTGTTTTTCTTTTCTTTTTCACCATTTAGATTCTAGCACAAAATCACACCAACTTCACTTTTTTATAAAACTTCAAAAACACACTATTATATACTCTCACCAGAGGCTTCTGAGTAGAGTAGTAAAAAGCTACAATTCAGACTTTATACATCCTTTTAAGCTCATGGGTATTTGACATCACACACAAGACTCTAAATACACAATTAGTAACACCTCAATTTGTATATACAAGAAACATGAAATCTTTTTCATGTTACTTATAAATGTACAGAATTTTATTTGTACATAGATAGAAAATACAGTTTTTAAACAAATTCTTATTTACGCATAGATTTGAATTTGCACTATATTTATATACAATATGAATTGTGCATTTGAACATAAAAGCATGATTTGCACTTTAGGTATTCATACAGTGATAATTGTGTTTGTATATAGATAGTAACTGTAGTTTTTAGCCAAATTCTTATTTATGTATTAATTAGAGTTTGCACTATATCTATATACAATATAAATTGTGTATTTGCACATAAAAGCAGGATCTGCACTTTAGGTATTTATACCAAGAAAATTGTGGCGAATTTTGAACAAAAATATTTGCACAAAACAATGTACTGTACTGCGTAAGTTGCACATACCTATGCGAATTTGCACAAAGTAACAAACAAAAGTAAAATGTACAAAACATGTAAAGAGAAGAATTGAAATCTGGTATTATACCGATATCAAAAGTGAGATGTCTAATTGTAGCTTTACTTGCACTGAAATAGGAGCACTGTCACTTTAAAACTGCATCACGAAAAAAAGAAAAAAAGAAAAAAAGTGTGAAATGTTGGCCTTTAAAGAAGCAGGTGACCTTTCCCTGTGTCATGTGATTAAGGTAAGTTGAGTACCGAAACGCATAATGGCCGACGGAAAAGCAGCTAAATAAATAAAGTAATTTTGGCACCAACCTGGGTCTGTGCTCCACGTTTTTTTCCGTGTGAGAAAGTGCAAGCAACCTGCTCGTGGGAGTGGAGTGGCGAGGATATATATATATATTATTTATATTACCTACTGGCGGTCGCCAGTAGGTAGTTATAGTTAGGATTTTTTTCAATGTTAAATCTCAAAATTCTATTTGGAATAACTTTGGCGCCGGTTGACGAATCTGACTGAGAATTTCCTCAAAATGGCCTCGCGGCGTTCCGGTCCTTCCCTGAAAGTTTGGGGGGGATTCGTCAAGCGGGGGCAGAGATAAAAGGGTGGTCCCAAAACGCATTTTCCCCATGTTAATTTCCATAGGGCGGTCGATTTCACTTTTAGCCCGAACGGCTGAATGGATTTCCACCAAATTTGGCAAAATTGTAGGGACTGTTAGCCCGATGTGCCTTTGCTATGTCTCAAGATATGTGCTCCAGTGGATTTTGAGTAATTTAGGTTAAAAAAATATATATATCTATGTACGCGCCCCGGGGAGCGCTCCGGGCGCGCCATGCGAGGTGCGCACGGAAAGCTGATTGGCTCTCGGGTGTCTGTAAACATTCGAAACAGTCCGGAGCGGCCGCCATCTTGTGTCTCGCTCAAATCGAGACACAAGAGGTGGCTAAAACAAAGGGGGAAATGACCATAAGGCGTCAGGGATAGACCCCCTTTGACCCCCTTTGATGTGGGGGCTATAAAAGGGCCCCGCGGGGCATTTAAAATATATATTTTTTTCGTTTTGCGCGGGGGGAGCGCCCAGTACGCGCACCGGGGAGCGGACCGGGGATCGTACTATGAGGAAAAAAGATGACAGAGTTTTTAAAAAATGAAGCCTTTTTTTAGAAATTGGAGGTAGTTCTAAAAAGAACTTTTTTTTTCTTCTTTTTGTTGTTTTATAAAAATTTTTGTGTTTTTTGAACATTTTGTACTTTTTTTGGCTTTTCAAAACAGTTTTATATTTTTTTAGTATTTTTTTAGGGGGAGAAACAAAAAAAGGGAATTGAAACTGGCTCAACTGGAGCAAAAAAACAAAAAACCCAAAAAATGACTTTTTGGGGCACTTGTGATTATCACCTGCAAGGACGATGAGCTTTACGCTTTTTTCACCATAGGCGATAAGCTGGCCACATGCAGAACAAGTGATTTTAAAGTCAGCAAATCTTGGCTGAATACAAGGCATCATCTCTGATGTTTCTGGTCCCGATGAAGTGGGTTTGTTTCTTTGGGAGGTGATCCTTGAAGACTGGGGGAGGTTACTGGCCAGTTCCCTGAGCTCTGCACGAGAATAGTTGTTAGGGTGCTTACGGGTCATATGTCGAATCATGGTATAGTTACCAAAAGGAATATTTTTTGTTTGGGTTGCCCCTTGAGAGTTCTTCATTGCAGATTAGGCAAGTTACCTTGGCCGCATTCACTTTTATCTTGCCCTCTGGGAGTGAAAAAAACTCCCATACAATGTGTGGCTTGGGCTTGTATGGGGTATTTTCTTCAGGCAGCCATCTTCTCCTCCCCTCCTCCTCTTCCTCTTCCTCCTCCTCCTATTCTTGACCACCAATATAATCTTGAGCTGGTCCTGTTGGTGGTGGTGGTGGTGGTGGTGGGGCAGATGCACCAGCTGCTGCTGCTACTGAGCCATTATAAAGATCAAAAAGGTACAGAGATGTACAAACAGGTCTTCCTCAGTCAAAGGACAAAGTCAGAATATGGAAAAAAGGTGGGGTCTTTCATCATTTGGAAAAAAAACTGTCCTGAACCATTGAGAAGTGTTATTTTCAGGTCACAAGACCAGGGGCTTCATCATTATGAAACCAAAACTGTTATGAACCAATGAAAAGTGTTATTTTCAGGTCACATGACCCGACGCGCTTACGCTACGGGCCCCGGGGCGCGCTCCGGGTCGCGTAGCGTAAGCGCGTCGGATGTTTACGTTGCGCGATCGTATTCGCTCGAGTACTCCCGGGTGCGCTTACGCCGTGCGTATCACGCGGACGCGGCTACGCGATACATCACAATCATGTTTTCGTTTGCGAACTAGGCGCTCACGGGACGCTCCTCGGAGCGCGCCCTGGGGCGCTTTATAGAAGTACGCTTTCCGGGGCGCTCCCCGGGGCGCGCACCGGGAGCGCTCCAAAAAAAAAAAAAAATGGGATAATTGTAGGGACAGGTAGCCCTATTCTGAAGTGGTTTTTACGAAAATTAACTTTGGAAAAATATGTATTGTGCTACATTGGGATTTATATATGTTAGAGCCCAAATGTAGCCCAAATATAGCCCAATGTAGCCCATTGTAGCCAAAAGATGGCCACCAGAGACAAAAAAATACAAATGTAGCCCAAATATCAGCTAGATGTAGCCCAACTGTAGCCCAATGACAGAATGTACCAGAGTGTTCTAAAGAACAACTAGAGCGCTAACAGTCTTATTTATAAAGTGAGACTTATAGTTAGGAATTAGCATTTAAAAAACCTTTGAAATTCACTGAAAAAACCATAGGTTTCAGACCAGTTATAGTTAGGAATTAGCATTTAAAAAACCAATGAAATTCACTGAAAAAACCATAGGTTTCACACCAGTTATAGTTAGGAATTAGCATTTAAAAAACCTATTAAATTCACTAAAAAAACCATAGGTTTCACATCAGTTATAGTTAGCTGGAAATTTTACTGACATAAAACCAATGAAATTCCACGTTATAGTTAGTTGGACTCACTATAACTTACACGCCTGCAATGCACTGCTGATGACGTCACATATTACATCACTCATGACATGGTCAGTGACATCACTCATGACATCACTGATGACACCATCCTTGTGACAGACTGACAGACCTCCTTTCAGTGTAATGTAACCCTTGAAACACATATTCAAACAATAGAAACTAACATTTTCAAAAAAATGGAGATACCCATACCAGTTACAATAACCAATTCAGTAATTCCACCATCTATATACACATCCACTCATACACCAACAGTTCTATATAGTCACTCATACATATTCTCACTCATCATATATAGTGATACACATATACATCCTGTTACACACCGACAGTCTTACAAAAGTTACTCACACACATACTCACGCATGCAAATAAACTATTGAACATCCATTTATCTGCATATACAGCTATACATACATTAGCACATTACTTCTAAGGAAACTTACACATACTTACTCTCTTAAACAATCACTTATAGAAACACATACTTATTTAAACAGGAACTCTTTCAATCTCTCACTCTAACATATACTTACTTATATACATCAGTGCTCATATATACAAGATTAAAATATATGTCGTTACTAAAAAAAAAATAGTGAGACAGTCATTCACTCACTAACACACACATATACACACTCATCCACCCATACAGTCCTGCACATATGTTGTCTTCAAAACACATACAAACAGTGAGTCAGTCACCAACCCATGCAGCCACTTATACACAAAGTGAAACACTGATACATATATTTAAAAATTACTCGTTAATATATGTATTCACTAAGATACACTTAATAAGGCAGTT
This sequence comes from Lissotriton vulgaris, assembly GCF_964263255.1. Taxonomy (NCBI): domain Eukaryota; kingdom Metazoa; phylum Chordata; class Amphibia; order Caudata; family Salamandridae; genus Lissotriton; species Lissotriton vulgaris. Next base: position 557,009,363 of record NC_141694.1, read on the forward strand.
AACCAATCAATTCTTTTAAAAAAAAAACATCCATTTACACACTTATTTAACCATTTATTCTTCCATCGTCCTTTACAAATACATATATAAAACATATTTATTTTTCATAAAGACACACATTCACTGGATGGTGTCATCAGTGATGTCATTAGTGATGTCACTGACCATGTCATGAGTGATGTAATATGTGACGTCATCAGCAGTGCATTGCAGGCGCGCAAGTTATAGTGAGTCCAACTAACTATAACGTGGAATTTCATTGGTTTTATGTCAGTAAAATTTCCAGCTAACTATAACTGATGTGAAACCTATGTTTTTTTTAGTGAATTTAATAGGTTTTTTAAATGCTAATTCCTAACTATAACTGGTGTGAAACCTATGGTTTTTTCAGTGAATATATATATATATATATATATCGGAGGTCTGTGTCTCTTTCCTCGCCTGACTGCCGTTGGGAGAATTCAGGAAGTGGTTTGAGGGTTTCCAGATATATATATATATATATATATACTACTATTATAAAGAGAGAACTGTGTCCTTTGAGCCAGGTAAACTCGAAAAGTACACCACCAATCCAAACACCCAAGACATCTTTGAAAACCTCAAGGCAAGCAGAAGGACATAGGCCATATAAAAATAAAAAATATACATTCTTTAAAAAATTTAGGAATAAAAAAAAGTAGTCCCTTGCAAGTAGCGCCGGCCGGGACGTGCGTGATGACATCGGGAGCGCGGGGAGGAGCGGTGTTCAGGAGCAAGAGGAAGAGCGGCGGACATGAGCGTGGGGAGGAGCTGGGGACAGGCAGGGAGGACCAGTGAGCGGCGGACAAGCGGTGAGGAGCGGCGAGAAGTGGAGGAGCAGTGGAGCGGTAAACTCTGCAGCGTCGGGAGGAGCGGCGGCTGAGGTAAGTGAAGCAGCCGCGGGTGCGCACTAAGGGACGGGCGTGGGCCATGAGTGCTCGCAACCCTTTTACTCAAAGTCGGGACGTCGGGGGAAACAGCGGACAAGAGCAGCTGGTGCGCACCGAGGGTTGGGAGGAGGGACGGGCGGGGGCCATGAGTGCTCGGAAGCCTCTTCCTCAAAGTCGGGACGTCGGGGGAACAGCTGACACGAGCGTGGGCAGAAGCGGCCAGGACCAACAAAACCGGAGCAAGGAAGCACTGTAAGTACGCTCTGCTGCTCCCGGCCGCTCTGCTGTGCCTCTCCTGCTGCGATGCTGCCCCCAGCCCCCTTCTGCCCCGGCAAACGCCAGGGCGGGCTGCTAGTATATATATATATATAGATATATATATCACCTCGGATCCTCTGGGCTCACGTTGTCACCACAGAAGTCACGGCACCACAGCAGCTAAGTTCAAGTTTCTTTATTAATACACAAACACCATGTGCATTAGCAATAATATATAAGCTCCAAGGTTTGCCCACCTATCAAAGACGCACTCCACATCCGTAAGCTAGCTGCAAGCCTTTATTACTGTGAAACTGTGAAAACAGGACTAGCATACCGATCGGCAATTACAGCGTGATCGTCGTTTATGCCGGACACGTTTCTGTGCTTCTAGCACTTCTTCAGAGGCACAGCGTTCCAGTGTGCAATGCTGACACACCTCCAATGGGCTGCTCAGATGAGCCAGCATTGAATTAAGGGGCTTGCAGTGTTGTCAATCTTATACTGATGCGCTACATTACTGCTGTTGCCACATTTCATTTCAAGCCCTCAGATCGGCCTCAGCATATGGGTCCTGTTTATAGATCCTATACAGATGTCCCCCATCTGAGCTCCGTTTGATATGTGGCTCCGGGGCCCCTAAGTCTCATAGGGTGGTGAGTCTTCCCCAGCTGGATTGCCGAGTGGAAATGGAAGCTCCAAGGTTTGCCCACCTGTCAAAGACGCACTCCACCTCTGTAAGCTGCAAGCCTTTATTATGGCGAACACAGGACCAGCATGCCGATCGGCAATTACAGCGTGATCGTTGTTTTTATACCTGATGCATTTCTGTGCTTCTTGCACTTATTCAGAGGCGCGACGCTCCAGTGTGCGATGCTGACACACCTCCCCACTTAAAAATTAACGCCCTCTAATGGGCTGTTCAGATGAGCCCGCGTTAAATTGTGGGGCTTGTAGTGTTGTCAATCCCATACTGATACACTACTTTACTGCATTTGCCACATTTCATTTCAAGCCCTCAGATGAGCCTCAGCATACGCGTCCTGTTTATAGATCCCATACAGATGTCCCACATCGGAGTGCTGTTTGATACCCGGCTCCGTGGCCCCCAAGTCATATAGGGTGGTGCGTCTTCCCCAGCTGGGCTGCTGCGTGAAAATAAAAGCTCCAAGGTTTGCCCACCTGTCAAAGATGCACTCCACATCCATAAGCTGCAGGCCTTTATTACAGTGAAAACAGGACCACATGCTGATCGGCATTTGCAGCGGGATCGCCGTTTTACACCCGACACGTTTCTGTGCTACTTGCACTTCTTCAGAGGCGTGACGTTCCAGTGTGCAATGCTGACACACCTCCCCACTTAAAAATGAATACCCTCTAATGGGCTGCTCAGATGAGCCGCTTTGAATTGTGGGTCTTGTAGTGTTGTCAATCCCATACTGATGCACTACATTAATGCTGTTGCCACATTTCATTTCAAGCCCTCAGATGGGCCTCAGCATATGCGTCCTGTTTATAGATCCTATACGGATGTCCCACATCGGAGCTCCGTTCATGTCTTAATGAGGCCCGCACAAGAGCTGTCCTGCTACGCTTCTTACGGCCTGAATAGAGATGCCAGCGAGGTATACCCTTGAACTTTCACTTGACAGAAACATTGTGTATGCACGCCCTGCACAAACCCATTACTAGCAAGTAGGCTGCACACATAGATAAAACAGAAAAACAAACCAGGAAAAGTGCATCCTGTACCTTTCCCTTGGGAGCCAAAATTTGATTGTGTCTGCAGCGGTGAACAGCATGGAGAACAGGCATGCAGCTCTGCAGTGTACAAGGATTTTTATACTCCCATCAGGCAGTGCTCCCCGGGAAGTAGACTGTTGGACATTTTTGGGCTATACAGAAAAAAAGAAAAACAGAGAGTTACTTGGCTCATTTGTCAGGAAGAGCATGAAAGTACAGCATACTGACATCTTTAGGCCACAGTGTGAACTATCCTACCCTGTTATACTAACATTACATTTACCCGTGTAGTAACCTTAAATTAAATACATTTCCTTCTTGTTGGGTCACCTGGTGGCAAAATCATAAACATGAATTTGTGAGATCCTATAACCATCCCACCACATTTTCTTATGTCTGTGGGTGATCCACCCATAGAGTGGGAGTACTGGATATATTATTTTGAGAACTATTGGGATGCCTTGGATAGTACAAGATTTCCAAGAATCCGAAATAAAGCATTGTTGTTGGGACCATTAGGCAAGGAAGAACAGCAGTTTTTCAAGTATCTTACTCAGCCAGCTTAGGAAATGCATGATGTCTTTAAGGATGCTGTTCTGAGGTTACGTACCAGGGGCCTCATTTATGAGGCCTTGCGTCAGTTTTGCGCTGCGGATGCGTCACTTTTTGTGACGCATCTGCAGCGTAAAACATGCGCCTTGTTGCGCCATATTTAAAAAGTGACGCATCTAGGTAGATGCGTCACTTTTTAAACCCCTGCGCCACATTATACCTGCGTTAGGTATAATGTATGCAGAGGGGGCGTTCCCCCGCAAAAAGCCTCGTAATAGTGACGCAGTGAAATCTATGAGATTTCACTGCGTCACTTTTAGGATGCTGTTGCGTCAAAATCTTGCGCCTGCCTCGCAGCAGGCGTAAGACTGACGCAAGCCCTTTCACATGGAGCTTTCCCCATGTGAAAGGACGCATTGCTGGAGATGCGTCACTTTTGTGACACACTCCAGCAATGCGTCACTTTTGCGCTTACAGATGCGTCAGAAATACTGACGTATCTGTAATTCCTTGCGACATGATGCGTCATACATTAAATATGACGCATCAGGAATGTCGTAAGGAGTGCGCAGTGAAAAGTGACGCATCGCTGTTTTCACGCAGCGATGCGTCACTTTTCATAAATGAGGCCCCAGATTTTCCAAACAAGAGAACTTGGTTATGCACCACCACAAATGTAATACTCAACCACAATGTGTTACAAAAACAGTGGATGAATTTGTATCTAGTTTAAGAAAGTTGTCTGCAAAATGTCAATTTGGGTAAATGACTGATGAAATGATAAGAGACCAATTAATTGGTAAAATATATAGTGAAAAAAACACAAGAAAGATTGTGGGCTGCCAAAAATCCTACACTAGAAGAGGCCATAGATATTGTAAAAATCGTGGAGGAGTTAGGAAAATGTAAAAACGAGATGAAACACACAGCTCAGGAAAAAGGTTCAGATGTGACAGTAATGCAAAGTGATTTGGAGTCGGTAAATGCTATAAAGAGCAAATGTCAAACTACAGGAGGAATGACTTCAAAGCATAAAAATAGAAAATGTACCATGGGTTATAATGCTCAAGCTAGGAGTGGTTCACGTGTTTGTCACAGATGTGGCAGCACTGTTCATTTGCTGATTCCCAGATTTGCTTTGCGCTGAGTGAAGGGTGTCATAAGTGTGGGAGAAAAGGTCACCATGCATGTGCAAGGCAAATACGAAAAAGTAGCATTCATGAAGGAGGAGGAAATTAAAAACATAGTGTTGATCACCAAGATGGAGGATTCGGAGAAACAGATGGAAAGGAAGAGTAATCGACAAAAAGCTGACTTTGAAATAAATGGGAAAATTATGTTGTTGATGGTTGACACTGGTTCCCTGTATACCGTTATACCCAAGTGGTTACTTGATGCAACATGGCATGGGTGGGAACTTATTCCTCCGGATGTGGTATTGAAGGGCTATATAGAAGCGGATATTGGAGTTTGGGGGTTTGCTATAGCATCCATTAAATTTGCTCGGAGACAGACAGCGGGTAAAGTATACATTGCCCTGGATTGACCACAAATTTTGAGGTGTGCTCATCAGTACAATTTACACATCAAAGTAGATCCTAGGACAGTTAATCAGTTCACAGTGGTTGATGAAAACAACCTAACCTTTATTTTGAATCAGAACGCTAGAATATTTGAGACTTAGGGGTTGATTACGATGTTGGGCGGACGCAGTATTGGTCCGGAACCACCTGACCACATGTCGGTGGTTCCGACATCCCACTTTGGATGCAACCACCCATAAGGCAGTCAAAAACGTCCATTTCTCATGGCAGCTTGTGCGGCAGGCGAAAAAGACTTTCATAGTGAAATGAATGTTTAGGGGAGCACCAAAGGGGGCCCCCAGACCCCATTGTGGAGGGCCAAGGGGGCCCCGCTAGGGACCACCAATGTCGCTTTCCGAAAGTCTTACCATCTCGGAAAGGTTAACATTGAAAGGCTGTCGGAAACCAACCTCATAATCCTGATGGTGGAGCCGCTGTCATTAAGGGACTATGGGCCATATGTAGGTGGGCAAATATCGGTCGGTAAAGCCGAAATTCAGTAAGTTTCGGCTTTACCGACTGGTATTTAGCCCTGTGCGATGTATGTATTACTGAATGCCATCGGTAATAACGAATCAGTAAATCGTTACAGATTCCTTATTTACCGATCGGTGAACACCGAAACAAACAATACCGAATCGGTAAATAACGAATCGGTAATAATCCCGAAATGCAATGTAGCAAAATTCAGTAATACCGAATTTGACCAATATCGGTATTAACGAATTGGTATTTACCACTGATCCTGAGCAGGTGGTAATCAGGTGCAGTGCATAACACAAAAACCGCCCCAAATGCAACAGTGTGAACACAATGGCGGGCCTCTACCTCATAGCAAGGCGGCTACGTTTGAGAGCAGCAGGAGTGATGATTTGGAGACGGGAAGAGCGGGTGTACAGACTGCGTGTCACATTGTTCCAACTCACTGAACCAGAAATCCATGAGAGGTACAGGCTGCACCCACACACCATGCTTGACCTCATACGGGACCTGAAACCATATCTTGAGCATGAGACACCAAGGGTGCGCGCAATACCCACCCATGTACAGGTGCTCTGTTGCCTACACCTCCTGGCCTCAGGAAGTTACCAGGGTGTGATAGCCGCAGTAGGTGGTGTGTCACAGAGCTGCCTATTCAGATTTTTCAACACCTTCCTGGACGCCATGATGGACCGAATGCATCATTACATAATCTTCCCCAGTACACAGGCGGAGCTGCAGAAGACCAAGCTGGATTTTTACCAAAGGGCACAGTTCCCACACGTAATAGGCTGTGTCGATGGGATCCACATACCAATCTGCCGACCTGCAGCAACAGAATACAATTACCGCAACCGCAAATCCACTCACTCCATAAATGTGCAGGTGATATGTGATGCAAAGTTCATCATAACTGACATTGAAGCAAAATTCCCAGGGAGTACCCACGACTCGTACATATTCAGAAACAGTGGTATCCATACACGTCTGGATGCTCGTGAATTCGGAGAAGGATACCTACTAGGTAAATCAATGTGACACACCCTGATGTATACCTTGGCTCAACCTATTGGTGACACAAATTAATGGCACTTTCTTTTGAATTTAGGTGACAGTGCATATGCCCTCCGGTCCTACCTACTCACACCATATCTCAACCCATCCACACCAAGGGAGAGGAGATACAATGTGGCACATAAGAGCACACGCAACGTGGTGGAGCACACCTTTGGACTGTTTAAAAGCAGATTCCGTTGCCTCAACAAAAGTGGAGGTGCACGTCAGTACAGCCCCATCAAATGTTGCAAAATAATAGAAACATGTGCAATGCTACATAACCTAGCCACAAAAAAGGAACAGCAGTGGAACTAACTGACTCTGTGGACGAGGGCGAGGACAATCCCCAGCCAGAGCCCTGCGCAGCTGGTGTTGCAGTAGAACAGGATGGGAGACACAGACGGGCTGAGATAACGTGCAACTATTTCTAAGTGAGTAACGAGACAGAGCCAGTTACTGTATTTGTGTAATGGTGTTTAATCAGCACACCACCAGGATCTAAAGCAGTGTCCATAAAGACATGGGATACATCAGCCATCAAATGAGTCCCAAATACCAGTGGGATCTATTTCCTGCGCCCACGCGCTGCATTTCCATGTTCCCTGGCCACACTGTCTGTACTGTCGGTATGTTCCTGGGCAGCGCTGTGGCGTTCGCTGCGCCTCCTGCCCTCGGTGGTGGAGGGCGTAATGCTACACGGCTGGTAGCCTCTTCACTGGCCCCCCGCTTCCATATTGGCCGCCTTCACATTCTGCAGCAGTTCCAGTGCAGAGGTCATTGACACCATATCACTGGCCACGTCCCTGCTACAATGTGCCATCTCCTTTTGCATGGCGATTACCTTCCACACATTAGGGAGGTAGCAGTGGCCAGCTGGTTCACTGCCTTGGTATAGACCTGGAGTCTCTGCCTCTCCCTGCGCCTACGAAGATGGTCCTGCTCCAACTGGCTGCATAGGTTGTCCACAGAGGTCGCAATGTCTCTCATGCCCTCAGACATGTTGTCGCCCACTGCACTTATGCCCTTTTCAATCCTGTACATGTGCTTGTTAATGTGGGCCACCTCTCTATGCAATGATCGCATCTCTTTCCATTGCAGGCCCTGGACCTTAAGCAAGTTGCCTTCCAGTCCAGCAAAGACACTTTCACCGTGTTCCAAGCCTTGAGGACTGGCTGGTCTTGCGCTGCAGCGTCTTGATGATGTGTGGGCGCCCTCATGGACTGGAGACTGTTGGCCCCCTGTGCCCTCCTCCTCTAACTCCTCCATCTGCTGGAGGGTGGCCACGGCATGCCTCCTGCCTGACTGTGGTGGTGGTGGTGTTGGTGATTGTGGCAGTGGGGATTGAGTTTGAGGAGATGGCGGCGTTCCCTGGTGCTGTGGTGATGTTGGTGAAGGAGAAGTTGGTGGTGGTGGTGGTGGTGGTGCGAAGGTTGTGTGCCCTGCAGGAAAACTCTCTTCCTCCTGTTGATTCCCCTCTGGCCTGGCTGCCTTTGGTCTGCTCCCCTCTGCAGCACTGCGAAATGGCTCGCCTGTAATGACAGAATGTATATACTCACTTCTCTGGTTGCATTTGCATTGCATTAAACATCATGCCTACAGATCACACTGACTGTCTTCAGCTTGCTAATTTCTTTTACATGCTATTGGGTTTGCTAGGCTGACTATCCTACAATCTATTCCCTAGGACTACATCTCCCACAATGCATAGCAGGTAATGAGTAAGACATGGAGTGGAGTGGGAGCCCCTATGCCTCTATGGGGATTGGGGTTGGGGAGGGGGTAGCACAGCATGCTGGACATTCATCTTACCTTGTTTCCTGGCAGCTCTGGCAGAGCTGTCTGTGTCTCCCACGCCACTCACACTCTCCGGCTGGAGGGTGGACTCTACCATCAGTTCCAGTGATGTTGTTGCAGGTGATGTGTTCTTCCCTCCACCAGTTTTGCCTGCCTGCCTCTGCCTCCCAGCCATCCTTGCCTTCGCTGTCTTCCTGAGGTCGTACCACCTTTTCTTGATGTCCTCTATGGAACGCTGGGTGACACCAATTGCTTTATTTTACTTGGGATCCCAGTCCAGATTTGTCTCTTCTGAGACTCAGGTTCATGGAGGGACTGCTTTCCACATGGTCCTGGCTCACATCTTGTATTAGTACCTCCAGCTCCTTCTCGCTGAACTTCAGCTTCCTTTTCCTTTCTGTTCTCTCCTTCTCTCTCTCCTGGCTTGCCATTTCCAAGGCTTGTTTTTTGGGATTTGTGGATGTGAGGCTCTGATGCTCCTGGATCCTCAGCTCACCTGTCTGCCTCCCAGTCAGCTCCAGGTTCAGTGCAGCTGCCTGGGTGTGGCCACTTCCAGTTTGGGAGGTAATTGGGTGGCACAGGATTGGCTGATTCATCAAAAACCGAATTTTTGAATTACTGAATCGGTATTTACCGATTCGGTAATGGATTAGGTAATGCCGATTCGGTATTGGTGTTTCGGTATTTTTTTTTTTACCCATTCCTTCCGAATCAGTATTTTCTACCGATTTTTACTGAATCGGTAGATTTTACCGAATGTTTACGTACATCGGATATACCGATTCCTTAATACCGTTTCAGTAAAATTCGGTGTTAAGGAATCAGTATTTCAAGATTACCTACATATGGCCCCTAGTTGTGTTTCTGATGCACCGATTGGCTCCTTGAGCCCGTCAGAAGCGCTGTGAAGGGTCCCTTCGCTTAATGCCTCTGCCCGCCGCATCGTAATACGTTAGGCAGATGCTGGTGGGTCCGACACCAACATGCCATCGGTGTCAAAATGAGCTCCTAAATTAGAGGGAGTCAATGGTTCTGTTCATGAAATAACATTTTTTTAAATGTGGGCCTTCTTAAGCACGTTGTGAGGAAATTTCCCATGGTGGCAGAAGGGAAAGTAAAAGATATCATACAGCAAATGTTAATTGAGAAGGTGATTGAGCCAGTGGAGGCTACTGAATGGTTGGCTCCAGTGGTGATAACTAAAAAGACAGATGGGCCACTTAGTTTTTGTATTGACTTTCGCAGCTTGAATGAGAGTGTAGTTATGAACACCTTTTCTTTACCCAATATTGACAAAATAATATTGATGCTATCTGGGGGGGAAGTACTTTTCAAAAATAGTTTTTAATAGTGCTTACTACCAAGGGAAAATTCATCCACATTGTAAACAATTTACATCATTTATAACGTCAGAAAGGACATTTCAATTTAATAAACTCCCGTTTGGTCATTGTTCAGTGGTCATCATCTTTTAGTTTGTGTTAGAACTGGGACTGTTGGCATGTGTCTCCCTTCCATTTTTTGCTGTTGCCTCATGTGTTTTTTCTGTAGATGCTTTGGGCACTGTGCCACTGCTATTCAGTGCCACAGTTCAAGTGCTCCCTACAGTAAATTGATGTATGGATTAGTGACTCCATGATTGGCTGTCCATCATTATTAGATAATGGGGTAACCCAAAAAGTCAACCGGACCTAGGCATAGTGTGGGAATACATAATTGGTCCGTGACCACTGCTGGATCAAGAAACTAATTCAATTTTCACAATGTGTGTTGTATCTAATTTAACAACACTGGTATCAAATCCTCATATCCCTACTAAATGCCAGCATTGAGTCCTTCTGTGTGCATTTGAGTTTCACAAAACATAGTAACCAAAACAGAACACACAGACTCAAAGAATGATTGATTTTCCATCCCAATTACATTTAAATGTTATATCCACATTTATTTTGAAAGAACAGTAACATTTTTCATTTTTTCATTTAAATAAAGGTCGCGCGCAGAAGGGGAAGGGGGAAAGTAAAGTCGTGGTAGTGAGTAGTGGAAAGTGGAAAATCATAGAGAAGAAGGAAGAACAAGTGAATTTTTTTTAATAAAATGGCAATCTAATGGCCAGGGACAATGGGACCTGTCCACTGGAAAATACAAATTTACATGTATTCTGTAAATTATGTATAGGCACATAATGCTTTTTTCAACAATTGGTACAGGTCTGTGTGGGAAGAGCGTCAACGTTTTGACTCGGCTTAAGACAAAGAGAGGTGATTGTGGCCTCCGCTGCGAGTCTTCATCAGGACAAGGTGTGGCAACCTATCCCAGGTGCCAGGCTTGGCTAACCCAGTGATGAATCCAAAAATGGGTATGGCCCAAAATCGCCAATTATCCGATCTCTGCGGTTGTATCATTAGCACACAACTTGCCTGCTGTTCTATTGCTGGTGAAGCAGGGAGGGGGGCCCACTTCCTTAAAAGAAGAACGCGTCTCAGTCCGTCCTGCTCGTTGCGAGGTGTAAATGTGGATATAACATTGAAATGTAATTGGGCTGGAATATCAATCATTCTTGGAGTCTGTGTGTTCTGTTTTGGTTACTATGTTTTGTGAAACTCAAATGCATACAGAAGGACTCAATGCAGGCATTTAGTAGGGATATGAGGATTTGATACCAGTGTTGTTAAATTAGATACAACACACATTGTGAAAATTGAATTAGTTTCTTGATCCAGCAGTAGTCCATGATTGGATGGTTTGATTTACTTGTCAGACCCTAGTACAGTGCACTGAGTGTGCCCAGGGCTTTAAACCAAATGCTGCTGATGGGCTTGCAGCACTGGTTGTGCCACCAACAGAAGCAGCCTGTAAAAGTGTGTCTCAGGTCTGCAGAGCCTGTGTGCAGTCTGGTACTGCCATGTTGACTGAGCAAGTGCACCCACTTGCCAGTCCCTAAACCTGCATATTAGTCACCACTATGGTAGGCCCAAGGGCAGGGTGCATTGTAGGTAAAAGGTAGGACATGCCCTGGTGTGTGTGGCATGTCCTAATAGTGAATTGCAGCCATTTTGTTTTTCACTATTGCAAGGCTACCTGTTCCCCATAGGTCAGAATGGGCAGTTTGATTATTACATCTTATAATCCTAACTGGCTCAGGGAACTAAGTAGGAATTCGAGTTTAGTATGCCTGAACTCAGAATGATAAATTACATCTTTTAGTGAAGTTGGTTTTAACATTCTCTGTTTCAGAATAGCACTTTTAGAAAGTAGGTATTTTCTTGCCTAACTATCCAAGCCTGCCTCTGCTAGGTTGTGTATTCCTTGTCTGGAGTTTGAGTGACAGGAGCTGGGGGATTCCAGGAGACAGGGTGAGTCAGCACAAGGCTGAATAGAGAGAACTGCATGTGATTAATGCACGTCGAGGCCCACTTGTATGAACTCACAGTATGGCCAATGACCCCCGTTACCCTGTAGCCTGTGCCGGCTTGCTCCCAGCCTAATACTGACACATGACCGGTATATATGTAATGAACACACTCACTGGGCCAGTATAGTCTTTCTTTTAATCCTCACTTTGTCTTTACATTTCTAAAATCTTTTTATCATTATCAGTTCTTCTCCTTCCTTATTCTGTTTAGGTTCCTCACGCTAAACCTTTTCGAAAACGCACGATAGACCGCTACACTGGCATTTTAGCAAAGTAAAACCGAGCGCGGGTCACGTCATACGTGCCCGGTGTCAGCGGCTATGCACAGCGTCCGCCGTGCACGCTGCTGATGCCTCAGGCTAAATCTGGAAGTAGGAGATGGCTTAAATAGAAACCAAGTACAATTGGTTATTGTCATAAGGACTGAGGACTGAGGAAAGCGGTCCCGCATTGCAGATCCAGAAAGAAAGGTATGGAAGCACAACGCCCCCGTTACCCTTAATTTACACCCAGTGGACCTAGTACCCTATATTGGGTACTGCATGTATACAGTGGGAGGTTTTTAGTTCAATTCATTTTTAAGTTTAATTATTTATTTGGAATAAAGCATCAAGTTGGGGATTTCCGATACTTGAACAGACAGTAATCTTGGGTTTTGATTTCTTAACACAGAAATCATCACTAACCGCAGATATTGCCATTGAGCTACATGCTGATAAGAATTCACCTTTTAAAGAAGTGAAGCCTTGAAGCTGAGAGGACAGCCATTGCGCACCCCACCAGAATTGCTAGGCCCACGCCCTCATTAGGGGTAAGTGATCCAGGCTCCATTCTCCCATTCAAACCACCAGTGTGTTCTCTTTTTCTTTTTCATCCTCTAACTTATCCCACTCTCTCTAACTTAGACTATATGATTTTGTCTTCTCTAACAGAACCCAGCTGGGTTTCCTAGTGAGTAATTTTCAATTTCACCTACACACGGTTTGCACGCACATCGCCATTATTGCAGCAATTCTCAAACCAGGTATTTTTCCAGCCCTTAATTCTCTAAATACAGCGCTCAACCCCCGATTCAGGCTTAGATTCCAAACACATATCTCTCTACTTTCCCAGATGTCCCCCACATCGTTGGTCCTGAAGAGACGCTACATCCATATTAGGGTCGAAACGCCGTAGACAATTGAGAAAAGTGAACCATTGAAACTGGCATTCTATCATTATATAGATGTTATGTATTTAGAAAATAGAAATGGTCGCTTTTGTAAACAACAAAGTTTATTTGAAACCTTGCACATATTGTCTCACAAATGTTATTTTCATGCTTTGGTTCATAATTTCACTTGGGACACATTGTACAACTGTAAATACTTGTTGCTATATGTATGAAATTATTCACCATAATTTAATTTTCAATACAAGCATTGAACAACCGATTTAATGTATCTGTGTTTCTTTCTCTCTGAAATCGGCTATAACCCCTACCTATATATGCGATTTACACTTTGAGCTGACCCATTGGCAGCAGGAAGGAGGACACTCCAGGGAAGAGTTCTGCGCAGAGCAGAAGAAGTGCCCTTCTCTTGTGGGTCTGTGGCAGAAGGCTGCAGACCAGGCAGCAGGTGATCAGTCTGGATACCATTAGATCTACTGGGAGAATGATCTCCTGTATACTGAGCCTAAGGTTGCTGAGCTTGGGTCAGCCTGTGTGCTGGTGGTAACCCAGCGCTACAGAGCCTTCCTACTGGGGCTGGGCTATGATGTGCTTTTAGCAGGACATTTGGGGCAGTACAAGACCTTTGAGAGGCTTGTCACCCACTTTTATTGGCCCCAAATGCGCAAGAGTTCAGACACTCATTGCATGACCTGTCAGACTTGCCAGGCAAGTGGGAAGAGTGGGAGGAAGCAAAGGGCTCCTCTCCAGCCATTCCCTGTGGTCAGCACCCCCTTTGAACGGGTGGGTATTGACATTGTGGGGCCACTGGACCCAAAGACAGCCTGGGGCAATAGGTTCATCCTGGTCTTGGTGGACCCTGCCACCCAGTACCTGGAAGCCATACCTCTAAGGACAGTAACGTCCCCCGTGGTGGGACGTGCACCGATGGGAATTTTCTCCCGTGTGGGGTTCCCTACAGAGGTGGTGTCAGACCGAGGTACAAACTTAATTTCTAAGTATATAAAGTCCCCGTGGCAGGAGTATGTGGTAACTTATAAGTTCACCACTCCTTACTACCTCAAGGAAATGGGTTGGTTGAGAGATTCAACCGGACCCTAAAAGGTATGATTATGGGTCTCGAGGAACCTATGAGGCGTAAGTGGGACGTCCTCTTACCATGCCTGCTCTTTGCATACCGTGAGGTGCCACAGAAATCTCTTGGGTTCAGCCCCTTTGAGCTTCTCTATGGTCACCCAGTGAGAGGACCTCTGACTCTGGTAGAGGAAGGCTGGGAGCAATCTCCCAGGAACCATCCCCAGGATGTATATAGCTACATGCTGGCCTTCAGGAACCAGACCAGGCAACTCGCTGAGGGGAATCTGGAAGGCAGCCAGGAGGAGATGAAGTGGTGGTATGACCAGAATGCCACTCTGGTAGAGTTTCAGCCTGGTCAGAAAGTTTGGCTCATGGCCCCTTTGGAGCCCTGTGTGCTCCAGGATAAGTGGACCAGACCATTTGAGGCGGTGGAGCGCAAAAGTCCTGTTACCTACTTGGCGGACTTGTGGTCTCCCAGGAACCCCTTGCAGGTCCTGCATGTCAGCCACCTGAAGTCCCACTTGGAGAGTTCCGAAGTGGGCATGCTCTTAGCAACAGATGCTGGAATGGAAGAAGAGACTGATCCTCTTCCTGACCTCCTGTCGGCGACAGAGCGAGATGGGTCAGTGGATGGTGTGAACCTCTCTTCCACCCTGAGGAACAGAATGACTGCCACCAGTTGCTGGGACAGTTTTCTGATCTGTTCTCCCGGATTCCCAGTGTCACTGATTGGTGTGTCCATGATGTGGACACTGGAGACAGCCCTTTTGTGAAGCACACAACTTACAGGGGGACTGATAAGGTGAGAGCTTGTATCAAGAGGAGGTCTCCAAGTTGCTTGTGTTAGGGGTGATTGAGTCCTCTAGCAGTCCTTGGGCCAGCCCAGTGGTCTTGGTCCTAAAGGCTCATGTACCGGGCGCCACGCCAGACCTCCGGTTCTGTGTGGACTACTGAGGGCTTAATTCAGTCATGAGGGCTGATGTGCACCCCATCTCCAGAACTGATAAGATCATTGATTGGTTAGGGGCTGCCCATTACCTTAGCATGTTTGGCTTGACCACTGGGTACTGGCAGATCGTCTTGACTTATGGGTAAAGAGACTGTTCAGCATTCTCCACACCAGATGGGCACTACCAGTTCACCACACCACCTTTCAGAGGTTGGTCAACCAGGTGTTGGCTGGACTGAAAGAGTTCACTGCCGCCTACCTGGATGACATTGCAGTGTTCAGCACCAGTGGGGAAGAACATCTGCGCCACCTCTGGGAAGTGTTGATGGCGCTGCTGAGGGCAGGCCTCATGATCAAGGTGACTAAGTGCCAGAGCGGGCAGGGTTCCGTGGTGAACTTGTAACACCCAGTTGGAGCCCCCATAGCCCAAGACTGAGACTAACCTGGCTTAGTAGCCCCCAAGACTCAGACAGATATGAGAGCCTTTTTAGGACTTCCTGGGTATTACAGGAGGTTTGTCAAGGGGTATAGCAGCATTGCTGCACCCTTGACAGAGCTGACTTCTAGGAAGTAGCCCAAGAAAGTGATTTGGACTGACACTTGTCAGAAAGCTTTTGAGTCCCTGAAAACTGCCATGTGCATGGCGCCAGTGCTACTGGCACCCAAATTTTCAAAAGAGTTTATCGTTCAATCAGATGCTTCAGAGCATGGTGTGGGGGCTGTTTTGTCACCGATAAATGAGGCAGGCCTACATCAACCCATAGCCTTCATCAGTAAGAGGTGACTTCTACGGGAACAGAGGTGGTGTGAGATTGAGGGTGAGGATTTTGCTGTTGTCTGGGCACTGAAGAAGTCTTCAGAAGTCTGAAGAATGCCTGTGTGGGACTCACTTCTGGGTTCAGACAAACCACAGGCCTCTCAGATGGTTGATGCAGATGAGGGGTGAGAATCCAAAGCTGTTGAGGTGGTCCATTTCCCTACAGTCAATGGATTTCACGGTGGAACACTGCCCTGGTACAAACACGCCAATGCTGATGGTCTGTCCAGAATTTTCCGCCTTAGTGATGAGAACTCCCAGGAGGTACGGTAGTTCTCCCCACATTTCAGCTGGAGGGGACATGTGTTAGACCTGGCATTGTTGGCGTGGGTTTCCTTCTATTTTTTGCTGTTGCCTCATGTGTTTTTGCTGGTTAAGGATGCTTTGGGCACTTTGTCACTGCTATTCAGTGCCACAGTGCAAGTGTTCTCTATGGTAAATTGATGTATGGATTAGTGAATCCATGATTGGCTGGTTTCGTTTACTTGTCAAACCCTAGTACAGTGCACTGAGTGTGCCCAGGGCTTGTAAACTAAATGCTGCTACTGGGCTTGCAGCGCTGGTTGTGCCACCCACAGAAGCAGCCTGTAAAAGTGTGTCTCAGGTCTGCAGTAGCAGAGCCTGTGTGCAGTCTGGTACTGCCATGTTGACTGGGCAAGTGCACCCACTTGCCAGTCCCTAAACCTTCCCTTTTCTGCATATTAGTCACCCCTATGGTAGGAACAAGGGCAGGGTGCATTGTAAAAGGTAGGACATGCCCTGGTGTGTTTGGCATGTCCTAATATTGAATTGCAGCCATTTTCATTTTTCACTATTGCAAGGCTACCTGTTCCCGATAGACCAGAATGGGCAGTTTGATTATTACATCTTATAATCCTAACTGACTCAGGGAATTAGGGAGAAATTGGAGTTTAGTTTGCCTGAACTCAGAATGATAATACATCTTTTAGTGAAGTTGGTTTTAACATTCTGTGGTTAAAAATACCACTTTTAAAAAGTAGTTATTTTCTTGCCTAACTATCCAAGCCTGTCTCTGCTAGGTTGTGTATTCCTTGTATGGAGTGTGAGTGACTGGGGCTGTGGGATTCCAGGAGACAGGGCGAGTCAGCACAGGGCTTAATTCAGAGATCTGCATGTTGATGGGTGGGAGGAGTTGCACCAGGGACCTGAATAGGGCTGTGCCTTCCCTCCACAATGCTGGCTCCACTTCCTGTGGTGCCTCTGATGTCCCTGGCCTACACTGTGAAAGGGAAGAGGAGTCTTGTCAACAAAGTGCTCCAGGACTGATTAGAACTGGGTTGGACCAGGCAAAGGCCTCTCTGCCTTCAGAGAACAAAGGGAAAAGTTGGAATCCAATTTATTTCATTTTCAAGGCTCCCTTTCCTGATGCATTTCTGCCAATACTCTGGCCTTCTTCAGAGGAGGATTCAGAAAAGGGGATGGTGATGAACAGAGTGTCTGAATTAAGCAGACCACTCTTACCCAGTCCAAAGATCAGGGCTTGATCCATCACCGTTATTTAGCTCACTGCACCATCCCAGCTCAGAACCTGGCTATATGCAAAATAGTCTGTCCCTGGCCCAGTGCATCATGGGAACAGGGCAGACCAAACTACCAAGCCAATTCTTCACCAGAAAGGAGACAAGCTTCCGGGGACCGGTTTCTGGCATTTCAGCCGTCGTCGGCCCGGCTTGTTTGAATCCTGATGGTGCAGTGAGCAAGGGACTCATGTCTGAGTATACCCTGCCACACCTATAGTGGCCAACGATTCAGAGGAGGAGCTGCACTTCTGGAGGCTTTACAAACATTCTCAGACCAGCTGGTTGCCTTGTTATTATTCTCCCGGTGATTTCCCTCAGGTGAGTGCTGTGATGGACTACGGCGCGGGGCATTCTAGTTCTCGTAGTCTGTTTGCTGCATTCCAGTTCTGTCCCTGCAGTGGGGTTTTGATGATGAATGGATTCCGTGATAGTATTACCACCGCGATTCCCTGCAGGCCATTTTCAAGCTTGTAGAGACTACTACCAGAGGCCAGTCCCTGGTGGCTGCCACTGCCCTGATTCCTTTTGGGTAATCAGAAGACGGGCCCATTGCGGTCAGACATGGCGAACTTGCGTAGTGGTGCGTGATTCTGAGGCTGGACCAAACCGCAAACGTATTTCAAAAGGACCTCTCCCCTCGAGGAAAGAACGAGTCGCACACATCACGATAGGTTGGAATCCAATTTATTTCATTTTCAAAGCTCCGTTTCCTGATGTATTTCTGCCAATACTCTGACCTTCTTCAGAGGAGGATATTACCTACTGGCGGTCGCCAGTAGGTAGTTATAGTTAGGATTTTTTTCAATGCAAAATCTCAAAATTCTATTGTGAATAACTTTGGCGTCGGTTGACGAATCTGCCTGAAAATTTCCTCATATTTGCCTCGCAGAGCTCCAGTCCTTCCCTGGAAGTTTGGGGGGGATTTGTCAAGCGGGGGCTGAGATACAAAGGGGGTCCCAAAATGTTTTTTCCCCATGTTAATTTCCATAGGGCGGTCAAACTCACTTTCAGCCCGAACGGCTGAATGGATTTGCACCAAACTTGGCAAAATTGTAGGGACTGGTAGCCCGATGTGCCTTTGCTATGTCTCAAGATATGTGCTCCAGTGGTTTTTACGAAAATTAACTTTGAAAAAATATATATTGGCCTACCTTGGGCTATATATATGTTAGAGCCCAAATGTAGCCCAATGTAGCCCAAAGATGGCCACCAGAGACAAAAAAAACAAATGTAGCCCAAATATCAGCCAGATGTAGCCCAACTATAGATCAATAACAGAATGTCCCAGAGTGTTCTAAAGAACAAATAGAGCGCTAACAGTCTTACTTATGACAAAAGTATGGCACACCTGAAGTCATCTTGATTGGAATAAAGTGTTAACACTTAAAACATTTAATTTGCAAAGAAACAAAATGAGGGGGTTCATTTTGCCATAGAAATTATGATTAGTGCTGAAGAAAGAAAAATTAGGGCACATTTTGAGTGACTTCTCAAATCCTCTTATATTTCATTAAAAAAATTCTGATATGCAGTCTCCCAAGATGGCCACCAGAGACAAAAGAGCCCAAATGTAGCCCAAATATCAGCCAGATGTAGCCCAACTATAGCCCGATGACAGAATGTCCTAGAGTGTTCTAAAGAACAACTAGAACGCTAACAGTCTTACTTATGACAAAAGTATGGCACACCTGAAGTCATCTTGATTGGAATAAAGTGGTAACACTTAATACATTTAATTTGAAAAGGAACAAAATGAGGGGTTTCATTTTTCCATAGAAATTTTATATATTTTTTATATATATTATATAACACTGCAGAACCTACCATTCACACTCCTGGCGCTGATGAAGGCAGATAACACGCCGAAATGCATTCGCCGATAGTGGGTGATGCGGGACTTTGCTTACCTGTGTGACGGAATAAAGTTGTTTCCAAACGGTTCCCCTGCTGTGGCCTCTTCACTTTGTCCTCGGAGAAGGTGTTTTGCTCTGATTTATTTCGGTGCAGGTTCCAGTTACGCGCTAAGAGGCTTCCGTAAGGTTAAGTAGGCTCTGGTCAGCTGGTTTCTGCTTCGGTGGACGTATGGATCCGGGTTACCGGAATTACCAGAGCTCCCCCGCGAGTCCGGGAAGAGGTGTGACGGTGTTGAGGCCATCCAGCTTCACGTCGGGCGAGGTATGACTTTCTGCCTAGCCCCCGTCTAAATTGATCCCCGGGACTGTAGGGTGATACGGTTGGGGACCGGAGGAGACAGCATATTCCGGGAACATATGTCAAGGAAGATTCCCCATTCTAGCAGTGCAAACTAGCTCCGCGCAGCACCCTCCAGGACACGAACATGAACAGTGCATGCTGGGACTGGTAGGCGCAGATCCAGGAGCGTCCTACCAGGGGCTGCATGCGATAGGTATTCACCTTTAAGGAACGTCACACTGCAGAACCTACCATTCACACTCCTGGCGCTGATGAAGGCAGATAACACGCTGAAATGCATTCCCCGATAGTGGGTGATGCGGGACTTTGTTTACCTGTGTGACGGAATAAAGTTGTTTCCAAACGGTTCCCCTGCTGTGGCCTCTTCACTTTGTCCTCGGAGAAGGTGTTTTGCTCTGATTTATTTCGGCGCGGGTTCCAGTTACGCGCTAAGAGGCTCCCGTATTGTTAAGTAGGCTCTGGTCAGCTGGTTTCTGCTTCGGTGGACGTATGGATCCGGGTTACTGGAATTACCAGAGCTCCCCTGCGAGTCCGGGAAGAGGTGTGACGGTGTTGAGGCCATCCAGCTTCACGTCGGGTGAGGTATGACTTTCTGCCTACCCCCCTTCTAAATTGATCCCCGGGATTGTAGGGTGATACGGTTGGGGACCGGAGGAGACAGCATATTCCGGGAACATATGTCAAGGAAGTTTCCCCATTCTAGCAGTGCAAACCAGCTCCGCGCAGCACCCTCCAGGACACGAACATGAACAGTGCATGCTGGGACTGGTAGGCACAGATCCAGGAGCGTCCTACCAGGGGCTGCATGCGATAGGTATTCACCTTTAAGGAGCGTCAAACTGCAGAACCTATCATTCACACTCCTGGTGCTGATGAAGGCAGATAACACGCCAAAATGCATTCGCCGATAGTGGGTGATGCGGGACTTTGCTTACCTGTGTGACGGAATAAAGTTGTTTCCAAACGGTTCCCCTGCTGTGGCCTCTTCACTTTGTCCTCGGAGAAGGTGTTTTGCTCTGATATATATATATATATATATATACATACACAATTAACACCACTCCGGATACAGAAGGTGAGAGGCCACATCAGGGGACAGCAGAGAAAGCCTTTATTGATGACAGCATTGGCATGATGCATTTCGGCATTGTAGCCTTCGTCAGATGCCGCTGTGAGTCCGGTTGTATCTCCGCCCACGCCTTTAAGATCTCCTGTGCTCTCCCCAATTGGAGGGTCAAAGTTCAGCCCCCAGTCACATGGTCGCACTGCCACTGCTACCCAAGTAGAACTACAGCTCCCAAAATGCAGTATTTTTCGGGCTGTGGGTGCAGTGAGCAAAATTAGTGGGGAAAGGCGCGTTGTGTGGAGAAAGACAAGCCAGACAGCAGTGATGAATTTCAGCCTCCCTGGGTCCCCTTAACGCTCCCAACCTGCATCAGCGATTCAGCCGGGCTGTGAGTCGATTTGACAGTGTGCAAATGGCTCCTCGTGAGGTCAGGAGCTGCTGCTAGCAGCATCCCTGGCGTCGTCGGCGACTTGGGTGGGCAGGAGAGAATCCAATTCGTGGAGAACAGAAAAAGCTGGAACAGCTGATGCCAGAGTCTCCTGCCACTTTGAAGGAGCCGGGCCTCTGTCACGCCACTGGCAGGCGTGTGAAATATCCAATTAACACCACTCCGGATACAGAAGGTGAGAGGCCACATCAGGGGACAGCAGAGAAAGCCTTTATTGATGACAGCATGGGCATGATGCATTTCGGCATTGTAGCCTTCGTCAGATGCCGCTGTGAGTCCGGTTGTATCTCCGCCCACGCCTTTAAGATCTCCTGTGCTCTCCCCAATTGGAGGGTCAAAGTTCAGCCCCCAGTCACATGGTCGCACTGCCACTGCTACCCAAGTAGAACTACAGTTCCCAAAATGCAGTATTTTTCGGGCTGTGAGTGCAGTGAGCAAAATTAGTGGGGAAAGGCGCGTTGTGTGGAGAAAGACAAGCCAGACAGCAGTGATGAATTTCAGCCTCCCTGGGTCCCCTTAATGCTCCCAACCTGCATCAGCGATTCAGCCGGGCTGTGAGTCGACTTGACAGTGTGCAAACGGCTCCTCGTGAGGTCACGAGCTGCTGCTAGCAGCATCCCTGGCGTCGTCGGCGACTTGGGTGGGCAGGAGAGAATCCAATTCCTTGGAGAACAGAAAAAGCTGGAACAGCTGATGCCAGAGTCTCCTGCCACTTTGAAGGAGCCGGGCCTCTGTCACGCCACTGGCAGGCGTGTGAAATATCCAATTAACACCACTCCGGATACAGAAGGTGAGAGGCCACATCAGGGGACAGCAGAGAAAGCCTTTATTGATGACAGCATGGGCATGATGCATTTCGGCATTGTAGCCTTCGTCAGATGCCGCTGTGAGTCCGGTTGTATCTCCGCCCACGCCTTTAAGATCTCCTGTGCTCTCCCCAATTGGAGGGTCAAAGTTCAGCCCCCAGTCACATGGTCGCACTGCCACTGCTACCCAAGTAGAACTACAGTTCCCAAAATGCAGTATTTTTCGGGCTGTGGGTGCAGTGAGCAAAATTAGTGGGGAAAGGCGCGTTGTGTGGAGAAAGACAAGCTAGACAGCAGTGATGAATTTCAGCCTCCCTGGGTCCCCTTAACGCTCCCAACCTGCATCAGCGATTCAGCCGGGCTGTGAGTCGACTTGACAGTGTGCAAATGGCTCCTCGTGAGGTCACGAGCTGCTGCTAGCAGCATCCCTGGCGTCGTCGGCGACTTGGGTGGGCAGGAGAGAATCCAATTCCTTGGAGAACAGAAAAAGCTGGAACAGCTGATGCCAGAGTCTCCTGCCACTTTGAAGGAGCCGGGCCTCTGTCACGCCACTGGCAGGCGTGTGAAATATCCAATTAACACCACTCCGGATACAGAAGGTGAAAGGCCACATCAGGGGACAGCAGAGAAAGCCTTTATTGATGACAGCATGGGCATGATGCATTTCGGCATTGTAGCCTTCGTCAGATGCCGCTGTGAGTCCGGTTGTATCTCCGCCCACGCCTTTAAGATCTCCTGGGCTCTCCCCAATTGGAGGGTCAAAGTTCAGCCCCCAGTCACATGGTCGCACTGCCACTGCTACCCAAGTAGAACTACAGTTCCCAAAATGCAGTATTTTTCGGGCTGTGGGTGCAGTGAGCAAAATTAGTGGGGAAAGGCGCGTTGTGTGGAGAAAGACAAGCCAGGCAGCAGTGATGAATTTCAGCCTCCCTGGGTCCCCTTAACGCTCCCAACCTGCATCAGCGATTCAGCCGGGCTGTGAGTCGACTTGACAGTGTGCAAACGGCTCCTCGTGAGGTCACGAGCTGCTGCTAGCAGCATCCCTGGCGTCGTCGGCGACTTGGGTGGGCAGGAGAGAATCCAATTCCTTGGAGAACAGAAAAAGCTGGAACAGCTGATGCCAGAGTCTCCTGCCACTTTGAAGGAGCCGGGCCTCTGTCACGCCACTGGCAGGCGTGTGAAATATCCAATTAACACCACTCCGGATACAGAAGGTGAGAGGCCACATCAGGGGACAGCAGAGAAAGCCTTTATTGATGACAGCATGGGCATGATGCATTTCGGCATTGTAGCCTTCGTCAGATGCCGCTGTGAGTCCGGTTGTATCTCCGCCCACGCCTTTAAGATCTCCTGTGCTCTGCCCAATTGGAGGGTCAAAGTTCAGCCCCCAGTCACATGGTCGCACTGCCACTGCTACCCAAGTAGAACTACAGTTCCCAAAATGCAGTATTTTTTGGGCTGTGGGTGCAGTGAGCAAAATTATTGGGGAAAGGCGCGTTGTGTGGAGAAAGACAAGCCAGACAGCAGTGATGAATATATATATATATTACCTACTGGCGGTCGCCAGTAGGTATATATAGTTAGGATTTTTTCTCTATGGGACTTTTGAAAATTCTATGTCTAATAACTTTGGCGTTTGTGGACGGAATCGGCTGAAATATTCAGGAAAATGGCACATTTTGTTTTTGAGCAGCCCCTGAAAATTGGGGGGGATTTCGTCAAGGGGGGGCCGAGAAAAAAGGGGGGTCCCAAAACGCGTTTTTCCCATTCATTTTTCCATAGGGCGTTTGGCCTCACTTTTAGCTCGAACGGCTGAATGGATTTGCACAAAACTTGGCAAAATTGTAGGGACTGTTAGCCCGATGTGCCTTTGCTGGGTCTCAATATATGTGCTCCAGTGGATTTTGAGAAATTAACATTTTAAAAAACAGATATATCTGTGACAGCGTCCTGGGTAGCGCTCCGGTTCGCGTACTTTTCGCGTAACGGAGCTTTGCGAAGCGAAGCTGATTGGCTCTCCGGTGTCTGTCAACATTCTAAACAGTCCGGAGCGGCCGCCATCTTGTCTCTCGGTAGGATCGAGAGACAAGAGGAGGCCAAAACGAAGGGGCAAATGACCATAAGGGGGCATAGTAGATCCTCCCTGACCCCCTAGGTTTGATGTGGAGGCTTTAAAAGGGCCCGCGGGGTTAAAAAAAAAACGTTTCTTTTTCGTGGGGTGCGCCTGAATCGCGCACCGGAAAGCGGTCCGGGGAGCGTACTATAAGGAAACAAGAATGATTGACTTCCAAAATATTGTATGTTTATTGATTGTTCGTTTTGTTGTTTTTTTTGTTTATTTTTATTTACATAGCAACATGTAGGTACCAATGCAGAGTCTAAAAATAAAAATACATTGTTTCCTTTGTAGATATCTTGCAGGTTGTTTCAGCAGTTATTGAGGTATATGGAATTCATAGCGTAGTCTGTTAGGAAAGCAGAAACACCATGCGGCAGGAGATGATAAAGAGATGTTAAATATACATTGGAGATGATATAGTGGAAGAAAGGAAGTAACTATGAGCAAACTTAAAGTTGCACGGTATATTTAAAGTCTGATTTTACATTAAAATCAATTTGCTACTAGTTTTAAAAATACATATAAAAATGAATCATGTCTCAAACTATTTTTGAATTATTATATATAAATTTATTATTCTGATTTATTTTCAAAATTAAAAAGAACTTCTAATAATTCTTGGTCAGATTTTGACTCATTTTCAATTAACAAATCCACAGCTTCAACACATTGCAGAAGTTCTATGTCCATTGATTGATCAAAGAATTCTGAATCATTTTCTTTGTCTTGGTTGCATTCTGCAATTTCCATTTTTTTTTCTGCTCTCCTTCCATTTTGTATGCTGTAAAATGAATTTTAAAAAAATATATCAGTACAGATAGGACACTGTTGGGTATAAGTACAGACAGGTAATTAGGTTTTTTAAACAGTGATTTTTTTGTTGGCAGTTTGGTATCAAACTGGAAGTAGAAATAAGAAAGAAATTATGAAATAAACTCGAAGTCAATTCTTAATTATACAAGACAAGTCTAACTCCATCCATAACTAAAACAGAGAAGTCTATTTTATTCTATAAGTATTACAGAGGGATAGTATATAACTATCAGAAAATGTTTTCCTAATTAGTTTACAGTACAGAACATACTTCAGTTTTTAAAATAATATCTTACCTTTCAAATAGAACTTCAAGTTATCAGTTGAAATGCAATTGATATGTACTTCAAGAAGTAGTAGTCAAAACGGCTGTGTTTCTCTCTCTTTCTTTATATATATTCAGGTACATAACCAATCAAATGTCATGATATAATAGTAGAAATTGAAAGTAACATTTTAATTGGTTGTCAATTCCAACACTTCAAATGTGTTTTGTGAAGAAATTTACCTCAGGGAATTTAGAGAGTTCTACATGCTAAATGGCTAAATGGAATTCCAACCAAATTTGTGAAAATGGTAGGGATTGGTATGTAGTATGAGCTAATGTTTAATTGGTGAAAGTGTCTCCAGTGGTGTTCCTGTAAATTACTTTCCCACCTTTTTTGAGCGAGTGCTTGTCAGTGCGTGTCCCGGTACGCGAACCTGCAGAGTTACGGGAGTCCTCCATTTTGTGTTTCGGTAGAATTGAGATACAAGATGGAGGGTAAATAATGTTCAGAATGGGTAGAAGGGGGTACATTAGACGTATCCTGACCACCTAGGTTTTCTAAGGGTGGCTGAGGAGGCTCATATATGTAAAAAAAATTTTGAATTTTTCACGCGGTTAGCTGCCGGTACGCGAACTGGGTAGCGAACCGGGAAGCGAACATAAGTGAAAATTAGTGAAAAAAGGTACATTCGAAATTTAAAAAGAGTAAATAAAGTTAAGGTAGCTCGAAAAGAGCTTTTGTGTTCTGTGTAAGTTCTAGGTACTTATAAGTAGGAACCTATACACATTCTTAAATTTTGTATGAAAACTCTGTTCCCCTCATCTGAGAAGTGCACGCCATCTCCTCTGTAGATATCTTGCATGTAGTAACGCAAGTTATTGTTGTAGATTGCACCCATTCCATGGTCTCTCATGTAAGCTGAAACAGACTTATTTACATGCTTCCCCGATTTCTCAATTTGTGGACAAAATTGATTGGACCACCTCCATTTTTGTCTTTGGCATATATTGGAATATACCAAGGCAGTTTGAGGAAAAAGTGTCATCAATTGCTCAAAGGTGTCTTTTAAGAGCATTTCCAGACCTACCCCAGTCAAAGTGCCCAAATCATTTCCTCCACAGTGCACTATTATGAGGTCAGGGTTTGGCAAATGTAAAAAGGTTTTCACCAATGGTATCAATTGGTGACATTTCAATCCTCTTTGGCCAATCCATTTGATTTCCACATTTTGTAAATTGAGGTTGTGTAAATTTCTGTTATCAGCATACCTGTGAGCCCAGTGGATGTAGCTATGTCCAAGAATCCAGACTGAAAACATGGCTAGAGGAGTTTTTGCTGCAGTCAGATGAAGTGTTGGAATGAAATGGCAGTTGAAATAGTGAAGTTTGTAATGAAAAAAAACTGTGGAGTTTGAGTGCAAATGATTCATTAGTAGTGATTGGTGTATTTCTATTGCTGAAAACAGAAAGTTAGGATGCATGGATGTGTTCTTTGAAAGATGTAATTTGAATGGTTAATTAAAAATGATGTTATGAAAGATTGCAGTGGATTAGCAGGTGTACTGAGAGTTCAGAGTTCAGTTGAAACGTTGTGTGAACTTGTAAACATGAGAGGTCTGGCAGGAGGTAGTTGCTACGGAAAAAGGTCAGGAAGGGCAGAGGGGGGAAGGGTGTTGATTTGAAAATAGTGAGGGAAGAGTTTTGATTGGCTGACATGAGAGATATGTGTGATGAATATCAGCATTTCAGTGCCTTTGTTGGTTCCAGCCTCTGGAGTGCATACCTTTTATTCTGCTAAAGAAAAATTGGTGTGTTTCTGAGACTGTTTTGAAATTCAAAAAGCATTTGTTAAGGTGAGTTATCGTTTCTATATTTTAGATAAAGACTAGTATGCTTTTTTGCGTAAATAAGAAAGCCAGCTGTGTGTTTAAAATGATGTTTTGAGTCAAGTGTTTGCATTATGCTTTCAAAGAAGATTTTGCATTCTTTTACCAATTGTAATTGCAGATAATGTAAAGTATTAGTACTGACAAGGTGTGGTTGTACATAGGAGCTGTGCTGTGTTTTCAAATTATGATCAGAAAATCGTTTTTAAGGAAAAGGAATGCTTTAAAAAATTATGAGAATTTATTTACTTGTGATGTGACTCCTGCAATGCGTCGTTTTTGCGGAACAGATGCATGATGCATTTGTGTTGTTATTGCCCCATGCTGCTCTACAGTGTACATGTAAAAAGTGATGCATAAGTGTTGCACGGGCATTGTAAATACTCTCCTATGTGTGCTTAGCCATTTCAAGTCACTTCCCCCTGGTTCAAGGGCCTTGTAAATACGTCCCCATGTGTGTCTGGTCATTTGTAGTCACTTTCCCCGTGGTGCAAGGTCCTTGTAAATACGCCCCCATGTGTGCTTGAAAAATTTTGATTTTGATTGTTTGAGTTACATAGACATGTTAAAAGTTATTGAAAAAAAGGTGCAAGGACCTTAAAAAAACGTTTTCATGTGTATTAGGGCATTTTAAGTCAGTTCCCCATGAATGTAGGTATATAATTGTTTTACAAAAAAGGTTTAAAAACGTTTTTTGAAATCAATTAGGTTTCTTGATATGTACTGCTAGTGTTTCATAGGTTGTTTGGGGCATATTTACAAGGCCTTTGAGTCCCTTTGATGTAATTTTTCCAATTTTAATTTAAGACATTTCCCCTGGAGCAAGGTCCTTGTAAATACGCTCCCATGTGTGCTTGGGTAATTTAAGTATTGATAGGGTGTGCTTCTACATAGGACGTAGACTACATCTGCATAATGAGATAAGTAAGCTGAAGAAATACAGGTGATGTGATTGTTAAATGTGCAAAAATATTTTCAAGTTTTTCAATTATATCACTTGTGTTTCCTAACATTATGAATCACATTGTGCAGATGATGTTTAGTCATGAAACACACACTATTTAAATGAGGGTCTAAGGGCTAGTTTTAAGACTCTGAACTGGACACATGCCCCCAACATAAGACTTACTACAACAAAAGATATCCAGGAGTCACAACCATGTTTTTATACTTTAGACTGACCACCATACGACCTACAAATTAGATTGTGAATTAAATACTATTCGTATGTAAATACCATTCAACCACTCATACATTTAGCATGCAACCAGGGTAGGAATTTTTCCCATCAGTTGCCGTTCTGTACCACCACTATCACATCATTTGGGTCCTCCTTACCCAGGAGTTAGTACAAAGACAGTCACACTATTTGAAAAGTAAGGACTGTGTGGGTGAGGAGACTGATGTTATTCGTTTCACTAGGTGGTGTCAGTATGGTGTTGGTGTGATATTTACAACTGAAAGAAAGCAGTGCATGTGAAAAAAGGGTGTGGTGAGTAAAATTAGGTGAAACTGAGTAGAATAAGTGTTTTATTGTTTTCTCTCAGACCCCTAAGTTTAAAAACAAGTGAACAGTGAAAAGTAGATTTGACATACTATCTACTAGCAAGTGGTCAGTTGTAAATATCACACCAACACCATACTGACACCACCTAGTGAAACGAATAACATCAGTCTCCTCACCCACACAGTCCTTACTTTTCAAATAGTGCGACTGTCTTTGTACTAACTCCTGGGTAAGGAGGACCCAAATGATGTGATAGTGGTGGTACAGAACGGCAACTGATGGGAAAAATTCCTACCCTGGTTGCATGCTAAATGTATGAGTGGTTGAATGGTATTTACATACGAATAGTATTTAATTCACAATCTAATTTGTAGGTCGTATGGTGGTCAGTCTAAAGTATAAAAACATGGTTGTGACTCCTGGATATCTTTTGTTGTAGTAAGTCTGATGTTTAGTCATGTTCAGGGAGATAGAGGAGGTCTGGCCTTTGTTCAAGAGTGCAGTGGACATGATTCACCTCTTTGGTAGGCCTGTACATGTCTTATCACCTCTGTACTCTTCAACAAGTCTAAATTTCATCTGCAACCCTGAGTAGGCCTCACCTCAAACAAACTTCTAGATAGTCCACACCTTATCGTCATCCTGAATCAATCATTTAAAGTGTTAGGGGCAGATTTATGATGGTTGTGCGCCTATTTTGTGCTGCTGTTGTGTCACTTTTATAATGCAGTAGTGATTTACAAGATGCACCATGTTGCATGATAGCTGCCGCGGGTCGTGGAGGGAGTTACGGTGGGGCAGGGAGGCGGGGAGGGGGAGGGGCAGGGTGGAGGGACCTAAACACTGGCATATGTATTATTGCAGGTAAGTACACAATTTAATGTGCGTAAAGTTTCATGTGGGCTTTTTGATGCAGGGTGGGCAGTCATTTGCATGAAAGCCCTGTAATACTATTACTATCACAGTAAAATTAAGAAGATTTCACTGAATCATCTTTATAGCATTGCTGAATCAAATTCTTACTGTTATTGATTTACTGTTTGGTAATAGTGGTTAAAAACATTTTTTATTATATTTTACCACAGATTCAACTGCAGATTATTTAGAAATTAGACAATGCTGTCTAAGGATAGAATCCGAAAGGCTACGAAACCTCAAAGACAGCAGATTACTAAATGCTTGCAGCAGTCCTCTACATTAAAATCACCTCAACGCACGAAGAAAGCTCCGGGTAGGAGAACGAAATCATTCCTTAGAAACATTTGTAGAAACAAAAGTATAACTACAGAACAAGTTTTAGTCCAGAAAAAGAGAGCCAATTTTAATGGAAAGGAAAAGCCCGTCAAAAAAGTTTCTGCTAGAGCAGGAGATAACTCTGTGCATGGCAGTAGAAGGGAAAATACATTCAGGGACATTCGTAGGCGAATGTTCCGCAACAGGGTAATTGTCAATTTGCTAAAACAATTTAAGAAAGGCCAACAGAAAGTAGCATTTTATAAGAAAAAGAAAAATGTAGAGAAAATTATTGATCAGGCTTTCGAAATTAAGCGAAAGTTATTTATTTTGGTAATTAATAGAATTAGGAAACTAAACAAGGTAATCTATGTTTTCAAATCAAATAGTAGATGGAAGAGAGAAGTTAATCGAAATAATTTTTATGAAGTTTTCTTAGGAGAATGGATGCATAGTTCAAATAGTGAGGCATTTTTTAATGAGGAGAGTTATTTTCAGGACAATGATTTGGTGCATGCAGTTGACAGCAGTGGTCGAGCATATGAGGTAAAAGATGGTCGTCCGGTTGAAAAAGAAATACTTGTGTCTGCAGATGCAGAAGAGGTGCTAAGTGATGAGGTTTTAGGGAGACCTCCTAAGGGACCAGTGCACACCTGGAAGTGTAGTTCTATTTGCAGTGTGCGACAGGATTCCATCAATTTGCTTTGTGATTTTATACGGACATTTAATAAGAAAAGTTTAAAACAAAAAATAAAGTTGTTGCAAGAATTAGATCCTTGCAGAGTGAGAAAAGTGACAGGTTTGCATGGTCATTCACTGGCTTGTCTTTCTAGGAGAGTATGCCAGAGTGTTTTTCATCATTTCAGGATGCTAGCAGTGCATCATAATAAAGTGAGGAAATTAGTTAGAATGTTGTATTATGCTAAGAGTCCAGCAATTATGCTTAAACAATTAAGCAGAGCTCTTTTGCATGGTTCTGAAGTAGATGTGAAGAATATTTGTCAAGAAATTGAGTTCTGTTACTTTGCAGGTAAAGAGAACAATGTTGATATTGAACCACTAGAAGAAGGTAATGTGGAAGACAGTGTACAGATTTTTAGTACACATAAGTTTCACAAGGAAATTTCCACGTTTATGGTGAAAACATGTGAGAGGCCTAATTTCACTTGTGTGTGTTGTCAACGGACTTATTATAAGAATCAGACTAAGTTAGTGGATTTATATGCAAAAAGTGATATAGAAAACAATAGTGAATGGAAGGATTTTGTCACATACTTGATGGTAGAAAATTGTTTTGATTTGGGAGCGGACCAACATATGTGTACTTATTTCTATAACAAATTAAACCAAAACCAGATGCCTGCTAGAGCGGTTTATAATAATCTGGAATTAGTTGACATTCCTTCTGAATTGAAGGATTTAAATACTTATGAATCTATTTTGATTCAAAGTGTCCATCCCTTTCAGGCTATTGTACGAATGGAGCCAAAGACAGGGAAGTTGCCTCCATCAGATTTACAGAGAGGATTAAAGGGAAGGGTTGTTTATTTGCCTTTAGATTTGAAGAAAAACATTAATACAATTGGAGTAGAGAAAGTGGAAGAGGAAGCTCTGGTTATCATAGTTAATGGTGTTCCGACAAAGAGTAAGAAAATCTGGCAAGATTTAGTGGATGTTAGGAAAGTCAAAAAGGCAACATTGTATTTGAAAAAAATAATGAGTACTACAAGAATGTATGTGTTGCAGAAGAGGAAGTAAGTGAAGAAGAGGACAGCGATTTGTGTCCTGGACAAATTGAGAAAGTAGAAGCCTCTAAAAAGGAAGAAATATATAGAACATTATAGTGTTCATCCTTTGCATTCCAAGGAAATCATGGGGAATGCTATTGAGTTGTTTCAAATGAAACAAGCCAAAGGGAGTCCCATTAGTGTTTGGGAGGAAAGTTTGGAAGCTCGATGTTTCCCAGAGTTTTTTCCCACAGGTCGAGGAGGACGATATGATGAGCGACCTGTTCAAATTCCTGCTTCAGAATACCGGACTTTACGATTGTATGCAGAAGATCCTAGGTTTCGTCAATGCATTCCCTATTTATTTCATCTACTGTTTGAAAGTGATCTCTCTGGATTGTCTTATGCAGTGAACCACATCTTGAAATGTGGTGTACAACTGCGAAATATCTCGGCAAGGGACTTTATGGATAAAGTCAATGTGCAAGACAGTATTTTGGATTCTCAATTGATTAATCTGATGGCATGTCAGCATGGTACTAATGAGTATTTGTACCATCGTCATGGTGACTTAAAATGTATGCTGAGGAACTTAGGAACTCCCACATGGTTCCTCACTCTCAGCTGTGCTGAGTATGGCTGGGAAGACTTACTTGAATTTCTACGAGAGGCAAATGGAAACATTGAAAATATCGAATTCAAGACACCCGGAGAACTGTGCTCTTTGGATCCAGTGAATGTATGCAGGTACTTCAATCATAGATTTGAAGCTATGATGTCTTTCATCATGAACAAGAAAAATCCACCTCTTGGGGAGGTGTTGGATTTCTTCTGGAGTTGGAGTATCAAGCAAGAGGAGCTCCTCATATACATATGCTGCTATGGATCAAAGATGCACCCACATTTGGAACAGATCCGGATGACTTAGTGATGAGTTTCATAGAACAGTATGCTACATGTGCTGTTCCAAAGACAAACGAAGACAAAAGTCTAAGAGAACAAGTTTTACGGTTTCAAAGCCATCGTTGTGGAAAGTACTGTCATCGTAAATTCAGAAACAAGGACAAGTACTACACCAAATGTTGTTTTGCATTTCCACGGTCGGTGATATCAAAAGGAAGAGTTAATAATTTGATGTCTTCGCTGCGACATAATGTGACGAGGAAATCACCCAAAAACCCATACAATTTGAAAAGAAACGAAGAGTCCAAGTACATTAACGACTACAACCCAGTGATTTTGTCCATGTGGAATGCTAACATGGATATACAGTTTGTGGCTGACAACTGTATGGCTGTGGCTCGGTATGTGACGTCTTACATCACCAAAAAAGAAAAGACAGAACTGAAGGATATGTGGGAGGATATTTCCCATGAAAAGAGCCTCAGTAAGAAGTTGTACAGTTTCAGTCTGAAGATGTTGTCGCATCGAGAAATCGGAGCTTACGAATGTTCTGACCGGTTATCTTCAGCAAGTCTCTATGCCAAATCTAGGAGTATCATTTGGGCGAGTCTTGGTCTTGCTGCAACGTGTAATCGAGTTCTGAAACCTGTACGGGAAATTGAGTATTTGGCGGAGAAGGAGCCAAACAGTACAGATATTTTGAAGACCAACATGTTGGATACATATTATCCAAATAGAAGCAGTCACCTGGAGAATGTTTGTCTGTATGATGTTCTACAAAATTACGTTTTCAAGAGGAACATCAAAGAAGATATTGATAAAGGAGTGTATGCTGTAATTGGAAGTGAGGGATGTCTGGTCAAGCAAAGAAAATGTCAATTGGTAAATCATCGAAAATTGGATTGCGAATCTCCAGAAAGAAAAGAGTTTTATTATTTAGCTCTTTTGCAACTTTTCAAGCCTTGGCGTGCAGAAGAGGAACTGCTTGGAGATTTCCTCTGTTACGAAGACTCTTTCAATGCAGCCAAGGAGTCCATAGAATGTCCTGTTTTTCCAAAATATCTAGAAATGTTGAATGCAGAAATCGAGCAGGAAGCAACAATTGCAGCTGAGATTGCTAGAGACAGTTCTCAGGACAGTCAGAGTTCTGTTTCATTGAGTCAGGATCCACTAGGAGAACCAGTTATCGAAAATGAAGCTGCCACTGCCATGATTGAAGTGGAAAGAGCCATGGCACATGCTCAGGAGGATGCGGTTAACTTAGAATATTTGGAAAGACAACTCAACGTTGAGCAGAGGAAAATATATGACGAAGTTACCAACCAAATTGAGCATGGATTAAGTCATGAGAAGAAAGAGTGCTCATGTACGTCGTTGAAGCCTGTCCGACTATACGTGAGTGGAGAAGCAGGGACTGGAAAAAGTTTCCTCATTAAAGCAATTTCATGTTATCTGCAGAAAAGGACTGAGTCATCGCTGTCTTGTGTTGTGACCGCTCCAACTGGACTGGCAGCTCATAACATTAAAGGGATTACTTTGCATCGGCTACTGATGCTGCCAGTGGAGCATGATAACAAATTACAATACCACAAGTTATCTGGGGATGCTTGTTGTGAAGTATCTAGAGTGTTGAAGAAGATGAAACTTCTTATCATTGACGAAGTAAGCATGGTTTCCAATGTCATGCTTGCCTTTGTGCATTTGAGAATGCAGGAAGTTCTTAAAACAGAGTATGATGTGTTATTCGGTGGCAAACACATCATTGTTTTTGGTGATCTTCTGCAGCTGACACCAGTGAAAGGACAACCAGTGTTTAAACTGCTTACACATGAAGATACCAAGAAGTGCCTAGGGAGCATTGGCAACGTTAACATATGGTTAAACTTCAATTATGCTGAGCTGCGTGAAAATATGCGTCAGGCAAAGGACGAAGATTACAAGAATATTCTACAAGATGTTAGAATCGGGAAGGTGACTGAGCGTGGGAAAGAAGCTTTACATGCACGATTACTGTCAAATTTGTATCCAGAAGAAGACGTTCTGCCAGAGGATATTTTTCAGAAAATTACTGAGAAGAAATCTGGAATATGTTTGATGCCAACTCTTCAACAACAAAATGTTGAATTTAGAAAAACAAGAGATTGTGAAACTGGAAGCTATTGACAGAATAGAGCATATGGGAGCAACAATTATTTTGTCTGAGAATTTGAAATCTAAATTGGATTCATTAGAGAAGACTATATCTAAAACTGCGAGTTTTGAAAAGACTCTGAACGTGTGCTTAAATTGCCGTATCATTTTGAGAAGGAATTTACATGTTGAAAGAGGTCTGGTAAATGGATCAATGGGTAATGTTGTTGAATTTGAGAAATACAGAAGTAGAGATGGAATTGAATTTTTAAAAATTAAATTTGATGGCATTGAGGAAGTACAGCTAATTGGTTGTTGTACAGCTAGGTTTTTGCTTGTAAAAGACCTATATGTTCGCCGTAAGCAGTTTCCTGTTTGCTTGGCATATGCGGTGACAATTCATAAATCGCAAGGTTTAAGTGTAGACACTGCTTTAGTGAATATTGGCAGTTCTGTGTTCAAAGAGGGTATGGCTTATGTAGCATTGTCACGAGTCAGAACTTTATCGGGATTGTACTTGATTGACTGTGATGTCACAAACATTTGTGCGGATCTAGATTGTGTTAAGGAATACAATAGGTTAAGAAGAGAGTATGCGCCACATTTGCCTCAATATCCTTTGTTTGAGAAACATGTGGTAGGCCGGAAACGAAGAAATATCAGTAATAGTAGGGAGGTTGAAGCAAAAAGACCAAAAGTCGATGAACCAAAAATTGTAAGCAGGAATAAAATGAGTTCTGTTGAAAATGTTGTTGGTTTTAAATTTGAAAATAGTTCTGGTGTCAACTGCTATGCTAATGTAGTTGTTAATGTTCTCTTTTCACTAGAGACTTTAAAAGAACAGATTGTGATCAATTCGGAACAAAGTTTATGCTGTTTGTTGAATTCTGTGTTAGAGAAATGTAGCACTGATAGAACAAGAGTAGAAAGTGTGTCTGAAATTCGTTATCTGTTAGACGAATGTTCAGGTCAAACACAATTCTCTGAAAATATTCAGCAGGATTGTCAGGAGTTTTTAATGTATATGCTTGATGTATTGCAAGATGAAGGTGTAGATGTAGATTATCTGTTTGGCCTTTCTTATCTATGGCAGCATGATTGCGAGAACTGTAGGCTATCAAGTACTACTAGTGTAGACTCAGAAAGATTTATATATTTAACTTTGCCTGACAGTAAATCAGTATCCTTCAATTAGCTAGTAAAGGCAGCCGATCAAAACATGGAGTGTAGCCAATGTAAGTCTGCAATGCTGTCCACGTTAATTTTACGAAGTTATGGCCAGTATGTCATTTTAATGTTCCAACGATGTAGGCCTGATGGAACTAAATTGACAACTTTAATTAATAATTTTGTGGCTTCGCAGTTGTCAATATCAGGAAGGACTTTTGTAACTACAGCAATTATATATCATGACGGTCCTTCAACTACTTCAGGACATTACATAGCTTATTTAAAATCTGGAAATGGCTGGTCATTCTGCAATGATTCTGTTTTAACTTTCAAAAAAGATTGCGTTTCCACCTTCAAAATTCTTACCTGGTGTTCTTACAACCAAAATTTTAGGAAAGGAGTC
This sequence comes from Lissotriton vulgaris, assembly GCF_964263255.1. Classification (NCBI taxonomy): domain Eukaryota; kingdom Metazoa; phylum Chordata; class Amphibia; order Caudata; family Salamandridae; genus Lissotriton; species Lissotriton vulgaris. The sequence goes on from NC_141694.1 coordinate 557,045,403, forward strand.
TTGGGATTTGTTCAGAGGAATTTCCAGAGGTTCTAATGGCTCCTACTCTATATGGCCTTGTGGATAATTGTAGTACAGAGCGAAAACTGTTTGTGTTTATAAGCTAAGTCAAGCAGCAGATCAAAATAAGGAGTAGAGGAAATGTAAGTCTGCAATGCTGTCCATATTATTTATGGAAACTTATGGGTGAAATGTCATTTTACAATTTCAACTGCATAAACTGGATGAAAAAAAGTTGTTAAGTCTAATTAAAAATGTTTTTGGCTACACAGTCATCGATTTCAGGAAGAACATTTGCAACTGCAGCTATTATATATTATGATGGTCCTTTGACAACATCAGGATATTACACAGCTTATTTGAAATATAAAAAAGGCTAGTCTTTTGGCAATGGTTATCATTTTAGTATGAAGCAATGTTGCCTTTTGACTTGTTTTCTGAAGTGAGAATTTAGGGTAGGTAACTGGACTATAATGATTCGAGGTGTTGCTGTAATTTAGTGTGCTGTTTTAAATTGCTTTGTATGTCTCATTTTTCTTAAATCGATGGAGTTTATCTTTCAGAAAGTGGCGGGCAGAAAATAGTAACAGCACAACAGAGTATAAGCTGTTCATAGGACATCCCTTGACGTCATAGAAAGTAAGTTACTTTTGAGGAGTTCTGATTTCTGATTAGTTATATTATTTGGGTTTTTTAAACACAATCATTTTGATTGTGTTTTTTTTTCCCCGCTGTTATATGATGAATACCTTCAACTCACTGTTTTCAGTGAAATTTGATATATTCTGAGAACAGCAAAAATAAACCATTAAATATGTATAATTAATTTTGTACTTTGAATTGTGATTTATAATATGTATTTATCTTGTCTCATGGTCACTCTTTTTTTACTGCCTTCTATTAATTTAAAATTTTTTGTTCTTTCTTACACAGATTAAAAGTATAAAAATGACAATTGACTACGTTAATGAAAATTATACGGTAAGTGTTTAGTACTCTTTACGTTACATCTCTATCATATTTAACTTTTATTAGTTCCACTGCTTCATTTCTTTAACCCTTAGTTTCCTGCCTTTGCTACTTCCCTCATTTGTTTTTCTATTACTTATTTATACTACTCTTTTCACTCCTTTTCTCAGTCCATCTTTCAACAGTAACTGTGTGTTACTCCCTCTATTTGTCTTTCTTTTAACATTACTCTCTGTTTACTTACTCGTCTTTTTTTAAAAACATTTTTTTTTTAGTTCGCTTCCGGTTCGCGTACCGGCGCGCGAACCGGGAAGCGAATCAAAAGAAATAGAGGTTGGGGGAGGAGCTTCGCGGGCGACCAAGATGGCCGCGTAAGCTCGGAGCTCCGTGGACCGTCCGACCCACCGCAACTATCCTGCTTGAAATCCTGGTCCACGTTGGTGGAATTGTAATGCTGGTGGCCTACTGAGGTGGGGGCTGCAATCGGCTTCCGAATCGGTGGATCCTGAGCAAAGTTACGTCGAGCTGAACTCCGCTCCGTGACGGTGCCATTGTCCCTCCGGACTTCGTCACTTCGCACGATCGGACTGCGTAGTGCCCGCCTGCCGCCCTCGTTGGTGAAGTAACTGCGCTCCTGCTTGAGCCTTCGGCACCCTGGTCTTGCCTTCTTGATCCGTCTGCCTCTAGGCTGTGGACCCAGATCTGTTGCCATCTCGCCTTTGTCCTCACATACCCATCATGGCGGGCAGAGGTGATCCGGACAGGGCATCGAACAAAGGTGGTCGGGGCAAGTCGCAAACTCAGAACAATCGCATGGAGCGATATGTGAATCTCAAGTCGCCACCTACATCTGGGGCCGTCTCTAAAGGGATCCCATCGACTAGCCCGCCGGATGGATCGGACCCCACCCTCGTGGACATCATGGGTGCCATTACTAGCCTCCGTGCCGACATGCAGCAGCAGCACGAGACCCTGACTCACAAAGTGGACTCCATGGCTGTTGATATCACCCTCATTAGAGCTGACTTGGGCAAGACCAACGAGCGTGTGAAGGCCCTCGACATCAAGACTGCCAGCCTAACCTCGGACGTTTCCGAGCTACAGACTGAGGTCCGCAACCTGCGGACGACCGCTGATCTATTCTCAAGGTGGATGGAGGACTTTGAGGGGCGAGCCAGGCGGCAGAACGTCCGCATAGTAGGGGTACCGGAGGGGTCCGAGAATGACGCAGCTGACCTATTTGTGGAGGACTTGGTTAAGACTCATTTGATGCCCTCAGGACTGAGTAATTTTTTCTCAGTGGAGCGTGCCCACCGTGTACCGGGGGGCCCGCCGAAAACGGGAGTGTCGCCGCGACCGATTGTGGCGCGCCTCCTCAACTTCAGAGACCGAGACGCGATCCTCCAAGCATCCAGATCGCATGGACCACTTCACTACCAGAATGCGGAGGTACACTTTTATCCGGATTTCACCAGGATGGTGCAGCGTCAGCGCCTGAGCTACGCGGGGGTGAAGAGACGCCTCAGAGACTTGGGTCTCAAGTACTCCATGATGTTCCCTGCGAAGCTCCGTGTTGAACACAAGGGACGTGCCCTCTTTTTTGACTATCCTGAAAATGTCAGTGAATGGCTGGACACTGTTTCGTCTGCGCGTGACGAGCAAGAGGATAAAGTTGGAGGCGCCTCGGGTGGAGCGGAGCGGCAAGATTGAACTAGGAGCTGATGCTACCCCCGCCTCGAATGACCGCCGGACTGGTGCTTTGTTACTTAATGATCTCTCCTTTATTTACACGGTGGGTGGCGGGACGATTTCGCGGGGATTCCTTACTCCTCTGAGTCTTTCGTAGAGTAGTTAATGGGGCGACAGGCACACTGCTGGTTGGGGGGGCTTTTTAGTCTAATGCAGGGGTGCAGGGTGGGGGGTTTGTTGGGTACAGTTGTTCTGTGTGTTGGTTTTTCCTTTCTTTCTCTTGTGTGGCAATGTGACATTGGTGCTCCTGAACTGTTTTTGATGCGGGTGTCTTTGGGCTTTGGGTGGGGCGGGCAGTGGGGGGATGGGGGGTAGGTTGTTAAGAATTCTCAGTTGGAATGTAAACGGGTTGGGTGACCGAATCAAGAGAGGGGTGGTGATACAACTGATTAAACGGCACATGCCAGATATTGTCCTTCTTCAGGAGACGCACTTGGTGGGTAACGCTTGTAAAGCTCTGAATCGTAAGGGTTACAAAATGGTGGCACACTCGGGGTTCTCTTCCGGCTCCCGGGGGGCGGGCATCCTTGTGTGCGCGTCCCTTCCCCTGGAGATAGAGACCACCTTGATTGATGACAGGGGGCGGTACGCCGCCGTAGCTGGTAGATGGGAAGGGCGTTCCCTCACGTTGTTTTCTGTGTATGTCCCCCCGGGGCTCCAATCTAGTACCTTTCATGACCTTGGTGGTGCCATCTTGTCTATGCCGGGTGGCCGTTTGATAGTGGGGGGTGACTTTAATTCAGTTTGCTCTGGTCTGCTTGATCGCCAACCGCCCCGCGACCTACGTAGCCCGCAGATGTGGCTGCCATCCTTTCTCGAGTCCATGGGGCTGGTAGACGGGTGGCGACTTCTGCATCCCACGCTCCGTCAGTTTTCCTTCCTTTCGGGTGCACACAGGAGTCTTTCTCGCATCGACTATGTCCTCACACTGGCTTCGGATGCGCTGGCCGTTTCCGAGGCCCGCTTTCTGGCGCGGGGCATTTCTGACCACTCCCCGATATGGGTCTCCTTTGACTTTGGGGGGGTCCTACCGGAACGACCGGCAGCGGTCAATCCGTGGTATTGCCGGAATTTCAAAACCTGCTCCCTCCTGGCCAAAGCCATTGATCTTTACTTCTCCGAGAACGTGGGCTCGGTGAGGTCGGCCGTTACACTCTGGGAAGCCTTTAAGACGGTGCTCCGTGGCGAGGCCCAGGCGCTCATCGCTGAGACCCGCCGATCTAGGGATTCTGACATGCTGGTTGTTGAGCAGGAAGTACTGCGACTCGAGGCCCAGCTGGGGCCCGAGCCGGACCCATCTGTTCTCCATACCCTCTCGCTGAAACAAGCGGATTACCATGCCTTAGCCACTAATGCCGCTCTCGCCCTGGCCAAGGAACAGCGAGGCCGCATCTACGACGTGGGCGATAAGGCCGGGAAGTTGCTGGCTTGGTTAGACAGAAGGGAGATGGCCAGCCGTGTGGTACCCGAACTCCTCGGGGACGACGGGGTGGTCCTTACGGATCCTAGTGCTATTGTTGACTCCTTCGCTGGCTACTTTCAGGGGGTCTATGAGTCTGCCTCGGACTTTTCGGAGGCGGACTCATCGGCCTTCCTCTCAGATATTGAACTACCCTGCCTTTCCGAGGAAGAGAGAGCGGACCTGGATAGAGACATCACCGCTGACGAGATTGACCTTGCGATCCGCTCCCTACGGGCCGGGAAGGCCTCCGGGCCTAACGGCATACCGGTGGAGCTGTATAAAATCCGCTCGGACGCGATCTCCCCGCACCTCCGTAAAATGTTCTTGGAGTCCTTTGAGAGAGGCTCTCTCCCCCTGGATCAACGACTGGCTACCATCGTGGTCATCCACAAGGAGGGTAAGCCACGGGACGTCTGTCGATCGTACCGTCCTATCTCTCTCCTTAACGTGGAGCCCAAGGTCCTCGCCAAGCTGCTTGCCAACCGCTTGATTGGCGTCATTAGCGACCTCGTGCACCCCGACCAGTCGGGATTCATCCCCCACCGAAACACTGCCCTCAACTTGCGTCGCCTCCATGGTGTCATGGCCAGGGCCCACACTCTTGAAGAGCCGGCTGTCCTGGCGTCTCTCGACGCCACTATGGCCTTCGACTCGCTCGAATGGCCATACCTCTGGGCGGTGCTGACCAAACTCGGGTTCGGGCCTGTCTTCGTGAGCTGGGTGAAGCTCTTGTATGCGGATCCGATGGCCAATGTTACGGTCAACGGTCGCCTGTCGGCGCCATTTCCCCTACGTCGGGGTACTAGACAGGGCTGCCCCCTGTCGCCCCTCTTGTTTGCCTTGGCCCTTGAACCGCTTGCAGCTTTACTGCGTGCGCATCCTGACTTGCGAGGCATTACATGGGCCCCTGGTTTCGAAGACAGGGTCTCCCTGTATGCCGATGATATCCTGCTCTATCTGACTTCCCCCTGCAGATCCCTTGTTGTGGCCTGCGATGTGATCAGACTCTTTGGGCGGTACTCTGGCCTGATTATCAACTGGGCCAAGTCCTCCCTATATGTTCTCAAGGGGGATACTCCACGTCTTCCCAGAGGCTGCAGGATTCAGATTGCCACGCGCGGCTTCAAGTACTTGGGCATCTACATCTCTGGTAATCCCAAGTTGAGGCATGACAACAATCTACTCCCTCCTCTTCAGCGGTTACGGCGAGATGTGGACAGCTGGCGTAAACTGCCGCTCTCCCTTCTTGGCCGTGCCGCCCTATTCAAGATGATGGCCCTGCCCAGGTTCCTATACGCGCTCCAAAACGCTCAGGACCCGGTCCCGGCGCGCTACTTTCGTGATCTTGAAGGCCTTCTCCGGACCCTCCTCTGGGAGGGTCGACCCCGCGTTGCCTTTCACAAACTCACACTCCCCTGGTACGACGGGGGCATCGCCCTCCCAGATGTGCGCCGTTATTATTGGTCTTCGCAACTAGCTGCCCTCAACCACGGCTTCTATGGCCCAGTGGAGAGCCCCGGCTATGCCATGGATAGATGGCTGATGGGCGATGGCAACTATTACCGGGCCCTATACTCGAAGTCTTTTGACCGACGGTTGACGGGCCCCACCCGCATGGCGGTCCGCACTTGGCGGGCGGTTACTAAGGCACAAGGGTGGCAGGGCAGACTCACAAGGTTCACTCCCCTTTTTGATTCCGACATCCTGGGTAGACTATGGCACACCAAGGGATTTGATAGGTGGGACCTTATCGGCATCAGCAGGGTTGACGATATGCTCTCCAAGGGCTCGATTAAGACCTTCCCCCAGTTACAAACCGAATACCAGCTGGGCGCGACGGAGTTTTTTCGCTACGCTCAACTGCGACACGCGCTGCTCTCGGCCTCTCCGCCGGACGGCGTCATTCCCGAGAGTTCCCCACTGGAAGATAGGATACTGGATGGGCACATGCCGGACAGCGCGATCTCCCTCTCCTATAAAAAATTAATCAATGTGCGCACAGACCTCCTCCTTAGTTTGAGAGACCAGTGGGTGGCGGATGGCCTTGAATTGGACGCTGAGGATTGGCAGAGCGCAGTATCCTCCCCTAAGGAGGTCGCCATTTCTTCCCGTCTTCGCCTTGTGCAATTTAAGATCCTGCACCGGGTGTATATGACAGGGCCCCGATTGATGCACATGGGTTTCTCGCCTGACGGTCTCTGTTGTAGGGGCTGTGGAGCTCTTGCCACTTTCCTGCATATCCTTTGGGACTGCCCGGTGATCGCCTCCTACTGGAGAAGGGTACACCGCGTTATGGAGGAGGTGACTGGCGTGGCTGCTCACGCTGAGGCCCGTCGATGCCTTCTGAACGTATGGGAGCCTTCCGATCACAACGTTGCGCAGACCAGGTGGGTTACCCTTGGGAACATGGTAGCTAAGAGAGACATAGCTCAGAGGTGGGGTGCGGCCGAGACCCCCTGCTGGTATAGTGGAAGGCCAACATGGACTGGTGCATGTTTAGGGAGAAGACAGTCTATGTTGCCAGAGGGAGACCCCGAACTTGGACTAAAATTTGGGGAGCATGGAATGAGTACAGGGGAGATGTGTGCTTACCGCCCGAACCAATCAGCCAACATGATAATGTGTCTCCCTAACCTGTGACGCCAACTGAGCTCTATTGTACTGTATTCTCCTGTCACCTTCCCCCCCCCTCCTCCTTCCCACTCTGTAATCTAACCTTGATGCGCGTTTCCCTGCCTTTTTTCCCTGCCCATCCCCGACACCCAGCGTCACACTATTTACACTGCCACTTTCGCGCCCGTGGGCGCCTTGTTGTTGTAATCATCTAATATAAAATTAACCTTCGACGACTATGTATCAATTGTGTGACACTATTTCTCTCCTGTTATTCCTGCTGCCTTGCCTCCGGGATGTCAGGCTGAATAGCTGTGTGTTCTGACTTTAATAAAGGTTTTCAAAAAAAAAAAAAAAAGAAATAGAGGTTGCTAGAGTGCTAAACATTCTAGCAATTTTTCATAAAGGGAAGGTAGTTCTGAAAAGAACTTTTTTTATTATTTTTGTTGTTTTATATTTTTTTGTGTTTTTTTGGAGGGGGGGAACAAAAATGATTCATTACAAAGGGCTCAACAGGAGCAACAAAAAAAAAAGAAAATTTAGTTTCTGGGACGTTTTGTACATTGATGATGTTCATAAGCTCTATTGATTAGAGTTACACTCCTCTCTCCACATTAAATTAATTTGCCGCAAATTAAACATGTCATTTTCATTTGTCCAAAGTTCTTCTGAAGATTTGGGACTGTTTCCCTTGCCTCTGATTCCGTCACTGCCACTTCATTGGTGGATGTACTGGCAGGTCGGGGGTTATCCACCAAATCACGTATTTGGGCAGCACTGTAATTAATCGGGTGCCACCTCTCCATATGGCGATGCATGGTATAATTACCATAACTATATTTTTTTTCGGTTCCTCTGGAGAGTACATCGTGGCAGATGAGGCAGGTAACGTACCTGGCATTTACTTTTTTTCATGTGGAGGAAATGAAAAAAATTGCCAAATAAAATTTTCTTTAATATGGGACCTCCTTGGCTGTTCTTTTAAAAACACCCTTGTCCCTTGCTCCTGTTCCTCGTCTTCCTCTTCTTCCTCCTCTTGTTGGAGGATGACCTGTGGAGTTGGTCCTCTCTTCCTTGGAGGTGGTGGTGGTGGTGGGGATCCACCAGCTGCAGCTACTACAGATGTCATGACTGAACAAGCAGAAACAGGTCTTTCTCTCATAAAAATGAAAGTCAGAGTGAGGAAAAAAGGTGGGACTTTCATCAATTGGGAAAAACATTTTTTCTAAACCAATGAAAAGTGTTAATTTTACGTCATATGATCAAACGTTCCATCATTAGGAAACTAAAAGTAAAATGAACCAATGAAAAGTTTTATGAAGTAGTCACATGACCTGTTATGCTTACGTTACGCGCTCCGCGCCGCGCCTCGGTTCGTTTCTGGGGCTCTGCGTTTCGCGCCTTGGTTCGCGTTCCAGAGCGCTTCCGGGTGCGCTAACGCGGCGCGTCATAAGGCGCATTACGCAGTAACGCGATACGTTGCGATTACGCGACGCGTCACAATGTGGCTTTCTAACGCGGTACTTGCACTAACGGAAAGTTTACTGGTTCACGTATCGGCAGCGAAACAATAAAAAATAATTTAAATTATAATATAAATTAAATTAAAAAAATATAATACAAAAATATAAAAAATATATTTTTGAATTAGAATAAGAATACATTTTACAGCTTTTGATATTTGCTATTAAAAAAACCATTGAAATTCACTGAAAAAACCAAAGGTTATAGACCATATATAGTTAGGGATTAGCATTTACAAAACCTTGAAAATTCACTGAAAAAACCATAGGTTATAGACCATATATAGTTAGGTATTAGCATTTACAAAACCTTATTTTACTCGCACAAAACCATTGAAATTCGCATATATAGTTAGTTGCACTAACTATATATCGCACACCCGCAATCCACTGCTGATCATGTCACATATTACATCATTCATGACATGGTCAGTGACATCACTGATGACATCACTGATGACAACATCCAGTGACTGTATGTTTCTGAAAAGTCAAAATATGTCTTACATATTGAAGAATGAGCGGATGTATAAGTGTCTGGATGAAGCATTTAGTAGGTGCATGACTGACTGTATGAGAGAGTGATTAAATGAGTCTCACTGAGTGCATGGGTTAGTGACTAAACTGTCTTAATTTGTGCATCATTATATCTGTTGTTCTGTAAACTGCTGCATGTGTTGATCAGTAGCTATATGAGTAACTATATGTGTTATTGATTGGTTGCCCAAGTATTTGTATGGGAGAGTGAGTGTGTGTGTGTGGGTGGCTGGGAGGTGTGTGACTCTGTGCATAGATGTGTCAACAGTTGATTCACTAGATGTATGCATTCAAAACTGCATGTGGAAACAACTGTATGGGTTGTTGACTGTGTGCATGGGTGTATTGGTGAGTGAATGTATATCTCAGTGCTACATGTCAAAGTAAGTTCATATGTAAAACACAGTACATGTGAGAGTTGTCATATATAAATTACTGTGCATAAGAGCCAGTGAATGTGTGAGTGGCTGTATGGATCATTGTAAACTTGTATCAGGGATTGTATAAGAGAGTAAATATGTGTTAGTATATGTTTGAATAAGTAAGGTGTGTATAACTGTATAGTTGAGGAAATGGAGGTGTGATTGATTCTTTGCATGACTAACTAGGTGTGTGAGTAACTCCATGGATGAGTGACAGTCTGTGAGTGTCTGTTTACATTGAGTGTATCTAAGGTTATATTAGAGTCTGAAGAGGTTCATCGTATTATCACATGAATGATGTCATCAATGATGTGATCAGTAATGTCAAATAAGATGTCATCAGTGATGTCATTTGAGATGTCATCAGTGATGTCATCAGTGATGTCATTTGTGATGTCATCAGTGATGTCATCAGTGATGTCATGTGTGATGTCATCAGTGATGTCATCAGTGATGTCATTTGAGTAGTCATCAGTGATGTCTACAGTGATGTCACTGACCATGTCATGAATGATGTAATATGTGACATGATCAGCAGTGGATTGCGGGTGCGCGATATATAGTTAGTGCAATTAACTATATATGCGAATTTTAATGGTTTTGTGCGAGTAAAATAAGGTTTTGTAAATGCTAATCCCTAACTATATATGGTCTATAACCTATGGTTTTTTCAGTGAATATATATATATATATATATATATATATATATATATATATATATATATATATATATATATATATATATATATATATATATATATATATATATATATATATTACCTACTGGCGTGTCGCCAGTAGGTATATATAGTTAGGATTATTTGTCTATGGAACTTTTGAAAATTCTATGTCTAATAACTTTGGCGTTTGTGGACGGAATCGGCTGAAATTTTCAGGAAAATGGCACATTTTGTTTCTGAGCAGCCCCTGAAAATTCGGGGGGGTTTCATCAAGGGGGGGCTGAGAAAAAAGGGGGGTCCCAAAACACGTTTTTCCCATTCATTTTTCAATAGGGCCTTTGGCCTCACTTTTAGCTCGAACGGCTGAATGGATTTGCACGAAACTTGGCAAAATTGTAGGGACTGTTAGCCCGATGTGCCTTTGCTAGGTCTCAATATATGTGCTCCAGTGGTTTTTGAGAAATTAACGTTCAAAACAAGATATATATCTGTAACAGCGCTCCGGGCTGCGCTCCGGTCCGCTTACTTTTCGCGAAACGGAACTTTGCGCGCAGAAAGCTGATTGGCTCTCCGGTGTCTGTCAACATTCTAAACAGTCTGGAGCGGCCGCCATCTTATCTCTCGGTAGGATCGAGAGAGAAGAAGAGGTGAAAAACGAAGGGGGAATTTAATGAAAGGGGGCAAGGTATACCTCTCTTGACCCCCTAGGAATGATGTTAGGGTTATTAAAGGGTCCCGTGGGGAAAATAAAAAAATATATATTTTTCACGGTAGAAGCGCTTCCCGGGCCGTGAACTGGGCCGCAAACTGGTAGCGAAACGGGAATTCGCCATTTTGTGTTTTGTTTTAATTAAATTACTAGGTATAAGGGGGTGCGGGAGACGTATCCTGACCCCTTATGTTTTCTGAGGGTGGCTGAGGAGGCTCATATATGTTGATACATGTCTTCCAGCGGCTGTGCGTGAGCTTTTTTTTTTTTTTTGCTGCGTGACGTCTGTTAACGTTCGATTCGATGGAAATCAGGAAGTGTTGACCACCATTTTGTCACTGCGAGTAAATATTTTGTTATAAATGAATCCTTATTAATAAACATTGTCTGCACCATCTAGCCTTTTTGTCCAATGCCACAACTTTGTCGTGCACGGCAGCCATTTTAGATGCCTTGACCAGACCCACTCTCTGCACGCCGTCGATTCTCAGCACGGCTCCCCACTCTCGCAAGCATCTCCCCCACGCACTGGTCACCCCCGCTCTCTCTCTCATGCATGGGCCATATACTTCCCCCCATCTGCGCTGCTCTTCCCTGAGAATCACACCCTGTGCCCGCCCGACACCTCCCTTTCACCCTATTCACTACCGCACCCTCTGACACTCCTCTTCCTCTGTGTCCGATTGTCCAGGCCGGACCCAGGCTATCACCTAGCCCTGTGGATGTAGTTTATGGCCCCAGCTGTAGAGAATCCAGACATACCAATCCTCCCGATTCAGGCGTGAGACTACTGATTTCAGTGTTAGTCTTCCGCCTCCCGATTCCTGCAAGGAAAAACCTGGGGGTATATTACCAACAACTAGCGATAATTTTTGTCTCTAACTTGTTTAGAGACAAAAATTATCGCCGCACATTGGCGAATTTTATCGCAGATAAACCTTGCTATTAGCAAGGTTTATCGCAAATGCGATAAAAAACGGCCGCAATGTATGAATATCGCTGAAAAGTCAGCGATATTCATGCATTATCCAGCAAATGCTCTTAGCCATGTTATCCACCTTCCATTGGATAACATGGCTAAAAACTGCTCAGGGCAGGTGTTAGCTTTTGGAGATATTCGCGCTTAGCGCGAATATCTCCAAAAGTTGGTAATAGGAGATAGCGATGGTTAGGGACTGTTTCCAGTCGCTAACATCTTGGCACGCCCACTTTGCATGTCATTAGTGATAAATATCACTGACATGCAAAGCGGGGCCCAAGATGGTCGCTATCTCCTTTTAGCTGTCACTAACTGGTGTTAGCGACAGCTTGGTAATAGGGAGATAATTTTATCTCCTTTTTTTTGGCTTTTAAAGCCAAAAAAGCGGAAATAAACCCCCTTGATAATATGCCCCACGATTCCTCGGGGGTTTCAGCTGACAGGGCTTGGTATTGTGTTACGTGCTAATTCTTCCAAGAAACGTCAGAGGGTCGATGCAGGGGTTCTAGAAGGGGTGATAAACCATTTAAGCCTCATGAACAAGCGCATGGTCTTTTAAAGATTTGTGAAGTACTCGGGGCGGCGGTGTGTGTGTGCCCTCTTTCAGGAGCGGGCGGGGGGGCACTGCCAGCAACTTGCCAGGCCAGGCAGTGTTCAACACGTGCATCACCCTTTCTCTGCCTGCTATTGCGCTCCATGCTTCGGAAAGGTAAGAAAAAGAACGTGCATTTGAGTTTGAAATGTCCGATCCTGTAGCAGTACACTTGCAAAGCCCACACATGATAATAACCCGATTCAAGGCCCCATTCACCCGATTTTTAAAAAAAATATAGTACTCCAAGAAAGTTGGATTATAAAACTTTATTAACTTTTAAATATAACGAACGCAACAAAAACTGTAAATATATTTAAACATTTTTTGATAAAAAAAACAACAATGGTCAGAAGCTGTCTTTTGTGCGAATAGTCCCAAGGCAGCACAACGTGCTGAGTTGTGGAAGGCACCCAGGTGAAGAACCATCCCTTCTTTAAACCCCATGGTGACCAACTATAGTTTCAATGAGTGCTATGTCCCAGGTTTTACATAAAGTAGTGTTTACCTAGAGTGGTGCTGTGTAGGACACTCTGAATGGAAATTAACCAGAACTATAACGATAACAACAACAACAACAATAATATAACTTTTATGCCCAAATTACGCAAACATTTAGCTAATCTGCTAAAGGGGGGAGTCGCCATTTCTTTTGATAATTTATTCACCCATCTGTAGCCTCTCTAATCTCCATTACAATGTGTTTCTTGCTAAAATTAACCAGAACTATAACCATAACAACAACAACAACAATAACAGTGACCCCACCCACACTCTCGCGCTGTTAGCGCTCTAGCTGATCCCTTCAGGCAGGGCATTTAAGGTGGCGAGGAGCTGCGGCAGCTTGTGGAAGGAGGGACGGTGGCAGAGTCTCCCCGTTCCGCTTGTTCTATCAGCTGTGATTGTGTCAGCGCTCCGGCGCTCCCCACTAGCCGGTACCTGTTTGTTGTGCTCATGTTATTGCTCTCAGCTATATTTTAAATCGTGGTTTTAAATTGTGAATAATACTTTTTAAAATACTTCTGCACACTCACCGCTAAGACCGCGCTGATTCTGGGCCTGTGCTCGTTTCTTCCCCTGCCCCGCCCCGGTCCGACACGGCAGCCAGTGCCGCTTGAGCGGAGGGCGGGACAGGAAGAGCCAGTGACCCCACCCACACTCTCGCGCTGTTAGCGCTCTAGCTGATCCCTTCAGGCAGGGCATTTAAGCCCTCTCGTCACCCTAGCGCGCAGCGGTTGCGCGCAGGGGGCGCCTTAGTCGCGCCTGAGACGAGCCAGAGAGGAGCCCGTCTGTGCCCGTCCGTGACCGAACGGGGCCAGGGGCCATGACCCCTACTTCTGCTGCTTCCACCTGTAGAGTAGCGGATAGACTAAGTTACTCTTCTAATGACTTACGTAATCTGTGGCATCCGCCGCCTAAAGGCTGCGCACAGGATCCCGGCCCATGTCCCGGGGGCCCGTTTTCCTGCAAACATTGTCATTTCCAGTCACTCCTAGGTCCTCCCTTTGCAGACATTCCAACTCCTGTGGACCTCAACCCTCTGCTCCCCAGGGGTAATAGCATACTATGTAATGTCAGATCTCTCTCTAAGCACCATTCGGAAGTTTGGGACTTAATACACTCAAACCGCCCCGACTACTGTTTTTGCACCGAGACCTGGCTCAAACCCCATCTGGTCCCTGCTATCACCTTGGGGGTCCCTTCGGGGTATAAGATTCTTAGGCTGGACCGCCCTGTTAAAACTGGCGGCGGGGTCGCGGTAATCTACAAGGATACTCTCACTGTCACTCTTCTCGACCAATGCTGCACTGACGACATTGAGATACTGGTTTTTAAAATTGGTTTCTCGCCCCTATCTTATTGGAAGGGAGGATTAGTGTACCGTCCTCCGGGCCCCTACACTCAGGCTTCGTCTATCCTCCTGGAGACTCTAGCCCCCCATATCAGATCTGGAACTAATTTTGTACTCCTAGGGGACTTCAATGTCCACAGCGAATTATCTGACAACGCTGATACTCGCAACTTGTTGACTGACCTATCTGCCCTAGGCTTCAAACAGTGCAACCGGGGCCCGACTCATCAGGCCGGTCATACCCTCGACCTAATCCTATCGAACTCTCATTCCTTGACCTGCCACCCCCCTTTACAGGTGGAATGGACCGACCACTTTATAATCCACTTCCTCCTCCCCACGCTCTCGGAGGAACGCCCCAACCCTATTCCCCTGCCGCTATGGCGCAGACAGTGGCACAAGGTGTTCGTTGATTCCTTTAGAAATGCCTTTATCCCTCCTGATTTTCTTCCCTCAGACTCCCCCAACTTAGCCTTGTTCAAATTTAATAATGCTTTGAGCACAGCGGTCAACATGATCGCCCCCCTAAGACGCTGTAATCAGCGGTCAGACCGTAAACAAGAACTATGGTACTCAGACCTATTGCGCGCGGAGAAAAGAGCTTGCAGAAAGCTGGAGAAATCTTGGAGACTCTCGCGCAGCACTGTCGATAGAGATAGGTATAGCTCAGCAATGAGACTCTATCATAAAAACATCAGAGCTGCCCGCAAGTCCCATATTATCTCCCAACTCTCTGGGGCCGGTCACGACCCCAAAATGTTGTACCAGGTGCTCTGCACATTTACCAAGCCTGCCGCTTGCGACAGTGCAGAAGTGCTAACCCAAAAACTGTGCGATGACACGGCCGGTTTTTTCTCGGATAAAATTGATGCCATTTACCAAAAAATCTCCCAATCTAGCACATCCGTGGATGATAATGTCCCCCCTTCCAGTTTTCAGCCTGGAACAGTCGGTGCTGCCCCAGCCTCACTATCATTCATCCCTGAGATCACCTTAGACCAGGTCAACTCTCTGATTGGGACCATTAAGTCAGGCAGCCCAGTAGACCTCGTACCTGCCCGGGTCATGCACCTCATTGGGAGTGTCCTCAGCCCCTGCATTCGGACGGTGATCAACCGCTCCCTATCTGAGGGGCTGGTCCCCCGGGTGTGGAAGGAGGCCATAGTTAAGCCTATCAGGAAGAACACCGCCATCCCTTGGTCAGACATGACCAACCTGAGGCCAATCTCCCTTCTGCCATTCATCGGCAAATTGACGGAGAAGCATGTCAATCACCATCTCTCCTCCTTCATTGAGCAGACTGGCAGCTTAGACCATTCTCAGTCCGGGTTCAGGCCTAGGCACGGTACTGAGACCGCCCTCCTCTCCGTTACGGATGCCATACGCATGTCCCTGGATAGAGGGCTGTCTGTGGTGTTGGTGCTGCTGGACTTGTCCGCAGCATTCGACACCATATCCCACGCCATTCTCCTTACCAGATTAAAGGAGACAGGCATTGACAAATCTGCCCTGGCATGGTTTACCAGCTTTCTTTCAGAGCGGACTCAGACGGTGAACATGGGCTCCTTTAGTTCCACCTCGGCTAACATCATCAGAGGAGTCCCGCAGGGCTCATGTCTTAGCCCTACGTTGTTTAACGTATATGTCTCCTCTCTGGCCAACATGACAAGGTCCTTTGGGTTCATGCCTATCTCCTACGCTGACGACACGCAGCTGCTGTTTACTTTTAAGACCTTTACTCCTGAGATTAGACAAGCTTTCTCTAACGGCATGACTGCAATCGCCAGCTGGATGGCCAAAAACTTTCTACAGTGCAATGTAGGAAAGTCTGAGGTCATGTTATTCGGAGAGGCGAGAATCCTCTGGACCCCAGACTGGTGGCCTCCAAGTTTGGGACAGGCCCCGCTCCCCAAACAGGTAGTAAAGAACCTTGGGGTGCGTCTAGACCAGGACCTCACCCTTTTTCACCATGCCAGCACCACTGCAGGGTCCTGCTTCCACATTATCGGCCTCCTTCGGAAGGTGTTCCCCCTTCTACCTGACGATACCCGGAAGACCCTGGTCCAGGCCCTCGTTTTGAGCCGCCTGGACTATTGTAATGGCTTACTCCTAGCTGCCAATGAGGGAGTGCTTAATAAACTACAGGTGGTGCAGAACACCGCAGCACGGCTGGTGACCAACACTCCCCCCCAGAACACCGTCCCTCCCCCTCCTTAAGGCCCTTCATTGGCTTCCTATCCGGAAACGGATAGAATTCAAGATCAGCTGTGTGATACATAAAAGTTTACACAATCTGGGACCACATTACTTGACAGACAAATTTGTTTACCACCGTCCATCCCGTATCCTCAGGTCCTCCAATCAACAGCTGCTTCAGGTTCCTAGACATTATAAGACCAGACAGGGAGGCCGTGCCCTATCCATCATGGGTCCTCGTCTATGGAACAATCTCCCCCTCTCCCTCAGAGAATGCCAGAGTCACACAGCTTTCAGGAAACGCCTAAAGACTGTACTATTCTAGGAGGAGCTCTTCGACCTGTTCACCTCACAGCACCGCGCGGAGATACACCTTCGGGTGTGATGCCGGCGCGTAACAAGCCTATAAATAAATAAATAAATAAATAAATATAACTTTAATGTCCAAATTACGCAAAGATTTAGCTAATCTGGTAAAGGGGGGGAGTCGCCATTTCTTTGGATAATTTATTCATCCATCCGTAGCCTCTCTAATCTCCATTACAATATGTTTCTTGCTGTCGCTAGCTGATGAAAAAACTAAAGTGATAACTTCCTCATCCCTATTTTGTCTTTCTTTGTTCCTTAAGATGTTATCTGTGTCAACCTCTTCCGAGAATGCTGATGCGTTAGGGATTTCCTTGTGTTTCTTAATAGCATTGGTGTCTGCACACTTCTTTGTCAATTCTGTGAACATGATAACTGCTTCATAAACAGACGATATCTTTGTTAAGTCATTAGTGTTAAGTGTGTCTGAAACTACAGTGCCCTTCTGTTTTTCTTTCTTCAGGCTCTACAGAGTTTTGTGTGTTGTTCTTTTGAGCGACAATTATTCCAGAGGTTTCAGGTTCACTTGTTTTGTCCTGCAGTGAGTTAACAGCTTTAGAGACTTCATGTTTATTTGCTATGTCCTGCTGTGCGTCAACTGCTTCAGAGACGTCAGCCTCATTTGTTATGTTTGAATAGATCCTGGACCTGCCCGGCCACGCCCAAAATGGCGCCTGTGTAAATGGGACTCGTAACTGCTTGTTGTGTACTGGTTGCCCAACCTTGATATCACGAGATACGTATGCAGTTTTGAAGCACATGGCGGAGGCTCGTCTGCTGTAGTGGGGCGCCTCTTTATCGTTTCAGTCGCCATTCCGCCCGCTTTTGCTACACTGTGCCTTTTCCGCCATTCAGCTGTTTACCGCCCGCTCTTACGGCTACAGCGTCTCGCTCACCATGTAGTTGAGTTGCTCCCACTCTTGCGGTGCAGCGATAGGCGGCTGCCACAGGACTCTTAAAATGGCGGCCGGCTCTTCGGATTTGGGCCTGGTCCAGTAAAATGGCCCTGGGACACCTTGGAACTCGGACGCTTGTCTGCCAGGGCTTGGGTCCCATTCTCGAAAGCGTCCCCTCAGCCTTGAAGATTCTACAAAAGTCTTGGGGGCCCTCGACTCCCGCAGGCTTCCGGTGGGGAGCGGCTGCCATGATTGCTTGCGGAATGGCTACGAGATGGTGGTGCTCTCATGGTGACGCCAGCTTCAGTCTGAAACATCCAGAAACAAGGTGGGGCTTTCATCGTTTGGGAAAAAAAATGTTTTAATCCAATGAAAAGTGTTATTTTTAGGTCACATGACCTAGTCTTACATCATTAGGAAAACAAAAGTAAAATGAACCAATGAAAAGTTTTATTAACAAGTCACATGACCTGTTATGCTTACGTTATGCGCTGCGCGGCGCACTCTGGATCGTTTCCGGGAAGCTGCGCCTTGCGCACCGGAGCACTTCCGGGTGCGCTAACGCGGCGCGTCATATGACGCATTACGCGACAACGCAGGTCCAGAATATAGTCAAAATGTCTCCACCAACCAGTGGTCGGAATACAACCGCTTTCAGCAGTCCAAAAAGTTCTGTTAAATCTTAAGAGCGGGAGCAACTCAACTACATGGTGAGCGAGACGCTGTAGTCGCAAGAGCGGTAAACAGCTGAATGGCGGAAGAGGCACAGAGTACCAAAAGCGGGCGGAATGGCAACTAAAACGGTAAAGGGGCGCCCCACTACAGCGTGTCTTCAGGTCAAACGGATTGTGGGACAAGGTCCAGAATGGAAGAGTCATCAAAAGGCAAAAAATTCCGCCGGACCCCGGGAGCCGGCCGCCTATGTTGGGGGCGATCTCAGGCCACACCAGGGCAACACGACTTGGGGAGGGGGCAGGAGCCAAGCGCCCCCTCCCAGTCCACGCCATCTCACCGCCCCTCGGGGGCCTCCGTCAAGCGGTTTAGGGAGGCACCGTATCACATTGTTTTCCAATGCAGTCAGGTCCACAAACGGACCCCACTTACTTTGAATAGTGAAGCTGCAGCAGGTGCAAATAAGGTTTAGACACTGTTACAAGCGCTGCTTAGAACTCTGAAGTATGGCACTCAACATCCAGGACTTATGCCATTTGTGTAAGGCAGTGACATCGAAGCAACTCAGGGACCAAAAGCATGAACGAACACTCACGTATGAAAATCTTATTTGGGGAAGGGGCAGGATCCAAACGCCCCCTCCCAGTTCGCGCCACTACACCGTATGTAGAAAATCTGAAGCCATCGTTCTACAAACTCTCAACGCTTGCTATCAGTGCATGAGTTTCATGCTCGATCGATTGAGCTAGCCGGATCGGGCAACAAAAAGTATAAAATAGTTATGTAAATAGTTATTTAATAAAATGTTTTACCCTGTTTCTTTGCTGGTGTGTTGTCTATATTTATAATATTTGCATAGGGTTTGTCGTTATTTTGGGCGGGGTGGGTGGCGGAGTCGAGCTGTCTTGCAGCCCTCATGGTGTGGAGCTCAGTTCATTTCACTATTTTCGTATTTCTCATGAAGGGTTGTTCCTAATGTTTGTATTTTAGCGAGGTCAAAAAGAGATCCAATTAGTGGTCTACTGATTTTGCTCGATTACTTTTATTTTTTTACACGATTTTTCACTATCTGCAAAGACTAAACAGAGTATTGCGACTTTGTGCTTGTTTGTAAATAGAGAATGATCCAAAGAGAACCAATTCTAAAACAGTAAATGCTTGGATAACAATCAATCAAATGGAGAGACAAGCAGGTACGACGGATTACAACGGGGGTAAAGGTCTGCGTTAACTACCCTTCACTATCTGCAAAGAGAGAGTACTACTAAGAGAAAAGAGGGGGGGGGCGGGGGGCAGCGTTCAAAGCACATCAGCGTGCATAAACACGAAAACGTTTTTACCTATCACGTACTTGACATTTGACAGCTTTTGATATTTGCTATTAAAAAACCATTGAAATTCACAGAAAAAACCATAGGTTATAGTCCATATATAGTTAGGAATTTGCATTTACAAAACCTTGAAAATTCAATGAAAAAACCATTGGTTATAGAACATATATAGTTAGGAATTTGCATTTACAAAACCTTATTTTACTCGCATAAAACCATTGAAATTCCATATATAGTTAGATGCGCTAACTATATATCGCGCACCCGCAATCCACTGCTGATGATGTCACATATTACATCATTCATGACATGGTTAGTGACATCACTGATGACATCACTGATGACATCTCAAATGACATCACTGATAAAATCACTGATAACATCTCATTTGACATTACTGATCACATCACTGATGGTATCATTCATGTGATAATACCATGAACCTCTTCAGACTCTAATATAACCTTAGATACAATCAGTGTAAACAGACAGTCACAGACTGTCACTCATCCATGGAGTTACTTACACACCTAGTCAGTCATGCAAACAATCAATCACACTTCCATTTCCTCAACTATACAGTTATACACACCTTACTTATTCAAACATATACTAACACATATTTACTCTGTTATACAATCCCTGATACAAGTTCACAATGATCCATACAGCCACTCACACATTCACTGGCTCTTCTGCACAGTTATTTATATATGTCAACTCTCACATGTACTGTGTTTTACATATGTACTTACTTTGACATGTAGCACTGAGATATCCATTCACTCACTAATACACTAATGCACACAGTCATCCGCCCATACAGCTGTTTCCACATGCAGTTTTGAACCCATACATATAGTGAATCAACTACTCACACATCTATGTACAGAGTTACACACCTCCCAGCTACCCATACACACACACTCAGTGTCCCATACAAATACTTGGACAACCAATCAATAACCCATCCAGTTATTCATATAGCTACTGATCAACACATGCAGCAGTTTGTAGAACAACAGATATAATGATGCACAAATTAAGATAGTTTAGTCACTAACCCATGCACTCATTAAGACACATTTAATCATTCTCTCATACAGTCAGTCATGCACCTACTAAATCCTTCTTCCAGACACTTATACATCCACTCATTCTTCAATATGTAAGACACATTTTAACTTTACAGAAACATACAGTCACTGGATGTTGTCATCAGTGATGTCATTTGAGATGTCATCAGTGATGTCATCAGTGATGTCACTAACCATGTCATGAATGATGTAATATGTGACATCATCAGCAGTGGATTGCGGGTGCGCGATATATAGTTAGCGCATCTAACTATATATGGAATTTCAATGGTTTTAATGCGAGTAAAATAAGGTTTTGTAAATGCAAATTCCTAACTATATATGTTCTATAACCAATGGTTTTTTCATTGAATATATATATATATATATATATATATATATATATATATATATATATATATATATATATATATATATATATATATATCAGAGCAAAACACCTTCTCCGAGGACCCTGGTGGATGAATCTTTGCGAATTTCTCAAAGAAGATGGCTCGGTCCGCTGTGCTCCTTCCCTGAAAGTTTGGGGGGGATTCATCAAGTGGGGGCTGAGATAAAATGGGGGTCCCAAAATGTGTTTTCTCCATGTTATTTTCCATAGGACGTTTAGACACGGCTACAGCTCGAACGGCTGAATGGATTTATAAGAAATTTGGCAAAACTGTAGAGTCCGGCTCGCAGATTATGCTTTTTTTTGGAATGGTGTAAATCCGTTCAGTAGTTGCTGAGAAAATTAAAGTTGAAGTCAATTATATATTTATACACGCGCACGCGAGCGGAATTTTTTTTTGCTGTGTGACGTCTGTTAACGTTCGATTCGAAGGAAATCAGGAAGTGTTGACTGGCATTTTGTTACTGTGAGTGAATATATTGTTCTTTTCAAAGCATTGGAACATGGAAAGGGGAGAAGGTAGAGATTGTCTGGCCGCATAGGTTTTCTCAGGGTGTGCAGTAAGGCCCTTTAACGCAAAAATAGATTTTTTTTTTTTTTTAAAGTTGCGGGGTGCGCGCACCGGGTCGCGCACACCTATTTACAAGAGTGTGAAAATGGAGATAAATCAGAAGTTTGAGTGCTTAGATATAAGGTGGCTCTGAAAAGAGCCCTTGTGTTAATTGAGTTTTTTCTGCATTTATAAGTAAGTACCGATGCAGAGTCTCATGTTACAGAGGAAGACTCTGTTTCCCTCATCCGTGAAATGAACACCATCTCTCCTATAGATGCCTTGCATGTTGTAACGCAAGTTGTTGTGGTAAATAGAACCCATGATATAATCTCTGAGGAAAGCAGAAACAGATTTATTTACATGTTTCCTTGCTTTCTCAATTTGTGCACAATGTTGATTGGACCAATTCCATTTCTGTCTTTGGCATATATTGGAATATACCAAGGCAGTTCGAGGAAAAAGTGTCAACATTTTTGGAAGTCAATGACCTACTGGACGCCTCACAGACAGGGTTCCGGACAAACAATAGCACCGAAACTACACTCCTAGCGGTGACAGACAGCATTAGAACTAAGGTGGATCAAGGTAAAACAGTCGCTCTGATACTCCTCGATTTATCAGCGGCTTTTGATACCGTACCTCACGATCAATTATTGAACACCCTGGCAGAGAAAGGAATTCAAGATAAAGCATTAGGATGGCTACAATCGTTCCTAGCGGATCGAACCCAATCAGTTCGCTTGGGTGACTATACATCCCCTCCGCGACCTATAAAATACGGGGTTCCCCAGGGGGCTTCGTTGAGCCCAACCCTGTTCAATGTGTTCGTCTCCTCATTGGCAACCATTGGCAAAAAGTGGGGTGTCGAAATGTGTTCCTATGCGGATGACACCCAGTTGATGGTCACCATTGATGAAAAGGATGATTCAAAATCTAGACTGACAAACTGCCTGACTGAGCTGGCAATTTGCATGCAGGACCATTGTCTTAGACTAAATGCCGACAAATCAGAAATCCTACTGTTCGGCAGAGGCACACAGGCTTGGGACAACAGCTGGTGGCCGAGTGACCTGGGCTTGCCTCCCAACCTTACTGCAAAAGCCAAAAATCTAGGCATAACACTGGATAGGGACTTATCCATGAAATCCCATGTCTCCATAGTTTGCGGCAGAGGCTTCGGCCTATTGAAGATGCTTAGACGAGTCTTCCCCTGGGTTCCGACAGAGTGCAGGAAAACACTGGTCCAGTCACTATTGATGAGTAGGCTGGACTATGGTAACTCCCTGTTTGTGGGAATGGCAGATTACCTCTTCTCCAAATTACAGATGGTTCAGAATGCCGCGGCCAAAGCCATCTGTAATAAAAGAAAATATGACTCCGCTAAAAACTGCATGCGTGAGCTTCACTGGCTCCTAATGCGACAACGAGACACTTTTAAACTACTTTGTATTTCACACAAAGTACTTCACTATACAGGCCCCAACATCCTACATGACAAGATTAGATTCCATAAACCCTCAAGAAACCTACGCTCCATAACGTCAGGAAGAGCATCCATCACCCAAGCACGGACTGTCAGGATGGGAGAACGGGCCTTCTCTCATATTGCCGCAACAAAATGGAATGAGTTACCTCCTAACCTCAGAACAACTGACTGTTACCTCTCATTTAGGAAACAACTAAAGACAGTCCTCTTCCCCAGGTCAGATCAATAATTCTCAACCAGAGCTGCCATCAAATCACTTGCCACCTCTCCTCAGCTCCGTGATGTCCTTTTAGGATGAATGTTAGCGCTTTACAAATAAATAAATACAAATACAAATACAAATCAATTGTTGAAAGGTGTCTTTTAGAAGCATTTCCAGACCTACCCCAGTCAATGTGCGTAGATCGTTCCCACCACAGTGCACAATTATAAGGTCTGGGTCTGGGAGATGCATAAAAGTTTTCACCAATGGTATCAATTGGTGACATCTCAATCCTCTTTGGCCAATCCACGTTATCTGCACATTTGGTAAATCAAGGTTGGAAATTCGTCTGTTTGCTGCATATTTTCCACTCCAGTGAATATAACTGTGTCCTAAAAGCCAAACATTCATTTTCAAGGCAGATGCACTCGTACTCCGATGGGTTCTGGAAGTGGAATGGTAGTTAGAAGCTGAGAGTCAGGATAAAAAAAATGGATGAGGCTTGGTGTGGTTGAAAAAATAAAAATGATTGGTTGATTTTAATACCTCAAGATTGAAGACTACGTTGCATGTTAATGTTTATGTAAAACGAAAAGTACTATTGGGTGTGAAAAAATGACATGTAACAGAGCTGTGGATAGGCAGGTGTTTCTGAAGGGAAAACAGTCTTCTTAGTTTGCTGTAGAACGTTGAGATATGAACTTTTGACCTGTGCCTTCAGCCAGGTACAGAATGAGGTGTTACCATGGAAACAGCCAGAGATGGCAGTGGGTGATGGGTGACTTTTATGTGACATTAAAAATATTATGAGGGACAACCAACTGAAATGTAAATTTGATTTCAAAATTTTGCGGGAAGAAATATGATTGGTTGAAGAGACATATATGAGTCTGTATTGACAGGATATCTGTGCCATTGAATTTTGGGTTGCAGTGATAGAAGCATTATTGAGAGTTCCGTCAAACGAATATCTGTTTTGTGACTGTCACTGTTCTACATCGTACAAAGCATTGGTAAAGGTAAGCCTGTAACTGTTTGTTTTGTCATGTACCGTAAAATGTGGTTTAGTCAGAAAAATTGGTTGATTTTCCTCACAGTCTGAAAGTAAAATCATTTTTGGCTGTCATAATGTCTTGTATTTTTAAAACTATTTTTCCATTTCGTTTGATCACTCTTTATCGACATTATTTGTTTGCAATTATTAGTTTTACATTTTGCATAATACATTTCAATAAGCTAAATGGTGTTCAGTCATGTTCTTATGTAATCTTTTACTGTTGGTTTTTTAAAATCACTGTGAGTCAGAGACGAAACTGGAACGAAATTTTTTTGGGGGGGGCAAATTAAAAAAATTTTGTTAAGCGAACTTGAAGGTTTAATTAGTTGGCAGAGTAAAGGTGCAGGGGCTTTTAGGAGGGGTAAAATAACTGCAAGGCCTACTTAACATTCAAATGGATGTTTATAGAGATGTGAAACGTTCAGGTGCGGTGGTGTGTGTAGCTAGAATATATATGTTACTTTAGGCTGCTACACCAGACGGGAGGGGGGTGGGGGCCTGAAGTCCTGTGAATTTAATGGGGGTTGCGCGCCTTTTCTTCACATTCTTTCAAGTGTAAATTATAGTTTTGTATATAATTTTGGTGAACAGCAAAAAATGGAGTATAAAATATGTTTAATACAGAGAGTAATTATTTGTGTGATTTTGAAGCGTTTACATATAATGAGAGAAGTTGATTTTGAAGTGAAAAAATTGTATTAGCAGAGATACAGATAATGCAGATAGAGAGAGAAATGGTACATTACATGTGATACCGTCGTGAAAAAGTGCTAATGCTTAATGAAATCCTAAACTTTCTGTCAGACGACAAAATTACAGTGTGGTTTGTGGCCGTGGCCTGCACTGGTGGGGGTGGGGTGAGAGGGGAGGTGGTCGAGTAAAATAAAATGAAAAGTTGTGACCATGAGGTTGTACACAGGTTTGTGTAGTAGAAATGTGAAATCGTCGACAAAAAGTGGTAATGATTAAGGTATTCATAAACTTTCTGTCAGACGACAAAATTACAGTGTGGTTTGTGGTCGCGGCCTGCACAGGTGGGGGTGGGGTGAGAGGGGAGGTGGTCGAGTAAAATAAAATGAAAAGTTCTGGCCATGAGGTTGTACACAGGTTTGTGCAGTACATGTCTTCATACATTGAGGTAGCAAAGCGAGTATAGAAATATCTCTCTCCCTCCTGCCGTTTGACTCCATCTTAATCTCCCTTCTGCTTTCCGTCTCCGTTGCCCTGTGTTATCTTACTGTGTGTGTGTCTGTCTGTGTCTGCCTTCAGTCCGGGCTGAGGAAGTTTGCTGTGGAGGCACATACAGATAGTCGCATCAAAGTACTTGGAACGTTTTCAAAAAAATATTTAAATAATTGAGATGCTTTTTTGAAGCGCTAGTGAATGTCTACTTTCACAATTACTGCTCGGTTGGCTCCACAGAGCAGAGGGTATGTCGTATTTCACTACTTAGTGCCTCTGCATCTGCACTCTGTTCTCTGGTGGCTGGCGAGAAGTGTTTGTTATTGTGGAGATGAAAGCGTGATAAGTAGTGAAATACGACATAGCGTCTGGTCTGTAGAAGCGGGGGAGTAGTGATTAACACTGAGTCAAGCGGAACTGCGGCGGTGCTTGGTAACAGTAATAAATTATTTTTTTACAGAGGTACAACTGTTTGCATGGTGCGCGACCCACTAAGAAAGGGTTGACGGGCCGTCATAGGTCTGCGGGTTCTAGTATGAGTAAGTCAGGTCGACAAAAGAAAACATGAAGTTAGTACAGCTGAGGTTACGTGGAACACATGAATATTCTTTCAGTATACAATCATTTCAGTTGAGATTATGGATTAAAAGAGAGAACGTGTATATTTAAATGTTTATTCAGAAATGCACTGTTTTCAAGGCAAGTCTCTTATCTAATACAAGTACAGACATTGCAAGAAACAAAGTAATCGGTATAGTCACTAGTAAATAGAATACAAACGGTATAGTTGATGTAAAATGAATATGGTTTAGCAAAATTAATTGTACACTGTTATGAGGAAGTACATTATATTTTATTAAATCTAAAAAGGTGTCTTGCCTTTCAGTTTAGGAACGATACATGAAAATGCTAGTGGTTAGACATCAGCTCATTAACAATCAGCTCTCTGCATGTGAAGCACTATCAAGTTTGTGTTATGTTGTTGTGTAAGGAAAAAAAAAAGGCGCCAAAAGCGACAAGTTGGCTGGAGGTGCATGTATGTAATCTGTTGGAACGTTCGAAAATCAGTGTTGAGAAGAACTACTGTATTGACATATCTTTTGAAGGTTTCAGTATTGCATTTGAAATACAGCACGAAAAGCAATGGAAATATTAGTGAAAGAACATATTTTTCTCTTATGCATTAAAAATATTTCAGTTCATGGAAAACTAAAGGAGCAGAGGTGTGTGAGGCGGAAATAAGCAGTTCAAAGGAGAAATGGCGTTTACAGTTATAAAAAAATCATGCTATCTTTACACATTAATCAGGGCACATGTAGCATATATTAGCCAGTTTTGCTCCGAGTACGTTTGAAATAACATAAGATAAGATATGCAACAGAATTGTTGCGATTAGAGTTTAATAAAAACTTAAGTTCAAAATCGAGTAGCTGAGGAAAAAAAATGTAGTCCACATAAAACACAAAAATCTGACCAGCAGGAAATTATAATGTCCACTGTTAGTAAAGCCAATAGGTCTGTTGATGTAAAAAAATATCCAAGAAAACGTGAAAAAGATAGGGAGGCAAAACGAAATGTGGACGTCAATGGCTTGCATAAGAGTCATCCTACAATTGTGTAGGCGAAGTAGGCAGCAACCGCTTCTAAAAGGAAGTCACTGTTATGATCTGAAAACATGTCAGCCATCCAATTGAAAAGAGGAAAACAGCATTCATGGTCTTCTATTACCGGAGCCTCTAGTACCATCAGAGGGCAACTCGGTGTTTTTTCTATGTAGCTGTGTGCCAGGAAATCTTGCGCCGCTGCAAATATATTCCAATGACCCAGAACTCCTTGTATCGCTGCAAAGGCCATAATCCCTCCGTTGGAACAAAGCTGTTTATGATCAATTAACGGATTCATGAGATGATTGTAATTCACTTCAGGAGGTACCAAGTTGCAGAGACATAAGTCCAGGGCCCACATGAAATCACAGCTCAGGCAATGAAATACAGGCTGCACACAGGTGAAATAGGAATATCGAAATGATAATCAATATGATGCATTCAAAGTCGAGAGTGGTAAGATGCCGTAGTAGTCAAGCATCCTCTGGCGAAATAGTTCTAAGTGTTCCGGCTCGTTTGCGAAGACAGGAGGGACATCCATTTTGAAATAAAGAAGATAGGAACACAAAAGTCGCAGCACTGGTAGTTCAACAGGAAGTCCAGAAAAATAGGTCGCCGACTATGGAGTGAAGAGTAGCAGAATGACTTGATATAATTTCTGCCAGACCAGTCACTAAACCATTGCTTAGTAGTTATAAAAAAAATAGCCTGTCTTGAAGTGGAGGATGCGTTAAAAATTAAGGGAGTCACCTCAGCAAATTGTAAAGGAAGGTCACTATTTTATAAGGAATGCACTTCTCTGTGAATATTAGCTAAGTGAAAGATATGTGTGCGAACAGATGGTAGGGTAACTTGTTTTTGTGACAATAAGACTGTTGTTCATGTCTTGTGATTCAAGGCCGGAATTCGCTGCCAGATGGAAACATCAAGGTTCACATGCGGGGGTAGATAAACTAAATTCTTAAAGGGAAGCATATGCAGAGTGATTATTACCGCGTAATAATCATGAAAAAAAATTACCACTGTTGAAGAATAAAGAAAAAGTCGGCATTACAGCAGGCACTGGTGTATCTTTGAAAAGACATGCAACATTACAGCGATTCTAGTTAAATAAGTTATGTGATTGAAAGTGCCTGCATGTGGACGACTAATTACATGTTTGAGTACAGTCATTTCTATAAAGATTTAGGGGCAGATTAACATGCTCCGTGCGGCAGTTTTGCTTCACTTGTCACATGTTAAAAGTGATGCTAAAGTGGCGTAAGGGGATTGTAAATCTGCCTGACATTTTTTTGCCGTCTCAAAGGCATTTGTAAGTGAAAGGGAGCGACTTAGTTTTATGACTGTAGGAGGTACTGAGCCGCTGGTATCTATTTATGTGAAGAAATTTATAGAATTTAAAGAGTGAAAAAACGGGAAAGGTAGACTAATTAATTTGTGCATAAGCCATGTTGCAGTTGTGGCTTCGGATACTAAAAAGGTAAAAGTGTTTAGGCGTTCAATGTGGAGCATTGAAAAAAAATGTGTGTTATGGAAAGCAAACGTGGTTTGGAAATGAAATGTAAAGGTTTAAAGCAGGGGTTTCCAAAGCGGTCCTGGAGGGCCAGATGCATGCCAGATTTTAAAAATTACTACATGTTTTTCAATGGGGTTATCCGAAAAATATGGCATGGATCCTGCCCTTCAGAACCGGTTTGGAGACTCCTGGTTTAAAGAGAGAGGAGAAAATTAAGATAGTTTCAGGGCTTTAAGCTGGCCGGGTCTGTTCGAGTTTCAGCACAGGCAGTTTCTTAAAGGTAGGCTTGTTGTGTATTGGGCTGCACTTTTGAGGCATGGCATAGGCAGACTTTTTAGTTAAGTTGTGCAGCTATTAATCTGTGTCAAAGGTATTAGTACTTAGTTGCTGTAGGTATGATGTTACGTGTTGTACCATACCTATATGTAAAAATTAGAGGGCAAAATTTACAGAGTGGTTTGTGGCCGAGAGCTGCAATGGTGGGTGAGAGTTTAGAGGGGAAAGTGGTGGGGGTAAAGGGAAAAAAAGAGTTGTGATTTAAGATTTTGCAGAAGTTCTTGTAACAGATACGTTCTTGCACTAAGTTAGTGGAGTCAGTATACATATATCTGTGTTTTCGTTTTCTCAACATACTGTTTTTGTGCTGTTTACTTTAAATATTTTAGTGTGTCTGGCTCGCCCTCTGTTTCTTTGTCTAATGTGCAGTTTTTCTGCATGTTGCCTATTCTTTGATTTTTACCGTTGCTGTCTCTTATACATTTTCTCTCTATGCAGTTGTTGTTCTCCCTCACATGGGCCTTTAATTATGAGGCCTTGCGCCGCCGGTGCATCACTTTTAACATGGGAAAAAGTGACGTATCTGTGGCGCAAGGCTTTAATAAATGAGACATTTTGTATCTTATTCGTTTTGTTTCTCTTGGTCTCTTTGTGTTGGTTGTGGTTTTCACTATATTTATTCATTTCTGAGATTGTTTTATTTTTGGCCTGAAAGCACTCTTAACTTCACTGTCCCTTGTGATATCTCTGTTCTTCTCGTGCTCTTTTTGTATGCTTCTCTGTCTCCTGTTCTCAGTCTTCCTCCTAGATTGTCTGTATGGTGGTATATATCTCTTTTCCTCTTATTCACTCTTCTTCTCTCCATCTTTCTCTCTCTTCTGCTTTGTTTGTCCATCTCTGTGTTCCTTCTGCTCTCTCTCTCATCCTATTGTAGTGTTTGCTTGTTGTCGTCTCTGTGTCTGTACCTCCTGTCTTTTGTCTTCTTTGTTCTTTGTCTGTTATTTCTACTTTGTGACTCCGTCTGTATGGTCATCTTTTTCTTTATTATACCTTCCCTTTGTTTCTTGACTTTTTAGTGGTGGTGTTATTTTTCTGCCTATCTGTTTGTGCTTTGAATGCTAGTTTGTCTCTTTATGTTCCTCTTCCTGCTACTGTCTCTCTCTTTCCTGTAGTTTGTATCTCTCCTGTCCTGTATCTATTTTGTACTCTATATTTGATATTTTATTTTATATTTAGTTATGTTATGTGTTAAATAAACAATTATTGAACTTAGTTAGGCATTAGGATATCTAATGGTAGAGAATCTTGGGGAATGTATCTGTTATGATTGTTCTTTGCTACAATGGCTCTATGTTGTGTAATAAATATGTCTGTAATATGCTAATTAAATTTTATTATTTTCTTTTTTATAGTGTTTGGTGCTGAAAAGCAACAACCTGCCTTCCATATCAGAGAATTCCAGGAATTATATTCTTTTTTTCAGGTGAGTTGGTATTTTTGCAAAGGCAATTTTTTTGGGTGCACATTAAAATAATAAAGAAGATTTTTTTTAAATATTTGTAAAATTTCGATTTGGACCATGATTTTATCTTCTATTTTTCCCATGTCTGTATCTGCTTGTACTAGATATGTATTTTGATATATTTTTCCACTGACAGTTGAAATTATTTTTTTATGGGCTTGGTGCATGTGTTCTTTTTGATGGAGTTCAGGTTTACATATCATTTGAGTATAATTCTTTCCGGTTTCCATGAAATAATTCTTGTACACATTTTGTAAACTTTCAGAACTGAATGAAAATTAGCTGTCAAACAACAATTCATCTTAATTTTCACATGTATATTCCATATTCTAATTTTTTCATCATCTCTTGTTCATGAAATTAGGAAACCTATGTTTCATGCGGAAATATACATATGCCTCATCAATGCCAGCAATTCCAAATATTATTCTACTGCCAATTCAATTATCCGAAATTAAAAAACAACCTATATAGCTACAAATCCGGGACCTATTTAATTTACAGAAAATTGTACAATTCCTCCGTGTTATTCAATCCATTCAGCCATTTGCTATCAAACTCAAGTATCATTTTAGTTTATAGTTTACGCAATTGCCACTCACGATCATCCCCCCGTGGGGTTTTGGAATAGCCCCTACAACTAAGTATTTAGGGCACGCCACAAAATTATTATGACATCTTTTGAAATGGCGTGCCACAGGGTAGGCTGGGTCAGTATGCAGAATTGCACGGAGATGCTGCAAAATCCTGATGTGCACCTGTAGCTTGGTACTTCCAACGTAGTTCAATCCACAGGTGCACTTCAGGACATACACAGCATACTCCGTTCTACAGTGATAGCTCCCGGAAATTGCTACATCCTGAGCACTGAATGGGGTTCGAAAATGAGTCTTGTTGATCCCAAATTTACAAACTCTACAGCTCGAGCATTTCCGGAATCCATTAGGGGGCTTGAGCCACATGCTGTTAGAGAGTGTTTCGGGACTATTTTTATCTAGTTTGCTTCCCATGTTGTTGGCTCTTCTGAATGTTATAATGGGGCTGCTAGATATTCTTGGACCAAGGACATTATCAGTTTGAAGGATCAGCCAGTTTTTCTTTACTATGGCACGAAACTTTTTATCCCCCTTACTGAACGTTGATATTAGTCTCAGACAGTTCTTGGTGACAACCTTCTCTATTGTGATGTCCACTGAATTAGAGACTGTATTTACCGGTTCTTGGGTCTCAAAAAGGCTTTCTCTGGATTTTAATTCTGCCTTTTTGATTGTTCTTTGCAATAATTCATCAGAATAGCCCCCAGCTCTTAGCTGTGCCATCATATCATTAAGGCACCGTTCGAACTCCATTTCAGTACTACATATGCGCTTTAATCTTAAAATCTCTCCATAAGGGAAGCTGGCAATTAGGTGCTTAGGGTGCAGACTTTTAGCATGGAGGGTGGCATTACCAGCTGTGGATTTTCTATGAAGGGTAGTCTCAATTCTGTCATGTTCAATATAGATCTTAACATCTAGAAGTTCTGCACTGGTCTTGTCAATGTGGGAAGTAAATTTGAGATTGAGATCATTCTGATTGATATCATCCACAAATACATGGGCTTCTGACTCATCTCCCTGCCATAAAATAAAGATACTGTCAATTTAGCGGAAATAACAAATGATCTTTTCTTTGTACCTGGTTTTGTGCTGCTTTTTTAGGACTTGTTCCTCCCAACAGCCAACATGTAAACACGCGTAGCTGGGGGAGAAACAAGAACCCATTGCCACACCTCTCAACTATTTGTACAACTCCTTTCAAAATAGGAAGAAATTGTTATTTAAGCACCATTCAATGAGTTTCATAAGCGCTTTTTTGTGTTCATATAGTTCACAAGGTCTTTTCAATAAAAAGTATTCAGTAGCCAAAATTCCCTGTGAATGATTTATACTAGTATATAATGACTCTACGTCAAGCGTTATTAATAACATATCGTCACTCCAGCACACATCATTAATTTTAGTCAGGAAGTCACTTGTGTTATTTACATAACTTGGCAATTCCTTAACCAAATGCTGCAAAAAATAATCAATATACCGCCTCACTTGCTCCCCAGCACTCTTAATAGCAGATATAATTGGCCTGCCGGGGACTAGCATGGTTTTCTTGTAAGTTTTAGGTATTAAATAAAGCACAGGGAGTACCAGAAATTCATTGTTCATAAACTTGAACTCCTCATTGGAAATCAAACCTTCCCTGGGCCATAATGACAATTGTTTAAATAGAGTTTCTTTCGCTTTTGAATACTCCTTGTGTGTTGTTTTCTCATAACACTCTTTTTCACCCAATTGTCTGTTGGCCTCTTTGATATAGTCTTTTTTTGGCCAAATAACCAGATTTACTCCTTTATCAGACTTTACAATTTAATTGTTATTACTCAGTTTCTTAATCAGTGATGTCATCAGTGATGTAATTTGAGATGTCATCAGTGATGTCATGAGTGATGTCACTGACCATGTCATGAGTGATGTAGTATGTGATTTCATCAGCAGTGCATTGCGGGCACGTGAGTTATAGTTAGCTGAACTAACTATAACTGGGGAATTTCAATGGTTTTGTATGAGTAAAATGTCCAGCTAACTATAACATGTGTGAAACCTATGTTTTTTTCAGTGAATTTGCAAGGTTTTGTAAATGCTAATTCCTAACTATAACATGTGTGAAACCTATGTTTTTTTCAGTGAATTTCCAAGGTTTTTTAAATGCTAATTCCTAACTATAACATGGCTGAAACCTATGGTTTTTTCAGTGAATATATATATGACTGGAAAACTAAACACCCACTTCCTTTACAAAGAAATGGAAAGTTTGCATCTCTGCAACCTCTCTTATTTTTCACCTTAGTCATCTTCCGCTCAATCAACACAACAAACACACACACCTACTTGCTACCATTCTTGGCAGAGCTTATCAATTATTCTTCTTTAATTCAAATTCAAAGTGCAGGCCCTTTATTCAACCTTCTTGGTAACCAATACCCGTGAATAGCAGTGGGTAATTTGAACACTTACGTCCTTTCTTGCGTCTTTTCTACCACACACTTGGGCAGGTTACCAAGCCCCTTGCACCACTTTTGCATCATTTTTCCCACGAGCTTTTAAATCTACCCAATTGTGAATACTTTATGCACTAGCTTTCTCCCTTATATGTGGTACTAGTTTCTCTTACTCCCACTGCTATATCCAACACCCTATCTGTGTAATGACCTGGAAATCCAAAGATCCACTTCACTGACAATGCAGTGGGTAGTTTGCGTCTCTCCAGCCTTTCTTATTTTTCAAGTTTTTCGTCTTCCACTCAATCTACACATCATCCACACATACACACATCTAATTGCTGCATTCCTTAGCTGTGATAATCAACTATTCTTCTATTTTATATTCATATTCAAAGTGCAAGCCCTTTATTGAGCCTTTTTGTTGTAACTACTGTTCCAGGAATTCTCCTCATACACAGGACTGTGCATAAAGACTTAGGACCTCAGTGAATTACGGTGTACCGAAACCCACCTTACTACACAAACACCATATCAGACTAGCAATCAGTGTCTCATTGGTTCTTCGCCCTAGAGCAAAAACACCAATGACTAGTCAACCCAGAACATGCGACTTAGATTACATGAAGTAAAGTGGATAGCAAGAGCACTCTTTCATTATAGTCTTACACCAGTCTAAAACAAGATGAAAATAAAGACACGTGCAACTTTGAAATGTTTATTTTTAACGCCATAATCTCATGCACAGTACCTTAGATAATACAACCAAACATATTATCAGAAACAAGGTTGTCAGCATTGTTACTATTCTATGAAATACAAACGGAAAAAGCATCCTATAATGCTAAAGGACAACAAATTTAAAATATACCTACATTTTACCCTCCCTACCTAGCAGATTAGTTTATAACTACAAAAGTCTCATAGGATTACATGGGCAGATCCATACCTCTGGTACTCAGCAGTATTGGATCACATTCAGTGCTCCACAAACTGTCAAGATACGAATGTTCTTCAACTGTGTATAACTTTGCCTCCACAATGCATTATGAAACGCACTAGTATCAGAGGTGGCCACAGCTGCATAGGTGTTATGGCTCGAACGTGCGAGGATCATTCTGAATAACAGACACAGTATTCAAGATAACCTTGATGTTCCATGCTCTCACTATACACACAAAACTAGCGAGGCAGTTTTTCAAATCTAGCATACCAAATTATTCTCACATAACGCAAAATACTCAGCTTTCTCTAAACAATATCACAAGTACGTGTCGTGTCCAAAGCAGAGCAGGAAAGCAAAAATTGCATGTAAGCTTCTAATAAACCCATGCCAACTTAACAGGGTGTGAGTGCAAGGCTCAGCCCCACGGCACCCTTCCTTGATCCAACAGGAAGTCATTGTTCTCATCTGAAAACATTTCAGCCATCCAATTCAATAGTGGGAATGAACATACATGTTCCTCAACGACCAGACCCTCTATAACCATCGGAGGAAAACTCGGGTCATCTTCAATGTGACTGCGTGCCAAGAACTCAAGCGCTGCTGCAAAAACATTCAAATGCCCCATTATTCCATGTATTGCTGCTAAGGCCATAATCCCGCCGCCAGAAAAGAGCACGTCATGAACCACTAAGGGGCTCATCAGCTGATCATAATCCGCGTTGGGAGACACCGTACTGCAGAGACACAAATCTAGGGCCCAGTCGAAATCGCAGCTCAGGTAATGGATTACAGGTTGAACGCATGTGAAAAAGGAAAATCAAAACGATAATCCATAAACTGCACTCAATGTATCCAGAGGCAGCGCTCCGTAATAACTAAGCATTCGATTGCGGAGCAGCAACAGCCAAGAAATATTGTTGTGTGCTGGAGGATGTGCATCCATATTTATGTAAACAAATTAATAAAAGCACACCGGCAACTAATGCCGGTCTTAAGCTCAATCCATCAAAGATGCTGGAAAAAATTGAATGAAAAAATCCCGAAAAGACACCAAATATAGTTTCTACAGAAGTCACAAAGCCACTGCTTCTAACTTAAAAAAAGTAAGGTAACCCCGTAGTCAAGGACACATTAAAGATACTCTAAATTAACTCTGTATTTATTAAAGCATGCACTTCTGTGCAGGTGTTTGCTATATGAAGGACAAATGTTTTGTTAGCAGATATAAGAGCGACCTCTTTTTGAGACAATAGCGCTCTTATACGACTCATTTGGTTGACTCTGCTTTCGAAGTCGAAATCGACAGCCAGATGGAAACATCCAGCTTCCCATGCAGAGGAGTTAACACAACTTTTTTAAATCCAAACACACGCTCAGTTACCGTAATCATGTAAGCGATGCCTGCTAACATTGCACAACAATCTCCATTATTTCAAAGTAAATAACTCCCGTTTCCAGTAAACTGAAAGTTGTTATGATAGCAGGTGTCGGACTACCTTTCAAAACTCAGTCCAAATTAGATGCATCTTGTTTACAAGAGCCATGCAATTTTATGTGTCTACAAATTAAGGAGTGATCTGGTGCTATTGTGCAATCCTCGTCATTCACATAGACTTCTTTTCCCTCCCTCAGGCACCTATATGTAAATGGTAATAACCAAGCTTCATGGAGATAAGCGCTGCCTAAACATCCATATCTGCCTATAGCATAGTATTTCATGCAAACCTCAAACTTAAAAAGGTTAGAAAATAACGTTATGATACTGTGGATTAGCCACACACCTGAATTGGATCTCCAATGAGTGACCACTTCTAACTATTCTCGTAGCGCACCCTGTGCTCTGATTTGACTGTGAGAGAGTGATTGCACCATAGTTTGTAATATGAGAAGACACACCAGTGCACCTCCGAAATAGTCTCTTTGATCCCTTAGCTTATTTAGCGTTTCATCTGTAATCCATATCCTTGGTCAAACAGTCAATTTCATCACACCAGACGTTGTAAAGAATTCAAGTCTTTATTTTTCAAACTTTATGGTCCACAGCCGACGCGCGTTTCACCCCCTTTGGGCTTTTTCAAAGCTTTGCAATTTGTAGAAAAGACTTTCAATTCTGATAAGTAATTATACATTTTGAGGATGCAATTCATATATATTTGTCCAACCAATCTTAAGAGCAATCATGAATACTGATGCAGGATCCTATTGATTCTTCTAATCGTAATGTAAGTTTTTCTTAATCCAGGTCATAGTTGTGGAGCCATGCTACGTTCCACAATCTTAGCTCAAATCCTAGTCCACTGTGTACGCCGTCACTGCAACCAGGCACCATAGTTTGTACTGCTAATCATTCTCAGCATACGCTATGAATACGCTTTGACGTTACGCAGCGCATCAAAGCTTCTGTGTGACTCCTTGTACGGCGCCCCCTACAAAAAAGACGCTAATGTTTTTAATGGTTTAAAAACATATATTCATGTATTTAATGAACATACTAATAGAAGACTTAATCTAGGATAATTATGAAATCATTTTTTTTTAAGTTTTAAAAATCCTATATTATTTTTATATTGTATGAGTGGAGCTGCGTGGTTCTCTGCCTGGTCCCCTAGACTCCACCACGCCCATACCCGGTTCATAAGCACGCGTGAGCATGCGTGATCGTCACCACCAATCCATTAGCACGCATATCGCTTTACCACACATGCTTTTACAACTAGTATGCATTTACCACGCATGATAAACACATAATCTTAATAATGTTTTTTTGTTGACGAACACGCGTTGTAATGGCTGTGGCTTACGTCCTTCAAATTCGTTTCTGGGTATACGTGTGACCAAGTCTGATAAGATTGGGGGCCAAGGACAAACACCGTGGTGTCTGCGGCAGGAAATCTCATCGATCACAGAGAAAATATGCGCAGTGTAAAATGAAAGTAACAGGTATAATAAAAATAACGGAGGAAAACTACTAAAATGGCAGTTGGACGGAGTATGTAATCAACGTTTGGCGCCTCAACACTACATTTCAAATAAATATACATACAATATATTTATTAATATATTACAAAAGTATAGCACCGGATGACACACACGACCTGGGAAAAGAAAGCGGCAAATTTAATAACTAAAATCAGGAGAGGTTTGCTTGGCGAACTTGAAGAAAAAGAAAAAAGTGCACTTGCAAACAAGGCTGTGCATGCGTAGAGAGTACAACTGATGCAGGAAAGAACCCGGAAAGTTTTACATACTGTCATAGAAATATAGCTCTAAAAATTGCCCCCGGAATTTGCCCCGCGAGATCTAATAAATAAAACGGACTTCTAGTTTTTTTCCCTTTTCCACCGCGTACGAGTACCATACGCGTACGCCGCGAATTGTTTATTTAAAAAAAAATAAAAATTTACCCTAAAAATCCACGTACGACCCCCTGAGCAAGCCTAGAGAGTCAGGATATTTCTACCCTGCCCCCTTTCCTTATTTCTCAACTTTGTTTTACTGTTTTCTTGTGACTCGCTTCTAGCGATGAACAAAATGGCTGCCAACACTTCCTGGTTTGCAGTGTTCACAGACAGTTGACATCCAATCAGCATGGAGTTCGTGCTCGTAAATTGTACGAATTTCGGAACGCGTGTCGGACATCGTCTCTAGATATCGCTATGATTTTACTTGTAATTTTCTCAGAAACTACTGAACGGTTTATACCATTTAACAAAAAGCACAATCTGCGAACTGAACTCTACCTGCTATAATTCCGTTCAGCCGTTCGAGCTGTAGCCCTGGCTAAAGGTCCCTATGGAAAATTGCATGAGGAAAACATGTTTTGGGACCCCCGTTTTTTCTCGGCCCCCACTAGACGAATCAAGCCCAAACTTTCAGGGAAGGTGCGGAGCCAAGCAGGCCATTTTCTTGGAGAAATTCACAAAGATTCGTCCACTGACGCCAAAGTTATTCTCAATGGAATGTTGTGGATTTCCTATGGAAACTAGGTCCTAACTATAACTACCTACTGGAGTGGTGTGGCTTACTGGTTAGAGGCGGCAGACCCAAAAGCAGAGAACGGCCCGGGACCAGGGTTCAATTCCCGAAGCGGCAGGGTCGTAGACCAGGGTCAGCTGACTCGATAATTCGCGCCTCGGTGCCTACTCTAACCAGGGATCACACTCGGCAACTCTGGGCATTAGCTTGCCTCATCTCTACAGCGGCACCCCACATTCGCCGGGGATGCCTGGTTTCACCTTGGAGATACCCAGTAGGGACCATCTCACAGGGATAGCCAGGACGAGTTCCCCAGCGGTCTACAGTGCCACGATGCCTCAGGGCAGCAGTGCGCTTTACAAGACACATACATTTACATTTACATTTATTTACTGGCGATCGCCAGTAGGTAATATAAATATATATATACAAAACTGCGAGAAATGAATTTACTACAAAAGGGCGCAGGAGAAAGCCCTTTTAAGCCCAAATCAACATTTATCCCTGTAATGCCGAAGGACGCTATAGACGTGTTTCACGACCGTATTACAGAGGAAATGAAAAAGTTAAACTGCCAAACAAATCATAATAAATGCAGACCTCGCCAGCACCAAATACAGTTCACCAATCTGATGGAAAAGATAAAAAGGAACCCAGATGTAGTTGTGAAGAAATCCGATAAGGGTGGAAATATTGTTCTATGGTATAAAGTTGACTATGATGCAGAAGCAAAGCAGCAGTTGGACAATGTAGACTGCTATGAAAAAACATCATTGAAAGTGTACAATAAAGCCAAGGACAATATTAAAAAAGAATTGCAGAGGTGGAATAGTGAGGGGCTAATAACCAGTGAAGAATTTAAATTCATGTATAAGGCTCACCCGGTAATGCCCTTCCTGTACCTGCTGCCCAAGCTAGATTAAGGAAAAGTTCCCATACCAGGTCGTCCAATAATATCGGCCATCAACAGTATGACGGAGCAAGTGGGCCAATATATAGACTTTTATTTGCAAGATCTGGTCAAAGGCATGCCATCATACATAAAGGACAACAGCGATTTTTTGAAACAGAGTGACAATATATCTTGGACTGATGACTTAATGCTTCTGACTCTTGATATAGAGTCATTATACACCAGCATTAACCATGAACAAGGGCTGCAGGGTGTGGAACACTTTCTAAACAGTCGACCAGCAGAGAATGTGCTACACAATAAGATGCTTATGTCGTTGATTACTTGGTGTCTTAACAATAATTCTTTTGCCTTTGGTAAGGAGTTATTTAGACAGAAGGGAGGGGTGGCTATGGGGGCCTGCTTTTCCCTGAGCTACGCGTGCTTGCACGTTGGGTTCTGGGAGAAGCAGGTCCTCATGGGACAATACCAATATGAGATGGAACAAAGAATCTGTCTATGGCTGCGCTTTATAGACAATGTATTTATTGTTTGGAGGGGCGATAGTCAGAGTGCGAAGGAATTTGTTGAAAAAATCAACACAAATGACTACAACCTGTATTTTACTTCTCAATGTAGCACAAGCTCATTCGAGTTTTTAGATGTTCAGATACAGGAAACAAATAACAAATTAACTACCATTGCGTATAGGAAACCTACAGCAGGGAACGCAAGCCTCCATGCGTCCTCCATCCGCCTATGTATCACAACCACTAGCAGCAGGGGCTTCTGCGTCTTTGTGGTTGCCAGTCAAACAGGGTTTTTACAAATGCACACCCTGCCGGGCGTGCAATTTTGGCATAAACACAACTAAATATAACACACCCTTTGGTAAGTGTGAACAAAAGATTAAAGGCAACTATGACTGTCGCACAGAATTCGCTGTATACATACTCACGTGCACCTGTGGACTCAGGTACGTGGGAAGCACTATAAAACCAGTGCACGTGAGGATTTTACAACATATAAGAGCGATTATTAACAGTGATCCCTCCTATCCGGTAGCCAGACATTTTAAGGCTATACGTGGAAAAAATATTAATTGTCTATCTTATTATGTCATTGACTCGGTACCGGCACCTAAAAGAGGTGGTGACAGAGAAAAGTTGTTAAGGCAGTTGGAGACAAAATACATATTAAATCTTAACAGTAAGTCTCCGAATGGATTGAATAACACAGAGGACATGCACACATTCTTGTAACACATTTCCCAAGTCTAAAATAAACCACAGTGAAAGACAAATAAAGTAATAATGCAAATGCTAAAAATGTCTTATTCCTGTTTTTAAATATCACTTATTTTTTTAATATTTTTTATGCACTGAGCACTTTTTCTGACAATGATGATATTATATCTAATGAGCTAGGTTGGTTTTTTGCCCGGGCTCGGACTCTTAACCATAGAACCTAGTAAAACTTACAAGATGCAAGTGTTGTAAAATACATCAAATTATCGGTTTTAAAGAACAGTCACTTATTGCTTGATTTGCACATATGCAGCAAGGATCCCCCTTTTTTTGCACTGCTATTGCCTAATTTTGCACAAAATTGGTTTTATAGGCATTTATGCTGATATCTGTTTTAACTCTAAAGTTTCATTTCTTGAGAAGTTTTGCACAACCAATGCGTAATGTTGCACAAATGCGGTTTGATTTTAAAGCATTTATGCTGGTATATATAAATTCTAGAATGTGATGAATTTTAGAGTTTTTAATTGTTTATAAAATGATGTAAATGAAATGATTTTACACATATTTATTATTTATCTACTATTTATGGCATAATGTTGCACAGCTATAAATATTGCATTAATGCAGAAATAAATGAGGATTGCCGAATAGTGAAACCGATAAAGAATGCACAATAACCTGATGTATAAGTTATACTGCATACTCAAGTGGACGGACACATTGTCATGAATAGTATGTCTTCACTTTTTAGCATCACATGGTGAGAATGGTTGACAAAAAAGAGTATTTAATGTGGAAGTATACTGCATTGTCGCTATGTGATCAAGGTTACTTGCTAACCGAAACGCGTCATGCCAGAAAGAACCGTGTGAAGAGATAATAAATCTTCCTGAATACTTACCTGCTGCTTGGTGGTCCGTTATACTGTGGTCCAAAAACGCCGCTGCAGAAGCTGCAAGGATATATATATATATATTACCTACTGGCTATCGCCAGTAGGTATGTATAGTTAGGATTTATTCCCTATGGGATTTTTGAAAATTCTATGTCTAATAACTTTGGCGTTTGTGGACGGAATTGGCTGAAATTTTCAGGAAAATGGCACATTTTGTTTCTGAGCAGCCCTTGAAAATTTGGGGGGGTTTTGTCGAGGGGGGGCCGAGAAAAAAGGGGGGTCCCAAAACACGTTTTTCCCATGTTAATTTCCATAGGGCGGTTGGACTCACTTTTAGCTCAAACGGCTGAATGGATTTGCACGAAACTTGGCAAAATTGTAGGGACTGTTAGCCCGATGTGCCTTTGCTAGGTCTCAATATATGTGCTCCAGTAGTTTTTGAGAAATTAACGTTTAAAACAAGATATATATCTGTAATAGCGCTCCAGGCTGCGCTCCGGTTCGCTTACTTTTCGCGAAACGGAACTTTGAGCGCAGAAAGCTGATTGGCTCTCCGGTGCCTGTCAACATTCTAAACAGTCCGGAGCGGCCGCCATCTTATCTCTCGGTAGGATCGAGAGAGAAGAAGAGGTGAAAAACGAAGGGGGAATTTAATGAAAGGGGGCAAGGTATACCCCTCTTGACCCCCTAGGAATGTTGTTGGGGTTATTAAAGGGTCCCGTGAGGAAAATAAAAAAATATATATTTTTCACGGTAGAAGCGCTTCACGGGCTGCGAACTGGGCCGCAAACTGGTAGCGAAACGGGAATTCGCCATTTTGTGCTTCGTTTTAATTAAATTACTAGGTATAAGGGGGTGCGGGAGACGTATCCTAATCCCCTATGTTTCATGAGGGTGGCTGAGGAGGCTCATATATGTTGATACATCTCTTCCAGCGGCTGTGCGTGAGCTTTTTATTTTTTTTGCTGCGTGACGTCTGTTAACGTTCGATTCGATGGAAATCAGGAAGTGTTGACCGCCAATTTGTCACTGCGATAAAATATTTTGTTATAAATGAATCCTTATTGATAAACATTGTCTGCGCCATCTTGCCTTTTTTCCAATGCCACAATTTTGTCGTGCACGGCAGCCATTTTAGATGCCAGGCTGGTCCCAGGCTATCACCTACCCCTGCGGATGTAGTTTATGGCCCCAGCTGTAGAGAATCCAGACATGCCAACCCTCCCGATTCAGGCGTGAGACTACTGATTTCAGTGCTAGTCTCCCGCCTCCCGATTTCTGCAAGCAAAAACCCGGGGGCATATTACCAACAACTAGCGATCATTTTTGTCTCTAACTTGTTTA
The DNA here is from genome assembly GCF_964263255.1 of Lissotriton vulgaris. Lineage (NCBI taxonomy): Eukaryota > Metazoa > Chordata > Amphibia > Caudata > Salamandridae > Lissotriton > Lissotriton vulgaris. The sequence continues at coordinate 557,088,173 of NC_141694.1, forward strand.
GAGACAAAAATTATCGCCGCACATCAGCGATTTTTATCGCAGATAAACCTTGCTATTAGCAAGGTTTATCGCAAATGCGATAAAAAACGGCCGCAATGCATGAATATCGCTGAAAAGTCAGCGATATTCATGTATTATCGAGCAAATGCTCTTAGCCATGTTATCCACCTCCCATTGGATAACATGGCTAAGAACTGCTCAGGGCACTATCACTGACATGCAAAGCGGGGCCCACGATGGTCGCTATCTCCTTTTAGCTGTCACTAACTGGTGTTAGCGACAGCTTGGTAATAGGGAGATAATTTTATTTCCGCTTTCTTGGCTTTTAAAGCCAAAAAAGCGGAGATAAACCCCCTTGATAATATGCCCCATGATTCCTCGGGGGTTTCAGCTGACAGGGCTTGGTATTGTGTTACGTGGTAATTCTTCCAGGAAACGTCAGAGGGTCGATGCAGGGGTTCTAGAAGGGGTGATAAACCATTTAAGCCTCATAAACAAGCGCATGGTCTTTTAAAGATCTGTGAAGTACTCGGGGCGGCGGTGTGTGTGTGTCCTCTTTCAGGAGCGGGCGGGGGGGGGGCAATGCCAGCAACTTCCAGGCTAGGCAGTGTTCAACACTTGCATCACCCTTTCTCTGCCTGCTATTGCGCTCCATGCTTCGGAAAGGTAAGAAAAAGAACGTGCATTTGAGTTTGAAATGTCCGATCCTGTAGCAGTACACTTGCAAAGCCCACACATGACAATAACCCGATTCAAGGCCCCATTCACCCGTTTAAAAAAATATATATAACACTCCAACAAAGTAACATTATAAAACTTTATTAACTTTTAAATATAATGAACGGAACAAAAACTGTAAAAACATTTAAACATTTTTCACCAAAAAAAGCAACAATTGTCAGAAGCTGTCTTTTGTGCGAATAGTCCCAAGGCAGCACAACGTGCTGAGTTCTGGACGGCACCCAGGTGATGTCGCCTGGGTGCCGCACTGGTTTTGGTATCCTACAATGCTGCTCCGAAAATTGGCGTGGGGCGTCCCGGGTGGTGCGGGGGGAGGCCTCGTCAGTAGCGGTCTGTTGTGCGAATAGTCCCAAGGCAGCAGAACGCGCTGAGATGTTGATGGCCCCCAGGTGATGTCCAGTAAACTGCCGCACTGGTTTTGGTATCCTACAATGCTGCTCCGAAAATTGGCGTGGGGCGGCCCGGGGGGGGGGCGTGGGGGAGGCGGCGTGAACGGGCCTCCCCAGGTGGCGGCCATCCAGCTGAGTTGCGCCCGCTCTTGCGGCTACAGTGTCTCGCTCACCATGTTGTTGAGTTGCTCCCACTCTTGCAGTGCAGCGATAGGCGGCTGCCACATGACTCTTAAAATGGCGGACGGCTCTTCGGTTTTGGGCCTGGTCCACTAAAATGGCCCTGGGACACCTTGGAACTCGGACGCTTGCCTGCTAGGGCTTGGGCTCCATTCTCGAAAAGCGTCCCCTCAGCCGTGAAGATTCTACAAAAGTCTTGGGGGCCCTCGACTCCCGCAGGCTTCCGGTGGGGAGCGGCTGCCATGATTGCTCGCGGAATGACCACGACGGAGCCACGAGATGGTGGTGCTCTCATGCTGACGCCAGCTTCAGTCTGAAACATCCAGAAACAAGGTGGGGCTTTCAGCGTTTGGGAAAAAAAATGTTCTAAACCAATGAAAAGTGTTATTTTTAGGTCATATGACCAAGCCTTCCATCTTTAGGAAACCAAAAGTAAAATGAACCAATGAAAAGTTTTATAAACAAGTCACATGACCTGTTATGCGGCATAGGGCTACAAAAAGCGTAGAAAATCCGTTGGCACGTGAGGCGGCGTCAGTAGCGGACCGATGTGCGAATAGGCCGAAGGCAGCACAACGCGCTGAGATCCGGATGGCAACGAGGTGGTGTCCAGCAAATTGCCGCACTGGTGTGGCCATCCTACAATGCTGCGCCGAAAGTCGGCGTGGGGCGCCCCGTTGGCCTGTGAGGTCGCGTCAGTCAGTGGGGGCTGTGCGTCTCCCCCAAGATGGAGGCTCCTCGGCTGCAGTGCGGCGCCCCTTAGCGTTTCACTCGCCGTCCAACTGAGTTGCGTCCGCACTTGCGGCTACAGTAGGCCGAAGGCAGCACAACGCACCGAGATCCGGAGGGCACCGAGCAGGTGTCCAGCAAATTGCCGCACTGGTGTGGCCATCCTACAATGCTGCGCCGAAAGACGGCGTGTCCAGCTGAGTTGCGGTCACTCTTGCGGTACAGTGACTCGAACGCGCCGAGATCCGGATGGCACCGAGGTGGTGTCCAGCAAGTTGCCGCACTGGTGTGGCCATCCTACAATGCTGCGCCGAAAGTCGGCGTGGGGTGCCCCGTTGGCTTATGAGGTGATGTCAGTAGTGGACCGATGTGTGAATAGGTCGGAACCAGCACAAGGTGCCAAGATCCGAATGGCAAGTCCTGGATGTTGAGTGCCATAGTTGAGAGTTCTGAGCAGTGCTTGTAAGACTGTCTGAAGCTTATTTGCACCTGCTGCAGCTTCACTATTGCCCTGGTGTGGCCAAAGGTCGCACATGACATAGGCGGCCGGCTCCCGAGGTCCGGCTGAACTTTTTTCCTTTTCTTTTCTGCTTCTTGTCCTACAATCCGTTTCATCTGAAAACACGACCAGGTCCCTGAATGTGTGCAGGGGGACGCTATTGAGTGAATGAAAATGGCGGCTTGACACAAAGCTGACTCACGCGTTGCTGTTGATGCTATACAGACAAAAATTGGTTTTCAGTTTGTACATTCTTCAGGATTTTTTTTCCATCCAAGGCTGATTGAGAGTTTGTAGAAAAATGGCTTCAGATTTTCCACATACTACTCTTCAACATTCTTCCTAAATGTAACAATGTGAAACTCACTAGGAGAACGGCTGTTTATGTTTCCTTTCAAAATGCTGCCAATAATATTTTCTGAATGGAAGACACCATCTTGTAGCATAAAGGGCCGAAAGGGGTTCTGGTCTGGCCGATGGTTGGTGGAGACATTTTGACTATATCTTGGACCTGCCCGGCCTCGCCCAAAATGGCGCCGGTATAAATGGGACTCGTAACTCCTTGTTGTGTACTGGTTGAACAACCTTGATATCACGAGATATGAATGCAGTTTTGATGCTCATGGCGGACGGGGACGAGAATTGATTGAATATTTCGACATCCCTATTGATATTAAGTTCTGATGTGTTATTGATTACTGTACTATTGAAAGTTCGAATTAACGTCACCCATGGTACTTGCACGCAAATGTATATCTAGATAACTTTTTTGTAAGTGGCCCTGTCGTATTTTAATTACAAAATGTACGTCCACCGATTCCGCAACTGTTAGACACCTTAGTTCTTGCAACCTAATGGCTCGTTCGTTACGTTCCTCCATAATGTAAATGTCTCCTCATCATATACGATTCCAGTTTGCTCCGTGGCCGGCCCACGTGGTTATAGGCCCGTATTTGTATACTGACATTTTCACAATAAAGGTTTTTAAAACAAAACATGGTAGTAGTATTTACATTGGTAAAGTTTTTACTTTTAGTCACTGTTTTCGAATCAGTAAAAGGCAAGTGAAATAAAGTAGTCCAATTACATGACGGATAAAAGGTATAATATGTAGGAACGCAGTAAAGATAAATGGTCAAGGGCAGTTGTGTTTTTCATTTCTGCAACATAAAGTGATCGATAAGAATCTGATAATCAGGCGTATCGGCGACTAAGACAGCAGGCCGAGTCTCTTTTACTCAACGGCTCCGTCATGGAACGAAGAAACGCCCTTTTTCTCGAAAAAGGAATATATTTTACTTGCAGGACAGTTGTAAATTTTCCGGGAAAGTACATTAGCCTGGAATATTATAACATATGTTTAAAAAAAATAATGTTCGAAAACAATAAAAAGCGTAATTTTTAGGTCATATGACCAAGCTTTTCATCATTAAAATAACAAAAGTAAAATGAACCAATGAAAAGTTTTATTAACAAGTCACATGACCGGTTATGCTTACGTTACGCGCTGCGCGCCGCGCCTCGGATCACTTCCGGGTGCGCTAACGCGGCGTGTCATATAACGCATTACGCGACAACGTAGGTCAAGAATATAGTCAAAATGTCTCCACCAACCAGCGTTCGGAACACAACCCTTTTCAGCAGTCCAAAAAGTTCTGTTAAATGACAACAGAGGGGACAGGCAACAAGAACCATCAGTCAAAGAGGGGAGGGCAAGTTCTTCTCTTCCGGGTCATGTTGGGGCGCTACCGGAACTGATCGAATTGGTAGTCTACAGTGTTTCTGGATGTTTCAGACTAAAGCTGGCGTCAGCATGAGAGCACTACCATCTCGTAGCTCCGTCGTGGCCATTCCACGAGCAGACATGGCAGCCGCTCCCCACCAGAAGCTTGCGGGAGTCGGGGGCCCCCAAGACTTTTGTAGAATCTTCACGGCTGAGGGGACGCTTTCGAGAATGGGACCCAAGCCCTATCAGGGAAGCGTCCGAGTTCAAAGGTGTCCCAGGGCCATTTTAGTGGACCAGGCCCAAAACCGAAGAGCCGGCCGCCATTTTGAGAGTCCTGTGGCAGCCGCCTATCGCTGCACCACAAGAGCGGGAGCAACTCAACTACATGGTGAGCGAGACGCTGTAGTCGCAAGAGCGGGCGGTAAACAGCTGAATGGCGGAAGAGGCACAGTGTAGCAAAAGCGGGCGGAATGGCAACTGAAACGGTAAAGGGGCGCCCCACTACAGCGTGTCTTCAGGTCAAACGGATTGTGGGACAAGGTCCAGAATAGAAGAGTCATCAAAAGGCAAAAAGTTCCGCCGGACCCCGAGAGCCGGCCGCCTATGTCGGGGGCGATCTCAGGCTACACTGGTGCTATAAGACTTGGGGAGGGGGTCGGAGCCAAGTGTCTTCTCCGAGTCCATGGCCATCACACCGCCCCTCGGGGGCCTCCGTCAAGCTGTTTAGGAAGGTTTCATATCACATTGTTTTCAAATGCAGTCAGGTCCACAAACGACACTCACTTACTTTGAGAATAGTGAAGCTGCAGTAGGTGGAAATAAGCTTCAGACAGTGTTACAAGCGCTGCTCAGAACTCTGAACTATGGCACCCAACATCCAGAACTTATGCCATTTGAGAATGGCAGTGACATTGAAGCAACTCAGGGACCAAAACCATTAACGTACTTTCACGTATGAAAATCTTACTTGGGGAGGGGGCAGGAGCAAAGCGCCCCCTCCCAGTCCGCGCCACCACACCGTATGTTGAAAATCTGAAGCCATCGTTCTACAAAGTCAACCAACCTTGGATTGAAAAATCTAGAAAAATGTACAAACTGAAAACCAGTTTTGGTCTGCATAGCATCAGTAGCAACGCTTGCTATCAGAGTGCATGAGTTTCATGCTCGATCGATTGAGCTAGCCGGATCGGGCAATAAAAAGTATAAAATAGTTATGTAAATAGTTATTTAATAAAATGTTTTACCCTGTTTCTTTGCTGGTGTGTTGTCTATATTTTTAATATTTGCATAGGGTTTGTCGTTATTTTGGGCGGGGTGGGTGGCGGAGCCGAGCTGTCTTGCAGCCCTCATGGTGTGGAGCTCAGTTCATCTCACTATTTTCGTATTTCTCATGAAGGGTTGTTCCTAATATTTCTATTTTAGCGAGGTCAAAAAGAGATCCAATTAGTGGCCTACTGATTTTGCTCGATTACTTTTATTTTTTTACACGATTTTTCACTATCTGCAAAGACTAAACAGAGTATTGCGACTTTGTGCTTGTTTGTAAATAGAGAATGAACCAAAGAGAATCAATTGTAAAACAGTAAATGCTTGGATAACAATCAATCAAATGGAGAGACAAGCAGGTATGACGGATTACAACGGGGGTAAAGGTCTGCGTTAACTACCGTTCACTATCTGCAAAGAGAGAGTACTACTAAGAGAAAAGAGGGGAGGGGGGGTGCAGCGTTCAAAGCACATCAGCGTGCATAAATACGAAAATGTTTTTATCTATCACGTATTTGACATTTTAAAGCTTTTCATATTTGCTATTAAAAAACCATTGAAATTCACTGAAAAAACCATAGGTTATAGTCGATATATAGTTAGGAATTTGCATTTACAAAACCTTGAAAATTCAATGAAAAAAACATTGGTTTTAGGCCATATATAGTTAGGGATTTGCATTTACAAAACCTTATTTTACTCGCATAAAACCATTGAAATTCCATATATAGTTAGATGCGCTAACTATATATCGCGCACCCGCAATCCACTGCTGATGATGTCACATATTACATCATTCATGACATGGTCAGTGACATCACTGATGACATCACTGATGACAACTCAAATGACATTCATGTAGCTACTCATCAACCCATGCAGCCACCTATTTAAAACATGTGTGAGATTGATACAGATATTTACATATTTAAACATTACTCGCTAACCCATGTATTCACTAAGATACAATTAATCAGTCAGTTATACAATCAATTTCACAAAAATGTCATCCATTTAGACACTTACTTACCCTTTTATTCTTCCATCGACCTTTAGATATGCATATATAAAAAATATTTATTTTTCAGAAAGACACACATCCACTGGATGATGTCATCAGTGATGTCATTTGAGATGTCATCAGTGATGTCATGAGTGATGTAATATGTGATGTCATCAGCAGTGCATTGTGGGCGCGCGAGTTATAGTTAGCTGAGCTAACTATAACGGGGGAATTTCAAAGGTTTTGTATGAGTAAAATGACCAGCTAACTTTAACTGGTGTGAAACCTATAGTTTTCTCAGTGAATATATATAGGAAAGGAGGAGGGAGCCGCAGGTGTTAGGAGCTGTGTCAACCAAGGCAATTCTGGTACAATCGGTGCAGCAGGAGTGCAATCACTACGGAGGGACACAAAACATCGGAGCACACTGTTGTGCTTGGAACCTTGAGGTCACTTACCACCACAAGACTGTTTTAATAATGATGACAAAATAGAACTCACTATGAGGAAAACTACTAATCCCACAATTCATTAGCTACAAAGCGGACACACCCACTTTCAGTTACTACTAAAGCGGAAAGTGGGTTGGGAACGAACATGAAAGCAGTTTTTTGTCACCACTGCCCAGGAAGAAGATCCGAACAGCATCGAAACGCGTTGACTAAACAGAAGAAATTACGGTGATTGTGGACCTCTGAAATGCAATAAACTAGGAAATCTCCACCTGCTGTGTGTGCCTTCCTTGCCAAGAGCCATTTGAAATACAAAAATTATCACGACTGCTCGTCGTGTGGAGGAGCACCGCCTAGGAAAGGAGGAGGGAGCCGCAGGTGTTAGGAGCCGTGTCAACCAAGGCAATTCTGGTACAATCGGCGCAGCAGGAGTGCAATCACTACGGAGGGACACAAAACATCGGAGCACACTGTTGTGCTTGGAACCTTGCGGTGAAGTCACTTACCACCACAAGACTGTTTTAATAATGATGACAAAACGGAACTCACTATGAGGAAAACTACTAATCCCACAATTCATTAGCTACAAAGCGGACACACCCACTTTCAGTTACTACTAAAGCGGAAAGTGGGTTGGGAACGAACATGAAAGCCGTTTTTTGTCACCACAGCCCAGGAAGAAGATGCGAACAGCATTGAAACGCGTTGGCTAAACAGAAGAAATTGCGGTGATTGTGGACCTCTGAAATGCAATAAACTAGGAAATCTCCGCCTGCTGTGTGTGCCTTCCTTGCCAAGAGCCATTTGAAATACAAAAATTATCACGACTGCTCGTCGTGTGGAGGAGCACCGCCTAGGAAAGGAGGAGGGAGCCGCAGGTGTTAGGAGCCGTGTCAACCAAGGCAATTCTGGTACAATCGGCACAGCAGGAGTGCAATCACTACGGAGGGACACAAAACATCGGAGCACACTGTTGTGCTTGCAACCTTGCGGTGAAGTCACTTACCACCACAAGACTGTTTTAATAATGATGACAAAACGGAACTCACTATGAGGAAAACTACTAATCCCACAATTCATTAGCTACAAAGCGGACACACCCACTTTCAGTTACTACTAAAGCGGAAAGTGGGTTGAGAACGAACATGAAAGCCGTTTTTTGTCACCACTGCCCAGGAAGAAGATGCGAACAGCATCGAAATGCGTTATCTAAACAGAAGAAATTACGGTGATTGTGGACCTCTCAAATGCAATAAACTAGGAAATCTCCGCCTGCTGTTTGTGCCTTCCTTGCCAAGAGCCATTTGTTTTTTTTGTTTTTTGAATAGTTTTTATTTGCATCAAATGGGCACACAAAACATAAAACATTTCGATTTACAAAAGATATAAAACAATTTTCAATAACTACAGTAAGTAATTATAAAACATTGCATAGGCCATAGCAAATAAAAAAGGTCATACAAATATACGTTTTAAGAAAGAAATGATTAAGACATAAATAAACCCCAAATTCTATCAATTTTTCGTTTGGCCTGTAGCCCCCTTGAATCCGCAATAGCAGTCTCCATATTATATGTTTCCTTAACTAGGCTCCACCATTCCAGAACTATTGGTGGATTTTTTTGAATCCAGGCTCTAGCAATAGTTAATCTTGCACATGTAATTAGAATATTCAACAGATCTCTGAACGCACTTTTACCCCCATTGATGCCCACCAAAACATCAGTATATGAAAATGAAAAGGGTTGCTCAAGTCTATCAGCAATCACCTTAGTTATTCCTTCCCAATATTCACTAAGACGTGGGCAAGAAAAAAACATGTGGGTAATATCCGCACCACTCAGGTCACAATTAGGGCATTTCGTACGATCAGAATAATTATTATACGTTGCCCATTTAAGGATCCTCTCAGGAGTATGGTATAATTGACAAACAGTTTTAAACATTTGCAGTTTTAAACTAGAAGATTGAACAGATAAATTCAGACTTTTAAGAGATGTAGTAATTAAATCCGTTGGTACAGTCAAAGCCAATTTTCTATTCCATTTCTCTGTTAAATTAATGACATCGCCAATCCTGAGGTCAGAAAAAAGCTTGTATCCTAAGCTAATCATGGATTTGTCTACATCTCTATAAATACAATCCCATAACTCAGAGTCTAATACCATAGTGAGTTCTAGTTTCTTAACCAAAAAGTCTTTAATCTGATAGCATTTAAACCTTGCCATTTCGGATAAATTATAACAGTGTTTCATTTTGTCAAAAGCCATAAAACCCTGATGGTCATATAGATCTCCCAAAAATCTAATACCAGAATTTAAAAACAATCGACAGGTTGGATCATGAAAAATTATAGGAAAACCAGGATTGCCCCATAAAGGTGTTTTACAGTGTAAAGGAGAAGTATTGCATTTAGCCATAATAGATCGCCAAATACTCACGGTATCACGTATAGTCTTGAATTTAACCCTTTTAAAGTAATTGGGGTCATTCAGCCTATAAAGAAACATATTAGCATCCGATCCTAATAGGAACCTATGAAAATACAAGCATTTATCCATGACTGTCAAACTACGTAGCCGAATCAGAAACGCTGACCAATAATAGAATTTGAAGTCCGGGAGCGCCAGTCCCCCTTGACTAAAGGGGAGTTTAAGTGATGATACGGCGCGTCAGGCTTTTTTATATCCCCATACAAAACTGCCAATGATAGCTTCTAATCTAAGGAAAAAAGAATTATTAACCCGTAAGGGAATCGCTCGGAACAAATATAAAAACTTAGGCAACATTTTCATTTTAATTAAATTTATTCGGCCAATCATGCTAATTGGCAATTTATGCCATTTCTTAAGTTGCATAGCGGTCTCTTTTAATAAAGGTTCATAGTTTAATACTATAATAGAGTCAATATCAGAAGAGATTTTAACGCCTAGATAGGTTGCAGCGCAACACGTTCCAGAGATAGGGGCAGCTGGCTGATAATTCATAACAACTTGAGTTTTTGTAGTATTAAGTCTGTAACCAGAAACGGAGCCGTATATACCTGCTTCTATTATACTGCCTTTCATGGTTTTAGAAACATCTGGGGAAAAAACTGCAATGTCGTCAGCGTATACAGTAATATCTAATTTATTTAAGCCATTAATAAAAGAACAAATTAAAGCTTGGCGTTGAAGTGCGATTAAAAAAGGTTCTATCCCTAAAGCAAAAAGCAGGGGTGATAAAGGGCACCCCTGTCTTGTCCCCCTTTTAATAGGAAACATAGTGGAGCATTTCCCCATATACGAGATCTTACCCATGGGATTATCGTATATCGATTGAATCCATCGTAAAAGTTGACCATTGATACCAAATGCCTGTAAAGCTGCCCACAAGAAACCCCACCCCACCCGGTCAAATGCTTTTTCTGCATCTAATAAGATCATACCGAGTGGAGCGAGTTTAGTCCATGCAGCATCAAAGGCAGATATATTGATATGCGCTGTAGTGTCTCGCTTTGGAATAAAACCGTGTTGTTGGGGAGAAACAAGTTGGGACATGAATGGCGCTAACCTAGTAGCCAATATTTTGGCAAAGATTTTTGCATCACTATTGATAAGTGAAATTGGCCTGTATTATCCTCTCTCTTGGGGTACCTTACCTTTTTTTAAAAAGAAAATAATTTGTGTTAAATTCCAAGATCTGGGTGCTTGTTGCCCTTTACCTATAGCACAAATCACATCTGTAAATAATGGTATCAGTTCCTCAATACAGTGTCTATAAAGTTCCAAAGGAAAAAGATCTTCCCCTACAGCTTTGCCCATCGCTAAAGATTTGATAGCATCCCTAATTTCTATTGCTGTAATGTCAGCCGCTAATTGAGCAGATTGTTCCGGCTTTAAGTTTTTGACTTTGTTTAAGTTTATATAATTGTTAATGCTATCATCTGAGATAGCAGCTTCTGGTGTATATAAAACTTGATAGAAGGAAGCAAATTGTTGTAATATCGATTTTGAGTCGCAAAATAATTGATTATTATCCCCTTTAATTTCTTTAACCATATTTTGAGATCGATCTTCAGCAACTTTGTAAGCCAGTAGTTTACCACTTTTATCACCATTTTCATACTGATCTAGTTGATATTTTTTTAATTTGTTAATACTTTTACCCCTAAGAAGATCTTTTAATGCAGCTTTAAGCTCAATTAGTTTGAAATTTAATTCATCTAAGTTTAAAGCGCCATTACAAATAGCGTCAGATATTTGAAGTTCAATATCACGGATTTCAGTAAGCCTTCCCTCATTTAAATTTCGAAGTTCTTTATTTTGTCGCCAGATGTATTGTTGGGTGAATCCACGTATGCTTGCTTTGCAAGAATCCCATACTATCCAGGGTAAGCTGGATTGTATGTTTATATCAATAAACTCTTTTATATGCTCTTTAAGTTGAGTTACAAACATCATGTCAGAAAACAGATATCGAGGAAATGAGAAGGAACGAGGGGCAGCCTCTTCAGTTGCTAGTGCAAATGTTAAAGAAATCGGGTTATGGTCCGAGGTTACCCTTGGGTGTATAGCCATTGAACAATTACCAAGAATCAAGTCTGAAGCCCATATCATGTCTATGCGTGAGCATACCTTATGCGCGGCAGAGTAAAATGTGTAGCCAGCTATTTCAGGATTTAGACATCTCCATACATCTTTTAGGAGATGTATAGCTGCTAAATCCAAAATTGCAGCTCTGGTTTTCCTCATTCTCTGAAAAGAGTTTTTCCTAGTAATGTCTAAGTTGTAATTGATTATACAATTAAAATCACCCAACACAATATATTCCCCCTCCCACCCAAGTAATTCCATATTGATCTGATCAAAAATTATAGGCTCATCTTGTTTTGATGCATAAACTCCGCATATTGTATATTTACAGTTTGCTAGCTTTATCTGTGCTATCGCCCATCTGCCAGCTTTATCAGTTAATGTCTTGATTATCTCACATTTTAATCCTTTATGTTTTAAAATCGCTACCCCCCGAATTGAAGCATTAAATTCAGTGCAAACTAAAGTATCATATCCTAGTTGTTTAAGCAAGTGTTTATCTTTATAAGCAATATGAGTTTCAGTAAGAACCACTATTTGCGGGTTATACATCCTAAGCTCCTCATATACAAGACGCCGCTTTATTTTATTATTTAAACCTGACACGTTCCAGGTTAAGCATTTTATTAGATGCATTTCAAATTATGTATATCGCTATCTGTATGACCTCTATAATAAATCATAGCAGCCTTGTAATTCCTCTTAGTTTTTTTATCATTGTTGTGTCCTTTGATGCATTTTTTACCCCAAACCATTTCTTCCCCCTGCCCACCCCACACTCTGCTCCACCCTCCCCCGCCCCATATTTACCTGCAGGTCCCCCCGTTCTATTGACTGCCGTTCCCCTGGCAGTCGGTGAGTGGATAGAGCGCTAATAGGGTCCAGGTATTCAATACTAATCATTGCAACACAATAAAAAGAAAAAAAAAACCCCGTGCTACACAATGCTATTTATCTCGACTATAACCTAGCCGTAGGAGCAATCACCTAAATATCGCGCAAGCTTTAAAGCTAACAAAAGTATAACCAAAGAAACCAGAAGAAACCACAAAACCATATATGCTGAGCATTAGTCATTAGCTTAATCATTTCCCCAGTCGCCAGGAGGCAATAGCATTTTCAACCTCATTTACTTCCAAAAAGAAATAGGATCGGCCATTTTTAATCACTTTCAGTTTCGCAGGTTCCTGCAAATAAACTTGATATCCAAGTTCTTTAATCGGATCTATGAATTGCTTCAATTTCCATCGTCTTTCTAGCGAGAGTTTGCTTAGATCCGATCTCACAAAAAAAGTAATAGAATCAATAGTGACTGGAGTGTTAGGCCGTGCTTTTAAAGAAATAGCTTGTCGGAGCAAGTAGTTTCCAATGTAAATCAGAATTGGTCGTGGAAATTTACCACTCTTGTCCTTCTGGACTAGGGGTAATCGATGAGCTCGCTGAATCTGAGAGTCCCAATCCCAATCTGAGAGGTCGGGAAAAGCCTTTTGGAATAATTGAGTGATGTATGCTCTCGGGTCTGCCCCCTCCGCTCCTTCAGCAATGCCAAAAACGCGGAGATTCTGTCTCCTTTGTCTATTTTCTAAGTCTTCCAGCTTAGCTTGCATCTGAAGTAGTTGAGAGGCGTGTTTATTCACTGCTATTTCAGAGCGTTGTGATTTCTCCACTGTTACCACCACTCTTTGCTGCAGTTCCTCTATGTCTTGAGACACCGCCCCCAGTTTGCACGCCATCTCTTGCAAAGAGGTTTGAGTTCTATTATTATCTTCCCTCATTTGCTGGTAATGATTTTTAGCTTCTTGTTTCTGTTCATTTAGGAGATGCAAAATTGTCTGAAAGGAAGCAGACACCTCACCTTGCGGAATCCATTCAGTTGGCCCGATAGATAAAGAAGAAACAATATTTCCCGGATGTATTTCTTGTATAGTCTCTCCTATCGGAGTCGTTGATACATCGCATATAGACGCCCTTGGAGTGTTAGGCATATCCTGGGTTATACTGCCGCTGCTGTTATTACTGCTATTGCTACTGCTGCAGCTAATTGACAAAGAAGCGGAGTTATCTTCAATAAGTATCGGAGTAGGTACAGAAGGATGTGGATGTGGATGGTCCAATAAACTTTCCCCAGAAGACTTTGTAGGTTCCTTAATCAGGCCAGATTTATCAAGACTATCGGTCTTCGCCTTTGCCTTTGTCATATTAGAAATAGTAGACTGAGTGGGGCTGAGTGGTACATTGATCTGTTTTAAGTCTTTGGAAATAATGTTTTGATCATTGGGGCTATTACCAGACAGTCTCATCGCCATAGATTTTACGCCACCCTTAGCCTGTACCCAATGTCTGATTGGACTGTTCTCAGCAATCGCCTTCAAAACACTTGTTTTAGATTTGCTTGTGATTTTAGCAACCTTATTCTTATTTTTACCCTTCGGTTTTTTGGAGTTGAAAGCTTTATTTTTGTCTTTGATCACTTTTAAAGGCGTATTGCTCCCTTGTTCATTAAGATCCACATATTCTTCATCTGTCTCAGCAATGTCTGTGTTGTCAGTATTTTCACCTCCCTCACCTTCTTCCACGCCCTCAACATTCCCCTTGTCTGAAGGCATGCTACACATACTAGTCATTTCAATGTGAGGGGCTTTCACGTTAGTATCGGTATTGATCACCTTATTCAGAATCAGAGTCTGAGGCTCTAAGGGCTCTAAGGGTTCGGTATCTCCTTTAGCAAGAGTGGTAGACACATTAGTTGGATTTGTTACCCCTTCCTCTGCACCAACCATCTCCGTAGTGTCTAACGCAGATAATATATTTACACTGTTTAAAGTAGCAACGTTCTGTATTACTGCGGTGCCACTTTGACATAACTTTTCAGATTCTTTTGTACTTATTTGTCCCCCTTCGTTTGACAAAAGGTTTTTTGCTGTGTTATCAGTTGCGTTATCTGCTGCATTACCTTTCACACGAGCTGGGTTTTTTTCCCCGAGTTTACCAAAGTGCAGTTGTTCCACATCCAAAGCTGCCTCCATAGCGTTGTTAAAGGATAAAGACTTTTTACTTGCTGTTAGTTCGTTTGTAGCAGCCATTGACAAGGATACCGGTGTGGCCGTCGCTCTCCCGCTAGCTGCTGTTGTGTGGGTTGTCCGTGTAGGAGGTTTTGGCGCCATCCCGCTACCGCTCGCTTTCTCTGGCAGTACTGTTGCCGGTGCCGCGGGGGAACTCAGACCAAACCAGTTGACTGCCGTCGGTCTCGATCTCGCCCAGTTTGTCAAACTCGCCCAGCTCTGCCAGCCTTCCTGAGTAAGACGCGATGTGTTCGCAAGGCTAGCAGAACGTAGCAGGCTCCAGATACGGCTCCCAATTAGCCGTAGCTGACACATTCAAGATTCGATCCTTGTGGTCTGAGTAAGTCACTGGGCTCCTCCGTTCCGTTTTTTACCCCTTTACAGAACAAGTGATTCTGAAATCAATGTGGACCTTACAGCGTTACAGCTCCTGTATTGTATAGCTGTGTCAGTCCATTAGCCTAGAGTCCGCCTGGACCCGTTCAGCGTTCTCCACTCCGGCGGTGTCAATCCGCCATCTTGGACCAGCTCCACCGCCAAGAGCCATTTGAAATACAAAAATTATCACGACTGCTCGTCGTGTGGAGGAGCACCGCCTAGGAAAGGAGGAGGGAGCTGCAGGTGTTAGGAGCCGTGTCAACCAAGGCAATTCTGGTACAATCGGCACAGCAGGAGTGCAATCACTATGGAGGGACACAAAACATCGGAGCACACTGTTGTGCTTGCAACCTTGCGGTGAAGTCACTTACCACCACAAGACTGTTTTAATAATGATGACAAAACGGAACTCACTATGAGGAAAACTACTAATCCCACAATTCATTAGCTACAAAGCGGACACACCCACTTTCAGTTACTACTAAAGCGGAAAGTGGGTTGGGAACGAACATGAAAGCCGTTTTTTGTCACCACGGCCCAGGAAGAAGATGCGAACAGCATTGAAACGCGTTGGCTAAACAGAAGAAATTACGTTGATTGTGGACCTCTGAAATGCAATAAACTAGGAAATCTATGCCTGCTGTGTGTGCCTTCCTTGCCAAGAGCCATTTGAAATACAAAAATTATCAAGACTGCTCGTCGTGTGGAGAAGCACCGCCTAGGAAAGGAGGAGGGAGCCCCAGGTGTTAGGAGCCGTGTCAACCAAGGCAATTCTGGTACAATCGGCGCAGCAGGAGTGCAATCACTACAGAGGGACACAAAACATCGGAGCACACTGTTGTGGTTGGAACCTTGCAGTGAAGTCACTTACCACCACAAGACTGTTTTAATAATGATGACAAAACGGAACTCACTATGAGGAAAACTACTAATCCCACAATTCATTAGCTACAAAGCGGACACACCCACTTTCAGTTACTATTAAAGCGGAAAGTGGGTTGGGAACGAACATGAAAGCCATTTTTTTTCACCACTGCCCAGGAAGAAGATGCGAACAGCATCGAAACACGTTATCTAAACAGAAGAAATTACGGTGATTGTGGACCTCTGAAATGCAATAAACTAGGAAATCTCCGCCTGCTGTGTGTGCCTTCCTTGCCAAGAGCCATTTGAAATACAAACATTATCACGACTGCTCGTCGTGTGGAGGAGCACCGCCTAGGAAAGGAGGAGGGAGCCGCAGGTGTTAGGAGCCGTGTCAACCAAGGCAATTCTGGTACAATCGGCGCAGCAGGAGTGCAATCACTACGGAGGGACACAAAACATCGGAGCACACTGTTGTGCTTGGAACCTTGCGGTGAAGTCACTTACCACCACAAGACTGTTTTAATAATGATGACAAAACGGAACTCACTATGAGGAAAACTACTAATCCCACAATTCATTAACTACAAAGCGGACACACCCACTTTCAGTTACTACTAAAGCGGAAAGTGGGTTGGGAACGAACATGAAAGCCATTTTTTGTCACCACTGCCCAGGAAGAAGATGCGAACAGCATCGAAACGCGTTGACTAAACAGAAGAAATTACAGTGATTGTGGACCTCTGAAATGCAATAAACTAGGAAATCTCCGCCTGCTGTGTGTGCCTTCCTTGCCAAGAGCCATTTGAAATACAAAAATTATCACAACTGCTCGTCGTGTGGAGGAGCACCGCCTAGGAAAGGAGGAGGGAGCCGCAGGTGTTAGGAGCCGTGTCAACCAAGGCAATTCTGGTACAATCGGCGCAGCAGGAGTGCAATCACTACGGAGGGACACAAAACATCGGAGCACACTGTTGTGCTTGGAACCTTGCGGTGAAGTCACTTACCACCACAAGACTGTTTTAATAATGATGACAAAATGGAACTCACGATGAGAAAAACTACTAATCCCACAAGTCATTAGCTACAAAGCGGACACACACACTTTCAGTTACTACTAAAGCGGAAAGTGGGTTGGGAACGAACATGAAAGCCGTTTTTTGTCACCACTGCCCAGGAAGAAGATGCGAACAGCATCGACACGCGTTGGCTAAACAGAAGAAATTACGGTGATTGTTGACCTCTGAAATGCAATAAACTAGGAAATCTCCGCCTGCTGTGTGTGCCTTCCTTGCCAAGAGCCATTTGAAATACAAACATTATCACGACTGCTCGTCGTGTGGAGGAACACCGCCTAGGAAAGGAGGAGGGAGCCGCAGGTGTTAGGAGCCGTGTCAACCAAGGCAATTCTGGTACAATCGGCACAGCAGGAGTGTGATCACTACGGAGGGACACAAAACATCGGAGCACACTGTTGTGCTTGGAACCTTGCGGTGAAGTCACTTACCACCACAAGACTGTTTTAATAATGATGACAAAACAGAACTCACTATGAGGAAAACTACTAATCCCACAATTCATTAGCTACAAAGCGGACACACCCACTTTCAGTTACTACTAAAGCGGAAAGTGGGTTGGGAACGAACATGAAAGCCGTTTTTTGTCACCCCTGCCCTGGAAGAAGTGCGAACAGCATTGAAACGCTTTGGCTAAACAGAAGAAATTACGTTGATTGTGGACCTCTGAAATGCAATAAACTAGGAAATCTCCGCCTGCTGTGTGTGCCTTCCTTGCCAAGAGCCATTTGAAATACAAATATTATCACGACTGCTCGTCGTGTGGAGGAGCGCCGCCTAGGAAAGGAGGAGGGAGCAGCAGGTGTTAGGAGCCGTGTCAACCAAGGCAATTCTGGTACAATCGGCGCAGCAGGAGTGCAATCACTACGGAGGGACACAAAACATCGGAGCACACTGTTGTGCTTGGAACCTTGCGGTGAAGTCACTTACCACCACAAGACTGTTTTAATAATGATGACAAAACGGAACTCTCTATGAGGAAAACTACTAATCCCACAATTCATTAGCTACAAAGCGGACACACCCACTTTCAGTTACTACTAAAGCGGAAAGTGGGTTAGGAACGAACATGAAAGCCGTTTTTTGTCACCACTGCCTAGAAAGAAGATGCGAACAGCATCGAAACGCGTTGACTAAACAGAAGAAATTACGGTGATTGTGGACCTCTGAAATGCAATAAACTAGGAAATCTCCGCCTGCTGTGTGTGCCTTCCTTGCCAAGAGCCATTTGAAATACAAAAATTATCACGACTGCTCGTCGTGTGGAGGAGCACCGCCTAGGAAAGGAGGAGGGAGCCGCAGGTGTTAGGAGCCGTGTCAACCAAGGCAATTCTGGTACAATCGGCGCAGCAGGAGTGCAATCACTGCGGAGGGACACAAAACATCGGAGCACACTGTTGTGCTTGGAACCTTGCGGTGAAGTCACTTACCACCACAAGACTGTTTTAATAATGATGACAAAACGGAACTCACTATAAGGAACACTACTAATCCCACAATTCATTAGATACAAAGCGGACACACCCACTTTCAGTTACTACTAAAGCGGAAAGTGGGTTGGGAACGAACATGAAAGCCGTTTTGTGTCACCACTGCCCAGGAAGAAGATCCGAACAGCATCGAAACGCGTTGACTAAACAGAAGAAATTACGGTGATTGTTGACCTCTGAAATGCAATAAACTAGGAAATCTCCGCCTGCTGTGTGTGCCTTCCTTGCCAAGAGCCGTTTGAAATACAAACATTATCACGACTGCTCGTCGTGTGGAGGAGCACCGCCTAGGAAAGGAGGAGGGAGCCGCAGGTGTTAGGAGCCGTGTCAACCAAGGCAATTCTGGTACAATCGGCACAGCAGGAGTGCAATCACTACGGAGGGACACAAAACATCGGAGCACACTGATGTGCTTGGAACCTTGCGGTGAAGTCACTTACCACCACAAGACTGTTTTAATAATGATGACAAAACAGAACTCACTATGAGGAAAACTACTAATCCCACAATTCATTAGCTACAAAGCGGACACACCCACTTTTAGTTACTACTAAAGCGGAAAGTGGGTTGGGAACGAACATGAAAGCCGTTTTTTGTCACCACTGCCCAGGAAGAAGATGCGAACAGCATTGAAACGCGTTGGCTAAACAGAAGAAATTACGTTGATTGTGGACCTCTGAAATGCAATAAACTAGGAAACCTACGCCTGCTGTGTGTGCCTTCCTTGCCAAGAGCCATTTGAAATACAAAAATTATCACGACTGCTCGTCGTGTGGAGGAGCACCGCCTAGGAAAGGAGGAGGGAGCCGCAGGTGTTAGGAGCCGTGTCAACCAAGGCAATTCTGGTACAATCGGCGCAGCAGGAGTGCAATCACTACGGAGGGACACAAAACATCGGAGCACACTGTTGTGCTTGGAACCTTGCGGTGAAGTCACTTACCACCACAAGACTGTTTTAATAATGATGACAAAACGGAACTCACTATGAGGAAAACTACTAATCCCACAATTCATTAGCTACAAAGCGGACACACCCACTTTCAGTTAGTACTAAAGCGGAAAGTGGGTTGGGAACGAACATGAAAGCCGTTTTTTTTCACCACTGCCCAGGAAGAAGATGCGAACAGCATCGAAACACGTTATCTAAACAGAAGAAATTACGGTGATTGTGGACCTCTGAAATGCAATAAACTAGGAAATCTCCGCCTGCTGTGTGTGCCTTCCTTGCCAAGAGCCATTTGAAATACAAATATTATCACAACTGCTCGTCGTGTGGAGGAGCACCGCCTAGGAAAGGAGGAGGGAGCAGCAGGTGTTAGGAGCCGTGTCAACCAAGGCAATTCTGGTACAATCGGCGCAGCAGGAGTGCAATCACTACGGAGGGACACAAAACATCGGAGCACACTGTTGTGCTTGGAACCTTGCGGTGAAGTCACTTACCACCACAAGACTGTTTTAATAATGATGACAAAACGGAACTCACTATGAGGAAAACTACTAATCCCACAATTAATTAGCTACAAAGCGGACACACCCACTTTCAGTTACTACTAAAGCGGAAAGTGGGTTGGGAACGAACATGAAAGCCGTTTTTTGTCACCACTGCCCAGAAAGAAGATGCGAACAGTATCGAAACGCGTTGACTAAACAGAAGAAATTACTGTGATTGTGGACCTCTGAAATGCAATAAACTAGGAAATCTCCGCCTGCTGTGTGTGCCTTCCTTGCCAAGAGCCATTTGAAATACAAAAATTATCACGACTGCTCGTCGTGTGGAGGAGCACCGCCTTGGAAAGGAGGAGGGAGCCGCAGGTGTTAGGAGCCGTGTCAACCAAGGCAATTCTGGTACAATCGGCGCAGCAGGAGTGCAATCACTACGGAGGGACACAAAACATCGGAGCACACTGTTGTGCTTGGAACCTTGCGGTGAAGTCACTTACCACCACAAGACTGTTTTAATAATGATGACAAAACGGAACTCACTATAAGGAAAACTACTAATCCCACAATTCATTAGCTACAAAGCGGACACACCCACTTTCAGTTACTACTAAAGCGGAAAGTGGGTTGGGAACGAACATGAAAGCCGTTTTGTGTCACCACTGCCCAGGAAGAAGATCCGAACAGCATCGAAACGCGTTGACTAAACAGAAGAAATTACGGTGATTGTTGACCTCTGAAATGCAATAAACTAGGAAATCTCCGCCTGCTGTGTGTGCCTTCCTTGCCAAGAGCCATTTGAAATACAAACATTATCACGACTGCTCGTCGTGTGGAGGAGCACCGCCTAGGAAATGAGGAGGGAGCCGCAGGTGTTAGGAGCCGTGTCAACCAAGGCAATTCTAGTACAATCGGCACAGCAGGAGTGCAATCACTACGGAGGGACACAAAACATCGGAGCACACTGTTGTGCTTGGAACCTTGCGGTGAAGTCACTTACCACCACAAGACTGTTTTAATAATGATGACAAAACAGAACTCACTATGAGGAAAACTACTAATCCCACAATTCATTAGCTACAAAGCGGACACACCCACTTTCAGTTACTACTAAAGCGGAAAGTGGGTTGGGAACGAACATGAAAGCCGTTTTTTGTCACCACTGCCCAGGAAGAAGATGCGAACAGCATTAAAACGCGTTGGCTAAACAGAAGAAATTACGTTGATTGTGGACCTCTGAAATGCAATAAACTAGGAAATCTACGCCTGCTGTGTGTGCCTTCCTTGCCAAGAGCCATTTGAAATACAAAAATGATCACGACTGCTCGTCGTGTGGAGGAGCACCGCCTAGGAAATGAGGAGGGAGCCGCAGGTGTTAGGAGCCGTGTCAACCAAGGCAATTCTAGTACAATCGGCACAGCAGGAGTGCAATCACTACGGAGGGACACAAAACATCGGAGCACACTGTTGTGCTTGGAACCTTGCGGTGAAGTCACTTACCACCACAAGACTGTTTTAATAATGATGACAAAACAGAACTCACTATGAGGAAAACTACTAATCCCACAATTCATTAGCTACAAAGCGGACACACCCACTTTCAGTTACTATTAAAGCGGAAAGTGGGTTGGGAACGAACATGAAAGCCGTTTTTTTCACCACTGCCCAGGAAGAAGATGCGAACAGCATCGAAACGCGTTATCTAAACAGAAGAAATTACGGTGATTGTGGACCTCTGAAATGCAATAAACTAGGAAATCTCCGCCTGCTGTGTGTGCCTTCCTTGCCAAGAGCCATTTGAAATACAAACATTATCACGACTGCTCGTCGTGTGGAGGAGCACCGCCTAGGAAAGGAGGAGGGAGCAGCAGGTGTTAGGAGCCGTGTCAACCAAGGTAATTCTGGTACAATCGGCGCAGCAGGAGTGCAATCACTACGGAGGGACACAAAACATCGGAGCACACTGTTGTGCTTGGAACCTTGCGGTGAAGTCACTTACCACCACAAGACTGTTTTAATAATGATGACAAAACGGAACTCACTATGAGGAAAACTACTAATCCCACAATTCATTAGCTACAAAGCGGACACACCCACTTTCAGTTACTACTAAAGCGGAAAGTGGGTTGGGAACGAACATGAAAGCCGTTTTTTGTCACCACTGCCCAGAAAGAAGATGCGATCAGCATCGAAACACGTTGACTAAACAGAAGAAATTACGGTGATTGTGGACCTCTGAAATGCAATAAACTAGGAAATCTCTGCCTGCTGTGTGTGCCTTCCTTGCCAAGAGCCATTTGAAATACAAAAATTATCACGACTGCTCGTCGTGTGGAGGAGCACCGCCTAGGAAAGGAGGAGGGAGCCGCAGGTGTTAGGAGCCGTGTCAACCAAGGCAATTCTGGTACAATTGGCGCAGCAGGAGTGCAATCACTACGGAGGGACACAAAACATCGGAGCACACTGTTGTGGTTGGAACCTTGCAGTGAAGTCTCTTACTACCACAAGACTGTTTTAATAATGATGACAAAACGGAACTCACTATGAGGAAAACTACTAATCCCACAATTCATTAGCTACAAAGCGGACACACCCACTTTCAGTTACTGCTAAAGCGGAAAGTGGGTTGGGAACGAACATGAAAGCCGTTTTTTGTCACCACTGCCCAGGAAGAAGATGCGAACAGCATTGAAACGCGTTGGCTAAACTGAAGAAATTACGGTGATTGTGGACCTCTGAAATGCAATAAACTAGGAAATCTCCGCCTGCTGTGTGTGCCTTCATTGCCAAGAGCCATTTGAAATACAAACATTATCACGACTGCTCGTCGTGTGGAGGAGCACAGACTAGGAAAGGATGAGGGAGCCGCAGGTGTTAGGAGCCGTGTCAACCAAGGCAATTCTGGTACAATCGGCGCAGCAGGAGTGCAATCACTACGGAGGGACACAAAATATCGGAGCACACTGTTGTGCTTGGAACCTTGCGGTGAAGTCACTTACCACCACAAGACTGTTTTAATAATGATGACAAAACGAAACTCACTATGAGGAAAACTACTAATCCCACAATTCATTAGCTACAAAGCGGACACACCCACTTTCAGTTACTACTAAAGCGGAAAGTGGGTTGGGAACGAACATGAAAGCCGTTTTTTGTCACCACTGCCCAGGAAGAAGATGCGAACGGCATCGAAATGCGTTGACTAAACAGAAGAAATTACGGTGATTGTGGACCTCTGAAATGCAGTAAACTAGGAAATCTCCTCCTGCTGTGTGTGCCTTCCTTGCCAAGAGCCATTTGAAATACAAAAATTATCATGACTGCTCGTCGTGTGGAGGAGCACCGCCTAGGAAAGTAGGAGGGAGCCGCAGGTGTTAGGAGCTGTGTCAACCAAGGCAATTCTGGTACAATCGGCGCAGCAGGAGTGCAATCACTACGGAGGGACACAAAACATCGGAGCACACTGTTGTGCTTGGAACCTTGCAGTGAAGTCACTTACCACCACAAGACTGTTTTAATAATGATGACAAAGCGGAACTCGCTATGAGGAAAACTACTAATCCCACAAGTCATTAGCTACAAAGCGGACACACCCACTTTCAGTTACTACTAAAGCGGAAAGTGGGTTGGGAACGAACATGAAAGCCGTTTTTTGTCACCACTGCCCAGGAAGAAGATGCGAACAGCATCGAAACGCGTTGGCTAAACAGAAGAAATTTCGGTGATTGTGGACCTCTGAAATGCAATAAACTAGGAAATCTCCGCCTGCTGTGTATGCCTTCCTTGCCAATAGCCATTTGAAATACAAACATTATCACGACTGCTCGTCGTGTGGAGGAGCACCGCCTAGGAAAGGAGGAGGGAGCCGCAGGTGTTAAGAGCCGTGTCAACCAAGGCAATTCTGGTACAATCGGCACAGCAGGAGTGCAATCACTACGGAGGGATACAAAACATCGGAGCACACTGTTGTGCTTGGAACCTTGCGGTGAAGTCACTTACCACCACAAGACCGTTTTAATAATGATGACAAAACGGAACTCACTATGAGGAAAACTACTAATCCCACAATTCATTAGCTACAAAGCGGACACACCCACTTTCAGTTACTACTAAAGCGGAAAGTGGGTTGGGAACGAACATGAAAGCCGTTTTTTGTCACCACTGCCCAGGAAGAAGATGCGAACAGCATTGAAATGCGTTGGCTAAACAGAAGAAATTACGGTGATTGTGGACCTCTGAAATGCAATAAACTAGGAAATCTCCGCCTGCTGTGTGTGCCTTCCTTGCCAAGAGCCATTTGAAATACAAAAATTATCACAACTGCTCGTCGTGTGGAAGAGAACCGCCTAGGAAAGGAGGAGGGAGCCGCAGGTGTTAGGAGCCGTGTCAACCAAGGCAATTCTGGTACAATCGGCGCAGCAGGAGTGCAATCACTACGGAGGGACACAAAACATTGGAGCACACTGTTGTGGTTGGAACCTTGCAGTGAAGTCAATTACCACCACAAGACTGTTTTAATAATGATGACAAAACGGAACTCACTATGAGGAAAACTACTAATCCCACAATTCATTAGCTACAAAGCGCACACACCCACTTTCAGTTACTATTAAAGCGGAAAGTGGGTTGGGAACGAACATGAAAGCCGTTTTTTTTCACCACTGCCCAGGAAGAAGATGCGAACAGCATCGAAACGCGTTATCTAAACAGAAGAAATTACGGTGATTGTGGACCTCTGAAATGCAATAAACTAGGAAATCTCCGCCTGCTGTGTGTGCCTTCCTTGCCAAGAGCCATTTGAAATACAAACATTATCACGACTGCTCGTCGTGTGGAGGAGCACCGCCTAGGAAATGAGGAGGGAGCCGCAGGTGTTAGGAGCTGTGTCAACCAAGGCAATTCTGGTACAATCGGCGCAGCAGGAGTGCAATCACTACGGAGGGACACAAAACATCGGAGCACACTGTTGTGCTTGAAACCTTGCGGTGAAGTCACTTACCACCACAAGACTGTTTTAATAATGATGACAAAACGGAACTCACTATGAGGAAAACTACTAATCCCACAAATCATTAGCTACAAAGCGGACACACCCACTTTCAGTTACTACTAAAGCGGAAAGTGGGTTGGGAACGAACATGAAAGACGTTTTTTGTCACCACTGCCCAGGAAGAAGATGCGAACAGCATCGAAACGCGTTGACTAAACAGAAGAAATTACGGTGATTGTGGACCTCTGAAATGCAATAAACTAGGAAATCTCCGCCTGCTGTGTGTGCCTTCCTTGCCAAGAGCCATTTGAAATACAAACATTATCACGACTGCTCGTCGTGTGGAGGAGCAACGCCTAGGAAAGGAGGAAGGAGCCCCAGGTGTTAGGAGCCGTGTCAACCAAGGCAATTCTGGTACAATCGGCACAGCAGGAGTGCAATCACTACGGAGGGACACAAAACATCGGAGCACACTGTTGTGCTTGGAACCTTGCGGTGAAGTCACTTACCACCACAAGACTGTTTTAATAATGATGACAAAACGGAACTCACTATAAGGAAAACTACTAATCCCACAATTCATTAGCTACAAAGCGGACACACCCACTTTCAGTTACTACTAAAGCGAAAAGTGGGTTGGGAACGAACATGAAAGCCGTTTTTTGTCACCACTGCCCAGGAAGAAGATGCGAACAGCATCGAAACGCGTTGGCTAAACAGAAGAAATTACTGTGATTGTGGACCTCTGAAATGCAATAAACTAGGAAATCTCCACCTGCTGTGTGTGCCTTCCTTGCCAAGAGCCATTTGAAATACATATATATATATATATATATATATATATATATATATATATATATATATATATATATATATATATATATATATATATATATATATATATATATATATATATAAAACTTGTTAATTTTACCAAAAGCTACCCCGGCAGTGGAGACCACTACTGAGACCACCACTCAGACTAAGTTACAAATAGTAATAATACACTTGTAAATCCTGTTTTAGCAGGATCCACCTCCAGGTTTTAGGGGTGGATACATGTAAGTCTGCACCTAACAGTACATTTATATTCAGAACTGGTGAGTTGCAACAATGTGAAAAGTTATTGCTAGGTGCAGTAGTAATTTAAAACGTGGGTAAATCTGCATATGTAAACTTACAGTTTTGAACAGATGCCATTGTGTCCTAACGCACAAGGAGGGAATGCTGTGCAAGTGATAAACAGTGACTTAGGGCTCCATTAGGATGGCGGGCGTATTGCCCCCACCAGGCTGGCGCTAGCCACCGCCAGCCTGGCGGGGGAAATCCGCCCGCCATCCTTCCCTGTATTCCTCCCGCCATATTAGAATGGCGGGGGGGACCATGGCGGAGCAAAACAACGCGCGCCACTTTTCCGCCCCGGACGCTTTGCGGCCAGGGCGGAAAATGATTAATATGGTGGCGGTGTCTATGAGACACCGCCAGCCATATTACAATGGCAAGTGTGCAATGCCTTACCGCGGCGGCAATGCCGCCACAGAAAGGCAGGCGGTGTTCACTCTGGGGGTCCCCTGTGGGCCACCGGAGTGAAGGCAAAAGGGGGGTGGCACACAGGGGGGTACCTGTGGTACCCCCCTGCATTTGCATAATCAAAGCGGCAGGCACCGCGCGGTGCCTGCCGCTTTGATTACGTAAATGCTGCTAAGCATTTTTAGTATTGTGGCGGGCGGAGCAGAGAGCTCCGCCCGCCACAATACTATAAATACAGTATGTGCCAGTCACTGTGCCGGGCGCATCCTAATGGTGTGTGCGGGACCCCGCGGGACCCCGCCCTTAGGGCAAAGCCCGCCCGCCATCCTAATGGGGCCCTAAGTGTTCATTATGTGATATAAAAACTTGTAAACAAAGAAAATAGAAGGATGTTCAATAAATACTCCCCCAAGGATATTTAGACCAGCAAGCAATTTCTTTCCCGATATTTTTTTTAAAGGAAAGATTTTCATCCTTGATGAGAGGTATCTCAGCTCCTTTTGAGTGTTAGAACCGGAAGGAGCACAACTAGGGCATCACTATGGCCCCTGCTGCTTGCCCGTGCTGCACTGGCAGCCGTGAATATGTTAAAATGCAAATCCTTCTCCTGCTTTATAAACAAGAGCAAGAAAGTAGTAGGAAAAATATAAACACAGCATGGGCCAAGTTTCTAAAATGAAACGGTGCAGAACAGCTCCAAGCAAGTAAAAAGCCTGTCCGAGGTTAGGATGGGCTTTTAGAAGGAGTATTACTTCTATAGACTTCATTCTTATTCATATGTTTGTTTTTAATTGCTTAACTTTATAGAGTTAAGCTTTAGCAACACTTTCTTCAATATTATACTCCTATACACTTATTTGCTTTGTTCTGTTCTTGCTTTTTAATATTTAGCTACTTACATTTTACAGAAGAAATCTTTGTACATATAGAACAGTTTAAACCCTAAACATATTTGTATACATAAAGTTTTGACCTCCGAGGGCCAACGCTGTATTATAGATAGCATGGAAGCCGTCCAAAATAGAGGGAAAGCCAAATTAACTTCAAACAGGAAATACAGCACAAAAGTAATGGCCTCTGTGTGGGAGTACATGAAGATGGGGGTCTTTAAGAAGACTAGAAGGTGTAAGAAGACTAGAAGGTGTCTGATGGATTAAAAAGTAATTGGTAGGTCATACAAGGAAGAGAAGCCACAGTTACAAAAACTTTGCTGTCTAGTATTAGATTGTTTTGTCATAACTGTAAAGCAGAAGTAAGGTCGCTGACATGGGAGTTCTGTGCAGTTCTTTCAGTTTTGGTGGGTAGGTGCTGAATCTTAATGAAGAAGGGACTCACAAGTGAGTTTGAGTATTTTATTCATATATAATGAGAAGCCCTGGGGAGAGTGATAACCCAGCACAATCGTTCCCACTGCGTCAGGCGACTAATTCCGTCTCCTGATCCGTCAACTGTAACAATGGACCCGCATCGAGACACGGAGCGCTCCACACACACAGCGCAATCGAGGAGCTGTGCCAGGTGAGCAGCTGGAGTCAGAAAAAATCGCCCAGCTCCCATGCACCACAACACATCTTCCTTTCTTGTTAAAAACAATAAGTAACACATACAATAAGTAAACATAGGAGATGCTTATGAACACAGGCTGTATTCCAGGATAGGACAAAAAAAATCTCAACTGTAGTACAACAAATAATATTCATCTTGGGCTGCCTTAATCAATCAAGTTAACAAAATCCTTCATCCAAGAACGTGAGGTTCATGAGTCTTTCTTATTTCTTTTTGATTGGTAAGACTTCTAGACTTAAACAGCTTGACTGGCTAATTATCATGTTTCACAAAATTGAAAGCATCCTTCAAAATCACTTTTTCTTCTGCTGGGATAGCTGGACCATCATCTCTCAACTTGACTTTGTTTGACTCATTCTCTTTTCATATAGAACCCACGAGAGCAACATAGGACTTGTTTCACCATTTCTATCGTGGTTCCAGCCCTGGCTCACAGGTGATCGTAATTCCACAAGAGCGAAGATGGAATCTACGCTTCCAAAAGACCGAACCAATCCGAGGGTCAATTCACCTAAAGACTAGTAGACTATATGCAACTTCTCAGTTTTTTTTTGTAACCTGGTCCCGATTGTTATATTACTCAATATCAATATTCATCACCTGTATCACTTTATATTTTGATTTAATATTTATTTACTGCCTTAAAATCTAATAAAATGTTTTGAACTAAAAACACTAGTAGACTCTCTAGTGAGAGAGAAGAGACAAAAAATAAAAAGGACCACTCTGGACAAAAGCAGCAACAGCACAGGATACAAAGTCTGGAATCCAAAAGGAACATAAAGGCCCAAAACTCTAAAGACAAGCTTTGATTTAATGTAACAGAAGCGTTCTTTGTATATCCTCATAAACTCACCTTGGGTCAGCCTTCTCAGATGCAATGTACAAAAAACAATCCAAATAAATCTGCAGAGTGCCCGCTGCAAAGTAACAATGCACAAATGTCTCTTCATAAAAGTAACAACAAGAGAATAGATAATGACGTCTTTGTCAGTGCACTGACCTTTAAATTTGTTGGTCACAAGTATTTTGCCGAAATAAAACAAAAAATCAAGCCCCCGTTCTAAATTACCAACAGGAACAGGCTTCACTCATCCAAACGAAAATCTGAAATAACAGGAAGCGAGGTATGGACATCGCTCGGTAGGCACGAAGAGCAACAGGCAGACGCGGGTCGTTGGAGAAAACAAGCCCAAGGCACCCGCCTCCAGGATCCTACCTGCTCTTGCAGATACAACAAAACTCAATACTGAGGGGGCTGGTCAGAAGTGAAGGACTGCAAGGAAGGTTTTGCGATGAAAAACACAACCAGGGCCGTACAGGAAACTCAACTCGCCCAGGAAACTGAAGAAGCAGGAGACGCGATCAAGGGGCTTGGCCCAACTACGATTCAGAAGTAAGCCAAGAAACGCTCCACTCTTCCAGCCTTCCTTAATTTTATTACTGCACATCAGCTGATTTCATAAGAGCCAACGAGTATACAAAAAGCAGACTCCCCAATCTCCTGAATGACCTATAGCGTCACGGTGCATTCTGGGTATTGTAGTGTATACCCCAGGGCACATGAAGCACAGGGTGTAGCAGTTTCCCCTTCTACACAAACACCAGATTTGAACACATCAATTATTGTTTTAGCATTGCTACATTTTAAATGATCCTTCCTAACTAGTCTCAGAATTTTGATTGTTACAAAGTCACCAATTTGAAAAACAACAAACTGATCTGTGTTTAAACAATTGTACCTTGAACACTTTTGCATTTGTTTACATTTAACCTCCTCATTGACCTTAGCTTTACATCTTTCACAATTATGAGACACTATTTTTCTCTAACCCAATGTGATTTCACTAATGTGAACAGAGTGCGTCCTTTAACGCCTGAATATGAGAAATTCCTCTGGTGGAGTGATGATTTGCATAATAAGAATTCACCATATCCTGGATTGCCACCAAAGGGTCCACATTGTTGGATAAAGCTAATCTAAAAGTGTTACAAATGAGTCTATTGGCCCTGTCCACAAGACCATTTCCTTGAGGATGATAAAGACAAGTGTGCTTGTGTTCAATGCCTGTTGGCTTAATAAATGTAGTCATCGCCTCAGATGTAAATTCCACACCATTGTCTGTGGTCAAAATCTTGGGCATGCCCTCACGGGAAACCGATAAAGTGCTAGGTGCTTTCACACATTCAACTTCAATCCATTTTGATCTGTAATTGATAATAACTAATGCATACTCATTGTTGCCATGGGAAAAAGGACCGAAACAAATATAGCGAAACCTTATCCCAAACATTCTCCAAGAGATCTACAGCTACCATGGTGTAGTATAATTCCTATATTCCCAATAGCCTCTGCACATTGTAATAATATACACTATAGATTTGACATAGGCCTGAGGTCAGTATGTCTCGATCGAGTATATTAAATTTAAGTGTGTGTGTTCCAGCTAACTCAGAGGTCAGCTAGAAACCTTCTCGAATAAACAAAAAGGGATTAGTTTCTGACAACCGCATAAACATGACAACTTTGTTTCCCCTAAAACTGAAACACATCTTCAGGGTCATGGAAACAATAGATAATTATTTTACTCAGTCAATCGTGCATGCTTTGTTTCTACAGAGTTGCATAGAAATAGAGAGACAGGTGTTTTCAATAAAAGGGTTTATTGAACAGTTTTATTTCTCATGCAAGAAAAATTAACTGCTACAATCGATAGACAGAATGCGAAGTATAATGCATACAGCATACACAGTAATATAAAATAATACTGTAATAGCATTGTCTGTTGCTATGACATATAAAAATACATACATAAATGACACAGGCTAAAATACTCAACTGGTGCTTCTGAAATATGCCTACCCCAATGTACCTAACCAGGTCTAGTACCAGGGAAGAAGTAGGTATTGTCTAGATATAGTTTTAGTTCTGCCAAGAATTGCCAAAGGTTTCTCTATACCTTTAGAATGAAAGAGGTTGGTATCTCTTTCATGAGACTCGATTTCCCAACACCCGGCAAGGGGAGTCAGAAACACTGTAGCTGGATTCTCGGCAGGAGGATGACAGCTTCTAGTCAATGCGTCAGCTGGAGATTTGGCTTCCTTCGGCACTTGCTATATTGAGCTGCGTTGTGCAAGTAGGTAGTCGAACTGCACCAAACCACACCGTGCTTTGCTATAGCAAGTGAAGGTATATTTATACCTCGAAGGTGTTCAGGAATGCCAGTATTGACATAAAAGTCATGCATATGAATGTCATGGATGAACCCATAAGGAATAGATGTTCATGCATAATAATGAGTTTCTTGGAGAAATCAATATCCAGGCTAGGGGAAGTACCTTCTGCTTAAGAGTCTGGTTTTCCAAGATATCGTTGTGAAGAATATGAATGGATGGAAGTAGACATGCCTGTATTTGGGTAGCATCGGCTATGCCTAAATAAGGACTGATTTTTAATTCCTATATAAGGGCAATGTGAATTGTACCTATATAAGGGCATGATTCGGGAAAATTCATTCGGAATCTAAATCGACATACAACACCCACTCCACTTTCTTATGTACGATGTTTAACATGTTTAAACATATCTAAAACATATCTATACATGGAATGTGAAACCCCCTTCAAAATACATAAAAATGCATTGGAACTGGTTGTACACATAAATGATGCATTGGTGCTGTACGCATTAAAGCAATGTTTCATTCTAAGCATATATTTACATTTAAATGCTAAATAAATAAATCATGAAAGAGGTTGTAGCCGCAGGCCCTTTACCGATGGACTTGAGGTTTTCTGAGATTTCCGGTGGTGCTAGAGAGCAATTACAAGCAAGCAAAGCAAGCAGGTGAAGGTGAAGACGAAGCTGTGAGGAGCCAGGCCGAGAGAAGCTGGGAGACACTGGGAGATGCTCGAGGAGCCCAAGGAGCCCAGCCAAGTAGAACAGCGGCACAGCGGCAGCAGAGCGAAACCAAGCGGAACAGCGGCAGCGGTAACTTTAGCGGCCACCATGCACCAGGCACCCGACATCTAGAATCCTGCATCCTACACCTAGCGTGGTGGAGGTGAGCAGTTGTACGAGGTGGAGGTGGAGGTGGAGGCGGGCGGGTGTGAAGGGGAGAGAGAGCGTAGCTCCATGGCCATCGGCCCACATCCCGCCTAGCCTCGCATTGCCTTGCCTCGTATTGCCGTCAAAAGTGCTTAGCGGGACCTAGAGGATTTTAGCGAGACACGGAGGTGGGTTAACTTAGCAGGCCACTTCTGCTATTTTGTTTATGTGTCTCTGCATCATCCGCCCGGCACCCTCTGCTTAGTGCACAAGTTATTTTTCTCCAGCACACACCAGCAGCATAAAGGTTAAAGTGCAAGTGCAAGTACCAAGTTTAAAAGAAGCTTAAAGAAGTGAAAAGTCTAAAGGAAGAGCAGGAGAGGAGCAAAGCAGCGCGGCTGCCCTTTAGCAAAAGAGAAGGAGGGAGTGACCTTGCAGCCTGGAGGAGAAGGCCTGGAGGAGGAGGACTGGCTAGACCAGGTTCAGCTTACGACTTCCCGTAGTGTTGGCTGGAGCTGGGCAAAACTCGACTCCTACTTTTCATTTGAGTAATTGCTAGTAAAGGCTCCTTTGCACCAGGGTGGAATAATAACTAAGCGCTGCCTGGATTTGGAGTCAATCTTAGGTTGACTAAAAGCTGTCTGGGTGCGCTTGGAGAAGAGGGGTAGCTATTTTGAAAACCCTGCATTGCATTGCACACATTAAGGAGTAAGTTGCGTTAAATGAGTGGCATATGAGTGGCATGAGGAAAAGGCAACCAAGTAAATAAAAAGAAAATAAACACAACTTAGTAAAAGCGCCCAACACAACAGATTAAGTCAATCACAGAGGGCATGAGGTCAGGAAAAATTCGGCAAGCACCTACTCGCAAAAGCAGGAGAAAAGTGCTCACAAAAGATCCAACCCTGATTGCAGCCCAAAATAAAATAAAAGAGGAGCCCATACTACAGAAAAAGAGACTGGTTCCACTTTTAACTCCAAATACATTTAAGTTTGGTGGGAAGAAGGAGAAGCAGAAATTCCACTTTTTAAAGGATCCAATTGCTGCAATTTATGTGACCACAGAAGAGGCGTTCGGCTTACAAAGTCCAATAAAACTGATAAACTGGATAACTCCAAAATAATCAGGAGAAACAAGTCCTTCTCACTTGGAACCACAAATAAATCAACAACCACAACATCAACAATGGGCAGGAAAAAAGCGTAGGAGTAGTTGATCAAGAGAAAAAAATCTATTAAAAGATGGTTGATAAAAACAACAGCGCAGATACATCAATCATTGACTGCGCAAGAAAAAAGGAAGGAAGAAGAAAGTGGAAAAAGGCAAATAAAATAAGGAGATTTAGGCCAAACCAAAATCCAAGACAGTTCCCAAAAGCTAGAGTTGTCAAAATCCTTTTCAATCTTAGAGGAAAAAGAATGTATTGAAGCTCTAGACAAGTAATACACAAACGGAAGAGGTTTTACAGCCAAATAGGCAAGGGAATATCATAGAACCCGACCAGTTTCAAAAAAGGAAAACGGGGGAAGAGGGGGGGGGCAGCCTCAACACCTATTACATTTTCATTTAACCTGGACCAACGGGAGCAACAAAATAATGAGAAAAGCGGTCAACCCCAAGAAAGAGTAAAAACACAGTCGCCAATTACGATCTCATCAGTCAGCAGAATTGATTCAATATCGGGGATTTTGATGCAACCCAATAATACAGCAACAACCACTTGGAGTGAATCACTGCTAAGAACTCTACAGCAAGCAATTGATGTCTTAAACTTCCACTCGGATAAATTAGAAGTTCAAGTAGATTTAAAGAACTTAATTGCAGTGCACATAGCAGGAACAAATACGAAATTGGAAATAATCACCGCACAAATCACAAAAGGAAACAATAAAGATGCTCAAACCAAATATAAATCGTCAGATTAAAGTTGCGGATGTGGCCAGATAATAGACAAACTGGAGTCCCTTCCTGAAATATTGACAGAAGTTTTGCCTGTTGCACAATCTTCAGGAAATATAGGAGAAATACTGTCACTACAACAAAATGGAGGAAAAATCAGTACCACAGGACAAGAAAAGACGAGGCCCGTCCCCCCACATGAAGGTAGTATAAAATCGATGGAAGTCAAGGAAACAAATGAGGATAGTAATGGAAAAAGTGGAAATAAAACAACAGCTACACACAGTTTATCAGTTAATCAAACAAAAAGACAACGTAAAAGAGGGCGGAAAGCCAAGAACAACATCAGCAAAAAATCGATACAGGAAAAAAGTCAAACCTATGCACTATTCACCCAAAAGTTCAGTAAAAATAGCAATGACCAGGGTGGAAATACCACAAAGGTAGAGTTAAACAGCCCAGAAACGAACACACCAGATAGTACGAGGATCCCCAGTATACTGCGATGCAAAGCAAATATAATTCACCTGAAATCGTCCATAGGATAACACTTAGTGACCAGAATGTGGGAGTTAAAATCACAAATAACATAAAGGCAAAAGAAGAGACAGAGGAAAAAAGGTTGGAACATAAATAAATAACAAAAAAACAAGAAGTAGAAATAAAATTAGCGGAATCACAAGTTTTTATTCCAAACATAGAAATAAATAACAGGGAGCAAGTAAAAATAAGTACAAGGAAATTAGATGTTGAGTTGCTTGACCAGTCAAAAGGGGCATTTGTAACAATAGAACCAACTGGATTGCATTCAGAAAATGCAAAAAGTATTAGTAAGAAAATAAAAATTACTTTGAACAAAGAAGGAAGGACATGTAATCCACCAATTGAAAGGGAAACTACAACGGAAAATGCTTGGCTAGATATAAGCCAAAAACATCAAAGATAGAGCCAGGAAAAACCAACCGGGTAGTCGCAACATTAAATACACCCTCACAAGAAAGGGCTATGGTTGAGATCATGAGCCAAAAATCAAACAATTTCCAAGATCCCAGAATGGAAGAATTTGCATCACATCAAACCCAAAACCAACAAAGCGACTCAGTAGAGTTTGGCTATAAATTGATCTTTATGCCAGAATATTCAACCAAAGGTAGACTGGATACTTTAAACAGGGGAAACCTAATGAGACTGTGTGTGGAGATTTCAAAAATTAAGAAAAATTACATCAGCAGACCACTTGGCAGTAGAATTCGTACAAATGGATAAAGGGACAAAATCAGAGGCAACCAGTACAAGATGGGCGTCAAGAGAAATAATAGAGTTGATATATTCCACAATAGCTGTCTTTGAAGCTTGGGGCATAACACTTGCATATCCAACACACATAAAATATCCATATCTGCTATTAAACTATGAGGCGAATCAGTCACCTAAAATAAATAAAAAATCAACAACTTCCGTTCTTAAGGGGGCAAGAAGTACGAACCCAACAAATCAAGCAAGTCAGGATACACGTTTAAATAGCCTAATCACCAGACAGTCCGATGATCGGTCTGAAGAAAATCAAGATTGGTCCTGGATACCACATATCTTGAACCTACATCAATCTTGATGAAAACAAAAGTTACAGAAGGGAGCAGTGCGGAATAACTCAATCGATCATTCAAAATGAGGAGATAATAAGAATTTGCTCCTGGAATATCCATGGGTTTAGGGAAATGGAACAAGAGAAAGAGACCATCTCCTTCTTGGGAAATTTCGCCATAATCCTCTTACAAGAAACATGGAATTTAACACCAAGACACATGGTAGGATATGAAGAACACCACGTTATGGCTGAAAAACATTCAAACTATGGACATCCTGGGGTGGTCTATCTACTTACATAATGGTAAAACACGACTGGAAAGTAGAGGAACTGGATTCCGGTGTAAATTGGAGACAAGTTATGAAACAGGAATGTAAGCGCCCCTCTTACACAGCTTTGTGAAAGTTACTTATTTTAAATATTTACATTCACCAGGAAAAGAAAAAGGAAATGGAAAGATTGTCAAACTTGATAAACTTAATAAAAACCCTTCAAGTAATATATCAAAATTATGAGATGGTAGTATCTGGCAATTTTATTTGCGATTTAATAGGGGGTCACCTTAGTATGATCGGATGCCAAAGCGGGCCTGAATTAAACAGATGGAAGCAAGACTTGGAATCCCTAGGCCCTGTTATTTTGAACGGAAACACAAAGGGAGACCATCCAGCGGGAATTACCTTTTTAAGTGGAAAGAAACAATCCACTATCAATTATACAATAATCAGTAAGGAACTTTTTAACTTAGTTGATTATTTTCCCAAAAAAATTCGTCCAGAGAGTGACCATTTTTCCCAAGAAACAGTACTACACTTACATTTGCTGGATAACAAGAGCACAGTATCCTTAGCTGTAATGCCTGAAGCACATAACCAAAGGAGACTTAAATGGAGAGGAACAAATATTAAAGAAATAATGGACGCAGTGAGTATACATGTGGAGAACAATGAGTCACTGGGCGCCCATTTATTAGTACAGGATTGGGAGAATCTGTGCACGTCTTTGTTAGATAAATTTCCAGCAATCCCAGCAGGCAAAGCTTTGTACGGATCCAGAAAAGAACCATGGTATAATATACAGCTGAGAGACCAGAAGAGAAATATCGCAAAGGTGGCAAGAGCAATGGCCTCAGCAGCCAGAATGGGAAAAGAACTAGACAACAGCAAGATCACAAAAATGAGAAAGGTATATAAGGAGATGTGCCGTGAGGCAAAAAGGGTATATACTGAAAACCTCTGGGAGAAATTGCTGTGGGCAAGCAAACTACCGAACAGCAGCGAATTTTGGGGTTTAATAAATAAGCTAACAAGGGAACAGAAACCCACCAGAATGCAGGAATAAGTGAGTCAGCTTAGGCACAATACATTGACAAATTCTATAATAACATACAAACATGTTCTCACAGATGGGTATATATAAGCCCAAACGAACCAGAGGAATTACATTTGAAATCAACCACCATAGGCAGTCACACTTTTGAAAAAGGGCAACATGTAACGCAAGACCTAATACCTTTTACAACAACAAAATAATTAAAGATAGTGAAAAAAAAGGCTGAAATCCGCAGGTGCAGCAGGGCTAAACGGCCTTCCAAATTCCATTTTCAAGCAAGACCCGGAATTTTGGGCCAATTACCTCGCTCCAATTTTCAACCAACTATATTCCGAGAATAAGATGCCACATTCCCGGAGAGGAAGTCTATTTCACCCAATTTATAAAAACGGCAGCCAAATAGAACCTGGGACCTATAGACTCATTGCCCTTATTGATGTAGAGGCAAAAATTTTTGCATCTTGTATTTTACAATATTTACAGGAGTGGACGGAGGAAAAAAGAATAATCCCATCATTTTAAACAGGTTTCAGGCAGGGCATGGGCACCATCACAGACCTGGCAGCATTGGCAATCTTAATTTAAAAAGATGCAAGTAAAAAAAACAGGTCTATTAGCATGATATATTGACTTGAAATCTGCTTTTGACAGAGTGCCGGGAGAACGTCTATTGCTGAAATTGAAAGAATGGGGATTACCCCAAAAATTGATCGATACAATAATATCTCTATACAGTGAAACTTGGGCCAGGGTGAAGCTTGGAGACGCAGCAGAATATCATCAACGATAAAAATACCCAATGGATGAAAACAAGGCTGCGTCCTTTCACCATGTCTATTTAATCTATACTCAGCAAACTCAATCAACTACTTCCTTAAGACAAGCGGCCATCCGCACAAACTGGCAAACGAGTCAATTTAGTTCCTGCAATATGCGGATGACATTGTGGTTGTGAGTCAAACCCCAATGGGGCTGCAAAGAGTCATAAACAAACTGACCGATTACTTTGATCTTTTAAGCTTGGAATTGAATAAGACAAAAACCAAGGTGGTGCGATTAGCAGGCCCTAGATAAGGAAAATATAAATGGTATGCAAAGGGAACACAAATTGAGGAAATTAGCTCATATAAATATTTGGGCATCAAATTGGGCTGAAGGATGACCTTTATGGATCAAAAAATGGATATAAAAGCAAAGGCCCAATCATTAATTTTTGCCTACAAACAGCTCTATAAGAAATTGTAATGTCCTTCCCACTGCCATCTTTTGAAAATAATGGCAGCACAACTGCTTCCAACTTTGTCCTATGGCCGGGAAATCAGGCATGGTCAAGAAATTGCCATTTTAAACGAACTGCAGACAAAAGTATATAAAGCAGGTTTTAATTTCCCTAAAGGAGCATCCCCAGCACAGATAGGCTTGCAATTTGGCCTCCAGAACCAGGAATATCAAAGAAAAGCAACATTTGCTAAATTGTGCTGGAAATTCAGAGCATCGGAACTTGGATCGCTAACAAACTTATGCTGGACCAAATTACGATCTCGGTTTGATAAAAAAAAACAACTCATGGGGCAGTTTCCTGTGTACAGCCCTGGAAGAACTAGAGATTGACGAAGCCTGGAATAGCAAGTTGGAAAGAACAACATTTAATAGAGCGTGTAATGCCATGGCCAAGGAATTATCATTTTTGGAAGATAAAAGACGATTGACTAAACAACATCACGCCTGGGCGGTAATAAACTCGTATACTAAGCTAAAACCGCAACCCTACTTAGTGGCGCACTTTCGACTATCATTAAAAAAGAGGTTTATGTTGTACAGATTAGGTGACCATAATTCGAAGGATTTGGCCCCTACCTGGAAAAGCAAACAACAAGTTGAAAATTGCCGTCTGCAGATATTGCACAGACTCCATATACCACTTGATTTGCGACTCCTTAAAAGTTGAAAGAGGGAAGCTGCTGAAAGCATCTTTTAATGACTTACAGATTCGCACCTGCAGACAGGCGGTAGCAAGCTGGATGGGGGGCGCTTCAAATACTTTAATTTGTATTGAAAGCGGATAAAGAATAAATGCTTGGGGTTGGAACAGTCTAGGAATTTTATAGAAATTGTAAATATTCAAATGTTTTACTGATAATATGACGTTTTGTAAACCTCAATTGTTATAAATTTAATTGTGTGCTTTATGGTTGTGATAAACCAACAAAAAGTTGTCTTTTGACTGACTGACTGACTGAATCATGAAAATATAAATTTATGAAATGGCTCGTAAATACAGAAGAAAAAAGGCTGAAACCATTTCATGTCAGAATACATAAAACTGTTTTTTTGTGGACAAGGTCATATATTGTCTCTGGAAGTATTCAAAGATTTCTTGTTCTCTATTATTAGTTCTACTATAAGCAGATTACTTTGTGCCAAAAAGGAAAAATACAAATTTGGAGAAAAAAAATTAATTATAGGAAACAAGTTCTTTGTTTTCAAAAAATGAAGGTCAAATTCAAAGTCTCTCAGAACACTGTGTGCCAAATTTAAAAGCACTTGGAGAATATATGAAATCTTCTATGTCTGTAAAAAAGTTGTCTATCATTGTAGGTGATAGTTGGATTACCTCGTTTAAAAGATTAACCACACACAGATGTGAAGCATCACCTTTAGCATTGGTCGCATTAGCAATGTTCAAATTGGAAGGTACCTGTGTGCCTGAAGTTTCCTCTCATACCTCAGCATCAGCATTTTGCATCTGTGAGATCTCAATGAATGCTTGAGAAAGAAGGGAGGGTGGTACCGGGAGACGATATTTATGCAGGTCCTGCACAAAGGGCTCCTAGAGGACTGTATAGCGAAGGGGTATGCAGTTCCTAGAGAGGGAGGGGGAAAGACAGGTCTTTTTTCATGATGCCCTCACACACCCCGAGAGGTGTCATGCTTCATCATTGGGCTTTGCTCCTAGTCGGACTGGCACTGCAATGCCCGACGGGCTCACCGTAAACGGGGCTCTTTGCCGGAGATCTTTTTAGAAGAAGCGGTTAGTTGTGCAGAGCCTGCCATTAGTTGTGCACCACACCATCATGTAAGTCCTGAAGAAGTGCCATACAACTCTTTATGAGCCACAAGGCACGAAACATGTCGACCCTACACACTGTGACTGCCCGTTAGGAACATTAGATTCCCACAGGGCGTCCATTCATTTTTAATTAGGCTGGATCTACCTAAATCATATAAATTGCTTGTGAATAGGACTGAT
The DNA here is from genome assembly GCF_964263255.1 of Lissotriton vulgaris. Classification (NCBI taxonomy): domain Eukaryota; kingdom Metazoa; phylum Chordata; class Amphibia; order Caudata; family Salamandridae; genus Lissotriton; species Lissotriton vulgaris. The sequence continues at coordinate 557,128,246 of NC_141694.1, forward strand.
CCAGACTTATTTTAAATCCCACTCCACGTGCACCACACCTCCCCTGCCCTCTTACCCGCACGCACCCTACGGCTTCTTCTAAAAAGATCTCCGGCAAAGAACCCTGTTTACGGTGAGCCCTTTGGGCATTGCAGCACCGGCCCGATGAGGAGCAAAGCCCAATGATGAAGCATGACACCTCTTAGGGTGTGTGAGGGCATCATGAAAAAATACCTGTCTTTCCCCCTCCCCCTCCCACTCTAGAATCTCAATGAATGCCGTTATCAGAATTGGTAGCCGCTGGGGATAACACTGCGCATGGGCCGTTACCATGTCCAGCAAAGTATCAACATCCGTTGGCATGACTGGTGGGAGTGTTAGACAGATGTCTAGCATGCATTCTTGTCCGCATAGCAGGCAGCGTAGAACAGGTTAGATGCAATCTTGCCAGATTGGTCTGAATGACAGAAACCATGTGTTGTTTAATTCTTGTAGATGAGTTATTCCCAAAAGTTGTACAATGCGCTCACAACACTTCATCTCCAATAGAGCTCTCTCTATGGTGCTTGGAGTGACACTGGTGATTTGGCTTACCATATCGTAGCAGTAGGAGCAAAAATAGTATCCCTGCAGCAAGTCCTAAAAGGAGGGACAGTCCACCAAACACAGAGTGAACGAAGTTTGGAAATATTCCTAGGACTGCTTGAAAAGGTGGTAACAGTTCGGAACATATGTTCTTAAATAGATGTACAATATCGCTCGTATCAGACATGATTAAGATACGACTTAAGATTTCTGAGAAATGTATAGGGCAGTTTGTAGTTAAGAGGGCATGTATCTCGGCAGAAGTCCTTGCGACTTGCAGATCATAGGTCTCTTTGGCTGAGGTCAGTGGCGCAGTTTTTTGTAAAAGAATGGCTTTCATTCTGCTTTAAGTATCAATTTGTATAGAAGAGATGTTCAGTGAAGGCCACAAAGGCGACTCCCTGTCTGTCTTGGTTTTAGGAAACAATACTTGTATGCAGCAAGTGACCCTGGCTGACACAGTTACTAGATATGGTATACCTGGCAACATGCCAAAGTAGATGTGCTTGTTCAACATCGGATAACTCCCATTCAAAAGTTGTCCAAAAATTTGATCAATCACCGCAGCTGGTGAATCTTGCAGGTGGCAGGATAAATTGTTAGAAGAACCATCGCCGGCCCCGTGTAAGTTTATACCCTGACAAAGGAGAGAACCGTTAAGTTCATTTTCACTGTTTTTACCGCTAAGAAATACTTCACGTCCCCCACTCCAACATCTGTGTGTGCATGGTAATTCCCAGGATGTCTTGATGTATTCTTTACCCAACCTTTCATATGTGCCTGCTGGTATGTGTTTTAGACAATACTGAAAATTGAAAATTGTAACAGGCGGAGTGATTGTTCCATGTATTATCCATTCAGTAGCCTGCTTTTCTGCTACCGTAAATGGCAATCTTTCCAGTTTTTCAATGCTCAACATCGAATAGTCTGCTCCCCTTTGTGCCAATTTGATCTGTTTATCATTGAGATTAAATTCTGAAAACAGTGACGTAGTATTGATTAAACGCCAAGGCACATAGCCTGAACAAAGGTTTTGCAATGCCCAGCATAATAGTAGGATAGAACGTAATTGCGACTGACCGTGTTGCAACATGACCAAGTCCTGTTCCATGATGTCTATGGCAGAAGACAGTATGCTGTCCAATGAATATATCCTGGACAACAGAGCCGTTAACCCATTGTCAACTACAGAGAGAGTTTTCTCTAAAAGAATACAATCAATTTCTAGTATTCTTTCTGCAGTCTCTGCTTGCATAATCTTCCATTCTTCATTATAAGCAGCATAGATACCGACATATATAAAACATTTATGACGCGCTTTTCTTGGATCTAGCAAGAATTCCCTCAAATCAGTGCCATCTTTAAGTAATGATAAGTGTTGCTTTACATCCTTAAGTGTAGTTCTTTGTAGCCAATCAAGGCATAACTCCCCTACCCTGCATGTTGTTACTATTCCTGCATGCTGTCTTTGAACATATCTTGGGTCTGGCCTATTGAATGTAAAACCCTGTGTTTTGTTCAGGAATCTATCTTGACAGTTGTTAGTATCTGTGGGCCAGATCAACCATTTATTCAAATCTGGATCTGTTCTGTTGTGATTCAAAATAGTATGTACGTCGACCTCCCCCTCTGAAGTGTTATTCCTTTCAGGTGTAGGTGTAGGTATGGACGGATTGTCTTTAATCTTGGCTAACCCAAGGCAAGGCGTCTATTGGACAGTGTCATTCAAAAACATAATTTGCTCAGGGATGATGCAGGCTCTAAATAAAGCTTCTACACCGTGCATTTGCCAATCTTTTGTACCCCAGACAGTTTTTGTCTCAATGTTGTCTTTCCAAAAGTCGAAACCTAGTTTGGACAGTTGGGCATAAAAGGTTGCAGAATAAATCTGTTTTGTATTTGTCAACATACTTTTCATTCCTGTTTTGTTTACATTTTTAAAGTAAAATGATTCAGCATTTGATACATTGAACCCTGAAAAGTATGGAAATTTCTTAGCAAATGTTTTTGAACTATCCTTTGGTGGCGTAGGACAATGTTCCCATTGGTTATACATTAATACATTTCTAGGATTTCCAGATTTATGCAAGAAATGATGACCATAATGATTATAACAATACATTTGTTCATAGTCTGATGAACCTTCTAAATATTCATGATTTCTAAATACTGCAGACATTTCTAAGTCTGACATCATATTATAAACAGTCTCGAAGTCCCAATCATCAAAAAAGGTACTAGATGAAGCAAAGTCATTTAACGAAATCTTGAATAAGTGTTGAATCTTCAACAGCTCTGACGAGCCAAAAATGTCATATTCTGTTTTGTCCCAAGCTATACCACCAGGTATAGGAACGGCTGTGAATTTCACTGATAACAAGTCTCTTTGTTCATGATGGGATGATTTGTGTGGTTTGAGGAGTAAGTTGACGTTCTTACTTGCTGTGCCCATTTTGGCATATCTTCCATTTATCAGCGTACCTAGAGTTATTATCAGTGTTAACCAAAGTAGAAGAAAAAATATACCCAAAACAACCCAAAGTTCAATCCATGGTGAAACCAGATAAGTCTTTTCCAAGTCATGAGAAAGGTCTGTTGCTTGTTCTTTGAATGTTCTTCTTGCTGGCGTTGTTTCAGGTTTGCTGGGATCCTCAGAAAATGTATCAAGTTATTGAAATAGCCAGAGGCAGTTCTGTCAATTAATGGGATTGCCAAAGGAGTGAGAGGAGGACTTGCACAGCGAAGATAGTTAAAAAAGTAATCAAAGTAATGGTCTGTGGCGAGCTCACAGGGAATTATGCTGTCTGTACCTCACAGAGTGAAAGTAGGAACTAATACACAGCTCCGCCCGTTTGGAAGGAGACACCCAGTGGCACAGCATGCAAGTTAGACAAAAATGTCTATAAACTATTCATCAAAGTTGAATCCACACAATGTTGAGGTTCCTTGAAGTGTTTTAATTTTTGGATCAAAGGTTCAATGTAGTTCCATAAAGCATAAACTTCATTCCAAAGCCAACATCATCCAGTTATAAATCCTCCCCAATGCATTTCGGGCAGATGACAAGCCCTTCCTCAGGGGGCAACTCTGCCTCGGACCCGGCACACCCTCACTCAGTCTCCGGATCACTGCAATGAGCGAAGAAAAACAAGTTGAGCCCAGCAGGCTTCACTGCCTGCTCTGGACTTGCAGCTGCAGCGTCCTTGGCGCATGCCCAATGGGATTGCATCAGGATTCGTTGAAAGCGCTGAAACCACTTAATCAATTATTACTTCATTGTAGACAGGTGTTTCTTGACGAACTGTTATTTGGTTCTCAAGAGGTACAAGTTCCATAGCTTTGTTGCATAGTCCTTCTTTTCGCACTGCAGATTCCTCAAAGGCGATGAGTCTCTCAGTTTAAACCTCTTGGACTGTAGCAAAAGCTGGGCGTCTGCTACTTGGTCAGAGTCCACTTAGCCTACTGTTTAGTATTGGCCACATAGTGTGGTTTTATCAGGTCAATTGATATGAACCTGTTCTCCTTTTTACCAGCAAGGGGCGGCAGTAAAACTGTTCTTGATCTGTGGATTGCGAGGACAGGTACTGGTTGTCTGTAAGAAGGCCCAAATTCCTTCTTGTCTGTTATCTTTTCTCTAACTAGATCCCCAAGCTTCGGGATACAAACAGGCCTTGCTGGGATGGTTGGTTTTTCTTCAGTGGCGGTTGGCTTCAGGATCACATTGCTTTGTTTCATTCTTAGTTCATTTAAGTCCAGTAAAACAGCCAAACGATCTTTGATATCAAAATCTTTTTGGTCCACCACTGATGTCTGACAATCAAGGTCCGTGTCCAGAATTCTTGTCCCAAAAAGGACCTCATATGAAGTGATACCCCCTAGAGAACTTCTTGGCATGTTGTTAAGACTTTGTTGGATACCTGTTAGATGTTTGACCTACCTGTCACTCGAACCTAATACCCGAACTGGTATAGATTGCTTTATGTCCCGGTTTTTATTCTCCCCAACCGAATTTCCCTCAGGATGAAATGGACTACAATACCGCAATGAAACGCCCAAACTGACCATGGCCTCTTTTAAGCTCGAGAGCTAAACGCAGGACCCCGGTCAGATTGTAGCGTGCCAACTACGTATGTGCCGATAAAGACTCGCAAATCTTTCATAAAAGTTTGAACATCAGCTGAGTGCTGAGGCCACATCCAAATATACCTTGAATATGAATCCACTGCGAACATGATATATTTATAGTTACCATCCCTCTGTAAGGGACCGCTGTGGTGCAGGTAAACACATGCTAATAGTTTATCTGAAATTAACTGGGCCGGCTGCGCAGGACATTTCACGGACTTTCATCTTTTGGCATATCTCACATTCCAAAACATAGTTTCTGGTCTGTTTCTTCATGCGCGGCCACCAGTATCACTGTTTTAGTAGTGATACTGTGGCGGAAACACCTGCATGTGCAGAGGCGAGCCCTTCATGTGCTGCTAGGATTAGTCCTAATCTATGTTCCATGTTTGGAATTACCCTATCCAGGGATTCGAGCAAATGGAACATTGTTCGCATCAGTCATATACGAGTATTTGAGTGGAAACCCTTTCCATAAAGTTTTACCACTGTCTTTGTTTGAAGCATTGACAACTAGCATTATTTCGCTGTCTATTTTCATTTTTGAACGAGTGATTGCAGCTATGGAAGCCATGTGCACAGCTGCCTTCGTGGCTTCATCAGCCAATGAATTCCCTTCAGCCATCATGTTGATGACTCAGCATATGTATAACCCAAACTGTCTCTGCCTGATTCTTCATAGGATTTTTCAATTATTCTGGCTAGTTCTTGTGGTTGTTCTGTTACTTCAAATTCCCTTAACTTCTGGCGGATCGCCACTGATGCTGCTTCTCCTTTAATATTAACTAATAATATTGCTGAGACCTATTTGAAATCTTTCAGTAGTTTCATACCCAAATTTAAAGCAGGCTATGACCCTTATTCATTTTGAATGTGTTTCAGGACGTTTGGTATTACCACCATGGACGGCACACCATGTGTTTTAGTGTAGATTGCAGAAAAGACTGTACCCCAAGTGGAGCAGTCCTTCAGATGTGGTGTGACCCCCATTGGTAAACATATTGTTAAGATCCTGTGTTTTTCATGAGTGCCAGTATTAGGAAATACTGCTTTTCTGAGTTATCCAGAACAGAATTTGTTCATGTTTTGTAGGTAATTTACATATGACTGATTGTAAAGTCTGTGGTGTAATTTTTATTCCCCTGGTGAGAGGTTTGCTGTGGAATACCTAATGTCGGTTGGACTGTACAAGTCCAAATGACATATTGAGCCAAGTGTCTATAGATTTTGATTAACTCTTTAAGTTGAGTTAATAACTCCGCATCTGACATTTCTTTAATGTCAGGATGTGGTGTATAGTCGGCTAAAATCGGCCATGTTGCCGGGTAATGTGATTTAAATGTTTTAGGGCGCCTTTAAACCAGAGCTCATGCTCCTGGTATGTGAGTGGAATTTCTATATCCTCGAAAGGAATATACTCATCCGGTGGTTCATCTTCTTTGTAGAAGTGAAACATATATGTTACTGGATTTGCTTCTGGGAAGACTATCATGAATAGAATACCTCTGTCTGGTGATATTCATGTGCCTCTATCACAAAAACTGCCCTACCACCTCTTGATGTTAGGCCGTGTTTTATAACTGTTATAGTGATGGCTTTCCTTAAATTTAGAGGCATGGTTATAGCATCCTCGTCAGTTTCTTGGAAACCTGTATAGTGTATAGTTTAAAGCTGCGTCGGCTGGACCAGCCGCAGCTCCACCAGTTTTGGTGTTGTTGCCGTTATTCGATATTGTTTAATGAAAACTGCAGAGCAGGTTTCAAGGGAACAAAGATAAGGTGCACAATATTTTGGAACACTGTATCCTTCAACGTTGAACAAACCAAAAACTAATACATAGGATTTTTCGTCCTACTCTGCTATGGCGGATATTATCCGTTTTACCTACTCCAGACGTCTATTGGAGTATTACGGGAAAAGGGGTCTTTTAGAAAAGCACGACTGAGTTACTTTAGTATCTACTGTTAAATTAGTGCCTTACCAAACTGTTGGTTTGCCATGAAGTGTAGTTCCTATATTCCCAATAGGCTCTGCGCATTGAAATAATATACACTATAGATTTGACATAGGACTGAGGTCAGTATGTCTCTATCAAGTACACTAAACTTAATTGTGTGTGTGCCAGCTAACTCAGAGGTCACTAGAAACTTTCTCGAATAAACAAGAATGGATTCGTTTCTGACAACCGCATAAACATGACAACTTTGTTTCCCCTAAAACCGAAACATATCTTCAGGGTCGTGGAAACAATAGATAACTATTTTACACAGTCAATCGTGCATGCTTCATTTCTACAAAGTTGCATAGAAATAGAGACAGGCTTTTTCAATAAAAGGGTTTATTGAACAGTCTTATTTCTCATGCAAGAGATATGAACTGCTACAATCGTTAGACAGAAAACGAAGTATAATGCGTACAGCGTAAACAGTAATATAAACTAATACTGTAATAGCATTGTCTTTTGCTATGACATATATAAAACTACATACATAAATAACACAGGCTTAAATACTCAACTGGTGCTTCTGTAATACGCCTACCCCAATCTACCTAACCTGGGTCTAGTACCAGGGAAGAAGTAGGTGTTGTCTAGATATAGTTTTAGTTCTGCCAAGAATTGCCAAATGTTTTTCTAGGTTCTAATCAGCTCCATACCTTTAGAATGAGCAAGGTTGGTATCTCTTTCACGGGACTCAATTTCCAAACACTTGGCAAGGGGAGTCAGAAACACTGGAGCTGGATTCTGGGCAGGAGGATGACAGCTTCTAGTCAGTGCGTCAGTTGGAGAGTTGCCTTCCTTCGGCACTTGCTGTAGCGAGCTGCGTCGTGCAAGTAGGGAGTCGAACTGCATCGAACCACACCATGCTTTGCTCTAGAAAGTGAAGGTATATTTATACCTTGAAGGTGTTTAGGAATGCCAGTATTGACGTAAAAGTTGGGCATATGAACGTCATGGATGAACCCCTAAGGAATAGATGTTAATGCATAATAATGAGTTTCTTGGAGAAATCAATATCCAGGCTAGGGGAAGTCCCTTCTGCTTAAGAGTCTGGTTTTCCCAAAAATTGTTGTGAAGTAGATGAATGGATGGAAGTAGCCATGCCTGTATTTGGGTAGCAAGGGTTATGCCTAAATAGGGACTAGTTTTCAATGCCTATAAAAGGGCAAAGTGAATTGTACCTATATAAGGGTATGAATCGTAAAAATTCATTCAGAATCTAAATCGACATAAAACAATGGGAGGTGTTCTAATAGATACATTTTTATCTGCACTCCCACATATCTCACAATTCCCCACATTCTGCTCAATATCTTTATCCATCTTTGGCCACCAGTAAGTCTTGTGTAACCTTTGTCATTCCTAAATGCCCTGAGTGAGCTAATTCTAATAATTTGCTTCTCAATTAGCCTGGAGGAACAAGCTTTTCACAACTATAGATGATGCCATCATTGAGAGTAAATTCTGGTGAGACCTTAGCAAAACATTTCAATTATCCTGTGAGGTTTCTCTCTTTTGGCCAACCATCAGTTATGTAACTCAAAATTTTACACATTACAGGATCAGTTAGTAGTACAGAACTCCAAACAGATTTGGAAATGCACAATTGACTCTCCAAAGCTACAGATGCTACTATGCACTCTTCCACCTCATCTCCACATTCGGTGTCAGCATCAGTAATAGGAAAATGTGAGGAAAAAGTGTGCCAATTTTAAAAAAAAACCTGGAACATGAAACACTGGAAAATCATATTCTAGCAATTTGGCAGCAAGTCTGGTGTGTCTCGCAGTCAATTTTTCAGAATGATATGAAGGTGTATTCAAAATGTACACTAGGGATTTGTGATCTGTTTTAAGCTGAAAATATGTTCTTCATAACAATTTGATTTTATGTACTCTCGATGCAAATGCCACAGTGTGATTTACATTCCTTAATCTTTCTGTAATGACGCCTCCCAAACCTCTTTCACTAGCATCAACAGTCACACTCACAGGGAGGCCTGGATGATAGGGTTGTAGTAAAGGGGCTTGCAACAAATCAATCTTAATGCAACAAGAACCTCTTTTGGTTAATTTTCCCATGTGAAATCCACTCTCTTTTTTAGAAGTCTGGTAATAGGTTCAGCAACTGAGGCAACATTTTGAATACATTTGTCATATAATTCACATAGTCCAATAAAGGACATGACCTGTTCTCTGTTACTAGGTTCAGGAGTATCTCCAGGAGCCTAAATTAAACTTGGTTTAAGACTGTTGCCATTTGAACTGATAATGTGCCCCAAATACTCCAATTGATCTTGGACAAAAATGCATTTATCTTGTCTTAACTACAAACCATTTACCTTGATCTGCTCAAATACAGCATTACGTTTTTGGATATGCTCAATTTGATTTGCACTCGCTAGCAACACATCATTTTGAAAAACAAGAGCGCCATCTATATTACCTATTGTTCCATAATCATTTGGAAATCTGACACCATCCGAAGTGACAAATGCAGTAAGGTGTCTTGAGGATTCAGCTAAAAAGATCTGATGGTAAGCAGACTTTAAGTCTAACTTTGAGAACATTTTTTGCACCATTAAGTTTTACCATCAACTCTTAAGCCCCCAAATGTTCTTACTCAAAGACCTAAGATCAATACAAATATGCAACTCTTTATTCTTTTTCTTGATTAAGACAATGGGAGAAAGCCAAGGTGAACTAGTCAGTGGTTCAATTACACCTTGATCTTGCAAATCTTTTAAAGCTTTGAATAGTTCACTTCTAATGCTTAAGGGAGCATTCATTAACTTATACTTAATCAGTGCGACCTTATCGTTAAGTTTAATATTCAATTTAAATGTTTTTAGTACACCAAGCTTATCATCAAAAAGAACATCATCATTTATGAACAGCAATCGAAGGTGAGCACTGAAATTAAAACAACATTTGTAACCTGCAATGAATTAACAATATTATTGGTATGGTTCTGTAAAATTTCACGAGAGAGTTAAGAGAATTACAATGTTTTTCTACTATTTCCTGGTAGAAGTACAATATCTGGCATGGCTTGATGTACCCAATCTAAAATATTCTTTCCTTTGAAGGTGACTGAGCATGGGCGAATTTTGCGAATCTGGCGTTCGCGAATTTTGCGAATTTGCGAACTCGCAATCTGCAAAATCCGCGAATTCTGGCGAATTTGCGGATTTTTTTATATTTTTGTGTTCGCAAGGATTTCTGCCAGTTCGCGAGGGTTTTGTACCAGTTCGCAATTGCGAACTTACATGTCGGCTCGCAATGGTCGCGATTATGTTGTTTCTACGTCTGATTCATCATCACAGGTTCCCAGCACCCTCTGTTTCACCCCTGCCACCATCTGTTTCCCCATGCCACCCTCTGGTACATCAATGCCACCCTCTGGTTCATCATCACTGCAGATTATGGGGGGAAAAAGCAAGCACACCTGCCCTGCTTCAACTGACATGAATTAATTTGGGGTTGATTTATTAATGTGTCACTGTTTTAAAATTCCAGTCTGGCACCTGCTTCCTTATTTGCTTTCTGTTGCAGTGCAATTCTTTTTTCCAGGACCTTTGTGGCCTACTTGTAGCGATTCTATGATCCGGCTGTGAGGTTCAGAGCAGGGTCATACAATTGTTGCAACTAGCAACTGCACTCTGGAGGGGCCCAAGTCAGGAAGCACTACAGGGAATGGTTACTAATGATGAATTTGAACTTTTGCACCTGCTGCTGAGTGCTTTCAGTTTAGCAAAACTCGTTTTTCTGCCTGACCTCATACGCCGACGACACCCAGCTGGTCCTGGCCATAAAGGGCGATGGACAGAAGATGGCGGAGAGATTCCAAGATGGGATGACTGCTATTAGTGAGTGGATGGCAAGAAATTGCCTGAAACTCAACTCCGATAAAACGGAGGTGGTTATCTTCGGTAATCTCTCCCCAACCTGGTCGGCAACTTGGTGGCCAGCGGCCATGGGTACTCCTCCCTGCCCCACGGTCAAGGTTAGAAACTTAGGTGTCACCTTTGATAATCAACTCAACTTCATGGCCCATGCGAACAAGGTGGCTGCCAATGCTCATTATAAGCTACGAATGGTAAAGAAAATCACACCTTACCTTCCAGATTCAGCAGCAAAAACACTAGTTTCCTCGCTAGTGCTGTCTTCATTAGACTACTGCAACGGTCTGTTGCTCAATGCCCAGAGCAGAGTCATCAAAAAATTACAGACCGTACAGAATGCCGCCGCTCGCGTACTTTCAAAAAAACCTAGATTTGCACCCATCTCGGACACGCTTAAACAATACCACTGGCTGTCCATTCACAACAGGGTCAAATTCAAATCTCTGTGTACGGTTTTTAAATCACTTCAGGATCTAGGACCCCGATTCCTCAAAAAGCAACTGATTCCTTACAACCCCCCGAGAATGCTCAGATCCACCTCTCTTAACCAACTAGTGGTTCAACGCAGCCGTACAACTTCCTGGGGCGACCGCCGCTTCTCAATCGCAGCCCCTAGACTCTGGAATACCCTACCCATTCACATTAGAACCAGTCCCACTCTTCTTCAGTTCAGAAAAAAACTGAAGACATGGCTTTTCAATCAGTAACCCACATCTCCGTACTTCCTGTCTAGGGTGAGACTCTAATGCAATCTCAGCGCCGAGACGCCTAAGGGTAATTGTACGCGCTCTATAAATGGCATTAAATAGAAATAGAAATAGAAATAGAAATAGAAATAGAACAGCATTACAGCAACTGTAATGCCCCAAACAAGCTTACTTGTGAAAGTTGATTTCTAATCCAAAAGTGACCCAAAGAAAGTCAAAAGGCCTCAAATCCAAAAAAGTGCAGGCAAATGTCAACCTGAGGAGTTATTCTCATAAAAATCATCATTTTCAGAAGGTCTATGCTGCTTGCTCGTGGATTTCTTGTGCGGTATTGCAATTTTTGTAATTTCGCGAGTGCGAGATTGTTGCTGCCCGCCGCACCTACATGTTCGCAATTGCGAACTTACACTGCACGCCGCAAAATTGTATCACCAAGAAAAAAAAATCCGCTGCGTGCGAATTTGCGGATTTTCGGTAAATTCGCGAGCGTTCGCAGATTGCAAATTTACCGAAAATCCGCAAAATCCGCGAGCGGAACGGATTTTCCGCCCATGCTTAAAGGTGACATAGATTTTACCAGAGAAACACACATTCTGAAAACAAATTATAGATGCAGAGCAACCTATAAGATCAGTGGTGTTTCCTTGAAAAGATTTTGGGGCATATTACCAACAACTAGGGATAATTATCACTATGTTGGTTTAGCAGCGACGATTTTTATCGCTTAGGAACCTTGCTATTATCAAGGTGTATCTCCTAAGCGATAAAAATCGGCCGAAATGCATGAATATCGCTGAAAAGCGATATTCATGCATTACCGAGCTAATGCTCTTAGCCATGTTATCCACCTCCCATTGGATAACATGGCTAAGAACCGCTCAGGGCAGGTGTTAGCTTTTGGAGATATTCACGCTTAGCGCAAATATCTCCAAAAGTTGGTAATAGGAGATAGCGATGTTAGCAACTGTTTCCAGTCGCTAACATCTTGGCACGCCCACTTTGCATGTCATTAGTGATAAATATCACTGACATGCAAAGCGGGGCCCAAGATGGTCCCTATCTCCTAAAAGCTGTCGCTAACTGGTGTTAGCGACAGCTAGGTAATAGGGAGATAATTTTATCTCCGCTTTCTTGGCTTTTAAAGCCAAAAAAGCGGAGATAAACCCCCTTGATAATATGCCCCTTTGATCTGATATCAGGATCTTCCAAAGGCTCATCTTTCCATAGTTGTTCAAATGTATCATAATTAATAATTTTCACTCTGGCTCCTGAATCCATCAACAAACTGACATCTTTATTCCCTATTCCTATGTCAGCAGTGGGATTTTCATAGGCATCATTGTCTGAAGAAGTGAAAATTAGAACCAGATCAGATAGACTTGATTGCAATACATCCTCTTCTGTATAGTTGGCTGTTTCATACCTTGATGGCTTCTTTTCATGCTAACGTTTGCAAAATGTTCCATTACGCCGCAAAGACTGCATATTTTCCTAACTGCAGGACAGAACTTGAATTTACTTGAATTTACCCACATAACGGGTTGATCCACAATGAAAACAAGCACAACATTTGTTCTTGCATGTAGTACCATCCTTACAATGAACTTTAGGGGTCATGGTTTTGCCATATTGTGATTAACTCTTCACTGTCAAGATTTATTCTTCAGTGTGTTTCCTTAAAATCTTTACTTCAGCTTGTGACGATTCAATCATAGATGCAGCATCAGTCGCTTCAGAAAGGGGAAACTTTTTAAAAGATAACATTTCTCCTGGATAGATTTATTGTGACATCTGACCACTAATTGATCCTGTATAAGTTGCTCAGTACATTTCTCAAATTTGCAATTTGCTGATAAAATTCTGTATGCAGTCACATACGATTCTAAAGATTCATCTTACTTTAGTTCTCTAGAGAGAAATTTAAAGTGTCTAACAGCAATACTCTTTTGAGTATCAAATCTTTTCTCTAATCTCAAAACAGCTTCTTGAAATTCATCAAAATCTTCTCCATCAGGTGGCGTACAAAGAGGTAAGTGTTCAAAAATACGTAGCCCTTCTCTACCCAAGCAGTGTTCTAAAATAAGCTTTTTCCTTTCTGCGTGAAATTACCAACCCTCAATCGCTCATAAATATACATTAAATAACATGTACCAATTTTTCCAGGCAATTACAAGTTCACTAGGCAACTTTAGAAACGGTGGAAGGGGATGCCCTGCTTTCATGATTCAGAAAAAGGGGTGGTGATGAACAGAGTGTCTGAATTAAGCAGACCACTCTTACCCAGTCCAAAGATCAGGGCTTGATCCATCACCGTTATTTATCTCAATTGGCTTGGTAGTTTGGTTTGCCCTGTTCCCATGATGCACTGGGCCAGGGACAGACTAATTTGCATATAGCCAGGTTCTGAGCTGGGATGGTGCAGTGAGCTAAAAAACGGTGATGGATCAAGCCCTGATCTTTGGACTGGGTATGAGTGTTCTGCTTAATTCAGATACTCTGTCCATCACCACCCCCTTTTCTGAATCTTTTTGTCCACCATAAGCGTGGAAGGGTATACTCAGATGTGAGTCCCTTGCTCACTGCACCATCAGGATTCAAGCAAGCCGGGCCGAAGACGGCTGAAATGCCAGAAACCGGTCCCCGGAAGCTTGTTTCCTTCCCAGTATGAGAATTGGCTTGGTAGTTTGGTTTGCCCTGTTCCCCCGATGCACTGGGCCAGGGACAGACTAATTTGCATATAGCCAGGTTCTGAGCTGGGATGGTGCAGTGAGCTAAAAAACGGTGATGGATCAAGCCCTGATCTTTGGACTGGGTAAGAGTGTTCTGCTTAATTCAGATACTCTGTCCATCACCACCCCCTTTTCTGAATCTGCTTTCATGATAGCAATATTCTATTGAATGATAGCAGACTTGTATGACTCTTGAGAAAAAAGAAGAAATGCGCAAAAACACTAGACTGATTCAGATGTGCACAACAGGTGTGCGCATCACTGTTGAAAAAACGAGGAAAAAGGATAGTAAAATGTAAATTAGCAGTACCTTGACAGGATCCGTATCTCCTATGCCCCTTGCTTTAGTGACCAAAACACCTCCTTATGTGATTTTGCAGAAAAGAGAGGAAAAAAACCACAATCTCTTCCCTGTACGAAAAGGAGGCGTCAGTAGTGCTGCACACATGATGATGAAACTCCAGAGCGTCAGGTTATCTCTAATTTGCTGAATCTTAATGAAGAAGGGACTCACAGGTGAGTTCAAGCACCTATTCGGTATAATGAGAAGCCCTGGGAGTGCAATAACCGGGCGAAATCACTCCCGCTGAGTCAGGCGCCTCACTCCGTCTCATGATCCATCAACCATGCCAATGGACCCACATCGAGACAGTGAGTGCGCTACACACAGCCTGAGTGAGGAGCCGTGCTGCATGTGCAACTTGAAGCAGAAAACATTGCCACAACTGTAGGCTTAAACAGCACAGAACCATTTCAAATAATGAGAACAATTGTGCCTGAGAAAGACTCACACATCTTTGGGAATTTGCTTCAAAATTGTTGAACAGTTAGGATCTGGTTGTCTTTTTTATACTGTGGGTCGAAGAACAAAGCAGATGCCGACCTTTTGATATTTACAGTGGAAACTGGCTATCTTTCATCAACACTGGCAACGGAATTTCTAGTTGGCAGTGGCTTGCACCGTGTCCAAGTAGGGACCCCCACACTAGTCACGGTATGTGTCGTACAAATTGTTTACCTGTGCTTACCCTCTGGTAGCTTGGATCAGAGCAGTCCAGCTAAACTAAAGAGGCAAAGTATTTGTGCACCCATACACACACGCATATTAACAGAGTGAAAACACCTAAAAAGTACTCCACACCAGTTTAGGAAAGTAGCCAATTGTTATCTGAGTAAAACAAGTCAAAAACAACAAAAATCCAACATACACAAGTCAAGATACAAATTGTTCAAGATTAAATCAAATTATAGCACTTAGAAAACAATAGCACCAGCTGGGACTATCTCGACATGCCTGACGGGGAGGAATCCACAAGTTCAGGCTGACCCTGATGGAGTGCTGGCCACTAGGGAATCACACAGACCCCGGTTACAGTGCCTTGGAGATGTCGAGAATCAAAGACAATGCAAGGTGGAGGGGAAGTGAAGCTGTGCTAAGGCAGTTGCGGCTTCAGTTCCTTACTTCTATGCAAGTCATGTATTTTCTCAGGATCAGTACATTGCACAAAGGAGGTGGGGTGTCACAGAAGCAAGTAAGGTGTTGGTTCCTGGAGTCGGTGCAGAGTTGTTGAGCTGCTGATGCCTGGGGACAATGTGAGGCATAGGGGATGTCATGCGGCATTTGCGGTAAGGCATTGGTTCTGAGCGCGCTGTTGATGAAGTGTAGAGGGTCAAGTAATAAACTTCACAGCATCGATGTCCCACCACAAAGCCACAGGTGCTGGGTAAGAGAGGGAGCCAAGCGTCGCAGACTTCGATGATGCAGCACTCGGGACTCATGCAGTGGTGGTTCTTCAAAGGTGCCATGGAGGCATCAGAGTTTGCCTTTTAAGTGACAGTCGTCATGTTGAGCGGCGACCATGGCTTCAGTGCAGGCAGCGGTGCGGTGGCAAAGAGCAGAGTGGCGCCGGATGCAAAGTGATTGCTGAAACCAATGAGTTAGTTACTTATTTTTAGCACAGAAACTGATATCCAAGTGCACAAGGAGCTGCATGTGGCACCACATGGCAGGGTAGGGCCCTCAGCAAAGGAGCTTCGGTGCTGCAGGTGAAGTTTTTGATGGACCTAAGACTTCCAACAGAGGCCAAACTCAACTCAAGCCCTTGGTGGAAATTTAGACAACAGGATGCTGAGAGCAATGTCCGGTCCTCTCACTTCCAGGCCAGAAGCAGCAGGAAAATACAGCAAATCAAGCAGCAAAGTGGCAGTCCCTCCTGGCAGCACAACAGCTCTTCTTCCTGCCTGAATGTCCTCAGTTCAGAAGTGTTCCGAGTAGATGGTGTCAAAGGTCCAGTACTTATACCTATTTTAACCTTTTAAGTAGGGAGACTTCAAAGAAAGGTCTTTGTAGTGCACAAGACCCTGCCGCTCCTGGCCCTGGCTCCAAACACACTACAGGGGGGTATCATGGGCATCTGCAGGGGGAGCAAGGAGAGGCGCTTTCCCCCCTGGAGCTCCCCTCCTTGCCCCCCTTGCAGATGCCCATGCTGCCGAAGTCTGGAGACCTGTGCCTGGGACCCGCTGGAGCAGGGTGACAGGGACGGCGCTGCAAGATTACAATGGAGGTGAGAACCAGAAGGGTGACTCACCGACGGTGTGGTGAGCTCACGGACTGGAGCATATGGCCCTACGGCGCCAGAGTCCTAGGGCTGGAGGCAGGCGTGCAAGTCCTATTGGACTCAAACGGCTTCAGCCCACATCCCCACCCTGCCATGTGTGGCAGCCCAGGATGAGACAGCTTCCCGGGTACACACATAGCCGCACCTGAGTACTTCACAGTTCTTTTAAATACCTTTTGCTTGTTAATGAGGCTTTGAAGTCCTGTCACTGCTTAAAACCTCTTCATCTCCATTCTGCCCTTTGCTTGAAGAGTCAGCCCCCCCTGAATTTTTCTTAGCCCCCCGAAATTTGACTCTACTTGCGCCTCTGGCTGGAGCTGAACCTGGAGGTGTGCAGCCTGTTCTGTGCCTATTGTGGCATGGGTCGCACCGAGAGCAGGCTGTTGGAGATAAAGGCTGAAAGCTAAAGCTTAATATAAATTGCCCACACCAACGACTCCATTACTAACTAGCACACAGGGCTGCACCCATTTTCGAATCTGTGCTCTCCCTTTCCACCTTGGGTGTTTTGGTGGATGCCTCCTGGCTTATACTGGTTCCTTATTGAAACAGACTTGCACATGTGAGAGGCCTGATGCAAGGGGCAGAGGCATAAGCTGTGCAGAGTTTTAAACCCCACAATACCATTGCCCACTGCCTTATATCCCTCTGTATCCCACACCTTGTGCTCACTGCCTTATATCCCTCTGTACCTCACGCCTTGCGCTCACTGCCTTATATCCCTCTGTACCCCACACCTTGCACTAACAGCCTTATATCCTCTGTATTCCACACCTCGCGCTCACTGCCTTATATCCCTCTGTACCGCACACCTTGCGCTCACTGCCTTATATCCCTCTGTACCCCACACCTCGTGCTCAGTGCCACAACATATTCCTCTGTACCCCACACCTCGTGCTCACAGCCACAACATATACCTCTGTACCCAACACCTTGCGCTCACTGCCTTATATCCCTCTGTACCCCACACCTGCGCTCACTGCCTTATATCCCTCTGTTCACCACACCTTGCGCTCACTGGCTTATATCCCTCCTTATCCCATACCTCGCGCTCACTGCCACAACATATCCCTCTGTACCCCACACCTCTCGCTCATTGCCTTATATCCCTCTGTACCTCACACCTTGCGCTTACTGCCTTATATCCCTCTGTACCCCACACCTCACTCTCACTCCCACAACATATCCCTCTGTTCCCCAAACCTTGCGCTCACAGCAACATATCCCACTGTATCATACTCCTCACACTCACTGCCTGATCGCTCACTTTACCCTGCCATTCATCTTCTACATGTTCTCTCCCCTTCCACTCGTTCTACCTCATTTCACCCCCTTACTTCATTTAGTACCTTACTCCTTTTTCAATACCTCTACTTCTTTTCCTCTTCAGTAACATCTCTCTGACACATCTCTGCACTTCCTTTATATCAACGCACCCCTCTACCTCACCTGCCTACCTCAGTCTTTATTATTCCCTTTTCCTCAGCTGTCTCTACCTGTCTCTGACACACCTCACTCTCTCTCTACCTGGCCCTCTTGAGTTCTACAAATGCTTTATTCTCCCCTCTCTATCTTTAATTTACCTGTCTCTGCTCCTGAATCTTTTTCTTCGACACCTCACTTCTTTGTCTACCCTTCACCCCTCCCTACCCTTCTGTTTGCCTCACTACGGTCTTTACCGGACCCACCTTTCAGTGCCTCTTCCCATTTTGTCTCCCTCCTGACAGCGCTCTCTAAACATGCATCTGTTTCTCCCCTCACCACCATGCCTGCTTCTACACCTCCTTACCTTTCTAACCAGCCTAACTTTCTACCTTCCTGTTATTCCTGGTTTTGAACCTTTCATTTCATGCTCCGGTTGTATTACCTACGCATTCAAATTGAGTAGGTAATTGCTGTGTTCCCAACCCGAAATCGAGACCCAGTCCCCTAGCCTCTCAACATGCCCAGATATAACAACAAGCATTGGCTAGCCAATAGGTCTCGCCTTTGGGACCTGCTGCATAACTAAATATTTATAAGGTCCCAAAGGTGAGACCTATTGGCTATGCCAATGTTTTTTTGTCTGCCATTTTATCCCCGCCCCTATTGATTAATATTAGCCACGCCCTTCATTTGCCAGGTTAGCCCCCCCCCCCCGGAAAAATTTCTGCGGAATCCCATGACGGATATGCAGATTTTTATGCGAGGGAAGGCACTGCCCTATTGTTATTATTATTATTATTATTATTATTATTATTATCATTATTATCATTATTATCATTATTATTGTTATTATTATTATTATAGGGACTTATAAAGCGCATGGCTCCTCGGAGGCTTCCCAGCGCTAGCCTGCCTATGCTAAGTACAGGCAAGCCAGGCCTTAAATATATTGCTTATACAGGCAGGTCTGAATCTGTTTGCGGAACTGAAGTTCCCTGTCAATCCTTCTGTATTCCAGAGGTAACCCGTTCCACAATTTAGGGGCCAGATGGGAGAAAGATCGTCCTCCCCATTTTCCTCTCCTAACCTTTGTCCGTTTTAAACTGTCTTCTTTGCTAGACCGCAGCTGCCTCTTAGAGATATAGGGCGAGACTTGGGGCCCGATGTAGGTCGGTCGGTAACGGCCGAAAATCGGTATTTTCGGCCGTTACTGATCGGTAAATAGGCGAATGGTATGTAGGGGGCATTATTTTACTGAATCGGTAAAATTACCGATTCGGTAATTTTACCGATTCGGTAAAATAAGTAATCAGTAAATTTACTGATTCGGAGCCACCCATATGTAGGTAGGACTCTTCAGAGTCCCAGGAGCCTTAACGAATCGGTATTTTACCATCAAATCCAATTTGATGGTAAAATACAGATTCCGGTGTGCATGCACATGTGTGCATGCACACCTATGCCATGTGACAGGCAGACCTGCCCTTAGGGCAGGTATGCCTGCCACATGGCACCCTTGCCTGTTTTGAGTTGCCATAGAAAGATATGTTTCAAGCCAGAAGCCTAGATTCTTTACTGGTTCTGTGGGAATAGGTGGTTTGTATAGACATGCAGGCCAGTCTATGATTGGTCTGGGTATTGCTTTATTTCCAAGTAGTAATAGCTCTGTTTTATCACCATTCAACTTTAAACAGCTTGCTGTCATCCAATCTTTCACTTTTACCAGACAAGAGTATTGTTCGTCCCCGTCTTTACAATTATTTGGATCAAGGGAAATAATCAGCTGTGTATCTTCAATATATGAAGTCATAGATATATCAAATTCCAATCCGATTTTAGCAAATGGCTCCACATAGACATTAAAAAGTGTAGGGCTTAATGACGAGCCCTGTGGGGCGCCACATTTCAGGGAGAAGGTTTTGGAAAAGATATTACTTTCCTGTACCTGAAATGTTCAATCACTGAGAAATGATGTCACCCACTTCAGTGCCATCCCCCTAACCTCAATGTCTGCAAGCCTTTTGCACAGTATCCGATGATCCACTGTTTCAAAAGCCGCGCTCAGATCTGGTAAGAGCAATGAGGCTGGTTTCCCCTGATCCAATGATTACCTTAACTCCTCTACCACTACTAGCAGGGCAGTTTCTGTGCTGTGCTGTGCCCTGAATCCCAACTGTGAGTGGTGTAAGCATTGATTAATCTCTAGAAATTCTGATAGATGTCTGTTAACGTGTTTTTCCAATAGCTTACCAGCAAGTGGTAGTAAGGAGATGGGGCGGAAGTTCCCAGGTTGTGACGGATCCGCATTGGCTTTTTTCAATAGGTGTTTTATCACTGCATGCTTCCATGCTGTTGGGACTATGCCTGTTTCCAGTGACAGATTCATAGCGTCCAATAAGGTAGGTCCAATGATGGGCACTACTTTTTTAAGAATATGCGGAGGTGCTGGATCCAACGGCGCTCCAGACTTCACTGTCTATAATAAGGTGTCTAACTCCTTCTGTTCCATACAGGGGAAGTCAGTGAGAACCTGTCGCAAGGGGACTGGATCAAGGATAATCTCCCGTTCTATTGCACAGTCTCCCTCTGTTTTGAAAAAGCCATAAATATCTGTGACTTTTGAAAGATTATATGAGGCCAACTTATTGCATCTTTCCTCTGAAGTATCGGAGGGTCCGCTCAGAATGTGTGAATTGTTCAGGGTCTTAATAACTGTATACAATTCCCTTGCCGAATTCTGTGCTCCCTTAATCTTTTCCTCAAAAATTTTGCCTGACTCAATTTAATACTGTTATGATAATTTTTGATAGCTAATTTATACTTCAGTTTGAGTACGGAATCATAGTTTTTCCTCCATTCCCTTTCAATTTTTTTACAATATTTCTTTATCCCTAATAATTGAGGGTTCAACCATCCTTCTGCTCTCGTTCTGGTCTTAGGTTTATGGGCAACTTTAGGAGCCACTATATCTAGGGATTGCGTAACCCAAGATTCCCATTGTGAATAACATTTATTCATCAGATTCACCTTCTCTGAGTTTGAGCCTGCCGATTTTTTTAAGATACCTTCCCATACTCCCGGATTGATCTTATCCCAGCACCTTTTCATTGTTATAGTTTTAGAGGTGGTGTCTCTATATCCATTCCCTGATTTTCGTATATTAAAAGGGATACAATGATGATCTGACCATGGTACCGGTATGGGAGTGGCTACTACCAAGTCAGGGTCAATAGAGATTACCGCATCCAACGTGCGACCTTTAACATATGTGGCTGTTACTACCAGTTGAGTTAGTTGTAAGCTTTCTAAGTCTGTTAGAAGTCTTTTTACGCCTGGGTGATTTTTGTCCTCCATATGAAGATTTATGTCTCCCAGTACCGTAATATACGACTTCTTGAGTAACAGACTGGCCATCAGTTTGGGTAATTCTTCTAAAAGCTCCCCATATGGACCTGGTGGTCAATAGATTAAAAGGCCTGAAAGAGTACATGTAGGGGATAGTTGTATTGAAAAGAGAAGACATCCGCAACCTTTCAAAACTAGTGGTTACGTAGTACATTTATACTATTTTTTTTAGAAGAATGGCTAAACCACCTCCCGTCTGGCCCAATCTATCCAACCTGTATATTTCATAGTCTGGTGGTAATGCCATGGCTATATCAGAGGATGAGTGTTCCTTAAGCCAACTTTCCATTAGAAACAGGATATCTAATTCAGATTCCTCTATCAATAGACGGAGTACCGTTGTGTGTTTTGGTAATGATCTACTATTGATCAATCCCAAATTCCAATTCTGGGAAGTTTCCTGGCTATTACCCTCCTTGTTTATCCTCCCTGTACCGAGTGGAATAATCCATCTTTGTTTGCAATGATCGCAATCAGTTATGCTCTGTATTCCCTTCATAAAATCCCAACCTATTTCACAACTCCCTCTTTTAAATAAGTTAAGGCCAAGCAGTTCCTCGTTAGTATACTTAAGTCTAAAGATTTGCAAGTGTCAAATCCTACCTCCCCTCTAGCACAGAAAGACCCATCAACCTGTTGATGGGCCAACAGGATATGCAGGGCACACCTCAGCTCCCTTGTTGTGTGCCTGTCTAAAGTGAATTCCCAAAGACCAACTGTCATCAACCAAACATGTATTATAGGGACAGAGAGAGGCACTGGTAGACTTGGCATCTTTGGCGTTGTTTCGCCTGACTTTTTGCCTCTATCTTCTGTATTTTTATGCTGTGCTGGATTTAGTTTTTGCTGGCTTAGATGCTTTGGGCACTTTTCCTCTGCTGATCAGTGTCAAAGTGCAAGTGATCCCTGTGTAAATTGTTACAATTGTTTGTCCCTGATTGGCATATTTGATTTACTGGTAAGTCCCTAGTAAAGTGCACTGAAGTGTGCCAGGGCCTGTATATCAAATTCCTCTGGTGGGCCTGCAGCACTGATTGTGCCACCCACTTGAGTAGCCCTAAAAAGGTATGTCAGACCAGCTACTCCAGTGTCTCTGCACAGTTGTTAACTGCCATGTCGACTTGGCAAGAGCACCCACTTCCCGGGGCCCTAACCATTCCTTTTCCTACATGTAAGGCAACCATATGGTATGCCCAAGGTACCCCACTGTGCAGGGTGCAGTGTACGTGAAATGTAGGACATGTACTGGTGTGTGTGACATGTCCTGATAGTAAAATACTGCCTTTTTTGTTTTTTACTATTGAAAGGCTATCTTGCCCCATAGGATAGAAGGGGAAATGCTTTGTAATACCTCAGTATAACTTCCCATTGGGACAAGATTGAGAAATAACGTTTAGATTCTCTGAATTCAGAATTTAATAAGACATCTTTTAGTAAAAATGTTTTTTTTAATTGTGTGTTTAAAAAATGCACTTTTAGAAAGTAATCAATACACTATAAATGTGCCTATACCACAGTTATTTTAAGCTCTCATTATTCTTGCTTAAGGGTCAAACACTAATTATTTTTGTTTGTACCGGTATTTTATTTATACCTTTTGGTTTAAATTTTATATTTTCACTTGACTACAAACTACAAACTAAGAAGGTCATCAATGTCTGTTTTTGTCTGTGTAAAGGTTCTTTTTTGTGTGTAAAGTTTTTGTACTTTTTGATGTAGTATGTGAAATATGTGTTAGCTAATGTGGGGATTCAAAATGGTTTTTGTAAATATTTGTATATTTGTCTGTAAATTTTGTATAAACTAGATTCCCCTTGTTTCTCCTTTTCAGACATAAATGTGTCAAGTGAAAATATAAAATGTAAACCAAAAGGTATAAATAAAATACAGATACAAACAAAAATAATTTGTGTTTGACCCTTAAGCAAGAATAATGAGAGTTTAAAATAACTGTGATACAGGCAAATGTATAGAGTATTGATTGCTATATGGCCCAGCCTAATCCACATTCCTAAGGGTCTAACTCCTTAGCTTTTTCACTTTTAGAAAGTAGGCATTTTCTTGTTTAACCATTCTGTGTGCCTCTGCCTGTTTGTGTATTGACTGTCTGGTTTTGGAGTGACAGGGGCTGTAGATGTGCATTCACTGTAGACAGTCACTGGGGGAGTTGAGGTGTGCCTGGCCCTTCTTGGATGACTCAGAGCTGAGCTGAATAGACCTTGGCTGAATTTAGAGTAGTGGGAAGAGATTTCCTTACACCCGAATAGAGCCTGTCTCCCTTCCCTTTCACAATGATGTTTCCACCCCCTGTGGTCATACTGCACCAGTGAGGACAGCACTGGGTTGGATTAGGCTCAAAAACCCTTGCACAAAGAGAAAAGAGACATTTTTGGGTATTAGACCTACAACCCCCGGAGTTTGGACTACTTCTGGAATCAAGAGGAACCTTTGCTGAGGAGAAGAGCTGGGGAAACTGGAGGAGTACTGCCCCTTTGTTGTGTGCTGTCTGGGGTTGGCCTGCAGTAGCTGTTTCTGCCAAAGAAAGAACATTGACTTTGCTGTGTGCTGTGTCCCCCCGCCTGAGGAAGATCTCCAAGGACTTGAGTGGAGCCTGCCTCCTGTCCTGAATTTCAGGGACACACAGACTTCACCCCAGCTCCCCTGAACTTTCCTGCTGGGAATTCTGACCTGTCAAGAGGTGTCTGTGACTTTGTGGGGCATCTGGAGGTTGTTCCTGCTGTTGGGAGCTGGAAAAGAAATGCAACATAGAAGAAAATCGATGCATCGCTCTTCTTGCCGATGTTTTTCTGACACATGCAAAAAGAACAATTGATGTACAGAATGCAGAACAATGTCATACAGACACCCAGTAGAGAGATCTGGGCCTAAATCCATAGTTTTTTGCTCACTATGCCATTCCAGTTTGGTCCCAGCCATATACAAATCAGTATTGACCCTGCGCCCAATGGGAATAGTCCAGCCCGAACTGCCAAGCCAGGTCCTCCCTGGACTGGAAAAAAGCATCCTAGGACCGGTTTTGGGCTTTCAGCCCTCATCAGCCAGGATAGCTTGACAGACGCAGACCGATGTGCGGGAAGATCTTCCACGCATTGATGCGCTGCTACTAAAACTTGCACAGCTCCTGTCGCTGCAGCAAGAACTGATCCATCAAGGGATCGCAGCTGAAGAACCTTATGCAGTGCCACTTGACGCCACTGCATTGATCGCCGACACAGCCCAGATTTCCACGCATTTTACCTGTGCGTCAACTTTTCCCGTCACATCACCCGCCGCCGAGAATCGTCTTGGAACCGACACATAACTAACCCTACAGACCAGAAGCAACGCATCACTTCTCTTGCATGCAGCAGAGCTGTCATGGCTCAAAAAAGGAGCCTGCGTGCCAACGTATTGAACGCTGTCATGACCTGAGAAAACAGTCGTTCATGCAGCATGCAAGACATTAAGTATAACATAGCCACCTACTTGCAAGCCTATAATAGACTTAATGAACGGTGGGAGCCCCAGGACATCACAATGGTGAAACACTGATTGCCTAGCGGTATCGGCATACAGGAAAGTAAACAGAACATCATCATGCTACGAGCCGGACGTGTTTAAAAGACATTTCCGAGTTTGTCGTGGTGCAGATTGTTCGTTTAGTTCCACTGATCAGATGAGTCACGGATCGGGGTGCTTCTGGTGCGGTGCAGTAAGACAGTTGCCCTTGTTGACAAAGCCCTTGTTGTGGGGAAGTTACAAATTGTTCTGGGCAAAAGATTAAGGGACATTTCATTTGCTTTTCCAGTTCTCGACTTCGTTTATGAGGAAGTCGTGGATGTCTACGATTCACTCTGTTTGAAAGTGTTTCAAACTCAACTACATTATTATCCTTGGGCAAATTGTTTTTGGCTTGTTTATTTTTACTGGAACTCAAGAATCCGTGAACTGGGAGGTTTTGTCACTGGAGTGGCAACAAACTTTGTGACTTCCTTGCATTGTTCCTTAGCGTTGGGTGTGATAATGATCCTTGGTATTGAGAAAGATTATATATTTCTGGTCAGACCCAGGCCATTGAATTCAGTACGTTCTTTTATTAAGTTGCTCATAAATATCCTATCTCATTTGCCATATTTAACGGGTGTTTCTGAGGTGCAACCAAGAGGATTTCCTCCCTCCCCCTGTGAAGTGAGGCTGCACTTTTTCTTGGAGGGTAAAACAATGCAGATAGAATTATAAGGCTTATTAGTTGTACATAAAACCCATGGTAAATAATCTTTTTACTTTGTGGTTTTTCTCAAAGAGAACAACAATTTACTGGAAGGAACAAACCTTTCCTTTTATTCCATATTGGTATAGACCGTTTTCTTATTACTTTACAGGTAATGATCGAAGCAAATCTGTTTATATAATGGTGTTTTGGTATAGGTATTCTCTGATGGTGTTTTGTTTTGTTTTTCAGACCTCCTTCTCTGCTGTTCCCATCCTTTCCTTCCCTTACTTGATCATTTCAAGCTTCTGTGCTATTATAGCAATTCAAAATTGAGGCTATCAAGGGGCGGGCTCACTTGAGCCACAAGCAGACCCTGAGGAATCAAAAGGATGTGGACCGACATACCGGACATATTCTGACAGAATAATCTGCCCAAGTATTACGGTCCTCCGGATCGGTTCGGGGACAAGATGGCCTCTTTAGAAGATGTGTTAGCAGCTTTAGCGGTTGTTCAACAGGAAGTAGTTACGTCAAGAGCTAAAACTGCTGCGTTGCAAGATAGATTTGATCGAATGCAAAGAAATCCTTTTGACGCTTCCACACCTCCTTCGGGGAGTGGGGGTTCATGGAACAATGGACGGGGTGCCCCCTCAGCTCCAACCATAACAGTAGAGATTTCCACCCCTATACCTTTAGCGGCACTGGAACGTTATCATGGGGATGTTATAAAGGTACAGGTCTTTCTCACTCAGGTCATGTTGCAGACGAGAGTGGAATTGATTATTTCTAATCTAGACGGTGATGTCGCACAATTGACAGTGCCGTTAGTGAGGAAAGACGACCCTTTCCTTGTGATTCGGAAAGAATTTCAGAAAAAGTTTGAGAGAGTGTTTGATCGTAGAGCAACCACGTTTTTGGTTGATAGAGAGCTATTAGAACTAAAACAAGGGAATGGAGAGTTAGTGGTGTTAGTGGTAATACCTTTCAGAGGTTGATAGCTAAGTCTCAGTGGCCTGAAGAGAATAGGGCAGCTATTTATTATCAAGGATTAAGGGAAAAGCTCAAGGACGTGTTAGCACAAATCGATCCACAGCCATCTATAGTACCGATTTCATTAACTTAACGTTACGGCTGGATCATCGAATTAGTGAATGTAGGGGGGAAAAATGCAGAGGAGACAGAACTACTTTTTGCGTGGAAAAGACTAGAGGTTCAGGGGGAACATTGGACCCATGTCAGAACCCATGGAAATAGGATCAGTTCGGGATTCATTGTCCCAAGAAGAAAGGGAACAGAGGAGAAAAAAGGGCCCTTTGGCTCTATTGTGGGCAAACATGGCATTTCATTAAAGATTGCTTAGTAAGACCAAAACAGAGTAGTTTCCAATAAGCCTGTAATGGCTGTCACAGTAAAGACGGTGGAAAACTCAAGTGTCCAAGAATAGGAAGAGGGGAATTCTTGTACCACCTTCTCATTCCCTCTATGAGTGAATTGCATGAGTCAGTGAAAGAGCACTTCTTTATGACCATGGCCTTGAGTACTAGAACGGGGGGAGGGACGTAAAGACTATGATAGATTCTGGGGTCACAGGGATTTTTATGGATGATCAGTTGGCTCCCAAGTTACAGGTCCAAATAGAAAGAAAGAATAAGCTGAAGAATGTGTTGACAGTGGATGGGAGGGATCTCATTGCAGGCCCTATTTGTTTTCAAACCAACCATGTTACGGTGATATGCAATGATTGTCATAAGGAACATCTGAGGTTCAATATAATTAAAGCCCCTCAATATGGAATAATCCTTGTATTACCTTGGTTGGTCAAACATAACCAAACTAGGTGTCCAGAACAGTATGTTTTGATTCCCTTTGGTGTAGGGAGAATTGTGGAATAGTGATGCCTCTTCTGGTTACATAGAACAAACAGTGGGAAACCCAATCTTCCCTTGTGGGCTTGGGAAATACAATAGTGTACAGAAAAAAATTCCAACCTAAATTAAATTATGACAGAAAATAGATGAACTTGTGACTTTTCAGTCTCGGGCATGAGTCCTTTAGACCATCTTCAGGACAGAAGGAGAAGAGTTGTATTTGACGCAAGGATCTGGTCAAGTATACGTCATGAACCAAAGTGTTGACTCTATGTATAATTGAGATTCCAGGTATTCAACACCGGAACAACTCTTTGTTCAGAATGCTTGGTGAGTATACAAGCTAATAGTAAACCAAGTCTCAGACAAATATGGTTGATTGGACACCAGACTCAATCCGACGGCAAACCCGGGCACTGCCCCTACTTAAAACAAGTTGTATTCTACTTGCATCAAATATAACTCTTCTCCTTCCGTCCTGAAGATGGTCTAAAGGACTCATGCCATCAAGACCAAAATGTCTTCTATTTTCTGTCATAATTTAATTTAGGTTTGAATTGTTTTCTGTTTTGTGAGATTCTTTTCCACCTCTGTTATTTTGAAATAGATGCCACAATATAGAATGTCACAATGTTCATGTTCAGTATGTGGTACCTCTGTCTTTGTGTTTTTATTAATATAGTTTGTACCCTCAAACTTTTTTCATACTCATTGAATGCATATTGATTGAGAAATCTACACCCGTTGTTTTTTCAAATTGTTCTTGACTGTTTAAGTCTAATTTGAATGAGCAAATTGATGTTTTCGATTCATTTAAAGTTGGTTACCATATGGAACTTGACCATAGAACAAATGATATAAATTGTTTAATGAAGTGTTACAAATAAAATCCCTTGTAGGCACAGTTTTCTTTACACTCTTCTGGTTACAATCATCACTACAGCACAAGTAGTGGCTACAGCTGCAGAAAAGGATACTTTCTTGCCTCCTAAGTATCATGAGTTCCATGATGTTTTCAGTGACATACGGCAGAAACATTGCCTCCCCATAGGCTGTATGACTGCCAAAAAGATCTATTCCCAGGGGCAAGGGTTCAGTGTGGAAGGATATATGCTCTGACAGAACTGGAAAATAAACATTTCAGACAGTACTTAGACATTGGGATTTGTGCTCTAGGTGGATCGAGGTATTGTGTGTACATGCCATTTCTTCCTCTGCCATAAAGATTTTCCACTTTATCTGCCTAAAGATAATAGAGTACAGTTTTGATCTCATGAGATAGAAACATTTTTTAAAGAATGAGGAATCAAGCAAAGGTCAGCTTTACATCACCCTGAAACTAATGATGCCATTGACAGGGTTGTGAAAACATGGAAACAGGAATACAGTTGGCAGTGACGAATGGTTTTAATTGGAAAAAAGGAATTGTGTAATATAATATCTGGTTATCTCATGTCTCCACTCACTACCATGGGCACATCCCCATTTTGAATTGTTCAACGGGAGAGCTCCATGTACTAAAGTGCGTCTTGGTTGGATGTTCTGGAACAAAGGTTGTGTCAATAGTGCTCTGGGTGAATAGTGCGATAAAGAGTTTTTAGCTCAAAACAAGAGAAAGGAAAATCTTGACATCAATAAAAAGGTAAAGAATGTGGGAGTCAAGGTTGGAAATCTTGTGAATATAAAAGCACCTAAGGGCTGTGCAAATTGGTCCAAACTTACTAGCAAACTTATAAATCTGTCAAGAATGTTCCTAAAACACATGATGGTCGCATTTAGAACACGAACAGGGTGGTTGTGCTTCACCAAGTCCTGGATCTCTTTTCTTCCCACAAACCAGTTTCAGGGCAGGTTGGGAGAAACATGAGGGGTTCAAGGATGCAGGGTCACATTATAATGTAACTGCAAATCAGAGGAGAAATATTTTAAGAAACCAGCTTATTTCAAGGATTTTGTAGTTTGATATTTGTGGTAACTTCTCTGGAGCAATCAGTATACACTATATAATAAGAAGTTGTAACAGATGTTGTTTTTTTTCCATTTGTAAAGTTTTCCTTAGGTGTTTGATAACTGTGTAGTATTTATAATTAACACATGGGGGTCGGTGAGAGATATTTACTGTTTACTGATTATTTTTATTTGTTGTGGGCATGAGAAGTGTGACATAGTACTTAATGGAACATTCAGATGTAGAATGTCATGAGGTCAGAGAGGGAATGGACGAACGTACAAGGACAGTTGGTCAGAGAGTGCTGTTTGATGAGGTGCATAAAATAAGGCTTGTCTTATCTTCAACTCAGACTGTGTCGTTATTGGAGGAACATCACATCTGGCTCTCTTCCTTTGTTTCTGTGGAGTTACCCTTCTCAGGTCAGGTGCAGTGTGAAAGGTAAAAAGTGCATGCCCATTCCTTCCTTTCCCAGGTTATGTCGATTTCACTTGATGTATTCATCTGCTATACCAAAGGGGATGATGGACAAAGTGCTTGAGCAAATCAAACACTCACCCCCAGTCACTGATCTGGGTTTAATCCATCATCATTCTGTAGCTCACTTCACCACACCAGTTCAGACATAGCCATGTGCAAATCAGTCTGACCCTGTGCCTCATGGGAACAGTCCAGCCCGAATTTCCAAACTATATCTTCCCTGGACCGGAAACAAGCATCCTGGGACCGGTTTTGGAATCATAATCCTCATCAGCCAGGCTATCTTGAATCCAGTGGTAGAGTGAGCAAGGGACCAACGTCTGGGCATACCCTGCCAACTCAGGGTGAACAAAGAAATACCAAAGGGGATGATGGACGGAGTGCTTGAGCAAATCAAACACTCACTCCCAGTCAACTGATCTGGGTTTGATCCGTCATCATTCTTTAGCTCACTCCACCACCCCAGTTTAGACATGGCCATATGCAAATCAGTCAGACCCTGTGCCTCATGGGAACAGTCCAGCCTCAACTACCAAGCCATATCTTCCCTGGACCAAAAACAAGCATCCTGGGACCAGGTTTCGGATTCATAATCCTCATCAGCCAGGCTATCTTGAATTTATTGGTAGAGTGAGCAAGGGACCCACATCTGGGCATACCCTGCCAACTCAGGGCGAACAAAGCGATACCAAAGGGGATGATGGACGGAGTGCTTGAGCAAATCAAACACTCATCCACAGTCAACTGATCTGGGTTCAATCCATCATCATTCTTTAGCTCACTCCACCACCCCAGTTCAGACATGGCCATATGCAAATCAGTCTGACCCTGTGCCTCATGGGAACAGTCCAACCCGAACAGCCAAGCCATGTCTTCCCTGGACTAGAAGCAAGCATCCTGGGACCAGTTTTGGATTCATAATCCTCATCAGCCAAGCTATCTTAAATACAGTGGTAGAGTGAGCAAGGGACCCACGTCTGGGCAAACCCTGCCAAATCAGGGCAAACAAAGGGATACCAAAGGGGATGATGGACGGAGTGCTTGAGCAAATCAAACACTCACCCCCAGTCAACTGACCTGGGTTTAATCCACCATCATTCTTTAGCTCACTCTACCACACCAGTTTAGACATGGCCGTATGCAAATCAGTCTGACCCTGTGCCTCATGGGAACAGTCCAGCCCAAAACTGCCAAGCCATATCTTCCCTGGACCGGAAACAAGCATCCTGGGGCCAGTTTCGGACTCATAATCCTCATCAGCCAGTCTATCTTGAATCCGGTGGTAGAGTGAGCAAGGGACCCACGTCTGGGCATACCCTGCCAACTCAGGGCGAACTAAGCAATACTAAACGGGATGATGGACGGAGTGCTTGAGCAAATCAAACACTCACCCCCAGTCAACTGATCTGGGTTTAAACCATCATCATTCTTTAGCTCACTCCACCACCCCAGTGTAGACATGGCCATATGCAAGTCAGTATAACCCTGTGTCTCATGGGAACAGTCCAGCCCAAACTGCCAAGCCATATCTTCCCTGGACCGGAAACAAGCATCCTGGGGCCGGTTTCGGACTCATAATCCTCATCAGCCAGGCTATCTTGAATCCAGTGGTAGATTGAGCAAGGGACGCACGTCTGGGCATACCCTGCCAGCTCAGGGCGAACAAAGCAATACCAAAGGGGATGATGGACGGAGTGCTTGAGCAAATCAAACACTCACCCCCAGTCAACTGATCTGGGTTTAATCCATCATCATTCTTTAGCTCACTCCACCACCGCAGTTCAGACATGGCCATATGCATATCAGTCTGACCCTGTGCCTCAAGGGAACAGTCCAGCCTGAACTGCCAAGCCATGTCTTCCCTGGACCATAAACAAGCATCCTGGAACCGGTTTCGGATTCATAATTCTCATCAGCCAGGCTATCTTGAATCCAGTGGTAGAGTGAGCAAGGGACCCAGGTATGGGCATACCCTTGCAACTCAGGGAGAACAAAGCGATACCAAAGGGGATGATGGCCGGAGTGCTTGAGCAAATCAAACACTCACCCCCAGTCAACTGATCTGAGTTTAATCCATCATCATTCTTTAGCTCACTCCACCACTCCAGTTTAGACATATGGAAATCAGTCTGACGCTGTGCCTCATGGGAATAGTCCGTCCCGAACTGCAAAGCCATGTCTTCCCTGGACCCTTTGGTATCACTGTATTCATCTGCTAGCATCAGGCATCTTCCAGAGCACATGTACATTAGTAGATGAGGTCTCATGAAGTGTATTATCTGCATTCCTGTCCTGTGAATTTGGGGTAAAATCCTCCATTATACAACAGTTCTTGAGGTGCCCCAACCAGCGTCAGAATGCACTAACCTTGTAGTCCAAATCCAAAGTGAGTAATGTTTGTTTCTACAACCCTGCGAATCAACTGCTAACCATACACAAAATGACATGCTGGGTAGAAGGATGGTCAGGAAAGATGAATGGGATAAGTGAGAAAACAGAGACCCTGCATATCACCACTCTGTTTGGTCATACAGTTGGGCACTAACTTCAACTGGAGGAACCTTGATAGCTGAAGGTAAGAAGACCTTTTTTTTATTTTTTCAATCTTGCTACAGGGCTTTATTTTTAGTACATCTAAGTGTTTCCAGCTCTCTAAAGTTTTATGAAAATCTCTGATTTACTAGAGCTGAAACACAATTCCCATTCATTAAATAAATGTGAAGGGTTTTCTGACCTATTATTCTTTTCTCACTACAATCAACTACATTCTGTGTTATACAAACTTGCACTGTGGCTCAAATTATGTTCGAAGTGACAGTTTCATAAACTGTAATATAATTAATGAACATTAGTATTAAAGATGTCACTTTACAACAAGCAATCACTTCCTAAACCTTTGTCAATACCTTAATATTGTACAAGTATACTATACACGTGTCAAAAGAAAGCCTTTCAAAGTCTGAAGCTCATAGTCTTCGAAGGATGACTTCTGAAATAGTACTTGGAAATAACGTAAATCATTTAAACACAAGTATTTTCCTAGAATAATTCTCTGTATCTAGGTCAGTCTATCTTCGACTCTGATAATAACAACAGTCATAAGTGCTCCTGTTTTTCAATGTGACATTTGTACCACCGCCTGACAAGAAATGAAAATATGCCCGCCCATGCGATGTGCAGGCAATCTGTGATGCTGACTACTGCTTCACAAACGCATTTATTAATTTTCAGGCACAGTATTTTCCATCTTTGCTTGGAATGTTGTTTTTGCAGATAAATCCTACTGCTAGGGATGTAGGCCACACATTGCCAAGAGAATCCATTGCAAATACAGTTTCACATGCTACATATGTAATTAGTTCTAATTTTACCAAGATATGTGACCAGTGTTAGTTTATCAGACCTTGACTGACAACACCATAGTATGCAGTTCCTTTTAACTGAAGTTGGAGAAAGTGTATATAGGTGTGGTTTGTCTAGAGTGGGAAAGTGCTCCTATAGGAGCAAGAGCCAAATGTGTGTTATGCTTCATGAATGGGCTATCTCCTGGTCGGGTCAGCACTGCAATGACCGACGAGCACCACGAATGGGCTCTTTGCCAGAGATCTTTCAACAGGCTGCCGTATGAGGAAGTGGGGGTGTGTGGGCCAGCGGTGTAGATAGGTGTCAGTGGATGGGAAAAAAGCAAATATTGTATTTAAAATAGGGCACATGAGACCCAAGGACAAGAGATTTTAATTAATGAGCTAAGTTAAAAACAGTAGTTCGCTATCGGAGGAGATAATGGTCCTAGATAGTCAAGTGAATTGTTAGTGAGTCAACATGCCTCTTGCCTGAAATTGTCGAAAAGATCTTGTGGCAATTCTTCGTGAACTAAAAAACCCTAATCTACACAGTGGAATGCATCTCTAATGAGTAATTTTAAGTCGAGATTACCAATCACCTAACCAATTCAATTCTTAGCTTTATTCCATTTTAGTTTAAAATCATGAAAGCGTACAGTTAAAAACAATCATAAAAACTTACATACAGAAACACAGGGTATCTACAAAATAAAAAATAAGAAAAATAAAAACATTTGTCCAAACTATGGGAGTAAGTGCCTTAGGCCCATGTGACAATTCATAGTATTCCATACTTGTGGCCAATGTGCATTGTTACGGGGTGATTGAAGGCGGAAAGGCCACTGCCACTCAATGCTCAGAAGCTTCTACCCCTCAAGTAAATTGTCTCTGCCTTTGGTCTTAGTCGATGGATGAATGCCGTGCTTGGATAAAAGTCGTGTAGTTCCCAGATGGAAATAGGGCCGTCACCTTCTCGGGATGCAAGGTTTGGAGGTAGGGAACAATTAGTCTATTTCTAAATCTTATTAGAACCAGGTCGCCGTCAATGTCTTTTTGTAGGGGACCTAACCAGCCCACCCTTCTAATAGCCATGATTGTACCGTCAAGGTCTAGAGGCAAGGGCCTATTTTTTGTTAGCCAGTACGTGACTTTATTTAGTAGGTCTTGTTCCCATTCAGTTTTTCCGTGTTTGAGTGCTGGAACTCCCGCAAGGACACATACGAAAGGTGCAGCCTCCGGGAGTAGCTGTATATGAGTTGTTTTATAGGGCTCCACTCTAGTGGTAGTGTATTGTGATAGACCAGGTTTGGAGTGGACTTTAAGGGCAATATGGGATGATGAGTTAGAAACTGGAGGATGAGTTTGATCATTACTGTTTTTTGCAGGTGGCATTGGCACTTCGGTTGTACCAAATGGGTGGGAACAGTTAGGTGTTACGATTTTTTCAATGGGAGGTAAGTTGGCCTTGATACTTTTCTCTATTCCCAGCAGCCTATCCTCTAGCGTGGTAATTTTTTCAATCAGCGGAGAAATGATTGATCTAACCAGTTGTTCAATCTGAGACAGGAAAATCAAGTTGAAAGGAGGTACTGGTTGGTCTAATTTTTCCTCCGAATGTAGGGGGGGATTAATTACAGTCAATGGAAGGCTAGAGCACAGTTTTTGTAGTTTGGGTTGATTCCCTATGGGATTAACCCCATCCCACTTCCTTTTACTGGATGAGAGCTGGGGAAGTACTATATTTTGGGTATTTGCTTTTTTGAGTAATGAAGGGTGTTCCAGTGGGCTAGCGATTGGAGTTGATATACTGGCTCTTTTTGCGGGGCAAGGTGGGGGACTTATGATTTCATTTCTAAACTTCTACAGTGGCATACCTAGTTTTGCAAAGAGAATTTAACTCGTCCAACAGCGAGAGGTTTTGTGCTGTGCCATTTGTTAGTTCAGGAGATTGCTTGGTGGGTGTGCTATCTCTAATCTGGCCAGATTCATTCGTGTTAGCGGTGGGCGGAGGTGATCTACCATGATCTTGTGATCCAGGACGTGACCCTCTCTGGCTGATAGGTTTCTTAGTAGTTCCCTTACGAGTCATGATGGGGTTTACTAATGTTAGAATATTGCAGGACAACAAGACAATCTATCAGAAACTCATTACCTCAGTGATGTAGAAGGGTCAAGGGAGGTGGCCCATCCCGTCCTCCTCCGGCCTCTGAGGGCCGTAGAGGGCCCGCCCTTTGCACAGGCTTAGCCCGGGGCTACCCGCACGTTACCCGCGACGCGGGGGCTCGCGGTTTTTTAATGCACCTCCGGGCGCAGGATTAGCGGCAGCGGCCAAAAAGGATCCCGGGCAATGTAGTCTTCTCCCTCCACCCGGTGGCCGCTAGATGGTATACTGTGGCGGCGGGAGGGAGAACAGGGCAAACAACAGGTTTCGCGGCAACAGGGCAGCCAGCAGTGGTCCCGACAGCAGTTTAATGGAGGTAAGCACGCCCCCCAAGTGATTTAGCAAAAGCCCTCGCTCAACCAGGGCTCACGGTTCTTTAATGCGCCTCCGGGCGCAGGATTAGCGGCAGCGGCCGCAAAGGATCCCGGGCAGTGTAGTCTTCTCCCTCCACCCGGCGGCCGCTAGATGGTATGCTGTGGTGGCGGGAGGGAGAACAGGGCAACAAACAGGTTTCGCAGCAACAGGGCAGCCAGCAGGGGTCCCGAAAGCAGTTTAATGGAGGTAAGCAAAAGCAATCTTTCCATTCTTACATTGCGAGCTGAAGCATTAACAAATTCTCCCAGGGCAGTTCTGAGAACGACATCATCCTTGGTCACCTGCAACTCCTTGCAGCATTACTGAATAGAAACAGTCAGTTAACCCTCTGGAACGCCATGTTCTTTGTTGAGGTCTTCTTCTCAGGCTCTCTATCTCTCATACAATGTTACATCTATTTGCAAATAACAAGTCATGCAAATGCATCCTCTTTATTTAGGCCGGCAGCTGCAGACTAAAACACAGTTCTCTCAGCGCTTGATTTTCACCATAATCGCCAAACACGTTTCTGGGAAGAATTCCCCTTGATCACTGGCACGGAGTGTGGGAAAGGAACACAATCACCTAACCAAATTATGGTAGATATTGTACCTTTTTCTCAGTAAAAACCGTCCTGGAACACAAAAAGAGCATAGATATTAATACATATCATAAATCACACTTTTTTCTTTGGAGTGAGGCATGGGATGCAATGTCAAGATCATTCCCTTGAGAAATGTGCATGCAACAAACATAGGGGCATATTATCAAAGGGGTTTATCTCCGCTTTTTTGGCTTTAAAAGCCAAGAAAGCGGAGATAAAATTATCTCCCTATTACCTAGCTGTCGCTAACACCAGTTAGCGACAGCTAGTAGGAGGTAGCGACCATCTTGGGCCCCGCTTTACATGTCAGTGATATTTATCACTAATGACATGCAAAGTGGGCATGCCAAGATTTTAGCGACTACATCGCTATCTCCTATTAACAACTTTTTGAATTATTCGCGCTAAGCGTGAATATCTCCAAAAGCTAACACCTGCCCCTGAGCAGTGCTTAGCCATGTTATCCAATGGTAGGTGGATAACATGGCTAAGAGCATTAGCTCAGTAATGCATGAATATCGCTGACTTTTCAGCGATATTCATGCATTTCGGCCTATTTTTATCTCTTAGGAGATATAACCTTGATAATAGCAAGGTTCCTAAGCGATAAAAATCGCCGCAGCTCGGCGATAAAAATATCGCCGCTAAACCAACATAGCGATAATTATCGCTAGTTGTTGGTAATATGCCCCATAGTGATTAGACACAACCACACCTGCACACATAAAGGTGGTACTTGTGAGGCCACAACAGGGAGGCTTAGGGTTAAATTAATGGCCCCGCAAGAGATGGCAGAGGAAACTCGAATGTACTGCGGGTGAGGAAATTTAGGTACTGTTTTTATAGTGTGTTTTAGAGTGTACGTGAAGAATTTAACCCCAGGTGTGTTTTAGTAGGTACTTAGACACGAGTTGGCATCCACCATGAGACCTACCCCAACTCTATTTCCTTGGAGGAAGAAGTGGTTGAAGGAGCGTGTCTAAAATGTATCTGCTGCAGAGTACTGGTATTGGTTTAGCCATTTATCACTTCAACCAGGAGGCACACAGTGAAAAGTGCGTGAAATTCTGGTGACATGATGGGGGTAGGGGAAACCAGTGTGGAATTCAGAGTAGACAGCTGGTCTTTATTAAAAATTATAAACAATCAAGCTAATCAGCCCATCCTAAACCCAACAGAAAGTGAGTTGTTGTTACTCGCAAGGTATATGCTATAGAAGTGTGTCTTATCAACTTATCAAGGCATAAAAATATTGAAAATCAGCCATCAAACTGCATGTTTCACTGATGTTTGGAAGGCAATTAGCCATTGATGGGAACACTGACAGACCGGAGGGGGGGGGGGGGCAACCAAGGGAATAACAGCAATCACGAAAGTTTCCTATTGGTTCTCTGCATAACAAAAGTTCACTAGTGAAAAATATTATCTTTGTCTTCTTTCGATAATAATATGTAGAGAATATTTATGTACATGGTGGTACTGAGAAGAAATTGCTGGCATTAGACAGGATGTGTGTGATTTCACTAAATAGTTGTTAACAGTAGCTGGGCAAACTAAAATGCCCTCTTGGTGTTTGGGATCGATAATATACGACCAATGCTATGTGCAACAGTGTAAATGTAACCTGTAATTGGGGCTAATAGTCCCGTGGGCCGAATATGTGACGTTACAATGCAAACCATTACCACGCATACTTTCACATCGCAGTTTTTACAATGCAAATACAAGCAAATGCCATTACAGTGCATATTTTTTTACGCAACCCATTACAACACGTGTTCAGTGAGATATATTAAAATAACTGTTACAACGCATTCCAATACAATGCATAGTAATACAACACATACCACTGCAACACATAGTATGTTTTCATTGTTTATTACTAAAAGGGTTTTGGGTGGGTTAGATAATTAATGCCCTGGTATTCATTTTAATACTCAGGTCTTTTTTATAGTACCTATCCATAAAAATAGCTGGGTATTGTTAATAAAATCTAAAAATATGTTTGAAAAACTGCAAAATTTACATATATATTTACAGCATTTTCTGTACAATATAGACTAATATCAGAGGCAAATCAATTGAAAGCACATAAAACGGCAGTCCTTCAACTATTTTTATTACAGCCCCTGACCCACCGTCTACTCAAAATGGCTGACATTCCGAGAAGAAAAAATAAACATTCTGTCAGGTTGTGAATCACGCAAACCTTTTTTTCCAAAACATATTTTCTTATAAATTCACGTTTACCCCCAAAAAACATATAAAAAGAAGCTGTCCACCATTTTGTGCTCAGTGGTACATTGACTTCCATGGTGACCACAAGTAGCAGGATCATTTTTCTGACTTTCTAGTTGAACACTGCCATCTACAGACTGAAGTAAGTGTACGTTTATAAGTAAACAGCTTCCAAATGATTACACATAATTCTCAAGTACTTAAAAAATATTTTTTACTTATTTATAGCATTTGCTGTATTTTAAAAGCAACCCCTAGTCTACGGCAGATATTCCTGAAATTATCTTTCCTTTGAAAAGTAAGTGAATAAATGAACAAAATGTATTTAAAAGTAAAAATCCCATAAGTAAAACAATAAAATATTAAAAGTTTAATTTTGATATCAACAGAGATTGGACATACAGCAACACCAAATACCAACCTAGAACAAACAAACATTTACAAAACCAGCTGTAGCTAAACTGTGAAAAATTATCTGAATCAAAGAAAAAACTTTATTAATATCAGAAATAATAAATTAGCAGGCATTGATCCGTGATATGTTAAGAAATTACTATTTTATCACCTTCATGTGTTTGCCTCAGGGAAGATGCTCAGGGAAATTGCTGGATGGTGGTGGGGCAAATTTACAATTCGTACTCTGACAAGTGCTTGCCTCAGGGAAAGTGTTGGATGGTGGTAAGGGCAAATTTACTATTCCTACTGCAACAGGTGCTTACCTCAGGGAAAATGTTGAATGGTGATGGAAGCAAAATTACTATTTCTACTCCATCCGGTGCCTGCCTCAGGGAAAGTTTTGGATGGTGGTGGGGCAAATTTACTATTCCTACTCCCACAGGTGCTAGCCTCAGGTAAAGTGCTGGATGATGTTGGGGTGAATTTACTATTCCTACTCTGACTGGTGCTTGCCTCAGGGAAAGTGCTGGATGGGTGTGGGCAAATTTACTCTTCCTACTCTGACCGGTGCTTGCCTCAGGGAAAGTGCTGGATGGTGGTGGAGGCATATGTACTATTCCAACTCTGACTGGTGCTTGCCTCAGTGAAAGTACTGGGTGGTGGTGTTGGGGAATTTACTATTCCTACTCCGTCTGGTGCATGCCTCAGGGAAAGTGCTGGATGGTGGTGGGATGAATTTACTATTCCTACTCCAACAGGTGCTTGCCTCAGGGAAAGTGCTGGATAGTGGTGGGTGTGAATTTACTATTCCTACTCCGAGCTTGTCTCAGGGAAAGTGCTGGATGGTGGTGCAGAATTTACTACTCCTACTCCGACCATTGTTTGCCTCAGGGAAAGTGCTGGATGTTGGTGGGAGAAAATCTACCATTCCTCTTCCAACCATTGTGTGCCTCGAGATAGTGCTGGATGGTGGTGGGGCAAATTTACTATTCCAATTCCGAAAGGGGCTTGTCTCAGGCAAAGTGCTGGATGGTGGTGGGGCAAATTTACTATTCCTACTCTTACAGGTGCTTATTTCAAGGAAAGTGCTTGATGGTGGTGGGGACCAATTCACTTTTCCCACTCAGACCAGTGCTTTCCTCAGGGAAAGTGTTGGATGGTGATGGAGGCAAAATTACTATTCCTACTCCATCCGATGCTTGCCTCAGGGAAAGTTTTGGATGTGGTAGGGGCAAATGTACTATTCCTACTCCCAAAGGTGCTAGCCTCAGGGAAAGTGCTGGATGATGGTGGGGCCAAATTTACTATTCTACCCCCACATGTGCTAGCCTCAGGGAAAGTGCTGGATAATGGCGGGTGCAAATTTACTATTCCTACTCTGACTGGTGCTTGCCTCAGGGACAGTGCTGGATGGTGGTGGGGGCACGTTAACTATTCCACTCCAACCAGTGCTTTCCTCAGGGAAAGTGCTGGTTGGTGGTGGGACGAATTTACTATTCCTACTCTAACAGGTGCTTGCCTCAGGGAAAGTGCTGAATGGTGGTGGGGGTGAATGTATTATTCCTACTCCGTCTGGTGCTTGCCTCAGGGAAAGTGCTGGAGGGTGGTGGCGAGGGATTTACTATTCATGCTCCGTCTGGTTCTTGTCTCAGAGAAATTCCTACTCCAACTATTGTTTGCCTCAAGGAAAGTGCTGGATAGTGGTGGGGCAACTTTACTATTCCTACTCTCAAGCTGATAGCCTCAGGGAAGGTGCTGGAAGATGGTGGGGGCAAATCTACTATTCCTACTCCAACCATTGTTTGCCTTGAGAAAGTGCTGGATGGTGGTGGGGAAAATTTACTATTACTACTCCCAAAGGGGCTTGTCTCTGGGAAAGTGCTGGATGATGGTGGGGAAAATTTACTATTCCTACTCCAACATGTGCTTATTTCAAGGAAAGTGCTGGATGGAGGTGGGGGCAAGTTTACTATTCCTACTCTGACCAGTACTTACTCAAGGAAAGTGTTGGATGGTGGTAGGGGAAAATTTACTATTCCTACTCCGACAGGTGCTAGCCTCAGGGAAAGTGCTGGATGGTGATGGAGGCAAAATTACTATTCCTACTCCATCCGATGTTTGCCTCAGGGAAAGTTTTGGATGTGGTAGGGGCAAATGTATTATTCCTACACCCACAGGTGCCAGCCTCAGGGAAAGTGCTGGATGATGGTGGGGGCAAATTTACTATTCATACTCTGACCAGTGCTTGCCTCAGGGAAAGTGCTGGATGGTGGTGGGGGCAAGTTAACTATTCCTACCCCAACCGGTGCTTGCCTCAGGGAAAGTGCTGGATGGTGGTGGGACGAATTTACTATTCCTACTCCGACCGGTGCTTGCCTCAGGGAAAGTGCTGGATGGTGGTGGCGGGGAATTTACTATTCCTACTACATCTGGTGCTTGCCTCAAGGAAAGTGCTGAATAGTGGTGGTGGAAAATGTACTATTCCTACTCCAACCATTGTTTGCCTCAGGGAAAGTGCTGGATGGTGTTTGGGCAAATTTACTATTCCTACTCTCACATGTTCTAGCCTCAGGGAAAGTGCTGGAAGATGGTGGGGGCAAATATACTATTCCTACTCCAACCATTGTTTGCCGCAGCAAAGTGCTGGATGGTGGCTGGGAAAATTTCCCTTTCCTACCCTGACAGGTGCTTGCCTCAGGGAAAGTGCTGGATGGTGGTGGGGCAAATGTACTATTCCTACTCCGACATGTGCTTGCCTCAGTGAAAGTGCTTGATGGAGTGGAAGTGGGGGCAAATTGATTGTACTTAAATAAAAAATAAAACTTTTCAACTGTAAATTTCACATTTTCATTTCTGTTCTATGTCAAGCATGCAACTAAAGAGTGTTTCTTTTTTTACAATTCTCAACTGTTAATAACATATTAACCCACCAATTTAGAGGAACACATCCTTTTCCACAATAATCAAATCAAGCACATCAACACTGAAGAAGCCAAACTATACAAGGTAAAAATGATCACAAACCACAAATATAAAAATTTGTTTTGCAGGTTTCAAGTTAAGAAGCATTTTATTTGAATTAGCACCAGTGCATTAAAAATTAGAGCCTCACAAGAAA
The DNA here is from genome assembly GCF_964263255.1 of Lissotriton vulgaris. Lineage (NCBI taxonomy): Eukaryota > Metazoa > Chordata > Amphibia > Caudata > Salamandridae > Lissotriton > Lissotriton vulgaris. The sequence continues at coordinate 557,170,446 of NC_141694.1, forward strand.
AAGAAAAATCATTTTTTTTCTAATATGTAAGGACTAAACGTTTTCTTTGCAGGCTATTGCAAAACAAAAATTTTCAAAGCAAAAAACTAAGTGCAATTCTTCACTTTTTTCAGAACCAAAAAGCTAAAGCTCCAAACACCACTGAAAGAACAACTGAAAGAAAAATTCAAAGAAAACCAGACCCTACATCTGGACTTTCCAAACATACAACAGAAAAACCTAAAAAAGGTAACCTGTTTCATGCTGTCAAGTCTCTCCAAAAAAAACCTTTTTTCATCAAAGGTATCAAGGCAGCAAACAATTCCAAACCAACATTAACAAGCCAATGCAATTAAATCCTGGTACAATTTTGTTAAAAAATCTGTAAAATAATTAATGTACACTAACTTTACCCTTGCAGTCAAAATATTTTTGAAAGCTACCACACACAAAATCACTAAAACAATGTTTCGCTTTTTCTTCTTTCTACAGAGAATGGCAGCAATAAACCAAGCCAAATATTTGAAATCAAGCTGGGAAATGGACTATTAATTTAAAGTAGTATAAACAACAAGAGAGAAAGGGCTGCAATAAATACTCTCCCGCCCCTTAAGGATAAACAATAGTAAACAACTAGAGAGTATCTTTAGCGATCAATAACAGGAAGCTCCATAGGAGGAGTGGTCAGGCAGAACAGCCCCCAACACCAGTCAGTGATCCATGCAAACGTATTAGCTGTGTCACAGAAGATCGTGAAATTATCAAGATGAAAAAAGGAACCCTCAGGCACCCACACAAAGTAGGTAGCCGTTTGTCCTCATTGGGTTCCTGTGGTTAGTGCGTGTGAGAATACATCAAACCAAATGGGTGCAAATTAAAATGAGTATAGATCACTCCCTCAACCAACACTTTTAATGGAGGGGTGATTCGAACTCAGTTAAAACCAATGTGTATAGACGGACATGAAGAGTTAAGTAAGTTTGAACCCCTTGTCCTAAAAAACGGCAACATATTTCAGCTATCTGGTCTTATTCGACCCAGCATTCCTCAGGACCATAAATGTAAAAAACTCACCCAACGAGGCAGTACACCCCCTAAAGTGTCTACTCACGGTGGATGGATATTCAAATAAACGCGTTTTTACCAACTTAAGTTATATCTATTGGTAGGCGTCTTGCGTGTTACCTCTATTCTACGAGGTATGCGGAATCTATGGAGAAAACCATAAACAGAATTCATAATTAGACAACATTGAAGCATTTCTTCTTTCTCAAGATTTCCCCTTAGTTATTACTTTCAAATCCCCATCACGTAAAAATAAAACAAACAATGAAAAAGAAGTTATAGCTATTATGCTAGAGGGATATATATCACTTCCGCCACTGTTAGGCTATTCTGATATTAGCGGATTGCACGTTCCATCCCTTAATCAGTGACATTACTCCTGTATGAACCTGGCTTCTTTTTCCGCCCAGGATCTATTAAAGATTAAAAACAAACAGTCTTCCTTCGAAAAAGAAAATTCGGACAAAGGTTGTCACAAATACCATTTCATATCTGCATGTACATCAGCATTTGGAGTCACGTACTCGAAAAACAGAGGACTCTAGATCAAGCTTTACAACAATTTGTATATTGAAAGTCACTTAATTAGATTCCCACTTTCATCTTAAGTATAGCGAAAGTCAGATCTTCTCTTTAGGATCTATTTAAGGAAAAGCGGATAAACGAAAAAAACGGGTCAGATGGAAACACTCTCTTTTGGGTAACGAGCTAATAATGAAATCACCACATAGTTTGTAAACGATGATATAAAACTAAAAAGAGTTTCTACCATGACTTACTTCATTGTTCCCAAGATAATGACTCCATGAGTCCGTGGTGGAGGAAATCTTCACGTCAGCATCTGATTAAAAATAATAACATGAGTCTGGAATTATTCCCCAATCAGGCGGAAGCAGAAGAAGTTACATCATATATGCCCCTCACTTCCATGTTAAGTTAATAAAAGTTTACCATTGTAATAGGGGAAGGTTCACGTGTGGCCATTTCTCGGAAAAGCCAAAGTGCAAATGAGAGCGAACTATTGCTACTTTAAAGTGAAAATAGTTTTCACGATAGAACCATATAGCCGGGATGCCCGCCACCCCATCCCAACACCAATTCCCCAAGGGGAGGAGACAGACACTGGTTTGAGCTTTTTGGAAGGCGGGGGGGAGTAACCCCCCCGGCCGTATTTATTAAAATATGAAACAAAATTTAAAACATTAAATTAAAACGTTTCATGAATTATGTACAATTTTACTTTCGTTACATTTTGATGAAGACATGTTCTTTGGCTAACCTTAACAGCTCTCTAATACAAAGGTTTCCTAGCCGAGTCTAGCATCCTGAAAATGTATACATTCTAAATTAAAATTGTACATCCTAGCATTAAGGGCCAATGGCAAGGTCTTAACCGGTGTCAGATCCCTACTACCAAACTCCCGCCCTCACGGTGTGAGTGGCGCATGCGCAGAGGACTTTACCCTCGTTGCCAACTGTAACTTCCCTTGTCGTGGGGGCCCCCTCTCACTCGACGCCATCTTAAAGGTCGTCCGAGTCCCCGTGTGAGGTATCTGTAAGAAGGACAGCGTGGACTCCCCCCCTTCCCCACACTCTCTTCCGCCGTCGCGGATATCCAGCCCCCGGGAAATTCGTAGGAGGGGCATCTAGCCGTCTCCCCCCTGGGAGGGGCCTATGGCCGTCTTCCCCTAGGCGACCCATCTGTAGCGGGTGCCGCCTACCCGTGGGAGGGGCCAATGGCAGCCTCCCCCCGGGCGCTCCCATCCATTCTGGGTGGCGCCCCCCCTAGGGACCTTGAAATTACTGCTCACCGATCATGACCTTACCGCCCGACCAAAATAAATACGACAGTTGTTTTACCTACTAAGGGAAGAAAAGTCACCTATCGTGAAACAGCTTGATGATTCATCAACTTTTCATTTCTACCAAGGGAAAAAAGGTCCTAAAGCACAAGACAATTATATTACTTGATACATTCCTTTACTTTTCCACAAGGAAGAAAGGCCTATACACATTTATTCAATGCTGAAACAACTTTGACTGCATCTCTTTAATACAATCTGATATCACCAATAAATCACTTTATTCAAAAACATTGCAATAGGGGCTGGTGGGTGGGTCAAAATTGCCGCTTGTTCCGTCGAGGGCTCACGAGCAACGAGTGGTGCAGCCTTCAGAGCACTGGAACAAGAGGACGCTTCTTTGGATTCCCGCTCTTTTATCCGTCTGCGGGAGGGCGGGGACCCTCCTCAGGTACGCCCACAGGGCGCGGTCTTCCGGGTGGGTGTCTAGGACAACCCCTTCTGGGCGGGAAGGGCGTGCTCCGGCTACGCCGCTTTGGGCATACCAGCCGAACCATGCCCCCCGCCCAAAATGGTTTCCCGGGGGATCGGGGCACCCATCCATACGTTCGGGGGGACCGAGTGGTCTTCCCTTTCCATATGGCCGGGATGCCCGCCACCCCCTCCCAACACCAATTCCCCAAGGGGAGGAGACAGACACTGGTTTGAGCTTTTTGAAAGGCGGGGGGAGTTACCCCCCCGGCCGTATATATTAAAATATGAAACAAAATTTAAAACATTAAATTAAAACGTTTCATGAATTATGTACAATTTTACTTTCGTTACATTTTGATGAAGACTTGTTCTTTGGCTAACCTTAACAGCTCTCTAATACAAAGGTTTCCTAGCCGAGTCTAGCATCCTGAAAATGTATACATTCTAAATTAAAATTGTACATCCTAGCATTAAGGGCCAACGGCAAGGTCTTAACCGGTGTCAGATCCCTACTACCAAACTCCCGCCCTCACGGTGTGAGTGGCGCATGCGCAGAGGACTTTACCCTCGTTGCCAACTGTAACTTCCCTTGTCATGGGGGCCCCCTCTCACTCGACGCCATCTTAAAGGTCGTCCGAGTCCCCGTGTGAGGTATCTGTAAGAAGGACAGCGTGGACTCCCCCCTTCCCCACACTCTCTTCCGCCGTCGCGGATATCTGGCCCCCGGGAAATTCGTAGGAGGGGCATCTAGACGTCTCCCCCTGGGAGGGGCCTATGGCTGTCTCCCCCTAGGCGACCCATCCGTAGTGGGTGCCGCCTACCCGTGGGAGGGGCCGATGGCCGCCTCCCCCGGGCGCTCCCATCCATTCCCCTAGTTACCTTGAAATTACTGCTCACCGATCATGACCTTACCGCCATAGGCCGGATAGTTGACCGAGTATCCGGCCCCCCACACCTCCTAAAGGTCATGCCTCCTCAAACCCCTTAGCCATGCTATGAAGTCTCCTATGAGTAAATCATTCCCCTCCCTGGACAGGTGAACCCCATCATTCAAATAACAGTGATCACCCCGAATACACCCATGTGGAATGCTATGCAGGTGCGCGGAGCGAAACAGTTTCCCAATTTTATTGTTGACCCTCTTAACCGAGTGGTTCAACGCTGACACAGAGAAACCCCCCCGATGTGAGGCCAGGCAATTGTACCCCCCGGGAGCCTCTTAGCCAACCAGCTGACTGCCGACAAAATGTGTTCCACCAACACTCGTCTTCCCAGTCTTACCAAGTCATTGCCCCCCAAGTGTACTATGATTATAGATGGCGGTGACCTTTGCCGCCCTAGAAGAACCTCCACAAACGATTGAAATTGGTCAAAACAGAGGCCTCCCCTCCCATGGAAGGACACTCTAAACCCGTATTCCCCAGATGCGTGAGTCGCGTCACCTGCCATGAATACGTCCCCGGCGCGCCTCACGTATGAGTGGCCCACAACCCATACCACTTGCTCTCCAGTCGGTGATCCTCGACCGCTGGTCCTCCGGTGATGGGTTGATCCCAGATTCCGCCCCGCGTCACAGGCTCGCGAAACTGTAATTCAAGCAAAAGACAACAAGCGTAAGCATGGGCGAATTTTGCGAATCTCGCATTCGCGAATTTTGCGGATTTGCGAACTCGCAATCCGCAAAATCCGCGAATTCTTGCGAATTTGCGGATTTTTTTTTTTTTGTGTTCGCAAGGATTTCTGCCAGTTCGCGAGGGTTTCGTACCAGTTCGCATTGCGAACTTACATTTCGTCGCGCAACGGTCGCGAATTATGTTGTTTCTACGTCTGGTTCATCATCACAGGTTCCCAGCACCCTCTGTTTCACCACTGCAACCCTCTGTTACATCAATGCCACCCTCTGGTTCATCATTACTGTAGATTATGGGGGGGAAAAGCAAGCACACCAGCCCTGCTTCAACTGAGATGAATTAATTTGGGGTTAGTTTATTAATGTGTCACTGTTTTAAAATTCCAGTCTGGCACCTGCTTCCTTATCTGTAATTTTGCTTTCTGTTGCAGTGCATTTTTTTTCCCCAGGACCTTCTTTGTGGCCTACTTGTAGCTATTGTATGAGCCTGCTGTGAGGGTCAGAGCAGGGTCATACAATTGTTGCAACTAGCAACTGAATTCTGGAGGGGCCCCAGTCAGGAAGCACTACCGGGAATTGTTACTAATGATGAGTTTGAACTCTTGCCCCTGCCGAGTGCTTTCAGTTTTGAAAAACTCGTTTTTCTGCAATTTCGCGGGGTTCGCGGGGTGCGAACACGCGCGAGATCGGATTCGGAAGCCGCAAATTCGTGCGAATATGCAATTTGTTTTTTTTGTGGCGTGTTAGTTGGCAAGGTTTTGTGCGTTTTTGCGAGCCGCTCGTAGCGCAAGACGCGAAGTTACCCTCGCGGTCGTTCAAGGGCGCAGCCATCTTGTTTGCCTGACGTATTTCCGTTTCCGGGCGCGAAGTGTAATCTCGCAAAGTCCGCGGCTTGCCAGTACAGTCTCGCGCGTGTTCGCAAGGAAAATCTCGCGCGAACTTACCCGCGCGGTCGTGAACGGGCGCGGCCATCTTGTTTCTCATTCATTGCTATGGTTCTGGGCATGGTCTTTGTATCCTCTGTCAATCTCTTCCATCCTTTGCTTGTTTGAAGTTTTTTTTTATTTATTTTACTTATTATCTATCCCTCTATTTTTCTAGCCCTATATTTTTGTGTTTACTGCTACATTTGGTTAATTTTAAACTACTTTTGTAAACTCTTTTCTTTTCTTCTCTTCCCTATTCTATTTTCTTTATTCCTTTCCGCCCAGACCATGGTGAAGGGAGCCGGGAAGCATCCCGAGAAGGGGAAGGGTCCCGCACCCCGTGTCCGGCTCCCGTGCGGGCGTTTGAGGGGGGAGCTAGTGATGCCACGGGAGATCTTTACCCCAGAGGAGGTGGCCCAACTCATTTTTTATGTTCAGCGCCGCCTCCCCAGGACCATCATGGGAGGCGGCAAGATCAGTGCCGGGTACGGGGCCCGGGAGCACCGGAAGCAGTGGGAGAAGGTGTGCCAGGCCATTTACCACCACTCTCGGGTCTGGCGCACCTACAACCAGGCCACCCACCGCTGGACGGATGTCCTGACCCGTGAGCGAGATCTGCTCGACCTCCTTGGCCTTGAGATCCCCGGGCTTGGTGAGTAGTAGTAGCTATGTCTTTACTACTATGTTTTCTCCTGCTGTGTTATTATATTGCAAATTTTTGTTTTTTACCAAGAGCAATAATGCTGCTCATTACATTGTAGGTAAATTTTATTTCAAAATCTTCTGTGCATTTCAGGTACACTGCTCTCCTTCTCAGTAGTGTTGCTACTATGCTTATTTGTTTTAGATTTTGTGTTCATTTCATTGGCCTGTGAAATTATGTATGAGTGTAGTTGAAAGAACTGCGCAATGCTACACACTAAGGTTCAGATTTTTAATTACCGGCGCATCCCTGCAAAGTTGCAGGGATGCGCCAGTAATTGTGCGTCACGCCACCATCACCCATGGTGGGCCGTATTTACAATGCGGCGCGCCATGGGCCCAAAACGTCACCAAAGCGTTACGCATCTGTGCCGTAAAGGCGGCGCATTGCTGGAGTTGCGTCGCAACGATGGTGCAGCTCCATCAATTCTCTGGGGTGCCCTATCTCCCCAATGCTGCGTCAAGCCGTACGTCTGCTTCAAGCAGGCGCAGGGTTTGAGTCACGCATCATTGTCCTCAAAGTGACTGATTGAAATCTTGTAGATTTCCCTCAGCCACTTTTAGGATGCGTTCCTGCGCAGGAACGCCCTCCCTTGCGCCGGAACACCCCTATTGGCGCAGGGCTTTACAACGTGATGCATCTCCCAGATGCGTCACGTTGTTAATATACGCCGCACCATTGCGCCTCTTTTGTGCTGTCGCTGCGTCACAAAAGTCACGCAACAATGGAGCAAAAGAGCCGCAAGGGCCTTCTAAATCAGCCCCTACAGACTCAAGTCCAGTCCTTCCTTTGTACACATGGCGATAAGAAGAAATAGTGGTGGTGGATTAATAGTTTGAGTATTTTAATGACTGGTGAATGTAGTAGGAAACTTTTGGAAAGGGGCGACCATTCGGTCCCCCCGAACGTATGGCTGAGTACCATGAGCCCCCCGGGAAGCCATTTTTGGGCGGGAGGCGAGCCTCGGCTGGTATGCCCGAAGCGGCATAGCCGGGGCGCGCTTTTTCCCGCCCTAGAGTGGGCTGGCCTAGACACTGACGCGGCCGGCCACGCCCTAGGGGCAGGCAGGGGCGGGTTTACGCCCGCCCTGAAGACGGATAAAAGGAGCAACAAGCCAAGAACGCATCCTCTTGTTCCTGTGCTCTGAAGCTGCATCCCCTCGCTGCACGTGAGCTCGAGACGGAACGAAGAGCCAATTTTGAGTGTGGTAATCTTTCTTGTTTGTCTTTGTTGGAGAATGCCTAAGAAAGTTGGAAAGCGAATGACTACCGACCAGATGCTGCGTGTTCTTATGAAAGAGGTGACCGACCTAAAGAAACGAATGGCGGAGAAAGACGGGGAAGAGGGACCGAAACGTCCGTTGGCTGGAGCAGCTCCGGGGGGAAAAGGCAAGAGGCCCAGAAGGGGAGCAGCTGGAGGGGACATCCCGGTTCCCTGTACCCCACTCGAAGAGCCAACTCCGGTGCCGGCGGAGGGGAATCCGATTCCCGTGGTGGTCACCCCCGTGTCCGGGGAGGATATGCCGCCCGAGCTGGCAGCACAATTAGCAGCGTGGTTGGGTAAAAATAACGAGGGCGCCACGGCTGACGACGCACAGGTTTTGATGAGGCAACTGCGTGAAACAAGGGAGGCGGCGAAGGCAGCATCGCCAGTTATCACGCCGGCTGCGGCGGGAGGAAAGCCACCTGGGATAGGCTCAGCCGCAGATACAGCTTCCGGTTCAGGTAAGCGGCCATTGCCGATTGCGAGGGATGAGTCTGCCCCGTCACGAAGGGAAAAGTTGGGTCAACATGTCCCTCTAGCTATTAAGGAGAAGATATGGGCAGATGAGTATGTAAACATCTTCTCGTTGCTTACCGATCATTATGAAATGGAGCATGTTAAGACCCAAAAGGAGCTCATGCATTCGAGTGTTTGGCGCGCAAAGATGGCCGCCTTCAAGGTAAATGAAAACATTGGCAATTGGGGCAAGGCGTGGGGGATTTTTACATCCATCCTGGGCGAACGTAGGCCCGAATTGCTGTCTGAATTGCCGATTTATCAGTCACGGATCATGGGGTATTCTGTGTCATATGGGGGCAATCAGTGGTTCTGTTACGATAATATTTTCAGAAAAGCGAAAGAACATGATAAAAACTTAACTTGGGATTGTTACGATTCTGTGTCATGGTCGAAGATGGAGGATACTGGTATGTTGAATTTGCCATTGATAGGGAGTAGTGTGGGGGAGTCCTCCCGCCAATATGCTGGGGCGCCCTTTCGATCAGGTGCGAGTAACGACTACCACTCCAGGCCGAACGGCACCACAGGTAAAAGGGGGATTTGTTGGAACTTTAACAGGGGTAAATGTACGAGGCCCCAGGGGTCATGCAAATTTAGGCACGAATGTAGTGGGTGTGGGCAAGCGTCCCATCCTGAGTCCATGTGCAGAGCCAAAACGGGTGATAACGGGGGTAGAGGAGGCGCCAAACAGGTCTAAAACAGTCCGAGGGGCGCCTTTACCTACTCCGATTGATACCATGGCAATGATTCCTTGGCTCAGCGAATACCCGGATCACGCTTCCGCTGGGGTGTTGCGGAACGGGTTTTCATATGGTTTCCGCATCCCAGTGGGGGAGTTTCAGGGTTTAGCGAAATGTAAAAACCAAATGTCAGTCTTGCAGCACACGGCCGCGGTACAAGAGAAGATTGCGAAAGAGGTGGCTCGAGGTCGAGTCGCCGGTCCGTTTAACGTGCCACCGGTTGCTAACTTTGTTTGTTCCCCTTTAGGGGTGGTCCCCAAGAAGGACCCGGGTGAGTTTCGGCTGATACATAATTTGTCAGCCCCACGTGGTCTTTCCGTAAACGATGCGATAGACCCGGAAGTGTGTTCAGTGCGGTATGCATCTTTCGATGAGGCCGTAGCCATATTGAATCGCCTAGGGCCCGGTGCGCTGATGGCGAAATCTGATATCGAGTCAGCGTTCCGGTTGCTCCCGGTACATCCAGACGATCAGCGTCTTCTTGGTTTCATGTTTCAGGGACACTATTACATGGATAGATGTATGCCAATGGGGTGCTCTATATCTTGTGCCTATTTTGAGCAGTTCAGTTGTTTCCTGCAACGGGTCTTCACAAGGAAGACGGGGTTTCAACAGGTTATGCATTATCTCGATGACTTTTTGTTTCTAGGGGCAGCCGGGGATCCGGAATGTGGTCAGGCTTTGAATGAATTTTGTGTCTTAATGAATCATTTTGGTGTGCCATTGGCACCAGGTAAGACTGTGGGTCCTTCGACTTGCCTCGAGTTTCTGGGGATCGAGCTCGACTCGGAGGAGGGTTGTTTTCGTTTACCAAGAGAAAAAGTGCTAAGGTTCAGGGCATCCCTGGAAACGTGTATTAGTCAGTCTAAGGTTAAGCTGCAGCAATTACAACAATTGGTGGGACAGCTGAATTTTGCCCTGAGAGTAATACCGATGGCCCGCCCCTTTTCCCGCTCGATCGCTCAGGCCATGATCGGCCTGAAGGAGGGTCACCATCGCACGAGGCTCTCGGCCGAGGTTCGCCAGGACATGCGCATTTGGTTGGCATTTCTGGCGGATTTCAATGGTCGAGTCGTCTGGAACAAACCGGCGGTGTCCTCCGAGGAGCTGGGGCTGTGGACAGATTCGGCAGGGAGCATTGGTTTTGGTGCCATATTTGGCACACAATGGTCGGCTCAAAAATGGCCGTCATGGTGGCATGAGGGTGGGCTGACGAGTAACATTGCTTTTCTTGAACTGTTCCCCATTCTGCTGGCCCTGAAAACTTGGCCTGGGGGGTTTAGAGATCACTCTGTGGTATTCTGGTCTGATAACATGACCGTGGTTGAGTGTATCAATAGCCAGGCGGCACGATGCAAATGGATCCTGAGGCTACTCAAAGAAATTGTCTTGTTGTGTATGCAATTGAATGTCCTATTTAAGGCAAGACATGTGCCGGGGGTAATGAACCAAGCGGCTGATGCGCTTTCTCGTTTCCGTATGCAGGCCTTCTGGGGTTTTCTGCCCACAGCGGACCCGGTGGCGGCACCCTTTCCCGAAGCTCTCTGGTCTCTCGGTTCCCCCGAACTACGAAACCTCGTGGGAGAGAGCTTAGCACCCAGGACAAGGAAGGCATATGAAGGGGCGATCCGTTCCTATTTGGCCTTTTTTTGGACTGCTGGAGGGGAGCTTTGGGGCCAGGAGGAGTGGGTAGTAAATTTCCTGCTGTCTTTACATCAGGCAGGCAAATCTGTGGCTACGGCCCAGAGGCATCGGGCAGCCATTTCCTTTGTGGCAAGGGCTTATGGGATCCAGGACCCGACAGCGTCTTTCGTTGTACAAAAAGCGCTACGTGGGTGGCAACGCCTTGAGGGTCGCAGAGTAGATGAAAGGCGCCCGATAGGTCTGGATAGGCTGGCCCGGTTATTATCTGTACTCCCTTCAACGTGTTCATCCCAGTATGAAACAGTGTTATTCCGAGCCGCTTTTGCGCTGGCATTCCATGGGGCTATGCGGGTAAGCGAACTAGTGGCGAGGAACAAGCGGGATGTGGCGGGGGGACTGTGCCGAGAGCACGTTCAAGTCAGAGGAGAGACAATGTCCATCTCCTTTGTCAGGTCCAAGACCGACCAGGGTGCGATGGGGGACTGCATACTCATACAAAGGATTCCCGGGTCCTCCATGTGCCCGGTAAGTTGCGTAGAGGAATATTTAGCGCAAAGGGTGGCATCATGGGGGGGGACCTTGTTGAGACACGCTGACACCACCCCACTGACGAGGTTTCAGTTTCAACGGGTGCTTGCGATGTCAATTTCCGCTGCGGGCTTGAACCCCGGCGAGTTTGGGACCCATTCCTTTCGGATAGGGGCTGCTACAGAGGCTACAGCCAGGGGTCTGAATGTCGAACAAGTTAAACGTGTGGGGCGTTGGTCCTCGAACTGTTATAAAAGGTATGTGCGGTTGCACATGTTGTGAAGCTGTAATGATGTACTCACGCTTCTTGTTTTTTGTTTGGTTTTCAGTTGCGCAAGCCTACGAGGCGGGGCGGACTGTGCAGTCGACCCAACACCGGGTCAGCGGTCAGACATCACCGGCTGTGAAAAAGGAGGTGTGGGTCGTGGGCCACTCATACGTGAGGCGGGCCGCGGACGTATTCAAAGCAGGTGACATGATTCACGTGGCTGGGGAATACGGGTACAGTGTGTCCTTCTACGGAAAGGGCGGGCTCTGTATTGACCAGTTTCAATCATTTTTTGAGGGTTTGTTAGGGCGGACGAGGTCACCGCCGGCTATAGTCATAGTACATCTTGGGGGCAACGATTTGGTGTCCACTGGTAGACGACTACTTCTTGAGGCAATGCTTTCCACTGTAAGTTGGTTAGCGAGAAGAGTTCCAGGGTGCACAATCGCATGGTCCCATATGATCCCGCGAAAAGTGTGGCGGGGGGCTCTTTCAGTTTCTGCTCTGAATCATTCAGTAAGAAAGATTAATAATAAAGTTAATCGATTGTTCCGTTCAAGTACACTGCATTCTATTTCGCATGGTTGTGTTAAAGGGGACAGTATGTATTCGGGTGATGGTGTTCATTTGTCCCGGGTGGGGAACGAGTTACTCATAGGAGACCTGATAGCTTGGCTGGGGACTTTAAGACATGACCTTTAGGTAGGAGTGTGTGGGGAGTCCGGATAGCCGGTCAACTATCCGGCCTGTGGCGGTAAGGTCATGATCGGTGAGCACTAATTGGTAGATCCCTATGAGTGGGCGTCACCCATTACGGATGGGAGCGCTCGAGGGAGGTGGCCATCGGCCCCTCAACGGGTAGGCGGTCCCTTCTAAGGATGGGACGCTGAAAGGAAAGGAAAGGCGGTCAAGGCCCCTTCCTGGGTAGGAGGGGCTACAGCCCCCTCCTGGGGAATTTCCCGGGGCCAGGATATCTGCGACGGCAGATGTGGTAAGTTGTGCGGGGTTTGGGAGGGGGTCTACGCTACCTTCTAGATACCTCACACGAGTCCTCGGACGACCTTTAAGTGGCGTCGGGTTTATTGGGGCCCCCGTCAAGTCAAGGGAAATTGGTAGTTGCACTTGAGGTACACCTCTGTGCGGTCGCCCCTCACAAGTGAGGGGGATATTTCTGGTTTAGGGATCTTGACACCGGTTACGACCTTGCCGTTGGCCCTTAAACGTTAGGATGTACAATTTCAAAATTTCAAGTTAATGTTTTGTAGGATGTTAGTTCGGCTAGGAGAACCTTTGTATTAGAGAATATGTTAAGGTTAGCCAAACATCGCAATGTGGTAATGAAATTGTACATAATATGAAACTGTTATTTTAATGTTTTAATTTTTGTTTCATATTTTAATAAATACGGCCGGGAGGGTCACTCCCTCCCGTCTTCCAAAAGTTCAGAACTGTTTCCGGTTTCCCATCCTTGGGGAGTGTGTTGAGAGGGGGTGGCGGGTATCTCGGCCATATGGAAAGGGGCGACCATTCGGTCCCCCCGAACGTATGGCTGAGTACCACGAGCCCCCCGGGAAGCCATTTTTGGGCGGGAGGCGAGCCTCGGCTGGTATGCCCGAAGCGGCGTAGCCGGGGCGCGCTTTTTCCCGCCCTAGAGTGGGCTGGCCTAGACACTGACGCGGCCGGCCACGCCCTAGGGGCAGGCAGGGGCAGGTTTACGCCTGCCCTGAAGACGGATAAAAGGAGCAACAAGCCAAGAACGCATCCTCTTGTTCCTGTGCTCTAAAGCTGCACCCCCTCGCTGCACGTGAGCTCGAGACGGAACGAAGAGCCAATTTTGACCCACCCACCAGCCCCAGAGGACAGCCAGTTGTTTTGAATAAAGTTTTGATGTGGTAATTCTATTTCTTGCAGGTTGTGGTGATTGTCGTGTTACTTTGAGTATGCAATAAAGAATGGTCAGCTACAGTATGTTCTTCAAATAAAGTAATTCCGCACTAGTATTGATCAGTAATCATACGTGAAATGGTTTATGGTTGTTTTGTAATTGAGTAATTTTAGTTAAATTGTCGTATTTATTTTTGGTCGGGCGGTAAGGTCATGATCGGTGAGCACTAATTGGTAGATCCCTATGAGTGGGCGTCACCCATTACGGATGGGAGCGCTCGAGGGAGGTGGCCATCGGCCCCTCAACGGGTAGGCGGTCCCTTCTAAGGATGGGACGCCGAAAGGAAAGGAAAGGCGGTCAAGGCCCCTTCCTGGGTAGGAGGGGCTACAGCCCCCTCCTGGGGAATTTCCCGGGGCCAGGATATCTGCGACGGCAGATGTGGTAAGTTGTGCGGGGTTTGGGAGGGGGTCTACGCTACCTTCTAGATACCTCACACGAGTCCTCGGACGACCTTTAAGTGGCGTCGAGTTTATTGGGGCCCCCGTCAAGTCAAGGGAAATTGGTAGTTGCACTTGAGGTACACCTCTGTGCGGTCGCCCCTCACAAGTGAGGGGGATATTTCTGGTTTAGGGATCTTGACACCGGTTACGACCTTGCCGTTGGCCCTTAAACGTTAGGATGTACAATTTCAAAATTTCAAGTTAATGTTTTGTAGGATGTTAGTTCGGCTAGGAGAACCTTTGTATTAGAGAATATGTTAAGGTTAGCCAAACATCGCAATGTGGTAATGAAATTGTACATAATATGAAACTGTTATTTTAATGTTTTAATTTTTGTTTCATATTTTAATAAATACGGCCGGGAGGGTCACTCCCTCCCGTCTTCCAAAAGTTCAGAACTGTTTCCGGTTTCCCATCCTTGGGGAGTGTGTTGAGAGGGGGTGGCGGGTATCTCGGCCATAAGTGTTGTCGCTGATCTTCAATCACGATGGACTTTGGCTGTCACTTTGCGTGCTGCGGACTGCTGCCTGCCAATCCTAGGCAAACCTTTTTAGTACTTTGTTTAGTGAGCTACATAGGGTAGTTTCCAATTCGACGGTCCGCAAATCAAGCAATACTAAAGTAATGACGTAGTCGACCACATGAGATTGGTCAATAATATATCCCGTGGAGTCGTTCCCTATTTGCTAAAAATATTTTGTTACTTTGTTAGTTCTTTTTTAAATGTTTGATTTGGTTGAGAAATATCATCCATGTTTTCTGTTTTTCTTTCTTTCATGTTGTACATCAGCTTCCCCCAGGGGCAAGAGGAGGACACAGGAGGAGGAGGAGGAGGGTGCTGTTGTCGATGCAGGCCAGGACCGGGCAGTCGAGGGCTCCTTTGCTGGCCCCAGTAAGTTTTAATTTTAATATAGAGTACTTATTTTTTCCTAGCGTTCCTCATTCGATTTTTTCTAAATCGTCTTTGATCTTCTTGTAGACAGGATCTAAATTCTTATCCTGCCTCGACTATGACTCCGTGTGGTATTACTAGATTATTCTTATTAGTCTGTCTGTGTAGCTAACTAAGATTGCACATTTGGCATTTCCATTGGACTCCCATTCTAGTCAGCAATAGCTCTATGCACTGAGTGTAGTCCTCTGGGATTGTCCATAATGTCTTTTCAAGTATTCTAAATGTTTATGCTTTGACCATTGCCAACAATAAAAAGGTGAATGACCACCACCAAGAAATAATAAGATACTACTTTACTTTTGGTTTGGATAGGAGGACAATCCATTCTACTACTGTTGCAGGGACAAATCTGCACAAACAGAACTATGGACACTAAATAATGCATCGCTTAGCTTATCAATTATAATAGGTGCTGTAACTGTTAGACTTTCCACATACCTCAGTGATAACAGACTTTGTAGTTGAACCCCCAATCTCCTTACTGACTAGATAGTGTGGCAGAGTTATTTAGCTCCCAAAGTCACCGATGGCAGAGGCACGGACTCATGCTTGCAAAAATTCGAAAACCTTTAGCTCATCCACTCTAGTCTGGAGGACCAAAAACCACAGAGTCTATTTAAGTTTAAAAGCTTTATTAAAAGTAAACACATTTATTAAATTCAAGTTTGTCATAAAAGTGAACGTGTAACTGAAAATGGAAAAGTGCTTAGTGCTGACGATTAATTGGACACATTTCTTGTGGTCGAGCCGAGCTCTCACCTGGTTTGAACTTGATCCTGCTCGTGTTCTTAGAAGTCAAGGTTCTGTCTGTTAGGAGAAAAAGTGGTGCGTGTTGAAAAGTAAAAAGCAAACATTCATCAGTTGTGCCAAAAAGTGCAGCAAGACAACAGCCTTCCCTGGAAAAAGGGACATTTTTACTCTAGAGTACACATCAAAAATTATTAAATTGTACACTTTTTTTCACATTTCTTTCTTCCTCCTAGACCAAATATTATATAGTAGTGAGTTTTGTATTCTAACATTATTAAATGTACTTTGTAGGTGGAACATCTGGAGACGGGGCCAGCGCGGAGGTGGTGGCATTGGACGAGGAGGACAACTCTGGGGAGGAGGCGGTGCAAGTGCCAGAAAAGGACATGCCTGTGAGGGTTCACACGGTGGTGGCGGGCAGAGGTAAGCTATACATTCCTTAGTCATTGAGATTGAAGACTGCAGAGTGTGCTTTCTGCACGGGTGTATTATAAAAAAAGCAGGTAGTAGCCTCCTCTAAATGTACTTCGACTTAGCTGTGAAGTTTTTGGCGAGAAGAATCCCAATCAGATCTGAGGTGAACTTGATGGATGGGATGAACGAAAAGCGAAAGAAGGGTGTAAGTAAGTGTGGAAGCACGAGAAATGTAATGATGACTGGCAAAGAAGAATGATATGTGTTTGCTTGGTCCCCGAGGTGGCTGGGAAGGTAAGAAAATGGTATGGTGCATGGCTGGGTGAATGATGAAGCAAGGATGGGTGGAAGGAGAACAGCCTGGGTGGGTGAGACAGAAACTGTATGTGTGCAATATACTTTGAATGGATGGATGCCTGGATCATTCATGGTACTATCTGACTCTTAGATAGCATATGTGAATCTAGAGAGAGTAGACGGTCACTGGATGAACTAAGTGTTACTTTGAAGAGCATGTAACACCGCACCCGCACGTCCGTTCCAGTGTAGGAAAGGCAAGGAAAAGAAGTTGTAACGTTGTCCAAAGACTACCATGAATAGTAGCAGTAGTTTGTATTGCAACTGCAAGCACAGCATATATCCAGTTATTACGGTGGACACTCCCTACCTCCCTTAATAACTTTAGTTTAGTAGTAGTACGTCATTCATGTGTGGGGGTATCACTGTTCACTCAATAATAAGCAAAGCACCTAAAGTCATCCCATATGTCATCAAATACATCCCATGTGAAGTGATAGATAATCAGATAATTTAGCTTCTTCATTTTCCTTTTCTAATACTCATTTGCACTGTAGGGTGAAAGCTAAATTAATTAAGCAGTAGCCCTTTTAACAGAGTATTCTCAGTGCCACCCGTAATAGAAAAGTAAGAGCTTCACCACCTGCATGTACTGGACCGGTACAGTAACGCAAGTCTGTCTCACTCACCATGGTGTGCGTCTGTTTTTCTCGGGTGCAAGTTCACTGCGCTGGCATTATGCCGGCTTGCATAAGATAACGTACCAATTTTCCTAAACAAGAGTGAAGAAGAAGAATAAGAGTGGTGTACTGTCATAGTCGACTGTAATAGAAGTCCATAGTGCTCGTAGAATTTGTTCCTTAAACTCCCACTAATGTTAGAGCAAGGATGAAGAAGTCGGAGGTTACATAGATACTGTCCTCAATAGTTATGCACTGTGCTTTCAATTTGCTACTTGTACTGTGACAACTTTCTGCTCAATCATTTTGTGTTAATCTTAAGGAGCATTGGTTACAGACTATGTCTTTCTTTTTTCATGTAGTTGCTCCTTCCAAATCCAAGACACCATCAAGGAGGAAGGAGCTGGCTCGAATGGCCCGGCAACGGAGGCTGGATGCCACTGTTGCTGAATATCGGCGGCTGGTGGCCCTGGAGGAGGAGGAGACGCAGTCTGGAACAACAACAACGTCCACTGGGACAGCTGCATCCTCCTCCGTGCGGGCTGCCAGCCAGCGCAGTGCTCCAGCAGTACGGAGCCGGGCTACCAAAGCCAAACGCCACCGCCCAGCAGCAAAGAAAGCAGCTGCCCCTCACAGGATTTGCAAGGCACACCGGCGCCGCTTATCCCTCAGACTGTCCTACCTGGAGCAGGAGGTCCATAATTATAAGAACGTGGTGGAGGGCCTCCGCTTCGAACTTGCCACCCTCCGCAAGGAGCATGATGCCCTGGCTGCTAATTCCAACAGCACCCTGCCATAGTGTCCCTTGCCCCTTTTTTAGAGACTTTTGGGGGGTGGGAGTTGTGATTTTTGGGGACTTTTGAAGGACAATCGTTGGGGTTAGGGAGGGTCTTGCGGGAGATTCTTTTGTTAGGGCTATAAAAATATACTTTTTGAAACTTTATCTGACCATACCTGTTTTTTACTGCTTTTGAGTCTGGTGGGTGGGGGTTTAACATAACAGTAAGTTTGTTTTCCTGAATAGTCCTAGGACTTTAGTAGTACTACCGTCAATCAAATCTCTCGTCTCTCCTAATACTCCATTATACTACCTCCAACCAAACGCCTATCTTACCTGTAATTTCTGTTTGCAAGTAGGGCTAGGCCCAGGGCTGGCTCCACGGGAAACAGCAAATAAGGTTGGCAATCCTGGGCGGATAAAATTTCCTCATAGCGGTGGTACTAGTGGTGTGACACAGTGGCAGTTGCTTGCCTATGAAAAAAAAGAAAATGAAATCTGGTTTGTCCTCCTGAGCAATACAAAGGTACAATACAGAATATAGCAGGTGACAGAAGTACACTAGAACAGTGCCACGTTGTAGCCTAACAAATGTTAAAGTATAACTAATTCGGTTGAAGTTCTTTGACATTAGCCATGGGTCTTTGTCAAGCAGAGTAAGAATATATCCTCGGATTTCTTCACCAGCCTGTTGCTATCACCTTATCCTCCCCAGCAAGTGTGTGGATTTATTGCTGTAATTTAGTCACACATCAATCAAAACCACACAGCCCGGGGGAAGAGGGTTAGGGTTTGAAAAATGGATGGGTACGGGGGTTTTTGGGAAAGGTTTTGGGAGACAAGAAAAAGTAGCACAGCATGGACGAACAATTGTGAACATAAACAAATCTTTGGGTACAAACCTATCCATCAATCTTTGAAAGTGCATACACTACTGCATGCATGTCAGTTAAAAGTAAGTAGTACTTTCGACAACTGTGGAAGAAAGAATGCGACAGTACAGGGCGTGGGTGGAAATATTGATAACTATATTCAACATAAGGTCTCTGTAGCCAGATACCTGAGAGCCTTGCTGGTCACTATAAATCCATTCACAACAACACTCAATGGGGTTGGTCTGGAAGGTATAGTAGATAGAAAAGGAGAAATTGCTTTTTTTCTAGGTGTCCCCTCACTCACCAGGGTTGCCCCTTGGTGACATGCTTCATCATTGGGGCCATCCCAGTCCTCTACGGGCTGGGGCGTGCTGCGACTTGCGAATTACGTAGGAGCACTTACAAATGACTATGTGTGGTGCAGATGTGATAGTGGAGTGGACTAA
The DNA here is from genome assembly GCF_964263255.1 of Lissotriton vulgaris. Taxonomy (NCBI): domain Eukaryota; kingdom Metazoa; phylum Chordata; class Amphibia; order Caudata; family Salamandridae; genus Lissotriton; species Lissotriton vulgaris. The sequence goes on from NC_141694.1 coordinate 557,189,567, forward strand.
GTGATGTGTTAAGGGATCAATCTAGAAGCAGAGAGAGATCCAAGAAATGCAGTCACAGTCAGAGAAAAAGGCAAGGGATACTGTATCTATGTGGTTGTAGTGGTCCTGTTGGAAGTGGTAAGTAAGTTGCCTGCAGAAAAAAAATCCTCCTTTTAGCGGCACTCCTCCATTGCAGCCGACGCTTCGTCCATCGATGTTGGTCACCAGAAGACACCCTGTAAAAAAAAGCACAGCATAGACAAACAATGGAACATAAACAATTCTTTGGGTACAAACCTATTCATCAATCTTTAAAAGTGCATGCACTACTGCATGCATGTCAGTGAAAAGTAAGTAGTACATTCGACAACTGTGGAAGAAAGAATGCGACAGTACAGGGCCTGTGTGGAATTATTGATAACGATATTCAACATAAGGTCTCTGTACTTAGCCAGATATCCGAGAGCCTTGCTGGTCACTATAAATCCATTCACAACAACACTCAGTGGGGTTGGTCTGGAAGGTATAGTAGATAGAAAAGGAGAAATTGCTTGTTTTCTAGGTGTCCCCTCACTCACCAGGGTTGCCCCTTGGTGACATGCTTCATCATTGGGGCCATCCCAGTCCTCTACGGCCTGGGGCGTGCTGCGACTTGCGAATTACGTAGGAGCACTTACAAATGACTATGTGTGGTGCAGATGTGATAGTGGAGTGGACTAAGTGATGTGTTAAGGGATCAATTTAGAAGCAGAGAGAGATCCAAGAAATGCAGTCACAGTCAGAGAAAAAGGCAAGGGATATTGTATCTATGTGGTTGTAGTGGTCCTGTTGGAAGTGGTAAGTAAGTTGCCTGCAGAAAAAAAATCCTCCTTTTAGCGGCACTCCTCCATTGCAGCCGACGCTTCGTCCATCGATGTTGGTCACCAGAAGACACCCTGTAAAAAAAAGCACAGCATAGACAAACAATGGAACATAAACAATTCTTTGGGTACAAACCTATCCATCAATCTTTGAAAGTGCATGCACTACTGCATGCATGTCAGTGAAAAGTAAGTAGTACATTCGACAACTGTGGAAGAAAGAATGCGACAGTACAGGGCCTGTGTGGAATTATTGATAACGATATTCAACATAAGGTCTCTGTACTTAGCCAGATACCCGAGAGCCTTGCTGGTCACTATAAATCCATTCACAACAACACTCAGTGGGGTTGGTCTGGAAGGTATAGTAGATAGAAAAGGAGAAATTGCTTGTTTTCTAGGTGTCCCCTCACTCACCAGGGTTGCCCCTTGGTGACATGCTTCATCATTGGGGCCATCCCAGTCCTCTACGGCCTGGGGCGTGCTGCGACTTGCGAATTACGTAGGAGCACTTACAAATGACTATGTGTGGTGCAGATGTGATAGTGGAGTGGACTAAGTGATGTGTTAAGGGATCAATTTAGAAGCAGAGAGAGATCCAAGAAATGCAGTCACAGTCAGAGAAAAAGGCAAGGGATACTGTATCTATGTGGTTGTAGTGGTCCTGTTGGAAGTGGTAAGTAAGTTGCCTGCAGAAAAAAAATCCTCCTATTAGCGGCACTCCTCCATTGCAGCCGTCGCTTCGTCCATCGATGTTGGTCACCAGAAGACACCCTGTCCACTGCCTGCCTGATGCTGAATTGTGGCTCGCTACTGTGAAGCCTGACTCCATCCTTTTTTCCCCATTGCAGAGACTGAAACCCGGCCTGTAATTATTCAACGAAAAACAGGAAGTGATATAATATTACAACACCACTGATAAATAAATATAAGGTATGTAGGCTGTGGAGTGCAAAAAGTCACAATTTGATTTTCCTAGTAGACAGTACAATATTTTTGAAAGTGCGTACTCTGAGTCACCTTTTGAAGGATAAATAAGTATGGGCAAATTAATGTAGCGGATCTTGCCCCTCAAGCTAGGTGTACTGTAAACTGTGTTTTAGAACAAAATTAGATCTTCCTAGCAGTGCTCCCACCCAGACCCTTACTAAAGCCAGTCGCAAAAATGTAGAAGACCCCCAATCAAATCTCAAAAAACGAGGCCTAGCAGAAAACTGGTGACAAAACTTACTTTGAAAGTAAAAGTAGGCCGAAGTACCCCCTTCCTAATTACCCCTTACCCACCGTGGATTGCATTCAAACCACTTGCAAGCAACCAAGCAAAAGTAGCCATAGCCAGCATCGCTCCAAGACTCGAAATCCCCCCCACTCAAACACATGCAATAGAAATACTGCTAACCCTAACGAACCCTAAGTTAAGAATAGTGGCAAAGGCTTTCTTTAACTATGCCAAATCCCCCCTTTCCCACCATGGATTTTCTTCAAATGACTTGCAACCAAAATTACACATTCTCACGAGTGCTCTAAGACCCCAGAACTCAGTTGGAAAAATCTAGAACACCCCGAAACACATGCAATCCTGCTGCTAGGGCTAACCCTAACGAACCCTAAGTTACAAAAAGTGCCAAAAGGCTTTTCCGCGAGGATTTTGTCCCAACCACTTCTACCCGGTATTAGACCTTCCCAGGAATGCCCCAAGACACGCCAACCCACCCGCCAAGAAGCATAACACCCCCAAACAGGCCAAAAGCATAATCTCATACTTGCAATATTTCTGGGCCTTCGGTCCAAACGCACTGCGTAGCTAGGCCATAAGTCGGGGTTGCCACAAACGGATTTCCTGAAAAGCAAATGCAATCAAGATTAGAGTGTCCCAGCAGTGCTCCCAGACCACGAAACTCACCCACAAACAGACGGAACCCCCCTAAGAGCACCTCAAAGGCAAGCAAGTCATCAAAAACACAAAAAAAATTCCGCCTGGGATTTGGTCCAAAACACTTTTATCCGGTATTAGAGCTTCCCAGCAATGGCCCCAGAGCCGTCAACCCAGGAGAAAACAAGTAGAAGACCCCCAAACAGCCAAAGAGCAAAAGTACAAAAATGGGGACTTAGTCAATTTTTCACAAATTTCCCAAATCACTCCGCGCGCGCTCTGCAGCTAGGCCCTGACTCCCCTCTGCCACCATGGATTTGCTTCAAACCTCTTGCAAAGTAAAGTATATATAGCCAGCAGTGCTCCCAGACCACGAAACTCACCCACAAACACCAGGAAGCCCCCCAAACAGGCCCCCGAAAACGCTACATAGAGCAAAATGTCAGAAATAGCCAAAAAAAAAATCGGCCTGGATTTTGTCCCAACCACTTCTACCCGGTATTAGACCTTCCCAGGAATGCCCCAAGACCCGCCAACCCACCCGCCAAGAAGCATAACACCCCCAAACAGGCCAAAAGCAAAATCTCATACTTGCAATATTTCTGGGCCTTCGGTCCAAACGCGCTGCGTAGCTAGGCCATAAGTCGGGGTTGGCACAACGGATTTCCTGAAAAGCAAATGCAATCAAGATTAGAGTGTCCCAGCAATGCTCCCAGACCACGAAACTCACCCACAAACAGACGTAACCCCCCCTAAGAGCACCTCAAAGGCAAGCAAGTCATCAAAAACACAAAAAAAATTCCGCCTGGGATTTGGTCCAAAACACTTTTATCCGGTATTAGAGCTTCCCAGCAATGGCCCCAGAGCCGTCAACCCAGGAGAAAACGAGTAGAAGACCCCCAAACAGCCAAAGAGCAAAAGTACAAAAATGGGGAGTTAGTCAATTTTTGACAAATTTCCCAAATCACTCCGCGCGCGCTCTGCAGCTAGGCCCTAACTCCCCTCTGCCACCATGGATTTGCTTCAAACCTCTTGCAAAGTAAAGTATATATAGCCAGCAGTGCTCCCAGACCACGAAACTCACCCACAAACACCAGGAAGCCCCCCAAACAGGCACCCCGAAAACGCTACATATAGCAAAATGTCAGAAATAGCCAAAAGAAAAATCGGCCTGGATTTTGGCCCAACCACTTCTACCCGGTATTAGACCTTCCCAGGAATGCCCCAAGACCCGCCAACCCACCCGCCAAGAAGCATAACACCCCCAAACAGGCCAAAAGCAAAATCTCATACTTGCAATGTTTCTGGGCCTTCGGTCCAAACGCGCTGCGTAGCTAGGCCATAAGTCGGGGTTGGCACAACGGATTTCCTGAAAAGCAAATGCAATCAAGATTAGAGTGTCCCAGCAATGCTCCCAGACCACGAAACTCACCCACAAACAGACGTAACCCCCCCTAAGAGCACCTCAAAGGCAAGCAAGTCATCAAAAACACAAAAAAAATTCCGCCTGGGATTTGGTCCAAAACACTTTTATCCGGTATTAGAGCTTCCCAGCAATGGCCCCAGAGCCGTCAACCCAGGAGAAAACGAGTAGAAGACCCCCAAACAGCCAAAGAGCAAAAGTACAAAAATGGGGACTTAGTCAATTTTTCACAAATTTCCCAAATCACTCCGCGCGCGCTCTGCAGCTAGGCCCTAACTCCCCTCTGCCACCATGGATTTGCTTCAAACCTCTTGCAAAGTAAAGTATATATAGCCAGCAGTGCTCCCAGACCACGAAACTCACCCACAAACACCAGGAAGCCCCCCAAACAGGCCCCCGAAAACGCTACATAGAGCAAAATGTCAGAAATAGCCAAAAAAAAAATCGGCCTGGATTTTGTCCCAACCACTTCTACCCGGTATTAGACCTTCCCAGGAATGCCCCAAGACCCGCCAACCCACCTGCCAAGAAGCATAACACCCCCAAACAGGCCAAAAGCAAAATCTCATACTTGCAATATTTCTGGGCCTTCGGTCCAAACGCACTGCGTAGCTAGGCCATAAGTCGGGGTTGCCACGACGGATTTCCTGAAAAGCAAATGCAATCAAGATTAGAGTGTCCCAGCAGTGCTCCCAGACCACGAAACTCACCCACAAACACCAGGAAGCCCCCCAAACAGGCCCCCGAAAACGCTACATAGAGCAAAATGTCAGAAATAGCCAAAAAAAAAATCGGCCTGGATTTTGTCCCAACCACTTCTACCCGGTATTAGACCTTCCCAGGAATGCCCCAAGACCCGCCAACCCACCCGCCAAGAAGCATAACACCCCCAAACAGGCCAAAAGCAAAATCTCATACTTGCAATATTTCTGGGCCTTCGGTCCAAACGCACTGCGTAGCTAGGCCATAAGTCGGGGTTGCCACGACGGATTTCCTGAAAAGCAAATGCAATCAAGATTAGAGTGTCCCAGCAGTGCTCCCAGACCACGAAACTCACCCACAAACACCAGGAAGCCCCCCAAACAGGCCCCCGAAAACGCTACATAGAGCAAAATGTCAGAAATAGCCAAAAAAAAAATCGGCCTGGATTTTGTCCCAACCACTTCTACCCGGTATTAGACCTTCCCAGGAATGCCCCAAGACCCGCCAACCCACCCGCCAAGAAGCATAACACCCCCAAACAGGCCAAAAGCAAAATCTCATACTTGCAATATTTCTGGGCCTTCGGTCCAAACGCGCTGCGTAGCTAGGCCATAAGTCGGGGTTGGCACAACGGATTTCCTGAAAAGCAAATGCAATCAAGATTAGAGTGTCCCAGCAATGCTCCCAGACCACGAAACTCACCCACAAACAGACGTAACCCCCCCTAAGAGCACCTCAAAGGCAAGCAAGTCATCAAAAACACAAAAAAAATTCTGCCTGGGATTTGGTCCAAAACACTTTTATCCGGTATTAGAGCTTCCCAGCAATGGCCCCAGAGCCGTCAACCCAGGAGAAAACGAGTAGAAGACCCCCAAACAGCCAAAGAGCAAAAGTACAAAAATGGGGAGTTAGTCAATTTTTCACAAATTTCCCAAATCACTCCGCGCGCGCTCTGCAGCTAGGCCCTAACTCCCCTCTGCCACCATGGATTTGCTTCAAACCTCTTGCAAAGTAAAGTATATATAGCCAGCAGTGCTCCCAGACCACGAAACTCACCCACAAACACCAGGAAGCCCCCCAAACAGGCCCCCGAAAACGCTACATAGAGCAAAATGTCAGAAATAGCCAAAAAAAAAATCGGCCTGGATTTTGTCCCAACCACTTCTACCCGGTATTAGACCTTCCCAGGAATGCCCCAAGACCCGCCAACCCACCCGCCAAGAAGCATAACACCCCCAAACAGGCCAAAAGCAAAATCTCATACTTGCAATATTTCTGGGCCTTCGGTCCAAACGCGCTGCGTAGCTAGGCCATAAGTCGGGGTTGGCACAACGGATTTCCTGAAAAGCAAATGCAATCAAGATTAGAGTGTCCCAGCAATGCTCCCAGACCACGAAACTCACCCACAAACAGACGTAACCCCCCCTAAGAGCACCTCAAAGGCAAGCAAGTCATCAAAAACACAAAAAAAATTCCGCCTGGGATTTGGTCCAAAACACTTTTATCCGGTATTAGAGCTTCCCAGCAATGGCCCCAGAGCCATCAACCCAGGAGAAAACGAGTAGAAGACCCCCAAACAGCCAAAGAGCAAAAGTACAAAAATGGGGACTTAGTCAATTTTTCACAAATTTCCCAAATCACTCCGCGCGCGCTCTGCAGCTAGGCCCTAACTCCCCTCTGCCACCATGGATTTGCTTCAAACCTCTTGCAAAGTAAAGTATATATAGCCAGCAGTGCTCCCAGACCACGAAACTCACCCACAAACACCAGGAAGCCCCCCAAACAGGCCCCCGAAAACGCTACATAGAGCAAAATGTCAGAAATAGCCAAAAAAAAAATCGGCCTGGATTTTGTCCCAACCACTTCTACCCGGTATTTGACCTTCCCAGGAATGCCCCAAGACCCGCCAACCCACCCGCCAAGAAGCATAACACCCCCAAACAGGCCAAAAGCAAAATCTCATACTTGCAATATTTCTGGGCCTTCGGTCCAAACGCACTGCGTAGCTAGGCCATAAGTCGGGGTTGCCACGACGGATTTCCTGAAAAGCAAATGCAATCAAGATTAGAGTGTCCCAGCAGTGCTCCCAGACCACGAAACTCACCCACAAACACCAGGAAGCCCCCCAAACAGGCCCCCGAAAACGCTACATAGAGCAAAATGTCAGAAATAGCCAAAAAAAATCGCCCTGGATTTTGTCCCAACCACTTCTACCCGGTATTAGACCTTCCCAGGAATGCCCCAAGACCCGCCAACCCACCTGCCAGGAAGCATAACACCCCCAAACAGGCCAAAAGCAAAATCTCATACTTGCAATATTTCTGGGCCTTCGGTCCAAACGCGCTGCGTAGCTAGGCCATAAGTCGGGGTTGGCACAACGGATTTCCTGAAAAGCAAATGCAATCAAGATTAGAGTGTCCCAGCAATGCTCCCAGACCACGAAACTCACCCACAAACAGACGGAACCCCCCCTAAGAGCACCTCAAAGGCAAGCAAGTCATCAAAAACACACAAAAAATTCCGCCTCGGATTTGGTCCAAACCACTTTTAGTGCTTCCCAGAAATGGCCCCAGAGACCCGTCAACTCACCTGCAAAGAGGTAGAACAACACCCCCACAAGTGCTGAGTCTTTCTTCATTGGGCGTAAACCAGCCCTCTGCTTTGATGGAAATAGGAGTCTGGAGGAGGAGGATAGAGGAGCATGTTCTTCGGAACTTCTGAACCTGAGGAATGCAGACTGCGGCACCTTCAAATCAATTCGCAAACAAGTGAAGACAGTTCTGCTGATGGGCTTGTTTTTGTGATTATCTGATTAAAGTTTGAATTATATTAACTGTGCACAACAAAGAAAGACAGACACACAGGAATAAAAGTGAATAAGGATGAAAAAGAAAGTTATTGATTCGTTGTCTCATTTTCAGGGCTCGGTATCACGGTCCAGGAATAAGAATAAGGCTTCGTCATCATACTCTGCGAATTCAGGCAGGGTGAGCTCAGTGTCACCTGACAGAGTAGAAATTCCCTCATCTATGTTGCTGGCCACCTCCTCTTCATCCGGCACGCTCTCTCGTACTCTGAAATCTGGTGGTATGAGGTGCTGATTCATCTTGATCATTGTTAACCTCTCCACATTTTTGGGCGAGAGGCGGCTCCGTTTGGGAGTTACAATCCCACCAGCCGCACTGAAAACCCGTTTAGAAGACACGCTTGCGAGTGGGCAAGACAAGTAGTTTAAAGCCAAGTTGGTGAGCTGTGGCCACAATTCTTTTTTCCCATGCCAATACGCCAATGGGTCAGAATTAACATAGACCTCTGTTGAGTCATTCAGATAGTCCTTCACCATCGACTCAAGGTCCTCATCCAAGGTTCCTCCACTTTGCTTAGCTCTTGCTGTGCCTCTGACCTTTTGAGAACCAAACCCACGCAGAGCTAGCCAATCCTCTTCAGCCTCCAATGTTTCTGTTGTCTTTCGTGCAGATGATCCGGTTGCCGGTGTCTTTAACGGCTGAGAGGTCACTTGTGCCACAGCCACAGGTGCAGAAGTGGATTGTTTTGACTGGGGATGGCCTGCTGATGTACTGCCATTTCCTTCAATTTCCAGCCGTTCTGTTTCAAACTTCTTGGCTGACAAGGCTAGCCAACGTTTGTACTTTGGAACATGTTCATCATCAAAAGGAAAGAATGCTTGGCCTGCCAGCGCCTTTTTGTAGCGTGGATCCAGAATAGTAGCACAAATGTAATGCTGTTCTGAGTGGATCTTTTTAAGACGTTCATCACCTTGTAGGAGCTCTAATAATTGCTCAGCCAGAAGCAAAGAGTCTTGGTTTTTATCTTTTCCAAACACAGAACACACCTCCTTCAGTTGGTCCTCCAGCATGTACAACAATGGGATAGCTTTTCCCAAATTAGAGTCCTCCTTGCTGACTGCACGCGTGAAGAACTCAAAAGGACGAAGCATGCGTGTCAGGCTTTCAACTATGTTCCATTGCGGCCCACCCATCCTCAGCTCCTCTGTACCCTCTTTAAGGAAATATTGATCGAGTTCCGTATACTGCTCATACAGACGCTCAAGCATGTAGAAGGTTGAGTTCCAACGTGTTACCACCTCCTGGATGAGTGCTTTCTCTGGCATTTGACGTTGATATAGCAGGCTCCTCAGCTGCTTCCGGGCCTTAAAAGAATGGCTGAAATGCTTGCACATTTTTCGGCAGGTGTCCAATACACTGTACGCTGCACTGCCTTTATTACCCAAGAATTTTTGGACAACCAGGTTTATACAGTGCGCCAAACACGGCACTCTGAAATAGTAACCGTCCCTCATGGCCTTAACTATATTGGCGCCATTGTCCGTGGAAACATAACCAACCTTGCGTTTTAGTGGGGACAGCCAGTTAAGGACCTTTGTGTTAAAGACATCCAAAATGTTTTCTGCTGTGTGACGTTTCTCCAAACCAAACATGGCTAGTGTTGCATGTTTCCGAGCACCTTTAAAAACAATGTTCGTGTCAACACCTGCGTTTAGCTTTGATTTAGCCCCTGAAAAAGAGACCCAGTGTGCAGTGATGCACATGTAATCAGCGCCTGCACCACTGGTCCACATGTCTGTTGTCAGATGTATAGTGTGAACAGCACTCTTCTGCAAAGCTGCCCCAATCACCTTCAGAACATCTTCATGTAGTGCTGGAACCGCAACTCGGGCAAAATAGAACCGGCTAGGAACCTTCCATTTAGGGCAGAGCGCTGTCACTAATTCTAGAAAACCAACCCCTTCTACAAAAGAAAAAGGGAGAAGGTCCAGAGCTAGCATTTTAGCCAGCTTAGTGTTATACAGACGGGTCATTGGGTGGTTGCGTTCATATTGCGCTTCTGTAAACAACATCTTTTTAATGTTGCCCTGGACCAAGGATTTACGGGATGATGATGATCTCTTCGACCCAGTTACGCTCGCTGATGAACTTTTCCGCATTGATGTCTCACTCTCTCCCACACTCTTAGTGTGGCTCCCATGGGGTGTGCTGCTGACAGGGGAACTGGGTGTAAGTGAAGTGTTTGAATCGCCTTCTTCCCCCTCGTCATCATCAGATGAAAAAACAACGTTTTCATTGCGTGCAATTCCGGCTTCCTTGATCGCGTGTAGGTTGCGCAAACCATTGGACATCGTGCGTTCTCCTAAGATGACCTCTCTGGCCTCCGGTACCATAGTTGGAACCCAACTTACCACGACTAACTCGAAGCTTACAAATGCTACAAATGGCTACGTTTTCATTTTTTGGGCAAACACTAAAGAAGTCCCAAACTGGAGACTTGAAATGTCTTCGGGGGCCGGAGGAGGCGGCGATACTGGTGGTGGTGGTGGTCCTGCTGCTAATGTCAGATGAAGTGGAGGATGTGGATTGCCGAACTTCAGTACGTTTTGCACTTTCACCACCACGAATTGAGGTCGAGGACGAGGTGGGTACCTTCTTGCGAGGAAGAAATATGGAAGCGGTAGGTTTTGGTGTACTACTTAACTCCAAATCTAATGATTCCATTTCCATTGCCTCCTCGCCGACATCATCATCGCGCTCAGCAGCTTCTCGGGATAGGGTCAAAATGTCTCTTTGCTGCATGCCCGGTGGGGCTGCAGTGACCTTTGTGATGACTGGCTCGTCGTCATCGTGAGAGGCTTCATCACCAGCAGTATCTGTCACTTCTTGTTGAGCCTCATCACACTCCATAGGTTTGAGTTTTTGGACGACCTTCCTTTTACGCTTAGGTACCGGTGTCAGATCATGGTGTGCCTCACTGTCAGACCGCAGTTGTGGTTCCCAAGACAGATCACTCGCATCAGAACGAGGTGGGCTTGAAGAAGATGTAGACACCCCCCTTGATCTTTTCCTTGCTAGGGATGTGGAAGACAATGAATGATCATCAGGAGGAGTGGCTTCCAATGATACCTCGGGTTCATTGTCGATTTCCTGATGTGCCCCTACTTCGGGAGGAACAACTATTGTGGGCACTTGTGAACCTCCATGCACCTTTGCTTGCGCATCTCCTTTTGCTGCCTCTCCTTCCACATGTACTTGGGCGTGTACTTGCACATGGTGTTGTTGTTGCGGCTGTGGTTGTTCAACACTTGTCAGATGAGTTACAACAACCTGTGTTGATTCAGGGACATTGCTGCTACTTTCTTGCGATGAGCCAACATCACTGGTCGATGGTGATTGGAGAAGTACACTGACTGCCTCTGAAGCACTCAAGGGCTTTGACTTAAGTTGGCGTGGTGGTGGAGGCACTGAACCCAATGGAGCAGGGGTGCTGCTCCCAGCTTGGTCCCCAGCAGATCCTGCTGCTGCAGGCGTACTTTTTTTTTTCTCCCAAAAAACGTGGTGGGTGGCACACCAGCCTCCTTGGTAACTTGCTTCTTCTGCTCCTTACTAGCAACTTTCCTGCTAGAGGAGCTACGGAGAACTTTCTTTGGGGCCATCTTCTTCAGAGCAGGTCAGACAGCAGGCCGCAGTTGCACGAATTGTAGAGTTGTCTGAGGCCAGACGTGACGTCGCGTGACGTTATGCTGCACACACACACCGCTGCAGGACTTCTTCCTGGCACTGGTGGTTCTCTTGAGTCTTGTGCACCTAAAAAAAATGGAAGACAGAGGAACATCAGTTCAGTTATAGAGCACAAAAAAATCGAAAAATACTGCAAAATCAGCACAATCCCATTCCATCCATGGCCTCCATGATGTTTAAATTCAAGACAACCCACAGAACGACTAGGCCCATGCAAGACTCACTACCCCTGGGCATAAATAAAGGTTGAAAAGTAGGCAAAATGGTTTGAGGCCTAACAACAAAGCCTGCATTCAAAATGGCCACTTGCCTCCTAGCACATGGCCAGGGCCTGCCTGTACCAGCACTCAAAATGGCCCCCACCCACATGGCCTGTCCCCATGAACACCCCCTAAAATCGAAAAACACTGCAAAATCAGCACAATCCCATTCCATCCATGCCCTCCATGATGTTTAAATTCAAGACACCCCACAGAAAGACTAGGCCCATGCACTACTCACTACCCCTGGTCAAGGCCCCAACAACAGGTCAAAAATCGAAAAACACAGAAAAATCAGCACAATCCCATTCCATCCATGCCCTCCATGATGTTTAAGTTCAAGACAGCCCACAGAAAGACTAGGCCCATGCCAGACTCAAATACCCCTGGTGAAAAGGCCACAAGTACAGGCCCAAAAAACGAAAATCACTGAAAAATCTGCACAATCCCATTCCATCCATGGCCTCCATGATGTTTAAATTCAAGACAACCCACAGAAAGACTAGGCCCATGCAAGACTCACTACCCCTGGGCATAAATAAAGGTTGAAAAGTAGGCAAAATGGTTGGAGGCCTAACAACAAAGCCTGCATTCAAAATGGCCACTTGCCTGCCAGCACATGGCCAGTGCCTGTAGCTGCACTCAAAATGGCCACCAGCCACATGGCATGTCCCTCCCCATGAACACCCCCAAAAATCGAAAAACACTGCAAAATCAGCACAATCCCATTCCATCCATGGCCTCCATGATGTTTAAATTCAAGACAACCCACAGAAAGACTAGGCCCATGCAAGACTCACTACCCCTGGGCATAAATAAAGGTTGAAAAGTAGGCAAAATGGTTGGAGGCCTAACAACAAAGCCTGCATTCAAAATGGCCACTTGCCTCCTAGCACATGGCCAGGGCCTGCCTGTACCAGCACTCAAAATGGCCCCCACCCACATGGCCTGTCCCCATGAACACCCCCAAAAATCGAAAAACACTGCAAAATCAGCACAATCCCATTCCATCCATGCCCTCCATGATGTTTAAATTCAAGACACCCCACAGAAAGACTAGGCCCATGCACCACTCACTACCCCTGGTCAAGGCCCCAACAACAGGTCAAAAATCGAAAAACACAGAAAAATCAGCACAATCCCATTCCATCCATGCCCTCCATGATGTTTAAGTTCAAGACAGCCCACAGAAAGACTAGGCGCATGCCAGACTCAAATACCCCTGGTGAAAAGGCCACAAGTACAGGCCCAAAAAACGAAAATCGCTGAAAAATCTGCACAATCCCATTCCATCCATGGCCTCCATGATGTTTAAATTCAAGACAACCCACAGAAAGACTAGGCCCATGCAAGACTCACTACCCCTGGGCATAAATAAAGGTTGAAAAGTAGGCAAAATGGTTGGAGGCCTAACAACAAAGCCTGCATTCAAAATGGCCACTTGCCTGCCAGCACATGGCCAGTGCCTGTAGCTGCACTCAAAATGGCCACCAGCCACATGGCATGTCCCTCCCCATGAACACCCCCAAAAATCGAAAAACACTGCAAAATCAGCACAATCCCATTCCATCCATGGCCTCCATGATGTTTAAATTCAAGACAACCCACAGAAAGACTAGGCCCATGCAAGACTCACTACCCCTGGGCATAAATAAAGGTTGAAAAGTAGGCAAAATGGTTGGAGGCCTAACAACAAAGCCTGCATTCAAAATGGCCACTTGCCTGCCAGCACATGGCCAGTGCCTGTAGCTGCACTCAAAATGGCCACCAGCCACATGGCATGTCCCTCCCCATGAACACCCCCAAAAATCGAAAAACACTGCAAAATCAGCACAATCCCATTCCATCCATGGCCTCCATGATGTTTAAATTCAAGACAACCCACAGAAAGACTAGGCCCATGCAAGACTCACTACCCCTGGGCATAAATAAAGGTTGAAAAGTAGGCAAAATGGTTGGAGGCCTAACAACAAAGCCTGCATTCAAAATGGCCACTTGCCTGCCAGCACATGGCCAGTGCCTGTAGCTGCACTCAAAATGGCCACCAGCCACATGGCATGTCCCTCCCCATGAACACCCCCAAAAATCGAAAAACACTGCAAAATCAGCACAATCCCATTCCATCCATGGCCTCCATGATGTTTAAATTCAAGACAACCCACAGAAAGACTAGGCCCATGCAAGACTCACTACCCCTGGGCATAAATAAAGGTTGAAAAGTAGGCAAAATGGTTGGAGGCCTAACAACAAAGCCTGCATTCAAAATGGCCACTTGCCTCCTAGCACATGGCCAGGGCCTGCCTGTACCAGCACTCAAAATGGCCCCCACCCACATGGCCTGTCCCCATGAACACCCCCAAAAATCGAAAAACACTGCAAAATCAGCACAATCCCATTCCATCCATGCCCTCCATGATGTTTAAATTCAAGACACCCCACAGAAAGACTAGGCCCATGCACCACTCACTACCCCTGGTCAAGGCCCCAACAACAGGTCAAAAATCGAAAAACACAGAAAAATCAGCACAATCCCATTCCATCCATGCCCTCCATGATGTTTAAGTTCAAGACAGCCCACAGAAAGACTAGGCCCATGCACCACTCACTACCCCTGGTCAAGGCCCCAACAACAGGTCAAAAATCGAAAAACACAGAAAAATCAGCACAATCCCAATTCATCCATGGCCTCCATGATGTTTAAGTTCAAGACAACCCACAGAAAGACTCAGTCCACCCACCACTGGGTACCCCTGGGCAAAAGGCCCCAAAACAGCCCAAAAATCGAAAATTCCAAAATTTTAATTGCAGCAACTGTAATGCCCCAAACAAACTTACTTGTAAAATTTCTAATCCAACAGTGATCCAAAGAAAGTCAAAAAGGCCTCAAATCCAAATATCCAGCAGCATCCACAAAAAGTAATCCTTCCAGCTCCAGATCGAAATGAAAAGTGACCAGGAGATGGACAAAGCACTGGGAGGAGCCTGCTGGACAGGAACAGGAAGTTGAATACTGTGGGGCACTTCCTTCCTCCCACCCCCTCCCCCCTCCCCAAAATGGACTCCTCGCTAAAAAAGTGCAGACAAATGTCAACCTAAGGAGTTATTCAGATAAAAATCATCATTTCAAGAAGTTTATGCTGCTTGCTGGTGGATTTCTTGTGCAGAATTGCAAATTTTATATTTTTGCTTGTGCGAGATTGTTGCTGCTCGCCGCATCTCAAATCTCGCAATTGCGAAGTACCGCGAGACGTGATCTCGCCGTACTCGCGTTGACAAACTCTCGCTGTGCAAGTTGGCAAGCCGCGATGACGTAATCGCGCTCGCCAAATTCCCGCGGGATCACACAGCAAGATCCAAAATGGCGCAGCACTCGCAAAATATCGAGAAAAACAACTCGGCAAACGATGATAAACGCCGCGCGCCGCAAAAATTGTATCACCAACGCCGCGCGCCGCAAAAAAAATCCGCTGCGTGCGAATTTGCTGATTTTGCGGGAAATTCGCAAATCTCGCGGATTGCGAATTTCCCGAAAATCCGCAAAATCCGCGAGCGTAACGGATTTTCCGCCCATGCTTAAACAAGCGTGAGTGCATTTCATCAGTCTTTTACAACATGTACAGCCGCACATACCTTTTGAAACAGTTTGAGGACCAACGGCCTAGCTGTTTTACCTCTTCTGCACCCAGCCACCGAGCCGTAGCCTCAGTAGCGGCCCCTATTCTGAAGGAGTGGGTCCCAAAATCGCACGGGTCCATGCCCGCCTCGGCGATTGTCAGTGCTAGTACTCTCTGAAACTGAAATCTCGTCAGAGGGGTGCCATCATTGTGCCTAAGCAGGCTCCCTCCCCATGCCGCCGGCCTCTGTGCCAAGTATTCCTCTAAACACTTTATCGGACAAGTGGGGCACCCTCGAGCGCGCTGCACAACCACACTATCCCCCACAGCATCCTGGTCTGTCTTGGACCCAGCTATTGAGATTAGCATCAAATCACCCCGTATTTGCACGTGATCCCTGCAAAGGCCTCCATCCATATCTTTCTTGTTCCTCGCCACAAGTTTGCTTACCCGCATGGCCCCATGAAATGCCAAGGCGAAAGCTGCCCGGAACAGAACTGCTTCAGAAGGGGAGGAGCATGTCTCATCCAGCTTTGCTAAAAGCCGAGACAATCTCTCCAAACCAATCGGGTGCCTCGTATCTTGTTTGCGACCCTCCAGGCGTTGCCAGCCGCGAAGCGCCTTTCTGACTAAAAAGGAACCCGTTGGATCCCTTATACCGTGGAGCTGTGCCATGAATGATATGGCCGCCCTATGTCTGTTGGCAGTCACGGCTGATCGGCCTTCTCTGTGCAGTGCTACTAGGAACCCCAGGAAGGATTCCTCCTGCCCCCAGCTATGTCTCCCTGCCGGGCCCAAAAAGGCGAAGTAAGAACGAAACGCTCCCTCATAAGCCTTTCTCGTCCTGGGCGCTAGGCTGGCTGCCACGAGGTCTTGTAATCCGGGGCACCGATCAGCCACAGTGCTTCGGGGAACGGTGCCGCCACTAGGTCCGCTGTGGGTAGATAGCCCCTGAAAGCCTGCATGTGTGAACGAGAGAGTGCATTCGCTGCATTATTCAGTGCACCCGGCACATGTTTTGCCCTGAACTGTACATTCAATCTCATGCAATGTAACACAATCTCTTTCAGCAGTCTCAAGATCCACTTGCAGCAGGCCGCTTGCTGATTGATGCACTCAACCACAGTCATATTGTCCGACCAAAACACCACTGATCGGTCCCTGAAATCGTCTGGCCATGCCAACAGAGCCACCCAAATGGGGAACAGCTCCAAGAACCCAATGTTACCTGTTAGGCCACTGGAGTGCCACCACGTCGGCCATACTTGTGCCGACCATCGGTTACCAAAGATGGCGCCAAATCCCACGCTCCCGGCTGAATAGGTCCACAAACCCAGTTCATCCGATGAAGCTGGGGGTTTGTTCCACACTACTCGACCGGTGACGTCCGCCAGAAATGCCACCCAAATGCGCATATCCTGGCAAACCTCTACCGACAGTCTCGTGCGGTGGTGTCCCTCCTTGTGGCCGACCATAGCTTGTGCAATGGAGCGGGAGAATGGGCGAGCCATCGGTATTACTCTCAAGGCAAAGTGAAGCTGACCCACTGTTTGTTGTAACTGGTGCAGGGTCACTTTCTCTTTGCCCAGGCATTGCGTTAAGGATGCCCGAAACTTGGCCACCTTCTCCATTGGCAAACGGAAGCATCCCTCCACTGAGTCGAGCTCAATTCCCAGAAACTCAAGTGAAGTAGATGGCCCCACCGTCTTACCTGGTGCCAATGGAACGCCAAACTCCTGCATGAGAATGCAGAAATCCTGCAGTGCCTGTGCACATTTCGCATTGCCTGCCGGCCCCAGGAACAGGAAGTCATCTAAATAGTGCATCACATCTCTATGTCCTGTGGCCTTAGTGAATGCCCATTCTAAAAAACAGCTGAACATCTCAAAATAAGCACAAGAAAATTGAGCAACCCATGGGCATGCATTTATCCTTGTAATATTTCCCTTGGAACGTAAATCCTAGCAAGCGCTGGTCGCGCGGGTGTACCGGGAGCAACCTGAATGCCGATTCGATGTCTGATTTCGCCATCAGAGCCCCAGAGCCCAGGTGATTCAGCAGGGTCACTGCGTCGTCGAACGATGCGTACCGGACTGAACAGATATCCGGATCAATGGCCTCATTCATCGAAGCGCCTCTCGGGGCCGACAGATTGTGAATGAGTCTATACTCCCCTGGGTCTTTCTTCGGGACCACTCCCAGAGGTGAACACACGAAATCCGCCACCGGCGAGCATGGGAAGGGTCCTGCTACCCGCCCCAGGCTGACTTCTTTGCTAATTTTTCTGGCCGTCACTGCAGGGTTGTGTTGGACGGATAGCTGATTTTTACAAAAGGGGGTCCCCTGAAAATTTCCCGCCGGAAAGTTGAAGCCATATTGGAAACCATTCCTCAAAATCCCGGCGGATACATGATCAGGGTATTTGTTCAACCAGGGAGTCAAAGCCATGATGTCAACGGGTGAAGGGGATTGTTTTCCCAGCATCACCTCACTCTTGCTTGGACTCCCCCTTTCCTCCCGCACCACCGTTCTTAGATCTACAGCTACTCTCCGGGTGTGAGGAGTTCCCACAGCCCGCGCAAGCATGCCGGAACCTACAGGTTCCCTGGGGTCTGTTACAGTTTCCTCTGTTAAAGCCCCAAAAAACCCGCGCTTGCCCCCATTTCCGCCGGTCTTGGGCTGTGACTCCCCACCGGCGCTTGCTCGAAGGCCTTTGCTGAACTGTCCCAGGCCCGCTCCCGCCTGGCGAGGACGTACCTGCCGATCCAGGCAAGAGCTGCCTGTGCCACGATATCGTGTCGAGGCAGTCCCATGTCAAAGTTACATCAAACTCTTTAGACTTTCGGAATTGCATGTCATATCCTTTCCACTCATTCCCCCCGTACATGTTATAAAAATCCATGATCCTATTCTGGTAACAGGATAGCTCGGGCAACACTTCAGGCTTACGTTCCCCCATTACTGCCGTAAATATAGAGAAGGCCTTCACCCAGTTCGCTACGGTCTCGTCCACCCTAAATTCCGCCATCTTGGCCCGCCACACGCTGGGGTGCCATAGATCTTTCTGGGTCTTTGCGTATTCCATCTCGCGATGGTCGGTCAACAAAGAAAACATATTCACATACTTGTCCCCCCATATCATTTCCTTAGTGGCCGCTGGGATGTGCTGGGCCACCCTCTCACGCCGCGACGGCACTGAACTTTCCCCCACCATTGGCAATGGGTTCTTACCAGGTTCAACCGCCGTGTCTGTTTTCTTTTCCCGGCCAACCGTGGTTGCTCCTTGCGCCACCTGTGGGGAAATAGAAGGAACATTTGCCGTCCCGGCTTCTCTCGAATGCCGCAACTGCTCGATAATCAATCTTGCCTCCTCGGCCGGATCCCCCACTGCCACTGCCCCCCCTGCTTTCCTTTTAAGCCAGGGCAACACTGCCGCTAACTGAAGAGCCAGTTCTGGGGGCATCTGATCATCATTAACAGGGTTAATTACAACCAGGATTGGTAAACCTATATCTGGACTGGGTGCCGGGCTGTCTGCCGGTGTGATGGGGCGGCTGGGGGCACCTCAGGAACCGAATCCTCCTCGGAAACCGCCCTCCTTTTAATACGCTTCCCCCTACCCTCAGGGACGACTCCCGGCAAGGCCGGGCCTATTACCTTCTTAGGACGGCCTGAGGGGCTGTTCTGGGCCGCCAACTGCTTTTTAACTTCGGCCAAACCTCGCCCGATCGAATCAACTTTACCGAGTTTTCGGTCCATGATCGCCATTCGGTTCGACAAAGTGCGCAGTACCTTCTCCAGCTCGGAGCTCTTTCCCGCTCTTTTGCCGGCCATAGCTTTGTTTACTCCGTTCTAGTTGATCACCGAGGTCCCAGATCATTCGCACTCCAGATAACTGAAAGAGAAACAACAAGATTACAAGTTCTCAAAATTGCCGCTTGTTCCGTCGAGGGCTCACGAGCAACGAGTGGTGCAGCCTTCAGAGCACTGGAACAAGAGGACGCTTCTTTGGATTCCCGCTCTTTTATCCATCTGCGGGAGGGCAGGGACCCTCCTCAGGTATGCCCAAGAGGCGCGGTCTTCCGGGTGGGTGTCTAGGACAACCCCTTCGGGACGGGAAGGGCGTGCTCCGGCTACGCCGCTTTGGGCATACCAGCCGAACCACGCCCCCCGCCCAAAATGGTTTCCCGGGGGGATCGGGGCACCCATCCATGCGTTCGGGGGGACCGAGTGGTCTTCCCTTTCCAGTAGCTCCGTAAAAAATTCTCACTGCCTGGAGGATAGTGTGACTCCAAATTACAGAAAGGTGCGTTAACCCACTCAATCTACTCACTGGTTTACTGGCGGCTCCCCGCGTAGTCACCTAAAGACAGCTCACCCATGGCTCGGATAACAACCCCACCCGCGTGAAAAGGACTGTCCAGCCCGCGGGTCGGGTTGTTATCCGAGGCTTCTGAGAGTGCGTTGGAACTTGGATGTTGATTTAAAAGTGAATATCTGGCGGGGCTCTGCCAGCACGACGCACCACCAGACTACGGGCGGTTCCCCCTGAAACGAGCCGCGGAGAGTGTAAGCATATATATATATATATATATATATATTCACTGAAAAAACCATAGGTTTGACACATGTTATAGTTAGCTGGAAATTTTACTGACATAAAACCAATGAAATTCCACGTTATAGTTAGTGGGACTCACTATAACTTGCGCGTGCAATGCACTGCTGATGACGTCACATATTACATCACTCATGACATGGTCAGTGACATCACTCATGACATCACTGATGACACCATCCTTGTGACATAGTGACAGACCTCCTTTCACTGTAATGTAACCCTTGAAACAAATATTCAAAAATAGAAACTGAAATTTAAAAAAAAAATGCAGATACCCATATCAGTTACAACAAGTAATTCAGTAATTCCACCATCTATATACACATCCACTCATACATATACTCACTCATCATATGAAGTGATACACCTATACATCCTGTTACACACCGACAATCATCGAAAAGTTACTCACACACATACTCACACGTGCAAATAAACGATTGAACATCCGTTTATTTGAATATAGAGTTATACACACACTTCCACCTTACTTCTATTGAAAATTACACATATTTATTCAATTAAACAATCACTTATAGAAACACATACTTATTTAAACAGGAACTCTTTCAATCTCTTACTCTCACATATACTCACTTATATACATCAATATTCACATATACTAGATTAAAACATATGTCGTTACTGATAAAGACACTAGTGAGACAGTCATTCACTCACTAACAAACACATATACACACTCATCCACCCATACACTCCTGCACATATGCTGTCTTCAAAACACATACAAACAGAGAGTCAGACACTCATGCATCTATGTGCTAAGTAATACCCCCACCAAACCATATAGACACTCATACTGATACTAAGAGAAACATCTAATAACCCATATACATACGCATGTAGCTACTTACCAACACATGTAGCCACTTATACACAAAGTGAAACACTAATATATATATTTAAATATTTAAACATTACTCACTAATATTTATTTTTCAGAAAAACACATATTCACTGGATGGTGTCATCAGTGATGTCATGAGTGATGTCACTGACCATGTCATGAGTGATGTAATATGTGATGTCATCAGCAGTGCATTGCACGCGCAAGTTATAGTGAGTCCAACTAACTATAACGTGGAATTTCATTGGTTTTATGTCAGTAAAATTTCCAGCTAACTATAACATGTGTCAAACCTATGGTTTTTTCAGTGAATTTCATAGGTTTTTTAAATGCTACTTCCTAACTATAACGTGTGTAAAACCTATGGTTTTTTCTGTGAATTTCATTGGTTTTTAAAATGCTAATTCAGAAAAATGTCGTGTATGCAACCTATACTTTTGGCAATAAAGTTCTGGCAATATGTTTTTCGAAAACAAGCCGTTTTCTTCACTGTTCAAGTTGCATAGACACTCCTTGTAAAGCAATACAGAATTCGAAAGTCTGTACCTTGCCTTTTTTTAAACACATTAAAATTTGTCTGTAAATAAAAATAGCCTTACTAAACTTTCGTGCGCGACCCGGTGTGCGCACTCTCGGCAACAGTTGTCAATAAAATGGATATCGCAATTCCAGGCTTTCGTGCGCGACCGAGTGCGCGCACCAGCCTATATATTTCGTAAAAACCTTGCGATTTGCACTTATTGAATTTCTTCATACACCCCTCAAAGAACTTATAGTACGTCAAAGAGACTGTACCTAGACTTCTTTTTTATTCTTATGAAACTTTTCAGTAAATGGAGCCGAATGTCTTTTTAAACTTTCGTGCGTTACCGGATGTACACACCTTAGTATTTTTTTTAGAAATATAAAACGTTTCATACTTTAACAATTGTGTGCTTAAATCCAGCTCAGAAGATATACAAAATCAGGATGGTAGTTGGTTCAACCCGGACCGTTTATTAGAGGTAGATCGTCCGACTCCACCGGAGGACACCCCTAATAAAAAGGACATATATATAAAATGCGGACTAGCCGCTGTACCGTGCTAGCAAACTATAACATATAAATCGTTAGAAAAAACAAAAGGAATCGAGCAAAATCAGTAGGCCACTGATGAGATCTTTTTTTGACCTCGCTAAAATAGAAAAATTAGGAACAACCCCTCATGAGAAATATGAAACTAGTGAGAGGAACCGAGCTCGACGCCATGATGGCTGCAAGACAGCTCAGCTCCGCCGCCCACCCCACCCAAAATAACGACAAATATTATAAAGATACACAACACACCAGCAAATAACAGGGTAAAACGTTTTATTAAATAACTATTTACATGGCAGCCTACTGCAACATGAAAACAACACTTTCAATTGGTTCTTAATACATTCAATTCTGGAATTTACACGCAGCACTCCACCCACTTCCCTCACTAGCTTTTCTACTCTCAAGAGAGAACAACGTCCTACATCTTTCGGAAGACTTTGGTGAAATGGCTACCGTATCTCATTCATCTTCCGAATCTGACCAAAATGATCGACTACCTTTAATAAGAAAAAATAAATCTTTCATCTGGCAATTTTTCACTTATCCTGAAGATCAAAAGAAAGTGAATGCACCAAAAGTAACCTGCACAATATGTGACTTGGTTCTCTCAAGAAGAAATCCAGCAAAAAAATATTCCTTTTCCATACATACCATGGTGCGTCATGTCAAACAAGTGCACCCTCTGCAATTTGCAGAGGCAACGACAAGAGCCCTGGCCACGCTATTACCATTAGAGGTGGCCAGCACATCTTCTGATCGACGACCTGTATCCCCATCGAGCGCAGAGATGGACTTCAGATATTTAACTATATATGGTCTCTAACCTATTGTTTTTTCAGTGATTTTCTTTGGTTTTTTAATAGCAAATATCAAAAGCTTTTTTGTGGAAAATGAGTAAAATTAGGTATACATAAGCGGCGTTCATTTATGTTCACCACAACCATTGTTAAAAGTAAAGTGAAAGTCGCGAAACAGTAGCCACGCCATCTAGTCCCTTTTAGGCCCCATCATGCACGTAAGTAACAGCCATTTTCTGTGTCATGGCCTCTCTGCCCACTACCAATAGCCTATGATTGTTCGAAATTGGTTCTCTTTGGGTCATTCTCTGTTCACAAATAAGCATAAAGTCGCAATACTCTGTTTAGTTTTTGCAGATAGTGAAGGATAGGTAGTGCACACTTTTGTCCCCTTTGTAACCCATCATGCCTACCTCTGCCCCGTTTGTTGGTAGTTGTTTCAACCCGGACCGTTTATTAGAGGTAGATCGTCCGACTCCACCGGAGGACCCCCCTAATAACTATCCGCTGTATCGTGCTAGCAAACTATAACATATAAATCGTTAGAAAAAACATGAAACTAGAGAGAGGAACCGAGCTCGACGCCATGATAGCTGCAAGACAGCTCGGCTCCGCCGCCCACCCCGCCCAAAATAACGACAAACACTATGCAAATATTATAAATATATACAACACACCAGCAAAGTAACAGGATAAAACGTTTTATTAAATAACTATTTACATGGCAGCCTACTGCAACATGAAAACAACACTTCTAATTGCTTCTTAGTAGTTTCAATTCTTAAATTGAACACCCAGTACATCCAGAGGTCATGTCCGACAAGTTGTGTGGGGGGATGCCTTGCTAATGCCGCCACCCACACCACCTTCTGTAGGAAGGACGCTGGATATACTTGGTCCCTGAGAGGCTTCGATGTCCCTGCCTTGCACAAATGTCATAAGTTCTGAACGTTGAGTGCCATACTTCAGGGTCCAAGAAACGCGGACTCGGAGGGGGCGCTTGGCTCCTGCCCCCTCCCCAAGTCTTGTTCCCCTGGTATGGCCTGAGATCCCCCCGACATAGGCGGCCGGCAACCGGGGTCAGGCGGAACTTCTTGCCTTTTGATGCCTCTTCCATTCTGGACCTTGTCCCACAATCCGTTTGACCTGAAGACACGTCATGCGGTGCCCTGGTCCGACCATCACATATACCTGAGCCAGGAGACGGCGTGGGGTGCACTGGAAGGGAGAGGCGGCGCGAACGAGCCTCTCCCACCTCACCAGGTGGAGGTTTCTTAGCTACACCCCAGCGCTTCACTCGGCCAGCTGAGTTCTGCCTGCTCCTGCGGCACAGTGCCTCGCTCGGCCAGCTGAATTACGCCTGCTCTTGCTATTACACCGTCTCACCCGCCATCCGGCTGAATTGCACCCACTCTTCCGATACAGCGACAGGCGGCTGCCACGGAGCTCAGGAAATGGCGGACGGCTCCACAGACTTGGGCCTGGCCTGCAAGGATGGCTCTGGGCAACCCTGGAACTCGGACGCTTGACTGCTAGGGCTTGAGCCCCATTCCCAAAAGCGTCCCCTCAGCCTTGAAGATTCTACAAGAGTCACCGAGGCCCCCGACTCCTGCAGACTTCCGGTGGGGAGCAACTGCCATGATTGCTCGCGGAATGGCCACGATGTAGCCACGGGGTGCTCTCATGCTGACGCCAGCTTCAGTCTGAAACATCCAGAAACACTGTAGACTACCAATTCGATCAGTTCCGGTGGAGCCCCAACGACGTATCGCGTTGTTGCGTAATCCGTCATATGACGCGCCGCGTTAACGCACCCGGAAGTGCTCCGGTGCGCGAGGCGCGAAGCGCAGCTTCCCGGAAGCAATGCGGAGCGCGTAACGTAAGCATTTACATTTCAGTTGGTTCTCCCTCACAATATTTTCAATGTCACATAAAAGTCACCCATCACCCACTGCCATCTCTGGCTGTTTCCATGGTAACACCTCATTCTGCACCTGGCTGAAGGCACAGGTCAAAAGTTCATATCTCAACGTTCTACAGCAAAGTAACAACACTGTTTTCCCTCCAGAAACACCTGCCAATCCACAGCTCTGTCTTTTTTTTTCACACCCAATAGTACTTTTCGTTTAACATAAACATTAACATGCAACGTACTGTTCAATCTCCACTTCTTACAATCAACCAATCATTTTTATTTTTTAAACCACACCCAGCCTCTTCCTTTTTCTTTATTCAGAATTTCAACTTCTAACTACCATTCCACTTCCAGAACCGATCGGAGGACGACTACAAATCCCTTGAAAATGAAGGTCTGGCTAATAGGACACAGTTATATTCACTGGAGTGAAAAATATGCAGTAAGCAGACGAATTTGCAACCTCAGCTTACCAAATGTACACATAACATGGATTTCCAAAAGAGGATTGAAATGTCACCAATTGATTCCATTGGTGAAAACTTTTATGCATCTCCCAGAACCAGACCTTATAATTGTGCACTGTGGTGGGAACGATCTAGGCACAATCACTGGGGTAGGTCTGGAAATGCTTCTAAAAGACACCTTTCGACAATTGATGACACTTTTTCCTTGATCTGCCTTGGTATATTCCAATATATGCCAAAGACAGAAATGGAATTGGTCCAATCAACATTGTGCACAATTTGAGAAAGCAAGGAGACATGTAAATAAATCTGTTTCTGCGTTCCTCAGAGATTATAGCATGGGTTCTATTTACCACAACAACTTGCGATACCACATGCAAGACGTCTATAGGAGAGACGGTGTTCATTTCACGAATGAGGGAAACAGAATCTTCCTCTGCAACATCAGGCTCTGCATCGGTACTTACTTATAAATGCAGAAAACACTCAATTAACACAAGGGCTCTTTTCAGAGCCACCTTATATCTAAGCACTCAAACTACTGATTTATCTCCATTTTCACACTCTAGTAAAAAGGTGTGCGCGACCGAGTGCGCGCACCACGCAACTTAAAAAAAAAAATATATATATATATTTTCGCCTTTAAGGGCCTTACTGCACACCCTGAGAAAACCTACGCAGCAAAACAATCTCTACCTTCTCCCCTTTCCATATTCCAACGCTTTGAAATCAACAATATATTTACTCGCAATGACAAAATGGCGGTCAACACTTCCTGATTTCCTTCGAATCGAACGTTAACAGACGTCACGCAGCAAAATTCCGCTCGCGCACGCAGGCGTTTGGGTGCGCGCACGTGTGCGCGCGTATAGATATATAATTGACTTTAACTTTAATTTCCTCAGCAACTACTGAACGGATTTACACCATTCCAAAAAAAGCGTAATCTGCGAGCCGGACTGTACAGTTTTGCCAAATTTCTTATAAATCCATTCACCCGTTCGACCTGTAGCCGAGTCTAAAGGTCCTATGGAAAATAACATGGAGAAAACACGTTTTGGGACCCCCCTTTTATCTCAGCCCCCACTTGACCAATCCCCCCCAAACTTTTAGGGAAGGAGCGCAGCAGACCGAGCCATCTTCTTTGAGAAATTCGCTAAGATTCTTCAACCAGGGCCAAAGTTATTCCAAATAGAATGTTGAGGATTTCCTATGGAAACTAGGTCCTAACTATAACTACCTACTGGCGACTGCCAGTAGGTAATATATATATATATATATATATATATATATATATATATATATATATATATATATATATATATATATATATATATATATATATATACATATATTACCTACTGGCGGTCGCCAGTAGGTAGTTATATATATATATATATATATATATATATATATATATATATATATATATATATATATATACATATATTACCTACTGGCGGTCGCCAGTAGGTAGTTATAGTTAGGATTTTTTTCAATGTTAAATCTCAAAATTCTATTTGGAATAACTTTGGCGCCGGTTGACGAATCTGCCTGAAAATCTCCTCAAAATGGCCTCACGGCGCCCCGGACCTTCCCTGAAAGTTTGGGGGGGATTCGTCAAGCGGGCTCCGAGATAAAAGGGGGGTCGCAAAACGCGTTTTCCCCATGTTAATTTCCATAGGGCGGTCAATTTCACTTTTAGCTCGAACGGCTGAATGGATTTACACCAAACTTGGCAAAATTGTAGGGACTGGTAGCCCGATGTGCCTTTGCTATGTCTCAAGATATGTGCTCCAGTGGATTTTGAGTAATTTAGGTTCAAAAAAATATATATATCTATAGGCGTGCCCCGGTACGCGCATGGGTACGCGCACCGGGCGCGCCACGCGACTTGCGCGCAGAAAGCTGATTGGGTCTCGGGTGTCTGTAAACATTCTAAACAGTCTGGAGCGGCCGCCATCTTGTGTCTAGGTAAAATCAAGACACAAGAGGTGGCAAAAAGAAAGGGGGGAATTGACCATAAGGGGGCAGGGTAGACCCCCCCTGAACCCCTAGGTTTGATGTGGGGGCCATTAAAGGGCCCCGCGGGGTCTAAATTTTGTTAACTTTTTTTCCATTTTCGCGGGGGAAGCGCCCGGTACGCGCACCGGGGAGCGTACTATGGGAAAAAAATCACTTTAAAAAATTGTATGTTTATTAATTGTGTTTTTTGTTGTTTTTCTTTATTTAAGTACCAACATGTAGGTATCAATGCAGAGTCTATAATTTAATATACACCGTTTCCTTTGTAGATATCTTGCATGTTGTTACAGAAGTTATTGTGGTATATGGAATCCATACCATAGTCTGTCAGGAAATCAGAAACAACATGGAGGCAGGAGATGATAAAGAGATGTAAAATAGACATTGGAGATAATATAGTGGGAGAAATGAAGTAACTATGAGCAAACTTTCTATGTAACACAAAAAAGTTGTACAGTATACTATAAGTCTCACTTTATATTTTAAACATTTTTGATCTTCTTGATGAATTACATATAAAAATGAATAATGGCTCGAACAATTTTTGATTATTAAATATACATTTATTCTTCTGATTCTTTTTCATAATTTAATAAAACTTCTAATAAAATGTTGTCTGGAATCTCTTCATTTACATTCTGTGTTTCCATTGATTCCACGCACTCAAGTAATTCAAGGTCCAGAGACTCATCCATAAAGTCAATGTTATCACTGACCATGTCATGAGTGATGTAATATGTGATGTCATCAGCAGTGCATTGCACGCGCAAGTTATAGTGAGTCCAACTAACTATAACGTGGGAATTTCAATGGTTTTATGTCAGTAAAATTTCCAGCTAAGTATAACTGGTGTGAAACCTCTGGTTTTTTCTGTGAATTTAATAGGTTTTTTAAATGCTAATTCCTAACTATAACTGGTGTGAAACCTCTGGTTTTTTCAGTGAATTTCAAAGGTTTTTTAAATGCTAATTCCTAACTATAACTGGTGTGAAACCTCTGTTTTTTTCAGTGAATTTCATAGGTTTTTTTCATGCTAATTCCTAACTATAACTGGTGTGAAACCTCTGTTTTTTTCAGTGAATATATATATATATTGATTCTCACCCAGCAAAGCAGCCGCTATGCCAATGCACTCCAATCCAGCCTCTCACAATATCCATACAAGAAAGCGCGTGTGCTCGAAATTAACTTTTATTATTTAGGTTCCAGCATGGTGTCAACGGAATCACAAAACACCCAATGCGTTTCGGCGAAAACACTCGCCTTGGTCACGGGTGGCTAGTGTAACGGAAATGAACCTTTTAAATAAAGTTAATATGATGCTAAGTGCACATGTGAAAATAAACAAAGGACATGGAACATTTAACATTGGCGGCCATCTTGTAGTGGTGTGCAACTCGAAATTAAACTGTTAATGCTTTTGTCTCTATATTTTTGCATACAGAATTGGTTTCTTTTTTCATTATTAATTCATAATGTCTATAACATAGTTCATTTTATACCATTCCAAGTGGTGAATTCATCCCATATTTAAACGGACACATTGTCAACTATATATCTCACAATAAAGTTATACTGTACAGAACTCATGATGTTCCAACTGATAATCCCCTTTCATCCGAAATGGGGTAATGGGGTAAACTGTCACATTTAACATTCTCCTGTGATCTATCATTAACCTAATGGATTCACCAATAAGCATATGTTCTAAAAGTATGAGTGCCACTAATGTTCAAAAAATACTCAAGCGCAAGTGCGTCCAATTCCTTCAATGGATCCCAAGTGGGATAAGAGTTCACTCAATGAAATCACAAGTCCATCATGCTATTATCCATCAGTGAATAATTCAAATATAACCTGTACTTCCCCAGTGGGAGGAGAAAGAAAGTCTCACATAGGATATCATATGTTGTTAATCACAACATGCTCCACACCCGCTAGCATTCCTCCGTGGTCCTGTACATAAATGGGAGAGAAAAAGAAAAGAAAGGTACGGACCTGTCAAAAACTGAATATTTCATGCTACTCACTACAAGTTACCGATATTCGTCCCATGAAAGTGCCTAAACCTTAAATCAATTGTGATACTTTTAAAACAATTACTTAAAAACCAGTAATTCTACGTTGTCTCACAGGGGCTCAGAGTTTTGTATTATATACATGATCATGCTATGGGCAACATTTCCTACTCAAGAACATCATTAAAATTATCCTCATTTAAGAATAATATCTATATACAGCAAAATTCATTCACCAAGATGCCATACCATTTCCTCCTCAGAATTGAGGCCACCTGGAATCAGAGTGTCAAGGTTCATAATATATCTGTTTTCTAACTGTCGCAACTTACGAATCTTATCTCCTCCTCTCTTCATAGGGGGTAGTTTGTCTATTACAAAGAATTTGAGGAGGTTGCGATTGCTGTTATGTTGTTCCTCAAAATGTCGGGCAACAGGTGAGGTTTGTTCTTTATTCTGAATTGCCCTCATGTGTTGTAACACCCATGTTTTGGCAGGGAACATAGTGCTCTCTACGTACTTCTTCGGGCAGGGACAGATCAGTACATATACACAATATTCTGATAGACAGGTTAGATGTTTCTCAATGTTTTGATCCTTATCCTCAATCGGATAATGAACTTTCTTCACATTTGTGCTGTACCTACAGGCTTTACACTTCATACATGTAAAGAAACCCTGGATGTTGGTGGTACTAGGCCTGATGGTGCTGACCTCATTATGACTGACCTTATTTCTAAGTGTGTCTGCCCTGCGGTAAGTTATACTCGGCCTGTCTCCCAAGACTTCACTCAAAGTGGGTTCTGTCCCAAGAACCTTCCAGTGTTTGTTGAGGCTCTTTTGGACTCTCCATGATTTTGAGTGGAATGTGGAGATGAATCTAATGGTTTCCTTGTCTCCACTTATTCTTTCCTGTTCCGGATTCAATAATGAGGAGTGGCTGATCTTACTAGCCTTTTGAAATGACAGGTGTATAATGGTCTGGTTGTAGCCTCTCTCCCTGAAGCGTTCTTTCATGCGTTCCCCTTCCTGGACAAAATCTTGATCCCTGCTGCAATTCCTCCGAGCCCGGAGGAATTCGCCAAACGGAATACTGCGGATCAATGCTCTGGGGTGACCACTCTCTGCATGAAGCAGTGTATTCTCTGCAGTTTCCTTCCGAAACAGCTTCATTGCCAACCTTCCTTCAAAAAGTTCGATGGACAAATCTAGGAATACTGCTTTAGAATCACTGATCTTCCCCTCTAGGGTCAGGTTGAGGTCATTCTTGTTGAGATCTTGGATGAATAGTTCGGCGAGGTCGCCAGGACCATCCCAGATGATAAATAGGTTGTCTATGTACCGCAGCCATACTCTCACATGGCTGCGGTACAGAACACTGGTCCTTGCCACTTGCTGCTCCCAGCTCGCCATGAACAAATTAGCAAAGCTGGGAGCAAAGCAAGTTCCCATCGCTGTCCCTTGTTTCTGTCGATAGTAGGTCTCATTAAAAATGAAATAATTTTGTTCAAGACAAAATGTCATCATCTCGATGATCATATCTGTGTGATCCAGGTAGGAGAAGGATCTTATCTTCAGGAACAGACGACAAGCGTCGATTCCGTCACCATGTCTTATTGATGTGTATAAACTACACACATATATATATATATATATATATATATATATATATATATATATATATATATATATATATTATTTACAAAAAATAACAACTACATTTTCAATAATACTCAAGTGTTGAAAATTATGCCTTAGTATTAATACACTACCACACCGAAATCTCTATTTCCCATCCACCCCACCCCAGAGGAAGGGTCCCAATGCCAATCCCTTTTAATTCATTATTTTGATATATTTCTTCTTTTTCCTGTTTGATGAAGTTAGAATATAAGGTGGAATCTATGTTCTATTGAAGTTGACCAAGTGCCAGTAATGGAGGAGTATGACAAAGGCAATGAGACAGTGGTGTGAGTATTAATAGGGTTGCTTAAAGCTTAGATTTTGGAAATACGGCTGTGTGAGGTTATGCTAAGTACTTAGAATGTATGTTTGAGTGATGTGCTTTGTGCTGTAAAGTTGAATTTGTTATCGGGTCCGAAGTGGCTTAAGATTCCGGTATGTACACCTACAGGTGGTCTCAGTGTGGCATACACTGAGCAAAACTGTCTGTTGTCCTTTTGAAGATACAGTGTGTGAGACGTCGCCGGCAGTATTACTAAGTGAAGGGAGCTCTCAATTAGTGTGGTGAGGAATCATGATTATTACAATTGTTCTCAGTGCACAGGGAACTGATTAGATTGAGGTTGCGCAGGCTGAGATCTCACTCAGAGTGTGTTAAGGTAGATTGGTGTGTTTATTGAATCTTTCAAGTAAGTGGAATCTATACTTCTTTTAGAGAAGCAAGCAAAAGTCTTTGAAAACACTTGCATTTTGTGAATATTGCTTAGAAGAAAAAGTGCATAGAGGATTGTGAAGGAGGAGTAGTTGCTGCAAAGAGTAAGGTGACAACGTCATAGTGTGTTGCGCTGGTATTGGTGAGTTGGTGTAACACTGCGCTGAGTTACGTTGACAATGTCATAGAGTGCTGTGCTGGTATTGGTTGGTCGAGACAAAACAAGAAAGTGTATATCTGAATTATCAAGCAAATTATTTGTGAAGGACAATATTAGATTTAAGAAAATGAAGATTTTGAAAAACCTAAAGAGTTTGATGCAGGGAGGTGTGCCTGTGCCAGCTGGAGAAGTGGTACCGATACTACCCGAGGGTACATCAACTGTATACATGACACAGGAGAGAGATAACAAGCTTACACATGGGTTGAGAACTGGATGAAATACACTAAGAAACAAGTGTAAGGAAAGGAGAAAAAACATTGAGGATTTCCACAGACTGATGATAGTGAGTATTAAATTGATTTTTTTTTTTTTTTAAACAATTTTTTATTGAAGTTCTTTGGATTCTTAAAAATCTGAACCGATATGTACAATGTCAAAAATCAAGAACAATGCATCTGTAAAGTAACATTACATGCAGAATACAAACAAAATAAAATAAATTGAAATAAAAATCAAAAAAATAAAAAAAAATAAAAATAATAATAAAAATTATAGGGCTACTTTTTACCAAGCAAAAACAGATCCATAGTTACTCAAAAAACGAATCCCAAGTCTTTTCAAATTTCCTCAACCCTCCTATCCGTTTTGCATATAAAAATTCACTTCTTCTAACATTTCTTATCTTTTGCAGCCATGCTTGGAGCGACGGGACCTGAGTTGATCTCCAATTTTGCAGTATTAACGACCTTGCTACAGCCATTGCAATATATAACAATTTGACGGTTTGATCATCAATTTCCAGTTCGAGATCATACCCATAGAGCATCAACTTTTCATTATATAAAATCTGAATCTTACAATCAGTTTGTAGAAACTTAAATAACTCATTCCAAAAGGGTACAATTTTAGGGCAGTTAACTATGGTGTGAGACCAATTAGCAGGGGAAAAGTGCTGGCATCTAAAACAATTGGCAGATGTGTTAACGTACATTTTTGAGATAGCGGCTGGTGTATAATATAGCAGCCATTTATTAAAAAATAACATTCTTCTCCAATTAGCCCCCCGTAACACTTTAAAGTTTAACTCATTTAACGTTTTCCAAACATTTACAGAGAGAACATGATATTCTTGATCTTGCCATTTTTTAATAGCTTTCGGGGTGACATCTATCTCAATTTGAAGAGCTAAACAGCGTTTCCATTCCCCTGGTTTCTTGGACCTCACGACCACAAACAAATCTTCCCATAGCTGATTCTGTAAACTAAGATTGCCTGGGTCCAGCTGTTCCAGCATTTTATAAATCAGAATATAAGAACCTATTAGCAGATAATTCCCCTGAATCAATAGTTGCATCTCGCACGGCTTTATCCAGACTCCATCCCTTATGAAATCTGATAAATTGTTAAAACCTCGATGATTCCATTGCATAACAATATCTGAACTTATTTTAGTTTCTGTGTATTTGAAGACATATTTCAGAGGAGTTTTAGAGTTGAAGCGTGGAAGGGAATATCTTTTGAGGATAGCATCCCGTCGTTTAAAAAACCAGTTCATGATCTTATATCGAACTAATTTTGGAGATTTCGGAATTTGCAAAACGAAGGGAGTCTGGGTATCATTACAGATAAGGTCAAAGAAGAAATTAATAAATAAACTAGGTCTTTGCGCTCCAATCTTAAAGCGCTCTAGATATTGTGCAAAATATGCACTATAATAATCTTTAATGTTCGGTAGAGATAGCCCACCCTGTTTTGTATCTGTATAGAGAGTACTTAATGCTAGTCTAGCTGTTTTTTTTGCCCAGATGAAACCAGAAAATAAAGATTCTACCTTTGAAAAGAAGGCTGCAGGAAGAAAACATGGAATAGTTGCAAACAAAAAATTAAACAGTGGAAGCACGGACATCTTAATCAGGGCCACCCGGCCCAAGATTGATAATGGCAGAGGACTCCACCTAGTAAACATTAAATGTATTTTCCGCAAAAGAGGTTCAAAATTAAGTATATATAAATCTGCGACCGAAGCCGAAAAGAAAATTCCTAAATATCTTTTTGGCCTTGGATTGATACATCCGACTAACTCTGGGTGAACATTAAGATCCTTCCCTCCACAGACTAAAATTTCGGTTTTTCTTTTATTAATCCTATAGCCACCTAAGGTTTCGAATTCCTCAAAGAGTTTTAAGGCGGAGACCTGAGATTTCATATCTGGTCTGATTAGCAGCATGATATCGTCTGCGTACATTTTAATTTTGGCCATAGTAGGAACAGGAGGGACTATATCTAGAGAATTACGAATTGCTATGGCTAAAGGCTCAATAAAAAAAGCAAAAAGAGTGGGGGATAAAGGACAGCCTTGTCGAGTCCCTCGCTGAACTAAGACTGTACCTACTAAGGCCGAATTAACAATTATCTTAGCTTTAGCACCCGTGTACAAATTTTGAATTAAATTAATAATCTGTGTGGGAATGCCAAATTGTGTCAAAATAACAAAAAGTGTGTTCCAAACCACCAAATCAAAAGCTTTTTCTGCATCAAACAATAAAATTAAAGCAGGGATCTTCTTCATCTCAAAATAATCTAAGGCTTCTACTAAAAAATGAGTGTTCGTTGCAAGTTGGCGGCTTGCAATGAATCCATTCTGATCTGGGTGTATAAGATCCGCAGCCGCCATGGAGTTAAATCGCAAGGAGAGCAGTTTTGTTGTAATCTTATAATCAGTATTGAGTAAGGTAATGGGCCTATATGAATTGGGGTCTTTACGATCTTTGCCTTTTTTAGGAAAGCTAACCACCGAGCCTTCCGTAAACGAGTTAGGAACTTGGCCCCCCTTTAACATAGAATTTAGCAACTGAAGTAGTAAGTCCGACAGGGAGTCATAGAAAACCTTAAAAAATTCGGCTGGCAGGCCATCCGGCCCACAGGCCTTGCCCATTGGTAAATTTTTGACTACTAGTTCCAACTCCGCGTTAATGAAAGGAGCTGACATTCCTTCCTGATCCTCTTGTGCTAGAGATGGTATTTCGTATTTATTTAGAAAGGTCCTAAGTTTAACTGCATCTATATCTTGGTGTTGAGTATATATCTTTTGATAATGTGACAACATTATATTACCTATTGCAGCAGTTTGTGAGGTCTCTGTGTGTGTAGTCGGACATTTTAACAGATGAATCTTATTCGCAGCCACTTGTTCTTTAGCTTGCCAAGCCAAGAGTTTACCCGTGAAATTACTTTCCTCATATATCTTCTGAGATTGTTTTAGAAACTGTTCCTCACTCTGTTTATAAAAGTTTGTACTGAGTTCACGTTTGGCTTCATTCAACTTGTTTTTCACTGTATTTGAGAGATCAGATTGACGTAATAGAGTTAAGGTAGCGATTCTATGATATAGTTGATCTCTTACTTGCTTGACAGCTCGCCATTCTGAAGCATCCTTACTAATTATAATGCCGCGAATGAAAGCTTTCAGTGAATCCCATACGATATCCAGAGGGGCAGTATCTAGATTACGTGTAATAAAGTCTGATATCTCCACTTTTAATGTTTTAATCCACTGCTCATCCTGTAAATATGTCTTATTGAATATCCATCTTTTAGGAGTTTTTTCCACTTCTCCAGCCCCAAATTCAATCACTAACATAGCATGATCAGAGAACCCATTATGCATCAACTTTTGGAAGGAAAACTCTAATTCCGTGGATGCTAAAAAGAAATCAATTCGAGATGAGGATTTATGTCTCCCTGACCAATAGGTGAACTCTTTTTTTTGAGGATTATCTAAGCGCCAAGGGTCACAGAGATCTAATGTGACTATATTTTGGCTTATAGATCTTCGTGATTTAGGCTTAAGTTGTTTTTTAGTGAGCACAGTTGAATCCAATTTTACATCCATCAGAATATTGAAGTCTCCTCCAATCACAATATCCCCCCTAATCATGTAGAGTGATTGAAATAATTCATCGTACTTCTGACTCGAATCATCCACTGGGGCATAAAAAGAGACAAAAGTGATAGGCTTACATCTGCCACTCACCACGCATGACACCCAGCACCATCGTCCCTCCCTATCTTCCTCAGTTTGAAGAATCTCAATATCCATATTACGATTTAAAAAAATGGCCACTCCTCGAAGAGATTCTGTGGCACATGAAAACCCTCGATACGATGCCCAAGTTTTAAACATAGAAAAATTCTCAATTTTTGTATCCGGAATATGGGTTTCTTGCAACATAACAATAGATGGATTCTCCGTTCTGATCCAGGACTCAATAGCCCGCATTTTTTTTCTATTATTCAGTCCGTTAACATTAAACGAAATTATCTTTAAACCTCTACTAGTCATTGTAAAGAAAGTACTTCATACTTTTTAGCATAAATAATTCCTTCATTATCACCCTTAAGCCACTCTTCCAAAAACTTACGGCCTCAACCAAAGAAACTTCAATATTTTCATTTTTTCTCCCCCCCCTCACCCTTACCTTGTGGCCCTGCTCTCTCCTTGCCTCTCCTTTCCACGCTAGCCACCCGGTACTAACCCCTATCTTGGAGGTGCCTTGTGATTGCACCTCTTACCCCGTGATATCCTTATTCCTCCCTACCCCTCCATCACCCCTAACCATGTAAATACATAGGAGAACACACAATTTAAGCTGACAAGCTAATATTTAAACTAATATCATATTAACCCTGTGATATCTTATCCAAAAGTCCCCTTGCTTCATCCACCTCCGTGAACATATAGAATTTACCCTTCACCAACACTTTTAATTTAGATTGCTGTGCAATCATTGCTTGCGCGCCTTTATCTTTAAACAACTGCAGTATCTTGACAAATTCTTTTCTGCGTCTTGCAGCAGCGGCTGACATATCTGAGAAAATCCTACATTTAGTAGTGGGATTCACCACAAATTGTCTTTTCCTAAATGCCACAGAAAGAATAGTCTCTTTAACGCGCACATCAGCAAAGTTCACAAGAATAGTTCGGGGATACGTAGAGTTGAGGGGCTGATGAGCAGGAACTCTGTGTGCACGAGTAATAGTCAAATCTCCTTTAAACTCAGGAATGACCTCATGAAGAAAGAATGAAGTGAGCCACTGTTTCATATCGGACCCCTCAATATTCTCCGGAACCCCTACAATTCTCAGATTTGACCTTCTGTTATAATTTTCCAAATCATCGAGTTTGGATTCCAGAGCTTTTGAGATTTTTGATACACTTGCGGTGACCTTCTTTACTTCTGCTAGATTCCCTTCTAGTCCCGTAATTCTGGTTTCTGCCTCTTGAAGACGAGCAGGAAATAAGGTCATTAAATCTTCCATTTTGTCTAACCGTTGATTAATCACTATGAGTTCCGCTTTCTGAGATTGCTTCATCTCTCTTACTTCACTTAAGATCAGATTAAGCATATCTTTTACTGATATCTGAAAGTCACCAGTGGCGTCTGATTCAATCTCAGAAGATTCTTGTACATTAGGAACATCCGCAAAGCACAAGTTTGGTTGAGCCGGGGCCAAACTGGGTTGCGGGCCAACTGCTGCTACATGTTCGGTAGTGGTTAAAGAACCGATTGGGTCCATCATCAATTCTGCGTTTAGTGCTGCTGAGGTACTATTGGCAGATACCACAGATTTCTTTTCAAATAAAGGAAACTGTTTAGTGATTTTCGCAGTTTTTGACTCTCCAGAGGTTTTTGTTTCTTTCAAATTTTGCAAGTCTTTCAGTTTGGGGTCCTTGATAGAAGATATCGCATCCTTCGGTTCTGGACCTGCAATCCCCGACTTGTCCACTAAATTATCTGAATCCATATCCAAGGTGGGTGCTTCCAAAACTAACATACCACCTGGCCTCTCAGCACAGATCTGCGGGGCATGAATGGATATAATTTCCGGAGACTCCTCTTCCCCCTCACCCGAGTTCTCTGAGTTCTCCACAGAAGAGGGCCCTTTATCTCCTACCCGACCAGGAGATTTAGCCGCATCCTCGCCGTCTTTAATTTGTTGGCGGCGCGCTCTCGCTTTAGCACGGGCTGTTAGCTGTTTCCCCATTTCAATTTGCCGAGGGCTCAAGCAGCTCTGCAAGTCTGAACTCCAAATTAATCCAATCCACGCTGTGGTTGAAGTTTTAGCTTATACCCAGTTGCGTTGGTGGGGTAACCTCTGCTGAGGTCAGGGAGTCAAGGGTCAGGGATTTTTATATGCTTTAGCTTACTTTACCCTGTGGAGAGTAGTTGACCAGTCTATAATAGCCTGCTAATAGATTGTCTGCCCAGCAAGTAAACAATCCGCCTTAAGCCTTAAGGCATCACAGCTCAATAGTTCTATAAATTGCCTACGTTTGCATAAAGTTCCAGAAATGGCCCCCACTGACCTGCTTATCCGCCGTATCGTTAGGGTCTAAATCCGATCGAACCGAGCGTTTTTCTAACACTTTCTCCAGCAAATGCCTAAAAGCGTGGCATTTCGTCAGTGTCCCGGAGTCCAAAATGCGTTGCAAACAAACTACCGCCGTCAATGATCCATTAATCCGGGCGCTGCAACAATGTTGCCGCCGTCAGCCGTCAGCCGCCATCAGCCTCATGGAAGGGGGGAGGAGTCTCGGGACGGAACAGGACATCCGAGCGCTACGCGAGTGCGTGGAGCTCCAGCGTAACGGTCACCCTAAAACACCCTGTGAGTATTAAATTGATGACAAATTCTTACATTATTGTTAAATTGTCTGCCACCTATTATAAGGATCAACACCAGATACAGCAAATTTCTATGGTGGGAAGATTTAGGATGCACCTGTAAATAATATTGCAGGGAGACCTGAAACAAATAATCAGAGTGTGCTAATTGCCCCAGATGCCCTGACTATCCCTGTGACAATGGGTACTGTAGTTCCGTTATACTAATCTGGGAGTAGGGGACAAAACACACATACTTTAGCTTTCACTACTGGGATGAATGACCCAGTTCCTACCACAAGAGATCCAAGATCAGGACAGACAAATCAAGAACCATTAATTCTGACTTCAGCTAATGTTCCCAGTGGAACGAACATAGGTTTAAATGCAAATTCTGCTCAACAAACCACTTCAAGTGGGAGGTTTGGAAATTGCATGGAAACCTCAGCACTGGGACCCCAAAACAGGGCAGGAACAACTCTTCAGTTGGGCTCACCAGATTCAAACGTATCACTTTTTCCATTCTCTCCCACTTAGGTTCAGAAGGACGAAGTGAAGATCTGCTTGGGAATACACCAGTGAGATAGACAGACCCTACACCCAGGAAACTTGATGATTGGATTGGTGACATAGCTTAATCTATGTATGATAGGAGTGTAGGAGCCGAAGGGACTCCTTCAAAAAATAGTAAGGACAAGCCTCTTGATGTAGCAAAGCTCAAGGAAGAACTAAAAAAAATGATATGGTCACTATAAGCCCTGCTAGGATAGGTGCTTATCAGGACTACAAACTACTGGTTGTATGCAAAGGTATTACCTGGCGTGCTCGAAACAAACATAAGAAACTGACTAAATTGGTACAGAAGTATAAGGTGGACATACAAAGAACAAAGACACTACAGAAATCATACATATTAAACTTTAGTGACTGAGGCATTGAAAACATGAGACCTCTGGGAATGAGATTACCAATCAAAGAGTTGTTATCTACACTCAGGAAATGGGAAGAGTTGGAAAAGCAGGAATGAATATAG
The DNA here is from genome assembly GCF_964263255.1 of Lissotriton vulgaris. Taxonomy (NCBI): domain Eukaryota; kingdom Metazoa; phylum Chordata; class Amphibia; order Caudata; family Salamandridae; genus Lissotriton; species Lissotriton vulgaris. The sequence goes on from NC_141694.1 coordinate 557,228,876, forward strand.
GCTAAAAAGAATCTAAGCAAGAAGAGTTTCAATGCAGATGTTCCCAGTCATTGAAGATGATGGAGGTGAGGGAGTTAAGATGTTTCTTATGAGAGAGGTACCTGGACGAGGGTATGTACATGTTCGGTGGACAAGACCGGACATATTATTCTTTACAAATGATTTGTCAAGATTGAAAGAAAATTCAGTTGAATGGTTAAAGCAGTTTGGGAGATTTGTGTAGGTTTTAAGGTTTTGTTTGAACAATTTGGATACTTTGTTTGATATCGAAGTTCCAGGGGATTTGTGGGCAGAATATAAAATGCTATTCGGTTGGTCTGAGGTTGAACCAGCTAGACAGCCATGTATCCACGTAGAGTTACTGTGCAACCTCAACTGCTCAATTTATTGCACACCAAAGGGAATTGAATTCCATTCTAATGAAGACATTGTTTTTTGAATTAGCTAATTAAAATTCCAAAATTTTGATTATTTCCTATACTAACTAGTGATGATTTACCTTTGGAAGTGAGAGACACTGTGTCTCCGGAAGTTTAGGAATTTACAGAAAAAGGCATTGGACTAATCAGAGGTGTGGCTCCAGTATGAATTACTGTGAAGCCCAATGCTGAATATCCTTGAATTCCTCAGGACAATCTCAGTCCACAAACCATTGCAAGGATGACTCCATTAATCGCATCAATTATTGAGCAGGGAATTTTAAATGAAATCATGGAAAGCCCATGCAACTCTCCAATTATGGGTTTGCGAAAACCAATGGAAAATATCAGATAGTGCAGGACTTGCGGCAAGTTAATCAGAATATAGTTCCATACTGTCCTGTTGTGCCAAATCCAGCTGTTATTCTTTTCCAAATCTCATGTGAAGCTGAATAGTTTTCTGTCATTTATTTATGTGAAGGCATCTTTTTTTTTTGATTGCATGAGAACAGCCTGCTATGTATTATTTTAGGACTCTATTTAAGTTTCCCGTTTCATGCCCTTATATAGGTATAAATCACCATATCCTTATTTAGGCATAGAAATCATACCCATATTTAGGCATAGCTCATGCAGGCCAAATACGGCAGGGCTACTTCCACTAGTTCCAAAAATCCACAACGATTTCTTGGAAAACTCAGCTTCAGCAGCCGGGTACTTCCCCTTGCTTGAAAACTGATTTGTCCAAGAACTCATGGAGTTTTCAAAGAACTGAGACTCTTTGATGACGTTATTACGTCCAACCGTACATCAAAGTCGGCACCTTCAAGGTATAAATATGCCCACACTCGCCCAAGCAAACACTCGGTGGTTTGGAGCAGTTTGACTATCTTCTTGCCCGACGCGCCCTGCTACAGCAAGTGCCGAAGGAAGCCGACCCTCCAGCAGACGCACTGAGAGAGACGCTGTCTTTTCTCCTGCCGGGAAATCCAGCTCCAGTGTTTCCAAGCTACCCTTGCGGGTTGTTGGGAAATCGAGTCCCGAGACCAGCCTTCTCCATTCTAAACTAAGGTACGGAGCTGATTAGACCCTTAGAGAAATCTTGTGCAGATTCTTGGCAAAGAATACTCCATTTATGCTACACCTCACTTACTTCTTCCCTCGTACTAAGCTTAGGTTAGGTACACCGGGGTAGGCTTATTTTAGAAGCACCAGTTGAGTACTTTTGGCCTCTGTTATTTATGTATGTATTTATATATGGTTTAGGAACCATACAATGCTCTTACAGTATTATTTTATTCTACTATTTATAATGTACGCATTATATTTTACAAACTGTGTTACGATTGTAGCAGTTCATTTTTTATGCTTGTGAAAGAAGACTGTTCAATAAAACCTTTTTTTGAAAACGCCCGTCTTTCTACTTTCTCTGCACCTCTAGTGAAATGAAGCATGCACGATTGACTGAGTGAAATATCTATCTATTATTTCCACGACTCTGAAGATACGTTTTATCTTTGGGAAACAAAGTTGCCATGTATATGTGGTTGTCAATGACTAATCCCTTCTTGTGAATTCGAGAAAGTTTCTAGTGACCTCTGAGCTAGCTGCACACACAATTAAGTCTAGTATATTCGATAGAGACCTAGTCGACCTCAGTCCTACGTCTAATCTATAGGGTATGTTATTTCAATGAGCAGAGCCTATTGGGAATGTAGGAACTACACTACATGGCGCCCAACTTTTGGTAAGGCACTAATTTAACGCTAGGTACTAGAGTAACTCAGTAGTGATTTTTACAGAGAGCAAGGATAAAATATCCGCATTTAACTGAGTAGGACAAAAATCCTATATATAAGTTTTTGGTTTTGTTCAACGTTGAAGGATACAGTGTTCCAAAATATTGTGCACCTTATCTTTATTTCCTTGTAACTTGTTCTGCAAACCTTCATAAAAAATGACGGAGAGTAACGAAGAGTTACCTGGAGCTGCAACAGCAGGACTTGCACAAAACCTATATTCTACAGGTTTTAATGAAAATGACCCGGATGTTATACACATCCCGGCAAATGTAAGAAAAATTATAACTTACAATCTCATAAATAATGGAGTATAATCGAGAGGTGGTAAAGTAATATTTGTCATAAAGGCACATGAATATTGGCAGACAGAGGTATTCTATTCATGGATTGTCTTTCCACAAGCAAACCCAGTAACAAATGAGTTCCACTACTATAAAATGGAGGAACATACAGCTGAATACGTTCCTTTCGTGGACGTTGAAATTACACCAACTTACCAAGAGCATCAGCTCTGGTTTAATGGCCCCCTACAACATCAAAATCACATTACCAGGCTCGGTCCACTAGGTAGACTAGGAGCCACGTGGCCGGTACTAGCCAGCTTTACACCACATCCTGACATTGAACAAATGACAGGACCAGAATTGTTAGTTCAGCTAAAACAATTAATTAAAATACATAGACAATTGGTACAATATGTCATGCGGACTCTAACAGTCCAACCTGCTATAAGAATTCCACAGCACACTCCTCAACAGGGGAACACAAACAAATTCACACCACAGATTATAGAGTCAGTAATCCGTAAATTGCCCGCAAAAAGGGAACAAATTCTATTCTGGTTAGTCCAGAAAATTACTCAAATAGAGGCAGTATTTCCCGATAGTACACCTCATGGGAAACACAGGATTCTAACAATCTGTTTACCAATGGGGATTGCACCACACGTAGAGGACTGTGACACTTAGGGTACAGTCTTTGCTTCAATCTACACAAAAACACATGGTATTCCGTATGACGTTCTGAGACAGATTCAAAAGGAATACGGTCCAGAACCGGCCTTGAATCTAGTATGAAATTACTGAAAGACTTCAAAAAGGTCTCAGCTATCCTATTAGCTAACAATAAAGGTGAAGCAGCATCAGTGGCAATCTGCCAGAAATTGAAAGAACTTGATATTACTGAGCAACCGTATGAACTTGCCAGAATTATTGAAAAATCCTATGAAAAACTAGGAAGAGATAGCTTGGGAGGGAAACCTGTAAAACCTGAACTAACAGAAAATCCTGAAAAAGTTTTTATCAAAAACAATATAACTACTCCTAAAAAGAAATGGGAAAATAGTAGACAGTCACTTCCTAAAGAGCAGCACTCTCAGTCCAGAGGTAGATCTCCTCAAAAGGAGCACTCTGAAAAGAGATATAACCTTAGAAATAGGGATACTTTAAGAAAACCTTATAGATATCAAGATACTGATACACAATCCTCTCGTACCTTTCAGACCTCCTCGCAGAAATCCGAAAGAAGAGGACGATCAGAACAAAGAGAAGAACGCTTGAAGTACAAAGACGATCAACACATTCCAAAAAATAAGAAAACTCAATTCTCCAAAAAGAAGGTAGCAAGTATTAAAATCAGACATGCCGAGGATCTTGAGGACACAACTCAAGAACGGGGAGTGGGCCCAGACAACGCTGGACAGTGCAGCAGAGGTCAACATAGCTCGCAGGATCCTGAAAGATCATCTGGAGACAGTGGATCTGAATGAATGCATTCAGGTTGAAACTGCCAACACCAGGGTTAGTGTACCCCATAAGTTATATAAAGTAACACTCTGAATAGAGGGGGATACAACAAAGAAGATAAAAGCACTCTTTTGGGAAAATTATCTAAAGGCTATGACATCCTTCTAGCTGAAAAAGACTGGCCACCTGAATTTGTCAGGGAGTGCCCACATGGCGAAGAGATCATTATGCCAGCCTTCTCTAATCATATTCTTATTCATAAAAAATACACCTATGCCAGAAAATGGGCTGAAGCCCAGGCTCCAGCATTATGTAAAAATCATGTGGGTTGGGGTGAGGATTCTCCTCTCACCACAAAATCCAGTTAAAAAATCAACCTATTGCTCAGAGGCAGTATCAAGTAAAGCAGGAAGCTAAAAAAACAAGTCATGGAGATCTTAGATCAACTTGAATACCAAGGGGTGATTGAAACATGCACCTTGTCAAGTAATAATCCTTTGTTTCCCGTCTCCAAACCAGACAATACCTATCGTCTAGTTTTGTACTACAGACACTTAAACTCGTGTTGCAAAACTTTTGCAGTATAAAATTCACACAGTGCAGCACTGATGAAGAATATCATTCGGAAGAAATATAAAACTACTTTAGATATTTCAAACGGTTTCCTCTGGCAAAACATTGCACCAGAAAGCAGGTACTTGACCGCTTTCTCAATAATGGGGACTTCTGTCGTTTCCCCCAGGGATTCTAGAACAGTCATAGATTATTTTCAGCTAGAGTAGCAAAGTTACTACAAATTGACGATGATGAGGCATTATCTAATGTCGATGACACCTATCTTACAGATAATGATTTGGACAGGCACTTAAAGAGGGTGAACACCATAATACTTGGGTTCGCCTCAGAAGGGTATAAATTTAACTTTAAAAAGTCCAGAATTGCCCACCTCAACGTCCCATTCTTGGGATATGAACTTTCAAGTGAAGGCAAAAGCCTGGCAGCAAACGTTTTAGAAAAATGTGCGCTGCTCCAAAATCCAAAAACGCTGAAAAACCTACAGTAAATTCTGGGATTCCTAAACTTCAGAAGAACTTACATTCTGAATTATGCAGAAAGGGTTAAACCTCTCAACAAACTCATCAAACCTGATTTCAAACCAACTAATTGGACTAAAAAACACACAAAAATTTTGCGTTCAGTACAAACAGAAATGTTGGCGACAACACACTTACAAACATGCGACAATGTACGCAACCTTGTAATCCGAATCATCCCAGGGAGATGCAGGTTCACATACCTAACCTTTAATGAAGGTGAAAAGGTACCAATAGCTTACAAATCACACTTTAACACACAACAGCGGTTCCGCCTGCTGTAGCAAAGGAGAGAACCCTTGCACAGGGTAAACGCATAAAAACCGTTACACCTGTACCTGCCTTAGAGGCAGTGACAAAGGCGAGCATTCCAAATGCAAAAGCTCTACATCAAATATGGATACAATGGGTTAATTCTCTTGCTGCAACAGACGCTGAATACGTTTTTGATCCTTTCTTGAAGACACAAGAATTTCTTGAATACAAACAAGAATGTCCTGTGCCTACTGAAATTCCACCTCTAGAACCTTACAGCTGTATAATATATACAGACGGATCAGCACAGCCCACGATTGGGGGCAAACAAGCTTACAGTGCTACGTTTGCGATTGTTAAAGGTCGCTGGCACGATGGTAAATTCAGACCTATGGTCTCAAAAACTCGATCTCTCTGACACTGTACAGCTCAGCGAGCTGAACTACAGACTTTCAAGATGGCGCTGGAAAATACCGATCGCAAATTCCCCACACGCATAGTGTGGGATTCGTATTACTGCGTCCAGTCTTACAATGAATATCTGCAGACCTTGATTCAAAATGGTTTTAAAGACGCAAAAGGTGGCACAATCAAGCATAAAATGCTTTGGGAACAAGTAGTTATTTTGCAGAAAGAACTACAAAAGACTCACGTGATCCATACACTGAGTCATCAGCATGATGGCGTTCACGTTGAAGGGAATTCATTGGCTGATGAAGCCGCAAAGGCAGCTGTACAAACAGCTTCCATAGCTGCTATTACTCGTTCAAAAATGAAAATAGACAGCAAAATATTGCAAGCAGTCACTGCTTCAATAAAAGACAGTGGTAAAACACTACCGAAGGGCTTTCCACTCAAGTACTCATATATAATTGATGCAAATAATGTTCCTTTTGCTCGAATCCCTGGAGTGGGGGATAGAGTAATCCCAAACATGGAACACAGGTTAGGACTGATCTTAGCGGCACATGAAGGGCTTGCCTCCGCACATGCAGGTCAGACTCCCCTTCTGATTTCAGATAAACCACTAGCGTGTGTTTACCTGGATAACTGTGGTCCCTTACAAAGGGATGGCAACTACAAATATATTATGGTCGCAGTGGATTCATGCTCGAGATTCATTTGGATGTGGCCTCAGCGCTCAGCTGACGCCTGAACTGTTATAAAAGATTTGCGAGTCTTTATCGGCACATACGCAATCGGCACGCTACATTCTGACCAGGGTCCTGCGAATAGCTCTAGGGCTTACAAGGAGGACATGGCCAGCTTGGGTGTTGCATTGCGGTTTTCGAGTCCATTCCATCCTGAGGGAAATTCGGTTGTGGAGAGAAAAAATACGTGACATAAAGCAATCTATAACAGCTAGGGTATTAGGTTTGGGTGATGGGTGGGTCAAACATCAAATAAATGTCCAACGTAGTCTTAATAACCTGCCAAGAAATTCTCTGGGTGGAATCACTCCATATCAAATCCTTTTTGGTACTAGAATGTTGGTTGAAGATCTCGATCATCACACTTCAGTGGTGGAAGAAAAACCCTTTGATATCAAAGATCGTTTGGCTGTTTTACAGGACTTAAATGAAACAAGAAGAAGTCTAAGCAATACCAGCGAAAAATGTCCCTGAAGAAAAACCACCTGTCCCCGCAAGACCTGTCTGGATTCCAAAGATTGGGGATCTGGTCAGGAAGAAAATAGCGGATAAGAAGGAATTTGGGCCTTCTTACAGAAAACCAGTACCTGTACTAGCAATCCACGGATCAAGAACAGTACTACTGCTGCCCCTTGCTGGAAAAAAGGAGAAACGGTCTGTGTCAATTGACCTGGTAAAACCACATTATGGGGCCGATAATTAGTAGGCCCTGTAGACTCCCAAGATGTAGCAGACGACCAAATCTTGCTACTATCCAAGAGGTTCAAACTGAAAGACTCATCACCTTCGAAGATTCTAAGGTGAGAAAAGAAGAACTTTGCAATAAAGCCATGGAACTTGTGCCTCTAGAAACCCAAATAACAATTCGTCAAGAAACTCCCGTCTATAATGATGTAGCATCTGACTATACAAACATGTCAAGGGAACATGCAACTCCAGCAATTTCAAAGAATCAGGATGCAATACCAACTATTGACAGAACTGCCTCTGTCTATTTTATCAACTTAGATAACTTTTATGAGGATGCCAGTGAACCCGAAACTAGGCCAGCAAACAAAACTCTAAAGGAACTTGGTCAAGAGCTTACAAATACATATCTGGTTTCACCTTGGGTTGAACTTTGGATTGTGTTAGGTGTACTTTATCTCCTGCTATGGCTCATTCTTGTGTTAAGTTTGGGAAAGCTGATAGATGGAAAGCACATTAAAATGGACACAGCAAGTAAGAACATCAACTTGCTCCTGAAGCCACACAAATCATCTCATCGTGAACAACGAGACCTGTCATCAGTGAACATCACAGCGGTCTCACTCCCTGGTGGAAAAGCATGGAATACAACTGAATATGACATTCCTGGCCCTGTTGAGCTGCTGAAGATTCCTCATCAATTTAAAGTTTCCTTGAGTGATTTTGTCTCACCTAGCACATTTTCTAATGAGTTAGACTTTGAGACTGTTAATGACATGATGGCAGACTTACAAATGTCAGCAAAATTTACAAAACATGAATACTTAGAAGGTTCATCAAATTATGAATACATGTATTGTTTTAATCATGTTGGCCATCATTACTTGCATAAATCTGCAAACCCTAGAAATGTTTTAACTTATAATCAATGGGAACATTGTCCAAATCCTCCAAAAGGTAGTTCTAAAACGTTTCTCAGAAAATTCCCATATTTTAAAGGTTTTAATGTTACAAACCCAGAAAGTTTTTACTTTAAAAAAATGAATAAGACAGGCATGAAACGTATGTTGACAAATACTACACAAATTTATTCTGCTGCCTTTTATGCTCAATTGTCCACACTAGGCTTTGACTTTTGGAAAGGCAACATTGAGACAAAAACTGTTTGGGGCACTAAAGACTGGCAGGTACAAGGTTTAGAAGCATTGTTCAGAGCCTGCATCATCCCAGAACAAATGATGTTCCTAAATGACACTCTTCAACAGACATCTAGTCTTGGCATTGCTAAGATAAAAGATTTAAACAAACCGTCCATACCTAAGCCCACACCTGATAGAAATTTAACTTCAGATGAGGAGGTAGACGTAAATTATATTTTACAACAGAACACAACAAATCCTGAATGGAAAAAATTGTTAATCTGGTCCACAAGGCTAGAGGAAAACCACTAGTATACCAGGTGCACAGCTGTGTTAACGTATAAACAGTTATCTTAGCTAAACATTTGATCAAAGGTTAACAAATAATTAACACCTGGACCAATAGTCCATACTTGACATGATGCAAGAAAATTACTCAAAGAACCATTTTCTTGCATCATGTCAAGTATGGACTCTTGGTCCAGGCGTTAATTATTTGTTAACCTTTGATCAAATGTTTAGCTAAGATAACTGTTTATACGTTAACACAGCTGTGCACCTGGTATACTAGTGGCTTTCCTCTAGCCTACAGTTTCAGATTCTGGGTTGGCAACCCTCCAACCAGGTCAGCACGCAATCCTTGAGTACAACTGATAAATTAGTTTTCTATTAGTTACAACAGGGTGTGCACTAACCCTTCAAACAACATAATCTGGTCCACAGACACGAATAACTGCCAAGATAGATTCCTGAACAAGACACAAGGGTTCACAGTAACTCGGCCAGATCCAAGATATATCCAAAGACAACATCCAGGGATATTAACTACTTATAGTGTAGGAAAATTGTGCCTTGAATGGCTACAAAAATACACACTTCCAGAAATCAAACAACACTTATCTTTGCTTAAAGATGGCGTTGATTTAAGAGAATTCTTAATAGGACCTCGTAATCCACGTCATAAACATTTTATATTTGACGGTATACACGCTGCTTACAATGAAGCTTGGAAAGTCACGCAAATGGAAACAGCTGAAAGAATACAAGAAATTGATTGTATTAATTTAGAGAAATCACTCTCTGTAGATGACAATGGGTTAAGAAATCTGTCGTCCAGAATCTACTATTTGGAAAGCATTGTATCATCTTCCATAGACATAATGGAACAGGACTTGCTAATGCTACAACATGGCTAGTCTCAATTACGTTCTATATTGCTATTAGGCTGACGTTGCAAAACCTCTGTTCTGGCTATGTGCCTTGGCGTCTAATCAATACTACGTCATTGTTTACTGTATTTAACCTTACAGATAAACAAATCTTGTTGGCACAGAGGGGAGCAGACTCTACGGTGCTGAGCATTGAAAAACTGGAGAGATTACCATTGACCGTTTCTGAGAAACCATCAGTTGAATGGATAATACATGGCACCATCACGATACCAGTGACGACTTTCCAGTTTCAGTATTGCTTAAAACACATACCAGGAGGCCTGTATGAAAGGTTGGGTAAAGAATACATTAAGTTGACCTTGGATTTACCATACACACACAAATGTTGAAGCGGGGGAAAGGAAGTATTTCTTAGTGGTAAAAATTGTGAAAACTCACTAAGCGGAACGCTATTGTGTCAAGGTATTAATTTACACGGAGCCTGCGAAGGTTCTTCCAAGAACCTTTCTTGTCACCTGCAGGGTTCGCCCACAGCGGTGATAGATACAATTTTCAGGCAGCTTTCCAATGGTAGCTACATTATGTTAAATGATCACAGCTGTTGTGGAATGATGCCAGGAATAAGCTATCTTGTTCCTGTGTTAGCCAGGGTCACTTGCTGTATGCAAGCATTGTTTCCTAAAACCAAGACAGATGGGGAGTCGAGACTATGGCCTTCACTGAACATCTCTTCTATACGAATTGATACTTTAAGCAGAATGAAAGCCATTCGTTTGCAAAAAACTATGACACTGACATCGTCCAGAGAGACATATGATCTGCAAGTTGCAAGGACTTCTGCAGAGATACATGCATTATTATCAACAAACTGCCCCGTACATTTCACAGAAATGTTAGGTCGTATCTTTAACATGTCTGATACCAGCGGTATTGCACATGCATTTAAGAAAAACATTTTGGGACTGTTAGCACCCTTTGAAGCAGTCCTGGACATTTTTTCTAACTTCGTCCACTCTGTGTTCGGCGTCCTGCCTCTCATTTTGGGACTCGTAGCAGGAATCTTATTTTTATTCCTCCTGCTTCGTTATGGCAAATCTGGCCAAATACCCAAGTCAGCATGGAAAATGCGCTGCAGGCTATGATGTACTGTGAGAGAATAACACAGATCCTTGGCTTGGCTCGTTTCAGAGATCTTAATACCACATGGTTCCTGTCATTTAGACCAATCTGGCAAGATTGCATCTTACCTGTTCTATGATGCCTGCTCTGTGGAGAGGAATGTGTGTTAGATGTCTGTCTAACACTACCCTCAGTTATGCCAACGGATGCTGACGCATTACTGAGCACGGTAACGGCTCATGTGTTGTGTTGCCCGCAGCAGCTACCAATCCTGATGACTGCATTCATTGAGATCTCACCGGCAAATCCAACTGGAGGTGACATACGCAGACCAACAGGCACACAGGTACCATCTGATATGAACATTGCTAACGCGGCTGACGCTGACGGCGATGCTTCGCATCTGTGCACAATTGACCTTCTTAATGAAGTAGTCAAACTTTCATGTACTGTGATAGACGATTTCTTTGCCAGCCTTGATGACTTATTGTTTTCTCCTGACACCGAGAATAACTTATGAAAATTAGCACACAGCGTCCTTTCGAACTCTGAAATTTGACCTTCACTTTTTTCAAAAACAAAAGCTTCTAACTTGGGAACAGTTTTTTACTACGATTTGATTTGACTTTTTTCCAAAACTTTGAACTCTGGCACAAAAGTAATCTGCTTAAAATAGAACTATTCTTAGAGAATAAGAATTCTTTGAACACTTCCTAGAAACAATATTAGCCTAATCCACAAACCAAAACAATTTGTATATTCTGCTATGGGATGGTCTCAACCTTTTTCTTCTGTAACTAAGAGACATTTCATAAATATGAATTTCGTGATTCATTCAGTTAGCATTTCTAATATCATATCATATGTTTACAATGAAGTCATTTCCTTTAAATGTGTACTGTACAAAAATGGCAATTTGTTCGTGTGCAACCATTTCAAATGCATTTTATATGATTTTTGGGGGGTTGCAAGCACATGCTCTAGATTATGGTCCAGATGTAGGTAAATCTCATTTACCGATTCATAAATACCGAATTTTACCGATTCGGTATTTATGAATCTGTAAATGAGATGTAGATAAAAATTCAGTATTTTTTACCAAATCGGTTAGATTCGGTATTTACCCCGTAGGATTCAATAGCAAATACCGATTCGGTATTTACTGAATCTGTAAAAATACCAAATTGCTATGGGGGACAGGGTGTCACTTTGATACCCTGTTGCACCACTGTAACTGGCTTTTGCGCCATGTGGCACACATACATGCCCTTAGGACATGTCTGTGTACCACATGGCACAGGTGTACATGCACAGATGTAGAAGCCGATCCTCCAGCAGACACACTGAGACAGACTGAGACAGACTGATTAGACCCTTAGAGAAATCTTGTGCAGATTCTTGGCAAAGAATACTACATTTATGCTACACCTCACTTACTTCTTCCCTCATACTAAGCTTAGGTAAGGTACACCGGGGTAGGCATATTTTAGAAGCACCAGTTGAGTACTTTTAGCCTCTGTTAATTATGTATGTATTTATATATGGTTTAGGACCCATACAATGCTCTTACAGTATTATTTTATTCTACTATTTATATTGTACGCATTATATTTTACAAACTGTGTTATGATTGTAGCAGTTCATTTCTTATGCTTGAGAAAGAAGACTGTTCAATAAAACCTTTTATTGAAAACGCCCATCTTTCTACTTTCTCTGCACCTCTAGTGAAACGAAGCATGCACGATTGACTGAGTGAAATATCTATCTATTGTTTCCATGACTCTGAAGATACGTTTTATCTTGGAGAAACAAAGTTGTCATGTTTTATGCGGTTTTCAGAGACTATTCCCTTCTTGTGAATTCGAGAAAGTTTCTAGTGACCTCTGAGCTAGCTGGCACACACAATTAAGTCTAGTTTATTGGATAGAGACCTAGTCGACCTCAGTCCTACGTCTAATCTATAGGATATATTATTCCAATGCGCAGAGCCTATTGGGAATATAGGAACTACACTACAAGCCAATTTTTATTTGCTTTCCAGTTCAGAAATCATGTCTTGACATGGTGCCAAGTACCTCAAGGGCACACGGAAAGCCCTCAATTTTTAACTAGATCTTGAAAAAAAAATCTGGAGTCATTAGTGATGTCAAATCACTCTGTCTTTGTCTGCTTTATTGACGATCTGCTGGTAGCATCAAGTGCTCAGGAGACTTGCATACTTGATACCATCACATTATTAAATCACTTGACAGAGATTGGACATAAAGTCTCACCATCCAAGAAACAGTTCTGTAATATGGCTGTTCTATATCTAGGACATCACTTTGCGAAATGAGCCAGAATGGTGGCACAAGACAGAATCACTGTGATTCTGATGATGAACCCCCCTAGTACTCAAAAGGAAGTCCAACTGTTTTTGGGAATGTTCGGCTATTGTCAATAATGGATTCCCAATTTCTCAATGACGGATAAGCCTCTTCCAAGGCTTACTCACAAAGATGTACGAAATCCAGTGCCCTGGGATGATGAATGCATGCACAGTTTTACAAACTGCAAGAGAAACTTTGTCAAGCTCCATCTTTCGGAATGCCCGACTATAACAAAAGTGTTACTCTTTTTTGCAGTGAGTGCTAAAGATGGGCATTGTCAGTGGTAGGCCAAATGTGTGGTACTGCACGTAGACCTGTGGCATATCTTTCAACTACTCTTGATCCTGTAGCTGCAGCTTTACTTGGATGCCTTAATGCGGTTGCTGCAACATGTCTGAGGTTGGAACAGAGTGAGAGCATTGTCACAGGACATCCATTGAAAGTGCATGTACCACATTCTGTTGAGATATTGATTAATCATACTCAAACACAACATCTCACTAGCATCTGTCTCATCAAATATAAGATAGCTGTTTTGGGAGCAGAAAACATAACTCTGATGAGATATACGAGTTTGAATCCTTCGACTTTGATGCCTTTGCCTGGAAATGAATTTGTGATTGATGAAGCAAATCATGATTGCTTAGATTTGACTGAATTGTAACTCTGGGTGGAAAAATCTACTCCGCTCAGGGAGGTTGCAGATTTTTGGCAAGTCCGTGTTCAGCATAGAATGCGGAGTTTCCAAAAACTCAGCTTTCTGCAACAGAGCAGAGGTTTGTTTTTGTTTGCACGTTCAAAATGCGTTTTTGCACGTGAGGAACAACTTACCAGGATGCCTGCATTCGCCGATGAGATTTCCTATCCGTTCGCGTGCACCACAAGATTTGGTAGCCGGTCGCACGGTTCAGCAGGAGTCTGCGATCGCGAACACATCATTCCGATGCACCATCCTGCTAAAGGTTTGTGAAGATCACAATGCCGAACACGCAGAATTTGCAAGCTGGAGAAGAATATCTTTCAAGCAGCTTAAAACGTCTCGAAAATAATGATTTGGATGAAAAAAAACGCTTCAGATTGACATTTTCTTTTTTTACTTATTTTTGAAGAGGAAGGAAGTGCCCCAGTGTCTCCAACTTCCTGTTCCTGTTCAGCAGGCTTCTCCCAGTGTTTGTCCATCTCCTGTTCACTTTTCATTTGGATTTGGAGCTTGAAGGATCCTTTTTTGACTGCTGCATCATATATCATTGGATTTTGAGGACTTTTAGATTTGAGATTTCACAAGGAAGGGGCCGATTCTGTTCTGGGTCGGAAATATTGCCTCCCGATACGGATCCGGATTTTCCACCGACCAAACCGTAGACACTGCTTCCAAATGGCTGAGTATGATGCCATGCCTGTCCTTTAAAAATGACCCAGTCGTAATCTAAATAACGGCCGATTCAAACGGAAATTAGCCAGACGCAAAGGACTCAGTCGTAAGTTATTCCACATTGGCCTGCATTAACAAGACGTGAGCAACACATACACGAACGATGCCACATAGCCCGCATTACCACGGCGCGAGAGACTCGTACAAGAACCATGCCACATAGCATTGCAGTAACACGACGCGAGTGACTCGTACACGAACAATGCTGCATAGCATCGCATGAACACGACAGTGCCAGCGACTCGTACACGAACCATGCCCCATAGCCCCGCATTACCATGACGCGAGCGACTCCTACACTAACCATGCCACATAGCCTCACATTAACACGACGACGGGAGTGACTCGTACATGAACCATGCCACATAGCCCCGTATTACCACGACATGAGCGACTCGTACACAAACCATACCACATAGCCTCACTTTAACATGACACGAGCGACTCGTACATGAACCATGCCACATAGCCTTGCATGAACACGACAATGCGAGCAACTCATACATGAACCATGCCACATAGCCCCGCATTTCCACGATGTGTGCGACTTTTACACGAACCATGCCACATAGCCTTGCATTAACACGACGCGAGCGACTCGTACACGCACCACATAGACTCGCATTAACAGGACAACGTGAGCGACTCGTACACGAACCATGCCACATAGCCCTGCATTACCATGACGAGAGCGACTCGTATACAGACCATGCCACATAGCCTAGCTTGGATGGGACAGACTCGGACAACACCAACAACACAGGAACAAGCATCAGGTGTGGCCAACAATAACTGCCATGAAATGAAAAGTTCAAAATCCTAATCATAGAAACAGAGAAAAGACTTCCAAAAAAAGCAATGTCATCTCCAAAAAAAAATCTAATTAAAAAATAGGGAACACCTACTACTCCACCTAAATAAAGGGAGCAAACATTTCCCATTACCATTTGCTGCTCCAACAGACATGCTATCAGACCACACCACTACACGGACAACTCATGTACCTACTACATACACACACAACTCATCCACCACACAAACTCCACACACCTGGCACCACCCAAACACACCCTCACTTACTCACACTCACTCACCTTCACCTTCGATAACATATCCACCTACACCACCACCACCATCCATCACCATGCCCCCAAAGAAGAATCCAAAGTTCACAACAGATGAGTTGAAAGTCATGATAGATACAATCCTCAGGGTGGAGCCCCAGTTATTTGGCAGCTTGGTCCAACAGACCACCCAGTCCCAGAGAACCAAGATGTGGGAATGAATTGTCAACAGAGTGAACGCTCAAGCATTTGCTGTGTGCACAAAGTCGGATATCCAGGTCTGGTACTATGATGTACGTAGGAGGGTTAAGAAGCTCATCGCCGAAGAACATTTCCAGAGCCAGCAGACTGGCGGTGGCCCACCCGCCAAACCTGTGTATTTCACTTCCTGGGAGGAGAAGGTGCGGGACATCTTACCAGTGGAGGGGATAACTGGATTACCTGGACTAACTGAGCCTGGTGAGTACATACTGAACTAGACAATATTAACAATAGATCCATAGTCATAGACATCACTGTCAAGGACACAGTCATAAAAATCACTGTTAGCAAAGACAGAACAACATGAATCAAATCTGCATGTGATTGGCATGCCTATTTGTCCCAGATAAGTACATGCAAAGTAGCAGTAATATCTAACTTGTACCACACCCACCGCTTCCACAACCATCACTCCTGTGGCTATCCTGTCCCTGGGAGTGAACAACAATGCACTGGCAAAATTGCTGACACTGGACTTTGGTGTGAGGATCACAAGGCCCTGTAGGCACTTAGGCCCAATTGGACTCTAGGCGCCACTGTCAGACAACTGAGCTTTTACCCTCCCATTCACTGGATATGACACCTAGTCCCAGGGGGTCCAGTTGTGCCAAATTGGAGCATCATATTTTGCAGTGACTGCAAATACCATCATGCCTTGCCCTAAACAGACCTCCTCAGGCAGAACAAATTGCACACCTGTGACTAGGCAGTCCCTGAGAGGGAAAGGTAAAGTACAGGCAAGATGACCTCACGGGGCAACATTTATGAATTTGAAAATAGTCAGAGCCAGTACTTGGGCTCCTCACACAACTACACATACTCATCCACCTTCACAGTACATATCCAAACCCAGACAGGGAAAGCACAGTCACAGGTATGCTCAATGTGAATCCTGGGGAGGTAAGCGGAGGACATGATATGGTGTAAGTAGCAGTCAGAGCACATAACATTAACCACACATAATGAAACAAACATCAAGGACAATGGCTAACTGGATTACTAATTTGTACAGCGCTTACCCTTGTTTGTAACATTCATCACATGCACTTAAATACATTTAATTTCACACTATGCATGAATTATTCATCAATTCAAGACTGTTCAGGCAATAGAACTAATGATCAGTATTACATGGCATTGTCAACAAATAGCGACTGTCTACTACTAAAAATTTAACATGACCCATAATAGCGATACACACAACAAGGTAAACACAACACACCCAGTACATGCCAAATATAATCATTGCCCCCACTGTTGTAAGATGGAACCATTGAACTGCACAAACACTAATAATTGTCTCATGGAATTAACATCAGGGCATATGTACAGGTCATAAATTCATGGTGTGGAACAAGAGGATTACCTTCAAGCTCCTCTTCCACGCACACAAAGCACTTCACAACACCGGACCCACCTACCTCAACACCCGACTCAGCTTCCACACCCCCTCCCGAAGCCTCTGCTCAGCCAACCTCGCCCTCGCCACAGTCCCTCGCATCCGGAAAACCACAGCCAGCGGAAGATCCTTCTACTACCTCGCCGCCAAGACCTGGAACACCCTCACAATCAACCTACGACAGACTCAGGACCTACTGGCCTTCAGAAGACTCCTCAAGACCTGGCTCTTTGATCAGTAGCGCCCCCTTACCCCCTAGCGCCTTGAGACCCTCACGGGTATGTAGCGCGCTTTAGAAATGTAATGATTGATTGATTGATTGAAACAGACAAGGCACACCTCTATGTGGCTCATCGGTTTATCACACAGCCACAAGCAGTGGCCTTCAACACATGCCAAAGCAGGGTCAATGACCACGATGAACCAAAATAATTTAGAAAAGGAAATAGCATCTTTTTTGATTAAAAAGAAAAACCCTCATTTAGGACCCCCAATCACTTTCATTTTAAATTTAGAAAGTCCAAATCAGAGTCATGGGCTTCATGCCTCAGTTTTTCTTCCCCCCGCGATTTCTTTTAGGTACTCTCCAGCTTTGATCTCAGGTAAAAAAAACCTGGGTAGACCCTTCATGTATTACTTTCAGTCTTGCTGGGTTCATCAAAAAAACTTGTGCCCCTTGTTGCTGTTGGGGAGTTATCATTTGGCGCAGTCGCCATCTCCGTTCGACGGTTGTATGGCAGAAGTCTGGTTTAGAGAAAAACTTTATTCCAGCTACTTCTTTCTGGGAGTTAGGCCTGGCCTGATCATATACTAGTTGCCTCAAAAGAAAGTTCCCCAAAAAATAAAAAATACTCTAGGTTTCTCACTTCCAAAGTTACTACCATCTCGTCTTTGCTTCAGATTGAAAGGAAAATGGTGCGCCCTTTGGATCTCCTGATCCCAGTTCCAGCTAGTCTGTGAGAGGAAAGCGGACTGAAGTAGTTTAACAATATATCCTCTGGGATCCTCACTCTCCACGCCTTCCGGAATCCCTAATAGCCTCAGGTTATTCCTTCGTAGCCTATTTTCCTGTTCCTCTAGTTTAGACATCAGGTCAGTGAGGCAGGCCTCGTGGGAAGCTCCTTGGGCCATATTATCAAGCAAGGGTGATACATTATCACCACTTTTATCGGCAAAAACTGCAGCTAAAGCGGCGATAATGGGCTTGATAATAAGCCCTTGTGAATTCCCATAGAAGCCCAGGTTCTGGTGTTAACCTGGGCATCTATGGGAATTCGCAAGGGATATTATCAAGCCCATTATTGCTGCTTTAGCGGTAGTTTCCTTCCGATAAATGCGGCGATAATGTATCGCCCTTTCTTGATAATATGCCCCTTTGTTCTTTTACTTGGGACACTTCGGTTTCAAGGATCTCTGTTTGTCCTTCGACCATTGAGACTCGATCACCAATATCAGTACAGATTTTATTTAATTTCCTGATACATCCGTGGAGTTTTTTGGATGCTCCCTTGGCAGCGAGGCTATCAGATCTTACTTCTTCCAGAAACTGCTCAATAGACTCAAGAATAGATGACAGGGAGGGTTTTTCATTTTAATCAAAAAAGAAGCAGCTATCTTTTGCATGTTTTCTTCTTTATATAAGATTATTTGCATTTTTTTTCTTTTTTATCTTACTTTCGGAAGGTCAGGCTGGCCCAGTCTTGGCAAATAATGGATACAATTCTGAGTGGGGCGGCAGCTAGGGCCTCACACATTCACACGTGCTCACCATCATTCAGGGTTTGTGGGGGTGGGGGAGGAAGGCGGGGGTCCGTTACCATTGTAGTGGGGCTAAAGGTTAAAAGGCTGGTCTTGTTTTTTCTGAAAGAATTTCGACTTGATATCTTAGTGGAAAAATTACACTTGCAAGGTTGTGCAGGAGGGTGGGTTTTGTGGGGGGTATGGGGTGGGGACCGGGTGGGGGGGAGCGGGTGGGCTGGGGTATGGGTGAGGGACCTGGTTCTTGGGAATCCCATTCGGGCTACATTTAAAAATTCATAATGAACTCATTAAATAGAATTGTTTTGTTAAATATCTGTGGCCTGAACGAACCTCTGAAGAGGCAGAGAACCGCTCAGGCACTACGACTGATGGGGGTGGACATAGCATGTCTCTAATAGACTCACATTGAAGGGGATCAGAGGCCCTTGTTGAACTCTTTAGGATTTAAGGTCATTGGCGTAACTTCGCAGGGTGCTTGGGTAAAGGGGGTCAGGATCCTGGTCCAGAAAACATTACCTTTAGTGATGAATCATGTAAAATCTGATGCATTAGGCAGATGGGTTATTGTTAGGTGTACTCTATCTTCTAATCTCATATTTACGATCTGTTCTGTTTATGCAAGCAATCTAGATGATCCAGGGGTGATAAACCACATAAATGAAGAACTTGTATATTGGCCACTCCAGCTAATATTATGGGGTGACCTACATATAAATTTGCCAAGCAACTGGGGCTGGGATGAATCTTGGAGCTATGGAGGTAGGAAGCCCAAAGTTTATCGGCCCCTACTTAATCTAATAAACACTCATGGTCTAAAAGATGTATGGGCTCACTCAAAACCTGATCAAAACGGCTTCACTTTTTTCTGAACCTCTCATCTGTCATTATCATGGATTATTTTTTTTATTTCATCTGTATTGATTCATGATTGTTCTATTGAAATCTACCCCCGATTAGTGTTGGATCATAACCCCCTCATCTTAAATTTGGAGGGTTGGGGGCCAATCAAGGGCTAAGCTCGAACTGGAGATTCGAAAAAGCACTTATATACGATAATGAATATCGGGAATATATAGCGGGCTGGATACAGGAGTGTTTGAGTATAAATGTATGGACTGCATCCACAATGGTGGTGTGGCATACCCTTAAGGCAGGAATTATGGGGGAGATGCTTTGTTTTTCAATTAGGAGGAACAAAAGGGAGAAGGCACAAATTAACCTACTACAAAGACAGTTGATAGAGGTGGGAAAAATATTGATATAGGCAGTTCAAGCTGGAATAGGAATAGAGGAGGTGGAGATAATGGTCTTGGTTGCAAAATCAGAGATTTGGACTGTTTTAGCAGACAAAATAATTGCTATTAAATGGGCAGCATCGAGAGAAAAATGTTATGATTGGAGCGAACTCATTGGTCACCAGCTTTCCTTCTTTAACTGCCCATACTATTACTTCAATTAATACAGACACTGAGGGGTTAACTACTAATCCTAAGAAAATAGAGGAAGCTTTTGGGAAGTTTTATGAGAAGCTGTATTTAGAAGAGACGGTAGGATCAATTGAAGATAGAGAAATTAAGATCAGGGAATATTTAGCGACAATACCGATAGTCAAACTCAATAGTGATAAACACGATATAATGGAAATCCCTCCAGTTTTGGAGGAGATCACAGATGCATTAGCTGGTCTCCCGGATAGTAAAGCTTCTGGTATGGATAGTATACCAGTCAAATTCTATAAAGTCTTCTCACAGCAAATAAGGGACCTCTTCACTGATGTAGTAAGATCTATCTTCGAGGGGACTTCTCCACCAAATTCCTGGTCATCTGCAAAAATAGTTATATTACCTAAAAAGGATAAATCACCTTTGGAGATGTCATCATATAGACCCATAACGTTAATTAATACTGACTCAAAATTTTTCTCTAAAGTTATTGCTTCAAGACTCTCTTCGAATATTGAGCCACTAGCGTTGCTGCAATCTCAGAAGAAAGAAAATTTTCGGAAACTTGTTATGATAACATTCAATTTACATTGTGTCATTTTTATTGAAACTTATTCATTTTAATATGGAAAACATTTGAAAGTGTTTTAATTCTGTTTATTTATTCGAGTGCTTATGGATACACAATATTTTAGGTTTTTAATCTGGTGCATAGACGAATAAATCAGAAGGTATATCGACGCATGAGCTGGCCACATACAGTTGTCCATGTGAGAAGCACGGATTCTCCAAATCTAGTCCACACACTTGCAGCGATTGTCCTTGTGCTTTGTTGATGGTCATTGCAAAAGCGAGTCGCCCCGGAAACTGTAAACGTTTGAATTCAAATGGCATATCTGTTGAGATCATTGGAATACGTGGCAACAGTACATCTTCGCCCTTGAATTTCCCATTCAAAATTGTAGCTTCGATGACATACAGTTGTCCATGTGAGAAGCACGGATTCTCCAAATCTAGTCCACACACTTGCAGTGATTGTCCTTGTGCTTTGTTGATGGTCATTGCAAAAGCGAGTAGCACCGGAAACTGTAAAAACGTTCAGTATTGTAAAGATTATGAGGGCCCTGGGGGGCTGATATTTAACAATTTTTTTTTTGTTGCCAGAAACCTTTGCGGGAGGGTACTGAATAACTTCCCAAAGTTTCATGCCAATCGGATGACTGGTGTAGTAATGCATAAAGGACAAACAGACATACTTTCGTTTTTATATATATAGATTAGTATCCAGCTAGCAACACAGGTTCATCCTGAAAAAAGGCACTACGGAGCATGTCTGCTGAACCATCACTTTATTCGACGCTGCAGAAGTGACAGGAGACCCGATTTCGTTAATCCTTTTGGACACTTAAAAAGCGTTTGATCGGGTCTCCTGGAAATTCCTTTGGGTTACCATGAGGCGGATCGGCTTTGGCTCAAGGATGGTTCAAGCGCTACAGGCACTACATCAAAATCCTACAGCCAGAATACTAATCAATGGGCACCTGTCAGAACAAATTAAGATATCTAGAGGAACGAGGCAGGGCTGTCCCTCCTCGCCTCTATCCTTCGCCCTTTATATCGACCCTTTCATTAAAAGAATTTAATTAAATCCCGTAATTTTACCAGTGAGTAGGTTTGGCATAGATACAAAGATCATGGCATATATCGATGACGTAGCTATAATAACCCCGGAACCCGAGTCTGCTATCAGTGCCCTGGAGAAAGAAGCCCAAGAATTCGGAGCAATCTCTGGATATGCTCGGAATAGAACAAAAACACAGATTGTTATTAATGAGAAAATAACATGGGCCGATAGCAGAATTACCAAGAAAGCTAAATATTTAGGAGTTAACATAGTGTCAGATCTAGACACGCTGGTGGCAGAAATTGTGACTCCCCTGGCTGCTGATATGAGGAAATCACTCCGGAAAATTGATAACTTACATCTCACTATCATAAGGAGATGTAGGGCCATATGTATGAAGCAGAAATCCGGTCGCAAACGATACGAATCGCTAAAAATAGCGTTTGCGACAATAAAAATCGCTAATCCCAATGTATGAAGCCAAAAATGCATGCAAAAGAAGGAATCGCTATTTAGCGAGTTCCAAACCTTGCGAAAGTGGTAAATTGCGAATTCCAAAGCGAATTCCAAATTTGCGCTGAAACCGGTTAGCGAAATTCACAAATCAGGGAATCGCATTTAAGAATTCGCAATGGAATGTATCAACCAATCGCAAATAGCGAAATAAGGGAATTCGCGAATTAAGGAATCGCAATTACCATCAAGTGGGAGCAGGTGGTAACCATGTGCAAAGTATAAAATGAAGCCCACAATGCAACACACTCTTATCCACAATGTCTGGGCTCTACATGATAGTGAGGAGGAGAAGACTGAGAGCCGTGGCGCAGAGGAGGAGACGGCAGGAGAGGATATTCCGGTTGCGCACCACCATCTTCCAGCGCACTGGGGAGGACATCTACACCCATTACAGACTGGAGGAAGAGAGCATACTTGATTTAATTGAGGAACTCAGGCCCCACCTAGAACACCCCACCCGAAGGACACAGGCCATACCCACACACATCCAGGTCCTGTGTTCACTACACCTGCTGGCCTCAGGCAGTTTTCAGGGGGTCATAGCCTCAGCAGGAGGGGTATCACAAAGTGCCCTGTCGCGCTTCTTCCATGCGTTCCTCGACGCCATGACACATAGGATGCAACACCACATACCCTTCCCCAGCACCCCACAGGAACTAGCACAGACCAAGCAGGACTTTTACAACATTGCCCAATTCCCCCACGTCATAGGATGTATAGATGGGACACATGTTGCCATTTCACCCCCCTCAAACACAGAGTATGTATTCCGGAACAGGAAATGCTACCACTCACTGAACATACAGATGGTGTGTGATGCCAAAAACATAATCACCGACATAGTGGCAAAGTATCCAGGAAGCACACATGACGCCTTCATATTCCGTCACAGTGGGCTATACCGTAGACTCTCAAGAGGGGAATTTGGAGAGGGATACCTACTAGGTAAAAGCGCACAATGACAGCCCACATTCCAAATGGCCAGCATGTGCATGACAGTGACTGACCTTTCCACATTTCCACCCACAGAGGACAGTGCCTATGCAGTCCGGGATTTCATCCTGACACCCTACCTGAATCCTGCCACTGCTGGGGAGCGGCGCTACAACCGGGCACACATTTCAACAAGAGGCACCATCGAGAGAACATTTGGCATATTGAAGAGCAGGTTCAGATGCATTCACAAAAGTGGAGGAGCCCTCCAATACAGCCCAGAAACGTGCTGCAAAATTGTAGTAGCTTGTGCCATGCTGCACAACATTGCTACCAGGAAAGGGACACCAATGGAGTTCAGTGACTCAGAATCCTCCGACGTGGAGGGACCTGGACCTGTACACATGGAAGCTGGCGTTGCTGCTGCTGCAGCTGGGCGACAGAGGCGTGATGAGATCATGCACAACTACTTCTAGGTGAGAAATAATGATACAATGACAACTTAAGCCTTTGCTAATGTGTTTAATTCCCAGTAGCAACAATGTCACACATCCAAATAAACATAAAGGAAGTCTCCCAATCCAATGCACATGTTGAATTCACAGTGCAACAATTTTAGTCTAATCACAGTAAATGCAACACTGTTGCTGGCCCTATTTCTCCCCTGTGTGTAATAGTCATTTTGCAGCAGTTCCTATTGGTGTGTGGCAGGCCTGTTGCTCCTGCCACTACGGCGCCTCTCAACAGTGGGTGGTGGGGTGTTGGAGCTCCGCACTGACTGTGAGTCCTCCTCACTGGGGGTCAGCACCCCTGGACCAGCAGTACGCAGTGCGCGCAGTTCATCCAGGGTAGCAGTTGACTGCACTACCACAGGGGCAATATCCTGGATTCCGTGAGAGAACTCACGCTGGGTCTCTATGGCACGCCTTGCATATTGGTGGAGGAGGCCAGCCGGTTAATAGCGCGAGTGTAGTGGTCCATGCGGGCCATTTCTTTGCGCCTGGCTGCGCGTTCTGCTCGCAACTCGGCAGTCAGCTCCTGCACAGCCCCCGTGATTTCTTGGCGAATTCCCCTGTTCCCTGCCCTAATCTCTCATTGAATTGCCTTCATATGTTTCGCTTGCAGGCGGTGTACCTGGAGCATGTGCATTTTAAGGCCAGCAAACACAGATTCATCCTGATGCTCACTGGAGCTGAAGCCAGTGCGGGGTCTACGCCTGCCTGTGGTCTGTGGTCTTGACTCCTGTTGCTGGGTAACTGGTGCTTCAGACTGCACTATCACATTGTCCTCATCCTCATCTTCTATGATCCTCAATGGCCTCACAATCCTCCTTTTGCGTCCCTGTGGTTGGATGAAAGGACTGTCCTCCCCATCTGTATCCTGGCCCTGGCTAGCTTCTCCAGGGGCTTGGGGTGCTGTGTCACTTGCACTGGCTGTTGCCTTTCCACTTGCAGGTGCTGTGGATAGAACAGCACACATTAATATATTGTTCCTGTCATGTGATGTTCAAATACATTCTTTGACAGTGTTCCCTAACTTTACTTGTGTCATTCACCTTTCCTGACCTGCACATGTGAAAATTGCTTTAGTTTGATGCTACTTCAAACATTACTGACTATTGTGACTACATCTCCCATAATGCATTGCTGTGAGTGCCTGTATACTTGCTCTGGGCTGACATGTGGTTCCCCTTATCCCTAGGTCGCTGCAGGGGGTTGCTGGGGGTGGTTTAGGGTGGGAAGGCATGCTCCTTACCTGGTCTTGCAGCTGGTTGGGCTGAGCTGTCTACCAGGGACACGCCCACAACACTCTGTGGAGGCAGTGTACTCTCTACCAGTTCCTCCAGTGGCGTAGTCTGTGACATTAGAGGTTCCCCCACCGGTGAGCTGGGACTGCTCCAGCCTGGCAGCCAACTTCTCCTTGGAGCACTGGCGCAGTTCGTACCAGTCTTGCGCAACACTTCTATTGTCCTGTGTGTCACTCCAAGGACATTTACTTTGGCTTGGATGCCTTCCCAAATCCTTCTCTTCCTGGCTTCAGGCACCTTGTGTGAACTCCTCCCAAATAAAGCCTCATGGTTTGTCACCATTTCTGTGATGAGTGTTTCTAGTTCTGCCTCAGAGAACTTGAGCTTTCTCTTCCTGGCTGCTTCCCTCTCTTGCTGCTCCTGCTGGGTTGCTGGAACATCCTTATTTCCACCTTCTGCCATGGCTCCTGAGTAGCACACAACACTCACACACTCTCTCAGTATCAATCCTGAAGTACCATGGGAAATCACTCACTTCCTGGATGGTGATGTCATCATAAAGCATCAGGATTGCGATTGGATGTTTCCATAAAATCACAAAATTGTTATTTTTCCCGTTGGAAAATCGCTATTTTGCGATTTTCGGGCTGCGATCTTGCATTTTTGCGATTTTCGGACTGCGATCTCGCAAATTAGCGATTTTATTAGATTATGGAATCGCTATTGGCCATCGCACAATTATTTAGCGATTCTGGCCGAATCGCTAAATTTTGCGATTGTGTTGATACATGCCGATTTGCAATTCTGAATTTGCGATTCGGTAAAATTCGCAAATTCAGAATCGCAAATCGTTTTCTTGATACATATGGCCTGTAATGTTTTAAAAATTACTTATTTTTGAGGAGCCAAGCCAGCGACCGAGATGGCCGCATAGACGCTCGGCTCCGTGAGCCCTCTCACCCCGCGCATACATCCTGGCAACTATCCTGATCCGTAACGGCATATTTAAGTAGGTGAAGGAAAACTTTCACTGACCGTTTGCTCCTGAGGCTTCTGCGTGCAGCAGACCTAAAGAAATGTCCCCGACTGTTTTGCGGCCCTCACGGATCTGGGATCGGGGTGTCGAGTGAGAAGAACAGCCGTCCGCGACGGCGACAACAGGGGCCACTGGTGGAGGTGGAGAGTCGGCCGGAGGGCGCCGGAGGTTTGACGGGCCGATGGCGACAGTGACGACCCAGTCCATCTAGCGGAGTGCCTCGTGGGGTTGCGTGGCAAAGCAGGATTGAGGGGAGTGCATGATATTTGGCCCCCTTTCCAGTGTTGTGTCCGGGCATGACTAAGGACTCCCCCCGGAATTGGCGGGCGGCTCCCGGAGAGCGGCAGAGATTTTGTTTAGCCCTTTGGTGACTCTTCTCCGGGAAGCCTGCCTTGACTTTCTGGGTCCTCGCTGTGAATCCTGTTGCGCCCTGGTATGGGGCCCGGTCCCGAGGTGAGGTGAAGAAGGACGAGGCCGGATCAGCTAAGATGGCGGCTGGCACCCTCCTTCGCAGACCACATCCGGATAGCAAAGCTGCCGTGCGGGAGAGTTCAGGGGTCTGGCGGCACGAGAAAGAGCCCACGCCCAAAGATATATTGGCTGCTCTAACGACCCTGCATGCGACCCTGTTCCGTAACCCTGGGACCTGGGAAGAAGGATGGCCGCCATTGTTGTCCCGCTGTTCCACACGGGCACAGTTCGATCTCAAGGAAGTGCCGACGTGCCCGCTTCTATGTCGGTGAAGAGTGCTCCGGCTATGCATGGGTTCGTGGAGACACTGGAAGACCCGGCTCATGAGATCACCTTGGACAGATCTGTAGTACATGTGAGTGACTCGTCGGGGCACATATCTGATCAGCGGCTGGGGAAACAACACCAATCTATGTCTTGGTCTGCCCCGGCGACGTCTCATCGCTTGCCGGATGGTGTGACTCTCTCTCCTTGGATGGTGCGACTGTGTTCGGACTTGATGATGTTTTCGGGGTCGATAACGACACAGACAAATTTCCGCAATACATATTCGGCTGGGTTTTGGTTGCTGGAGTCCCATGGAGTGCTAACACGACCCGGTCTGCCCGGATCACTTGGACCCTCCACGCCGCTCTGTATGCCGATTGATAAGTGGACGTATGTTGGTACTACTGATAGAAAAGGCCAGGTGTGATACCGTCTAGGATCTAGAGGACTTATTGATGGCTGACGGTGATTTGGGGGACACTCGACGGGGATCTTATTGACGGTGCTATCGGTGATTACTGTTTTCCATGGCTATTCTGATCTTGCTTTTGGGATGTTTACTGGGCGCGGGGTGGGGGGGGGCAGGTGGCAATATCGAGGCCCTTCTCCACTTTTTTCTTCTTTTCTTTTTTCTCCTCTCTTCTATATTTCGGGTCTCTTATTTAGGGCGACAGGCACGCTGCTGGGGCGGGGGGTAGGCCGTGGCCTTCTGCAGGGGTGCAGGTTGGGGGGTAGAGGGATGGGGTTTGCTAATTTGTCTGGTATTTGTTTCTATGGCCCTTTTGTCTTTCTTCCTTTTTGGTGTCGTTGTTTTTTCATGATTCCTACAGTATGTTTCGTTTTGAGGGGTGGGGAGCAGCTTTGCTATGGAACGGGTTTGTGTTCACATTTATCCTGACTCGTATACCTTACCCCCAATACTTCAATTGTATTTGCACTACTTGCGGATTTCCTGATTCATGCTTGTTATTGTAGAACCATGTATGACCGTATGGCATTGACTTTTAGTTTTTTCATTATTGTAAAATGAACCTTCATGAATCCTGAATTTCGGCCGGTATGCTTGAATACAAGTCATATCCTGGACCCCGGTTTTCGGGCTGCTATAATTTCTCACATTGATTTGCTGTACTTACGACTTTACTAGCGGCCGGCCGGGGTGGTTGTAGGCCCATGCTTGTATTTGCTTGAAGTAATAATAAAGGTTCCCCAAAAAAAAAAAAAAGACTTATTTTCATGAGTTACTTTATTTTTTTCGGACTATCCCGCTTGTTTTTAATAATCATATGCTTCGAGTATTCAAGCACATTTTTTCTCAGTTCATTTGGGCCTATACGCAACCGAGAAGGGCTTTTCATTTTCCTTCTTTACCCAGGGACAGGGGAGGCTGGGCACTCCCCGTGCTAAAACTATATTATTGGGCTGCTGTCCTGCAATATAGCAGTGAACTATTGCATGAGGATCGTATTATAAACCCCCTCAGGATTGCTTAAACAGGATTCTCCTTATTTTTTACTCCTAGGGGAAAACATAAGGGGGTGCTTCTGGCTACATTGGGAATTTAGCTATTACAAGCGGGTCAGATTTAAAATGATGATTTGTGCTTATCGTGTCTTTTGTAATATTTGTAAAGTATTTAGAATAGCTAAATTAAATCATTATACCTCCATCAGGAACAACGACAAACTGCCATTAATATTTAAATAGGCATATCTTCAACAATAGCATTTAGCAGGTGTTCATAGATTAGGAGATCTGATTATCTCTGGCCGTGTTCGGCCATTTGAAGATTTGAAAATTTGTTACAAGCTGAATAATAATCAGATATTTCAGTAGCACGCTATTACGAGATATTTAGCAAATAAAACTGGGGGATCTGCGGGGTTTTCAGCGGTTGAGCTTATAGATAAATTGCTGAGTTCTATCTTACCAAGGATAGGAAATATTTATTACATATTGAATGAACAACGACCTGATGATCTAAGTAAAATGGGAGCTGAAATCAAATACTCCGCTTAATGCCTTTTGCTCATCCCTGGGTTTTGCGCAAGCATATCTGTTATCACCTAAATTGCAAGCGCAATTTTACAAAACAGGCTTGCTAAATGGGCAACTGGTCTTGGAACTACCTGCCCGCGCTGCATGGAATATAGTGCGGACTCCGTGCATATGTTTGCTACATGCCCAAGGCTGGAGCCACTATTAAAAGAAAAACAACCATTTTTAAGCAGAGTTCTTTCTTCAGATATCCAACCACGATTATGCTAGGGCTATATGATCAGATTGAACCTAAGGAAGGGGACGCACTACTGTTTGTTGGAATGACCATTCTGCGGATATGCATCGCTACGTATTGGAAAGATTTGAATCCCCCTCATTTGGTCAATGGCAGGCTAGATTGCTCACCACCTACAGATTAGAGAGGGCAATCTATGCTAAAAAGGGCAGACGTGCAAAAAAAAGGGCCTGGTGGTCTGGGATCCTCTGACTAAATGGCTTGATGCTTTGAATGCTCAGAAAGCACAATGAGTTTTTTTTTGTTGTATCTCTTCCTCCCTCGGCTCCCCCTCCCCTGCCTCCCGCTCTCCCCCGCCTTCGGCTCCCCTTCACCCACCCCTGCCTTCCTTTGTTCCGTTTGGTGTTTCTACACTCTCGCTTTTCTTTCTAAATCAAGATATAGTTTCATCTACCTCTTTTTCTGTTGGGTAAATAATGTTGTAACTTTTACTAATATTTGGAGACTGTGCGTCACTGCTTGTAAATTTAGTATTCATTGTAAGGTTCTTTTTCTTTGGGACCCGGGTTGGGGAGTGGGGGTTGACGATGTCTGATGATGAAATAATCAACTTTTTAACCCATTGATAAAGCATAAAAAGAAAAAAAAAGAAAAGGAAATAACAGAACAAAGTGTGTATCATTGATTCATGATCCAAATAAATTTACAATATTGCAACTCATTGTGTGTCTCTGAGCTCACACGTAGCCAAACAACAGCCAAACGAGCCTGTGAAAGAGAGACATAGAACAGTCTTAAATACTACAACCTGTTTAAGACATCTACCAAAATTCTTAAACTATTATCCATTGTAGCATTTCTACAACAGCTAGGAGTAATGTCAACACTGTACTGGTGACCATCATGACTCAATATACACTGTCCAAAAGCAATGATCATGCCAAGTTGCATGTACTCACAGCTGTCTAAACATATCCTGCAACATACACATATCATGCTTAAAAAAGGCATATTCAAATAATCGTAGCATACTTACACTCATGTAAAACAGTTGGTAATGTGCTGTCTCCTAACATCCTCCTCCTCCACCTCCTCCTCACTGGCAACGTGCCCCAGGCCTGTAGTCTGCAGGAGGCATTTGGTCCCCATCATCTTGGATGAGAGGTAGCCCCTTCCTCACTGCCCGGTTGTGTAACATGCAACATACTATGATGATTTTGCACACCTTTTGTGGTGCATATTGGAGTGCTCCTCCGGTCCAGTCGAGGCAGCAAAATCTTTTCTTTAGCAAGCCAAATGTCCGCTCCATCGCTCGCCTAATCCGCCCATGTGCCTCATTGTACTGTACATCAGCAGGGGTCACAGGGTTCCTGAATGGAGTCAGCAACCACAGCATGTTGAGTATACAAAGTCTCCTACATTTACCACATGAGACAAATCAGTTGGTGAAAATAAAGGTACAACAAGACATACATGTTACACACACCAGAAACAGACAACATCACTCAGTAACAAGCCATGCATGCTCATTTCGCAGCTGCAACATCATCTGTGGAATTAGACTATTCCTCAGTATGTGTGTGTCCTGTGCTGATCCCAGGAATCGCACACAGACATGTGATATGATCATGTCGGGCAGACATACCACCGGGGCATTGATGGAATGAAAGTGTTTCCTATTTCTATATGTCTGTTCATTGGCCTGTGGTGCTATCAAAGCCACATGTGTCCCATCTATTGAGCCTATGGCGTTTGGCAAGGGCATGCATGCAGACATATTTGGAGTACGTCTTACAATGTGTAGATATATATGCACAGGAAAGGTAAAGTGATGTAGTAGTTTGTGTTTTGTGCCAGACTTCCCTGCCCTGTTCTCATGTTTCTCAGAGAGGTATTCACGCAGGACAACTGCCCATGATGATACTTGTCTTACCTTTAGACAGGAAATGCCAGTCTGACCATGACTCATATGTCCATGTTTGTGATGCTTAGGATGTAGCAGATGTATAATGATGTATCACCTTGTCATCCTTCCAGGGCAAGCCCATCAGAAGGCAGAGATTTGGCTGACTATCACACGTGCCGTGAGATCGGTGGGGGCCTACCATCGCTGTCGCCGCCACTGCCAGAAGAGGTGGCAGGACCTCTGTGGCTGGACCTGGAAGATCCAAGGGTCCAGCTGAAGCTGTTACCTCCTCGCAGGGGTGGACAACAGACACTGACCCCCACATGCTGAGGATTCTGCTGGTGGTCTTCCCTGACCTTGATGAGCAGTTAAAGACCAGACAGCAGCAAGAAGGGGGCGAGTATATGCAATGTCTATGTACTAGGTATGTAATGCTTGTTTATTCCCTCAGTCTGCTCCCCCTCTCACGGGGTCTGCTTAGACAACACTTCCTGGGCAATTTCTGAGTAGACACCATTATCATATGATGGCCAGGCGTGTACCTCCCTGTATGTGACATGTGTCACTTAGGATCTGTGTATGTGCAGTAGTCCAAGGTTATTGTGATCAGCACCATTTCCAACAGGTGTATAGAGTGCTGTAATTGTTTCACATATGTCCGCACATTGACTGTAATATGATCTGTGCTCTGTGTGTAACATACATATAGCTTTGAAGAGGCAGATCTAGAGAAACACTGGTGTTCGAGAAAAATGCTACACTACCCGTGCAGCAGGGGAAACCAATGTTGAAGCCTCAGACAATTGCAATGGATAGGTGTCCAAAACATTGTAGTCACATGCATGTTGCTCTGTGTAATCCCACGTTTCACATGGCCCAAGGACCTGTATGCCAACTGAGCCCAAATGAGACACTGTCACATCAGTGTTTTCTGTGTCAGGCAACACTTTCTACATTGCAAAGTCGATTCTCATGTGTCTGACTCTGTGACAGGCCAGTTTTTGCACACAAAGGCTGGTAGTTAATACATGTAATCTTTACAGACAGCTAATTCATGTTATCTGGCTAAAATACACAGGACAGAACATGTGTATCTTATCCATAAAATCTGCATGATGTTGGCTTTGACATTCATGTTCATGCAGCTTCATGTCATTCCTGAATACTATGTAATAGGTCCTGTAGACAGATGTGTTAATTCATGTAGTACTATGCCAAAGTAGCCCAATGTGACCCTGTCAGAATCTTTGACATGGGTGTGGCACAAAAGGGATATGTAAACTGGAGCACTACAGATGTGGCATGGAAGGGGATTTCATGTTTGTAACACAGTGCCCACTTAAACCTTGAGTTTCACTGGCCCGATAACAATTGTCAGTAGACTGTTTATGCAGACATGCAAGTGGCACAGTATGCCACATTGAAAGATTGTGATGATGCACTATTTGAAATTGTCTGTTGTCCTGCATTCAGACCATCATAGCATTGACATTCAGGACATGTGCCCACCTTGATTTATGGTGATGGTAGTATATTCAACATGACAACTTTAATATCAGTCCATCCCATTTGCTGAGTCACTTCCAGTCTTCCCTAAATGAGAAGAGTGATGTGTCTAATGACACATTACACTCATGTGCATGACAGATCAGGCGAACAGAAACAAAGTGCGTTACGTGTCATTTATTTTGTGGTCCATGTAACACATCAGACAAATGTTTCCATTGCCAGTATGTGTTTGTGAACAAAGGTTTACTGGCAGACTGACAAGTGCCATGTTCACATATGTGGAAGGAATGAGAAAGGTGCCAATGACATTATGCAAGGGTTTGCTCTGTGATGTGTTGTGCTTGTACTCATGTGTCAAGTTTATGCCGTTGACTGATATGAATTTGTTCAGCTTCTTTGTTCACAGCATCATTTATGTCAAGTAGAGGAGACGATTCCATGGACCTTGAGGGAGCGGGTAGCCAGACTGGATCTACTGTGGAGGAGGAGGAGTGACCCAGTGGCACGGAGGGTGAGGGAAGCCACGCCGATAGCATGTCCGACACAACAACATCTTCCGATGAACGCTCAAGCACCGGCGACGACTCCCTTGTGGTGTTGGCTGAGGACATGTCCGGTCCCACTACATCTACGTCTGTCACCACCACCACCTCCACCCTCCCAACTGGTCTCAGGTCAAAGGTCTGTGGTCACACCTGTATCTCAGGCAGGCCAGGCACAGCTGCCCCTGCATCTGACCCCCCTGCTGCCCTGAGTGTGGAGCTGGTGGTCCTGCTCAAACAGATGCATGTGGGGCAGACATCCATTCTGAGTGTCCTCCATGCACACACCCGTCTATTAATAAATTGGTGTTGTTCATTGAGGGCATCTCATCAGACATGTCTGCCCTGCTGCGGGGAAATCAATCCATTGCTTCCTCACTGATGGCAGCAGTGTCCCTCCTCCAGCAGTACCTCACCCATACCTCCCCTGCCCCATCCACTACCCTACCTTTCCAAAGCACACTCACACAGGCACATGCACACACCCCAACAGACACAAGCAGCACACAACCACCCAAGACAAAGTCTAAACAATCGCAGTCCGGGGACTGACAGCGCCCACACAGGGGAGAGGGAGAATACAGTCTCACACACATTCAAAACCACTCATCATTCCTCACCGAGCTTTTTCTCCAAGACACCTACCCCTGACTCTCCTGCAACAAGCTCTAGCCAGAGGCTCTTCCTCTATGACCTTGGCCTCATCCCCAAAGATACAACAGTCACAGCTAGCAAAGGAAGGAGGAAATCTCCAGACGCAGAGAGGAATCCCACCCTAAACCCACACCCTCCCCTGAGTCCAAGGTCCCCACCCGTAAATCACCCAGGTCCACAAAATCTGTGCCAGCACAACCATCCCACATTTCACCCCCATCCACTTCCTCACAGTCCCAGGTCCAACATACCAAGGATCAGAAATCACACCCCATCACAGTTTCCCACACACCCCATTACAAAATCCCCAAGAGGCTCAGGCCTTCCCCCACTCACGCAAGCACTTCCCATTCCCATGCACACCCTCCACAGTCTGATCCTGACACTGCAATGGAGCCTCTATCCCCTCAACCTGAACAGGCCACTTCAGTGGAGCCCCCACCCCTCAACCAGGACAGGCCACGTCAGTGGAGTCCCAAACCCCTGAACCCGAACAGGCCATCTCCGTGGAGCCCCTAGCCACTCAACACGAAGAGCCCACTTCAGTGTTGCCCCCCCCTCAACCCAAACAGGCCACTGCAGTGTCGAACCACTCCACCCCAGTTCCCATCCCTCCATAAACCCTAAAAGTTCACCCCTTGTCACGTCTCTGTGGTACCTGGCATTCTCTCACAGATGCCCCTCCGAGGGGAGATGTCCCCTACTTGTAGCAGTGCAGGCGGGTGAGGGAGAGAGAGTTCATTATATCCCCCCAAAAGGACTTTTTGAAATGGACTGGCCATTGGCCTTATTGTTATTGCAGTTCTAAAATTTGAGGCTGAATAAAGCATTTTTTTGTTTTGAGCTTTGCATTTCATGTTCCTAAGTCTGTGAATTATAATAATAAAATTGCTGTTGAATTGTGTGTTTGTGACAATACTGATTCGGCAATGTGATGGACCGCATGTTGTCAATGGTATATGTGTCCTATTAACATATGTATCAGAGTCAGCATTGACTGCTATTGCAGCTTGTCAAGATCCACAATGTTTTGTACATGGAATGTGACATTCTTTTGAGACACTCCCATCTTTGACTTACACTTTTGCACATAGGTCGTTGTTGGACCCGGGCCTTTATGGCTGGTTCACCCCTGAACGTTTTGCTTTCGATGGCGACCTGGTGTTCATGATTTCTGGCTTGGCGCACTTTTTCCCTGGGTCCCAGAGTGAAAGTGTGTGCGTGTAGTATGGCTGGCCTGCCCTCCCATAGGAATGCATGGGGAATGTGTGTGTCCCTGGTAGTTCCTGATGCGTGGGGAGTGCAGGCTCGAATTTAGTATGTATAAACTCGTGAGAGTGAATGCTGCAAGATGGTGTATGCGGCATGAACGTGTCTAGAAGGGAAGTGCTACTTCTGGACATTGAGATATGTGTGCAGTGAGGGTGCTGGAGCGTGATTGGCTGGAGCTGGCTGGCATGCCAGGCTCCAGGAAGTCTGGATGGGTCTGCCCGGTGGTGAGTGGGAGATTAGCATGAGTGATGTGTGGGAGGAGTGTACCTGTGTCCTGGATGGGCTGGGTTGGGTTTTCCCCACACAATGCTGGCTCCGCCCCCCTGTGGTGTGTCTAACGACCCTAGCCTCCCCAGTGAATGAAATGGGTGGTTGGGCCATCAAGAGTGCTCCAGAACCAGCTGCGACTGGTTTCTCCCCCACCCTGCACCTACAGACAAAGGATTTCAGTGTATAAAAATGGGGCTGTGTCCCCACTGAAATTGTTCTCTTCTAGGATCTTGAGGGGGCTGCTGCTGCTGCTGCTGGGGCCAGGAGGAACCGCCACTTGGACTGCCTCCCTGCCTGGAGGGCCAGTGAGCTGGCCCCTGGCCCAGCCTTGCCCCCCTGCCTACCTAAGGACCTTTGCTGGAACTCTGCCCTGCTGAGGGAACCTGGGAGCGCTGTGCTTGTGCTCCCAGCGCCTGGGAGCACGTTGGACTTTCCCTGGAGCGCCTGGAAGCGCTTTGTTTGTCTTTGGCGCTTGAGAGCGCTTTATTGTTGGTCCTAGCGCTGGGGAGCGCTGTTGTGCACAGCCGGTGCCCACCCGGCATTTGGCCGCCTGATCTGCCGATTCGCGGCGCGTAGCGAGTGCCACCTCGCTTTATTTTTAATTTACCGAGCCGGAGCCCACCCGGCATTGCCCCGTGTTCACCGCTGCAGCCCGGGGACGAGAGAAAGCAGCCGCTGACGTCATCGCCCGGCCGCGCTGGGATTGGCCCAGCCAGCCGAGCCTTCCCCCGCGTCATCGAGACAGCCGAAGGAGCAGGAAGCAGCTTGCAGCGTCTCACCGAGGCTCCCCGTGAGGAGAGAGGAGCCCTGCCCGCCACAGGAGAGCCGGTGAGTGCAGGAGGGCGGGGGCCCCCCGAGTGAAAGCAGAGCGGTCCCGGTTGTCAGCGGGCCGCTCCGCCGACAGGAGCAGTGTTCTGGAGAGCCCGAGGCTCTTGGGGGCAATTCTGGATTCTGAGTCCCCCCGAGCGGGACTCCAACGAGTGGGCCATTCTTGTGTGGAGCCCTGAGAGGGCTCCGGGGGCATTTCCGTTTTCGAGTCTCCCGAGGAGAGACTCCAACGAACGCCCGCCACGTGGGGAATTTAGAGCCCATGAGGGGCTCAGGCGCCACAGTGATCGTTGAGAGCCACGAGTGGCTCAGGCGCCCCATCTTGTCTTCAAACCCTGCGAGGTCCCAGGGCCCCGTTGTTATGTTTAGAGCCCCGTGAGGTTCTTGAGGGCCCAGTCAGTTGTCCTGAGCCCACGAGGCTCCAACGTTGGCATCCTTGGTATTTACAACTGTCCAGCACTTAGTGGACAGTTGCTTAGTTTAGGCTGGGTGTACTTTTGGCTTATTACAGCCTGCCCTGACTTTGGGACACAGGGACTGCCACAGGTTGTGGCTCATGTGAAGTTTTGCGCAATTGCTTGTGCTCGCACCTCTGAATGTGTTCTGAAGCATCATGTGTCTTTCCTTGCATACACCGCTGAATGTAGGTTCTGCATCATGTGTTTTCTTGTGCTTGCACCTCTGAATGTGTTTGGATACATCATGTGTTTTCTTTCCCTACACTGCTGAATGTTAATGCATCATGTGTAATGTTCCTATGCTTATACCCCTAGATGTTGGTGATTCCTAGGTGGTTGCTTTTCTCCTAGTACAGGTGTTGCTAGTGAGGTCTTTTGTTCCCTGCGCAATAGTTTCCTAAGGTGGTTAGGGTTGCGTAGGAGGTTCTTATGCTTTACCAGTAATTACTGGTTGTGTGCTAATTTGTGCTACATGTTCAATTTGGTTCTAAAAGTATTCTATGTGCTAATTACTATTCCTAAAAAGTGATGATTCCTGACAGTGGTCCAGGTGGCCCTGCCTTGTAAATATCCCCCCCTGTAAATTCTGCCCGTGCCTGTTGGCACAGTGTAACAAAATGTGTGTTTTATCTAATGTGTTTTTGACATAATACAAAGGCTATTTTTTTATATAACCTTGTGTGAAGTTTCCTTTGTGGTGGGCCTTGGGTGTTGTTGCTGGGTGCGCGCGCAAACACTTAACCTACATAGCCTCCAAGTTTAGCCTTGCTGCTCGAGCCACGTTACCTAGAGGGCGAGTAGGGGTTATCTTGGTGTGTGACTCCCTTGCCCTGACTTTAGAAATGGTGATCCCTGACTGACCTCGACGCGAGTCTTGGCCGGCCAGGGTCCCGTTTCTAACATTGGTGGCAGGCGGTGAGGATCCGGATTTGTGTTTGCGTTGTACTGCAGTGGCAACAGGCCACACTACAAAGCTCTGCATTTTAGATAATTACATGTCAGGGATTATTGTCCTTTGAAGTTCTAGTATTTCTTTTTCCAAAGAGTGTCCAGTACATTTGTCCCCTGCCCCGCTCCCAGAGTTTGGTACCTGTGTCACGTGTGGTCAGGTTGAGAAATCAGGGGTGGTAAAAACTGCCTTACCGGTCCGAGGGGGGGGTGTGCGTGGATGAATGGTGTGTTGCCTGGACAGATTAGTGTGAGTTCTCTTTAGTAGGGAGCTTGCTGAAATACTTTGAACCGTGTGCTCTTGCTTCAGCTCTGACAGTTAAGTCCCCTGTGTTGCACGTGTCTGTGAGCATCCTGTCAAGATGGAATCTCCTTTTAACCTCTGTGGTCTGTTTAAGTACAGTATGCATGAGTTGGTACGGTTATGTAAGGAGAGAGACATCCCAGTGAGTGAGTCGGACACCCAGTCCAAGCTTAGGGATAACATGATCCTGTGGCAGAAGAGTGACTGGGAGCGTGAGCACAGTGAGAGGGAGAGGGCCCGGACCGCACACCATGAGGGTGGTGGGTCTGAGGGGAGCCCGGAAGAGTCTGAAGAGGAGGATGAGGATGACAGTGAATGGGCATCAGCAGATGGTGAGGACCCCCTAGATAGGGAGTCCCTTGCTGGGTCCAGTGTCAGATGTAGCACCCCATCCCTTTCCCTGTCCCCAGAGGAGTGGGTGGATAGGAGAGAAGAGAGGGAGCACCAGTTGGCCATGGAGAAACTCAGGTTAGAGCATGCCAGAGAGATGGCGCAGCTGGGTGTGAATGAGCGGACTGCAGAGGCTGAGAGGGCCTTGGCCAGGGAGAAGATAGCCCTAGAGGGTAGGTTATCCCCTGACCGCAGTCATAGTTTTCTGGATTCCCCAGGGAGGGTTGGAACCAGTGGTGGCAGCAAGAGAGAGTTTGGTGCGGGAAGTGCCATGCCCCGTTTCCAAAGAGTGGTACCTTGTTCCCGAGAGGACACATACAGGTTGAAGTTCAGGAGCAGTAGGAGACTGCCTCACCAGGATTGGGCGGATTATGTGGATGATTGTCATGATACCCTGCTTGATTGGTTAGAGGTTCATGGGGAACCTGATTTTGATGGACTACTCAACCTTGTTATCAGAGAGCAGTTGCTCAATTGTTTTGTGCCAGAGTTGCGCAAACACCTGTCAAGAGGTGACTACGTGTGTCCTTGGGACATTGCAAAAGAAGCAGACTGCTGGGAAGGTGCCAGTGGTTCTGACACGTCATGGGTGAGTGAACCCGAGAGTAGTGGGTTAGGTATCTTCCAGACCAGTGTGGTGGAAGAGGCTCAGAGTAGCCCAGCTAGGTCCCAGTTTAGCGAGAGGGGTGAAGGGGCTCACGTCTTGTCTCCGTGGAGTAAGAGTGAGTGGGGGACTGAGTGTTCCCAGGTGCCCGAAACCCAGTCTCAGAACCTGGATGGTTTCTTGAGGGAACACCAGGTTAGGGATCTAGGCTGTCCTGTTAGACCCCTTGAGGGGGATCCCCTAGTGTCTAGAGAACCTGGAGTATCTTTAAATAGTGTTCCAGTGGTTCTAGTGTCCGGCAGTGCCACTCCAGTTGGGGGGGCACGGAAGTCCGAAGTGAGGAGTGATTGGGGGAGTTCCCCAGTGGGAGAACCAGTGGGTCAGGGACTACCCAGTTGGGCGAAGCTCCCGTTTAGTGACCATGGTGACACCACTTCTGTTCTGGGGGATCTGCCCGCACTGTCAGGTGGACAGGGGTCGGGAGATCTGCGCCAGACAGACAGTCACACAGCACATGAGTCATGTGTTAGCCTCAGGGGGATGGTGAGTGAGTCCCCAGAAGTCCTGGAGTGCCAGGCAATTATCCCACCTAGGGGTTTAGACCGAAGGTTGGGAGGCCAGGTTCAGGATCGGCCTGACCTGAAGGGTGGGACTTCTGTAACCAGAGTCCTAGCCAGTGCTTCTTCCAGGGGTACCTCTCCAGTTGGGAGGGTGCAGAACTCTGGAAGGGGGTGCAGAGGGTGGGAGAGCCCGCCTCTGACCCCCGCGCAACCTGAGGGGTTAAACCCTGGGTTGGAATGGCGTTCTAGGTGTACCCCTCGCAGGAGGTGGAGGAACCCTAGACGAAGAGGTAGGGGGAGGAGAGCCTTCCCTGAGACTCCTGGTCCGCCTGAGGTTGTAGACCCTAGGCTGGAGAACCAGTGGCAGTCTAGCCCTGTCTTACAGACAGGAAGAGTGGAGAGTGGCTACTATGTGCCAGGGGTTACTACCCCCCACTTTGTGAGTAGGCAGGAACCAGTGGCACCTGGGTGGCCTAGGGCCTGGTCCTGGCCGCGGACAGCTAGGGAGTACCAGTGGGGTAGCCCAGTTGTTCCAGATGGTGGTTTGAGAAGGAATCCCAGGGGTTCACAGTGGCGTGGAACAGGACGGTGTCCCAGCAGTGGCGGGCCCGTGTCCGTGTTCTTTCGCCCAAAGCAGGGAAGCCCATCACGGTGGTGATCGATCTACCCTGCGTTTTGGCTGGAAGGGGGTTGTGTTGGACCCGGGCCTTTATGGCTGGTTCACCCCTGAATGTTTTGCTTTCGATGGCGACCTGGTGTTCATGATTTCTGGCTTGGCGCACTTTTTCCCTGGGTCCCAGAGTGAAAGTGTGTGCGTGTAGTATGGCTGGCCTGCCCTCCCATAGGAATGCATGGGGAATGTGTGTGTCCCTGGTAGTTCCTGATGCGTGGAGAGTGCAGGCTCGAATTTAGTATGTATAAACTCGTGAGAGTGAATGCTGCAAGATGGTGTATGCGGCATGAACGTGTCTAGAAGGGAAGTGCTACTTCTGGACATTGAGATATGTGTGCAGTGAGGGTGCTGGAGCGTGATTGGCTGGAGCTGGCTGGCATGCCAGGCTCCAGGAAGTCTGGATGGGTCTGCCCGGTGGTGAGTGGGAGATTAGCATGAGTGATGTGTGGGAGGAGTGTACCTGTGTCCTGGATGGGCTGGGTTTTCCCCACACAATGCTGGCTCCGCCCCCCTGAGGTGTGTCTAACGACCCTAGCCTCCCCAGTGAATGAAATGGGTGGTTGGGCCATCAAGAGTGCTCCAGAACCAGCTGCGACTGGTTTCTCCCCCACCCTGCATCTACAGACAAAGGATTTCAGTGTATAAAAATGGGGCTGTGTCCCCACTGAAATTGTTCTCTTCTAGGATCTTGAGGGAGCTGCTGCTGCTGCTGCTGGGGCCAGGAGGAACCGCCACTTGGACTGCCTCCCTGCCTGGAGGGCCAGTGAGCTGGCCCCTGGCAAAGCCTTGCCCCCCTGCCTACCTAAGGACCTTTGCTGGAACTCTGCCCTGCTGAGGGAACCTGGGAGCGCTGTGCTTGTGCTCCCAGCGCCTGGGAGCACGTTGGACTTTCCCTGGAGCACCTGGAAGCGCTTTGTTTGCCTTTGGCACTTGAGAGCGCTTTATTGTTGGTCCTAGCGCTGGGGAGCGCTGTTGTGCACAGCCGGTGCCCACCCGGCATTTGGCCGCCTGATCTGCCGATTCGCGGCGCGTAGCGAGTGCCACCTCGCTTTATTTTTAATTTACCGAGCCGGAGCCCACCCGGCATTGCCCCATGTTCACCGCTGCAGCCCGGGGACGAGAGAAAGCAGCCGCTGACGTCATCGCCCGGCCGTGCTGGGATTGGCCCAGCCGGCCGAGCCTTCCCCCGCGTCATCGAGACAGCCGAAGGAGCAGGAAGCAGCTTGCAGCGTCTCACCGAGGCTCCCCGTGAGGAGAGAGGAGCCCTGCCCGCCACAGGAGAGCCGGTGAGTGCAGGAGGGCGGGGGCCCCCCGAGTGAAAGCAGAGCGGTCCCGGTTGTCAGCGGGCCGCTCCGCCGACAGGAGCAGTGTTCTGGAGAGCCCGAGGCTCTTGGGGGCAATTCTGGATTCTGAGTCCCCCCGAGCGGGACTCCAACGAGTGGGCCATTCTTGTGTGGAGCCCTGAGAGGGCTCCGGGGGCATTTCCGTTTTCGAGTCTCCCGAGGAGAGATTCCAACGAATGCCCGCAGTGGGTAATTTAGAGCCCATGAGGGGCTCAGGCGCCACAGTGATCGTTGAGAGCCACGAGTGGCTCAGGCGCCCCATCTTGTCTTCAAACCCTGCGAGGTCCCAGGGCCCCGTTGTTATGTTTAGAGCCCCGTGAGGTTCTTGAGGGCCCAGTCAGTTGTCCTGAGCCCACGAGGCTCCAACGTTGGCATCCTTGGTATTTACAACTGCCCAGCACTTAGTGGACAGTTGCTACGTTTAGGCTGGGTGTACTTTTGGCTTATTACAGCCTGCCCTGACTTTGGGACACAGGGACTGCCACAGGTTGTGGCTCATGTGAAGTTTTGCGCAATTGCTTGTGCTCGCACCTCTGAATGTGTTCTGAAGCATCATGTGTCTTTCCTTGCATACACCGCTGAATGTAGGTTCTGCATCATGTGTTTTCTTGTGCTTGCACCTCTGAATGTGTTTGGATACATCATGTGTTTTCTTTCCCTACACCGCTGAATGTTAATGCATCATGTGTAATGTTCCTATGCTTATACCCCTAGATGTTGGTGATTCCTAGGTGGTTGCTTTTCTCCTAGTACAGGTGTTGCTAGTGAGGTCTTTTGTTCCCTGCGCAATAGTTTCCTAAGGTGGTTAGGGTTGCGTAGGAGGTTCTTATGCTTTACCAGTAATAACTGGTTGTGTGCTAATTTGTGCTACATGTTCAATTTGGTTCTAAAAGTATTCTATGTGCTAATTACTATTCCTAAAAAGTGATGATTCCTGACAGTGGTCCAGGTGGCCCTGCCTTGTAAATATCCCCCCCTGTAAATTCTGCCCGTGCCTGTTGGCACAGTGTAACAAAATGTGTGTTTTATCTAATGTGTTTTTGACATAATACAAAGGCTATTTTTTTATATAACCTTGTGTGGAGTTTCCTTTGTGGTGGGCCTTGGGTGTTGTTGCTGGGTGCGCGCGCACACACTTAACCTACATAGCCTCCAAGTTTAGCCTTGCTGCTCGCGCCACGTTACCTAGATGGCGAGTAGGGGTTATCTTGGTGTGTGACTCCCTTGCCCTGACTTTAGAAATGGTGATCCCTGACTGACCTCGACGCGAGTCTTGGCCGGCCAGGGTCCCGTTTCTAACAGTCGTGCTAACATTTGTACACATTCTACCATTTTTTAGGACAACCGTCCACGATTGACATGCAGGATAGCGCTTTGCTGATTAACAAGTCATCTGTGTCATCAGTACAACTTGGTTAACATGATGTTTAACTACATGCAGATGACTCTGGACACACACATGTACAGAGGCTGATGCAAATAAAGTGTTTAGTGTTTTGTGATATTTGGATCCATGACGTGTGTAATTCTGACATGGTGTACCCCTGCCATGGCTATGCATGACACAGCTGAGCTTCCAGATTTGGGAAATCATCTCATGTCACTTAGTTTTCTCTGTGACATATCCTGGGCCCATGGTGTGTGTTGTGTTACCATTTGTACCTGTGTTCAAGTTCCATTTCAGACCAAGACTGTAGTCCCTGCAGATGTTCATGTTTGAGAATCTTGCTATGTGCTGAGTAGAACAGTTATTTCTTGGCCTATTTGACATACAGTGTCTGTGATGTGTGTGCCCCAGTACAATGTGCTCATTATGGAGTCATCCATGGTTGGCTTGATATGTGGGTCTGCAGTGTTTGCAAACTCACATTTGACACATTTAGTATTCCCCAAGTCACCTGTGTGCTAGCAACTTCAGCGTGTAGTTGATATGTCATCTATTTTTGTGAGCTTGGCTGTTGGTTGTCTTTGTGCATCTTCAGCCATGTGGTTCTACTAGCTTTGTGTTGGATGTGGTGTATGTTTGTTAGATATCATTTTCTGTACTGGCCCTGGGACTCATGCATCTTCAGTCTGCACATATGTTGTTCTGTTTAGTGAAATTGCCATAGCTGCTAGAGTGTGGAACTGGGTCTCAGCAATCAGGTAGTTTCAGATGTGCTCATTTGTATTTGTGTCTGGCGGATGTAAATGAAGGAGTGTGTTAATGCTTTTTGATGTCACTTCTTACATTGTCCATTTGCAGTTTTGCGGCAGTGTTAGCCCCCAATGGCAATGGTTGTCTGCACATGGCTGAGGGTATTTTTAATCACACTACAATGTTAGCCTCAACAGTCTTGTGGGTATTTGGCACATAACCAGTAATTTGTAACAACATCTCTTGTGTGTTTAGGCACAAAGACACACATAATTGTTTGAACATGCTAAGGGTGTGAGACCTACATTCACCTTGGTGTCACTACAGTGATGGTGGTGTTAGACCCCCACACCACCTATGTGATTGATAATGCTGGGGGATTGAATCCCCACATGTACCTTTTTGTGACCACAGTGAGGTTGGGTTATACCCCATTCCACCTATGTGCTTGATGATGTAGGGGGTTTGAACCCCACACTCACCTCTTTGTGACTCCAGTGAGGGGGGGTTATACCCAATTCCACCTATGTGCTTGATGACGCAGTGGGATTGACCCCACACTCGCCTCTTTGTCACTACAGTGATGGGTGTTTGTCAAATATTGATCTTCATGTCTAAATTGTGGTGTCGGTTTACACACATCAACATTATTTTGGCAGATCTAAAGTGGGGGAGTGTTCTCCCTTCACCCCTTATGGGGTGGAGATTGCATGAGGGTAATAGTCATCCATCCCCTATGGTTAGACTCTGCTGGGAGTGATAGGCATCCGACTCCCTATGGGGCAGAGAATGAGAATGATGATGGTGATGGGCATCTACCCCCTATGGTTAGGATATGCTGAGAGTGATAGGCACCCACCCCCTATGGGGTGGAGAATGCTGATCGTGATGTGTATCCGCATCCCTATAGTGAGGATATGCTGGGAGTGATGGGCATCCACCCCCCTATGGGGTGGGAATTGCATGGGACTGATAGGCATCCACCCCCATATGGGGTGGAGAATGCTTATGATGATGGGCATCCACCCCCCTATGGTTGGAATATGCTGGGAGTGATAGGCATCCACCCGCTTATGGGGTGGAGAATGC
The DNA here is from genome assembly GCF_964263255.1 of Lissotriton vulgaris. Classification (NCBI taxonomy): domain Eukaryota; kingdom Metazoa; phylum Chordata; class Amphibia; order Caudata; family Salamandridae; genus Lissotriton; species Lissotriton vulgaris. The sequence continues at coordinate 557,273,504 of NC_141694.1, forward strand.
TGATGGTGATGGGCATCCAGCCCCCTATGGTTAGAATATGCTGGGAGTGATAGGCATCCACCCCTCTATGGGTTGGAGAATGCTGATAGTGATATGCATCCACACCCCTATGATGAGGATATGCCTGGAGTGATGAACGTCCACCCCCTATGGGGTGGGGATTGCATGGGAGTGGTAGACATCCACCCACCCTATGGGGTGGTGACTTTTGATAGTGATATGCACCCACACCCCTATGCTGAAGATATGCTGGGAGTGATGGGCATCCATGACCCTATGGGGTGGGGCGTGCATGAGAGTAATAGGCATCCAACCCCCTATGGGTTAGAGAATGCTGGGGTGATAGGCATCCACCCCATCTGGTGCTGTTTCCTTTCACGTGCTCTTGCCGTTTTGATGTGTGGTAGGTGTCTTACTTACCATGTCTGATGACCGCATCAGTTACGATGGAGTCGACCGTAAGTGTACAGTATTGGGATCACATGCGCGATTGGATACATGGCAGCTCCGTCTCATCCCCGTTGATCGTGTTTTGGCGCGAGTCAGAGCTTCATTACTTCTCGTCCGAATGCTCTGACGTGAAGGACGCTGCGCCCTGGAAGACGTGCATGGATTACGCATCGTACTTGCCTATCAGGAAACAGCTTGTGATGAGCCTCCTGAAGACTCGATTTACACGCTGACCGAGCCTGGTCATTTGTAAAATGTTGCTGGATTACGACCAGACGTGGCGGTCGGAAATCAGACACTTATTCACTTTGTCTTTTGGATTTTCTGGCTCAGGATACGAGTTGGTCGTGAGGTAAGCCTACGGATAGCATTGGGACGGCCTTATTAGCAACATCGGAATCGACCCCTAAGTTGGACAATTGGTGTTGGTTTTGTTTGATTGGGGCATTGCACCTACATTTTTTTTAAAACATGTTTTCAATGTGTTGTGGTGGATGGCTTGTAGTTTCAATAGGGGCCTAGTTGTTTCTTATTTTTCTTATAGTTTTCTTTTTTTAAAGGAAACATGTTGCAATGTCAATTACATTTTCTCCAACTTTTGCCATTAATTTGCAACATGTATTTAATTCACTAGCCCAGTATTCTGCCAATGGGCTTTTTCAGCCAGTAGGCACAGAGCTCATGTGTGCATTAAACAACAGTTTCTGTGGTGTCTGTTGAATTTAAACATAATTTAGGGCATGGATGGAAATGAATTGCAAAATGTTTATTTATTTGGGCTAGTTAATTTTTTTTGTGTGTGCTAAATAAATGCCTTTGTTGGGTGTGTGGCTGGCGTGGTTGTTGTGTAACTTTCAAACCTTTTTAAGCATTGTTGCATTAAAGCTGTGTTGTTTAGCATGGCTTTTTTGTCTGGCCATATAGGCCTGCTTGAGTTCATTGTTTACAAGCCTCCTGCTTGTTGTCGTATGAGTGACCAACCATGTGGCTGGTGGTGGCCATTTTGAGGTGGTAGTTAGTGTGCTGCTTTTGCCATAGGCCTGCATGTCTTTCCTTTGTTGCTATTGACTTACTGCTTCTTGTTGTTGTGGCCTGGCCATGTGGCTGGTGACCATTTTGTGAAGCCAGCCAATGTGCTTTTGCCATAGGTTTGCATTGTCTGTCTTCCCTTTCTTGTGGTGGTGAGTAAGCAGTGGCAGGGCTTACAGCTGCTTTGCGCGCAGGCATTGGGTTTTAAACAGCGGTCGCGCTGGGCTTTTAACCACGGACAGTGCTGCACAGCAATATTTTAAATTGTTTTCCTGTTTGTTTTCGGCTGCATTCGTGGCGGTGATTCCGCCGGGGTCAAGTCCTAGTGGGCTGTGGCTCCGTTAACCCCCCCGTATCCCCCCCGTATCCCCCGACTCACCGGACGCATTTGGGCTGACTGTCTTGTCTTCCCTCCTCCACGCCTCGGTCCGACAGGGTGGCTAGCACCGTTGAGCGGAGGGCGTGGAGGTGAGAGACAGTCACTTCCGCTTCCGCCTGTGACTGACCGGTTAGCGGTCTAGTGGTTGTGAGGCAGACGGGCTGAGGGCTTCAAAAGGGATCCAGAGGCGTGGGGCGAGTGGCGGTGAGTAAGCAGTGGCAGGGCTTACAGCTGCTTTGCGCGCAGGCATTGGGTTTTAAACAGCGGTCGCGCTGGGCTTTTAACCACGGACTGTGCTGCACAGCAATATTTTAAATTGTTTTCCTGTTTGTTTTCGGCTGCATTCGTGGCGGTGATTCCGCCGGGGTCAAGTCCTAGTGGGCTGTGGCTCCGTTAACCCCCCCGTATCCCCCCCGTATCCCCCGACTCACCGGACGCATTTGGGCTGACTGTCTTGTCTTCCCTCCTCCACGCCTCGGTCCGACAGGGTGGTTAGCACCGTTGAGCGGAGGGCGTGGAGGTGAGAGACAGTCACTTCCGCTTCCGCCTGTGACTGACCGGTTAGCGGTCTAGTGGTTGTGAGGCAGACGGGCTGAGGGCTTCAAAAGGAGGATGTCCATTCGGAAGCGCAGCGGACGAGCGCAGCGGGCGCGACGAAGGCGCGCCGAAGTGTCGCCAAAGTCGAGCCCGTCTGCGCCCGTCTGCGCCCGTCTGCGCCCGTCTGCGCCCGTCCGCGGCCGACAGCGGGCTGGGGCTGGAACCCCTGGTCCGGTTGGTAAAATCTGCTGGGACAGGGAGCAGCTCCTCAGCCTACGGCCGGTGATTCCATGTCCCTGCTTGCATGGCATGTCAGGTGAGGACAAGGAGTGTGGCCAATGCCGGTATCGTTTCACCACCGTGCCGGACACCATCGAGGAGCGTGCCGCGCTGTTATGCGGACTTCTCAATGTGAGGTCGCTGCGTAAGCACAGACTCGATATTTTCGAGCTGCTCACGGAGAGAAAGTTTGATCTTCTGTTCCTCACGAAAACGTGGTTAGATCAGTTTTCCGACTCTGATATCATAGAGGCCATGCCTGAGAATTATTCCATGGTCAGGCAGGACAGGCCTGTGGGGAAGGGAGGAGGAATAGCGATCCTTTTTAAGAAAAATCTTGAATGTGCACTGGAGTCCACTCCGGTCGCAGAGAGTGAGGCAGGTACTTTTACCATACATATACATGGGGGGACGGTGATTAAAGGCTTTCTTGTCTACCGACCTCCTGGGCCTTGCACCAAGTTTAGAGAGAGCCTGGTAGAGAGTCTTACCGAGGCTACGTTACGTAGGGACAAATTTCTTTTACTGGGAGATTTGAATTTACACCTTAATAGCCCAGAGGACAAAGGAGCGGAGGAGTTTTGCAGGGACATCCAAGCACTTCAGCTTGAGCTCAAGCTCTCTAGTCCCACGCATCGCCAAGGCCATTTACTGGATCCGGTGTTTGCGAACTGGGGAGGGGTGCAAGTCTCTACAATTGAGCCGATTCCCTGGACAGACCACTCCCTGGTGGCATTCTCGATAAATAACACAAAACCGATAAAGTGTAGTCAGGCACCCATGAACTATTCTCGTAGGAAGTGGGCAAAATTCTCTTTGGAGGATTTTAATCTAGCACTAACAAGGGAAGGTCAGCCTGGAGGTGGGGACGTTGAATCTGCTGTTTTCAACCTGAATAGGCGCATCACCGAGGCGTTAGATCAGACAGCGCCACTCTGCCGTACATCTGAGGGCGGCCGCAAGGAAAGATCTGCTCCTTGGTTTAATGGAGAGCTGCGGCGGACAAAGGCAGAGTGCAAGCGTGCTGAACGAGCCTGGAGGGTATCTTATGATGCGCAAGCCAGGGAATCGTTTTTAGCGAAGAGGCGGCTGCATCACAGACTGATCAAAAAGTCGAAGGCTGCCTTTTACGCAGGGAAAATTCTAGGGGCAAAAAACTCTGCTAAGGAGCTCTTCTGTATCTACAAGTCACTGACCACAATCGACTCGTCTGCTGACCCGAAGAGCTGTTCGATTGAAACATGTGACCGCATCGCCAACTATTTTTCCACCAAAGTTGAGAAAATCTACTCGACCTTCCCCAATCCTCCTCCCATGGGGGCTGAGTTTGAAGCTACGGCAGTGGGGATGGAGATTCTGGGATCCCTCACAAATTTCATCACGCCACCTCCTGAGGAGCTGGTCAGGACGTGCCTTTCGGTAAAATCTGGCTCCCCTATGGACCCGGTGTCTCCTAAGCGGTTGGGGGACAGCCTGAGTGTCCTGGAGCCTTACATAAGGCACGTCTTGGATATCTCCTTTAAATCGGGCACGCTTCCTGAGGGGTGGAAGCAGGCGGTGGTACTCCCCCTTCGAAAGAAGTCTCACATTGGTTTTGAGGTGTTGGAAAATCTGAGGCCCATCTCACTCCTACCTTTTCTGTCCAAAGTGGCTGAGAAGGTAGTGAACACCCAAATCATGAAGCATGTAGAGGAGGTGGGTTTGCTCCACGATACGCAGTTCGGTTTCAGACCGCGTCATTCCACAGAGTCCGCCCTTCTCATGGCAACCGAACATCTGAGACAGGGCGTAGACGAGGGGAAAACCATGGCCTTGATCCTGTTTGACCTCAGCGCGGCGTTCGACACTGTAGCACATTCCACCTTGCTGCAGTGTCTGAGCAAAGGTGGCATCGCCGGTACCGCGCTGAGGTGGATCCAGTCCTTCCTTACAGGAAGGAGCTTTCAAGTGAGGCAGGGTGACCATTACTCTAAGGGGGTACCTTTGGGCCAGGGCGTGCCTCAGGGCTCGTCCCTGAGCCCGACCCTTTTTAACTTGTATGTGGCACCTGTTGCATCGATTGTGGAGAGCCATGGCCTCCAATTGGTAACCTACGCTGACGACACGCAGCTGGTCATCTCCCTGTCGCACGCGCCCTGTCTTGCTGCGGATGGCTTCCAATCGTGCATGAAAGACCTTGCCGATTGGATGGCCATGAATTGTTTGAAGCTAAACGGCAGCAAGACAGAGGTGCTGGTGGTAGGGAGGGCCCAGTCAGCCTGGTCGTCAGCCTGGTGGCCATCCTGTCTTGGACCAACTCCTGCCCCTTGTCAGGAGGCTAAAAACCTGGGCGTTTGGTTCGATGCGGCTTTGACCTTTGGGCCTCAGATCAATCGGGTGGTAGGAGTTTGCTTTGGGGTCCTGAAGAGACTAAGGAAAGTTCTAGACCTTCTGCCATTGGAAGCCCGCCAAACCTTGGTGCATGCCCTGGTGACCGCAAGGCTTGACTATGGGAACCTGCTGTACCTTGGGGCACCGATTAAAAACGTGGCACGCCTTCAGGTGCTGCAGAATGCGGCGGCACGCCTGATTCTTAGGCTGCCCAAAAGGGCGCCCTCGAAGTTGGCACTCCAAAAATTACACTGGCTTCCAGTAAAGAGCAGAGTTGAGTACAAAGCCCTCTGCACATGTCATCAGATTTTGCATGGTAGGGCGCCCCGACCTCTGCAGAAACTGATCAAAGCCTATGAACCTTCTAGAGCGCTCAGATCTGCGGGCGGAGGACTGCTGAGGACTCCCAGGATAAAGAAAGCTCGTATGGGAGGCAGGTCCTTCAGGCACCTGGCCCCCAACCACTGGAACAAACTCCCAGCGGACCTTCGCCTGGAGCCAGCAGAAATGAAGTTTCGAGCTAAGCTAAAAACTTACCTCTTTACTAGATAATCCTGACCTGCCAGCACTGTTTTCCCTGTCTTATGTTTTTCTCACTGTCAGCGCGGGGACACGCCGGTGCGCGTAACTCAGCGCTCTACAAATGCCCCTATTATTATTATTATTATTTCTTGTTGTTGTGGTGGCCTCGCCATGTGGCTGGTAACCATTTTGTGAAGCCAGCCAATGTGCTTTTGCCATAGGCCTACATTGTCTGTCTTCCCTTTCTTGTTGTTGTGGTGGCCTCTGGCCATGTGGCTGGCGGCCATTTTGTGAAGCCAGCCAGTATGCTTTGCCATAGGCCATAGGTCGGCATTGCTAGCATTATCTGTATTCCCGTTCTTGTTGTTGTGGTGGGCTGGCCATGTGTTTGGTAGTCATTTTGTACAGGCAGCCAGTGTGCTTTTGCCATAGGCCTGCATTGTCTAGCATTGTCTGTCTTCCCTTTCTTGTTGTTGTGGTAGCCTGACCTTATGGATGGCAGCTATTTTGTTCAGGCAGCTAGTGTGCTTTTGCCATAGGCCTGCAAGCTTTCATTTTTGGTGGCCATGCCTTGCCCTTGTTGTTTTTCATGCAGTTTTATTTCTTTTTACCCAGCAAAAAAATGCAGGACAGTTCATTACATTTTGTATTACATTTGCAATAATATTGATTTGAATTGATTCACTATGCGGCCAAGTCTGCCAATTGGCCTTTTTCAGCCAGTAGTGCCCAGAGCTATTCATGTGTCCATGAAAAAACAGGTTCTGCGGTGTCTGTTGAATTTAAATATCATTTAGGGCATGGGTGGCATTGGATTAAATTGCGAAATGTTTTTTTGGGTATAAATGCCTTTGTTGGATGTTTGTGGCTGGTGTGGTTGTTGTATAAATTGCAACCTTTTTTTTAGCCCTTTGGGATTTTCGTTTTTGCATTGTTGCATTAAAGCTGTGCTGTTTGGCATGCCTCCTTTGTATGGCCATATAGGCCTGCTTGAGTTCATTGTTTTGCAGGCCTCCTGCTTGTTGTTGTGTGAGTGACCATGTGGCTGGTGGCCCTTTTGTATTATGTTTGTGGTGATAGTTAGTGTGCTGCTTTTGCCATTGGCCTGCATGACTTTCCTTTGTTCCTCTTGACCTGCTTCCATCCCCATTGCCAGCTGCTGCTTCCTGAATTATGCTGCATCCCACTTGATGCACAATCACATTCACAAATCACAATGCCCGACAGGTTCCATTACCTACGTATTTTTGTTTTTGTTCTTCTTCTTTCCTAACCTTCCTGAGTGTACACAGTGCACCATGAAAGCCCTTGTTGTCAAAGTCTCACAAATGGCTAAACTGAGTTAATACAATTTATTAATATTAAATAACACTAAAAAGTGTGACCACACACTAAGTTATGTATTATATTTGTTTGTTTTTACAGTAGTAAATTGAACCACAACAATAGATGCCATGTTTCACTGATTTTCTTCTTTCTTCTTTGCATTTAGGTGTATTTAGGTGCACAAAAGAGGAGGAGGCGTCATCACCCATTGTACTCCCAAACAAAAGTCCTGCTGAACACAATGCCACATGATGTGAACACAGATATGTCTTCAACTTGTGCCACTGCATGCTGCTGACATCTGAAGAAGATGGCCCCAAAGAAAGGTACTAAGAAGGTTGCCAGTGAGAAGAAGAAGGAAGTGTCACTTACCACTTCCGGTGTGCCGACCAAGATCTTTTTTGGGAAACAAAAAATTACGCATGCAGCAGTGGGGTCTGGGGATCAAGCTTGGAGCAGCATCTCACCAACCTAGGCCCAAGCCCATGTCTGTCGCAGAGCCTCATCACAGCAATGAGCAGCGATTTTGAAATTGACTGGTTGTCATCGCAAAGTAGTACCCAATCAACGCAGGAAACTCAGATAAGTGGACAACAACAGCTGCAACCACCACCCACAATAGTTAGTTGTTCCTCTTGGAGTAGGGGCACTTCAGGAAATCAATCTTCCTGTAGAGGAAGAAGAGCAAGCCACTCTTTCACAAGATCCATTGTCTTCCAGATCCCCAGCAAGGAAAAGGGGGGTTAGTCCATCGAGTTCTTCTGCAAGCCCCCCTTCTGATGATCTAGATGCCACTTGGAAGCTACCACCTCAGTCTAAAGTGAGAGACACCAAGAGACCAGGCTAGGGAAAAGGAAGGTTCCAGAAAGTCTCAGAGTTATGGAGGTAGATGTGAGGAGAGGATGATGACAAGCCAGTCATCATCATGGACATCAGTTCTTCCCCAGTGGAGAACGACATTACACCATACCAAATTGCTTTGAGGGATGTGGCAGGGATACTACCAACACAGGTAACACCAACACCACCTCCAGCTTCCATATTTGCATTTTCAAAGGCCCGGCAGTGACCTACAGCTACATCCAGCTCCACCACCTCAGTATAAGTAGTTATTGGTAGCCCACAGAGTCAAATTCCATGCCCACCCTCCAGTTCATCCGGCATGCAAGTCACACCTCCAGAAAGTTCTCCTCCCCAGTGTGGGACTTCTTTTTGGTTAGCAGTAAGGAGGAAAACATTGCTATATGCTCCATTTGTAAATAAGGTGTTAGTCGGGGTAAGCTTGGTACAAACTATAGTACTTGAGGCCAAACAACCCATATGAAAACACACCACATGATCCAGTGGGAGGAACACCTTAAAGGCCAAAAAGTCAAACTGTACCCATTGGTGTTGGTGGTAACGAAGAAGTAGAAGGTACAATCGCGGTGGATGGTGAACAAGAGGGAGACATTTTCTCTGGATCACAAAGTAGCCCTGTCCCCAGCAGTGCAGTGGCACCGCCCACATCCTCATCAACCTCAGCAACATCTCAGTGGCTCATAAGTAGGATTCAGGCTGACAGTGAGACACCAAGGCAACAGGTACAGCAACAAAAATAGGGCGGTGTTGAGCCTAACAACATCTGGTGTCAAGAAGTCACCTGCTTCAGTGGCACCAGAATGGAAAAAAAATCCAGCCTACCATTCTCAGCATATTTAGGTCGGAGGGGCAGTATGAACACAACCACCCAATGGTATGTTTGTACAATGCGAATCTGGCTAAAATGTTAGCGTTGGACCTTCTCCCTTTTTCTTTTGTGGAAGTGGTGGGGTTTCTTGAATTTGTGACAGCCATCTGACCAAAATGGAAGGTTCCCAGTTGGTCCTATTTTGCCTGAGTTGCTGTTCCAGCACTACATCACAACATGCTGGAACTGTTGGACTAGCTTTGCGGCAGAGTGGTGTTGACAGCAGCCACATGTCTACAGACATGTGGACCAGTTGCCAAGCCACTGATTACATGTTCATCGCTGCACACTGGATCTCTTTTGTGGGGGTTAGAGAAAAGAAATCTGCAGTTGTGGACACTATTGGGATTTTTATTGCCATTTGTAAACATGCAACTGTAGCCATGTTCGCCATGGAGAAATCTCATACTTCTGCAAACATTTTGGAAGAGTTTACCAGCAAGGTCTTTGAATGACTGCACCCAAGAAGGCTTAACATTGGGTTTGTTGCCAAGGACAATGGCAGTAATATAGTTAGGGCCATGGACGATGGTGGCTATTTCAGGGTTCTATGTTTGGTGCACTGTATTACCATCATTGTTCAAAACTTTCTGAAAAAATAATACTGAGTCAGCAACTTACTGACCACCTGCGGAAGAATATACACATATTTCAGCCATTCTTATAAAGCCCGGAAGCAGATGAGAATCATTCAACGTGAGCAAGGAATGCCGGTTAAATCACTCATCCAGGAGGTGCCTACACGTTGGAACTCAACTTATTACATCTTTTTTAAAAACATTTTTTTAGAGTTTTCTGTAGCGCGGACCAGACCCAGGGTAGGATAGCAGAGTGCTTTACAATGAGAGCACAGAATAAATAAAACAAGTAGCAAAAAAAGCAATACATAAAATCAACATGTTTTGACAAAGATCGGAGGGGCACAGGCATCAAAGTTGTTCTGAGCAACAGTTAATAGGGGCAGAGAAGAGGCTAGTTTAAGGGTGTAGAACTGGAATGGTTCCTGTGAGAGTTTACAGGAGGAATTTGCACATCAGGAATGACTTTGCTTCTCTTTTGAACAGAGGAGTAGAGTAGATTTTTCTGATGTAAGAAGGGATTTGGTGGAGTCCACCAAAGTTGGCATGCAGTTCAGAGCAGTGATCAGCTTGGTCCATTCCTTTGTCTCCAGGGAGTAATTGGGTGAGAGATTAGAAGAAATTCTGTTTTTTGCGAGTTTAGCTTGAGGAAGTTGGCCGTTAGCCAGTGGATTGTCTTTTGAAGTGCAAGGTTCATTGTCTTTTTGTCTTTAATGGAAGCGATCTTGCTGTAAAGTTGAGTGTCGTCCGCGTACATGTGGTAGGCAATGTTTGCTTGCTGTAGTTGCTCAGTTAGTGGTTCAACATATAGGTTGAATAGGGTGGGTGATAGGGTAGTGGTACTCCTAGAAGGTCCAGTGAGGAATAAGAACAATTTTTGTTCACCATAAACGATTGCATTCTGTTTCCCAGAAAGGATTTGAACCATTGAAGGACTGCCCCAGATAAACCCACCCTGTTTTCCAGTCTTCTTGGAATTTTGTCATGATTGACCACGTTGAAGGCTAAGGAGAAGTCAAGCAGGATTAGTAGACAGGTTTCATTGCGGTCAAGAGCTATGAGGGCGTTGTTAGCTATGTGCAGGATGGCTGTCTCTATGCAGTGGCCGAGTCTGAAACCCAATTGGTAAATGTTCAGAAGGTTGAAGTCTATGATGTGTTGGTTCAGTTGTTGCTGAACACATTTTTTCAGGACCTTGGCTAGCATGGGAATGTTGGTTATGGGTCGGAAATTATTGGGGTCGGCGGAGTTTGGTGTCGGTTTCTTTAATATATGGGTGACTTGGCCCGTTTTTAGGCAGTCCGGTATGTGCCCTAGTGCTAGCAAGGTGTTGATGACTTTGGTCCAGAGCGGGGAGATGACTTGGTAAATGTGGGGAAGGCTATTTGATGGGCCTGGGTTGTAGAAGTGGTTGTTGAGTTTAGTAGTTGCAAAAGTTTTGGTGATGTCATAAGATCGTAAAGTTTGAAAGTGGACCAGTGAGAGTTATTTATGGCGAAGGTAGCCCGGGTTGTTCCATGTTTTAGGCTTGAATGTTTTTTAGAGTGGCTGAGTTAGTTGCTGTCGTGTTAAGCTTAAGTTAGAGGGAGTTCATTTTTGGTTTGAAGAAAGAAGAGAATTATTCACTGCTAAGCTGTGATTTTGAAGTCACAAGTGATGATTTAACCAATTTGTCTGATTGGTGTATGTCTGTTTGAGCAGTACAGACCAATCAATGAATATGTCCTGGGAAGACTAGGGGATGCTAGTGTGAAAGGCATGACCATTGAGATAGGGGCCTAGTTAAATGCCTGACAGAGATGCTACTTCCTTTCGAGCTCTTCACACGTGAAGTCAGCAAGGAGGACTGTACCTTGGGCCAAGCTATCCCATTGTTGCACATGCTACAGGAACAGCTGAAGGGGTGTCTACAATATACGCAGGTTTGGAGTAAAAAAAGAAGCATATGAGTTGGTGGAGAGCTTAGCTGACAATACAAGGGTGCAAACTGGGATTGTGTCATCCAACCATTAAATTTCTGCCACAATTCTGGGTCCACAGTACAAATCAGTACTGAAAACGAACACATTCATTCCGTTTTCACAAGTGAATGTTGCCAAGTATAAAACTTGGATAGCTGCGGCTGGAAATTAGAGGCACGTTACTCCAGGCCACAACAAGTACTGCAGGACAGCCTGCATCAAGTTCAACTTCAGACCCTGAGGGTAGTATGGTTGGCTCACAGCAGTCAAAACCACCAACATCAACAACAGCAATAACAGGATCATCACCAACCCCAGTAAAATCAGCACAAGAAGGGTATCTACAGCAAGGGCTTGTTAGGTCCAGTGCTGATGCAAATGCAAAAGAGGCCGGGCTAAGCGGAGAACCCCTGAGCATTGAGCCTATCTGGATGACCCAACAGAGGTCTACATTGATCAAAACCCATTTTTCCATTGGCATGGGAAAAGTCGCTATTGGCCAGTGCTCAGCAGGCTGGCGATAAACTATCTGGCTTGCCCTGTCACAAGTGTCTCTTCTGAGCGTGTTTTCAGTGCTGCTGGTGCCATTTTAATAATGAAAAGGACCAGTCTCTCACCCCAAAATGTGTAGAGGTTACCCATGATCAAAATGAATCAGCACTTTATGCCACTGGATTGCACCATACCTGGAGGATAGTGACTTAGGTGACAAAAGTAGTGTGGTAGATGACCTACTTCTGAGTGAACTACCAGTGTTTGAGGACAAGCTCTACTTCCCTGACAACTAAGCTTTCAACTTGTTACTTTCTTTCTTCCTTATTTACTTTTATTATTTGAGTGTGTCTCTGTTTTTTTGGTTCGAATCACAACAAATCCATCACTACCGTCTTGTCTTTCTATTGCTGTATTTGAGTAGCAACTGTATGCATTTATTAAAGAAGTCCCCTCCTCCGAGTCCTGCTCCATTCATCCTGACTCGCCCTAAATCAATTTTCCTGAAGCCAGTCATGGCTGGAGAATAGTACAAGAAATGTGTGCCTGCCTCGTAAAGTCCTTTCATAAGAACATGACTATAGCTATCCTCCTTCCCGAGCCAGGAGGGACTGCCCCTTAAGATAAGAACAAGTAATGATGGCATTCATTGGACGCTGTCTCTGAGTGATTGGTTTTTGTGTTGTTGTTGTACTAGTATATAATCTACACACTAAAATAAAAGTGACTCAAGCCAATGTTTCCCTTCTTGTTGTTTAATAACAAATTGTACTTCTACTGCAGGATGATCCATTGCCTTTTTGAATATGGAATGTGAACTCACTCGGTACAACACTACAGACTGAGTTGGTCACCATGATGACGATGATGACCACATACGCTATACTCTTCGCAGTCAGACAGTAGGATCGGAGATGATTGATGGAATAACTCGGGGCGTTTCAGGAAGTGGGATAAAGGTAAACAATTCACTCAACAACAACCACACCAACCTACATGTCTGTGTAGTGGTGGAGTAGAGTCAGTGAAGTGGAGTGGTATTACTGACAGCGGTGCATTGATTTAATTACTTAATTAATTTGGAAAATGCTATGCTGCTGTATATGTGTGCTCTGTCTGGTTCAGTCAAAAATCTAAGCTAACTGGAGTTTGGGTGGGTGCCATTGGCCTGCTCTGTCCTGTTGTTGTAGTAGCGTGGTTAATGCTGAGAAAAGAGTAGACATGATTTAGCCATGCCACTTCTGAAACTTTTCTTGTTGCATGCCTCCGCAATTTATGCATTTCTTTTCTCCTTTTCTTTTTCAATATCCCTTTGGGTTTTCCATCTATACTTATAGGCTGGAATTCACATTGTGCTATACTGGGAAAAACAGCTCACACTTACCTTACCAATCTGCATCCGCCAGGCATGCAGAGGAGCACCCAAAAATGACGGATGGAGTGTCCATGGAAGGGAGGACCAAGTGGAATAACGAGGTGCAACTTCCCAATTTGACCAGGATAATACAGTAAATTTGTATCATTCATCATCTTTTAATTTGATTAATTTTTTCTCTTCAATCATTACAACTGTGTGTTGTTGTTTATTAGGTTTGCTCTAAGTCTATGCTTATATCCCTACAGCTATTTTTTATTTTTCTTTGCTAGCTTTAAAAGGAAGCCCGGTACAACATAACATAAATAAAATGTATGTAGGGCAGACAGGCAATGCAATTGGATAATAATAATAATTAATAATATACTGCTGCCCTGTACTGTCTACTAGTCTACTTATTAGTAGTACTACTTATAATGATTCATTAACCCCTTCGCTGCTCATGACGAGCTCAGCTCATCATGTGGGACAGTGGAGCTGTGCTTATGACGAGCTGAGCTCGTCATGAACAATGGGGTTCGACGAGGCTCAGCACAGGAGGGGAAAACCATTAGCAGACAAGGTGTTAACCACATCATGCATGCATTTCCTTATTCTACCTTAACAGATTTATGAATATGGTGGTCGTCTGCCAAGATTGTTTGATGTCCATGTGTAATGTTTGTCATTGTCAAACCTTTCCCTCAAATACCTCTTCCCAACCATTCATCAAACCCTAAACCTCGTTCCCTGGCTGTGTGATTTTTTGAGGTGTGACTAAATTAAATTTACACCAATAATTGATCCGATACGTGCTGGAGCGGATCTGGTTAAAGCAAGTAAGCAACACTAATTCAAGCCAGGCCGGGAGAGGATCTTCTAATTCTACTCTAAGTATATATATTGTCGGCCACACTGGCAACATATTAGATTGCCCAGTGCCCACCCATGCTCAGTAGTATTCGCTATTCTCTTTTTTTTCAGAGGAACATAATTATATTAACCCATTATTATGAATTGTCATCATTGATATCATCCTTCCAGCACTAAAGGTTATGCTTGTCCACTTCATAGGTCGAGTCCACTACTTCAGTTTGTTGTAACTCGTACTAGGCTATCCCTGCCACTATTATGTTTTATTTTACTTTAGAATTAATAATATCAATATCATTTATCATCACTTTCTTCTTGTTTGGCAGTCTTCTTCTTGTGTAGTTACTTACTACTTACTGCACTTCTACAACTCGTTCCCTAGTGTCCCTCAGGTGGCTGACTTGTCTCATTTTCTTTTTTTGCAAATGCAACTGTCTACTACTGCTACCACCACCCAGCATCGATGACACCTTAGGAAACCAAACCATCACCATGCAGCCATTGCTTCGGCTAAACATCAATCACAGGTAAGAGAAGAAGTGTGGGGGAGTCAATAATGAATATCCTATGGATTGGAAATGAATTAAGTCACGCACCCACATCCTTCCGAGCTCATAATACAAAGGGGTTAAGTACGTAGTTGCAGAATGCATAGACTAGGAGGAGAGACTGACAGAATGACAAGTGAGGGTACTGCATCTATCTGTCGGTGTGTTAAATATTGGCAGATTTAAAAAAATGGCTGCGGACCTACAGCAAAAGGAGGAAACAAAAACAAACAATGTGACGTAAAAGAGTAAACACCCCCAGAAAAGATTTGCATCATATCATATGTATTGGAAAACTATAAATGATGTATTACCCTACAAAAATATAAACTAGAAGAAAAACCCACAACTGAATCACCCCTCTCCCTAACCCCAGAAAATGTACAATACATTAAATAAATGTCAATGTCCAAGAGTTAGCTGTTAAAGAAAAAGTAAACGCCAAGGTTCCCCAACTAGTCCCAACATCCCACCCACCAAAAAATAAATTAAAAAAGGGGCAAGACTAGAGTCAAAGAAGACTGAGGTCAGTGATGCGCAGCCCTAGTCTGACGTCTAGCGGCGGGGATGCTGGATACTTTTCTTTATGGAATCCAGGCACGCCACCCTGAGGAGCATGTTGCACCGAAAGTTCCTGCTGGAACAACAGGATTGGGCAGCAGAAAATGTTGTTGGTGATTGGCGGCGGGCGGCTGCCAGAACACAGCGCCACACCACCGGAGGCACGGACGGCTGGCTGGGCCCCGGGACATTGAAGGAAGAAGCTGCACCTGCCGCCTACTCCGCCAGGTCAACCAGCCGGCGATATTCATCCCAGATGGCCTCCAGCTTTGTTTGCTGGGCCCTGGCCGCCAACTCCTGACTACTGATTTTACTTTTGGAAGAAGTAGCTATATCAAGAAAGGATAAAAAAAGAGAATTGTTGTAACCAATACTCTTAGCAAAACAGTAACAAAATTAAATTACAGTCCACACATTAAAAATTATAGTGGCACAGTAGTAGCAGTAGCACTAGCAGCTGTCATATCCTTTCCTCCTCATTTCCCTTCCTCTTTCCTTAAGATTTGGATGTGATAATGATGATTATACTTTCAGGCACTAAGTATGGAGTAGAGTAGAAGTATTCTTTTTCTCTCTCTTGTTTAGCACAATTAATCTTGTGGGCATGCCAGCTCAGTCAGTTTGTGCCCTAGACAGATATACTTGTGTGGTAGGCTCGCAGACTTATGTACTTTACTACTGTCTGCATGTGGGGCAGCTGTACCACACAATTATCTGTTTCAATTATGGCAATACTATGTTACATCAATGGCAAATCCTCAGCCAATCTCACTTTCACCCTGACTGCACTACTGCAATAAGGCACACAATGATGGTTAATGATGCTTATGGATGATGAGAAACAGCGGCACAACATCATGATGTCACTCACATGATGATGATGTTGATGACATACTGAGTGATTTGTATGTATTAGTTACCCTGCAGCCGAAAGGCCACCCATGGCTGACACAGGGAGGGGACTGGAGCGGACGTGGACCTCAGAGTCGGAGGGAGGCGATTATGGGTAGGGTAAATATTTAGTCATGCACAATATACATGTTGTGCTTCCAAACTTCTGAGAGTCAAGGGAGTATTCCATTCTGAAATACAAGTACAACCTCAAACCTTTGAATCAAAAACCTTAAAAAAAACAGTCCTTGTTCTTCCCAGGGCTTGTATTTCCATTTACATTCAGTGCATTGCTCTTCTAGCATTATTATATTATTTTATTCGTAATATTCTTCACCCTTGGCTTTGGTAATCTGGCACGGTTGAATTTTCATTTACATTCTCTTCATCCAGTCTGACTCTGTTTTCACCTACTATATGATACCATCCACCAGGCATCCATCCATCCAAACATGGCTATCATAAACTGGCTTTTACCGATAACAACATACATTCAGATATATAACCAAACACAACCCATGCCTTGAGTCTTTGCTTGCCTTAGAGTTTGACCTCTCAAACCCCCGTAGGATTCCTTTCCCCATACAGTTTCACCCACCCAGACAGGCATCCTTTCTGCTTTCTCTTTCACCTTTTCACCCATCCTTCTAGTACCCATACATCCTATTCCTATTATCTTCACCCGCCACCTGTGCATCCAGGGCCCCTTCCTTCACCCATGCATCTTTCTCTGCCAGTCATACATGTTGTATGACTGTTTGTCTTTGTCATAAAACTGTCTTTGCTGAGGTAAAAATAGAATATGCCATTAGTTACTCAACCCCCGCTGCTAATGCTAATGCTAATGTTTAAGTAAAGGTCAGGGTGTATTCTCATCAACTGTTTGGTATTCACAAGCAACAACTTAGCCTCAGCAGAAGTACAGTGTACTACTAGTACTGAGTGTACAGTGTACATCCTTGCAGTTCATCATTCACAATAAGTAAGGAATATGACTTACTACTGCCCACCACTGCTGCTGGCTCACACCTGTGGCTGTCACTTCTGCTCCCTCCGCAGTGGCATAGTGGCCCTCGCCACTGACCCCGGCACTGGTGGCCGGTACGCCTGAAAAAAAAAGAATTCCCATTTTTTAGATGCCACATACGCCCCCCCTATTTAGCGTTTTCATTAGCAAGATTGAAAATACATAATTATATAGACCACACACATCACTATCTACAATTCGGATACAAGTACACTAGAAAGTATGTCCTATCAAAAATAACGACAAAATATCCGGTTGCGCATTTTGTTGGTGGCAATCTTTGAAAAGCCTCTCAGGGATAGGGTAACCCATAGGACTGGACTCAGTGACTAGAGCTATGGTGCATCTCATTTTTTTAAAAGAAGAAAGAGTGGCCAACTAGATGGACATGACTCAAAGGTCTCTCTTGGAAAATGGTGACGTTCTCCTACTCCTCTTATATACTTCCTTCCAGCCATGGTGCACAGTAACAGTTGTTCAGTGTTCACCATCAACTGCTGCTACAAAAGAAAATACTAGGCCTGGATTGGAAAAAGTAAAATATACACCACTTTGGGGGGGTCCTGCTCCTGTCCAACGTAAGTGACCACCATTACTGATTGAGCATTATTAGACAGTAAAAGAAACTAAAGCCTTCTCATCTCACAATTCACAAACCTGCTGACATACCTCACTTGTCGTGGGCATGCAATCTGCAGTCTGCACAGTACATTAGTGACACTAGTAGTTGTAAGGAGTCCTTACTAGTAGCCTAGGCTAGGACCAATGGGTCTCTGAGTTTTACAGTACCACTACTAGGCAATCCACTTAAGGGGAGGAAGAAAGCTCAGTGAAACACAGAAGAAAGCAAACCACAGATAGACTGCCTAATACAGAGTCAGAGCAGAGGTTAGTCAGATGCAGTTTGATTAGATGTAAAAATAGAAACAGACGCTAGAAGAAACAATGTTAGTAGTAGTACTTAGTATTTGGGAATGGAGCAAAACCAAGAATTTAGAAACAGATTGAAGAGGATTTTAGAAAATTTTAAATTAGGAAATGGAAATATTAGAGTGGTAAAAGTTAGGGAAATAATAATATATATGCAACACCAGGAGGACTTACTGGAGACAGCAGCTAAGCCATCTGCGGCTGTGCCTGACGCCACTTCCTGCTGTTCCTGGGAGGCCCCTCCAGCTCCAGCACCCACCCCACTGCCAGCTGCCCCAGTCTTCTTCTTGCCCTGTCCCCTGGATGTTGATCATGTAAAGAGACAAAAAATGATTTGTGTTAAATTTATAAATATGATTGCTGTAAAAATATTTTTAGACAGGAAATGGCAATTGCAATAACATTGACCTATGCTAAATCAATCAGATCAACGTATTCGACTAGTAGTAGTCAACTAGTATGTATATATAGCAGTCAAGTACCATCCTATTAATATTATTCCACAGTTCAATTCCGATTCCTGAATCCTAACATACTTAGCCTGCCTATTCCTCCTGACTTTGGAATGAATTGCAAAATAATTATATCAGCTTCTAAGTTCAGATCTCCTTCTGAATCCTCTCTCAGGCAGTCTCACGCTCAACTCCAACAACCTTGATGGGCCAATTACAAGTCTGCATTTGTCCTTCTTAATGCATAGATGGACGCATGCTTAATTGAAGCATACACCAAATTGGCTGGTTGCTATTATTCGCTCACTATAAGAACTACAAAAAGTTCTACTAGGACTAAAGTCATGTGAGAGCCTGAGGACGTGTCACTCACGAGTCACAACGCAGGCCGCTAAATTACCAAATAATACTAACTAACTACTACCACTATCTTAGTGACAGGAGGCAGGACAGCCTGACAGGGCAAAATAAAGGAGTGGAGTCCTTCCTATGTGGATTAAATACCTACCTAACTTGAATGATATAACCTCTCTTAGATACCTGTTTGAAAGTAACAATAACATAATATAACATTTTCAAACATAGGCTACCTTACCTGCATGTAAGCAGCAGCATGTTAGCTCTGTGCGAAAAAATTATATTCGCAAGCTCAATAAATAACAGTCAGAACACAAGAACACAAAATAGTAATATAAATAGCTACTCACCAAGCCTCAGAACCTCAACACCTAGCAGGTCCAGCAGGCCCTGATCCCGATCCAGGATATTGGACCACCAGTGCGTCAATTGGTTAGGGGTGCTCTGGACCCCAGAGCAGTGAAACACTGCCTGGTGCACCCTTGCCCACTGCCAGTGATGCTCCCAGAGCCCGTACCCGGACCCAGGCCTGCCAACTGCTGCCAGGGTTAAGGGCAGGTGGTGCTGGATAAAAAAAATGTGTGGCCACCTCCACCTCAATAAATAAGGATTGTGCCTGCACCCCATGTGGAGGCCACCTTTTGCAAGGGATGCGGTCGCAGCTCTCACTCCGACTTCGAGCCTTGCCCCTAGCCTTCTTCTCCTGGCCTTTTGCCATGGTTCTGGGTAGGCGGGCGGAAAATAAAAGTTAGGAACTAAGGGCCCGATGTAGGTAAATCTTTTTTACCACTTCATACATACCGATTCATACCGAATCAGTATTTAAGAAGTGGTAAAAAAGAGAAGGGCAGATGTAGGTAATATTATTTTAAAAATTACCGAATCGGAAGGAATCAGTATTTACCAATTCGGTAAATACCGAATCGGTAAAGCCCATTGATTCCTATGGGCATTGAAGCCCATAGGAATCAATGGGCATTACCGAATCGGTATTTACCGATTCGGTAATTACCGATTTCTGCAAGGGTGCAGGGGGTGTCACTTTGACACCCTCTAGCACCCCCAATACTGGCTTGTGTGCCATGTGGCACACAGACATGCCCTAAGGGCATGTCTGTCTGTCACATGGCATAGGTGTGCATGCACACATGTGCAGGCACACCTGGATTCAGTATTTTAACACCCAATTGGATTGGGTGTTAAAATACCGAATCTGAATGGCCTGTGGGACTGAAAGTAGTCCCACCTACATCCCGAATTTTAAAAATCGGTAAAATTACCGATTCGGTATTGTTCCGATTCGGTAATTTTACCGAATTGGTAAAATACCGAATCGGACAAAAAAAGGTCCCCTACATCTCAAAAGGTTAAATACTGGTCGGAAACGGCCGAATTCGGCCGTTTCCGACCGGTATTGGCCACCTACATCGGGCCCTAAGAAAATAAGTAAAAGAAATGAAAAAAAACAAGTAATAGAAAAAGAGTGAAACACGCAGTGAAAAACACGAAAAGTAGGGAAAATGCAAAATATAGAATCAGGGATAGAGAGAGATCGATAATAAATAAAAAAGATTTCTAAAAAGTTTATAGAAAAAAAGGATTGAAAAAAATATAGGGAGGATAGATAGGACTAGAACCATAGCAAATAGTTACAAACAAGAAGCCCTTGTCAATTGGCGACCGCGTGGTGAAGTTCGAGCGATATTTTCCCTGAGCACATAAAAAGCGTCTCCAAACACGTAATACACGTTCCCGAACAGGAAAAACACACCGTGAATGGGCGGGGTTACTAAATTGTGCACTAAACCTTTTAGATATATAATTGCCCGAATGTTTTGTTTGTGGACAGATCTTGTTTGCGAGATGCAGAACGAAATCTGAAAGCTGCTTATGGTGTGTGTACAGTTGCAGCTGTGATTGAAGATTTCTGGTTGCAGGGTGTATACTCTGCCCAGGTAGCCTTGACATAAGCTTGTATTTTATCTGACAAATTGAGAGTTAACATCTTCATCGATAGTCGGTATGGATTTGGCATCGTACATGACTTTGGGCAGTTGTCATCACA
Source organism: Lissotriton vulgaris (assembly GCF_964263255.1). Taxonomy (NCBI): domain Eukaryota; kingdom Metazoa; phylum Chordata; class Amphibia; order Caudata; family Salamandridae; genus Lissotriton; species Lissotriton vulgaris. The sequence continues at coordinate 557,294,214 of NC_141694.1, forward strand.
TCATGGGTTCATGACATCGTCAGGATCCACCATTCAAAATGCGGAAAGCGTGAGGAAATTTCTGCTTGTAAACTGCCTGCCCAGATTGATGTGATGAAGTGTGCCCCTCATTGGCAGGGCAATGATTATGTCATCCGCATGTTGGTAGCCGACTGTGCACTATTGTACTCTAAATTCCTTACCTTCAATGGAGATCTCCTTCAAGAGAACACTGATGTCACTGAGTATAGGCTGTTGTAGTCAACTGTAAAGACCCGGAAAGAAGTGAAGTAATTATAGGAGGAAGTACCAGATGGGGAAAGACAGGGATGGGTAAGAGCAGGTTGTACCGAAGGACAAGATGAGGTCTGGGTATACACAGATGGGAGACCTGTACTACCAGAGAGTATGCTGCCTCCTATGGTACACCACTATCATGGACCTCCACGCATTGGGAAGGGATTCTATGATGCATCGCTTTCACTAGACATGGTTTAATCCCCGATTTAGAGCTGTAGCAGAAGCATTGGTGCATGGTGCGTCAACAACCAAATGTAGGCAAAAGGACACTAGTTATAATGAGTCATGTAGGAAGATCTGGAGGACCATTTACCAGGATGCAGCTCTATTTCATTGAGATGTCACTTTGCAATGGTCTGAGATACATTCTTGTATGCATTTTCTCATGGTGGGTAAAGGCTTACCCTACATGGAAGAATGATATCTTGCCTGTGGCCAAAATGCTTTTGAGGGAGCTTTTACAGCATTTTGGATTTCCGACTTCTTTGGAATCAGACCGAGGGACACACTTCAATAATGAGGTCTTAAAGATGTTATGTGCAGCATTACAGATTGATCAGAAACTACATTGTGTTTACATTGTACTAACCCTCCAGAAGCCTCTAGAATAGTGGAGCAAGTTAATGGAACATTAACGTCTAGGTTGGCAAAGGTGTGTGCTTCAATGTCTCGGAAATGGCCTGATTCTCTACCTCTTGTGTTGATGAGTTTGAGAAGTAGCCCAGACAGAAGAACAGGACTCTGACCTAAGTAATTGGGACAGTGCATCTAAAATGTGAGTAGTAAATGGAGACCGTTGGCCCAAATGAACAGACAGACTGAGACGCATTTTAACTAAAGTACCACGAACAATTGCAGAAGTCTCAAGTCAGTTGGAACAAAGCAACAGTGAACGTCAGGGACCATCAGTGACAAGGTCCAATAGAGTGAAGATACCAGATTGCAAATGCACTGCACCAGAGTGTATTTACCTGCCATCAAATGATTGGGAAAAGACATATTATACCTTTTTGTTTAACAATTCAAGCTCCTATGAACCACCTTGAGAAACGGTTGCGCTCAAATTGAACTTTACAAACAAAACAATAATATACACAAATTTAGAACTGTATCAAAAATGCTGTGTAAGTGAATACAAACTGATGAAGAGAAGCTAAAGGAAATCTAAACAAGTTCCAATCTACATTTGTGCTGCAATGCTGCTAACATCTAATCTAAATTTTAATAAAGTCGTGAGGTCTGATTCTAGAGAACCCATTGATCCAAGGCAGGTATCTTAGAGATGAACATGTGTATGTGCCTGTATATTTGCTACATTTTCTCTAATTCTTGTCACATTTCTCCTAATTCTAAACTTACCTCATCATGTTTATTTAGAAAAGACTAAACCTACTTCTGTTCCTAAATCTCCATTAGACAATAATAACAATGGACTAAGCATGTTAGCTGACAAAACCATACATAGAGATCTGCCTACTAGTGATTTCTCATTGAGTGTTTTTACCAAACATTTGGAGTATGTCAGAGCTATGGATATCCAAAATTGTTATGTGTGCTTACAGTTACCCACTTCAGTTTAAGAAGGTGTTACATATCATAATGTGCCTGCTACTTATGGGCTTTCTTACAGTATACTTACTGTCTGTTTTATTGCAAAGGACAATTTCTGTAATTTTATTCTAATTATGACCTAGTCTTTTCTGAAGTGCCTATTAGAAAACACTTGAATCCTGTGCCTGATACACAACTTGCCAAAATGATGAGAGGATTTTCTGAGCCTACTCAAAGCTTAGACATTGCATATGCACACCGACACAATCCAACATGCCTATTGCATAAGGTAGAGAGTTCATAGATTCAATCAAAGACAGATGCAGAGACATTATGGGTAAAGTTGTAAATCACATGATAATTCCACCATGGGCTCAAACAGGAACACAAACTGCAATTGTTTTAGACTGGGAAGATAGAGGGAAGCTATCTATTACAGCAAAAAAACTGAATACAGTAACAACATTGTTGGTTCCAGTGAATGTGACCAAATTTTCCAAATTGTAGGTGGTTGGAGATTGCGGGCCATATGTATCAAAAAAAAGTTTTGCGATGCTCATAGTGCGATTTTTAGCGAATCGCAATTAAAGAATCGTAAAATGCAATGTATGTAGAATTTACAAAAAATGTTGCGAATCCTACATTCCTTATTTACAATTCGCAAATTGAGATTCGCAATAAATTGATACTTGTACTACTCACCCGCAAGGGTCTCAAGGCGCTTGTACGAATACCGCTGTGGAACCCATCCTGGCTTTCCCTGTGAGACGTCCACTCCGGGGCACCCCCAAGGTGGAGGCCAGGCATCCTTAACGTTGTGGGGGCCGTTGTGGAGATTAAGCAAGCTATTGCCCAGAGTTGCGGAGTGGGACTCCATGATTGGAATAGGCACCGAGGCGAGAATTACCAGGTCCGTGGAATTTTGAGCCCAAGACCCGCCGAGGCGGGTAATTGAACCCTGGTCCCAGGCTAGACCTCTGCATCAGGGTCTGCCGCTCTAACTATTGAGCCACACTTCTCCACTCCAATAAAGGAATACCTTCCCATTCATTCCTATGGGCTAGGAGGCCCATAGGAATAAATGGTAAGACATTCTAAATTTGTGATTACCAATTAGAAAATCGCAAATTGAGAATGCAATTTCAAGGTTGCAAGGGTGCCAAACGGATACCCTATTGCACCCCTGAAATATGCATGTGTGCACATTTTGCGCACATACTGCCCTAGGGGCACTTGAAGTTGGTGGTAATTTGCAATTCCTTAAGGCCAAATAGCAAATATCTGTTCCTTCCAGAATTGCATTTAAGGAATGGCAATTTGCAATTCCTTCATTGCATCTGCAAAGAAGGGAATTGCACATTTTGCAATTCTCTATTTTGCAATGGCCTTTTGGAATGATACATCCCAAAAGGCTTTTTCAATTTGCAACCGGGCCGATTCTGAGAATCGGCCCGTTTGCAAACGGGAAAAAGGCTTGATACATATGGCCCTTCATTCGGGAGGTGTAAATCCTGTATTTACTAGGATTTCCTACATTTGCTGGGAAAAAGCTTGTTACAGGCTGCCTTCAAAATGTATGGCTCTTGCTACATAGAGATAGTTTTTCCAAACATTTATTATGTGGAACAATCTAATGAAACAATGAAGGAAAACATACCCAACTAAAAAGGGGTGCTAGTGTTTCTGAAATAATAGGAGATATATTTTGTGCAATAATTCCATCTGTTGGGGTGATACTAAATTCTCACAAAATCCAAAACTCTCTACTGTAGTTAACAAGCTGTCAACTGATAATGTGGGTGGTTCCTAGTCATAGATACTGAAAAGGTTGAGTTTAGATCTCTTGTGCTCCAAAACCATCTTGCATTAGTTGTCCCCCGCATGGGAGGGTATGCCCAGATGTGGGTCCCGTGCACTCCATGCTCTCCATGCCACTGGAGTCAAGCTATCCTGGCTAATAAGGGCTGAAAGCCCAAAACCGGTCCTAGGATGCTTGTTTTCAGTCCAGGGATGACTTGGCCTGGACTGTTCCCATTGGGTGCAGGGTCAAGACTGATTTGCATATGGCTAGGTCCAAACTTGAATGGCATGGAGAGTAAAAAAACTATGGATTTAGGCCCAGACCTCTGTACTGGGGTGAGTGTATGACATTGTTCTGCATTCTGTCCATCAATTGTTCTTTTTGCACTCCTCACAAAGGAAGGCGCAGTATGTTGAATGCTGAAGGTGACTGTGTGTATCCATGTGTGAGTGGATGTCTGAGTTGCTGTATTGATGTGTGAGTGACTGTATGGGTAAAAAGTGGGTGTGTGAGTACCTGTATGGATGAATACGTGGGTGTGTAAGAAACAGATTGAGGTATGGGAGTGGCTATTTGACTAACTGTATTGTTGAGTGATTGGGTGTGTGAGTGGCTGTATGGGTGAGCAAGTTGCTGTGTGAGTGGTTCTATGAATAAGTGAGTGGCTGTGTGAGTGGCAGTATGGGTAATCGACTTAGTGGCTATATGGATGACTTAGTGGCTGTTTGAGTGGGTTTATGGTTAACTGATTAATTGTGTGAGTGTGTGTTAGAGAGTGAGTATCTATGTTAGTGACTGTATGGGTGAGTGAGTATATGTGTGAGTTCTCCTATGGATATGTGAATGGGTAATTGCGTGGGTGTATGGGTGAGTGGCTCTGTTGAGAGGCTGTATGGGTGAGTGACTGGGTGTATGAGTAGTTGTATTGGTGAATAAGTCTGTGTGTCAATAGCTGTATGGGTGAGTGAGTGGCTGTGAGTGACTGTATGGGTGAGTGAGTAGCTATGTGGACCAATGAGTTGGTGTGTGAGTGGTTGTATGGGTGTGTGTGTGGTTGTGTGGGTATATGAGAGGATGTGTTAGTGGTTCTGTGAATTATGTCATCAGTGATATAATTTGAGATATCGTTGGTGATGCCACTGACCATGTCATGAGTGGTGTAATATGTGAGGTCATTAGTAGTGCATTGTAGGGGCATAAATTATACTTAGCTCAGGTAACTATAACTGCTGCATTTCACTGGTTTTATACAAATGAAATTGGAGCCTAACTATAACGTCCCTGTAACCTATGTGATATATATGCCACAATAATTTCATTAATGTAACATTATTTCCAATGGAGTGCTATATTATATATTATATATATTATATTACATTATTTCCTAAGGTAGAGTGTTGTATACGTGTGACTATTTTGTGGCCGTTTGTGATGTAGTGAAGTTAGAAGTGTAGTTAATGGATAGCAATGGTCTTACCCTTTTGTGGGTGGGTCTTTGTGTTATCATGCCCCCCTGTAACCCTCTCCTTACCACTTCTTAAACCACTTCTAGTTTGTAATAGGCCTTTCACATTTTCTAAACACTACCCTTGGTCCTTCCCCTATTTCCTACAAAAACATATATTTATGTGTGCAGAGAAATCTGCCACTTTGGTGGAGCTCTCTGCATAGAAAAGACCGGAGAGGCAGAGACGGAGATTTCAGACCATAGGTTGGCGAATTGCAATTTGTTGTAAGTGAGTAGCACTACTGTAGTATTACTTCACATAACTACAAAATGTATTTTTTGAATAGACCCCCATTTGTCTAATCTCACTCCTGCATGGTTACGTGATATACCTTCATCACTAATGATGTTTTATGGAGTGAAGATGGATCACTTTGCAGACATACATTGTGTAAATAATACTTCTTTTTTTCTTTCTTATACAGATTGACACAATATCTCTCCATGATATCATCATTTCCAAAACACACCAGTGAAGTGGAAAGTCTTGTTAGTTTGAACAGTGTCAAAAAACAGGAGTTTTTTAAACAGAAAATATGGTAACTAAGCATACATTATTAATATTACCATTCAACAGTTAGTGCACTTTTTAGGTCCTTTGTCTATTACATGCCTTCCTTAGTAATAAATACAGTGATGTTTATATGTTATCAGGCCTGTCTTACATGTAACATGCATTATTATTATTATTGTTATCATCTTTAATTTTGTTATAAGTAGTTGTTGTACACAAAATCCCTGTCACACACATCATTAAGGAACCTGAGGCTAAAGATGGATCCATTGACAAAGTGTGAAAGCGATCCAAGTGAACATCACCATTCTAATGACAGCACCAGGACGGCTTTCAGAGATGGAGACCACCAGAGGTGGATGTTTTAAAACGTCACCCAGGAAAATTCATATTTGGGAGTTGTGGGGATCTCCAGGTCCAAGATTACTGAACAAGAAAAAGAGAATAGAACACATTGACTACCATTATGACCGAGCTCAAGAGAAAGTTAGGTCTATGAAATTAGAGGAGCTCTCTCCAGAGAAATGATTTTGCCTCAAGCAAACTAATGTGCCCAAAATTTTTGTTCATGAAATGCAACACAAGTAAGGGTAGGCGTAGTTCGCGAAGTAGTGCTACGCGAAGCTACGCGAAGTGCACTTCGCACTACGCGAACTTCACGTAGCACTACGCGAGCTGCGTAGTAGCATGTTCGCACTGTGCAAGATGCGTTTTCAATGATTGCACAGTGCGGACAAGCATACAGCACTGTGCAATCATTGAAAATGGCATCTTGCACAGTGCGAGCTGTAGTTTTCTGCTGCTCGAGTAGATTTTTACTCGAGCGGCAGCTTTCTTAACGCGAACTGGTAGTTTCTCATCGCTAGCAGTCGCGAGCATGCGCAACCACTCGAAATGAGAAACCTGACCTCCCCGCGTTGAGAATCTTGCCGGGATGTCATTTTGCTTGCTCGCGGTCGCGAACATGACGTTGAGGACCGCGAACAAGCAAAAAATGACCACTGCACTACGCGTGTTCGCACTGTGCTACGTGCAGCTCGTGTAGTGCAAACTTCGCAAACTACGCAAGCATAGCGTAGTGCTTTGCCCAGGGTTAGACACAAGCAGCAATCTTTGATCTAAAATTGATTTTGTATTTCAGTGCTAGGATTTTGTGATGGTTCCTTCAAAGATAACTTTTCAAAGTACCCCAATCTTCCCACAGTGGCAAGGACATTGCAAAAGTGGACTCAGGAGAGCCAAGGTAATGGAAGCACGTTATGGAGAATTTATGAAGAAGTGTGATTTTGTCAGCGTAAGAAAAGGACAAAAAAGGTATATGTATGTAATAACTGGTTCTTACACATAGCGCACAGATTTTGAGAAAGATTTACCTATGTCCCATAAGTAAAAAAGAATGCTTTCACATTATAGCACTAACAATTAGAAAGAGTTCATACAAAAGTGCATTGTACATGATGTGTTTTCCTATTTTAGAATGACCCAGAGTAAGCATTAAACCTCTGAGCACAGTTTCCATATTGTTCTATTTCTGGAAACTCCCTATATAAACACATTTAGCAGAGATGTGAAGCCCTTTGTTTGAGATTTCTACACCGGAAAGGCTGACCAGAACATTCATTTTCTAGATGCACAATGGATAGACCTGTGAAACACAAAGAACATGAACTCGTCAAAAAATCATAAGTCTCCTTTTTTTAATAAAACATTTCATCTCTGTGTTATCCGGTCCTTCAGGTAGGTAGGCCTTGATCTACTGAAATGAGGTCAATAACTTTCCATTAGAACCCAGGACCAGGATGATAAACCACAGCCTCATGTGCAGACATTCCACAATGTTCGACGGAAGAACACAGAGAGTCCGCCTACCACCGTACAAGTCAGAGGCCACCGAAGTCATCTGCGGCGTCCCCCAAGGATCATCTCTGAGCCCCACCCTCTTCAACGTCTACATGAGCCCCCTCGCGGCCATCGTACGCAAACACAACCTCAGCATAATCTCCTACGCCGACGACACCCAGCTGATCCTCTCCCTGACCAACGACCCCGCCGCCGCCAGAGCCAACCTACACAAAGGGATGAAAGAGGTAGCCGAGTGGATGACGACCAGCCGCCTGAAACTGAACTCGGACAAGACGGAGGTCCTCATTCTGGGCTCCTCTCCCTCCGCCTGGGACGACTCCTGGTGGCCTCCCGCCCTGGGCACCGCACCCAAACCGACAGACCATGCACGCAACCTGGGCTTCATCCTGGACTCCTCCCTCTCCATGACCAGGCAAGTCAACAACGTCTCCTCGGCATGCTTCAACATCCTACGCATGCTACGGAAGATCTTCTGGTGGATCCCCACCGAGACCAGGAAGACCGTCACCCAGGCCCTCGTCACCAGCCGACTGGACTACGGCAACGCCCTCTACGCCGGTACCACCGCCAAGCTCCAGAAGAGACTCCAGCGGATCCAGAACGCCTCAGCCAGACTCATCCTCGACATCCCTCGAACCAGCCACATCTCCGGACATCTGAGAGACCTTCACTGGCTCCCCGTCAACAAAAGAATCACCTTCCGCCTCCTCACCCACGCACACAAAGTCCTACACGACCAAGGCCCGAGCTACCTCAACAGCCGAGTCAACTTCTACGCTCCCAAACGCCACCTCCGATCAGCCAACCACGCCCTCGCCGCCGTCCCCCGCATCCGAAGAGCGACTACAGGAGGAAGGTCCTTCTCCTACCTGGCCGCCAAGACCTGGAACTCCCTCCCTCCCGACCTGCGCCTGACCCAAGACCACCTCTCCTTCAGGAAGAAGCTGAAGACCTGGCTGTTCGAGCAGTAGCGGCTCCCCCCCCCCCCCCCCCCCCCCAGCGCCTTGAGACCCTACGGGTATGTAGCGCGCTTTATAAGTGTCACTGATTGATTGATTGAATGTTACAAAGGAGAGTTGATGATTCGGTGGCGGTGGCGAGAGACAAGATGGCTCCTCCTTAGAGCTCCTCTGAGGCACTTAAGAGCTGCTGGTCATTGAAGGACACTGTTCAGCAACTGCGTGGTGGTCGGAGCATGGTAAAGGATGTCGGAGGCCCCCGGAAGCGGAGAGGAAAGTTTTTAGATGCTTAATTGGTCTAATTGTTAGCTGTTTGCTCTTCTCTCTGTCTGCTCCCGGTGCACTCTGCATGCCGTCTGCCATTTTGCAAGTTAAGCGCTCGTTATCACCCAGGAGTCAGGGCGCCTGCAGTGCCTCCTCAGAAATGAGGCTCATTATCTTTAACAGGACTTGCTAAACCGAAGGAATAGATACCTATCCCTAATTTTTAATTTTTCACTTTTTCTGCCCTTTATTTTTTGGTCTTCACATTTCTGGGCATTTTTCATACACTTCAGGATAGGTCTAATACAGTTTTGTGGGAGTGCATTGGTTTGCTTTGGTGGCGACTCCTTCTTCCAACATTTTTCTCTGAATCAATCTGTCTTTAGTGGATCATTCAGTCTCAACTGAGTATTAAAGGTTATAAAATAATATACAGACTTTCCTCTGGTGGTTTAAAGCATGGATTCCGTGCATTCAGGTAAATCTCAAGAGTCTATAGGTTCTAATGCTAATGGACACAAAGAATCTGTTGGCAATACTAGTAAAAGGGTTCAAAAATACCTTTTCTCCCCAAACAAATCACCTCTATCTTTAACATTTGAGGACATTATGGATGAACTGAGAAATATACGACCTTTCATGGAGGATACCACTGCAATGCTTCAAAGAATTTAGGACAAATGGTCTAGTTTGGACTCAAGACTTACAGATGTTGAAAAAAGGATTAGCGATGCACAGGATATCCTAGCTAGAGTGGATATTTTATCTAAAGAGGTTGCTCAATTGAAGAAAACATCAGAAGATTTAGAGAACCTTAATAGACGCAATAACCTATGAATTTATGGTATACTGGAGGGATCTGAGGGCCCCGACTTTTTCGAAGACACACATACCAAAAAAGTAGGCCTACTGAAATCTGTAGCCCTTAATATCCAGAGGGCACACAGGATTGCTCCTCTCAATGTATCAGCCTCAAACAGAACACAAGGAATCATTACCTATGTTCTTTTGTACTCTGATTTACTGGCGACTCTTACAGCAGCTAAACAGCATAAACAGATGTTATGGTTGGGTCAAAAAGAATTCTTTAGTCAAGATGTTTCTAAGTCCACAGCTAATTGCCGTAAAAAGTTTCTAGACCTCAGACCTATGCTTCGATCTATGAACGCTCGTTATGGCCTATCCATCCTTGTTATTTCAAAGTAACATATAAAGACAGAACAATCACCTTTGAGGACCCTGCAGAGCTCAATAAATGTGTACACTCGTACAAAGGAGAAGATATGGAACTTAGTAAAACTTAATTATTCTCTATCTCCTGTTTGACAGGTAATTGTTATTTAATTGAATTGAATTTAATAACTTTTTTCTTTTTCTCTTGGCAGGTTCCTATTCTTCTCTTGTTTGATGATGATGTCTCTATTCACGTTATTCATATGTTTCATTTTCCATGTTCTGCTCTGCTGCGCTGTCTCTCTACTGTATGGTATGAGCCTATGGGCTGTGTTGGTTATGTTTTCTTCTCATACATATTGTCTTTCCATTATTTGTTGATATTACATCTACTTATTCTCTGTGTTCCTTTTCGGAGTGGTGTCTGTTCTTCTAGTTCCCCCTTTCAAAATTTTTTTTTCTGTTCTTGACTGTCATGGCTAAGTTGTTTGGCTTTTTGTAATTTATCTTGTATATATTGTTCAGAGGAGACTGTGTTCTCCTTTTGCTCCTCTTGTCTCTTTCTCATCTCTTCTCTTACCTCTTTTTTATCTTCTTTCTTCAATATTCTACAGCGATCCTTTTTATATACAAACGTGTTCTTTTGGTTCTCTATTACTTTCTACCCAGCCTGGATGATTTGGGAAAACATGTTGCCTGTTTTAACTTCACTTCTATATTTTACCTCACCTTTTTAAAAATACTATATAGCTTATTTGTTTATTGGTACTCAAGTGTATTTGGACTACATTATTTTCTGTCAAACTGGTTGTGGTTGCATAAATCCTTTACTTATTTTAGGTTTCATTTGTGTTTTTTATTAACTCTTTATATATACATTCAATGAGTGGTTTGCGTATTGTCTCATGGAATATTAAGGGCATTTGCAACCCTGTTAAAAAGCAAAGAGTTTTTCCTCAATGCCAAATTGCTTTATTACAAGAAACTCATCTTAAGGAGCAAGATATACTCTCCTTACATAGACAATGGGTTGGAAGCATTTTTTGCTCTCCGGCAGCAAATAATAAGAATGGTATAATAATATTATTTCATAAATCGCTAGGTAGTCATTTGCTAAATGAAGTTAAACATGATAATGGTAGATGGCTTTTGTTAAACATTAAAGTAATCGAAACTCCGTTTTCTATATGTAATGTTTATGGCCCCTAAGGCATAGACTTAGCATTTTGGAATACATTTTCCACTCTCCTTTCTTCTCTTGCTTCAGAAAATCTTATAGTGGGTGGTGTTCGTAATCAACTTATGGTTCCTTTTTTAGATCGGAAATCCCAAACCAAGTTTATCCCATATAAAATTCAGAAGACCTTTCACAAAGCTATTTCCTCTAGAGGGTTGATAGATGTTTGGAGAATTTCACACCCTTTTTCTCCCCCATTCATAGGTACCATTCTAGAATAGATTACATATTTTTCACACAATCTTCTCTTCAATTCATGACATATGCCCAGATAGGCTCAGTTCTTATTTCCAACCCCGCTCGTGTCCTAGTAGATTTGGATTATCCTATTCCTACACTCATCTAACATAGATAGAGATTTAGGAATATCCGTTTGTTAGACAATTATTTTACAGAACAATTTTCAATATTTTTACAAGAATTATTTTAGAATAATATTCCCACAGACTCACAGATGTATTTACCTGGGATGCATTTAAGGCAACTGCCAGGGGGTTTATAATAGATTTTGTGGCTAATAAAAAAATGAAGGCATTCAAAGATGCAACGTTAATCTTTAAACAAATTAAGACCGTGATTTTTCTTCAAATCACGCAGATACTTTGTCCAAACTCATTAAACCGAAAATGCAATATAACAAACAGTCCTGGGATAATGCTTGCGGTAGTCTTCTTAAGTTTAAAGCTAAAATGTACGTTGGTTGGAATAAAGCTGGCAAATCTCTGGCTAACTACCGTAAAAATAAAAAACAGAAATCAAAGATTGTTGCTTTTATGGACAACACTGGGGTCAGGCATGTTAGTGACTCCAAGATATTAGAATGCTTCACTGAATATTAGACTACTTTATACACCCCTGAGTCCTTCTCCTTCAAGTGATCAGATTAATGCATATTTTCAAACTATTCCCAAATCTTCTGAAAACAATGTTGACCTGACATCTCTTGTTAGTCCAATCTTAGGACAAGAAATTACAAACGCTATTAATCTACTCCCAAAGGGCAAAACTTCTGGGCCTGATGGATTTATTGTACGTTTCTTTCTTCATTTCAAATAATTACTAGTACCTCAGCTGTAGCTTCTCATAAATCATTTTTCTAACTATGGGAAAGACACAAGGATCCTTCATCCAAGCCATGCTCTGTCTGATTCTGAAAAACGAAAAAGAGCCTTCTCAATGTAATAATTACAGACCCATCTCTTTAATTAACACAGACTGTAAGATTTTTGCCAAATTATTGACTCTCTGTATTAATCAGGTAATTCCTGATTTAGTTAATATACATCAATCAGGGTTTGTAAAGGGATGTTCAATTGCAGACAATTCTAGAACTTTTCTCAATATAATTAATTTGGCCTCCGAAGGTGAAAAGGATTTCGATAGAGTGAACTGGGAATTAATTTTTGGAGCATTAAAATGGCATGGCTTTAGTCCTCACATAATTCATTATATTCAATTGTTACCTCCATTTGGGTTCATGGCTGTCAACCCAATTACTTTCCCCTTCACAGGGGAACTAGACAAGGATGCCCTTTATCTCAACTTTTATTTATTTTAGCCTTAGAACCCTCCTTACAAAAAAATCACTGTTCTCTGCAGTTTAAAGGCTTTCAATTTAAGAACATTGACATTAAACTTACACCATATGCGGATGATATCTTATTATATCTATCTAACCCTAACACGTCTGTAGCGGCGTTTTTCTCATTATTGAGTGAAAACTCTATAGTTTCAGGGTATAAACTTAATATTGATAAATCCTAGGTCTTGCCCTTAAATAAATATTGCCTCCCAGATATGTTTGAAGATACGGGGTAAAAATCGAATTCAAAAAGTATTAAATGTTCAGGTATTCTATATACAAATAACATTAAAAAAACCATTTAATTAACCTTACTGAAATATTTACAAAATGTACAACGTTAACAGATAGTTGGTCCCCATTAGTTCTGTCTTGGTGGGGTAGACTAGCAACAATTAAAATGATAATTAATTTCTATCTATCCATGCTTACTGTTACTCTCCCAATCATCAGTAGTTCCTTGATCAAAATCTTTTGGAATAATCGCAAGACTAGAATCTCATTACACCTCATTCAACAACCCAAAGATTAAGGAAGGGTCACTTTTCCTAACCTAAGACATTATCACTCTGCCTTTACACTGAAACAAATTTGAACTTTTCTTTCAGACCACCCACACACAACATTAACTGCCTGGAGTCAACTAGAGCAGGCACAGTATACACCATTTTCGGTAAACACAGCAATTAATTTATCTCATCCCCCAGGTGCTTTTTATCTCCTACTCTCACCCATTCTGCAGCTGTGGCTAAGACTGTAATTGCCTCCTATAGTTCTCATATAGATAATATTTCACAGACTCCTATTTGGTAAACACCTAAAATTAAATAATAGAGTTCTTTCATGGAAAGAATGGATTCACAACGGTATTATTACCATTGGACACATACTTAATGATGGGTCTCCTATGGACTTCTCTGAGATCCCAAATAAATATGACATATCCTTTCATCATGCCACTCATTATCTTCATCTTAGGACTTCTCTTCCTTTTCTTCTTTTATACGACTCTTTCATGGTTCCATATAATCAGACTTCCTCTCTCGCTTTGGATTTCTTATCTTAGTTTAAAGCATCTGCTATTTACAGGATTTTGTCTCATCCCACTGATTTGAGAATGAAATCCAGGGTAGAGATCTTGTGGGAAAGCGATTTGCAGCAAGAATTCTCTTTCCAGACCTGGGGCTCCATTTGGGCTAAGATTCACACCTCCTCTCGCTCAGCAAGTACAAAACAAATGTTATATTATTTTTACAATAGGCTTTTTCTGACCCCGAGGACCTTCAAAGCTTCAAGCTGATCAATGATGCCAGTCAGTCAGTCAAGTTTCTTTATTCGATTATTAAAAATCAAAAAAGATGGACACATAATACATTTCATCATTACAACATTACAAGCACAGTACATTGATCTATTGATTACAAATTTAAAAAGTGTAAGAAATTCATACAACCATATTTCATGAAATTAATACATATGGATGGTATCTAAAAGTTATAAAAAGTTATAAAAAGTAATAAAAACATCATATATGCTAAAAATGATAAAATATTAATTAGTGAAGACCCTGAGTTTGAGCGATTCTTGTTAATGCGTACTCCCGCAACTAAAACATTTGCTACATGGAATGTTACTTTTGCGGTGGGTAAAAGTTGCAGGACCTCCCACCCCAGGGCCCATGTGAGTTCAAGTTCCACCCCCTTCCAGAACGGCTCAAGGGCCGGACACGACCATACCATGTGGTAGAAGTCCGCCGGAGTACAGGCACAGCGTGCGCATACCTGGGAAGCTCTCATGCCGGCTCAGAAGAGACGTGCCGGGGTGAGGTACGTCGTGTGGAGGTAGTAAAGTTGGACTAGGTGTAATTTATAGGATGTAGTCTGGGTTTTGGGTGCCATAAGAGCGTCCTGCCAGTCCGCTTCTTCTAAAGGACCCACCCATCCCTCCCACCGCTCCCTAAGCCGATCTAGAGATGTGTAGGGCAATTGTTTACCAGTGTTCGGTATATACGGGACACATCCCCTCTTCCCCTGGTTCCCCATCATCACCTGGGCTTCCAGAGCGCTAAATTCTGGGAGAGAGGTGGGTGCTGGAAGGTGTGCGTGGAGAGCGTGACGGAGTTGTAAGTATTTATAAAACTGGGAGTGGCGAAGGGCATGTCTGTATTGCAGGTCACAAAAGGAGCGCATGTGATCTCCAACCCACACGTCCCCAAGCAGCAAAATCCCCACCAAGTCCCAACGGTCCAAAAAGGATGATACCTCCCCAAGCCAGGTACCATGCCACAGCGGCGTTTGTCTAGTTAGCCTCCGGTCCCATCTCACATGACAAAGGGCTGTGCGCCAGGTCATGAGCACCGTTCTGGTAACTGGGGGCAGGGCCTGCGGCACAGGGGGCCGTATAGGAATCCCTAGAGCTGTGCAAAGTCCAAGGTATTGAGCTCCACCCGGTATACTGGGTCAGACAAGCCACCGCAAACCAGTACTGAATCACAATAAGCCTCGTGGCTAAGTAGTAGAGGTGGAGATTGGTGACTCCCATTCCTCCATCGAAGAGGGGAATCCAACAGTGGGAAAGAGACACTTGTGCTCGCCCACCTCCCCAAAGGAACCGGGTGAGTGTACCATCCAGCTCCCAAAACCAGCTACCCAGGAGGTGGACCGTGGTGTTATGCAGGATATAAAGAAAGCGGGGGAGAATCATCATTTTAAAAAGGGCACTCCTGTCCAGCGGGTTAAGGGGGTGGGGCTGCCAATGCCTGAGGTCGGTCTTCATCGGGGCGACCAGGTCATCAATGTTTAGGGCCCATTCGAGCTCCGGGAGGAGGGTGACCCACATGCCCGGATATTTGAATGATTGCCTCCAGAGAGGAATCACCGCCTGCCAGTCAAAGCATGCCCGAGAGGGGTGCAGGGGGACCAAGGTGGATTTCGTCAGATTCCTGAGACCTGCTCAAACGCCGAGAGGGCCGCTAGGGACCTAGGGCCGGAGTGTTCCGGATATGCCAGGTAGAGCAGAACATCGTCTGCATATAGAGCAATTTTATCAACCTGGCTCTGATCCCAGACCCAACCCTGGATAAGGGAGTTCTGCTGGATCAGCGCCGCCAGGGGCTCCATCACTAGTGCGAATAAAAGTGGTGAGAGCGGGCAGCCCTGACGTGTGCCTCTCCGGATCGGAAATGGTTCGGAAAGCTCACCATTAACGAGTACATGGGCTCTAGGGCTATTATAAAGAACCCCGATCAGGCGGCGGAAGGGAAGGCCAAATCCCATTCTCACCAGAACATCAACCAGGTACCCCCAGTCCACCGTGTCAAAGGCTTTCTCGAAGTCCACGAGGAGCAACGCCAGGTATGGGGACAGCCGATGATGGTGGGCCAACGCCAGGTGGAGGCAGCGAATACAGTGACGGGTGCCCCTGGCAGGCATAAACCCACACTGATCAGGGTGGACCAGATCCTGCAGGAGGGGGCGGAGTTGCTGAGCTATCACAGTTGCAAAAATCTTGATTTCTGTGTCTTCGGGATGACTACAATGGGTGCCACATCTGATTCAGATGGGAAGGACCCCACATTGACCACCTGGTGGAAAAGCTCCGTCAAATGGGGGACGAGGTCATCTCGGAATATGAAGTAGAATTCCTGGGGGAACCCATCAGGCCCAGGCATCTTGCCAGAGTGCAACAGAGAGATGGCCCATGAATTTCTTCCGGGGTGAGAGGGCCGTCCAGGGCATCAGCGGTCTCTCGGGGGAGGCATGGCAGATGGGTACCGGACTCCTCCAAGAGTCCAGCTAGGGAGGCTCCGGGAGGACGCGCTGCGTATAAGGCCGCATAGTAGTGCACGAAAGTTTGTACGATGGCCGACAATGTCACTTGACGGGTTCCTGTGGCTGCCCGGATCTCTGGGATAATAGGTTGGTCCTGGGGTAGGACACCAAATTGTGGAGAAGTTTACAATTTTTGTCCCCCCAGCCATAGATACACGCCAGCGAGGAGCGCCAGAGCATTTTGGTCTACTCCAGGGAGAGTTGCAGAATCTTGTCCTATGCCTAAAGGAGTCGCTAGTACCATTGGTCAGCTGCACACGCTCCAGCTGCACAGCCCGGGACTCCAGTTGAACCAGCTGGGCGACTTGGTCTGCGCGTTTGACGGGGACTGGCCCTCTGGCCACCCCTCGAACCACCGCCTTACCAGCCTCCCAGAGCATTCCCCACGAGGGGACCGAGCCTGTGTTAGTGGAGAAGTAATGACGTAGTTCCTGGCTAAGGGACTCCACCAATGCAGAGTCTTGCAGGAACCAAGCGTTTAGGCGCCAGACCACTCTAGGGCCTGCATCTTGGGCCCCAATGCGGAGAGAGATGGGGGAATGGTCGGAGATTCCCCTAGGCAGAATCTCAGCCCCTGACACCAGTTGGCAGTCAGTCGCGGGCATTAGGACCATATCTATATGGGAGTGGGTATGATGAGCGGCCGACGTGTGTGTGTATTGTTCCCTCCAGGGGTTCCACACCCTCCAGACATCGCAGAGACCCACAGCTGAAGCCCATCCTATGAGGTTCCAGGACCCTTTCCTAGCGATGGACAACTTATATCATTGTACCTCTTATGTGAATAATTAATGTTTGTAGTGAGTACAATGGTCTTTTTTCATCACTTTTCCGTGTTAACATTTGGCAGTGGTAGCATGTTTTTGACATTTTTTTGAGGTCTATGGCTTTATCTGCCGGTCAACTGTCTAGTTATCTGTGTTCAAAACCATCCTTCCATTTATTTCGGATAGTTAGCCATGGCCTGGTGTGCAATATGGCGTGTGATCGCGCTATATACGAGAACACGCGTGAAGAAATGGCATTGAGATATAATTCATCTGTTTTTATCAGAAGGCTACTGATATTGGTATACCAGCCACAGTTTGGTGCGGAATCTGGCGTGTGATTGTGTTTTGTACGGGGTCACACGTGATAAGATTGCCTGAATACATGGTGGGTGTTGAGCTATGATGATGCATATAAATAACACATATTGTCCTCATAGCTATAATCTGGTATAGTAGGAGAGCTTTATCCTTAGTCTACAATTTTCTGTTGTGGCGTAAAAGTCGATATTTTAAGGCTAGAAACTACGTGCCCCATGATTCCTATGTTATTGTGTAGTCTCTTTTGTGATCTCGCGAGAGTACGTCCGAACTCTCGTGGCTTTGGAGATCATGCGAGATGACGGGAGCAAGCGACCTGAGTGATCCTGGTTGTTTATAAAAAACATCGAAGCCTCCGGTCAGTACCTCCCCGACGGCTTGGATGACCGTCTGAGGTACCGACGGAGAGGTAAGAGCGCATACCCGTTTTTCCAGCTACGGGCCAGATTGCCCATTTTTAGTCTTTCCTGATTGGCCTGATTGATGTTCAAACTGAGGTAGAGATTTTCGCAGCTTGTAAAAGATAACTATAGATACTGGGGGCATCTTTGGTTATTTATTAGAGCTTAGTTTAGACTCTTTTACTTTGAGATAACTTTAGACCTTGGTGTAGTTCAAGGGAGTATGCCTCTCTTCTAACGATAGGTATATGTTGACAGAACTTATAGCACCTAGTTTATCGGGTGCTCTGCAACCTATACCACACACCTAGTTACTACCAAGAGATCTTTTCTGGAAATATTTACTTCCTTAAAACACCGAATACACCGGGGCCCTTATTTATGAGGCCTTGGGTCAGTTTTGCTCCACGGGTGCGTCACTTTTTGTCACGCACCAGCGGCGTAAAAAATGAGCCTTGTTGTGCCATATTTAAAAAGTGACGCATCTAGGTAGATGCGTCACTTTTTAAACCCCTGCGCCACATTATACCTGCGTCAGGTATAATGTATGCAGAGGGGGCGTTCCCCCGCAAAAGCCTCGTAATAGTGACGCAGTGAAATCTATAAGATTTCACTGCGTCACTTTTAGGATGCTGTTGCGTCAAAATCTTGCGCCTGCCTCACAGCAGGCGTAAGACTGACGCAAGCCCTTTCACATGGGGCTTTCCCCATGTGAAAGGACGCATTGCTGGAGTTGCGTCACTTTTGTGACACACTCCAGCAATGCGTCACTTTTGCGCTTACAGATACGTCAGAAATACTGATGTATCTGTAAGTCCTTGCGACATGATGCGTCATACATTAAATATGACGCATCATTGGTGTCGCAAGGAGTGCGCAGTGAAAAGTGACGCATCGCTGTTTTCACGCAGCAATGCGTCACTTTTCATAAATGAGGCCCCGGGTGTTTTATGATTTGAAGCCTGATTCTTCTTTAGAAAAGAGGTTGCATGGAGTGCTAACATCGACTGTGCACCTCTGAATATGGATGTGCTTATATCACACATCGCCATACCTTACTGTATTGGGTGGTGTGTTTAATATGAAAAGAGAGAATTAGTTTGAGCAGTGAGGGCTCTTACTATTGTCGCGAGCACTAGGTCTGTGTTTTTAATGTAGAGAAAGAACAATTCACCGTATGAATTATGGTTTGGTGTACTTTGTTTCTTTCCTAGAGCTGTGCTTCCTTTGTCCTGAGCTGTTGCCAGGTGGGGTGAGGTTTTCCTTCCATACTCTTGAGGTAAGGCTCGATGGATTTCTTTAAGCCTACTTTGAGGGCTTGTTTGATTGCTATTTTTTAGCTACATAGATCATTATAGACAATTATATCTGTTATCTAAGACTCTAGTATGTACCTCTTGTATCTCTTATAGATTTTCCAAGAGGTCTGAGGAATATTAACTGTGAGAAGACTGGTTCACAGTGTATCCTTTACGTTGTTTATTATTTGAGTTCATATCACTTTTTACACTCTGCAGTAGCATTTAATATCTATGAGGTCCTGATGAAAGCACTAGGTGCACCTTTACCTTGGAATGCTGAAACATGTTGACCGATGTTTACTAGTGGACAGCTATATTTTTTAACTGTCCCATTGCACTGTTTTTAACCTCTGTTCGTATCAGACATAAATAAGGTTTGAGTCTGATTGCGCTTCAATTTTAGAACTCACACCACATTTTTGCCCTACACTTTTTTGTCCCATGCACTCGACAAATAAAACCTGCTCACAACTGTATCCATAACTTTGAAAACATCCTTGGGCTCCTCCATCACTAGGGTGGAGTGTTAGCCCTGTCAAAGGAGACCCAGATGATGAAGCATGTCACCTGGATTGGTGAGTGATGGGAATCCATACAAGGTTTGTGTATTTTCATAGAGTCTTGGTCAGTTCAGATATTCTTTGTTCTTTTGCATTTAGACCTCGGGATATATATTGTGTTTTGACTAGATGAATTATTAGTGTCATTCTCATGATTTGAAAGGACTGTTTTATGAGCACTGATAATGCATCTTAACGGCAGAATGCACATTCATGTCAATATATTACAAATGAGTAGCTCTGCATTCAAATGATTCATGATGGTTCAGTTGTAAAAGCTAAAATGATTAAACACGAAGTGAATTAGAGGCACCAAATTGTTTGTTTACATTCTGGATTGCACAGTTTAAATGCAAAGGTACCTTTTTACATCCCTGAAGGGTAAATTTATAATAGTTTTCTGGATGTGATTTGGGACTGGAGAAAAATAAATAAATGTTGTTGATTCTTCTTTTCTATAGGCACTGGAAGTAAAGCTAAAGAGGACATGGAGGTAGAGGGGTACTGTGCCACCCTGAAAATAACAATGAAGGAGTTCAGAAAGTGATTGAGCAAAAAATATATATTTACATTTTATTTTTATCATATCAAATTTGCTGTGAGTTCATAGAGAGAGGTCAAATGTCAGGCTATGTTTCCTCTCCGAAGAATACTGGTTGGACTGCACGCGGGACGCCGCAAGCCACTAAATGAAAGAAGCTGAGGCCAAAATCTTCTTATAAAGTGGACAGTGGATCCAGTATCGATTCATTGAAGCTCTCTGGATTGATTCAAGAGGGGCTATCGTACTGCGTGCAGAAACATTCTGTTGCTTTTATATAAATTATATTTTCTACGCCTAGTTTCTGGATAGACAATCTCCAAAACTACTGACTCCACATTGCTGTTTAGCAAGGGATATTTTTATATCGATACTTTTTCTTCTACGGCTGATTTATCTACAGCGTAGGCCTATTACTACAAGGATGATGACCTCAATATATGACCAATAAAGAATTAAGATAATACCTGAAGTAATAGCCGATCATTCTTGTGTGGACGTCAATCGTCATAGGAATACTCGTGAATATTTGAATAAGAAATTAACTTTGGGAAGACAGCCAATATACTCCTGATGAAGGCGGCTATATTTTAAACGCGTTGAGCTAAGGGGAGAATTGCAATATACAAATGAACAAGGATCACTCTAACTGTTGTAGAATTTTTACCTTGATTTTGCACCTCCCTTATTACTTTTAGGAATTGTTTAGGTTTAGTTCTAGAAAGTGTATTTGATTTGTTCCGTTTTTTACTGTCTGTTTTCCCAAATTCAAATTTTTACACTTGTTTTTAACTTGGTTTTTATATGAATAAATTGTCACATTGAATCCATTTTGTTTTTATAGAACTGTTTTTGTTGTATTTTGCATTGCTCCAACTGAAAGGTCCTAAAGAGTGAATGATATTTGTTTAGTAGTCTGTAAGAATTGGTGTGTTCTTCTTTAAACAACCCAAAGGGAATTTATTTTGACATACAGTATATTTTTAACACAGTGATTAGTTTTTCTATTTCTTTCTCTGACTGCAAAGTTGGAGTATTTTGTAGAGTGCACTACCTGACACTCTTGCTAGTGTACAGGAAGTGTGAAAGGAAAGGATATCAGCCTTTTTCCAACATCAACATTTAAATGCCTGTAAAGTAACTGTAGAAATATTGCAAAATATATCAACAGTTAAAAAAGCGCAAATTAAGCATATTTGTTATTGGCAATTCGAAAGTGCTAAGGAAACAAAGATATAACGAGATTCAACACAAGTAGAGACACTTGACTTGGTGATGTGCACAAAGTATATAAATGCTGTAAACTGATTTCTACACTTTATTTTTTGTGCACTGTATAGGTTTGTTTTCAAAACTGTATTTCGATGGAAAATGTGCTGTCTGTAAATGACAGTGCACTACAACACCATGTTTTAATAATATATTTATTACAGTATGCTCCAAAATCCACAACTGTAAATACCACACCCTTAACACTCTCCCCCTGAATGACTGTGACTCATTTGCTATACTTGTTCTTTGTGTGATGCTTGGATTTTTCACAATTCCTATGACTTCAGTGATATAACATTGATGCTAGCACATCTTCTCTGAAAATTGTTCCAGGATTCTTGCCCTGTCCTTGGGCTGGCGCACAATGTGCTGCCTAGAGAAAACGCAGGCACCCTTGCGTTATGGTTCAAGGGTGCCAGTGCTGTAGACAGGATTATTTTTGTGCAGAATGCATAAAAACAGTTCTCTGAGGCATTTTGCTTTTGCAGCACACACAGAAGTAGGAAAACACAAAGAGAAATACATGTATTTATTCATGGTGTGCCTCAGCTGGAAAGGTGTATTATTTTGATGCATTACCAGGTCTACTAGTAATGGTAAATGTGAGACTGCACCAAAATCCATGGGTGTATGCATGGGAACACCCACTCTCGAGCCATGGGGCGTCTCCCTGCGACAGAGTAATGCAACACAGCGATTTGCACTGTGTTTCGTTTCTCTAGATTTATCAAGTAACGCAAGGTGGCCTTGTGTGGCTTGATAAACCTGACTTAGTATTTGTGCCGTCCTTGAGCCACCTTGCACGGTGCAAGGGCGATGCCACTTGTTGATCAATCTGCCCCAAAATGTCACCAAAGCAATAATCGTCCATTATCTCCTACTTACATCACTAAGTGCACATGAAGTACTCATTGCAGTTTCACGCAGTTTTAACCATACAAAATGCATTGGCAATGCCAACAGATCTGGCTTTAAAGAAATGTCGTATGGTAATGTGAAACATAACACGTAGATATCATGGGAATTAATGTATTTGTTTGGAAGGAAAAGAAATGGAGAATAACACTGGTGCAGGCTAAAACACGAGCACTTACTATCACTCTCTCTTATGCACGTCATTTTGACAATGAACCCCTTATGTAAATAGCTGTGTTTTTCTAGTTTGAAAAAGTGTACTATGCTGTCTCTTTAAGTATGTATTAAATAATACAGTCTCCTGGACTGGGTGAGACACAGTTTTTTGTTTAAGGTGTGGTTTTCTTGTGTCAACAAACACCTCGGGCTAATATGTGTTCTTTGTTTTGATTGATATCTACCATAACGGATTTATTCGGATGGGGATCTGAAGTGAAATGAATAATTGATCTATGTTTACATTGTATATTTTGAATCAACGTCTACAAAAGCTGACACAGACAGTTGTTTAGGAAAAGGTAGATCAAGGGTACAAAAATGTTTTATTCTGGGAAAAGAAATTACTAACAGCAATTGCCCAAAAGCAACCAACATCAGATATCGAAACAAATCTAGCGATTCATAAAGCCGGCTTAAACAAATCTTTTGCATCTAAATTGGCGGAACAGATGGCAACCTTTAGATCTCAATTATACGAGATGGCTGAAAATGCAGGGAAAATTCTTGCAAAGAGAACCAGGCAAAAAGAAGTGCTCAATACCATAAACTCAATACAGGACGAAACAGGGCAGATACATAATAATCCCGGATCAATTCTGGAAGTTTTTCGCCAATTCTACCTTAAGCTATATCAATATGATGATGACTCTTATTCTTCAGAACGGTGTATAAACTTTGCAAGGGTAAATGTTTTACCATCTCTGTCTAACGATCAAAAATCAGCCCTAGAATCAGAAATCACTTGGGAAGAAACTGAAAATGCATTAACCTCGTTAGCAATAGGTAAAGCAATGGGACCTGACTGTATCCCATTGGAATTTTACAAGATTTTTAGGAACATTATAAAACAAGATATGCTTATCACCTTTCACGAGGCACAGAGAGGTTTCCCACCGGAGTCCTGGGCCCAATCTGTAATAATGACATTTCTTAAAAAAGATAAGGATCCATTAAACCCTGCATCATATAGACCAATATCATTAATAAACACCGATAGTAAGGTATATTCCAAAATACTAGCTACACAACTGTCAAAAATAATATCCACAATTGTGTCCCGATGGCAACATGGGTTTATCCCAAATAGAGATACAGCAGACCATATTCGGAGAATTATTGCCATGATGGACTGGGCAGAGGGTACTAAAACATCAATTGGGATCACCCTATTGGATGCCGAAAAAGCATTCGATAGGGTGGCATGGCCCTATCTCTGGGATCTACTGTCTGTAAAGGATTTTGGTCCAGGGATAGTAACCGCATTTAAAGCTCTGTACAAAAACCCAATGTCAGCTGTAAAAATTGGGGCCACTAAATGTGCTCTATTCCCTATCCAACGAGGAACACATCAGGGATGCCCATCTTCCCCTCTCCTTTTTGCTATCTACATTGACATCTTTCTCAATCAATTAAATCAAGATGAGTATATAATCCCGGTGGAGCTGTGCGGCTTCACCTATAGAGCTCTTGCCTATGCAGATGATCTAGTAGTAGTTACTAAGGATACTGAAAGGGCTTTCTCTAGGATTCAAGAATTAGCAGCAACTTATGGTTCCTTCTCAGGATATAAATTAAACTTATCCAAAACACAAATACTTTTTGTTGGTCAAAACCCTCCGCCTCTCAATAATGTAGTCTCCAAAGCAATCTATTTGGGGATTAAATTAACAACACCAATTTCGAAGATTCCTAATCTTAATTATGCTCCGATCCTGAAGAAAGCCAATTCAACCTTGGAAAGAATAGATCATTTACATTTATCGCTACATGGCAGGAACAAATGTGTTAAAAATGCTGATCCTTCCAAAATGTATATACTTATTTAGAACAGTCCCATTGGAATTCCCGCTAGATTTTTTTAAGAAACTTGAAAAAATGTTAGGAAGATTCTTATGGGGATATAAAGGCATTCGGAGAGCTCATAAAAAATGATCATACCAAAGGATAGAGGAGGATGGGCTGTTCCACATTTTTTATTCTATTACCTGGCAGCCGTATTACAATTCATATCCCCTCTGATTGTGGGCAATAAAACTCCCATATCACAAGCACACTCCCCATCGATATACAAACTAGTACTAGGTACTGAAGCTAGCAATCATTTCTTAACCCCTTCGATGCTTGTGACAAGGTCAACTCGTCATGGGTGTTACCTGCACTGTGCTTATGACGAGTTGACCTTGTCACATAACATGGGATTTTAAAAATTGCAGCACGGGAATATACTATAGCAGCGATGAGGTTAAGAATAATAGAACCAAGCTATTACAAAAAAAACAAATTTAAGATTATATCTGCTGCATATAAAACATGGAGAATCATTAAAAAATTGGTTGGGATTCCAAAGATTGTAAGATATACTCCCTTAAACTCACCACACTGTTTTTCCCCTATATTTAGAGATCCGGTGATGAAAAGGTGGAATCATAATGGTATCTGTTACCTGAGCGATCTATGCTCAGCTAACTCTACCTCTATATCTACTTTCTCTGAACTTCAACATAAATTTAAACTCCCTTCTCATGATTACTTCAAATACTTACAGATCTTTCGTTTTTAAACTCACTCTCTCTCAACGATCGACAAGGCCTTAAATCGATCCTGGTAATAGACAGTCTTTATATCAAAAGAAAAATAAGGTATTTCTATAATTTATTCATGACCTATCTTACAGATGATCTTCCAATGATTCAACATAAATGGGAGGTGAAATTAGGAATAAACAACCTTTTGATAAAAGAATCAATCAAGACAGCTAATTCCATATTATTCTCTGGGCGTTCACGAACTCAACATTATATGGCTATGTGTGATCTCTACTACACACCAGCTAAAGTTATGAAATGGGGGGCTACTGTTGGTATAATCTGCAATCGCTGTACTTTGATTGGAGCAGATGCAATACACATGTTCTTTTCTTGTATTAAACTAGCTGGTATATTTTCAGAAATTCAAATATTTATCGAAAGAATTACAGGGAAAACAATAATTCTTTCTCCTGAACTGATTTTATTTGGAGTATCAATAGATTCTATAGAAAGAGAACAACAACACTTGATCTTTATCATGATGTCTGAATTTCGTGCATGTATCACTCAGGAATGGATCAATTCGGAACCACCGTCTTTTTCTATGTGGAGGGCTCGCTTACTAGCCAAATTTAATTTTGAACTTGCTATATATGCAACAAAAGGAAGAAAAAAGAAACAATTAGGGATGAAAATTTGGGCTCCGATACAACAATGGATCCATGAGGAAACAACTTAAATATTTGTTTGACTCTATCTATGCTAAAAATTCATTTGCTTCCTCTTAGAAATTTTTCTGTTTTTTTTCTGTTTTTTTCTTTGTTTTTATCGGAGAACGTGTTGTTGTGTGTTCTGACTATGCACTACGTAATGAAGTAATCTGTTTTGTTTGCAACAAAAAATCAATTAGAAAAAAAGAAAAAAAAAGACAGTTGTTTACCTCATAGATCTTTGTGTGTCTTTCTATGCTCTTTCATAAAATATATGCATTGTGTGTTTCCTGCTCATGACTCCCTTTTTTGTACACTTTCATTGAATTTACTATTTCAAATAACTTTTCACTAGCTCTGCCAACTATCTGCTCCCTAATTTCTCATTTCTCAAATCCTTCTTTCTTTATAAAGAAGTCGATTCTCACCCAATGTTCAGGGTGTGAATGAATGTAGATATGTTTGCGCTCCATTAAGCTTTGATTGCAGCAAATAAAAGTTAATGAGTAGTGGCCCGTTTCTTTAATCAAACGTTATTATTTTCAATAAAAATCATAAAGCAGTAGCTACAAGGATATACTATAAATAATGAATAATGCACTGCGGTAGAATATAATAAACAGCTTTAACAATGTCAAGCAAGCAAGCTAATACATTCAATAAATAGGTTAAAAATGACAAGCAAACAAGTACACATCATGAATTGGTTAAAAAGAACAAGCAAGTAAGTACAGTCCAAAAACATATTCAAACATACCCTTAGTCCACTACAGCTTCCAAATAGCAAACCACAACTATCTTCCCCAACTACAGTTACCCCTCGTCAACCGTCATATATAGAGTGTCACAATGGCCAGCATCGTCAAGGGTTACCACAGTAGTTCCAAATCCCACCCGATATGACTAATGGATGTCAGTTATTTCCACCCTCAAGATCCTCCTGAGAAATCAGTGAGCTAGTCAGCATATCTGTGTCAATGTCTGGGGTCATCAAGCAGTCCACAAGGTGTTCCTATGCACTAGCCCTTTCAGACATTCCCACCCTCTCCTCAACTCAAGACACATCTCATCACTCTCCAGACCTGCCAATTTAACCAGTTATTCTTGCCATCTAGTTATTTGAGGGCCCCGTGAAGGTTTCTAGTGGATTGTCAATTCTCATTTTGTCAGTATCAGTTCTAATTCAGTAAATTTAGTAGTGGCTTTACATTTTGGGATGAGGGTATCCCCCTAATAGGCACACCAAGGGCGTATAAGGGAATCACCTGTAAAGGCATTTCATAATTACTGTCTCCCAGAACCCCGCTAATGGCTTGCAGAACCATATCATATGGAAAAATGTTGCCCCCAACACCCCATATCTCTGAAATTTTGCAGCAACGGTCACATAGAACCTATTGATCTTGCCAGGTGTAAGGTAAGCTCTGTGCTGAATCTAAAAATGTATTAATTTGAACCTTGCATTTTGAGCAACAGTGGGTATATGTGCTAAGATTATTGCGCTCACCTGCCTGTATTTGTATTTTGTGTATGCTTTTAACTTTTTTGTTGTGCAGGTCCCGGAGCTGCTGACACTTGATTTTATTTTACTTACTTACCCTGCTCGTCCCCACCTCGCTTCTGAGTGCGCGCTGGGACCCTTCCTGGTCGCGCTGCACTCCAGCTCGGGACTTTTCTGCCCCGCCTCCTGGCCCGCCCATCGCAGACGAGATAGGTTCTGCCTGGGTCGTGACCTAGTGTGCCTCCATCTTGGGTGAGGGAGCAGGCGAGCGGACTAGCGCTCGGCCCCTCCCACCCTCGGCCCTACAAAATGGTTCCCCCTTTCAGGGAGCGCAGCGGACGGGCGCAGCGGGCGCGCCGTCTTCGCGCCGAAGTCGCGCCTAAGTCCTGCCCGTCTGTGCCCATCCGCGGCCGGACGGGTCCAGGGGCCAGGGACGCTGTCTCTGTTATCTCCTATACTCCTTCTGTTCTTAAGAGCCTACAGCCCTTCCCCTGTTCCCTTTCCCCTGCCACCAGGGCTCGCATCTCTGCACTTGGAATCGCGGGGAATATCCCCCTCCATTCGGGGTCGGATGCGTCACATGCTCCACCAACTCCTACTGAGTCACACATCCGAATATTATACTTAAACACCCGCTCTCTTATTAGACATCAAACTGACATCTTTCTCTTACTCATGGCTGAGAGCCCTGACATTCTTTTGCTATCGGAAACATGGCTCACTGACGACTCCCTCCCTGATATCCTGGCGGCATTACCCCCAGACTACTATCTGTTGAATGCTAATCGCCCCGGGGCCGTCCTGGTGGCGGGGTGGCAGCGGTAATACGCAAGGACTTAAAAATTATAGCTACCTCATCCATGACTCTTCCTGAAGTTGATAACTTGGATCTCAGCCTGGGAACTGAGGTGGGTGCAGTCACTTTTATAATACTCTACCGACCCCCCCACCCTATGCCTTCATTCCTCTCTTCCTTTACTGATCAGCTTGCCAATCTTACTACATCCTCCTCTCGTGTCGCCATTTTCGGTGATTTTAACTATTGGTTCCAACACAAGGATGCCGGGCCTCACGCCACTGAGCTATTTGAAGCCCTCTCCTGTTTAAATCTCACAAACCTTGTCAAGTCCCCCACCCACAGCGGAGGCCATATTCTCGACCACATTTGGACTCACGGGGTTAAGTCCTCTTGCCCGTTGATCACTCCCTGTGTGTGGTCTGACCATTCTCTGATCGAGACTGTAATCTCTGTCGATGGTCATATCAGGGCTCCGCCACTAGAGGGCGGTGCCGCCCGCAAGTGGAGGGCTGCTGACTCCCATAACTTGCTCTCCCATCTGTCAGAGACCCGCCCCTCCCTCTCCAACGACATCTGCATCAACGAGCTAGACGGTAACATCTCTCACTGGCTTACGTCAGCTAGCGATATTTTTGCCCCTCTAACCAAGTTTCCCCGCTCTCGGCATAGCAACTCCCATAAGTGGTTTGACTCCCAATTAAAAACCCAACATCTGGAGCTACGCCAATTGGAGCGTAAGTGGAGGAGAGATTACTGCACCACAGGCAGAGACACTTACGTGGCCGCTCGTAATAAATATAAAAAAGCCATCATTGCGGCCAAAACAGCATATGTCTCCAAGAGAATTCTGTCAGCCCCTTGTAAGTCGAAGGAGATTTTTAAAGTCCTCGATGAATTTACCTCTGACTCTAGGACGCTTCCGAACCAGGCTCCTACTCAGGAATCATGCAATGCTCTCAGTACGTTCTTCCTAGAAAAAATTGTTATGATTAAGGATACTATTCCGGTCACCTTTCCTGGCACTGACACTGTCTGCCCCCCTCATAATGCACTCTCTTTCACACATTTCCCTCCTCTTGATCCAGAATCTTTGGCCAGACTGGCCGCTCGTGTCAAGTCTGGCTCACCTGACGACTGTTGTCCACCATCTATACTATGGGACATCTGCCTTACCTTACCTGATTGCATTCTCCCTCTGTTGAATTCTTCTCTTTCTTCTGGCACGGTGCCCAGCTCCTTCAAGGAGGCTGTTTTGGTGCCTCTACTGAAGAAGCCAGGAGCTGACCCCGCAGTCTTGGCGAACTACCGGCCTATCTCTCTTCTGCCCTATTTCTCTAAAATTCTGGAAGCCCACGTCACCGCCTGCCTCTCACAGTTCATCGAGAGCTCCAACTTTCTTGAAGCCAACCAGGCTGGCTTCAGACCCGGCCACTCCACGGAGGCAGTGATCTTGGCCGTGTTGGATGCTCTGAGAGGCGGCGCTGACAGGGGTACCCCCCAGGCCCTGGTTCTCTTAGATCTGTCGGCCGCTTTCGACACGGTGGACCATGACATCCTTCTCCATCGTGTCGAGCAGGCCGGCATCCAGGGCCTGGCGTTGGCATGGGTCGAATCCTTTCTGACCGGGAGGAATCACACAGTTAGTCTGGGCACCTTCAGGGCACCTAAGGAACGATCACATTGCAGGGTTCCCCAGGGCTCCTCTTTATCTCCCCTTCTTTTTAACCTGTATCTTCGACCTCTTCTCTTTTCTCTGAGGCAGTGGGACGTCACCGTCTTTAACTACGCTGATGACCTGCAACTCATCTTTCCTCTCAATTCTTCTTCTGCTATCACTAATTTTCAGGCGGTTATGTCCCACACTCTCCAGTGGATGAGCCAGAATCAACTCAAACTAAATCCCGGGAAGACGGAGCTCCTTCTCCCTGGTAAGAGCTCTATCCACTGGGGCCCGCACTTCTGGCCGGTAGAGCTAGGCCCTCCTCCCACCCCTGTGGCCTCGGTGAAGAGTCTTGGGGTCATTATTGACTCCGAGCTATCCCTTAAGCCTCAGATAGGGGCGGTGGTTTCCTCCTGCATGTACCAGCTGCGCAGGATCAGGAAGGTGGCCTATCTCCTGACTCCCAAAGTTCTGATTCAAGTCATCATGGCTCTTGTCCTCTCCCACTTGGATTTCTCGAATTCCCTCTATCACGGTCTGCCCAAGGCCCTTCTTTCTAGGCTGCAGATCGCCCAGAACCAAGCGGCGCGAGATTGGCCTTCGGGATCCCGAAATGGCAATCCGCTAAACCTCTTCTTACCAACTTGCATTGGCTTCCTGTCATTTCGAGGGTAGCCTTTAAGATCGGCTGCCTTGCCTTCAAATCTCTAACTGGACCCTGCCCCGCATTCCTGAAATCCCTTATCAGTCCCTATTGTCCCTCACGCAACCTCAGATCCTCTCACCTCCGCCTCCTGGTTGTCCTCTCTTTCAAACTCTGCAGAATCGGAGGTCGGAGATTAGCACATTTGGCCCCTAAATTCTGGAATTCTCTCCCACCCTCACTTAAATCCTCCAATTCGCTCTTCCAATTCCGCAGATCTCTGAAAACATGGCTCTTCCCACAATCTGGCTAACTCCCCCTGTCCACCCCCAGCACCAGATCAGCGCCAGGAAATCCACGGTGACAGAGCGCTCTATAAGCTCACCTTAACATAACATAACATAACATAAGATCTTCTCCCAGTCTATAACAGCAATCTGAAGTACTAGGTCCATCTCCCATTTCACTTTCAGATAGCGAGGGAAGTAAGAACAATAGCACAAATAGCACAATATGGACACATGACTGCTTTTACACAACCCGTCAATGTACAAAGCAGCTGACACACCTGGGCCTCAATACGATGTCAGTTGGAAAAAGCTCTGACCGACTCCTGGTCGGTATCCTTTCCGACTGACTCGGGTTCGGGGACTCCGACCAACTGAGTACGATGTTTCTGAACACCATTCGGTCAGACTCTGATAACACAGGCTCCCATTGAAGAAAGGGGTGGTTGCGGAAAACTTTGAACCCTGTGGTGGGCACACCTGCCACACTGTGCATGATTGTAAAGAAGGGTCCCATATGTACACCCCTGTGCCCCAGCCTGAGGCCTCTAGGTGAAGGGGGGAGCCTGCCACGGGTCCCCAAAATCAGTTTAGGACAGCCGTTCTGTGTCAGAAAAAACGATTCGGAAAGGCTGTCCGAATCCGACATCGTAATGCGTCAGTCGCAAATTCTGGGCCTGATTCACAGAACTAACTTAAGACAAAATCCTAAACTTACTACTTTTGGTATTCACAGAATGCACTTACTACTTCTGGTATTCACAGAATGCACTAACTATTTTTGGTATTCACAGAATAAATTTACGACTGCTAACTTTACGTCTGCACTCCGGCTGGAGATTCCGTCTCGGAGGTGGAGATTCCGGCTTGGAGATGGAGCTTCTGGCCCAGAGGCAGAGCTTCTGACCCAGAGGTGGGACTTCCAGCCCGGAGGTGGAGTTTTCGGCCATGACTAAATCTCTGCCACCGGCCGGAATCCCCACCTCCGGGCCGGAAGCTCCGCCACTGGGAAATTCGTCCTAGTCAGGGAAATGCATGGATGGGTGTTTTGAGAGCCACTTCTTGTGCTATTTTGCTAGCCCCTTGTTTTCAAGAAGACTGTGATATTTTTTTATAAGAAAAAGGCAAATGCGTTACTGCTATTTAGAAGGTATGATTGCAAGATTGATTTAGAACTCTTGTGCATCATTTCCTTGAAGGGTATATCCGAATCTGACTCTTTACAATGACTTTGCAATGCTCCTGCATCATTCCACTATATTATGATGAAGATTGATATGACATTTAGACATATTTTTGTATTGTCTATCTAGATGATCTATTGAGCTATTTTGCCACTTTGGAAGCACACATATCACATGTTAGGATGATGCTACACTGTTTAAGAAAAATGATAGAGTGAAATGTGCCCTGAGCAATCACCAGTGACTGAGAATAATTCAGGCTTCCATCTACCATTTTGATGATTGATAAGACACTGATTTTATTGCAAATTGCTGGAATGGGGCTGTTGTTACTTATTTTTGATGCTAAAGTACAGATGCTTTGCTAAGTACTGATGCTAGCTCTTTGGCTTGTTTATGTTTTAATCAAGTCACAAGATTTGGGAGGAGTTTAGAAAACATCTTAGTGTTTTAGTGTGTCTTATTTCATCCTTAGCATCACTGTGTTTGTGCAAAGGTTACTGTTTATTGTTTAAGCATTTACATTGTATCTTGCACTTTAATCTCTCATTAGCATTATTCCTTAGCCTGTATCTCTGCAAATTTGGGGTGGGAGCAACTGCATTTGCCACACAAATTATTAGCTTTTCATGTGCTGGGCCAACTGGAGTATGTACAGTGAGCCGAAGTGTGACCACCTGTAGGAAAATTCATCTTTTTGGATGGTTAGCCTCCACTTTTTGCCTGATGTCTGATGTGATTTTGAACAGTAAGTGCACTGGGTCCCTACCAACCAAATTCCTAGTGCCAGATCTCTAACCCAAAACTGCTGCAGAAGAAAAGGGTGCCAAACCCTGCCAGCTGCTCCAAGGACCCGAAAATCGCTGCCTGCTGTGTCATGCTGAACCTGCAAGGACTCCAATTTGGGAAATCGCTGAGAAGCTGTCTTGGAGTGAAGGTATCACTCGCTTGCACGCTGCAGGCACCGATCCCAAGAAATCCGGTTTGTCGACTAGCTGCTCGCTGACGACCTCGATGCATCACTGAAGCAAGAAGAGGTACAGCAGCTCCAGAGAGTCAGATCTGCCTCACCACCAAGGATGGAGGCAACAGGACCCACCAGTTCCACAGCTTACCAATACACAGGGTTCGGACCCCCAACAGTTAATACCAAGAAGAGTAGACTTTTGACTCCCAAAGTACTAGAAGCAATTACCCATTGAGGAATGTTGAGACACCCAAGACCCACATCCTGAGTGGCCCGAGATCTCCTCTTTAAATTGGCCGCTCCTGACCACGAGTATCCTAAAAATGTACAACACACACGCTGACCTGTTCACTCTGCACCTGGCCCAGCTGACCCCAGCACCAACTAACCAGCACTGCTCCAATGGCCCTCAGGCCCTTGCAACTTCCTCCCTCTAAGAAGACCCACCTGACTTACCTGTAAGTCCACCTGTGCAGTGCATTTTCAACCGCCCCCCTTTGTCTTTGTGCACCAGTTTCCAAGACTCTCAGCACTGCTCCCACCCAATCCAGTATGCTTCAAAACTTCTCTGGCTGGAACTTTGGACCTGGTCCTGACATCGACCTAAAACAAAAAAGAGAACTTCGTAAAAGCATTGCCTGATTTTCTATGCATTTTTCCTCTCATCCCCCATTTCTTCCTATGGTGCGTAATTGTGCACAAAAGTGATATATTTTGCAAACTTTGAAAAATCATGACTCTGAAAGTACTTGCCTTAGAAATGTTCTTGGTCATAAAAATGACTTTAGTTTTATAAATTCATCTCATTTATTGTTTTTGTGAGTACAACAAATACTTAGCATCCTCCTCTAAAAGGCCTACTTGCTCGTCCACTCTACCATTAGAATGATCTGCTTTCACGTCTGTATACCCTTTGGGGATTTTCTGGACTCTTTGCACAGTACTTTTCTTTTTAGTACACTATATAGAGAGCCAGCTTCCTACACCACCCTTAAGTTCAAAATAAGCTTTATTGAAAGTTTTGAAAAAGTCATATAAACAATTTAAATACACGAATGCATATAATTGATACAAAAAGAATAAATGAAACACATGAGAACAAGAATCAAAAATCAAAAATAGATAAGAAAAAACAGTTCATATGAAATAAATACAAAAGGATAAAAAGAAAAGAAAAATACCAGCTAGGAGATAGAGTAATACAATACTATGAAATATAATACTAAACAACATAGCAATTTTGTGAATATTCTGAAAAAGAGAAAAAAAAGACAATATAAGAAAAGGAACTCAAGGAGGTTTAGCAACTTCTTGTTGAAAGGGAGATTTAGGCAGAGAGCGAAGGGCACAAGAATCAAAAAATGAAGTAACCGGATCCCATAACTGCTTTCGTTTTGGGGCTAAAACAGGTGGATAAACATATGTTGTATCTAATCTATGATTATAGCACACAGCATACCACCAAGCCTGATAAGAGAGTTTAGTGGAGTCTTTCCAAGCTTTGGTGATTTGCTGAAAAGCTACTGCAAGAAGTAAGTCAATTATTTTTATATTGAGATTGTGAGGGTTCCAGATAGGTGAAATACTACCTAAAAAAATATGTGATATATGAAACGGATGTGCAGTGGAGAAGATTTTATTAATTTGAGACCAAACCTGAACCCAAAACCGGTGAACCAGATTGCATTTGAAAAGCATGTGTAATAAATCCGCCTGAGGGGTTGAGCAGGACCAACAAGCGTGAGATAGGGCAGGATGTCTTTTACTAAGTGTTAATGGGGAAAGTAGGAGTCGATTATAGATGAAAAATAGAGTTTGAATAGTGTTTGCAGCCCTAGATGATTTTCGTAATTTAACCCATAGCCTATCCCAAAGATCTATAGGCCATGAAAGACCCATGTCAACTTCCCATGCCTCCTCATCACAGGATATTTCTCAATTTCTCTCTGTCATTGATTCTCCTTTCACAACTCCCCCTGATTTTTCTTCATTAGAGGCACATATAACTCAAAAAGAACTCCTTAGTGCTTTGAAGACTCTCAAAAAAGATAAGGCTCCTGGTCCGGATGGTTTTACTGTAGAATTTTTTCTTCACTTCTCAGCTTTACTTATTCCAAAATTAACTTCTCTTATTTCTTCTTTTCTTGACTCTGGTTCTTCCTCCGGTTCTTTCTCTGATGCTCTTATTTGTATTCTCCCCAAACCAGGTAAAGATCCACAGTACTGTAAAAATTATAGACCCATTTCTCTGGTAAATATTGATTACAAAATTTTTTCTAAATCCTTGGCGCTTCGTTTAGAATCTTTCTTGCCAGATTTATTAGGGAAGGAGCAGTCTGGCTTTGTTAAGGGTAGATTGCTCTCAGATAATACTAGACTATTCTTTGACATTCTCTCCAAGACCTCGCACTCTTCTCATCCTCTTGCTGCCATTGCCTTGGATGCGGAAAAGGCTTTCGATAGAGTCGAGTGGTCGTATCTTTTCCAAACGCTGAAATGGTTCGGATTTGGTCCACGAATCTCAACCCTCATTTCTCTTTTGTATTCTCACCCCAGAGCTGCTATTGCAGCGAATGGTGGCGTTTCTTCTTATTTCCCCCTTGCTAGAGGGGTGCGTCAAGGTTGTCCCCTTTCTCCTTTCTTGTTTAATCTTGCCCTAGAACCCTTTCTTTTGCGAATCCGCCAAAATGATGCTATAAAGGGTTTTACGTTTCATCAATCCACAATCAAAATGGCTGCTTATGCAGATGATGTCTTATTATTTTTGTCTGAACCCACAACTTCCTTACCTGCTTTTTTAAATGAAGTCAATTCATTTGCCTTTGTTTCCGGTTACAAATTAAACCGGGATAAATGTGAAATTTTACCTCTCACCAAATTTACTTATAAATCTGACTTCATTTCTTCCGGCTTTACGTGGAATCCTAATTGCATCAAGTATTTGGGTCTTCATTTCACCCCCACTCTTTCAGGTACGGTTTCCCGCTGTATGGATGTATGCATTAAAAAGTTGACAGATCTTACCACTAAATGGCATCCCTTATATCTTTCTTGGTGGGGTAGGCTGGATACGATCAAGATGATGCTTTCCCCCTTGGTCTTATTTCTGATTTCCAACATTCCTTTTTCTATTCCTTCATTCCATTTCAAGAAAATTAACTCCATCTTGTCTTCATTTTTATGGGGTCGCAAGAAGGCTCGTATGTCTTTATCTAAGTTAACAAGACCAAAGGCGGAGGGTGGGGTGAATTTTCCACATTTTTCTTTGTTTCATAAATCTTTTTTATTAAATCAAGCTTCTAGATGGCTCGATGTTTCTCCTAATTTCTCTCCCCTATGGACAACAATGGAATTGGAATACATTTCTCCCTTCTCTTTCCTAGAATACCTCTCTTTTTCTCGTCCACCACAATCTATTTCTACTCCAGTTCTCAAATATACCTTAAAAATTCTACCGCCTCCTTTGATCTCTTCCTTTCATGATCAAACCATATGGCACAATTCTTCGATTTTAATAAATAATAAGCCTTTTTTCTGGAAGTCATGGAGAAATCGTGGTCTTATATGGGTACGTCAATTATTGCATCAATCCTGTATTCTCCCATTTTCAGTTGTTGCAGAATCCTTCCATCTCCCTTCTTCCTTTCGCATCAATTATCTCAGATTAACACAAGCACTTCAATCTGCACTTGATCTGCATGTCCGGCTATCCTCTACATCACTTCAGGAGTCTCCTAGCATATCTCAACTAAGAACTTTACTTACTAAAGGATCTAGGGCGTCAAAAATATATTCTTTCTTACATGCTCCACCATCACCACGCACTAAGACAAGGGTAGAGGAGGCATGGGAAGTTGACATGGGTCTTTCATGGCCTACACCACCCTTAATGACACATCACATTTACTGCAAATTCCTAAACAATTTCATTGCTACTTATTTTTTGCTGCAAAGTTGCTTATCTAAGTACAAATAGTGCTTCAATGTCATGTTTATGTTTTTATGAAGTCACTAGAATTGGAGAATTTTAAAGAGCATTGTAGTTTTTATTGGGTCTTGTTTTACCATTGGGATGACTGTGTTGGTATCTAGGTTACTGTTTACTGTTTAATTGTTTACATCAAAGCTTGCATTTTGATCCCTCAAAAGGCGTTTTTCATTAACCTTTATAGCTGCCATTTTGGGTGGGGGCACCTGCATTTGCTGGTCAACACACTATTTTTTCACGTATTGCCCTGATGGGAGCTATAAAAATGGGAGGATGCAACCCAGGGCAGTTGGCGCACCGAATACGTGCCAATGGCAATCCCGTCTGAGCCCTTCCATGCATGAACTCTTCTTTCTGCACGCCATGTTGCTGGATTGACCTCATATCTTGCCTTTGGAGATCTAGGTATTGAAAACTTTAAATACACATGTATAGGACTTAAAGCTATATGCTTAACAAGTAAACATAAGCCACTATGTCATTGAATGCCATTGATTGTCACTCAAATTGTATTATCATTCTTTCAAGAGGGTATTAAAGATTTATCATTTCTTTCTTCATCTGCATGCTAATGACTAAAAAACAAACCTCTAACTCATCAAAGGAGTATGACACATAGGGGAACTGCATACTCTTGTTTGTTTACTACGTAGACTCTGAATGCCATGCTGGTCAATATGTGTTCAGTCCCAGTACATTGGTACAAAATGCATGCAGTTTATGAACAATGTAATGTACATTTACTTTTTTAACAGAAATGTGGACATCCTCACAATAAAACCCAATAATTGAAACACAGTAATAGAGTAATTAGTTCAATTGGGGTTCAAAATGAAATAGGCAGAACACAAATATAAAAGTGGTGAAGACATGGGATTGATTTAAAAAAAAGATCCTTGATATAACAAAGAACAGCCCATTCAGTGTCCACATTGGTAAACTTAGGGCCTGATTTGGAAATTAGCAGAGAGGGTACTCCAAATGTGACAGGACAGGGTACTCTAAATGTTGTAAATGCGACAGAATACCCTGTCTGTCAAACTCTCAGCCCACCCACCTCATTTATAGTTGGTAGGAACTTAAGAATGTTTTAGATGGCACCCCTGTTGTCTCCAACAATGGAACACTTCCTCTACTTTGACCAATGGCTTTAGTGAGGGCCTGATTTAGATTTTGTTAGACAGGTTACTCCGCCACAAATGTTATGGATATCAGGTGCATCCTGTCCTATGGCACTTGTAGTCAGGAGTATTGGATATCCACCATGTTTGTGAAGTATATTACACCACCCACCCTATTAAGAGCTGATGGTGTAATGTTGTTTTGTTTTCCTATCCGTCACTGTCAAGAAGGCCTGACAGGAGGGACAGGAAAAATAATAATGACCCCTTTACCTTGGGTGAGAATTCCTAGCCTGTGAGATCCATTATTCTTTTTTTTTTCAAAAACAAACTCCAGCTTTGGGAGGTTTTTATATACACATAAAACACTTCTGAAAAGTTTGATAGCCAACCGTCATGACTGATGGTATGGGCAGTCAAACTTTTCCTATATTTATAGTAACTGCCATGATGGCAGTTCCTGTCAATGTAAAGATTTTTCTGCTGGGCTGGCAGAAAACTCTAAATTTAGTACACTGTATTGTCCTTCAGGATCCCAATGGAGTAAACTCCATCTGCCAAACTGTAAATCAGGCCATTATTTTTTACTAGGCATGAGCGTAAATTGCACTCCACTCACAGAGTTTGTGGAATTCGGGAGCTGCATGGAGAATATGGAGTTCCCGATAAACTCTTCTTTCTGCCTCTTGACGGATTTGATTTGGTTGGAGCACTTGAGTTGTGTTTTTGTGTGCACTAGTGAGCGCAATGTGTCTTGCCGGCACTCGAGAGATTTGCCGGCCACCTGTGAAACTTGGCGGCCGTCCACGAGATTTGACTGCCTCTAGTGCAGCTGTAAGCTGTGCCGGCAACATCTGGTGCCTTTGTTCTGATGATAGTGACAAGCTCCAGCAACTGCAGGTGCATTGTCAAGCAGATTTTTTTCTTTGAGAAGTCACTAAACCTACTCCAAAAGATATTTTGCGTTAATATTCTTCTTCAGCAGACCATTCAAGTTGTTTTTAAGTTAGGGCTACAAGCCTTTTTTTATTTTACCTTTTTCTCAACAAGGAGGAATTGCCCCAGAGACTCCGGCTCCATGTTCCTGAAAGCCTTAAAGTAATGGGTGAAGAAGAGGAGAATGACGAGCCAGTCATCATCCTGGACTCTACTTCAGCCCCAGAGGAGACCTACATTATCCATTCTCAACCAGTTCTGATGGCACTGATTCCACCACCACCGCCAGCTTCAATATTTGCCGGGCCCCAGCGACATACATCCACAACTAGCTCAGTAGAAGTACGCACTGCAGAGAGGCCATCATCAGCATGCCCACTGACTTCTGCTTCTTCAGGCTTTGGCAGTGGCACCAGTGGTGCAACATGAAAGTTGACCTCCCCAGTTTAGGGCTTCTTTATAGTTAGCAAGCAGGAGCCTAGCATTGCCATATGCTTCATTTGCCATGCAAGTGTTCTATGAGGTAAACCTGGCACACACTATCGATCTGGGGGCCAAACATGACCCATATGAAAAGCCATCAAGCAATCTGTTGGGAGGCACACCTTAAAAAAATTCCTGAAGGTGGTGTTGATGAAGGTGATGAGAGCTGGGAATTTGCTCGGATCATGCGGCAGGTGAAGATGATGAGAAAGCAGAGGGTGACACCTTTAAGCAATGCAACCCTGTCCCCAATAGTGCACTAGTATTACCCATATCAATAACGATAAAATGACACGAGACTCAGAGTCAGATGGAGACACCACAGCAACGGCATACAGTGACTGCCCTGACATGCACATTAAGTCTTCCACCTTATTCTCTCTAGAAGACACCTCCATCAGTGGCTTCAGAATTAAAGGTTTCCAGACTATCATTACTTCCAAGTTCAGGTAGGAGGGGCAGTATGAACACAACCACCCAACGGCACGTTTTCCCAAAGGGAAGCTGGCTAAAATGTTAGCGTTGGACCTCCTGCCTTTTTATTTTGTGGAAGGAGAGGGTTTTCTAGAATTTACGGTGGCCATCTGCCCAAAATGGAAGGTTCCTAACCGGATCTACTTTGCCTGAGCTGGTGTTCAAGCGCTCCATCTTGATGTGCTGGAATTGGCTGAACAAGCTTTGCAGCAGAGTGCTGTTGACACTACCACCTGGCAATAGACTTGTGGACCAGTTTCCAAGCCACTGAATATATGTGTATCACTTCACAATGGATCTCTTTTGTGGGGGTTAGGGAAATTACATCCTCAGGTTTGGACGCTGATGAAATGTTTTAGGGCGCTCAGAAGGATAGAACAGTAGCCATGATTGACATGGAGAAATCCCATACACCTGCAAACTTCTTGCAAGACTTTAACAGCAAGGTCTTTGAACCACTGCAAACCAGAGGGCTTAACATTGGATTTGTTGCCACAGACAACCACAGTAATATAGTTAAGGCCATGGTAGATGGTGGCTATTTCAGGGTCCTGTGTTTGCCACACTGCATCTAAGTCATTGTACAGGACTTTCTAAAAAAGGAAGACCAAGTCAGCATCTTACCATCCACTTGCAGAAGAATCTGAACTCATTTCAGCCATTCTTTTAAAGCTGTAAGCAGTTGAGCATCATTTAACGTGATAACAGAATGCCAGTTAAAGCCCTGATACAGGACGAGCCAACGCGTGTTGGAACTCGACCTATTACATGTTGCAACATCTGTTTGAGAGGTACTTTCCAATCTATGATTATGTCATGCAAAGAGGGGATACAACTGGGAAAGGCATGATTATTGAGATGGACAAATGGGGCCTAGTCAAATGCCTGACAGGGATATTGCTTCCTTGTGAGGTTTTAACACAGGAAGTCAGCAATGCGGACAGTATGATGGGCCAAGGTATCCTGTTGTTGCATATTTTTTATTTGAGAAGTTTTATATAGTGCTAGCCTGACCGGACGATATCGGAGTGCTTCACAACAAATACAGAGCAATGCAAAAGAAAGCAAATATAATACAGTAAAGCAAGACATTCAGAATACGAATCGTAGTAAAGAGGATGCTGACGAGTTCTAAACACAAGGTCTTGACAAACCGCATCGGAGAAAGGAGCAATGTTGCTTTAAACACTCCGAGCTGCTCTTATCAGTTCGATAGGGAGAAGTCGAGGAAAAGGATTTTGAGCTGGCTTTTGAATTTAGGAAAGGAAGGAATAGTTCTGATGTGGGGGGGTGGGGGTAGAGTTCCATATTTTAGGCGCATTTCTGGAAAAGGACCTGACTGTAATTTTTTGTTTTCGAGCTTTTAGCGGGATAAGAAGTAGGGTATTAGAGCTTCTGAGAGTCCTGTTCTGACCCGCTTTTCTGAGTTTGTACGCCAGATATTCAGGTTTGCCTGTGGAGTTGGTGTAAACCGCGCTGTCAGAGTAAGATTCCTCTGCAGGTGGAATCGCCAAACACTACCGATAAAAAGATCCTACTAATGGGCGGTTGTATTACATGTATAGACAGGCATTTTGTTTTCAATCCTAGTCCTGTTGATGATCCCGTGTAACTAGAGCAAAAGTGGATCGAAACGTCGACTAATATAGTGCTCTCACAACCTAGCGATTGTGTTGTATCTTAGTTGTGTCTAGCACTTCCTGGCAAACCTTTAATCTAATATTGATTTGAAAGTGGCCAGTATTGCTCTCTTTTGCCTGTGAAACTCTTTCTTCTTATGTGTTGTTTGTTCTTCTAGAGTAAGGTACAGGACTGTGCATAAAACATTTATTTAATTGTTTCTTATTGTTCAAATAAATACCCTGTCCGGCTGGACAGTGGACAAATATAGACTCCTATTATGGTCTATATTTCATTCACACTTTTGATTTGGATAATCTAAGGACCACTGTCTTTTGAAAACATAATTCCCCACGGTCCTCAGCCAACTGTTTGGGTTCCCTTGTTAGACTAAGAAGAGTTGGGGGAGAGCACTGATCCTTGGGGCACTCCCCTCTTGACTGGGTGCAGGTCAGATTCAAAGCTTCTGATTTTGATTCTTTGGGAGCGGTTGTGCAAGAATGAGGAGAACCAGTTGAGGACCACGTCGTCAAGTCCGGCCCTTTCTTCAAGAGCTTTGAGGAGAAGATTGTGATCAACTGTGTCGAATGCCGCCGATAGGTCTAGGAGAATGAGGAGGAAACATTGGTCTGAGGCCAGTGATTTGTGTATGTCATCAATTACGTTGAGGATTGCAGTTTCCGTGCTGCATCCTTTCCTGAATCCCGACTGATGTGAGTCGAGTAGGTTGGTATTGTCCAAGTGCCAAGGTTAGTTGGTGGAGAACACATCTTTCTAGGATTTTGGAAAGAAGAGGAAGGTTAGAGATGGGTCTGAAGTTATTTAAGTCATTTCTGTTTTTTTTTAGCAGTGGTGTGACTTGTCCCACTTTCAGACAGTCTGGGACGACTCCGGTTTTTAGGGAGCTGTTGATAATCCTGCACCACAGTGGGGCTAGTGAGAGTTTCTGTTTTTTGGTGAGTTGAGCCGGAAACGGGTCAAGGGTGTGAGATGAAGGTTTAGAGGTGGAGATAAGTTTGACAATCTCTTCTTCTAGAATGGGCTGAAAGAGTGACCAGGGTTTAGTAGTGGGATGGGGAGCTCTATCAAGCACCCCACCCTCTCTGCTATGGGAGGGGGAAGAGCAGTTGATGACCAGAAAGCACTCGTTCTTGGAGATCTTATCATTGAAGAAGTTGGCAAAGTTGGAGGCCTGCCCTAGGGAAGTATCTGGTTTGGAGGTTTGCTGTCTAATAATACTGAAGAGTTCCTTAGTTCGTTTTTTTGCGCTCTCCAGAGCAGAGGGGAAAAACATAGATTTTTCGTTCTTGATGTGATTATTGTATTTCTTCCGGATAGTTCTGAGTTTGTCACGAGGGCAAGTAGTGGGCAAGCTCCTCCAGGGTCTTTCTGCGGCTTTTAGTTGCTCCTTTCTTCATTAGTGTCAGAGTTGAACCAAGATCTGGACGGAATGGCTAGATTTTTTCTTAGTTTCAAGGGTGCTAGTTGGTCAAGAAGGAGTGCCATATTCGTGTTATAGAGCGAGGTTAGGTCAGTTGTGGAGAGATCTTTGTCACTGGGTAGGAGCAACTTTAGTTTATCTTCCTTGACGTCTAGCAGGATCTGGGTGAGATTTCTTGACCATTTGGGGGGTCTTGAACAGGAGGCAGGGATAGGACTCTTTGGTTGATCATGTGATGATCCGACCCGTCCACTGGGAGGATGTTGTCGATCGTGATTGCGTCTTGGTGGGCACTGATGGTATCCAAGGTCGCTCCTTTGTTGTGAGTTTCATCAGAGCAGTGTTGGGAAAGGTTATTGTCACAAAGGAGAGTATTGAGAGATTGAATTGGTGTGTTATTGGCCTCGTTCCAGCGTAAGTTGAGATCACCCAGGATTATAAAGTTAGTGTCTTTGAGAGCGCAGTGGGCAATCAGGTCTGATAGGTGTTCACCAAAAGTGGGGGAGTTGCCAGGTGGGTGATAGAGAAGGTGACCAACTAAAGGGCAGTTATCCTTAGTCTTGATGGTGACAGATAGACATTCAAAAGAGCTGTATTTGCATGGGTCCATCACAGAGATATCAATGTCTTCTTTATGGATGATGGCTACACCACCCCGCGTTGATCTTTTCTATCTTTGTTGATGATGGTGAAACATGGGGGCATCAGTTGTTTAAATAAGCTGGGGAGATCTCATTCAACTATGTCTCCGTGATTAACGCAATGACTAGGTCCAGAGAGAGGATGGCTTCAGCTAATTCCGTTGCATTCTTGGGGGCTGTTCTGCAGTTAATGAGCATGCAGTTAGTCGCTAGATTACTTTTGTTCAGATGCTCTTGAGGTTTTCACGAGAGGGAGGTCTCTTCCAAAGCCCGTGATCACTTGAATATTGGAGTTAATGGAAATTGGGAAAGGGGAGTCATAAGTGGAGGCTTTCAGCTCCAGACGAGGGGGCTTTGATTCTTGTGAATGATTGTAGTGGGATCAAAGCGTCAGATCTAGGGGGCCTCAGCATCCGGTTCCCGCGGGCGGGTGCGGTACCAAATTGGGGTTTTGAGGGGGTAGAGTCAATCAGATAGGAAGCCATTAGTTGGGAATGTTGGGGCTTTCATGCCTTGTCTAGGTTGGATAGGATTTAATCAAGGCCACTGAATATAATTTCTAGCTGGCTTTCTAGTAGATCCAGCCAGTGCGCCATATTTTCCGGGGCTGGTGGCGAGCAGATTTGGGTTGGGACATCTCGTGAGGTGGCGGGCAGGGTCAACTTGTGAGGTCTAATGCTGAGTAGGCCAACCAGGCTGTCTCTGTTAGTGACCCTCGGTAGGGGTTTAGTTGTGGGCTATTGCTCAATGATTCTGCAGGAGTGATTAGGGGGTCAGTAGACTAAGTCCGAGGGATGATGTTGTGCTGTTGAGGAAGATGAGATTGAGGGGTGCGATGGGGATTTCTCTTCTTCAGGAGAAATAAGGGGGTCGGTAGACCGATCATGTGGGATGATGGAGTAATGTTGAAGAGGGAAGTATTGAGGGGGCTCTGGGGACTGATCGTCTTCGTCACGGTTCATGGGGACGGAGGAGTGGGAGGAATTTCTGGGGGAGGCTGGGGGGTCTCATCAGGGGAGTGGAAGTTGATAATTGCTTCTCCTGATGGGGCAGGTTGATCAT
Organism: Lissotriton vulgaris; assembly: GCF_964263255.1. Classification (NCBI taxonomy): domain Eukaryota; kingdom Metazoa; phylum Chordata; class Amphibia; order Caudata; family Salamandridae; genus Lissotriton; species Lissotriton vulgaris. Next base: position 557,339,116 of record NC_141694.1, read on the forward strand.
GGAGGGGGGCTGGGGTTGAGCGTGATGAAGAGAGTGCAGATGTGCGGAGGAAAGAGTAGGGAAGAGGAAATCAAAGGCCTCTAAGTTCTCGTTGTTGGCCTCTATCAGAACTGTGCCATTTGCGTAAATAGTCACTTATGTATTACCTTTTCTAGTTGCCTGGTTGATGAGAGAGGTCGTCAGTTTACAGCTATGTGAGGTGATGGTCGTTTTAGATATGTGCAGTTGCATTCTTAAAGTAGTGTTCCAGCTCTCAGGTATATCTGTGTGGAAGATGCGATCCATCTTTACCTGCCCTTTGGAGGAGCGGTGGTACATGTCTATAAATAGAGTTTCTGGGTGTTGTCTAATTAGATTATGTTTGTGATTTCTTCTCGCTTTGGGAGAGAGGTTGGGGGAAGCTTAAAGCGAAGGCATTTGCGCTGTGCGGTTTCATGTGGATCGACATGGGTGGCTCAACGGAAACTGGCATGCCAGGTGACATTATTGCGTATTATGTAGGCGGGACGGGGCGAGCTATTGATGGGGGCAGGACTCCCTTGGTCTGGTAGTATTGACTGTGGCAGACTGCCCACAATGAATGTTTGGCGGACACCCTACTATGGAAGCTGTGCTTGAGGAGGCACAGAAGAGACTAAGGTATAGGGGTGGTTGCTGAAGGGGGGAGAAAGCATCATTGAGCAGGTAGTGGGGGGCACAGAGTGGACTAAGGTATAAGAGTGGTTGCTGCAGGGGGCTTGGCACAGGTTTGGTACCTTAGAGTGGGCGGGAGTCTCTAGCATTGTTGGAGCAGGCGGAGGGTAGTCCTTGTTGGTTGCCATCGTAGGGTCTGGCAATCTCTAGGCTTCGGGAGGCTGGCCTGATTTGTCATCGAGACGGGAAATGTGGAGATGGGGTTGTGAGTGGTTAGGCGTCCTGGGTATGCCCTTAGGCTGCATGGGCATTTGGCTTGGCAAACTGAGTGTAGTATTAAACCTGGCAGCAAATTAAATGACACTTTATTAATGCCGAGGTGGATTGGCGTCGTCTATTTTCAGACCAGGCATAGTCTGGGGCGTGAACAAGCTCATTTTTTGCTTTTTATTGGGCAGATCTCAGGGGGTGGGCGCTTTCATCTGTTTGAGTGTCCCAGTGAGCGGGGGTTGTGCCTTCGAATTAATAAGTGGGTCAAAAAGGGGCAGGGACAGCTTCAAGCGATCTCCAATGATCACTCAAGGTCCCTAGCGGCGGCCATCGTAGGGCCAAGCATCCCCATCCGGGCCGATCCTGCGAGGGATTCCAGATCTTTACAAAGCTTCTGTCAGGGTGAAGCAAGGGACTCACTGTGATGGGCAAGGGAGGTGGAGCCGCGCTCCAGCTTCAGCAGGAACAGCTAGTGTGCTCTTCATTTGGTCCTTCAGGTCACAAGCGGCGGCCATCTTAGGACCAGGCATCGCCATTTGAACCGATCCCAGCTCCCCTCAGTCCTTGATGTGCTAGACAATATATTCTAACTGTCCCACCGTGTCTACCAGGGTGGAGCCGTGCCCCAGCCCGTAGCGTGCTCCGGAGTGAGGGGGCAGCAGAGCCAAGCATCTCATCACCAGCAGCGAACGCGATCTTGCCGTTCTACATGCCCGCCGGGTTGAGGTATCAGGGTTGGAGTGATGCGCTGCAGCTCAGGTCTCTCCTGCAGGAATGCTCCTGTCTCCTGGGGGCAGATCGGATGAACCTGGGGCAAGTCTGAGCCTGGCCGCTTCGTTGTCGCATCTCAGCCTCAGGCGTCACCGATGCGGCTCCAAGCTCCCATGAGGCAGATCAACCAGGAGGCAGGGGACGTCCTCCTAGAGCCGCTGGACACCCTGATCAGTAAGTCCTGGGAGAGAGACTGATGGCTGTGGCGGGGTGAACGGGGTAAACGGGCTGGGTGGGATTTACACTTAGTTAGTGATCCCAAGCCAGAAAGCCCGTTTTCCCAATCCTACCTCCGCAGCCATCTTGTGTGTTTCTCAATGCATATGCTACAGGAACAACTAAAGAATATGTCTGAAATGTACGCCGGTGTGGGTGAAAAGAAAGATGAGCATGAGTTGGTGGAGAGCTTAATCATTCGCGTGCCTGATAAAACAAGGCTGCAAAGAGACAATATTTTGTCCAAACATTACATCTGTGCCACCATTCTTCATCCTCAGTACAAACAATTACTGACCACTTTCATTCCTTTTTCTGAAAGGGATGTTTCACAATACAAGAAGTGGATTGCTGGGCAAGCCAGTGACCTGGAAGAAGAACAAGTGGAAATCAGAGTCCCACTCCTGGCCAGAAGTTCTAGGGTGCAACCTTCAGCTTCTAAAGAGTGCAGTGATGTAGGGCTCATAGCAGCCAACACCAGCAACAAGGACACAGGCAACAAGAACAGGAACATCTGCCCTAACCACTGCAATGGCTTGGTTTCAAGTGGCAAGTCTTGAGTCCCAGGCAGACGTTTGGGCAAAAGAGGTCGAGCAAGTTGCAGCATCAATGCCCATTCAAAGGCTAGTCCAGGACTATCTGGATGACCAAGCAGAGGTGTATCTGGATCAAAATCCATTGGTGTATTGGTATGGGACGAGGCATCAATGGCTAGTGCTCAGCAGGTTGGCAATAAAATATCTGGCTTGTCCAGTAGCCACTGTGTCTGCATAGCATGTGTTCAGTGTAGCTTGCACTGTTATCACAGTGAGAAATGCCAGTCTTTTCCTCAAAACATGGGGAGATTGATCATAATCAAAATGAGCCAACACTTTATACCACTGAATAAAACCATACCTGAAATACGACAGGAGGAGGATGAGGGTTGTTGGCCAGACTCAGGTCAAAGTAGTGTGTTAGATGACCAACTTATGGGTGAACCAGCTGAGTTTGAGGATGAACTCTACTTCTCTGACTGAGATGGCCTGGGCCATCATAGAACTTTCTATTGCTGAACTGCTTTGCCAAATAAAATAAATATATATATATATATATATATATATATATATATATATATATATATATATATATATATATATATATATATATATATATATATTTCCAAAAGGCGAAAAGTCAATAAAGTACGCTCTCAGGGCTGAAACAGGCAAACACCGATGGTTTCTTTAGTGCTGTTTATTCCACAACGCGTTTCGCCGTGAAGACGGCTGGATCACTTGGAAAACAAGTTGCAAAGCCATTGGTTATATCTATTAGCATCATAGACATAGAAATGAGACTATGCATAAGTACGTATACTATTAGACTCTAAGTGCATGTATTGAATACAAAATGTAAAACCCTCAAAACGATATTAGTCACGTTGTAAGCAACATCCCCATAATTGTAGGAAGCAAAATACATGTACAATAAAATATATGCTTCGTCAACACAATTATACACAAGATGTCATTTCATTGTTTAACTCGTGGAATACACCACAGAATAATGTTCTGCTAAAAACCCATGCGTTCCTGGGTCAGGGAGCGTCATATCATGTTTACCCAGTGATGGTTCCGTGTCATCAGAAATGAACCACAAAGATGGAAGTGGTGGTGACACCGGGATAGTCTCCCAGGGAGGGGGAGTAAAGGGTTGGGTTTGGATCACGCCTACGTAGCGTAAACATAGTACATTCAGTATTCGCAAGTGCTCAAATAAAGTGTAATTTTCTACCAGTAAGTCTTTGCAAACCATGCAGTGCCTTTGTGCTCAAAAGGGTGGAGAAGGGGAGTAGTCCCGTGAGGTGACGTGCCAGTGGTGTGGGACCCTTCTCGCGTGTTCCTACAAGAACAAAACAAATATAAACATTAATACAAGTTTAAAATCAGATGAATTACATTTCCCATTCCTATGATATTACACATAGGACTGAACACAAGCAAAAGGTATGGAGGAGACGTGAATTAACTAACAGCATGAAAGACAAATATGAATTGACATCAGCTATGGTGGATAGTCTATGAATCTTTTAAGTGTACTGCTAGTTCCTCATCCTGGTTGAGGCCCCCCGGATCCTTGCACTGGAAGTCTATGATCAATCTCGACTCTCTCTGTCGCAATTTAAGAATCCTGTTGCCCCCTCTGGGATTTTTGGGTATCTGTTCCAAAATTATGTAGCTAAGGTATTTTGCATTAGAAAAATGTTGTTCTTTAAAATGCCTTGCCACAGGGTACTTGGGATCAAAATTCGTAATTGCTCTGGTGTGCTCCAGAATGCGTTTCTTCGCCATGCATGTAGTGCTGCCTATGTACCATTTGTTACATGGGCACACTATTGCATAGACGACAAAGGTAGAGCTACATGTGAGGAAGGACTTAATTTTCTTGTTTATGCCATTATAGGTGACTTCCTTGCACGATTTGCTGTTGGCGCAAGCCTTACAGTGGCCACATGGGAAGAAGCCTTCTAGACCTTGTACATTGGCAGGGGGGTATGTGGTGATATCACTGTGAACTAGCAAATCCCTGATGCTCTTCCCCCGTCTGTATGTTATGCTAGGCCTCTTGGGTAAATCTTTGCCAATGACATTGTCTGCTTTGAGTATATCCCAGTTTTTTGTTATTATCTTTTTGATGGCTTGGGAGTCACTACTGTACGTGAGGATGAGTCTCGTGCCACCTTCATCCTCCACCTTGGTATTGGGTTTGTCACAGATGGTATCAGATCTTTTTATGGCATTGGCTCTCTCCCTAGCTCTTTTAACCACCCAATTGGGATAACCTCTGGCTCTGAATCTGTTGCATATGATCTCACTTTCTTCTTTATAAGCTTGGTCATTATTGCAGTTGCGCTTGGCCCGTAGTAGTTCTCCAAATGGAATGCTCCATTTCAAGTTCTCGGGGTGGCTACTAAGGGCGTGCAAGATGCTGTTGCCAGCAGTGGCCTTGCGAAACAGTTTGGTCTGTACCGAATCATTGACAATCTCAATTTTGACATCGAGATACTCAATGTCAGTTTTGCTCTTGGTGCCACTGAGAACTATGCCAAGCATGTTACAGTTAAGTCTGTCAATAAATGCATCTGCTTCATTCATTGTCCCTTTCCAGACAATGAAAAGATCGTCTATGTACCTCAGCCACATAGATACCTTAGTGAAGTCCTGTTGGAAGGTGGGATCAGAGCGTATGTCCTTTTCCCACTTGCCAAGGAACAGATTGGCAAAACTAGGTGAAAAACATGAACCCATAGCTGAGCCACTGACCTGTCTGAATAGTTCACCATTGAACAAAAAGATGTTGTTTTTTAGGCAATATTTGATCATTTCTGTAATCATGATAGTGTGTTCCCTGTATCTCATGGATCTTCCCCTGAGGAAAAACTCACACGCTTCCACTCCCTGGTCATGATCAATTATGGTATACAAGCTTTGAACGTCTAGGGTCACCAAGATGTAATCTTTTTCCCATTGTAGATTTTCTATCTTTTTCAGAAAATCTTTGGTGTCCTTGACATAACTCTCAAGTTCCATTACAAACTCCCTCAAAAATGCATCGATATATTTGGAGATTCTCTCCGATACACTCCCTCGTGATGACACTATGGGTCTCCCTGGGGGTTTAGTGGCATCCTTGTGTATCTTGGGCAATAGATACAGTACCGGGAGAACAGGGTAATCACATTTTAAGTAGTTATATTCATCCCATGAAAGAATACCTCTCTCCTTCCATTCAAATAGGAAATCCCAAACACAACTCACACTCTCATGATAACATTTCCAATCAATAGGTTCATAGAATTTGTTGTCATTCAATTGTCTGGTAGCCTCTGCAATGTACATATCTCTGTCCTGCAGGACAATATTGCCCCCTTTGTCCGCAGGGCGTATGACTATTGTCTCATCTGCCATTAGGGATTTTATGGCTTGTCTTTGTCTGTGACTCATGTTGGGTTGTTCCCTCCGTTTATATTTATGATGTTTCTGTCTGAATTCATTGAGGCTTTTGTTCACACATTCATGAAATGTGTCTATGTTATCATGCGGTAAGGTGGGAAGAAAGTTCGACTTATTTTTAAAGGCAGTGTTGGCTGTAGTGTTGGTGCAAATGTTTAGTTCGGAAAGCAATTGTGTGGTGCTACACGCCTCTTCTTCCTGCATTTCATTGATACCTAGATCCATAACAACATTTAAAGTCTCACTGTCTCCAATGTCAAAGTTGTAAGTATCATTAATTTCAGGATTTCTAACTGAATGTTCCTGATCACCTTTCAGTTTATACCATTTGTTCAGTTTGAGTTTTCTTGTGAATTTAAATAAGTCTATTCTGTTACCGGTATAACTGGAAGGATATGAGGGACAGAATGACAAACCTAGACATAGGGTTCTTTTTTCAACCATGTTCAATTTTCTTTTTGACAAGTTAACTATGGTCATGTTTACCATTTCGTCATCCATTAGTATTTTCTTTTGTTGGCACGTCCCCTGCTTGTTCCCACTGCGCCACGACCCTTGTCTTTTTTGCCATCGTTGTCTGATTCGTATTCTCCTGTTTGTTCGTTTCCCCTTCCGCGTCCTCTTCCGCGTGTTCCTCTCCCACGTCCTCGGGGTTTTGGTACCGGGGTCTCCCGCGTTGTTAGACGCCCCCTTCTCAGAGTCCGGTATTCGTCCAAAAAAGTCAGCTGCTTTTTTCCTTTCGCAGGGGTCACGGTGATCAGGGAAACATCCGATTCGCTCCCACTGGTGAGATTAGTTTCCGTTGTCACGTTCCTGTTGTCCCCGGCTTCCTCCATTAGACTGGTGCCAGTGTTATCATTTTTGTACAAATGATCGTACTTGTGACTAAACGTGAGTATTCTACCGCTGTCATAATCCGCATAGTCTCGGTTAAGTTTTCTTTCTTTCCTTGCTTTGATTTCCTCTTCATGTTTGGTTAGTCTTTCTTGTATGGGTTTAAGTTTTGTGTTCAAACTTTCAACTTCCATAGCCTTATTGAGGTCTTCCATGATTCCTTTGATTTCTTTAATGAGTTCCTCTCGGTCCAACCACGCGTACTTTATTAAGATTTCCAGCATTCTGCGGGAGCTGTTAGCTGAATTTGTGGACCACTCCTCTAACATTAAGGGATTGGGTTTCTCGTACGTTGGTGTGGTAAATATGCGTAGTCCCCTTGGAACCATATTTTGGTCTAAGTAATGTTGCAGTGATGTAGCCTCCCACCATTTGGTGATCTCAGTTCTTTTCAACTTTTCGTATTGTTTAAGTTTTTGTTCAATGGGTTCCAAAGTTGTAGTGGGTTCATAGGTTTTGGTTGAACTGTTTGGAATTGTTTTTCTTGTAAACATGGTTTTTGCAGCTTTCATGCGTTCTTCGTCCTCCTCCATGTTGAAAAACCTTATTTAAACAGCACAAGAATGATATTGTTGCTCAGGTGTATGCCTGCCTGTCCCCCCCCAGTCAGAATGCTGGGTTCCTTCTGCCAAAACAGACTTAACTGTAACATGCTTGGCATAGTTCTCAGTGGCACCAAGAGCAAAACTGACATTGAGTATCTCGATGTCAAAATTGAGATTGTCAATGATTCGGTACAGACCAAACTGTTTCGCAAGGCCACTGTTGGCAACAGCATCTTGCACGCCCTTAGTAGCCACCCCGAGAACTTGACATGGAGCATTCCATTTGGAGAACTACTACGGGCCAAGCGCAACTGCAATAATGACCAAGCTTATAAAGAAGAAAGTGAGATCATATGCGACAGATTCAGAGCCAGAGGTTATCCCAATTGGGTGGTTAAAAGAGCTAGGGAGAGAGCCAATGCCATAAAAAGATCTGATACCATCTGTGACAAACCCAATACCAAGGTGGAGGATGAAGGTGGCACGAGACTCATCCTCACGTACAGTAGTGACTCCCAAGCCATCAAAAAGGTAATAACAAAAAACTGGGATATACTCAAAGCAGACAATGTCATTGGCAAAGATTTACCCAAGAGGCCTAGCATAACATACAGACGGGGGAAGAGCATCAGGGATTTGCTAGTTCACAGTGATATCACCACATACCCCCCTGCCAATGTACAAGGTCTAGAAGGCTTCTTCCCATGTGGCCACTGTAAGGCTTGCGCCAACAGCAAATCGTGCAAGGAAGTCACCTATAATGGCATAAACAAGAAAATTAAGTCCTTCCTCACATGTAGCTCTACCTTTGTCGTCTATGCAATAGTGTGCCCATGTAGCAAATGGTACATAGGCAGCACTACATGCATGGCGAAGAAACGCATTCTGGAGCACACCAGAGCAATTACGAATTTTGATCCCAAGTACCCTGTGGCAAGGCATTTTAAAGAACAACATTTTTCTAATGCAAAATACCTTAGCTACATAATTTTGGAACAGATACCCAAAAATCCCAGAGGGGGCAACAGGATTCTTAAATTGCGACAGAGAGAGTCGAGATTGATCATAGACTTCCAGTGCAACGATCCGGGGGGCCTCAACCAGGATGAGGAACTAGCAGTACACTTAAAAGATTCATAGACTATCCACCATAGCTGATGTCAATTCATATTTGTCTTTCATGCTGTTAGTTAATTCACGTCTCCTCCATACCTTTTGCTTGTGTTCAGTCCTATGTGTAATATCATAGGAATGGGAAATGTAATTCATCTGATTTTAAACTTGTATTAATGTTTATATTTGTTTTGTTCTTGTAGGAACACGCGAGAAGGGGCCCACACCACTGGCACGTCACCTCACGGGACTACTCCCCTTCTCCACCCTTTTGAGCACAAAGGCACTGCATGGTTTGCAAAGACTTACTGGTAGAAAATTACACTTTATTTGAGCACTTGCGAATACTGAATGTACTATGTTTACGCTACGTAGGCGTGATCCAAACCCAACCCTTTACTCCCCCTCCCTGGGAGACTATCCTGGTGTCACCACCACTTCCATCTTTGTGGTTCATTTCTGATGACACGGAACCATCACTGGGTAAACATGATATGACGCTCCCTGACCCAGGAACGCATGGGTTTTTAGCAGAACATTATTCTGTGGTGTATTCCACGAGTTAAACAATGAAATGACATCTTGTGTATAATTGTGTTGACGAAGCATATATTTTATTGTACATGTATTTTGCTTCCTACAATTACGGGGATGTTGCTTACAACGTGACTAATATCGTTTTGAGGGTTTTACATTTTGTATTCAATACATGCACTTAGAGTCTAATAGTATACGTACTTATGCATAGTCTCATTTCTATGTCTATGATGCTAATAGATATAACCAATGGCTTTGCAACTTGTTTTCCACGTGATCAAGCCGTCTTCACGGCGAAACGCGTTGTGGAATAAACAGCACTAAAGAAACCATCGGTGTTTGCCTGTTTCTGCCCTGAGAGCGTACTTTATTGACTTTTCGCCTTTTGGAAATTGATTCAAGTCGGCTTCACTCCGCCGACACGTACGCCACCTTCCACGGGTCACCTGGGGTCCAGAAGGAGTTTTCTGCTGGATAAAATATATATATATATATATATATATATATATATATATATATATATATATATACTAGCAGCCCGTCCCGACGTTGCCCGGGAGCAATCATGGCATAGGGCCCCCGCCCGCCCTGACGTAGTGCAGTGTTATGGCTGTATGGCTGTATGTTTACTTTTGGACGCTTTTGTAACCTGCACACGTTTCTTAACCTGCACACATTTCTTTTTTTGTGGCTCGCTCACCGCTCTTCACTGCCCACGTCACTTTTTCTGACCTACAAACGTTTCTGTCACTTTTTCCTCCTGTAATGGGCTGTTTGCTACCTGCTCCACGTTTCTTTTTCCATGGCTCGCTCACCGCTCCTCCCCGCCGCCGCTGGCGCCATGCACATGTTTCTTAAACTGCACACATTTCTTTTTCCGTGGCTCGCTCACCCCTCCTCACTGCCCACGTTTTTTTGACCTGCACACGTTTCTGTCACTTTTTCCTCCTGAAATGGGCTGTTTGCTACCCGCTCCATTTACCTGCACACGTTTCTTTTTCCTGTGGCTCGCTCACCGCTCCTCTCTGCCTCCGCTTTCGCCCTACCTCTTCCGCCACTCAGCGCTCCTCCCCGCTGCCGCTCCTCACTGCCTGCGCTCCGATCGCCGTTCATGTCCGCTGCTCCCCGCGCTGATCGTCACTGCTCCCCGCGCTGATCTCCGCCTCTCCTTGCGCTCGTGTACTCCGCTCCTCCTGATGTCAGGACGCACGTCGCGGCCGGCCGGCGCTACTTTGAAGGGACTATTTTTTTAAAAAGTTTTATTTTTTAAATAACGTATTTATTTGTAAATCATATAGCCTATGTCCATCTGCACACCCTGAGGATTACAACGATGTATCGGGTGTGTGGATTGGCGCTGTGGTTCCCGAGTTTACCTGGCTTAAAGGTTTGTGTCCTCTCTTTATAATAGTAGTATATTATATATATATATATATATATATATATATATATATATATATATATATATATATATATATATATATATATATATATATATATATATATATATATCTAAAAAAAAAAAAAAAGAAATGAGTCATAAAATGAATGATTGAAACAGACTATGCTCTTGCTCTGCCTCTGAGTCTTTTTGGTACACTCCTCATGAGCCTAACCTTCTTTCTTTCTCTTTGACTCTACAATATAATTTCTGTTTACAATCAGCAGGGCTTCTTGTCTCCTGCACAAAAGGCAAAAGCTCCATAACTCTCCTGCTTACCACACTGAGCAGCTTTAGTCAACGACCGCAGGGTAGGTAACTGCTGGTCATTCGAGGGGGCCTCGTACTGCCTTTCCACTACTGGCCCTGCTCTGCCATGGCACTGGGTAGTGGGAAGAAAAGAAAAGAAACAAAAAAGGAAGGAAGAAATGAGTAAGTAAAGCAAACAAGTTAAAAAATACAAAAAAGTCACAAAAACACAAAATAAAACGACAAAAAACATAATATACAAAAAGACACACACTAATAAAATAAATAGAAATGTGGGTAGATAAGTGTGATGGGGAGGATTGAAAAGATTAGGTAAGGATTGCAAAAACAGACCCTGCACAATGAACAGAACAGAAAACAAGATGGCAGAGCCATATGAACCACATGGTGCTATTTGTGCGCAGTTTCCCGCACGAGAACGCACTTCACGCTGCACACAAGGTAAAATTTCACATGAATGGGCACTGCAAGCAGCTCCACCCACATGCAGACTCAGTGTCACGCAGCAGAGTATTTTGGGCAATTCGCAGAGTTCCACATAGCGCAACTTTGCGTACTGCACCCAGGCCTAGTTGTGACCAGATTCTGATAGTTTGCAGCTTTCTTTTCTTTTATTACATGAACCTCCACAGTTTGCCCTGTCTTCAATACATTTAATTTTGGAGGAACTTGTTCTAACCTTCCTCTAGAAAAGGAAGCTGGTATTTTATAGATTTTAAATCTACGGTTCAAAGCTTCTAGTCCTGTATAGAAATTTAAACAAATTCTAGATACTTTAGGTTTAAAGCCCATTTCCATTTTTCCCACCCACTTTGAGCCGAATTAAATTATTTGGACTTCTTCCTTGACAGTTCCATTCTGCTTCTCAGTTTATTCTTCAGCTATGAACTAAGCTTCAAAAAATAATTAGAGGTCACTCTTGGAAAACTTTCTACAGTATTCAATATTCAATCTGTGTGTACTAGTTACCAAACTAAACATCACTATCAACAAAACACAGAAAGAGTTTGTTCCTATAAAAACATCTAAAAAAAAAAATAATAATCCTTGGTTTACTAAGGAGCTCACTAAGACTAAGATACAAACTCATAGAGCTGAAAGACTTTGACGTAGATCATATGATCTTCAGACTAAAATTACATTTTGTACTTTAGTAATTGAACATTGTTTTAAAATCAGAGAAAGGGATACTGTTTCACAAACAGTTTGACAAATTTAACAGCAGAGCTGTTTAAAATGATAATGGGATCCGGGAACCAGTTATCTGCAGTTTAGTTGCATTTGTCTCTCCTCCTATTTTAGCTAAACCACTTTATGTATTGATAACCAAAATTAGAGTGGAGATTGAAGCTGAAACTTTCATCATTCCACCTTGTCTTAACCTGATCAAACAGTCTGAAACATTTTCATATATATTGGAGCTGTTTGCCCTATGCTAGAAAAATTCTTAAACTCCTCACCTGACATCTGCAATGCCAAATAATTTCAGAAAGCGGCACAATTTATAAGTGCAGAGATTGTGACTATTCTTTCACAGTCTCTTTCAACTGGTTGCATACCATCAAGTTGGAAAGAAGCAATATACCCAACAATCCCGGGCATTTTCCAGCTCAATACTCTACTGCCTTCTTTATCAAGATTAGTTGCAAGAATAGTATTCCTGTAATTGCAGGTGTACTTGGAATCTGTCGCAAAAAACACAGTTGATGGACAGAATGCAGAACAATGTCTTACATTCACCCCAGTACAAAGATCTGGGCCTAAATCCATCATTTTTTGCACTCCACGCCACCCTAGGTCAGACAATGGCTATATGCAAATCAGCCTTGACCCTGTGCCTCATGGGAAAAGTCCAGCCCGAACTACCAAGCCATGTCTTTCCTAGACCAGAATCAAGCATCCAAGGACCGGTTTCTGGCTATCTGCCTTCTTCAGCCTGGATAGCTTGACTCCATTGATGTGGAGAGCCCGGGACTCATGTCTGAGCATACCCAGCCCACTCGGGTGAAAATTGCAAAAAACACAGTTGATGGACAGAATGCAGAACAATGTCTTACATTCACCGCAGTAGAAAGATCTGGGCCTAAATCCATTGGTTTTTTTCACTCCACACCACCCTAGGTCAGACAATGGATATATGCAAATCAGCCTTGACCCTGTGCCTCATGGGAACAGTCCAGCTCGAACTACCAAGCCATGTCTTTCCTAGACCGGAATCAAGCATCCAAGGACTGGTTTCTGGCTATCAGCCTTCTTCAGCCTGGATAGCTTGACTCCAGTGATGTGGAGAGCCTGGGACATCAGGTTGGAAAGAAGCAACTGTGTGGCCACTGATGAAAAAACCCTCAATATACCCAACAATCCCAGGCATTTTCCAGCTCAATACTCTACTGCCTTCTTTATCAAGATTAGTTGCAAGAATAGTATTGCTGCAATTACAGGTGTACTTGGAATCTGTCGCCTTTCCTGGTTGGTTTCTGTTCCAGGTTGCAGTACTGAATAGGTTGGTATTTCAGTCCCGGATAACCTCCCGGAGGGATCACTGAAATAATATTGAATGTCAAAATATCGACCTGCAAAAATATCGTTGCCAAAATATCGACAGACAAAATATCGAGTTTCTATCTACAAACAGGTAAGTACAAAAATATCGAGTTTAAAATATTGTTTACAAAAATATAGTTTTAAAAAATATCGACTTTACTAAAAACACTATTAAATTAAATTAATATTAAAAACTAAGTACTAAAATATACTTAAAAATACTTAAATTAACTTATGATAATTAAATAATTAATGAGAGTTAAAAAATAAAAAAATTGTAATCATATTTCTTAAAACATATATATATAGTAACAAAATATAATTAAATAATCGCCAATATTATTGGCATACAATAACAAAAGAGTAAAAATTACAATTCCCACTCCAGTGGGTGCAACAGTAGGGAAAGCGTCGGATAGCGTAGGGGTTAAAATTACTATTCCCACTCCAGAGAGTGCAACAGTAGGGAAAACGCTGGATAGCGTAGCAGTTAAAATTACTATTCCCACTCCAAAGAGTGCAACAGTAGGGAAAGTGTTGGATAGCGTAGGGGTTAAAATTACTATTCCCACTCCAGTGGGTGCAACAGTAGCGAAAGCATTGGATAGCTAGGGGTAAAAATTACTATTCCTACTCCAGTGGGTGCAACAGTAGGGAAAGTGTTGGATAGCGTAGGGGTTAAAATTACTATTCCCACTCCAGTGGGTGCAACAGTAGGGAAAGCGTTGGATAGCGCAGGGGTTTAAATTACTATTCCCACTCCAGTGGGTGCAACAGTAGGGAAAGTGTTGGATAGCGTAGGGGTTAAAATTACTATTCCCACTCCAGTGGGTGCAACAGTAGGGAAAGTGTTGGATAGCGTAGGGGTAAAAATTACTATTCCCACTCCAGTGGGTGCAACAGTAGGGAAAGCGTTGGATAGCGTAGGGGTTAAAATTACTATTCCCACTCCAGTGGGTGCAACAGTAGGGAAAGCGTTGGATAGCGTAGGGGTAAAAATTACTATTCCCACTCCAAAGAGTGCAACAATAGGGAAAGCGTTGGATAGCGTTGGGGTTAAAATTACAATTCCCACTCCAGTAGGTGCAACAGTAGGGAAAGCGTTGGATAGCGTAGGGGTTAAAATTAATATTCCCACTCCAGAGAATACAACATTAGGGAAAGTAAATAATTCATATATTATTCAAAAATCTACAAATAAATATCTATTAATAATTAATTAAAAAAATAATTAACAATAAGTAATTAAATTAATCACCTATTAATACAAATTAATTTAACATCTACATAATTACCAATTAATCAATTAATATAAATTAATTAACAATTTTAAATTAATTAATTAACAAATATAAATTAATTAACAATTAATTACTATTTACTATCAATAAAAAAATGAACATATTTAATTAATTATAAATAAATTACTTCCCACCCTATTCCCCTATAAACCCACAACCCGCTACAGAATTAAATTAGTTTAATTTACATAATTAACAATTAATCAATTACTCTAAATTAATTAACAATTTTATTTAAATTAATTAACAAATATAAATAATTAGCAATTAATTAGTAATTGCTATCAATATATAAATTTACATATTTAATTAATTATAATTACATTATTTCCCACCCTATTCCCCTATAAACCCACAACCCGCTACAGATTTAAATTACGCAAAAATTATTAAAACAAAATTATTTAAATATAAATATTTATAACATAAATATACAATTTTCACACATATTATATCATAAAAATACTCTATAAAAAATTATATATTATTAAAAATTCCATATATTTTACTATCTATATTATATACTTCGATATTTTAACTATCTATATTTTTTACAGTCGATATTACTTCACTTGCCTTAAAAACGATATTTTTGTAGTCGATATTCTGTCCTGTCGATATTTTGTCAACTCGATATTTAATACTCGATATTATGTCCAAACAATATTTTGGACTCGATATTATGTCTGTGCACCCTCCCGGAGGATGATGCATTCCAGAGATCCAGGAGCCTGAACCAGGCTTCTGTCTTTCACCACTGCTTTTTGATATCTATATGCTGCCCCTGGCACAGTTGCTAAACCACACTGTAAGACACTTCCTATCTATGCAGACAACGTCCAGCTCATCTTTGGGGAGTCCCCCAACCAAGGCAAAATACTCCACACCTCTTCTAACAGTGTAGGAGCTGTTAACTGATGGATTACGCAAATATTTAAAATTGAACCACTACAAGACAGAGTGTTTGCTTACTTCCCCCAAAATCAATGTGTCTGATCTACTATGGCCCATTGGTATGGGCCATCATCCTACCTTTGAAAAATATATTTATAACCTGGGGGTAAACATTGAATCAAATCTTGGTCTTGGAGCCCAAGTGGCTGCTACATTCAAATATTGTTTATTTTATTTAAAATCCTTACTGCAGTTGTTTTCATTTCTAGAATATAACATTAGATGCCCAGGAGTTAATGCATTATTCAATCAAGAATCGATTATGGAAATTCCATCTTTGTTGCAGCTTCAAACAAATATCCTTTTAGGTTACAGCTTGTCCAGAATACACTGTGTGTCATATCTATGACCTGAACACATTTACTTCAGTAACAGGAGCCAGAAGAGATTTGCAATGGCTCCCGGTTTACATGTGAGTTACTTTCAAGGCCATTACTTTGCCATGCCATGAATATTGTGCATAAAGCAAGTTACGCTCAATCACTTGATTTCATGGGCAAATGGTTTTGCTGGCATAAACACCCTATGAGCTTTGGATGTGATCAGCAATTTCTTCTATAGGTTCCAAAATCTTGTACCTTCAGCTCTGGAGACAGAATGTTCTTTGTGGTTACAGCGAAAGTGTGGAACACTTTACCAATAGCCAGCAATAGCCAACCTGTTCAGAAAAGCCTTAAAAACCTTCCTTTTCAATCAGTAACTCTTTTGCCAATACTTTTTCTTGACAATACCAATAAACATATTTGGGTGAATGTTGCACTACAAATACACTTGATTGATTGGTTCTTTTATTTTTGTAGTTGACTCCAGAAGTGCAACAGATATGCCCAGACATGGGCCTTGTACTCACTGTGCATTAGGACGCAAGGTGCACCCTACTGAGATGGTAAGTAAGTAAGTAAGTAAATATTTATTTGTATATGATTAATTAAAATCTTTACAAAATTGAAAAGTGTCCATAGTAATTGTTGCTTTAACGTAACAAACAAACAAAAAACAAAAAATAAGGTGCATAAAATTACAGTGATGTTAACAGTTATATGGTTAGCATCATAGGATTAAAATTTCATATGGCATGGTTAAGTCTCTTTCTTATTAGGTCAAAGAACTTCACAACTTGACAGTTCAATTTAGTGTCGCTAGTAGAAAAGCACAATATGGCTGCCTGTCTGCAGGTCCGGACGGCATAAAGGTTAAAAAAAGGACGTAAGAGATTGAACCTCAGGTCCTTTATGCTAGGGCAGATGCAAATCACATGAATTATGTCTTCCTTGCCGGTTTTGCACATGCGACACTGTTGTGAAGGGTTATTTCTCTCCCAAGGTGGAAGATGTGGAAGTATGGGAATTACACCAAGTCGTAATTTTAGGAATTTTTCTTTAACATTTATTTTCATGCCGATACTAAAGTACGCTTGTAGCCGCAGTTTTTCATAGGCTCCCACCGTTAGCCATCCATGTGCTCGGTTTGCTAGGTCTTTCTTGTCTTCTATCGCTGAGATGATGCTAGCTGATTTTTTAGCTACTTTTTTAAAGGACAAGAGATCCATTGATGTTTCCCAGGTTTCAGTCAGGCCTAGAACTTTGAGCGATTCATATAAGTAGGCTCTCGGCGCGAGGTTGCGGTGCCGAAGTAGTTCTTCCCATAGGTTTGCACATAGAGATCCAGCATCTGCATTGCGAATTTTATGCCAGTTTGTTGCATACATGCTCCGCCTCTCTAAAGTTTGTTTCAGGATACCGAATTCTAGTCGAATCTGAGCCGGGGAAACGTACTTGGGAAGATTGAAAATAGCCCTGTATGAATTGGCAATGAGACTGTCCAGTAACGCTGCGTCCTTACCATGGTGTGATTCACTCCCATATGTGAGAGTCGGTTTTAATTTGGCACTCAATAGATCGAGAAGAGGTTTCAGTGTCAGATCGGGTAATTTACCCTTCAATGTTTTTAGAGCCATATAAGTCATTGTAGCCTTCCCTCGCAAAGATTTAAACTGCGCCCTCGAAGTGTTATTTGAGTCCAGGATTACTCCCAGGTACTTATATGTGGTGACCTGGTCAAGATTTTCGCCATTCAAGTACCAGCAAGGGTTCTTTTTTTTCTTATAGTTCACAGTCATCACCTTTGATTTATTGAAGTTTATTTGTAGGGCATTTTTTTCTGAAAAGGCATTGGTTATATTCAAAAGATGTTGGAGGCCCATTGGAGTCCGACTTATCAGCAACAGGTCATATAACAGGTTTGAGAGGATGATTTTCCCTAGTTTTGGTGCGTGATTGGAGCATTTGTCTAGTTGCCCAGGTAAGTCGGCTAAAAAATGATTGAATAGGATCGGTGCAAGTAGACATCCCTGTTTCAGTCCTTTTGTTGTCGTTATGGGTTTTGAAAGATGTGTTCCAGCCCCAAGTTTAATTTTAATCCAGGTGTTTATGTGGAGCAGTATTAGGACGTCTAATAGGTGTTTAGGTATTCCCAGTTTGTCCAATTTCATCCAAAGTTTGTTTCGGTCCACGTGGTCGAATGCAGCTGTATAATCAATAAATGAAAAGAATAGAGATGACTTAGTTTCTTTTGCTGCTTCCATCAGCAGTGATAGTGCCATTAGATTGGTTGTGGTCCCTTGGCCTTTACAGAAACCCGTTTGGTTAATTGGCATGATGGAATTCTCAGTTGCCCATGATGTTAACTCCTCCAGGATAAGGCCAGCAAAGTATTTTGCCTCCACGTCTATGAGAGCAATGAGGCGGTGGTTGTTTGGAAGCCTCTTGCTACCTTGTTTATGTATCGGGCTAATGATTGACCCGTGCCAGGACTCAGGAAGGGTCTGTGTGAGTCTGATACTGTTAAACACTGGTGCTAAGGCTGCGCTCCAAAATTCGGCATCTGATTTGTAGAGCATAGGTGGTAGGCCGTTTGGCCCAGGAGCTCCGGTTGGTCGCCCCCTTGATGTTTGTCGTTGGATGTCTGATGGGCGAATTGGCTTGGACCCTGACTCAGGTGCTTTTGTTAAGTTTTTATCCAATTTAGCTTTATCAGTTTTTAGTGTATTCATGGCAATGTGTTCCCCCATTTCACGGGGGTTTGTGGGGGTGTAGTGGTTGAGGTTTACTTTTTTGTTATGTTTTGTAGATGTTAAAGAAGGTTTATTTGTAATAACTTTGTCTATGGCCCCATCGTTGTTGAAGTGCTCCTGTAGGTATTTCGACCATACTTCTTCCGTTATGGGCGAGTTCTGACCTGGAAGGTCAGGATTCTGTATTCTTTTAACCATTTGCCAGAATCTGGAGCTGTTCTTCTGCTTCCCCTCGTGCACTAGTTTCGCCCATAGATCTTCGTTCCTTCGCTGCTGATTGCCCCATTTTGTCCGTTTCAATTTTGTTTTAGCTTCCCGTAGGGCAGTTTGCAAGCTATGATTTGTAGGGTCCTTTCGCAACTGTCTCAGTAATTGATTTACTAATCTTTTTTGTAGTTTCATTTCTGGACATGAGTGAGTCCCACCAAGGGGCAACTGTTGGTGATGAGGCTTGGTGGGAACCTTTTTTACCATTTGCTCCCTGATGGTTTTGATGAAAGTGTCCCAGACGTCCGATCCCTTGGATGCATAGCTGGTGGCTTGGGAGAAGAGATTTTTCGCCATGGAGCTAATTGAATCGATGTTCTCGGTGGTACAGCGAAGCCGCCTTAAATTTGGGGCAATGTCTGTGTCGAGGTCTGTGAATGTTTCAAGTCCCAGATGGGAAGTGGCATTTATTGTGGCCTCTTGTGGCAGGTGATCACTGAGGTCGGTCATACCTATTCGAAAGGACTTTACCCGACAAAGCAGGTTTAGCGATGTGAACATGTAGTCGAGATGGGAAGATTGATTATTCGCATGAAAGGGGGCAACTGGTGGATCATCACCAGGGTAGCGGCCATTCAGGGCCCTTAAGTTGAGTTGTTCCAAGTGACGAAGTAGAAGTTTTGAGTGCTTCGTTAAGTTCTTGTTTTTTGTGTGGCCTTGTGTCGGCACGGCCCATGCAACGTTCAGGTCCCGAGTGAGGTCGCTAGGTTGCTCTTTATTAATTAGGAGCATGTTGAAGTCCCCTGTCAGGATGAATGAGTCAGACTCGCTTTCCTCCGTTATTTTTTTCATCAGTTTGGCTAGGTCTTTCGCACCTTTTTGTTTGTCTTTGGGATGGAGGTATGTATTAATTATGGTTACAGCTTGGGGCTGCTTCTTTAACCAAAGTGGGACCTTTACCGCCTGAATGACACTTGGGGGAGGGATAAAAAGATCCATTGCCTCGATTTCACCTATTGACGATATAGATGCAAAAAGCATCAGACCGCCTGATCTTCGGCCAAAGGTTGAGTTTTTATTTGCTGGAATACAGCAGGACGTGAACCCTTGGAGCTCGAATGCTTTTTCTTCCCAAGTCTCTTGGAGCAAGATAAGGTCAAATGTAGTTAGATATTCTAGGAACTCGGGGTCATTTCTTTTGGACGCCAAACCATTGATGTTCCAAGAGCAAATTCTAATGTCCATATTTCCCTCTTTCTGTCAGTTATTAATAGATGGGCCCAAAATACTGAAAATGGTCTGGGTTTGCTTTTGTTCCCTTCTGGGGCCATAGCATGATAGTTCTGTGTAGAACTGAGCACCTCTTGTTTTGAGCTTGAGGTATCTATGGTAAGGTGAGGTAAGTTCAAACTATAACTTCAAACTTCTCTGCATCGATGTGTGAACTTTAGACACTGAGGGCCAGATTCACAAAGGTAAGCTTACACTTTTGTGTAACTTTACTACTTTTCGGTATTCATAAAGGTAAACTTAGACCAAAAGTCCTACTTTACTACTTTTCAATATTCACAAAGGTAAACTTAGACCAAAAGTCTAACTTTACTGCTTTTCGGTATTCACAAAGGTAAGGTACTACTAGTAAAGTTAGACTTTTGTTTTCCCAGGGCCAGGACCGCTCCTCTACCAAGGGCTCTGCTGCTGGCCCCAGTGAGTCCTCCTGTTGTTAATATTAATAATTATATTTCCCTAACTTTTTCTGCACCTTCTTTTTTCTGAACAATTATTTCCGTTTCCTAATTCTAATTTTTTACCAAATCTTCTTTGATCTATCTGTTTCTAAATTCTTGTTATCCCTGTCTGTCTGTAGCTACGCTTGCCCAGTTGATCACTCTTTATTTGTGAAAAGTTTTAAAACTAAGATTCACCAATAGCTTTAGCCACTGAGTCCAGTCCTTTGGGTTGTCCTCTTCTAATCTTATTAAGAGGCTTTTTGACAATAGCTACCAACAAAATGCCCAACTAGATATTTTACTATTTTTGATAGGATAGGACATACTACTACTGTCTACTATACTCTAGTACCAGATTTGTACTAGTGGTGTATGTGGTGTATTTATTTATTTTAACTATTTTTTTAATCTTGCTAGTGAAAAAGAATAAATAGGGAGAGGCGTATATCGCATCTAAAAAAATGTGTAATGTTTTTTCTAGGTGTACTGACCACCAGTGCCAGGGCCAGTGGCAGGGCACGCAAAGCCAGCCTGGAGGGAGCAGCGGATGCAGCAGCTGCCACAGGGGTGGGTGACTCAGCAGGAGTGGTGGGCGGTGGTAAGTTATACTTATATTCCTTACTTATTGACAATAGTTACACACTCCCTGCAGCAGCTGCCACAGGGGTGGGTGACTCAGCAGGAGTGGTGGGCGGTGGTAAGTTATACTTATATTCCTTACTTATTGACAATAGTTACACACTCCCTGCAAGGGTGTACACTGTATGTTGAGGGAGGCTAAGTTGTTGTGAACAATGGTTGAAGACTTACTTAGCGTTAGAGCAATAGCATTTGCGGCAGGAGTTGAGTAACTAATGGCCCCTTCTATCTGACTTCAACTCTGCTGGGAAAGTTTTATGGAGAAGACTAAGAGTCAGACGGCCTTGATGGATGGGTCGAACGAAAAGGGGAAGAAGGAAGGACGGGCAAGATGTAATGTGTGACTGGCAGAGAAGGATGCGTGGGATGCATAGGTGGCTTAAGGGAATCAGATGCAGGGGTGGTTGAAGGATGGGTGGAAGGTGAAAAAAAAGATGCCTGCCTGGGTGGGTGAAACTGTATGGGTGATAGGAAGAATCCTACGGGGTGTTTCATGGGTCAAAACTCAAGGGGAAGCAAGGAAGGAAGGACGCATGGGTGATAATTTAAAAAAAGAAAAACAAATGTATGTTGTTGGTGAAACAAAGGATTCTTGAGAGATAAGAAGAATGATAGACATGTTTACTTTAAATGGATGGATGCCTGGATGGTATTCAGTCATCATAGCATAGGTGGAGACTGTCACTAGATGAAGAGCCTTTGGAGAGAATGTAAAAGAAAAAGAAACTGCACCAGAGTAGCATAGCCAAGGAGAATTGAAGATTAGAATTGAAAAAATATGAGGCTAGAAGAGCAGTGCCATGATTGATAAATGGAAAAATTCCTGGGAAGAGAGACAACAGGACTGTTTTTATGGAAGGTTTTTAATTCAAGGTGGTATTCTTAGAATACTCCATTGACTCACAGTAGTTTGGAAGCACAGCATATATATTGTGTATGTATGTTATCAAGCGTCTCCCTCCGACTCCGAGGCCCACTCCCTACTAATGTAATTTATTTTCAACTGTGTCAGCCAGCCTGCCATGGGTGGCCTATCGGCTGCATGGTTAAACAATCAATCCAAATGACCTCAAGTTGTCCCATGTATAATCAATGATCATTTGAATCAAATATCATCTGCCATGTTATAGTAGTCAGGGTGAAAGTGAAATTGATCAGTTGCCCTCATGTAACAGAGTATGGCTAAGCATAATAGAAAAATAATGTGATTGTGTAGTCAGCTTCCGTACCTGCAGATAGTAGTAAATAAAAATAACGTGAGTCGGCGACACAAATATGTTTGTCTAGGGCGCAAGGTGACTGAGCTGGCATGCCGGCTACAACAAGTTTAAATTAGCTAAACAATAGAGAGAAGAAGAACACTGGTGTACTCCATAGTGCCTAGTAATAGTAATGCCTGAAACTCTCACAAATGTTAGAGACCGAGGAAGTGGTAGGATACCACAAATATTATGTGCTGTGCTTGCTAATGCTACTGTGCCACTATGTGTAGAATTTATTTGGTGTTACTGTTTTGCTAAGAGTATTGATAACTATTGTCTTTTTACTTTCTTGATATAGCTACTCCTTCTCAACCAATAAAATCAAAACCGGACAGGAAGGATTTGGCAGCATAGCCTGACGCAGGTAGCTGGAGGCCATCTGCAAGGCATATCGGCAGCTGTTGGTTCTGGCAGAGGAGGAGGTGGCAGCAGCTGCAGCTTTCTCCAATGCCCCGGCCCCAGCCAGGTCCCTCCAGTGGTTCGGCATTACGGTCTGGCAGCCGCCCACTGCACTTCATCATTCAACACTGCTGCCCACCCTCTGGATCCAACTACGAAACATTCAAGCGCCACATGCGCCTCCGGATTGGGCGCCTAGAGGAGAGAATAAAGGTCCTGGAGGGTAACAAGCGAGCACCCGATAGAGATTCCGTCGGATTGCCCCTTTTTTTAATCTTTTATTGGTGGGTGGGAATCGGGAGGTGACGTTGGGGAAATGTTGAGGTTTATATTTATTATTTATTATGGACAATTGAATTCACCGGACATTAATTGGACTCTTCCTTTATCTTATTGGACATTGGTTGGGGTTAGGGAGAGCAGTGGGTGAGGTTTTGTGGGATTTTTACATTAGTTTATTTTGTTAGGGGATTAAATTATATTTATAATTAAACTTTACATACAATGTAAATGTTTTGTGGGGTTTACTCTTTTACTACACATGGTTTCCTTTGCTGCTGCAGGGCCGCAGCCAGTTGTTGATTTAAATATTCTGCTGATAGTTTAATACACAAACAGATAGATGCGGTACCCTCACTTGTGAGTTACTTATCTTTCTAGTACTGTCAGTCTCTCCTCCTAGTTTATGCAGTCTGCAACTGGACTCGGAAGGGTGTTGGAGTGTAAATTAATGAATGAATTTCCATTATTATTTATCCCTCCCCCAAACTTTTTCTCTTACCTGTGATTGATGTTTATTTAAACTTAGACAAAGCAATGACTGCATGGTGATGATGGTTTGGTTTCCCAAGATGCAATGGTGGTGGTAGTAGTAGTAGATGACACTTGCAGTAGCATTAGACTTTGGGAGGAGTATTAGAATGAAGTACAGTACACAAGAAGACTGCAAAAATGAAACCATAATAATGATTAGCAATGCTAAAGTAAAATAAAACATAATGGTGACTGGGACAGCCTAGTACAAGTTACAAACTTTAGTTGAATCGACATATGAAGTGGAAAGTGTAACATTTAGTGCTGTAAGGATGATGAATCGATGCCAGCAATCAATTATGATGGATTATGTTCCTCTGGAAAAAGAATTGACTTGCACATACTGAGCATAGGTGGGCAAGCAGAAGAAGATCCTCGCCCTGCCTTGAGTTAGTGTTGCTTTTACCACATCTGCAACAGTAAGTGTGTGATCAATGATTGGTGTAAAATAATTTAGTCACACCTCAATATAAATCACACGGCCCGGAGGAAGAGGGTAAGTGTTTGATGAATGGTTGGGAAGGAGTATTTAGGGGAAAGGTTTGACACAGACAAACACTACACATGTACAACACACAATCTTGGCTGCCAACCATCATATTCATAAATATTTTAAGGGAGAAAAAGGAAAGGTATTCATGATGATGACTTGATGGTTAATGATAAGTAGTACTAACTAGAGTAGTAGATAGTACAGGGCAGCAGTATATTATTAATTATTATTATTATGCAATTGCCTTGCCTGTCTGCTCTCAGAGAGACTAAGAGACCCAAATTACATAATTTTATTTTCTGTTGTACCTGGTTTCCTTTTAAAGCTAGGAAAGAAAATAAAAAAAAATGCTGTAGGGATCAATTATAAGCAAAGAGCAAACATTAAACAACAACACACAGTCGTAATGATTGAGGAGAAAAAAGAAATCAAATTAATTAAAAGATGATGAATGTTACGAAGTTACTGTATGCTATCCTAGTCAAATTAGGGTGTTGCATCTTGGCATTCCTCTTGGTCCTCCCTTCCATGGACGCTCCATCCGTCAATCTTGGGTGCCACTTCCTGCCTGGTCGATGTGGATTGGTATGGTAAGAGTCAGTTGTTTTCCCCAGTATAGCACATGGTAAAGGCTGGCCTGCAAGTGTAGATGGAAAAACAAAAGGAATATTGAAAATCAAGGAGAAAAAAAATGCATAAATTACGGAGGAGTGCAACAAGAACACTTTCAGAGGCAGCATGGCTGAATCGTGTCTACCACTCTGTTTCCAACAATACCCGACAACAACAACAGGACAGAACATGCCCACGGCATCCACCCAACCTCCAATTAGCCTAGATTTTGAGCCAGACAGAGCACACATATAGAGCAACATAGCATTTTCCAAATTAAGAAACTAAATCAATGCATGCTGTCAGTCATATCACTACACTCGCCTCCGCCACTACACAGACATGTAGGTCTGCTGTGGTTGTTGTTGACTTGTTTACCTTTTAGGCCACTTCATGAAATGCCCCGAGTTAGTCCATCAATCATCTCTGATCCTACTGACTGACTGCGATGAGTATAGTATGGTTATCATCATCTTAGTGTTCAACTCTATAGTGTACAGAGTGAGTCCAGAATAGATTCCATATTCAAAAATTAAATGAATCGGCCTGGAGTAGAAGTACAATTTTGTTATTAAACAACAAGAAGGGAAACATTGACTTAAGTCACTTTTAGTGTGTAAATTAAATACTAGTACACTTCATGCACAACAACAACATGAACACCAATCACTCAGAGTCAGTGTCCAATGCATGCCATCCATCATCATTACCTGTGTTCTTAAGGGGATGTCCCTCTCTGCTCGGAAAGGAGTATAGCTATAGTCATGTTCTTTGGAGGGACTCGATGAGCCAGGCACACATTTCTTGTACTATTCTCCATCTAATGTCTGGCTTGAGGGAAATGGATTTAGGGCGAGTCAGGATGGAGCAGGACTCCGAGGAGTGGACCTACTTCTTTAATATGTGCACACAGTTGCAACTCCAAAAGGCAATAAAAAGAGTAGACATTGTTGACAGATTTGCAGTGATTCGAACCAGAAAGACAGGGACACACACAAATAATAAAAATAAATAAGGAAAAAAGTAACAAGTTGAAAGCCTAGTTGTCAGGGAAGTAGAACTCGTCCTCAAACTCTGGTGGTTCACCCAGATGTAGGTCATCTAACACACTACTTCGAAGACCTAAGTCGCTGTCATCATCTACCTGCTCTGCTACTTCAGGTATGGTGTAATCTGGTGGTATAAAGTGCTGATTCATTTTGATCATGGTTAACCTCCAATGTTTTGGGGCAAGAGGCTGGTCCTTTTCACTGTTACAATGCACCAACAGCACTGAAAACAGCTCAGAAGAGACACTTGCCACAGGGCAGGCCAGATAGTTTATCGCCAGCATGCTGAGCACTGGCCATTGAAGCCTTTTCCCATACCAATACAGCAATGGGTTTTGATCATCAATGTCTGTTGGGACATCCAGATTAGCCTGGAACGTCCGCTCAATGCTCAGGGGTGCTCCACTTAGCTCTCCCTCTTTTGCCTTAGCTTCATCACTGGGCCTAAGATGTCCTTGCTGTAGAAACCATTCCTGTGCCGATTTTGGTGGGGCTGATGCTCCTGTTTTTGTTGTTGTTGTTCTTGGTGTTGTTGGTGGTTTTGACTGCTGTGAGCCAACCGCAATGCCCTCAGGCTCTGAAGTTGAACTTGACGCCGGCTGCCTTGCAGTACTTGTTTTGGCCTGGAGTAGCAGGCCTCTAATTGCTGGCCATTCTTTTTCAAAGTGACTGGCTTATGCAGCTATCCAAGTTTTGCACTTGGCAACATCCACTTCTGAAAAAGGAGTCAATGTGTTAGTGTTCAATACTGCTTGGTACCATGGATCCAGAATTGTGGCAGAAATGTAATGGTTGGATGACGCAATGACTCTCGGTACCTTTGTATTTTCAGATAAGCGATGGGTTAAGCTCTCCACCAACTCATATGCCTCTTTTCTTTCCTCCACTGCTGCGTACATTGCAGACACCCCATTCAGCTGTTCCTGTAGCATGTGCAACAATGAGATAGCTTGGTCCATAGTACAGTCCTCCTTGCAAGACTTCACGTGTGAAGAGCTTGAAAGGAAGCATCATTTCTGTCAAGCATTTTACTAGGCCCCATTGGTCCTTCTCAACGGTCATGCCTTTCACAGTAGCATCCCCTCCAGGATAATAAGTTGAGTTCCTCCTGGATGAATGCTTTAACTGGCACTCTATGCTCTTGTTGAATGATCCTCAGATGCTTCCAGGCTTTAAAAGAATGGCTGAAATGTTTGCAGATTCTTCTGCAGATGGTCAGTAAGTTGATGACTCAGTCTTCTTTTTTCAGAGTGTCTTGAACAATAATGTTAATGCAGTGCGTCAAACACAGGAACCTGAAATAGTCACCATCGTACTTGGCCCTAACTATATTACTGCCATTGTCTGTGGCACCAAAACCAATGTTAAGCCCCCTTGGGTGCAGCCATTCAAAGACCTTGCTGTTAAACTCTTCCAAAATGGTTGCAGCAGTATGAGATTTCTCCATGGCGAGCATGGCTACAGTTGCATGTTTCCAAGTGGCATTAAAAATCTAAGCAGTGTCAACACCTGCAGATATCTTTTCTCTAACACCCACAAAAGAGATCCAGTGTGCAGTGATGCACATGTAATCAGTGGCTTGGCAACTGATCCACATGTCTGTTGTCAGGTGGACAGTGTGAACAGCACTCTGCTGCAAATCTTGTCCAAGCAATTCCAGCATGTCTTGATGTAGTGCTGGAACAGCAACTCTGGAAAAATATGACCGGCTGGGAACCTTCAATTTTGGGCAGATGGCTGTCACATATTCAAGAAATCCCACCCCTTCCACAAAAGAAAAAGGGAGGAGGTCCAGTGCTAACATTTTAGCCTGCTTTGCATTGAACAAACATGCCTTTGGATGGTTGCATTCATACTGTCCTCCGACCTAAACATGCTGAAAATGGTAGGCTGTATTTTTTTTCTTTCTGGTGCCACTGATGCAGGTGACTTCTTGGTGCCAGATGTTGTTAGGCTCAATGTTGCACGTTTTTTCGTTGCGGTACTCTCTTGCCTTAGTAGTGCCTCAGCCTGACTCTTACTCTTGTGCCACTGAGAGGTTGCTGAGGCTGATGAGGATGTGGGCAGTACCACTGCACTGCTGGGGACAGTGATACTTTGGGGTTGATTCCAATTCGGCAAAAAACGCTCCGAATAGCCGTTCAGAGCATTTTTCCAGTACGAATCGTACCCTGCAAAGTCCCCCGTACGTACGACGAAGCATGATTCATACCAGGAGCAGGACTCCATACGAATTGTAGATAGACCGTATGACTCGAATCTCAGCACGAATCTCCCTCGGAACCCGCTGTACACAACATCTGTACGGTTCGCTGCTGCTTTTTCCAACCTGGCAAGTACGATTCGTGTCGGGTACGCACCGTATGACCCTTTTTCTAAGGGAGCTGAAAACAGCCATAAAAGCAGAGTTCGCCCCGAAACAGGTACAGAACGGCCCCCCGGGTACCCCATGTTCACTGGATGTAGGTGCATACACCCTTTGACCGCGGGGTGCGGTGCGTACACCCCATGATCGCAGGGGTACGCACTGTACCCCTGCTATCATGGGGTGTACGCACCGTACGGTGTGTAAGTGATTGTGTGCTTTTCCGTACGAATCGCCCTTACCTGACGTGGACCGTACGAATCGCGTCCTCATACCCCGGTCCGGATCATACTCGTCGGGTCGTACGGCATGTGTACAAGTCATACGGTTCACTGTTTCAGCCGTGCAATACGTACGGATCGCGAAGATTCGGACGGATTGACGGAATACGGATCGTACTACGCGACTCGGACAGACGGGTACGAATTGTACAGTGATGGCTCTGGATGAAAATTGTACAGATTTTTTTTTCCAGGATCGGAATCGGCCCCTTTGTGTTCCAGAGGAAATGTCTCCCTGTTATTCACCTTTCACCACAATGGTATCTTCTACTTTTTCATCACCACCATGGGTACAGTTTTTTGACCTTTGAAGGTGTTCCTCCCACTGGATCAAGTAGTTTTTATTCAGATGGGTTGTTTGGCCTCTGGTACCATATTTTATACCACGCTTACCACGACTAACACCTTGTCCACAAATGGAGCATATAGCAATGTTCTCCTCCTTACTGCTAACCGAAAAGAAGTTTTAAACTGGGGAGGTAAACTTTCTGGGGCTGTTGGAGGTGCCACTTATACTGCTGGATGAACTGGAGTGTGGGCATGGTAGACTTTGACTCTCTGCAGACGGAGTACCTACTTCTACTGAGGTGGTTGTACTGGATGTAGGTCGCTGCCGGGCCTTTGGAAATATGTAAGCTGCAGGTGGTGTTTGGTCTTATCTGTGTTGGTGGTATCTGTGCAACATCCCTCATCGCAATTTGGGATGGGGTAAAGTCGGTCTCCACTGGGGGGGTACGAATGTCCATGATGATGATTTGCTCCTCATCATCCTCTTCTACATCTACCTCCATACCTCTAAGGCTTTCTGGAACCTTCCTTTTCCATAGCTTTCTCTCGTGGCATGTCTCACTCTCAGACTGAGGTGGTGGCATCCAATTGGCATCTAGATCATCAGAAGGGGGCTTGCAGGGGATCTGAAAGAGTGGCTTGCTCTTCTTCCTCTGCGGGAAGCTATATTGCCTGAGCTGCCCCTACTTCGGGAGGAACAACTACTATTGCAGGTGATGGTTGCGGCGTGCCTGTGGTCCACTTATCTGAGTTTGCTGAGTTGATTGGGTACTACTTTTCGATAGCGATACGTTAATTTCAACATCCCTGCTCATCGGGATTGTCATGATTACACAGGCTGCCTCTGTGACAGACATGGGCTTAGGCCTTGGTTTAAGGGATGGGCCACTGCTTGGTTCCTGGACCCTGCTGCTACAGGTGCAGATTTTTGTTTCCCCAAAAACATCTTGGGTGGCATATCCGTCTTGGTAATTGGTAGTTCTTTCTTCTCACTGGCAACTTTCTCGGTACTGGAGGACCTGGTACCTTTCTTTGGGGCAATCTTCTTCAGATGTAAGCAGCACACAGTAGCACAAATTGAAGAGATGTCTGTCTTTGGTCACATGTCACGTGACGTCGTGTGCAGCAGGACTTCTGTCTCGCAGTACAACGAGTGATGATGACACCTCCTCCTCAGTCTGTTGTGCACCTAAAAGCAAAGAAGCCCGAAAAACATCAGTGAATCGTGGCATTTGTTGTTGTGGTTCAATTCCTACTAGTACAAACAAACAAATATAATAATATATAACTTAGTGTGCGGTCATACTTGTTAGTATTAGTTATTGCATTTTATTAACTCAGTTTGTGAGACTTTGACAACAAGGTCGTTCATGGTGTACGGTGTACAGTCAAGAAGGATAGGAAAGAAGAAGAACAACAAAAACAATCAAATGTAATGTAACCTGTTTGGCATTGTGCATCACATGGGATGCAGCATTCATAAATCTGCAGCTGGCAATGGGGATGGAAGCAGTAAGCCAAGAGGAACAAGGGAAAGACATGCAGGCCTATGGCAAAAGCAGCACACTACACACAAAATGGCCACAAGCCACATGGTCACTCACAGTCATAACAAGCAGGAGGCCTGTAAAACAATGAACTCAAGCAGGCCCCATATAGCCAGCCAAAGGAGGCATGCTAAACAACCCAGATTTAATGCAACAAAGCAAAAACGAAAAAAACACAGGGCTAAAAAAGGTTTGCAAGTTACACAACAACCACACCACAAACAACCAGCAAAGGCATTTAATTAACACATATGAAAAAAATTAAATACCCCCTAAAAGCTATCCATGCCTTAAATGTTGTTTAAATGCAACAGACACCACAGAAACATTTGTTTCATGCACCCATGAGTAGCTCTGGGACCATTGGTTCGAAACCCCATTGGCAGACTTGGCCACATAGTGAATCAATTCAAATCAATAATATTGCAAATGTATTAGAAAATGTAGTGAACTATGTTGCATTGTTTGCTGGGTAAAAGAAGAAACAAATTACATGCAAATCAACAACAAGGCATGGGAACAACAAAGAATGCTTTCAGGCCTAAGGCAGAATAACACTGGCTGCCTTCACAACATGGCCAACAGCCAAATGGTCAGGCCACCACAACAACAAGAAAGGGGAGATAGACAATGCAGGCCTATGGCAAAAGCACGCTGACTGCCTTCATAAAATGGCTGACAGTCACATGGCCAGGCCACAACAACAAGAAAGGGAAGACAGACAATGTAGGCCTATGGCAAAAGCACACTGGATGCCTGCACAAAATGGCCACCAGCAACATGGCCAGGCCACAACAACAAGAAGTAGTAAGCCAAGAGGAACAAAGGAAAGACATGCAGGCCAATGGCAAAAGCAGCACACTAAATACCACCACAAAATGGCCACCAGCCATATGGTCACTCACAACAAGCAGGAGTGATGGAAAACAATGAACGCAAGCTGGCCCCATATGGCCAGACAAAGGAGGCATACTAAACAACACAGCTTTAATGCAACATTGCAAAAACAAAAAAACACAGGGCTAAAAAAGGTTTGCAAGTTACACAACAACCACACCACACACATCCAACAAAGGCATTTATTGGTCGCACACGAAAAAAGTGAAATATCCCCCAAAAAACATTTTGCTATTCAATCCAATGCCATCCAGGCCCATATGATGTTTAAATTCAACACACACCACAGAAACAGTTGTTTGATGCACCCATGTAGTAGCTCTGGGCCTACTGGCTGAAAGGCCCATAGTATTGGCAGACTACTGCGCTAGTGAATTAAATAAATATTTCAAATTAATTAATTTCAAAATTTAGAGAAAATGCAGTGAACTGTGCAACATGTTTCCTTTATAAAAGATGAAAAATTACATACAAAGAAACAACAAGGCTTTTATTGCACTACAGGCCACCCACCACAATAACTGTTTTTTAAATGATGAAAAGTACCGAAAAATGTAGGTACAATGCTCCAATCAAACAAACAACACCAATTGTCCAACTTACTTGTGAAATCTCAGATTCAAAAGTCCCCAAATCCAAGGACATATGATGCAGCAGCCACAAAGGGTAATCCTTCCAGCTACAAATCCAAATGAAATGTGAACAGGAGATGGACAAAGCCCTGGGAGAAGCCAGCTGTACAGGAACAGGAAGTTGGAGACTGGGGCACTTCCTTCCTTTTAAAAAAAAAAGTAAAAAAAATAAAAAGTAATCCTTGAACAAAAAGTACAGCCAAATGTTAATCTGAGGAGTTTTTTTTACTGGAATTCCGATGGCGTGGCCAAATGACTTGTTCTTGATTGTACACTGTTACGGGACCGTGCAACCGGCTACCAAATCTCGTGGCACTTGTGAACGGATATAAAATCTCGTCGGCGAAAGCAGCGATCCTGGTAAGTCTCTACGCATTTTGAGCGCGCAAAAAAGAAAAAACCTCCGCTGCAGAGCGCAGAGTTTTTGGTAACTCCACGTTCTACGTGGAACAGAGAGTTGACAAGAAACCGCAAACCGAGCCAGCCGAGCGGATTTTATGCCCAGGGTTAATTATTATAGGCCCCAACAAAGGATTAAAATGAAAATGCTCGGGTCGTGACTAGGCGCCCGGAGAGAATGGCGGCATTGGTGTGAGTGCTCCGTGCATACCGGAGCGAACTCGCGTTTCGTGTCTTTCACGAACGCAATAAGAGGCAGGTTCTGACGGCGGAAGATCCCCGCTATGCCTTGAGGCCACTTTCTTTGTTCCTGTTACCTGCCAGGCCAATATATTAATGCCGGCACATCCGGTCGCGGCTCCTTGTCGGCCGCGACCGCCATTTTGTTAAGGATGTATCGGAAACACTCGATGTGCTCTTGGCCCTGCAAGCACGCCAGGTTTTGGCCGCTAGGTAGGAGAAGGATCTACCCCCCATGGTGGCTTTGTGGATGCGCGGAACAGCGGCGAGGGCTTGGTTGGACGATCGCAGCTGGCGGGTGTGGGTGTAAAAGGATAGGCGCGTGTTGAGGCATTCGGGACCAAGTTCGTAGAGGGCTTTGTGTGCGTGGGTGAGGAGACGGAACGTTATCCTCTTGTTGACGGGGAGCCAGTGAAGGTCCTTCAGGTGACCGGAAATGTGATCTCTGCGGGGAATGTCTAGTATGAGTCTGGCTGAGGCGTTTTGGATGCGTTGGAGTTTTTTCTGAAGTTTGGCGGTGGTTCCGGCATAAAGGGTATTTCCGTAGTCCAGCCGGCTTGTGACCAGTGCGTGGGTGACCGTCTTTCTTGTTTCTATGGGGATCCAACGGAATGTTTTTTTGAGCATGCGTAGGATACTGAAGCATGATGATGAGATGGCGTTGACTTGTCTGGTCATCGAGAGTGAGGAGTCCAGGATGATGCCCAGGTTCCGTGCGTGGTTCGTCGGTATTGGTGCCTTTCCCAGGGCCGGTGGCCACCAGGAGTCGTCCCAGGCGGAGGGGGATGTACCTAAGATGAGGACTTCCGTTTTGTCCGGGTTAAGTTTTAGACGGCTGTTTTTCATCCATTCGGCTACTTCTTTCAGCCCTTCGTGTAGGTTGATTTTTGCGGTGTTTGGGTCTTTGGTGAGGGAGAGGATCAGCTGTGTGTCATCTGCGTAGGAGATGATGTTGAGGTTGTGTTGTCGCGCGATGGTTGCGAGGGGACTCATGTATACGTTGAAGAGGGTAGGGCTGAGTGAAGATCCTTGTGGTACGCCGCAGATGACTTCGGTGGCCTCTGATCTAAAAGGGGGAAGGCGGACTCTCTGCGTTCTTCCGGCGAGGAACGAGATGATCCAGTCCAATGCTTTTCCTTGAATTCCGATGTTGCTGAGGCGTTGTATAAGGGTGCTATGACAGACTGTGTCGAAGGCTGCGGAGAGGTCAAGTAGGATGAGGGCGACTGTGTCTCCATTGTCCAGTAGAGTTCGAATGTCGTCTGTTGCTGCGATGAGGGCGGTCTCGGTGCTGTGTTTGGCTTGGAAGCCGGATTGTGAGGGGTCAAGGGATTTGTTGGTTTCGAGGAAGGAGGCGAGCTGGCTGTTGACGGCTTTCTCAATGACTTTGGCGAGGTATGGGAGGAGCGAGATGGGGCGGTAGTTTTTGAGTTCGGTGGGGTCTGCTGTAGGTTTTTTCGGAAGGGCGGTAAGTTCGGCGTGTTTCCAGCTTTCCGGGAATGTGGCGGAGTTGAGGGAGCAGTTGATGACGTTTCGGAGATGGGGTGCGATCATGGAGTCTGCTTTGTTGAAGATGTGGTGGGGACATGGGTCTGTTGGTGATCCTGAGTGGATTGAGTTCATCAGGCGAATGGTGTCATCAGTGGTGATTGGGTCCCAGTTGTAGAGGATGTTCGGGGGGGATTTTGGTTCGGAGGTGGGAGGGGTGGACTGGTCTCTGGGTTGGTTGTCAAAGCTGTTGTGAATGTCGGCGATTTTGTTGTGGAAAAAAGATGCTAGGGAGTGGCAGAGGACTTGGGAGGGAGTGATGTCGTTAGTGCCGGCGGTGGGGTTGGTAAATTCTTTGACGATGTTGAATAGTTCCTTGTTGTTGTGGGCGTTGTTGTCTAGTTGGCCTTTGAATGCTGATTTCTTGGTTGTCCGGATAAGTTGGTGGTGTTTGCGGGTGGCGTTTTTGAAGGCGGCCCGGGTGATAGTGTTTGGGTCTTTTTTCCATTCTTTCTCAATGGTACGACAAAGCTTCTTGGATTTCTTAAGGTCCTCGTTGAACCAGGGGGCATTTTTGCTTCCATGCTTGATTTGAAGGTTCTTCAAGGGTGCTAATTCGTCGGCACTGTGGGTGATCCATTGTGTGAGTTTGATGGCTGCTTGGTTTGGGTCCGATGAATTGGCAGGGGGGTTTTGAAGAAGCGATGTGCAGATCTGTTCGGTGGTGATTTTGTTTCAATTTCTTCGCATAATTCGTTGAGGGAGGTTGTGGATCGTGGTCTTTTTGTAGTTGAAGTGAACGCAGCTGTGGTCTGTCCAATGGAGAGCTGTGGTGTGATTGAAGGAGATGTGCTTGCTGGAAGTGAAGATAGGGTCGAGCGTGTGTCCTGCATAGTGGGTGGGGTGTTTACAAGTTGTTTGAGTCCGAGATTGGCAAGATTGTCCAGAAGGGCGGTTGTGTTGCTGTCATTGCTCTTTTCCAGGTGGAAATTGAGGTCTCCCAGTAGAATGTAGTCTTCGGAGAGGAGGGCGTGTGGGGTAATGAAGTCAGTGATGTCTTCGCTGAATTGTGTGCGGGGTCCTGGTGGTCTGTAG
Organism: Lissotriton vulgaris; assembly: GCF_964263255.1. NCBI lineage: Eukaryota > Metazoa > Chordata > Amphibia > Caudata > Salamandridae > Lissotriton > Lissotriton vulgaris. The sequence goes on from NC_141694.1 coordinate 557,374,109, forward strand.
AGGAGGGTGCCTCTGAGTGTGGTCTTGGGGTCGGTGTGGATCTGGAAGTGAAGGTGTTCGGCGATAGCGAGGTTGTCGTCTGAACTGGTCGAGACGCGGATGGAGTTCTTGTGGACGATGGCGATGCCTCCTCCTGTTTGGTTGGTGCGGTCCTTTCGGATGATCTTGTAGCCGTCCGGGATGGCTATGGTGATGTCTGGAGCTGATGAGGCATTCATCCAGGTTTCTGTTAGGAAGGCGACGTCCAGAGAAATTGTGTCGAGAAAATTGTGTCTTTCCACTTCAACGAAACCAAGAGGTGTCATTATGTATTTTTTAGAATACACCGATCTGATGAAGGTTCTTTCAGCAGCAAGAGCATCACCCCGCCTTACACGGTCGGGTTCTACACTATTTTTTTGCGCAGGATTACGCTAGATCCACTGCAAGCCGCCGCAAGGCCTTCTTGGATATGAGACCTGATCTCCATTCCATTGGCACCAGATATGGTCTTTTCCACCCCTGCCTATTCAAAGTTACCTACAATAATAAAACTATGGCATTTGAAGACCCTACGCAACTTTGGAGTTTCCTGAATTCCTGTGGTTCGGCTGATATGGATTCTTCCAGTCCCTCTTCTTCTTTCCCTCCTTGACTTTTCTGACATTGTCGACCGTTTCTCCAGTTTGCTGCATTTCCTAGTTTTTCCAGTTCAACTGTTTTTCATGCTACGTTTTTGCTATTCTTTGTTTGCCTGACTCTTCCTATTGTTTTTCTTTCTCTCCTTTCTAACATTTTCCTCATTTTTTTTTTCTTTTCCGTTTATCACAGATCAATGTTTTGCGTTCCGCACTGTTCCTCTGGTTGGACGTCTCACTGACCCTGATCGCCTTGCCTTCTCCAGTTGGCCCTACCTCCCTCCCTTCACGTCTGTTTAAGTCCGTCCCTGCTCCTGATTGTACCTCCTTCCATCCATCCTTTGTAAGTACTTCCCCTTCCCTTTTGGTAATGTCTGATCCTGGTCCTCACTTCTTTGTTTTGCTATTTCTCCCATTCTTCTTTGGCTCATTGATGTTGTTCTCTTCTTTAATTTTGTTACGGTAGTTTACTCCTTCTTGTTTTCTTTATTTGGTTTGTGTATCTCTGATTGATTGTTGTATTTTCATGTTTTAATGTCTGTTAAGATTGTTACATGGAACGTTAAAGGTCTCCATTCTCCTATTAAGCGTCAAAGAATTTTAACTCATCTCGCCAAATTAACTGTAGATTTTGCCTTTTTACAAGAAACTCACTTGTCTCAAGCAGAGTCTCTTAAACTTAAAAGAGGATGTGTGGGTGAGGTTTTTTTGCTCCTGGCGATGGGAAAAGAAATGGTGTGATAATTATGTGCCGGAAGTCTATTTCTTTCTCTATGATTGATACGGAATTTGATCCTGATGGCAGATGGGTTTATGTCAAACTCTCTTTAAGGGGTGTTCCACTCTCTCTCTTGAACGTTTATGCTCCCCAAGGCGGTCACCCCACATTTTGGTATACCATGGCTTCGTCCATTTCCAAATATTCTGATGACAACTTCATCCTCGCAGGAGATTGTAACCAATCTCTTGATCCTTTTGTAGATCGACATTCCAAGGTCCCCTTTGTTCCTAACAAAACGCACAAGCTTTTTACGCAGGCAATCTCACAACATAAGCTTATTGACGCCTGGCGCTTGTGTAATCCAACTACTAGGGAGTACACCTTTTACTCTCCCTCTCATCACTCCCAATCTAGGATTGATTATATTTTTGTCTCTCACCACTTCTCCCAATCCATGTCCTGTGCAGAAATTGGACCCATTCTGCTGTCAGACCATGCCCCGGTATCGATCAATGTTGATATTTTGCCTAAATCTGCGGGACCCAAACGATGGCGCTTCAATAATTCCCTCCTTTTGGATCCCAAATTTCTTACTTCTTTTTCCACTTTCTCGGCTGAATTTTTTGAGCTGAATGAAACCCCAGATGTTTCCAATCATAATATCTGGAATGCTTTCAAAGCAGCGGCAAGGGACTTTATACTTGGCTTTGTAGCTAAGAAACGGAAACTTGCTCGCAAAGGTACTGGGGATCTTCTTCGGGATATCAAGAGACTGGAGCACTCCTATTATACATCTCATTCACAAGATAGTTTGACCTCATTGGTAAATGCTAAAATGAAATTCAACAAGCAATCAACAGATGATGCCTCCTTATATTTGTTGAAATCCAGCGCTAAATTTTATGGGGGCAAGAATAAGGCAGGGAAAATTCTGGCTAATTATTTCAAAATGTAACATAATAAGTTGAATATCGAGGCTATTTTTGATAATGATTCTGTTCTCAAATATAAGGACAACTACATTTTATCTGAATTTTCCCGCTTTTATGCTACCCTTTTTTCTTCTGACACTCGTCCCACTGATTCCTCCTTATCCAATTTCTTTTCTGGTATTCATAAGCCTTCTACTTTCCCCCTTGACCTAACTTCATTAGAATCTGACATTTCACAGCATGAATTAATCACTGCCGTACGACACCTTCAAAAAAACAAAGCTCCTGGACCAGATGGTTTCACTGACGAGTTTTACCTCCAATTTTCTGATATTCTTTTACCCAAGTTACATTCCCTTTTAGCCTCATTTGTCACCTTAGGTAGCTCCTCTGGCACTTTTTCAGATGCTTACATATGCCTTATTCCGAAAGATGGGAAGGATGCTCGACACTGCAAAAACTATAGACCCATATCACTAGTAAATATAGATTATAAACTATTTGCTAAAGTACTTGCTGCCAGGCTGGATCCCTTTTTGCTTGACCTGCTTGGCCCGCAACAGTCTGGATTTGTTAAAGGGCGTCTTCTCTCTGACAATACCAGACTTTTCTTCAATGTTATTTCAAAGTCTCAACGTTTACAACACTCCCTCGCAGCAATCGCACTTGATGCTGAAAAAGCATTGACAGAGTTGAATGGCCATATCTCTTTTACACACTAAATGGGTTTGGTTTTGGCCCCAAATTTATTGCATTCATCTCCTTCCTTTACTCTAATCCTAGAGCTGCAGTTTGCGTTAATGGATTAATGTCTTCCTTTTTCAATTTAGCCAGAGGTGTTCGTCAAGGCTGCCCACTCTCCCCACTTCTCTTTAATTTAGCCTTAGAACCCTTCGTCTCCAAACTCCGCAAAAATCCAAACATTCATGGTTTTCAAACGCCTCACTGTCATATCAAACTCGCGGCTTATGCTGACGACATTTTACTTTTCATGTCTAACCCTACTCTTTCTGTACCCGCCTTTCTCCAGGAAGTTCATGATTATTCTTTGATTTCCGGTTATAAATTGAACAATGACAAGTGTGAAATCTTACCCTTAACAAAATTCACTTTTAACCTGATTTTGTTGCCTCCAACTTTACATGGAGCTCCTCTCATATTAAATATTTAGGTCTGCATTTCACTTCCCTAATTTCAGATACAGTTTCCCTTTGTCTTTTAAAATGTATCCAAAAACTTACAGATTTAATCTCTAAATGGCATCCCCTTTATTTGTCCTGGTGGGGTCGTCTTGATACTATTAAGATGATGCTATCTCCCATAGTTCTTTATACCATTTCCAATATTCCAGTTCCCATCCCCATCAAATTTTTTAGGAAAATTAACTCAATTCTCTCCACTTTCCTTTGGAGCAAGAAGAAACCCAGAATGTCCATTTCTAGATTCATTCGTTCCAAGTCAGAAGGTGGAGTCAACTTCCCCGATTTTTCCGCATACCATAAAGCTTTTCTCTTGAGGCAAGCCTCTCTTTGGTTGCGTGATCCTGATGACGCTTCTCCCTTATGGGTTTCGCTAGAACGTCTTTCCCTTGCTCCTTTCTCCTTTTCCGAATACCTGTCCTCCTCACGTAAACCGGCCACAATATCCACCCCAATAATTAAATTCACCTCTAAGTTGCTCCTCTCCTTTACTCCGGGTCCCCCTATTACGCTCACCGAATTCCTCAATTCCACCATTTGGCATAATAAGTATCTCTTAATTCACAATAAACCTTTTTATTGGAAATCCTGGAGACAGAAGGGTCTAATTTGGATCTCTCAACTTTTCTCAAATTCTACTTTTCTTTCCTTCCATGCTCTTCGTATTTCCTTTAATCTGCCTGCTTCCTTTGCTTGACAATATTCACTTCTCCAGATGACAATCATGGCACAATACACTCACTTTGCACAACTATCTCCCCAACATTCTCCTCTTACTCTCACCTCATTACTACACTCCTTTTTACGTACTTTTCCCAAAGCATCTGCCATATACAAACATCTTCATACTGCAGATTCTGTTAGGCCGAAATCCAAGATAGAAGAACAATGGGAGTCTGATTTCAACATCTCTTGGCCCATTCCTCTGTGGGATAGATTATGGACTAAACTTCGTACATCATCTTGGACAGCAAACATAACTCAGACCCTTTTATTCATATATAACAGATTGCTCTTTACCCCACACTATCTGAGCAAACAGTTTTCTGATAACAGGTTTGCCGAAGCACTCTGATAAGTAACAACGATTGTACAATGACAATATACAAGCACATTCAAGAACACCAAATTGACAGAAGTGACCAAAATTCCACAAGATGAGTAAATCTTGGAGTCTTTAATGAAGATTACAGCCAGCCGACACGTGTTTCATCGCCTTCGCGATTCCTCAGGGCTGAAACAAACAAACAAGTAGCATCTAGCATATTCTTAGAGCAAATAAATTCACATACCAGACCATGCTGTCTGGTCATTGTAAAGATACAGTAAATGCTTCCTCCAGCAGTGAACATACAGTGAATTGTTCAAACTCATTTTACTAGTGCCACCACAACACATCCGTGTCGAATAGGTGTCTGTAGTCGAAGTTATATAAAGACGTGAGTATACGTGATAGTGATTGTGATGGGTTTTTGTGAGAGGAACAAGTTACTCACTTTGTATGCTCAGCGATCCCCAACGACACATATTGACACAACCCTGCAGCGTAACGGAAGTGTCCTAACCGTGTGCGGCTCTTACATCCTACATGCCAAATTTGTGATATAGTGCAAACACGTGTCATTGGAAAGGCATACCTAGATGGCCGTATCGACATCAGAAGGTCTGTAACATTGTTGAGAGGGAGATAAAATCGGAAAAATCTCATCACTAACCGCGCTTGAGTGATATTTGGGCAAGATATCACCACAATGAGACTGTCTATTAATAAGTGTGCGTCGACTCACCGCTTAGCTGGTGATAATTCCGACCCAGCCGGGCCTTCCAATAGTAGCACTGGTTCTAGTGCGTCCAGCCTCGGTGAAAGTCTTTATGTCTGTGACACAATAAGGGTAAAATGTGTCACTTCCGATATGTAGTATTAGATTCTACATATGGGGGAACTAGGCAGGACTTAACCTGTGCAAAAACTATCACAAGGATTATCTTGCTGGAGTCCTATTATTATAAAGACATGCAGGTGGAATTCCCTATCTTTTATTCTTGCCTTGATATCATTGTTGGCTACACGTTAGGTTACATGCATAGCTGTCATGCAATATCCTATAACCGGTAACTATATTCTACTTACATATATTACACGGTCATACGAGTGTAAAGTGGGCTCGGAGATCACTCGATATATTTTCCCAGAATTTCGGAATAGCCGTTATCGAAATACATGCTGTTTAAGAGAAATAATGCTCTCGTCAATAACTAATATGGTTAGTTGTAAATCAGTGGGATTACACATTTGAAGGTATTGACTTGTCTTACCAATTTTACTTTTGTTGTGAGCAAACCTAATGCGGTTAAAGTAGATTTTGATTGATTTGTTTAAATTTGTGAGGTAAGTGGATTCAAAACGAGCACTGACACCAATATAGACGTCTAATTTGTTTTTCTTAAGAAACGAGCAGATATCTAAATCCCGCCTTTATTCCCTTTTTGTAGCTGGCTATACAATCTACTTTAACCGCATTAGGTTTGCTCACAACAAAAGTAAAATTGGTAAGACAAGTCAATACCTTCAAATGTGTAATCCCACTGATTTACAACTAACCATATAAGTTATTGACGAGAGCATTATTTCTCTTAAACAGCATGTATTTCGATAACGGCTATTCCGAAATTCTGGGAAAATATATCGAGTGATCTCCGAGCCCACTTTACACTCGTATGACCGTGTAATATATGTAAGTAGAATATAGTTACCGGTTATAGGATATTGCATGACAGCTATGCATGTAACCTAACGTGTAGCCAACAATGATATCAAGGCAAGAATAAAAGATAGGGAATTCCACCTGCATGTCTTTATAATAATAGGACTCCAGCAAGATAATCCTTGTGATAGTTTTTGCACAGGTTAAGTCCTGCCTAGTTCCCCCATATGTAGAATCTAATACTACATATCGGAAGTGACACATTTTACCCTTATTGTGTCACAGACATAAAGACTTTCACCGAGGCTGGACGCACTAGAACCAGTGCTACTATTGGAAGGCCCGGCTGGGTCGGAATTATCACCAGCTAAGCGGTGAGTCGACGCACACTTATTAATAGACAGTCTCATTGTGGTGATATCTTGCCCAAATATCACTCAAGCGCGGTTAGTGATGAGATTTTTCCGATTTTATCTCCCTCTCAACAATGTTACAGACCTTCTGATGTCGATACGGCCATCTAGGTATGCCTTTCCAATGACACGTGTTTGCACTATATCACAAATTTGGCATGTAGGATGTAAGAGCCGCACACGGTTAGGACACTTCCGTTAAGCAGCAGGGTTGTGTCAATATGTGTCGTTGGGGATCGCTGAGCATACAAAGTGAGTAACTTGTTCCTCTCACAAAAACCCATCACAATCACTATCACGTATACTCACGTCTTTATATAACTTCGACTACAGACACCTATTCGACACGGATGTGTTGTGGTGGCACTAGTAAAATGAGTTTGAACAATTCACTGTATGTTCACTGCTGGAGGAAGCATTTACTGTATCTTTACAATGACCAGACAGCATGGTCTGGTATGTGAATTTATTTGCTCTAAGAATATGCTAGATGCTACTTGTTTGTTTGTTTCAGCCCTGAGGAATCGCGAAGGCGATGAAACACGTGTCGGCTGGCTGTAATCTTCATTAAAGACTCCAAGATTTACTCATCTTGTGGAATTTTGGTCACTTCTGTCAATTTGGTGTTCTTGAATGTGCTTGTATATTGTCATTGTACAATCGTTGTTACTTATCAGAGTGCTTCGGCAAACCTGTAACTTGATAGTAGTAGTTCTTTACTTACATGAGTGGTTTAGGTTTGTCCACTCGCCGAATAGCACCTGGAAAATCTATATTACTAGGTACTGTATGCGTATGAACAGGCAGTGCACCCTTTTACTGGTCCAAAAACCTTCTCCTTTCCAAACAGTTTTCTGATGTCTCAGACGTTTGCTGGTCCTGCCTCCCCCCACACGCTACGCTATTTCACATGTTATTTTCTTGTAAAATTGTTCATGCTTTCTGGATAAAAATTTGGTCCCAAATCAACTCTATTTTTCACACTTCAATTCCCTTTTCATTTACCCACATCTTTATAGGTAGTATTTCTCCTTGTTGGGATGATGTTGAGTTTAATGTTAAGATTCTTGATTTATTACTAGCTGTTGCCTTTCAACAAATTACAACAAATTGGAAGAACTTTTCGAACATTTCATTTCGAGCATGGTGGTACAATGTTTGTCACAATCACCGTTTAGATACTGCTTTTGTTTTTCCTATTCATTTAGCAACAAAACGTTTGGAGCTTTGGCTTCCTATTACTTTATATCTTGATATATATGTGCTAGACGGTCAACTTTACTAAGCCCTGCCCAGCAGGAAGTTACTAAGCCTCCCTGATTCTTTTTCACGTTCCTTTTTGCTTCAAATATTCGATGTAATATATTTTTCTTTCTTTTTGCCACATTTAACCTTATGCCCGGTTTTTGCTTACTTGGAGTTTACTGTAACCACTTTTATATTGCACTGCTTTGTTTTATATGCTTGTTATTGTTTCCCTTTTCACTTCTTTCCCCATTGTAATGACACCCTTTATGATTAATAAAAAATTTCTTGAACTTAAAAAAAAATGAAAATGTTCACCACATTTATAGAGTAAATCTCAACTTCAGGGTGGGAGAGCCCTTCCCTATAATTTGAAGAATGAGCTGCATAAATAATGGTAATAAATGCTGTTACAAGCGGGGCCTTTTAGAATCGGATTGAATCTATCGGCAACAGAGAAACACTAAGGGGCAGATTTATGACGTACTTGCGCCACATTTACGCCGCCGCTGCGTGACGCAACGGCGCGAAAACGTGGCCCATCCCTGCGACCTATTTACAACGTAACGCATCTAGGCAGATGCGTCACGTTGTAAAGCCCTGCGCCTCATGAAACCTGCGTCAGGTTTCATGTGGGCGTTCTGTCGCACGGTGGGCGTTCCGTCGTAGGAAAGCCCAGTAAAACTGACGCAGTGAAATTGAGTCCGTTTTACGAGGCTGCTGCGTCAAATCTTTACGCCTGCTTGAAGCAGGCGTAAGGAGTGACGCACCACGTTATGTATGGGTGGCCTCTGTACATTGCAGGAGTTGGGTCGCACTTGCGACACTACTCCAGCAATGCGCCGCCCATACACCACAAGATGCATCACGCATCTGCCCTTCCTTGCACCATGGTGCGCCGCATTGTAAATGCGGCGCATCTGTGGTGCCGCAAGGAGGGAATTGCGTGACGCATCAGTTCTGGCGCATCCCTGCTGATTTAAAGAGAACCACCGTGCGACAGAACTGATGCGTCATTTTTACGGGGCTTTCCTACGAGGGAACGCCCACCCTGCGACAGAATGCCCACATGAAACCTGACGCAGGTTTCATGTGGCGCAGGGCTTTACAACGTGACGCATCTGCCTAGATGCGTCACATTGTAAATAGGTCGCAGGGATGCTCCACGTTTCCGCGCCGTTGCGTGACGCAACAGCGGCGTAAACGTGACGCAAGTCCGACATAAATCTGCCCCACAGGGAGCAGCAACCCGCTATCTTGCAGCTCCTGGATGCAACGTATCTCTTTCTCCCTCCTGGCCTCACTGAACAGGGAGCGGTCTTGAGGGGGAGAAGATATAGGGAAACGCCGCAGCATTTGCATGCATGTTCACAAACGTAGTGATTCTCCCAAAATGGAAGACCACTTAAGATGCGAACTAGTTTGAAAAGCATCTGGGCTGAGTCCATGGGTGATCGCACGGGAAAGTGCAATTTGAACTTAAAAATGCATGGAAATAAAACTTGATTCAATATGGGAATGCAAATAAATTCAGAACAATTATTGTAGTGCCACCAAGTGAATGATTCTATGCGTGCTGATAATATAAGAAAGCAGCTGAGCCAGAGTTGTGAGAATGTTTGCACGGAAAGTTTCAATTATACTTTTTGAAAAAACTTGAATAAAACCTGCTGTACTGTGCAGTATTCAAATTAACCATAAAGAAATATTAAAGTGCCAACAAGTAAATAAATGTATGCGTGTTTTTTGAAAAAAATTCGAAATGAAGGAAAAGAACGCCACATAATTCTGCAATGCTGGGAGAACTACAGTAAATACAATATGATGACATCAGATGAGAAAAGGGGCACTGGGTTATCCACATTATCAGTATGTGTATATAGAGTGTAATGTATATCGCAGGTCATTAATTAGTCAGGGAAAGTGGGATTCACATTTTTTGCAATGTTGTAACCACTCCAATAGTTACAATGTCAATTTATTAACATAAGATGGTCAACGGAAAAGAATAGGGGCCCCACTTTACCCGTATAAACACAATGCATACAACAAATGAAATGAATATCACAATTTAACATTTTGATATAGATACAAGGGGCCTCATTTATGAAAAGTGACGCATCGCTGCGTGAAAACAGCGATGCGTCACTTTTCACTGCGCACTCCTTGTGACACCAATGATGCGTCATATTTAATGTATGGCGCATCATGTCGCAAGGACTTACAGATACGTCAGTATTTCTGACGTATCTGTAAGCGCAAAAGTGACGCATTGCTGGAGTGTGTCACAAAAGTGACGCAACTCCAGCAATGCGTCCTTTCACATGGGGAAAGCCCCATGTGAAAGGGCTTGCGTCAGTCTTACGCCTGCTGTGAGGCAGGCGCAAGATTTTGACGCAACAGCATCCTAAAAGTGACGCAGTGAAATCTCATAGATTTCACTGCGTCACTATTACGAGGCTTTTTGCGGGGGAACACCCCCTCTGCATACATTATACCTGACGCAGGTATAATGTGGCGCAGGGGTTTAAAAAGTGACTCATCTACCTAGATGCGTCACTTTTTAAATATGGCGCAACAAGGTGCATATTTTACGCCGCTGGTGCGTCACAAAAAGTGACGCACCGGCGGCGCAAAACTGACGCAAGGCCTCATAAATAAGGGCCAAGGTCGTGCAACATGGGCTTGTCAAGGAAATAATACAGGGCATTAGTGGAGACGTTCCAGTTGGCACACTGCTTATTTCTTACCACAGAGTAAAGATACTCACATAGTTGAGTAACAAGAAACTCGAGTGCACATACACATTTGTCCACAGTCAGTCACAACATAGCCTTGGCTCAATGCGTATTGTTATCTAGTGGACTCCAAAGGTACCTTACCGGTCATACCTACTGTCATGGTGGCAGTAACAGTAAGACCAATGTTTTAAAAAAAACCATGAAAAATACATTATGTCTGTAGATTCAGGCTGGACGGAAAAAGGATCAACTATTATTCAATGTGGACACTTGTCTTGCTATCTCCTCAAACTCATTTAAACCATGTAGTACTCTGTCCAAAGCATGTATACACTTGCGCGTACGTCGGTTCAAGGTGTTGGCAAAATAACCACCCCTTAAATTGATAGTAACTTTTTTGATCACCAGCCATTTTAAACTTTCCTTTGGATGATCAACGGTGGGGAAGTGCTTCACTAAAGGCACTTCCTGCACCTTGCATCGAATCCTACTGCAATGTCACAGAGACATTTGATCACATAGATAAAATGAGTGCTATTGCAGTTACTGTGTCCCTTCAGTGTGTAGGTGATGTAATTGTATATGAAAGTCTTGGGGGCATATTTACTAGGAGATTGCACCACCAGAACGTTAGTTTGCCCGATGTTCTGGTGGCGTAATTCCCTGTAGATATCTGCGTGAAAGGGGTGTGCAAGGGGTGTTGCTGTGGGCATTCCACTGCAATATCTATTTTTTTGAGCAGCACCAGCTTTACAAGGATGTGGAAATCTGAGCCAGCACCAAAAACTAACAGCATGCAATAGCAGGCATTAGAATGGTGCAACTGGGGAAATACCTTTATTTCTTGCAAAATGAAGCATACTTCATTGCACATAAACTATAATTCCTTGGAACGCAGGCACCCTTGAACATTGACACAAGGGTGTCTGTGATGGCCCTATCAGCTATTTTTAGCGCCAGTGCATGGGAAAACACAGGGGTATGCCGTATTGTTATAAATATGGTGCATCCCTGCGCTTTGCAAACAGTAGAATGCAGTGCTGCAAGATTTGCCACAGTGCAGTGCATTTCCTGGTAAGTATGCGCCTTGGTTTCAATGGGTAATACACATGCTTTACAGCCACCACATTTAAAGTTATCCGCGATCTGTGGGACGTTCCACTGTGTGAGGAGACTAGAAATATTTTGTTCACCTAGGAGGGAGCTTACTACATGATCCTTCAGACCCTTACCCTTCATAAAGGCATGCATTAGTGGCACACTGGTATCGACTTTATCTGCAACCAAATTCCAATATTTGTGAATGGTCTTTTTAATATCATTACTGCATATGCAAAAGGTAGTTACACAGATCATCTTCTCTTTAGAATTGTCTAATCACTGCTTGGGTTCTAGAAGGACCTCTGAAGGACAAGAGCGAGCCCTCTTGCGTGTTTTATTAAGTAGTCCTTTGGGGTATCAACATGACACTAGATGCACCAACAGATCTTCAGGGGCCAGATGTACGACCAATGTAAATTGCGCCTCACAATTTGCGCTTGATTGCGGGTCGCAAATTGCGAGTCACAATTTACAATGTACTACAGTGTCAGAGACACTGATTGCAATTCCCAAAGCAGTTGCAAAATGCGAGGTGCATGAATATTAATGAGCCACTCGAAATTTGCAACCCCATTGGGAATAGGAGGCCCTCCCAGGTATGGTGGCCTGCTGGGCTCAGCAGACCACCATGTCTGGAGCTGCTTTTAAATAAAGCAGTGTTTTAAAAAATGCAGCCCATTTTCCTTAAAGGAAAACGGGATGCGTTTCAAAAAAGAAACATGAAGCGTTTTTGTTTCATTTTTTAAGGGCTGGTAGTAGTCCTTGGGATTTTGTGAATCATGACTTGAATATCTCCCAAGGTTGATCCTCTCCCTCTTTGCGGTATAGTGTAGTGTAAAGTTGGCCTTTATCAGCTCTTTTGGTAATGTCAAGGAAATTATCTTAAGATTGTTGTATGCTAGGGTAAATTTTATATATTGAGACCGATCATTAAGTCAAGAATGGAACCTCTGTAGTTCCACCTCGTTTCCTGCCCAGATCATGAGTACCGCTTTCACAAAGCAATGTTTTCAAAGAAAGGGTTGTTCTCATTATATTTGTGTTCACACGCTCTGCTGCACTTTGGATCTAGAACTCCTGATCCCAGGAGACATTAGGCCTGAGGAGGCGGCGTTTCAAATACCCGTAGTTGGCCCTGATTACTGTGGCGCTATATAGCTTGACGATTTCACCTGCAGAACTGGGCATTCGTCCTCACTTTGGAGCTGGGACTTCTGATCCCAGGAGACATTAGGGCTGAGGAGGCGACCCTTCAACTACCACCAGTTGGCCCTGATTACTTTGGCGCTATATAGTGCAAGGCTTGCCCCTGTGGTGGGGGCCTCACCCAGGCCATGTCCGGGCAAAACCTAGGCCAAGGATGGGCCCGTCCTGGGCCCGTAAGACCCTGGAGGAGGCTGTGCTGGGCCACCCCTCCAACGTTTGTACTTTTTTTAAGAATGGGCAAACACGAGTCTACCAAGCAACAATGGACCCCTCTGCTCGAAAGCGCCTTGTAAGTGTAGATGATCATCTTGTTTTATACATTAGCAGAAGGGGTCTGAACGGTGAAATTCTGTGCGCTGAGGAAAAACTGGGCATTACAATGGAGAACTGGCTGGAAAACATAGCACCTAGGGCTAACATCGGAGACTTAAATGAAATAACTTTATTAGCGGGTGAGGGGAACCTGCCTCATTTGACAGAGCCCCAAGAGAGGTCATCCCCACTAAGACCCTGGCTTTCCTCCTTGTTCCCTTCCAACAGAAAGGACTTCTCCACTTAAGCCCAAGAAAGATCTGAGAGCCAAGCCCATAACCGCCAAAAAAAACATTACTGCTAAGGATAATATGAGGTGGTAGCTCCTGTTAAATCCCACGTTATCTTGGAACAGGGGTAGTCTCTACATTTTGATTCTGTAGTCTGCCATGTTGCGAAAGGACTGGAGCCTTTGTTTAACAATGTATTGGATAATATTGTGAAATTGATAAAATTATGGAGGATGGCTTCCTCACTAACTTGAAATCGTTAGAAACAACTATTTCCGATTAGTCACACTTAGTTCTTAAGGATGGTGATAGAACTTTGGGCAGACAGGAGCAGTCAGCGCATACCTTGTCTGGACACCGGATTCCTTCTTCCCAATTAAATAACACTCCTACAGTAGGCAACATTGGTGTGATGCACATAGGTATAAACCATTCCATGGCAAGAAAGATGACATTACTAGAGATACTTGGGCCAAAAATAATGAGAGTGTCAGCCCCCAGAGGTCACAGGGCTTGGCAGGCACTAGGACAGATCCACAGCCCAGACAAATTGCTAGGCAGAGTATACTTAGCCCTTCCCAGCCTAGTGGTCCAGGGCCTGTAGCAGATTGAGGTTACCCTCTGAATCCATGCCGCTGGTGGCCGTTTTGCCCAAAGTTCCACCTTTGAGATATGATGTGGTAGAAACCAGCCAAGAACTCATCCAGAAAATCCTCCACTGGTGTGATACCCAAGGTGAGGTTGGAAAAGGTCTATCCACATATATAATCATGGTGAGAAAAATAAGTTGGGTAGTCCAGAAGGAGAAGGTGGGAGAGGGGGACTTAACTGTCATTATTTTAACAACCCAGAAATGGTAGGGCTGGGTCAACTCCAGAAACAGAGGCATAAAAGTGCTACCCCTAAATTTCTTTTATCCACCCGAGGGAAGATTAGCTACTGGGAGGAGAGGAATGCCTATTGATAAGGACGACACACAGACTCTGCAGGAGAGAAGAGTACAGTTATCTGCTATTGAAGTGTTTGACAGATTACTCCCTTTGAGCACATTAGATAATAATGACTGACTGATTCCTGCTCAGACAAGTACTTTCCATTCAGACAAGTACTTTCCATCATCAGAAAAGAAGTAGACATGGTAGTGTTAACTATTCTGAGTCTGCTGCAGTCCAATCAGGAAGTGGAATACGTCACTTTTAAAACCCAGCAGCCAAGCCAGGTTTCCATTTAAAGGTGATGACCTGGCGTATAGCAGGGCTGGCCGACAAAAGAGACAACAAAAGATAGTTAAGTTTATTATTAGAGCAGCACATATTGGTTTTTCAAGAAACTTGGGAGAGGGATAACTCATTTTTCCTGGATGAATATGCTTTGTATTTTTCTACTGCTCTGCCCTCTGGATCAGTAGGGCAAAGGGGGGTTTAGCTCCCTTGATTTCCCTAAACTTTAACTGTAAGTCCATGCAGGTCCAAACAGGGTCTAGTTATCTGTTGGCTGTGCAGTTACAGTTTAAACATGCAGTAACCTTGTTAATGTTAGACTTTTATAATTCACATGTACACTCTAATCCCGGAGAATTTATGTGGATCCTAAAATAATTTCTAGATTCATATGGTGACGGATACAATTAATTTTATGCCATTTTTTGCCGAAGATTTCAACATCATTTTTGTCATTCTAGTCCTCATATATCCAGCAAGAATCTCCAGGAGGATTTTAATCATGATCATTTTGAAAATACTACCCAGAGATGTTTGTTGGATGATATTACTACTGACTTTAACTCGGAATGACACATTGGACGAGGTGGTAATACCATCATTGATTATATATGTCTTTCAGCACTTTTTATTCAACAAGTGCTGTTTTATGAGGCTAGGATCAGCTCAGTGACCATACTGCCTTGTTTTTGATCTTGGTATGGAGTCTGGTTTAAGAGGTCCATCTCGAAGTTGGCCACAAGAATAGCGACTTAGCAAACCCACGACTAAACAAGCAGTTTCAAAAGGAGCAAGGTTCCAGTAGATTCCTTCGTAGATGATCCATATACCAATTGTGACAAGGATATTGGCCTTTGGGGAACATCCATTACAACGCAACTATTACGACACAGTGCTATAACAACGCAACTATTACAAAGCTGGTGCCTTTACAACGCATGCTATTACAACTCATGCTATTACAACGCAGGTGCTATAACAACGCAGGTGCTATTACAACGTAAGTATTTTTATTAAGTAAGAGTAAGTATAAGTATTTGATTTATAATAAATTATTAATATTGTTATTTGTTAGTTATTATTTATTAATTATGAATATTTCTTAAATTTAATTTAAATATTTTAAAATTAATTAATGTTTATGAAAAATTATTGTATTCGTTTATTTGTATTAGTTAAATAGTCTAGAAATAATAAACAGAAATTTAAAAAAATACTCTAGTATAAAACAGTAAATATTTTACTTATATTCTGTGTAAATATTTTTATTTGTTAATTGAAAAATTATTTATATGCAAGTATTGTAAAATAATACTCTTGAATTAATACTCCCCTACATTATTAATAGTATTTTAAAAAATAGTATTTTATTATAAAAAATATAAATGTAAAATATATTTTACTGTAAATATTAAACAATTTTAATTTATTTATTAATTATGATTATTACAAAAAGGATAAAATAAAATACATTTAACTGTAAAAAGTATTTTATTTATTTATTTATCAATTATGAATATTCAATAAAGATAATATATTATGTATTTAAATTAGATTTGTAATTTATTTATAATAAAAATCTAGACAAGTATTAATGTACAAGTAATGTATTAAAATACTCTATTAATATGTTACTCTAGTATACATGAGTTACTAATTTATGAAAGAAAAAAATAATTAAAAATTAATATTTGTAAATTAATTTATTATTAATGAAAAGTAATATTTAATTATTATTTAAATATTTAAATATAAATGTAAAACATATTATTGTATTGATTTATTTATATTTGAAAAATACTCTAGAATTAATATTAAGAAATTAAAAAAATATTCTAGTATTAATTAGTAAATAATTTAGTAATATTATGGGGCCGATTCCAACCCCTGGAAAAAAAACGTCCGTACGATTTTCATCTGGAGCCATCGCCGTACGATTCGTACCTGTCCGTACGAGTGGCGTAGTACGATCCGTATTCTGTCAATCCATCCGAATCATCGCGATCCGTACATATTGCAAGGCTGAAACAGTGAACTGTACGACTCGTACACATGCCGTACGACCCAACGAGTACGATCCGGACCGGGGTATGAGGACGCGATTCGTACGTTCCACATCAGGTAAGGGCAATTCGTACGGAAAAGCACACAATCACTTACACACTGTACTGTGCGTACACCCCATGATAGCAGGGGTATGGTGCGTACCCCTGCAATCTTGGGGTGTACGCACCATACCCCGTGATCACAGGGTGTATGCACCGTACACCCAGCGAACATGGGGTACGGTGCGTACACCCCAAGATCGCGGGGTAAGGTGCGTACACCACGTGATCGCAGAGGTACGCACCGTACCCCTGCGATCATGGGGTGTACGCACCATACCGGGGGGGCCGTTCTGTACCTGTTTCGGGTCGAGCTCTGCTTTTATGGCTGTTTTCAGCTCCAGTAGAAAAAGGGTTGTACGGTGCTTACCCAACACAAATCGTACTTGCCGGGTCGGAAAAAGCAGCCGCGAACCGTACAGATGTCATGTACAGCGGGTTCCGAGGGAGATTCGTATGGGTATTTGATTCGTACGGTCTCTGTACGATTTGTACAGAGTCCAGCTCCTGGTACGAATCATACTTCGTCGTACGTACGGAGGACGTGGCAGGGTATGATTCGTACTGGAAAAACACTCTGAACGGCTATTCGGAGCGGTTTTTCCCGAATCGGAATAGACCCCTATGTGTAAATAATAATATTTGTAAATGTATTTATTAATTATATGCAAGTATTGTAAAATAATACTCTTGAAATAATACTCCTCTATATTAGTAATAGTTTTTTTAAAAATGACTTTTAAAAGAAATATATACATTATAATAAATTTAGGATATAAAAGTAATTAAAAAAGGTAATAAAATGTTATTTAATATTAATTTACAGTATAATTTAAAAAAAAAACAGTGAAACAATAATAGTAATTTAGAAAATTAATAGAGTATGTTTGAAAAAAAATCCCACGCTTTTCCATTGAGATCAATGGGTTTACTGTCCTTCATTTATTTCCATAGCAACGTGTAGGTTTGGAGCGGATCACCTTGACAAGTTCATTTCTAACTGGATGAGGATCAGAGCAGAAGTAATAAGAACATTATTATAATATGTATGATAGTAGTAAATACATATAAAAAGTAGAAATAACATTTTAATATATATTAAGAGACGAATACAAAATGGTTTAAATATAGATTTATTAAAAAAATATATTTTCAAATAAAGAATAATTTAATACATTTTTTTTAAAATAAATAAATGTATACATCACATGTGGAAAAAATGTATTTATAATAAATAAATGTTCAATAAAGTATAACATTTTTTGATTGTCCTTTCTTGTTGTTCGTTACTCCAGATGACGTAGAGTCGTAAACGTGAAGGTCACGGCCATTTTGGAGAGCGCCATTGGACAAAGTAGCAGGAAGCAGATCTGCGCTCAGGTAGGAATCATTTATAACTTTATTAAATGTTAAAATAAAAGTATAGGACTATATATATTGTAAAGAGAGAATAAGGAGAGGGTGCATGTGTTAATATTAACATACTTTACAGTTTTCCAGCATGTCACCGATAATGAAGCTAGTGTATGCCGTTGTCCGGTCGCCTGTTTAGAGTACTTAAAGTGTTTAACAACCTAGTAATGTTTTAGTAAGTACATTTTAAAAATTTTCAAATGTGTAAGCATTGTTTAACTTAAAAATCCATGTTTAAATAAAAAAAGAAGAAGATCGAGTACCCGGATTTTGGTTATGGATGGCGTTATTTTTTTTATTGAAATGGAATTTTGGCAAAGGATTTTGGAGAAGTTATTTACAAGGATGGATTTTTGGGAAGGATTTTTTTGCCTGTTTGGAATAGTGATAAGAAGACAGAAGACGCTTTGTGGATTTCTTGGTCGAAACTTTGGGGACAAATGGATTTTTGGTTTGGATTTCGCTTTTGGAAAAAGAAAAAAAATGAAGACTTGGGTTGTGGATCGTTTGAAAGAAAATTGGAAGACAGCGAAGGTAGCGGAAGATCGAAAGATGATGCATCGCGAACACCTAACTACACTAACCAGAGTCCTTAGGGGAGACTCCGCCGGTGTGTGAGTAGTGTGCGACCCCACTTCCTTTTGTAACTTTAAAGCTCCCTTGAGCTCTAGGCTGACGAGCCAGGGATCCCGCACCTACGCGCCTGAGTGGTACTATACCTGGCAGATATTTGGCAGCCATCGGCTACCCCAGACCACGGCATATCCCTGCTGATGAGGGGTGAAACCCCGAAACACGTGTCCAGGGATGGCGAAGACAGCGAAGATAGCAGAAGATCAAAAGATGATGCATCGCGAACACCTAACTACACTAACCAGAGTCCTTAGGGGCGACACCGCCGGTGTGTGAGTAGTGTGCGACCCCACTTCTTTTTGTAACTTTAAAGCTCCCTTGAGCTCTAGGCTGACGAGCCAGGGATTCCGCACCTATGCGCCTGAGTGGTACTATACCTGGCAGATATTTGGCAGCCATCGGCAACCCCAGAACACGGCCTATCCCTGCTGATGAGGGGTGATACCCCGAAACATGTGTCCAGGGATGGTGAAGACAGCGAAGATAGCGGAAGATCGAAAGATGATGCATCGCGAACACCTAACTACACTAACCAGAGTCCTTAGGGGCGACACCGCCGGTGTGTGAGTAGTGTGCGACCCCACTACCTTTTGTAACTTTATAGCTCCCTTGAGCTCTCGGCTGATGAGCCAGGGATCCCGCACCTACGTGCCTGAGTAGTACTACACCTGGCAGATATTTGGCAGCCATCGGCAACCCCAGAACACGGCCTATCCCTGCTGATGAGGGGTGATACCCCGAAACACGTGTCCAGGGATGGCGAAGACAGCGAAGATAGCGGACGATCGAAAGATGATGCATCGCGAACACCTAACTACACTAACCATTGTCCTTAGGGGCGACACCGCCGGTGTGTGAGTAGTGTGCGACCCCACTTCCTTTTGTAACTTTAAAGCTCCCTTGAGCTCTCGGCTGACGAGCCTGGGATCCCGCACCTACGCGCCTGAGTGGTACTATACCTGGCAGATATTTGGCAGCCATCGGCAACCCCAGAACCCGGCCTATCCCTGCTGATGAGCGGTGATACCCCAAAACACATGTCCAGGGATGGCGAAGATAGCGAAGATAGCGGAAGATCGAAAGATGATGCATCGGGAAACACTTAACTACACTAACCAGAGTCCATAGGGGCGACACCGCCGGTGTGTGAGTATTGTGCGACCCCACTTCCTTTTGTAACTTTAAAACTCCCTTGAGCTCTCGGCTGACGAGCCAAGGATCCCGCACCTACGCGCCTGAGTGGTACTATACCTGGCAGATATTTGGCAGCCATCGGAAACCCCAGAACACGGCCTATCCCTGCTGATGAGGGGTGATACCCCGAAACACGTGTCCAGGGATGGCGAAGACAGCGAAGATAGCGGAAGATCGAAGGATGATGCATCGCGAACACCTAACTACACTAACCATTGTCCTTAGGGGCGACACCGCCGGTGTGTGAGTAGTGTGCGACCCCACTTCCTTTTGTAAATTTAAAGCTCCCTTGAGCTCTCGGCTGACGAGCCTGGGATCCCGCACCTACGCGCCTGAGTGGTACTTTACCTGGCAGATATTTGGCAGCCATCGGCAACCCCAGAACACAGCCTATCCCTGCTGATGAGGGGTGATACCCCGAAACACGTGTCCAGGGATGGTGAAGACAGCAAAGATAGCGGAAGATCGAAAGATGATGCATGCGAACACCTAACTACATTAACAGGAGTCCTTAGGGGCGACACCGCCGGTCTGTGAGTAGTGTGCGACCCCACTTCCTTTTGTAACTTTAAAGCTCCCTTGAGCTCTCGGCTGATGAGCCAGGGATCCCGCACCTACGCTCCGGAGTGATACTATACCTGGCAGATATTTGGCAGCCATTGGCAACCCCAGAACACGGCCTATACCTGCTGATGAGGGGTGATACCCCAAAACACGTGTCCAGGGATGGCGAAGACAGCGAAGATAGCGGAAGATCGAAAGATGATGCATCGGGAACACCTAACTACACTAACCAGAGTCCTTAGGGGCGACACCGCCGGTGTGTGAGTAGTGTGCGACCCCACTTCCTTTTATAACTTTAAAGCTCCCTTGAGCTCTCGGCTGACGAGCCAGGGATCCCGCACCTACGCGCCTGAGTGGTACTATACCTGGCAGATATTTGGCAGCCATCGGCAACCCCAGAACATGGCCTATCCCTGCTGATGAGGGGTGATACCCCGAAACACGTGTCCAGGGATGGCGAAGACAGCGAAGATAGCGGAAGATCGAAAGATGATGCATTGCGAACACCTAACTACACTAACCAGAGTCCTTAGGGGCGACACCGCCGGTGTGTGAGTAGTGTGCGACCCCACTTCCTTTTGTAACTTTAAAGCTCCCTTGAGTTCTCGGCTGACGAGCCAGGGATCCCGCACCTACGCGCCTGAGTGATACTATACCTGGCAGATATTTGGCAGCCATCGGCAACCCCAGAACACGGCCTATCCCTGCTGATGAGGGGTGATACCCCGAAACACGTGTCCAGGGATGGCGAAGACAGCGAAGATAGCGGAAGATCGAAAGATGATGCATCGCGAACACCTAACTACACTAACCAGAGTCCTTAGGGGCGACACCGCCGGTGTGTGAGTAGTCTGCGACTCCACTTCCTTTTGTAACTTTAAAGCTCCCTTGAGCTCTCGGCTGACGAGCCAGGGATCCCACACCTACGCGCCTGAGTGGTACTATACCTGGCAGATATTTGGCAGCCATCGGCAACCCCAGAACACGGCCTATACCTGCTGATGAGGGGTGATACCCCGAAACACGTGTCCAGGGATGGGGAAGACAGCGAAGATAGCGGAAGATCGAAAGATAATGCATCGCAAACACCTAACTACACTAACCAGAGTCCTTAGGGGCGACACCGCCGATGTGTGAGTAGTCTGCGACCCCACTTCCTTTTGTAACTTTAAAGCTCCCTTGAGCTCTCGGCTGACGAGCCAGGGATCCCGCACCTACGCACCTGAGTGGTACTATACCTGGCAGATATTTGTCAGCCATCGTCAACCCCAGAACACGGCCTATCCCTGCTGATGAGGGGTGATACCCCGAAACACGTGTCCAGGGATGGCGAAGACAGCGAAGATAGCGGAAGATCGAAAGATGATGCATCGCGAACACCTAACTACACTAACCAGAGTCCTTAGGGGCGACACCGCCGGTGTGTGAGTAGTGTGCGACCCCACTTCCTTTTGTAACTTTAAAGCTCCCTTGAGCTCTCGGCTGACGAGCCAGGGATCCCGCACCTACGTGCCTGAGTGGTACTATACCTGACAGATATTTGGCAGCCATCGGCAACCCCGGAACACGGCCTATCCCTGCTGATGAGGGGTGATACCCCGAAACACGTGTCCAGGGATGGCGAAGACAGCGAAGATAGCGGAAGATCGAAAGATGATGCATTGCGAACACCTAACTACACTAACCAGAGTCCTTAGGGGCGACACCGCCGGTGTGTGAGTAGTGTGCGACCCCACTTCCTTTTGTAACTTTAAAGCTCCCTTGAGCTCTCGGCTGACGAGCCAGGGATCCGCCCCTACGCGCCTGAGTGATACTATACCTGGCAGATATTTGGCATCCATCGGCAACCCCAGAACATGGCCTATCCCTGCTGATGAGGGGTGATACCCCGAAACACGTGTCCAGGGATGGCGAAGACTGCAAAGATAGCGGAAGATCGAAAGATGATGCATCGCGAACACCTAACTACACTAACCAGAGTCCTTAGGGGCGACACCGCCGGTGTGTGAGTAGTGTGCGACCCCACTTCCTTTTGTAACTTTAAAGCTCCCTTGAGCTTTCGGCTGACGAGCCAGGGATCCCGCACCTACGCGCCTGAGTGGTACTATACCTGCCAGATATATGGCAGCCATCGGCAACCCCAGAACACGGCCTATCCATGCTGATGAGGGGTGATACCCCGAAACACGTGTCCAGGGATGGCGAAGACAGCGAAGATAGCGGAAGATCGAAAGATGATGCATCGCGAACACCTAACTACACTAACCAGAGTCCTTAGGGGCGACACCGCCGATGTGTGAGTAGTCTGCGACCCCACTTCCTTTTGTAACTTTAAAGCTCCCTTGAGCTCTCAGCTGACGAGCCAGGGATCCCGCACCTACGCGCCTGAGTGGTACTATACCTGGCAGATATTTGGCAGCCATCGGCAACCCCAGAACACGGCCTATCCCTGCTGATGATGGGGGATACCCCGAAACATGTGTCCAGGGATGGCGAAGACAGCGAAGATAGCGGAAGATCGAAAGATGATGCATCGCGAACACCTAACTACACTAACCAGAGTCCTTAGGGGCGACACCGCCAGTTTGTGAGTAGTGTGCGAACCCACTTCTTTTTGTAACTTTAAAGCTCCCTTGAGCTCTCGGCTGACGAGCCAGGGATCCCGCACCTACGCGTCTGAGTGGTACTATACCTGGCAGATATTTGGCAGCCATCGGCAACCCCAGAACACGGCCTATCCCTGCTGATGAGGGGTGATACCCCGAAACACGTGTCCAGGGATGGCGAAGACAGCGAAGATAGCGGAAGATCGAAAGATGATGCATTGCAAACACCTAACTAAACTAACCAGAGACCTTAGGGGCGACACCGCCGGTGTGTGAGTAGTGTGCGACCCCACTTCCTTTTGTAACTTTAAAGCTCCCTTGAGCTCTCGGCTGACGAGCCAGGGATCCGCCCCTACGCGCCTGAGTGATACTATACCTGGCAGATATTTGGCATCCATCGGCAACCCCAGAACACGGCCTATCCCTGCTGATGAGGGGTGATACCCCGAAACACGTGTCCAGGGATGGCGAAGACTGCGAAGATAGCGGAAGATCGAAAGATTATGCATCGCGAACACCTAACTACACTAACCAGAGTCCTTAGGGGCGACACCGCCGGTGTGTGAGTAGTGTGCGACCCCACTTCCTTTTGTAACTTTAAAGCTCCCTTGAGCTCTCGGCTGACGAGCCAGGGATCCCGCACCTACGCGCCTGAGTGGTACTATACCTGCCAGATATTTGGCAGCCATCGGCAACCCCAGAACACGGCCTATCCCTGCTGATGATGGGTGATACCCCGAAACATGTGTCCAGGGATGGCGAAGACAGCGAAGATAGCGGAAGATCGAAAGATGATGCATCGCGAACACCTAACTACACTAACCAGAGTCCTTAGGGGCAACACCGCCAGTGTGTGAGTAGTGTGCGACCCCACTTCTTTTTGTAACTTTAAAGCTCCCTTGAGCTCTCGGCTGACGAGCCAGGGATCCCGCACCTACGCGTCTGAGTGGTACTATACCTGGCAGATATTTGGCAGCCATCGGCAACCCCAGAACACGGCCTATCCCTGCTGATGAGGGGTGATACCCCGAAACACGTGTCCAGGGATGGCGAAGACAGCGAAGATAGCGGAAGATCGAAAGATGATGCATTGCAAACACCTAACTAAACTAACCAGAGACCTTAGGGGCGACACCGCCGGTGTGTGAGTAGTGTGCGACCCCACTTCCTTTTGTAACTTTAAAGCTCCCTTGAGCTCTCGGCTGACGAGCCAGGGATCCGCCCCTACGCGCCTGAGTGATACTATACCTGGCAGATATTTGGCATCCATCGGCAACCCCAGAACACGGCCTATCCCTGCTGATGAGGGGTGATACCCCGAAACACGTGTCCAGGGATGGCGAAGACTGCGAAGATAGCGGAAGATCGAAAGATGATGCATCGCGAACACCTAACTACACTAACCAGAGTCCTTAGGGGCGACACCGCCGGTGTGTGAGTAGTGTGCGACCCCACTTCCTTTTGTAACTTTAAAGCTCCCTTGAGCTCTCGGCTGACGAGCCAGGGATCCCGCACCTACGCGCCTGAGTGGTACTATACCTGCCAGATATTTGGCAGCCATCGGCAACCCCAGAACACGGCCTATCCCTGCTGATGAGGGGTGATACCCCGAAACACGTGTCCAGGGATGGCGAAGACAGCGAAGATAGCGGAAGACCGAAAGATGATGCATCGCGAACACCTAACTACACTAACCAGAGTCCTTAGGGGCGACACCGCCGATGTGTGAGTAGTCTGCGACCCCACTTCCTTTTGTAACTTTAAAGCTCCCTTGAGCTCTCGGCTGACGAGCCTGGGATCCCGCACCTACGCGTCTGAGTGGTACTATACCTGGCAGATATTTGGCAGCCATCGGCAACCCCAGAACACGGCCTATCCCTGCTGATGAGGGGTGATACCCCGAAACATGTGTCCAGGGATGGCGAAGACAGCGAAGATAGCGGAAGATCGAAAGAGGATGCATCGTGAACACCTAACTACACTAACCAGAGTCCTTAGGGGCGACACCGCCAGTGTGTGAGTAGTGTGCGACCCCACTTCCTTTTGTAACTTTAAAGCTCCCTTGAGCTCTCGGCTGATGAGCCAGGGATCCCGCACCTACGCGCCTGAGTGGTACTATACCTGGCAGATATTTGGCAGCCATCGGCAACCCCAGAACACGGCCTATCCCTGCTGATGAGGGGTGATACCCCGAAACATGTGTCCAGGGATGGCGAAGACAGCGAAGATAGCGGAAGATCGAAAGATGATGCATCGCAAACACCTAACTACACTAACCAGAGTCCTTAGGGGCGACACCGCCAGTGTGTGAGTAGTGTGCGACCCCACTTCCTTTTGTAACTTTAAAGCTCCCTTGAGCTCTCGGCTGACGAGCCAGGGATCCCGCACCTACGCGCCTGAGTGGTACTATACCTGGCAGATATTTGGCAGCTATCGGCAACCCCAGAACACGGCCTATCCCTGCTGATGAGGGGTGATACCCCGAAACACGTGTCCAGGGATGGCGAAGACAGCGAATATAGCGGAAGATCGAAAGATGATGCATCACAAACACCTAACTACACTAACCAGAGTCCTTAGGGACGACACCGCCGGTGTGTGAGTAGTGTGCGACCCCACTTCCTTTTGTAGGAATCATTTATAACTTTATTAAATGTTAAAATAAAAGTATAGGACTATATATATTGTAAAGAGAGAATAAGGAGAGGTTGCATGTGTTAATATTAACATACTTTACAGTTTTCCAGCATGTCACCGATTATGTAGCTAGTGTATGCAGTTGTCGGGTCGCCTGTTTAGAGTACTTAAAGTGTTTTACAACTTAGTAATGTTTTAGTAAGTACATTTTAAAAAATTTCAAATGTGTAAGCATTGTTTAACTTAAAAATCCATGTGTAAAGAAAAAAAGAAGATCGAGTACCAGGATTTTGGTTATGGATGGCGTTGTATTTTTTTTATTGAAATGGAATTTTGGCAAAGGATTTTGGAGAAGTTATTTACAAGGATGGATTTTTGGGAAGGATTTTTTTGCCTGTTTGGAATAGTGATAAGAAGACAGAAGACGCTTCGTGGATTTCTTGGTTGAAACTTTGGAGACAAATTGATTTTTGGTTTGGATTTCGCTTTTGGAAAAAGAAAAAAAATGAAGACTTGGGTTGTGGATCGTTTGAAGGAAAATTGGTATTCGATCTTCAACTGTTTGGATATTACACATTTGGAATGGATTTTTTGAACTTGGTCTTATTTGTAAAAAAAAACATTTTTTGAGAATTGTTTCATTGAAAAAAACAAAAATGGAAATCATTTTTTAAACAATCGAGTGGATGTCTTGGTGGATTTAACATAAGAATGGATTCACAGGAAGATAGAAGCCATCTAAAGGTAAGGAGACCCGATATTAAAATTTAGAAAAATGTTTTAGAAAAATGTCAATTGTAATTAGAAGTAAGGTGAATTTAGGGCAAAGCAGGAGAGTAAAGTTTAGACTACCTGTTAATGTTTGGGAAATTCTAATTTCTTGAAAACTTTGCTCCTTCTTCAAAGTTTCCAAAAAATGATAAAAGTTGGGGTGTGGTTTACCAATTGTATAGTTGAAGGAGTTTTGCCATCCCTCTATGGCATCGTTTATCTTTTCTTTTCCTTCTAAGCAGCTTGTGTAGCAGTTCCACCACTCCACATGGAAACGTGGCTTCCTCCTGCAATCCGATCTGCTTAGATGCCCAATCCATGTGTCTTCAAAATAATTTAGTAACGGTGCCAATTTGTCTTCGTTGTCATTAAAAAATTCAGATTCTGTAATTGCAGTGTAGTACTCGTCTACACTTTCAGAAGGAACAAAGCAAAGATCTGTTAGTTTTTTAAGTTCAAATTGTAGTTTGCTATCCAATGAATAATCTGCAACCAGGGATGTTTTTTGTAATTTACGCCAAAAAGCCGGGGAAAAATGGAAAAAACATCCCTGAATTTGGGTACCCGTCTATGTTTTGGTAATCACATTAATCATTTCAAATTCGAAAACAACAAATATTTTCCTAGGACTTTTGTTTGATGTTTTGCTTTTAATCACTGACAAAAGTTCAGGGTAGGTTGCAGATTGTTTGTCAGGTAGCAAACTGTAGACTAAGGGAATAACATTGTTTTTAATTTTAGCATGAATAGTGTAAATTTGAGTGAATGGATGGGGCTTACTTTTAAACGTCCCATCCATCATCCAAATTTCACTATTCTCTAATATGACAAGGTTGCGGGGTGTACTAAAGATAAGAATACGTTTTAGATGGTTTCGGTTGTCATGCAGGAGGAAAGGTTCATTGGAAAAAGATACAGTGAGTTCAGGAGGAATGTGAGTATCAGAAAAGGTATGAGGAGTGGTTGTATGTGTGTTACTTGCCTGCTTTTGTCTTTGAATAATCCTTCTCAGATTGGGAATTATAGGCATAATGCTAGCTACATGTCTGGGGACATGCTGGGCAACCTCTCTTAAAATAGAACCAGAAGTGTCATTGGAGGTGCATGCAATTTCCTTCATTTCGTTGATTGTTTCATGAACCTCAATGTCCATTGCAGAGGCAAAGTGGTTGTGGTCATTTGTCTCAATGACTGTCTCATCTAAAGTAACCGCTTTGCCTCTGCAATGGCTTGAGTAATATTACACACCTTCAATGTCTTCGTGGTTCACTTATTCTCTCTTTACAATATATATCCTGCATATTTCAATAAACGATTCCCTTTGTTGGATTTAATGTAGGAGTCAGTATTTTCAGTAGACATTATCTGAAAAGAAAGAAAAAAAGATTTTGTAATGTCATGTATTTGTAAAAATGTTTAAAGTTTAAAACCATTACTTACAATCCCTACACTATGCAATTTATAATCTACTGCTACACCTTACTGGAGTTAGAATAGCAAGTTACACCACTACACTATCCATCACGTTCCCTACTGCTGCACCTTCCTGGATATAGAATAGTAAATTGTACACTAACCATCACTTTCCCTACTGCTGCACCTTCCTGGAGTTAGAATAGTAAATTATTCTCCTATGCTATTCATCACTTTCCCTAATGCTGCACCTTCCTGGACTTAGAATAGTAATTGTAACCCCTACACTATTCATCACTTTCTCTACTGCTGCACCTTCATGGAGTAAGAATAGTAAATTATACTCCTAGACTATCCATCACTTTCCCTAATTCTGCACCTTCCTGGAGTTAGTACAGTAAATTATACCCCTACACTATCCATCACTTACCCTACTGCTGCACCTTCCTGGGGTTAGAATAGTACAATATACCCTACACTATCCATCACTTTCCCTACTGCTGCATCTTCCTGGAGTTAGAATAGTAAATTATTCCTGTACACTATCCATCACTTTCCCTACTGCTGCACCTTCATGGAGTTAGAATAGTAAATTATACTCCTACACTATCCATCACTTTCCCTAATGCTGCACCTTCCTGGATTTAGAATAGTAATTGTAACCCCTACACTATTCATCACTTTCCCTACTGCTGCACCTTCCTGGAGTTAGAACAGTAAATTATACCCCTACACTATCCATCACTTTCCCTAATGCTGCACCTTCCTGGAGTTAGTATAGAAAATTATACCCCTACACTATCCATCACTTATCCTGCTGCTGCCCTTTCCTGGAGTTAGAATAGTAAATTATACCCCTACACTATCCCTCACTTTCCCTACTGCTGCACCTTCCTGGAGTTAGAATAGTTAATTACACCACTACACTATCTATCACTTCCCTACTGCTGCACCTTCCTGGAGTTAGAATAGTATATTATACCCCTACACTATCCATCACTTATCCTACTGCTGCACCTTCCTGGAGTTAGAATAGTAAATGATATCCCTACACTATCCATCACTTACCCTACTGCTGCACCTTCCTGGAGTTAGAATAGTACATTATACCACTGCACTATTCATCACTTTCCTTACTTCTGCATCTTCATGGAGTTAAAATAGTAAATTATACTCCTGCACTATCCATCACTTTCCCTAATACTGCACCTTAGTGGAGTTAGTATAGTAAATTATACCCCTACACTATCCTACACTCTACTTAGTGCTACACCTACCTGGAGTTAGAATAGTACATTTTATCCTTACACTATACATCACTTTCCCTACTGTTTCACTTTCCCTGAAAAAGAATAGTAACTTAAACCCCTACACTATCCATCACTTACCTTACTGTTACACCATCCAGGATTTAGAATAGTAAAGTATACCCCTACACTATCCTACACTTTCCCTACTCTTACACCATACTGGAGTTAGAATAATAAATTAAACATGATCACTATCCTTTATGTAATTTCATGGAAAACTACAGAGGTATTTTTAGCACATATTATTTTGATTGACATAGATTTACTTTTTTACTTTGGAGTTGTAGACACTTTGCAAGAATAGGTGTTTTCTTTTGTTGTTCTTTGCAGAGCTTTGTTTTTCATATGTTGGTCTGTTTAGAATGTAAAGATAAAAATTGTATTAACGTGCTGCTTTTTGAACAATATTCTTTTGATGTCGATAACAAACTTGCTTTTTTATTTCTTCGTTGTTCTGCTTATTGATTAACTTACTGTTTTGTGTAGATAATATGCAGTTGCATTTTAAACATTTTCAAAGCATTTATCATTATAAAAACATATTTGCATTGCCTTTATTTGAAGTTCATTTTTTGGAGAAGTCTAATAATTGAAAGGTTTTGTAAAGGTATTTCACGTGTCTTACCTTTGGTACTTTATTTTTGCCTGGTTGTTAACTTTTCTTGATTTGTCTTTGTGATTCAAAGTGTTGGGTTGGGTTTTCAGATTCTGTTAAAAAATATAGTTAAAGCATTTTTTAGTATAGTGTGGTTTTTAAAGGTGCGTTCGCTGTTTGTGGATTAAAAAGAGGTTAATAAAGAACATGTTACTGCTGCTTATAGAAATTTATTTACCTTATGTGATGTTCTGCTTTGGTTTTTGGTTTGTTCAGTTGTTTAATGTTCAATGAATGATGGTCTTTTTTTCTTTTTTCCAACTTTATAAAACTGTTGTTTTATCTGTTGAGGGTTGAAGAGATAATTTATATGTCATTTCCCATTTTAAAAATCCTATTATTTTTACGGAAAAATCTCTTCGTTATTATAAACTTTTAGTCATATGTAAAAATAGTGTTTCAAATTACGAATAACTTTTCAACATAGTTCTTTTTACTTTAAACATGGGTTTACAGTTTTTCAAGATAAGCAACAGCATCCCTGAAAAAACGATACAATTAATAATTCTTTGAATTGGTTACCTTTGTTTAAGAAGATATTATCACATTTGTTTGTTTTTCTTTTAATCTTTAAAGGATGTGATTTTTGGTCCTTAAAAATTAATCATTTTGCTGAAAAAATGGAAATGTGAAAATGTTTAGCTTACTAAATATTTCTTTTTGGTTTAGTCACAACACGATTTTTTTTAAAAGAAACAATAATGTGGATATTGTTACATGTCAAATTTTATAAATTAATTTGATTTAAAAAAAATTGTTTTATTATAAACGTACTTACATCTCTTGGCACTTTTTTTAAATGTCGACAAGATTTTTAAACGTGATGGCAAAGTATGCTGAATACTGAAACATAATAATGTTTTAATATTAAGTTAAGATTTTATTTCTAAAAAAGCTATGTTTACTTGGGTTTTAATTTAAACATACTTGTTTGACCGAAAGGACTTGTATCTCTTTGACTAGAGTTCGTCTCTGTGGCAAGAGGTCAGAGGGTCAGTTAGTAGCGACTGCTCTCTCTGGTAGTTGAATAACTACTAAATTCAAAACGGTGTCTTACTCGTATTTATAGTTTTTTGTGAGTGGCATATTAATTTTTGTGAAAAGCTTTGTTAAAAATCTGTTTTTTTTAGGATTTATTTGCTGTGAAAATATCTAATTTAAATTACTTATTTAAAAGTGTGTGATTTGTGCTTCGAATTGTGTTTTGTCCTCCATTTTGTTTTGAGTGCCTAGGTGTTTGTTTCATGAAAAGAGTTGTAGGACTCATTTTTTACTTTCTTTCTAAAATGGCGGCTATGTGTTTGTTTCGCCGTTTATATTAATAATACTTACGTTTTTGTGTTTAAAATATATTGATTTTCAATTATTAGGTTTTTAAAATCTTTTTAAGTGCCTTTTTTTTAAATTAAAGCAATAATTTTAATATTTGTTTAATATTCATTTAATATTCATTTAATACTCCGGTACTTATTTTCACACTTGAGTATTTATTTTAATACTCAAGTATTAATTTTTTTTTAAAAAACAAGATATTGTTCATAATTTACGTTTAGTTCTTTACTATATTTTAATACATTTCCCCACCCAAAACCCCTATTTTCCCTGCATCCAGTCCCAGGAGTTATTTTACAAAAACATAAAAATATATGTAAAATTCATTTTATATGCGTTGTAATGGAATACGTTATATTTGTTTTCGTTGTAATGGTAGTTTTCCATCGCTATTATTATTTTGCG
This sequence comes from Lissotriton vulgaris, assembly GCF_964263255.1. Lineage (NCBI taxonomy): Eukaryota > Metazoa > Chordata > Amphibia > Caudata > Salamandridae > Lissotriton > Lissotriton vulgaris. The sequence continues at coordinate 557,405,789 of NC_141694.1, forward strand.
TTGTAATGGTATTAGTTGTAAAGTTGTTCGTTGTAATGGTATTTGCGTTGTAACAAATGTGTTGTAATAGCACGCGTTGTAATAGCATGCGTTGTAGTGACATACATTCTTGGCCTTTGTTTAGAGGGAAGCACAGACCTGGACCTCCATTTGTGTTCATATGATTGGATTTCTGAGCATGTTGCTTTGAATTTAGGGAAGGTTGATGGCAAGTCCAAGCATGGGGGAGAGAGGTGGATTGACTAAAACTGCATGAAGACACAATATGATCTCTTTCTAGCTCTGAAAAGAATCCCTAGAGATGGGAGAGAGGTCACTCTACACTCTGGGGCCGATTCTTATTCGGGAGACAAAACCGTCGTACGATTCGTATTCGTAGCCGTCTCCGTACGAATGAAAAAAGACCGCCAGAACTGCGTAGTACGATCCGTATCCCGAAAATACATCTGAATATCAGCGAACTGTACGAACCATAATTGAAGGGCCGTACGAAAAGGCGTCGGAACTCAAACCGTACGATTTGTAAACATGCCGTATGACCAAACAAGTACAATCCAGACCGGGGACCGAGTACGCGATTTGTACGGGCAAACGTAGTCGCGCCTGAAGCATGATTCGCACGGAAAACATTGTGTATGAGCAAGCCGCAACAACAAATACCAACCGCACACCCCTCAAAAGGATACGCGAACACCCCCCCAAAAGGCCCGTATCAGCAAGCCGCACCAACAAATACCAACAGTACACCACTCAATAAAGCTTACGCGAACCCCCACCCCTAAAACGTCCTGTATCAGTCAGCCGCACCAACAAATACAAACTGCGCACCACTCAATAAAGCGTACGCGAACCCCCACCCCGAAAACGGCCCGTATCAGTCAGCGGCACCAACAAATACGAACCGCACACCACTCACTAAAGCGTACGTGAACCCCCACCCTGAAAATGGCCTGTATCAGCCAGCCGCACCAACAAATACGAACCGCACACCACTCAATAAGGCTTACGCGAACACCCCAAAAACGTCCCGTATGAGCCAGCCGCACCAACAAATACGAAACGCACACCACTCAATAAAGTATACGTGAACACCCCAAAAACGTCCCATATGAGCCAGCAGCACCAACAAAGACGAACCGCACACCCCCCACTAATAAAGCGCACTCAAACCCCGAAACCAGCACAAGAAGAGTGCAAACGAGTCGCACAACATCAACAAAACATGTCTCCTGTGTACACTCCATTGGAAAACAATGTCCTGGCCACATCCAAACAGCCAAACAGAGGGCCAAAGTCACACCCACCCCTTATAACACACCCACCAAAAATTCAAAATAAGCCACACCCACAAATGGACCAATAAAAGGGCCCACACATACAACCCATCATCCTTTGCAACATACCTATTTGCGCAAAGACAGTGACAGGACACCAACAACTGCACCCATACACCTTCACACATACACCCTATCTCATTCAAACCCACACCACCCCCTTCATAATCAGACACACACACCCTCCTCCATACACACCATCACCCTCCAATCACATACACCCCACACCATGACCACACCAAAGAATCCAAAGTTCACTTACCCGTGGATGGAGATCCTTACAGATGAAGTCATCAGAGTTGAGCCACAGCTGTTTGGTGCATTGGTCAGACAGACCAGCATTGCAGAGAAAACACACCTGTGGGAGAGGATTGTCAATAAGGTCAATGCTGTTGCACCCATCAGGCGCACCAGGAGGGATTGCCAGGCCAGGTGGTACGATCTGCAGAGGATGGTCAAGAGGAAGATGGAGGATGACTATGCCCATGCACACCACACTGGAGGTGGTGGCCCATGCAGACCTGCACAATACCATCCCTGGGTGGAGAAAGTCATGGCCCTGCTACCACCGGTGGGGGTTCATGGAATCGAAGGAGCCGTGGAGCCTGGTGAGTATACAAACAACTCATGTAACATGGGGGGACTACCAGCAGCGCCTAACTGTATGGGGGTGGTATGTGGGTGGGTGCAGAGGACTCCCAGCAGTGCCTAACAGTATGGGGTGGTATGGGGGTGGGTGCAGAGGACTCCCAGCAGTGCCTAACAGTATGGGGGTGGTATGTGGGTGGGTGCAGAGGACTCCCAGAAGTGCCTAACATTATGGGGGTGGGTGTAAGGGTAGTGCCAGAAGGTTGGAAGGGGAGGGGGAGAGGGTGCAAGGTGTAGGGTAGGAGGCTGCACTCATCCCATATGGCCCAGATACACACCCATGCACCATGCCAATGCACAGGGAGTGTGAAAGTACTGACAAGATAGCTGACACTGGGCCCTGGTGTAGGCAGCACAAGGCCCTCCTGTGACCAGTGCAAACACTAACACCAGGACAAGGTCAGATATCCTGCACAGGAACTCACAACCACCGTCATGGCAGCATGCTTCATGGGGGGACAGGCACACCACGAGGGACGTCCACTTGCAAATCACACTCAATCTACTATCATGGCCTGTCGCACACATCCCTTACAGAAACAGAGCCTCTGGGGACAGGCAATGGAGTGCACCACTGTCACAATCGTCATGTAACACAACAAAACAAATACTGATCTGATGATGCATCCAAGCAAAAAATGCACAGTGCTGAATCACAAGTCCATTTTGCCTCTCACACAATGCTGTAGCCACAGCTTTTGGACACTGTGGATGCACTTAAGTAGCACCATGGACCTGGGCATTGCCAAGGTGATCCATCTTGGAGAAGTGCCACGTTCTAAAGCCCTGTGTCAGAAGTAGGTGTACTGATGCAGGGGGGTTGGCAATGGGTGGCCGTCATGGCACAGCAACACCTCACAAAAGTTGCTGACTGAAATCATAAAAATTCCACTCAGTCTCTATCATAAAAATGCAGCATTTAAACCCTGTGCCTGCTTGAACCAGGCATAAGGATTGACGCTGCATTGTGCAGATTGGGGCACACAGTGCTGAGCTGGATCTGTGTTGTGCTGGCGACACAAGCCACAGCAATGGCTGTGCGAGTCATCGTACACTGTACCGAACATGTCAATGATCCCTGAGCACATGTCAATCTGATCCCAGAACATACCCACACACAAGTGAGCAATGACAACAATCCAAAGCAGAAGGAACAGTGCTTACGACAATGGATATCAAAATTGGATTTTGCATGATAGTGCATTAACAGTGTCTGTCTCTCACACCCACAGGGCAACGAGTGGAAACTACCCCCAACCAGGGGGGAGATGGATCCCAGTCCCAGCAGGACCCTGACCCCACCGACAGCGACGCCTCTCAACACACCGTGGATGACCCCAACCAACCTGGCCACTCTGGATCCAAACCCATGCAGCAGCTGGACCAGATACATCTGTGCCAACCACCATACCCATTCCCGTCACATCCCAGCAGACAGCTCGAACCCTGCCCATAATCCACAACAGAGCCAGTCTGACAATGAGGGACAAGGTTCGCCGGGCACCCAGGAGATGGCAGACAACACCACCACTGCCATCACTCATGGGTCCCGTCGATGCAATGTGCCCACAAGCGCAGGCCAGGCTCGTTTTGGCAGGGGTGGTGGGAGTGGCGCAAGGCTGAGGCGAGAACCTGACCAGCAAACTGCAGGGCCCGTTATGTCTGAACTCCAAAACATCATGGAGGCATACCGGCGGGACACCAGGGTGTTCAGCCAGGTAGTGGGGGCCCTCAACGAAATTAAAAGTCATTAGGTCGTGCAACATGCCAGTCAACAACGACACCAGGGACGGATGGAGGCAAGACTGGATGAGCTCTTGACGGTGCATAGGGAAATAAGCCGATCACTCCGTCAGATTGCTGTCAACATGCAGCACCCTCCCTGTGTCACCAGGCCCGAAACATCAAGGCAAAGACCAAAACCAGCCACAGGGAGGAGGAGGAGGAATTGTCTGACTGAGCGTCCCAGGCATCGACAAGGCCTGCACATGAGGGTCCGACAAGGAAGGTGGGTCGTCCACGGCTAAGACGTTGAGAGGCAGTGGGCTATGCACAACTCCCAGGTCACTAGGTCTGGCATCTTGCCTTTGTGTGCAACAGCATCACCTAATTGACTCTCCCACATTGACTTGCTGGTCGCAGTGTGCCCAATGATGCCAAGCACTGTGGCATGGACTCTGTTGACTCAAACTGTAAGGCATCACATCTCTAGCTGTGAACTTTGGATTCCCCCCCTTTTGTACAGCACCTATTTATGATTCATGCACAAGATCACAAAATAAATCTAAATAACATAATACGCATTGGTGGAGACGTTTTGTACCCAGAAACCAAAACATATATGTGGGGACATGTATAAAATGCCAGAGTGTTGAACAAACTGCAGCCATCCACACACTTGGATCGGAGTCCGGTTGAGGACACACATAGGTCACAATATTCCAACAACTACATACATGGATGGCAATACACACCTGTGATGGTTACAAAATGCTGAAGGGGGGTTGGCTTGCAGTACTGCAATTACAGACAGGTACAGAAGATTCACTTGGAGGTGTACAGATCATGGGTAATATGTAGGTGTCCACGGAGGGAGTACCAGGATCTGTGTTCGGAGGTATGAGAACTATCATTCGCATGCAGTTGTACTGTGGATGTGATGAATGGTGCCCAGGCCAAGGGTGGCAGGACGGACTGTGGGCAACGGGGTATTGGATGGTAGACGGTCATATTACTTTATTGGCCTGGGCCTGTGGAGTGCCTACTGAGTGTGGCTGAGGAGTATGAAGGTGAACCTGCAGTTGACTGTGGGACTATTGTAGGTATCTCAGGTGGACGGTCATGTGGCAGTAGCAGGGAATGTTGAGGATGAGGTGTGTGCATGCACCCTGGATTTTCACAAGTACTCCTGGAGTCTGGTTCTTGTACCTGTGTAGAGGTTGTTGCTGTAGTTGGGCTGGCTGGTGTTGTTTACGGCGACCAGGCTGAACACCACCTCGTAAACAGACATAGCCATCCCAGTAGGCTATAAGATCTCCCCCAGACACCGCACCAACAGAGTGGGAGGAGTAATCGCCATTATCCACATGAACACTCCCAGAGTCACAACCAACACCAACGACACCCTCCCCACCCCGCCTAGCACATGCACTTACAGATCCACACTGACGCCAACAACAGCACATCAACATTGTGATTGAACTCACAACTCTCACCTACAACACCAATGACATACCACCATCACAAGACCTGTGTGATTCACTGTCTACCTTCTTAAACCGTAAGATCATCGACATCCACATCAGCTTCCACTCCGCTACCCCCACACACACAAATGAGTCCACCCCCCTTAGACCAACACCCACAAAAATAACCTGACCGCCTGATACAACGTCAGCGAGGAAGACACCATCAGGACCATGGACTCCATCCCAGTAGGCTATAAGATCTCCCACAGACACCGCACCAACAGAGTGGGAGGAGTAATCGCCATTATCCACATGAACACTCCCAGAGTAACAACCAACACCAACGACACCCTCCCCACCCCGCCTAGCACATGTACTTACAGATCCACACTGACGCCAACAACACCCTCAGAGGAACACTCATTGATAGACCACCTGGACCCCGACCACAATCCATCAACTCCTTCGCTGACCTCATCATCACGCACGCCCTCGGCTACACGGATTACAGCCTCCTTGGGGACATGAACTTCCAGCTTGAGAACAACAACGACGCAAACTCCACTGCCCTGATCCACAACCTTGTCAACCTCGGTTTTAAACTACTTGTGACAACACCCACCCACACCGCTGGACACACACAGGACCCCATCTTCTCCGCAACTCCACATGTCTCCTTCAACCACACCACCGAACATCACTGGACAGACCACAGATGCCTCCACTTCATCTTCAGTAAAGCCACCACACCACCCCGCACACAGCACATGCCACGCCGCTGCTGGTGGAAGTACCATGGACTAACTGACCGCCACCCTCACCCTGGGACAGCCCGCCAACCACACCTACCCCGACTCCGCTGCCATCAACCTCAAACAGTGGATCAATGACTGCGCCAACACCCTGGCCACACTGAAGACCTCCACCACCTATCACAACAACAAGATAGCCGCATGGTTCACCGAAGACCTCAGGACCTCCAAGTGCACCTGTCGGAAGCTGTAGAGGAGCTGGCTCCTCAACCAAACACCAGACAGCTACACCGCACACAAGAGCGCCACCCGCAGACCCCACCAACTCATCAGGACCACCAACAAGACAGCCTAGACAGCAATGCACACAACAGAAAACAGCACATCAACATTGTGTTTGAACTCACAACTCTCACCTACAACACCAATGACATACCACCATCACAAGACCTGTGTGATTCACTGTCTACCTTCTTAAACCGTAAGATCATCGACATCCACAACAGCTTCCACTCTGCTACCCCCACACACACAAATGAGTCCACCCCCCTTAGACCAACACCCACAAAAATAACCTGACCACCTGATACAACGTCAGCGAGGAAGACACCATCAGGACCATGGACTCCATCCACTCCAGATTCCCATCTGACAAATGGATTCTCAACATTTACAACAAATCCAGCTAAGCCAGCGCACCCCTTCTCCAAAAAACAATCAACATCTCCTTGGAGACAGCTACCTTCAGTGGGAGCTGGGAGAATGCTGAGATCAACACCTTAGTGAATAAACAAAAGGCAGACCCCAGATACCTCAAAAACTTCAGGGCCATCTCCCCTTCACAGACAAGGTCACATAGAAGATCGTCAACAGACTTCTGACCCACTACCTTGAAGACAACAACATCATGGGACCATCCCAGTATGGATTCCGCAGCAACCACAGCACGGAAACCGGTCTCATCACCGCCAACGACGACATCAGCATCCTCATGGACAAAGGAGAAACAGCCGCCCTCATCCTTCTGGACCTATCACCAGCCGTCCACATGGTCTGCCAAGACACTCTAACAGCACACATCCATGACGCTGGAATCTAAGAGATTGCCCTGGCCTAGGCCACATCCTTCCTCTCTGGCAGAGCCCAGAGCGTCTGCCTCGCACACTTCCATTACAAGACCACTTAGACCATCCGCAGCCTCCCACAGGCATCATCCCTCAGCCCGACGTTGATCAATATCCACATGGCACCACTCACCCATGTTGCACTACAACATAGCCTCAACATGATCTCCTACGCCAATTACACACAGCTGATCATATCCCTCACCGAAGAACTACACACTGCCAAAGGAAACTTCCACAGAGGAATGAAGGCCGTTGCCAAATGGATGAAGTACAGCAGGCTGAAGCACAATTCTGACTAAACGGAGGTCCTCATCCCCGGCCCCACCACCTCAGCCCGTGACGACTCCTGGTGGCCAACATTGCTAGGAACAGCCCCAGAACCCACCAACCACGCACGCTACCTGTGGGTCATCCTCAAATCCTCCCTCTCCATGACCAAGCAGGACAACGCCATCTCAGCTTCCTGCTTCAACACCCTCTGAATGCCCCGCAGGATCTTCAAATCGATCACCTCAGACACGTGAGAAACAGTCATCTGGGCCCTCTCCACAAGCTCACTGGATTACGGGAACACCCCCTATGCAGCTACAACAAACAAACTCCTGAGACGGCTGCAACGCATTCAGAACCCATCGCCACGTATGATGGGCAATTTCCCCAACACGGCCACATCACACCACACCTGAGAGGCCTCACCCTGTCAACAACAGGATCATTGTCAAACTCCTCATCCACACACAAAAAGCTCCTAACCATGCCGGACCAGCATACCACAACGACCAACTCAGCTTCTACACACCCACCCGCAGTCTCCGCTCTACAAACCTAGGACTTGCCACAGTCCCTCACATCCGGAAAACCACAGTCAGTGACAGATCTTTCTCCTACCTTGCCTCAAAGACCTGGTACACTCTCCCTACAAGGCTACGACAGACCCAGGATCTGCTGACCTTCAGAAGACTTCTCAAGACCACCTGGATTTCCGATCTGTAGCAGCCCCCCCCCCAGCGCATTGAGACCCTCACGGGTAGGTAGGGCACTCAACAAATGAATTGATTGATTGATTGATAGATGGCTTAGCCAAATTGTGTGTGTAGGATTGGAGAGCTGTAGATGATAGTTACAATGAGGGTTGGCAGGCTGTTGGTGTGATACCGGATGTGCAGATGTTTGACAATGCACAGTGTGTCCTTGGTGTTGTATGTGACTCTGAGGGTGTACCTCGTTAAGTTGGACCAATCATAATCCTGGTTTTGGTGTGTGGTCCCTATGGGTTTTGGACTATCTGTCTGTGATGGCTATGTATAAGTGGTGTGATGATATTGCGTACTACCACGTTACAGTAATGAAGGCGATGTGTGGTGCTGTTGTGTTGACGAGGTAACACAGTACAATGTGGTGCTGCTGGAAGTTGTGTGTGTGCTGTACGAGGCACATGACCTGGTTGCACGTAGACGCACTGTTATGTGGGGCTGCATCGTGTTGCCAGTATGAGTTGCACACACAGGCTGAGAAGCTGTCATGGGTGTGTTTGTGGTAGCGTGATACCAGGTGGATGATTGTCTTGTGTTCACTGTGTGGAGGGTGGCTGGAGCATGAGTCTGTTCTGTCACATGAGTCATGAAATGAGCTGAGTGTCTTGCAGTGGGCTTGTTGCAGGTGCTGACGGACCTGCCTATGTCATGGAGGTTGTGCAACAGTGGCACAGACAAGCTGCGGCATGCTTTAAGAATGGATGGATGGAGGAGTATCTTGTAGGCATGTGTGGTGTAGGATCTGGCCACTTGGTGCTGCGTTGTGGCTGGGGATGCAGCAGCAGGAATGAGTGAACACATGATGGCAGAAGGGGTGAAACTACATGCTAAACAAGAACACAAACCCAAGAATTCTTGCAGGGAACAAAGTCACATGTGTATGTGAAGGCAGGAGTGTCTGGTTACCCATGGGTCACCGCAAGCAAAATGGGTATACAGTAGCCAAAGATCATGGGCACTGGATTAGGCAGCCTAAGGCCAAGCGAGGCACAGGACACACAGCATCAGCAGGTGTAGCTTGCACGTCGTATGTAGCAAGCTAAACAACACATACACAACCATGTACGTCAGGCACAATATGGTACATTTGCCATTACCAACAGCATGCATGTTGTCCCTGTACACAAAAACACATATGAACAATCATGTAAACAATGCCATATTGAACGCATGCAGACTGGCAAGAGATGTGCGTTGACAGCAATGAGGCACAATGTACTGTGGGAAACACACTTCCTACACAATAGGATAAAGGTGTTTGTGAGGCCATGCTGAATTAGCCAATGTACATGCCCAGTGGCATTGCTCTGAAGAAAATAACAGTCATGCAATGATGTTACCTGTAATGCTGGTGAAAGATTCTCCACACGACTGCCAGGGACTGTCCGTATCTTTGATCATCAGAGTGGTGCGATGCTGAAAGGGTTCTATCTCCAAATAGCCCCTTGGTCTGAGTACAAATGACAGACACAAAAGGGAGATCAGGCGAGGGAAGGAGAGGATGGGAACTGCAGGGAGGGAGATCTGAAACAAAGGAAAACAAGCATAAGGATTCCATACTTTTGTCAAAGAATCACAGAATACCTCTGGACCTACACTGTACCAGTCACACCTGTGAAGTGTAACCAATGCCACTGTACCCTATGTGTGATCACAGATTTTGCAATGAGACAAGATCAGATGCTTGAACACAGACACATAAAAGGTAGTACAGTTTGTCACCTAAACGAAGCATATGTACCGCTCACAAGGCTGCTACTATGCAACTAGATCCATGCGGCCATCAACTAAGTCACAGTGTATGATTGAGGGTCCTAATCTCAGAAAATGTAATGTATAGCAGGGCTACTGACACAAAGCCAACAATCCGTATTTAGCCCTGTGAATCCGTAAGTGCCATGATGGGGAAGTAGACATTACCCGCAAGAGCTGTTAGCAGCTCCTCCAATGAGGAAGGGAATGACCTAAACACAAGGAAGCCCCACTATGCTAAACATGACAAGCAGGGGGGACCAAACTAACTCAACAGCGAGTAATGAGGAACAAAGCCACAAAAATAAGCATACCGTGACCATGAGATGCTGCACGCCACAAGATAATCCTGTGAATAACCTGACTCGACTGGTGCCACGGAGATTTAACATTTGCTACAGCCCAATGTTGTGATGACATCAGCGCAACATACCTGGCATCATGGGAATGTAAAGTTCACATAAACTCACAGAGAATGCTAGCGAAGCAGGGTTCTCCACCGGCACTGAGGTAACGACATGACAGTGACATGACATACTGGCACAAGGGGCAATGCATCCATGCAAACAGACTCACAGGACAGTTGAATGAACATGTGGGACATACACTGGCTCACACCTACACAACATGGTCTTTGGGAAATCAAACTGTACTGGCCCACAAGGTTGAGGGGATGATCCGGACACCTCCTGCTGCACACAGTGAGGCTGCAATTCCCCACAGAGGCTGATGTTGTGCTGTCCCACACAATGTCAAACCGTGGTATTTGGCTAGTTGAGTGCATTACGGGGAATGTAAACGCATCCTTGTAATTGGGCACACCGTCTGGTTCGTCATAAACACGACAGACTCCTTTGAGTTTCAAGATAGATTGCTTTTATTTTCAATTCAAGTTTTTCATTGTTCACTTGATTAGGTTTTGCAAGTTCATTTTATCCATATTGATGCATATGATAAAGTTGATTCAAGACTGTTATGTTTCACACAAAACAAATGCTCCAATGCATTTCGGGCAAGAGAAGCCCTTTTTCAAGGAGCGCTGAAAACATAATGGTAAACGCCTTTAGAATGTAGAACTAACTCAAAAAAACACATGCATGCTCAAACATTACATTTTGGTATTTCTTCTGGTGCACAACCCATAAGTAAACATGCTGGCTTGGTTACCTGGTGGCGTGTGAAAAATGTACCTTATAAACCATTGGGACCGTTTTTAGGGGTGCGGTTATTTAAAAAAAAAAAAAAAAAGGTAATGAACTACGTGAGGGTTGTGCAAGGGGATGTAAAAGAACACTTACGTCCGGGTCATTGGTTTGTTTAGTGAAAACCTAAGCGAAAAAATAAAAGGGGGGTATTATCAATATTTGTTTCAAGCCAGACACGGCGAAACAGCATTTTGATACCCATCGGGCCCCGACTTACTTGTGGGTTAGCTGAGTGCGTACGAGACGTTACAGATGAATCGTCGGCAGCTAGGATGACAGAAATCTTGTGCGGAGTTATCGCGGAATGGGATATGAAGTATCCACTAGCGGAGTGAAACGGAGCCATGTGACGGGTCATGTGGCTCGAAGAAAAACATGGTGAAAGGACTAAGGGTGAAGGGGATTATAGGTGGCCATGTTGGAGTGGGGTAAAAACCGAGGTTAATAAAGAAAGAAAGGATTTATATGAAGGATCATATATGAGGAGGGAACCAATATTTACGGGATGCGTAATTTTATAATACCTAGGGTTAGCAGAAAAATGCATGTGGCATACAAAAGCAAATATTTTTACACAGACAGTAATAACACTCAAGGTAATGCTGCCAAGGGGCAATGTGTAGAAAAAGTACCTTATGGGGTACTATAGAAATGCACTTAGTTCAATTCGGTCATTCAGACCGTGTGGCTTCATCGCCTGAAGCCTGTAGATCCAGGCCTTTTCACGTTGAAGGAGAACTTTATTGCTGTCTTTACCTTCTTTTTTGCAAATTGTCTCAAGTACCATGTATTTTAGTTGAGCCACGTTATGGTTGAAGTCATTGAAATGGATTCACTAGAGCGTGTCAAACGCCCAGTACCCTTACAGTAAGTGCGTGTGTACGGGTCGTTTCACTATTACATTTGAGCCATAGGCGATTGGACCATACCCCAATAGTACGTGCGTGTGTATGGGTCGTTTCACTATTTCATTCGAGCCATACGTGTTTGGACTGTGCGTGTGTACGGGTCGTTTCACAATTACATTTGAGCCATACGTGAGCGGGGCGTACCCCAATAGTACGTGCGTGTGCGGGTCGTTTCACTATTACATTCTAGCGATACGCGAGCAGAGCGTACCCCAATAGTACGTGCGTGTGTACGGGTCATTTCACTATTACATTAGAGCCATACCCAAGTGGAGTGTACCCCAATAGTATGTGCATGTGCACGGGTTGTCTCACTATTACATTAGAGCCATACGCAAACGGAGCGTACCCCACCATTGCGTGTGTGTGCGGGACGTTTCACTATTGAAAAAGTTGCATTCACAACGGAAAACGCACTGTACTTGTGTGGGGATCCCAGAAAATACATTGGGAACATCTAGGGGACGAGTAAAATGCCCAGAATGCAGGCTAGTTGTCCAGGAAACAGAGATTTGAGTGTGTACTACAGGTATTCTGAAAAATTCAGTTGGACAAAACTATACAATGTTGCAATATTTGTTGTGGAGCTCAAGCTCAATTTTTAAACCATGCAAATGTGTGTCATGGCCTTATGTGTAATGGGATTGGATGAAACATAGGATGCAAAGTAATCTTGCCTATCACACTGTACTCCTTGGACTGACAGGCCCTCAGCAGCACTGATTTAAGGCTGCATGTGGCTGTGAGTGGGCACTTGCCTACACAACATGGGAGTGGACAATACTGCTGCTGTCTCTGCATTCCCTTAACTCTGATTTTGCTGAACATGGAGAGGGCACCTGCATTCAGTGAGGAGGAGAACTAGGCCCTACTGGATGCCCTCCTCCCAAACTTCAGCAAGCTGTATGGGAAACCAGGGGATCAGGTGAGGGATGAATGTGTGAGTATCACAACAGCCATTGTGTATTTAAGGAACAGAGATGCAATGTTGTGTGGAGTGAGTGCCGGGTGTGTATATTGTGGTATCACCCATGCAGTGAATGATGCAGTTAAATAGTGTTTACTGCTTACCAGCATTGTGCTAACAGTGACATTCAATGCAATGGGAATCACACTTTCTGCGGTGCCACACCTTGCATGTTTTTAGCCATGATTTACTGAGGTGTAACAGTGTTCCCCCCAGAGTGACAGATGAATGTACTCACTGTTGCGAATAGTTTTTCGTGACCTGTGTGGATGTTGGACAAATGCATGCTTTGAAGTCATGGACATTGAAGAGTGTGAATGTTCTTTGTCACCTGGTTATTTGTGTATGTGATGTTTGACAACACTGATGCATGACGTATGCCACAGCTGTACCCATTTGAAATGACAAAAACGCAGTGCCCTGTGAATGACTTGGACAGTTATACAAAAGGGGGTGGTGATGGTACTGAGCATCTGAACCAATCAAACACTCAAACCCAGTCAAAAGATTTGGGTTTGATCCATCGCCGTTCTTTAGCCCACTCTGCCACCCCATTTCAGACATGGCTATATGCAAATCAGTCTGACCCTGTGCCTCATGGTAACAGTCCAGCCCGAACTTCCAAGCCATGCCTTCCCTGGACCGGAAACACGCTTCAGAGGACCGGTTTCAGGCATTCCAGCCGTCTTCACCCCGGCTTGCTTGAATCCAGTGGCAAAGTGAGCAAGGGACTCACGTCTGAGCATACCCTGCCACACTTATGGCGACCAAAAGTGGTACAAAAGGGGGTGGTGATGGATGGAGCATCTGAACAAATCAAACACTCACACCCAGTCAAAAGACCTGGGTTTGATCCATCACCTTTCTTTAGCCCACTCTGCCACCCCAGTTCAGACATGGCTATATGAAAATCAGTCTGACCCTGCGCCTCATGGGAACAGTCCAGCCCGAACTGCCAAGCCATGCCTTCCCTGGACCGTAAACAAGCTTCCGAGGACCGGTTTCTGGCATTCCAGCCGTCTTCAGCCCGGCTTGCTTGAATCCAGGGGCAAAGTGAGCAAGGGACTCACGTCTGAATATACCCTGCCACACTTATGGCGGCCAAAAGCGGTACAAAAGGGGGTGGTGATGGACAGAGCCTCTGAACCAATCAAACACTCACACCCAGTCAAAAGATCTGGGTTTGATCCATCACCGTTCTTTAGCCCACTCTGCCACCCCAGTTCAGACATGGCTATATGCAAATCAGTCTGACCATGTGCCTCATGGGAACAGTCCAGCACAAACTGCCAAGCCATGCCTTCCCTGGACCGGAAACAACCTTCCGAGGACCGGTTTCTGGCATTCCAGCTGTCTTCAGCACCGGCTTGCTCGGATCCAGTTGCAAAGTGAGCAAGGGACTCACGTCTGAGCATACCCTGCCACACTTATGGCGGCCAAAAGTGGTACAAAAGAGGGTGGTGATGGACGGAGAATCTGAACCAATCAAACACTCACACCCAGTCAAAAGATCTGGGTTTGATCCATCACCGTTCTTTAGCCCACTCTGCCACCCCAGTTCAGACATGGCTATATGCAAATCAGTCTGACCCTGTGCCTCATGGGAACAGTCCAGCCCGAACTGCCAAGCCATGCCTTCCCTGGACTGGAAACAAGCTTCCGAGGACCGGTTTCTGGCATTCCAGCCGTCTTCCGCCCGGCTTGCTTGAATCCAGTGGCAAAGTGAGCAAGGGACTCACGTCTGAGCATACCGTGCCACACTTATGGCGGCCAAAAGCAGTACAAAAGGGGGTGGTGATGGACGGAGCATCTGAACCAATCAAACACTCACACCCAGTCAAAAGATCTGGGTTTGATCCATCACCGTTCTTTAGCCCACTCTGCCACTCAGTTCAGACATGGCTATATGGAAATCAGTCTGACCCTGTGCCTCATGGGAACAGTCCAGCCCGAACTGCCAAGCCATGCCTTCCCTGGACCGGAAACAAGCTTCAGAGGACCGGTTTCTGACATTCCAGCCGTCTTCAGCCCGGCTTGCTTGAATCCAGTGGCAAAGTGAGCAAGGGACTCACGTCTGAGCCTACCCTGCCACACTTATGGCGGCCAAAAGCGGTAAAAAAGGGGGTGGTGATGGACGGAGCATCTGAATCAATCAAACACTCACACCCAGTCAAAACATCTGGGTTTGATCCATCACTGTTCTTTAGCCCACTCTGCCACCCCAGTTCAGACATGGCTATATGCAAATCAGTCTGACCCTGTGCCTCATGGGAACAGTCCAGCCCGAACTGCCAAGCCATGTCTTCCCTGGACCGGAAACAAGCTTCAGAGGACCGGTTTTTGACATCCCAGCCGTCTTCAGCCCGGCTTGCTTGAATCCAGTGGCAAAGTGAGCAAGGGACTCACGTCTGAGCATACCCTGCCACACTTATGGCGGCCAAAAGCTGTACAAAAGGGGGTGGTGATGGACGGAGCATCTGAATCAATCAAACACTCACACCCAGTCAAAAGATCTGGGTTTAATCCATCACCGTTCTTCAGCCCACTCTGCCACCCCAGTTCAGACATGGCTATATGCAAATCAGTCTGACCCTGTGCCTCATGGGAACAGTCCCGCCCGAACTGCCAAGCCATGTCTTCCCTGGACCGGAAACAATCTTCCGAGGACCGGTGTCTGGCATTCCAGCCGCCTTCAGCCCGGCTTGCTTGAATCCAGTGGCAAAGTGACCAAGGGACTCACATCTGAGCATACCCTGCCACATTATGGCGGCCAAAAGCAGTACAAAAGGGGGTGGTGATGATCGGAGCATCTGAATCAATCAAACACTCACACCCAGTCAAAAAATCTGGGTTTAATCCATCACCATTCTTTAGCCCACTCTGCCACCCCAGTTCAGACATAGCTATACGCAAATCAGTCTAACCCTGTGCCTTATGGGAACAGTCCAGCCGGAACTGCCAAGCCATGTCTTCCCTGGACCGGAAACAAGCTTCCAAGGACCGGTTTCTGACATTCCAGCCGTCTTCAGCCCAGCTTGCTTGAATCCAGAGGCAAAGTGAGCAAGGGACTCACGTCTGAGCATACCCTGCCACACTTATGGCGGCCAAAAGTGGTACAAAAGGGGGTGGTGAAGGACGGAGCATCGTAATCAATCAAACACTCACACCCAGTCAAAAGATCTGGGTTTAATCCAGCACCGTTCTTTAGCCCACTCTGCCACCCCAGTTCAGACATGGCTATATGCAAATCAGTCTGACCATGTGACTCATGGGAACGGTCCACATCTCTGGGAAAGACATTGCTTGGTAGTTCGGACTGGACTGTTCCCATGAGGCACAGGGTAAGAGCTGATTTGCATATAGCCAGTGTCTAACCCAGGGTGGTGTGGAGTGCAAAAAAACGATGGATTTAGGCCCAGATCCTCGTACTGAGGTGAATGTATGACATTGTTCTACATTCTGTCCATCAACTGTGTTTTTTTGCAATTTTCACCCCGAGTGTGCTGGGTATACTCAGACGTGAGTCCCAGGCTCTCCACACCACTGGAGTCAAGCTATCCAGGCTGATGAAGGCTGATAGCCAGAAACCGGTCCTTGGATGCTTGATTCCGGTCTGGGAAAGACATGGCTTGGTAGTTCGGACTGGACTGTTCCCATGAGGCATAGCGTCAGAGCTGATTTGCATATAGCCAGTGTCTAACCCAGGGTGGTGTGGAGTGCAAAAAAAACGATGGATTTAGGCCCAGATCCTTGTACTGGGGTGAATGTATGACATTATTCTACATTCTGGCCATCAATTGTGTTTTTTGTAATTTTTACCCCGAGTGTGCTGGGTATACTCAGACGTGAGTCCCAGGCTCTCCACACCACTGGAGTCAAGCTATCCAGGCTGATGTAGGCTGATAGCCAGAAAATGGTCCTTGGATGCTTGATTCCGGTCTGGGAAAGACATGGCTTGGTAGTTCGGACTGGACTGTTCCCATGAGACACAGCGTCAGAGCTGATTTGCATATAGCCAGTGTCTAACCCAGGGTGATGTGGAGTGCAAAAAAACGATGGATTTAGGCCCAGGTCCTTGTACTGGGGTGAATGTATGACATTATTCTACATTCTGTCCATCAATTGTGTTTTTTGTAATTTTTACCCCGAGTGTGCTGGGTATACTCAGACGTGAGTCCCAGGCTCTCCACACCACTGGAGTCAAGCTATCCAGGCTGATGAAGGCTGATAACCAGAAACCGGTCCTTGGATGCTTGATTCCGGTCTGGGAAAAACATGGTTTGGTAGTTCGAACTGGACTGTTCCCATGAGGCACAGGGTCAGAGCTGATTTGCATATAGCCAGTGTCTAACCCAGGGTGGTGTGGAGTGCAAAAAAAAGATGGATTTAGGCCCAGATCCTTGTACTGGGGTGATTGTATGACAGTGTTCTACATTCTGTCCATCAAGAGTGTTTTTTGCAATTTTCACCCTGAGTGTGCTGGGTATACTCAGACGTGAGTCTCAGGCTCTCCAAACCACAGGAGTCAAGCTATCAAGGCTGATGAAGGCTGATAGCCAGAAACCGGTCCTTAGATGCTTGATTCCGGTCTGGGAAAGACATGGCTTGGTAGTTCGGACTGGACTGTTCCCATGAGACACAGGGTCAGAGCTGATTTGCATATAGCCAGTGTCTAACCCAGGGTGGTGTGGAGTGCAAAAAAACAATGGATTTAGGCCCAGATCCTTGTACTGGTGTGAATGTATGACATTGTTCTACATTCTGTCCATCAACTGTGTTTTTTGCAATTTTCACCCCGAGTGTGCTGGGTATACTCAGACGTGAGTCCCAGGCTCTCCACGCCACTGGAGTCAAGCTATCCAGGCTGATGAAGGCTGATAGCCAGAAACCGGTCCTTAGATGCTTAATTCCGGTCTGGGAAAGACATGGCTTGGTAGTTCGGACTGGACTGTTCCCATGAGGCACAGGGTCAGAGCTGATTTGCATATAGCCAGTGTCTAACCCAGGGTGGTGTGGAGTGCAAAAAAAGATGGATTTAGGCCCAGATCCTTGTACTGGGGTGAATGTATGACATTGTTCTACATTCTGTCCATCAACTGTGTTTTTTGCAATTTTCACCCTGAGTGTGCTGGGTATATTCAGACGTGAGTCCCAGGCTCTCCAAACCACTGGAGTCAAGCTATCCAGGCTGATGAAGGCTGATAGCCAGAAACCGGTCCTTGGATGCTTGATTCCGGTCTGGGAAAGACATGGCTTGGTAGTTCGGACTGGACTGTTCCCATGAGACACAGGGTCAGAGCTGATTTGCATATAGCCAGTGTCTAACCCAGGGTGGTGTGGAGTGCAAAAAAACGATGGATATAGGCCCAGATCCTTGTACTGGGGTGAATGTATGACATTGTTCTACATTCTGGCCATCAACTGTGTTTTTTGCAATTTTCACCCCGAGTGTGCTGGGTATACTCAGACGTGAGTCCCAGGCTCTCCACACCACTAGAGTCAAGCTATCCAGGCTGATGAAGGCTGATAGCCAGAAACCGGTCCTTAGATGCTTGATTCCGGTCTGGGAAAGACATGGCTTGGTAGTTCGGACTGGACTGTTCCCATGAGGCACAGGGTCAGAGCTGATTTGCATATAGCCAGTGTCTAACCCAGGGTGGTGTGGAGTGCAAATAAACGATGGATTTAGGCCCAGATCATTGTACTTGGGTGAATGTATGACATTGTTCTACATTCTGTCCATCAACTGTGTTTTTTGCAATTTTCACCCCGAGTGTGCTGGGTATACTCAGACGTGAGTCCCTGGCTCTCCACACCACTGGAGTCAAGCTATCCAGGCTGATGAAGGCTGATAGCCAGAAACCGGTCCTTGGATGCTTGATTCTGGTCTGGGAAAGACATGGCTTGGTAGTTCGGACCGGACTGTTCCCATGAGGCACAGGGTCAGAGCTGATTTGCATATAGCCAGTGTCTAACCCAGGGTGGTGTGGAGTGCAAAAAAACGATGGATTTGGGCCCAGATCCTTGTACTGGGGTGAATGTATGACATTGTTCTACATTCTGTCCATCAACTATGTTTTTTGCAATTTTCACCCCGATTGTGCTGGGTATACTCAGAGGTGAGTCCCAGGCTCTCCACACCACTAGAGTCAAGCTATCCAGGCTGATGAAGGCTGATAGCCAGAAACCGGTCCTTGAATGCTTGATTCCGGTATGTGAAAGACATGGCTTGGTAGTTCGGACTGTACTGTTCCCATGAGGCACAGGGTCAGAGCTGATTTGCATATAGCCAGTGTCTAACCCAGGGTGGTGTGGAGTGCAAAAAAACGATGGATTTAGGCCCAGATCCTTGTACTGGGGTGAATGTATGACATTGTTCTACATCCTGTCCATCAACTGTGTTTTTTGCAATCTTCACCCCGAGTGTGCTGGGTATACTCAGACGTGAGTCCCAGGCTCTCCACACCACTGGAGTCAAGCTATCCAGGCTGATGAAGGCTGATAGCCAGAAACCGGTCCTTGGATGCTTGATTCCGGTCTGGGAAAGACATGGCTTGGTAGTTCGGACTGGACTGTTCCCATGAGGCACAGGGTCAGAGCTGATTTGCATATAGTCAGTGTCTAACCCAGGGTGGTGCAGAGTGAAAAAAAATGATGGATTAAGGCCCAGATCTTTGTACTGGGGTGAATGTATGACATTGTTCTACATTCCGTCCATCAACTGTGTTTTTTTCAATTTTCACCCCGAGTGTGCTGGGTATACTCAGACGTGAGTCCCAGGCTCTCCACACCACTGGAGTCAAGCTATCCAGGCTGATGAAGGCTGATAGCCAGAAACCGGTCCTTGGATGCTTGATTCCGGTCTGGGAAAGACATGGCTTGGTAGTTCGGACTGGACTGTTCCCATGAGGCACAGGGTCAGAGCTGATTTGCATATAGCCAGTGTCTAACCCAGGGTGGTGTGGAGTGCAAAAACACGATGGATTTAGACCCAGATCCTTGTACTGGGGTGAATGTATGACATTGTTCTACATTCTGTCCATCAACTGTGTTTTTTGCAATTTTCACCCCGAGTGTGCTGGGTATACTCAGACGTGAGTCCCAGGCTCTCCACACCACTGGAGTCAAGCTATCCACGATGATGAAGGCTGATAGCCAGAAACCGGTCCTTGGATGCTTGATTCCGGTCTGGGAAAGACATAGCTTGGTAGTTCGGACTGGACTGTTCCCATGAGGCACAGGGTCAGAGCTGATTTGCATATAGCTACTGTCTAACCCAGGGTGGTGTGGAGTGCAAAAAAACGATGGATTTAGGCCCAGATCCTTGTACTGGGGTGAATGTATGACATTGTTCTACAATCTGTCCATCAACGGTTTTTTTTTTGCAATTTTCACCTCAAGTGTGCTGGGTATACTCAGACGTGAGTCCCAGGCTCTCCACACCACTGGAGTCAAGCTATCCAGGCTGATGAAGGCTGATAGCCAGAAACCGGTCCTTGGATGCTTGATTCCGGTCTGGGAAAGACATGGCTTGGTAGTTCGGACTGGACTGTTCCCATGAGGCACAGGATCAGAGGTGATTTGCATATAGCCAGTGTCTAACCCAGGGTGGTGGGGAGTGCAAAAAAACAATGGATTTAGGCCCAGATCCTTGTACTGGGGTGAATGTATGACAGTGTTCTACAATCTGTCCATCAACTGTGTTTTTTGCAATTTTCACCCCGAGTGTGCTGGGTATACTCAGACGTGAGTCCCAGGCTCTCCACACCACTGGAGTCAAGCTATCCACGCTGATGATGGCTGATAGCCAGAAACCGGTCCTTGGATGCTTGATTCCGGTCTGGGAAAGACATGGCTTGGTAGTTCACACTGGACTGTTCCCATGAGGCACACGGTCAGAGCTGATTTACATATAGCCAGTGTCTAACCCAGGGTGGTGTGGAGTGCAAAAAAACGATGAATTTAGGCCCAGATCCATGTACTGGGGTGAATGTATGACATTGTTCTACATTCTGTCCATCAACTGTGTTTTTTGCAATTTTCACCCTGAGTGTGCTGGGTATACTCAGACGTCAGTCTCAGGCTCTCCAAACCACAGGAGTCAAGCTATCAAGGCTGATGAAGGCTGATAGCCAGAAACCGGTCCTTAGATGCTTGATTCCGGTCTGGGAAAGACATGGCTTGGTAGTTCGGACTGGACTGTTCCCATGAGACACAGGGTCAGAGCTGATTTGCATATAGCCAGTGTCTAACCCAGGGTGGTGTGGAGTGCAAAAAAACAATGGATTTAGGCCCAGATCCTTGTACTGGTGTGAATGTATGACATTGTTCTACATTCTGTCCATCAAATGTGTTTTTTGCAATTTTCACCCCGAGTGTGCTGGGTATACTCAGACGTGAGTCCCAGGCTCTCCAAACCACTGGAGTCAAGCTATCCAGGCTGATGAAGGCTGATAGCCAGAAACCGGTCCTTGGATGCTTGATTCCGGTCTGGGAAAGACATGGCTTGGTAGTTCGGACTGGACTGTTCCCATGAGACACAGGGTCAGAGCTGATTTGCATATAGCCAGTGTCTAACCCAGGGTGGTGTGGAGTGCAAAAAAACGATGGATTTAGGCCCAGATCCATGTACTGGGGTGAATGTATGACATTGTTCTACATTCTGGCCATCAACTGTGTTTTTTGCAATTTTCACCCCGAGTGTGCTGGGTATAATCAGACGTGAGTCCCAGGCTCTCCACACCACTAGAGTCAAGCTATCCAGGCTGATGAAGGCTGATAGCCAGAAACCGGTCCTTAGATGCTTGATTCCGGTCTGGGAAAGACATGGCTTGGTAGTTCGGACTGGACTGTTCCCATGAGGCACAGGGTCAGAGCTGATTTGCATATAGCCAGTGTCTAACCCAGGGTGGTGTGGAGTGCAAATAAACGATGGATTTAGGCCCAGATCATTGTACTTGGGTGAATGTATGACATTGTTCTACATTCTGTCCATCAACTGTGTTTTTTGCAATTTTCACCCCGAGTGTGCTGGGTATACTCAGACGTGAGTCCCCGGCTCTCCACACCACTGGAGTCAAGCTTTCCAGGCTGATGAAGGCTGATAGCCAGAAACCGGTCCTTGGATGCTTGATTCCGGTCTGGGAAAGACATGGCTTGGTAGTTCGGACCGGACTGTTCCCATGAGGCACAGGGTCAGCGCTGATTTGCATATAGCCAGTGTCTAACCCAGGGTGGTGTGGAGTGCAAAAAACGATGGATTTGGGCCCAGATCCTTGTACTGGGGTGAATGTATGACATTGTTCTACATTCTGTCCATCAACTGTGTTTTTTGCAATTTGCACCCCGATTGTGCTGGGTATACTCAGAGGTGAGTCCCAGGCTCTCCACACCACTGGAGTCAAGCTATCCAGGCTGATGAAGGCTGATAGCCAGAAAGCGGTCCTTGGATGCTTGATTCCGGTCTGGGAAAGACATGGCTTGGTAGTTCGGACTGGACTGTTCCCATGAGGCACAGGGTCAGAGCTGATTTGCATATAGCCAGTGTCTAACCCAGGGTGGTGTGGAGTGCAAAAACACGATGGATTTAGACCCAGATCCTTGTACTGGGGTGAATGTATGACATTGTTCTACATTCTGTCCATCAACTGTGTTTTTTGCAATTTTCACCCTGAGTGTGCTGGGTATACTCAGACGTCAGTCTCAGGCTCTCCAAACCACAGGAGTCAAGCTATCAAGGCTGATGAAGGCTGATAGCCAGAAACCGGTCCTTAGATGCTTGATTCCGGTCTGGGAAAGACATGGCTTGGTAGTTCGGACTGGACTGTTCCCATGAGACACAGGGTCAGAGCTGATTTGCATATAGCCAGTGTCTAACCCAGGGTGGTGTGGAGTGCAAAAAAACAATGGATTTAGGCCCAGATCCTTGTACTGGTGTGAATGTATGACATTGTTCTACATTCTGTCCATCAAATGTGTTTTTTGCAATTTTCACCCCGAGTGTGCTGGGTATACTCAGACGTGAGTCCCAGGCTCTCCACGCCACTGGAGTCAAGCTATCTAGGCTGATGAAGGTTGATAGCCAGAAACCGGTCCTTAGATGCTTGATTCCGGTCTGGGAAAGACATGGCTTGGTAGTTCAGGCTGGACTGTTCCCATGAGACACAGGGTCAGAGCTGATTTGCATATAGCCAGTGTCTAACCCAGGGTGGTGTGGAGTGCAAAAAAACAATGGATTTAGGCCCAGATCCTTGTACTGGTGTGAATGTATGACATTGTTCTACATTCTGTCCATCAAATGTGTTTTTTGCAATTTTCACCCCGAGTGTGCTGGGTATACTCAGACGTGAGTCCCAGGCTCTCCACGCCACTGGAGTCAAGCTATCTAGGCTGATGAAGGTTGATAGCCAGAAACCGGTCCTTAGATGCTTGATTCCGGTCTGGGAAAGACATGGCTTGGTAGTTCAGGCTGGACTGTTCCCATGAGACACAGGGTCAGAGCTGATTTGCATATAGCCAGTGTCTAACCCAGGGTGGTGTGGAGTGCAAAAAGACGATGGATTTACGCCCAGATCCTTGTACTGGGGTGAATGTATGACATTGTTATACATTCTGTCCATCAACTGTGTTTTTTGCAATTTTCACCCGAGTGTGCTGGGTATACTCAGACGTGAGTCCAAGGCTCTCCACACCACTGGAGTCAAGCTATCCAGGCTGATGAAGGCTGATACCCAAAAAACGGTCCCTGGATGCTTGATTCCGGTCTGGGAAAGACATGGCTTGGTAGTTCAGGCTGGACTGTTCCCATGAGGCACAGGGTCAGAGCTGATTTGCATATAGCCAGTGTCTAACCCAGGGTGGTGTGGAGTGCAAAAAAACGATGGATTTAGACCCAGATCCTTGTACTGGGGTGAATGTATGACATTGTTCTACATTTTGTACATCAACTGTGTTTTTTGCAATTTTCACCCCGAGTGTGCAGGGTATACTCAGACGTGAGTCCCAGGCTCTCCACACCACTGGAGTCAAGCTATCCAGGCTGATGAAGGCTGATAGCCAGAAACTGGTCCTTGGATGCTTGATTCCGGTCTGGGAAAGACATGGCTTGGTAGTTCGGACTGGACTGTTCCCATGAGGCACAGGGTCAGAGCTGATTTGCATATAGCCAGTGTCTAACCCAGGGTGGTGTGGAGTGCAAAAAAAGGATGGATTTAGGCCCAGATCCTTGTACTGGGGTGAATGTATGACATTGTTCTACATTCTGTCCATCAACTGTGTTTTTTGCAATTTTCACCCCGAGTGTGCTGGGTATACTCAGACGTGAGTCCCAGGCTCTCCACACCACTGGAGTCAAGCTATCCACGATGATGAAGGCTGATAGCCAGAAACCGGTCCTTGGATGCTTGATTCCGGTCTGGGAAAGACATGGCTTGGTAGTTCGGACTGGACTGTTCCCATGAGGCACAGGGTCAGAGCTGATTTGCATATAGCTACTGTCTAACCCAGGGTGGTGTGGAGTGCAAAAAAACAATGGATTTAGGCCCAGATCCTTGTACTGGGGTGAATGTATGACATTATTCTACAATCTGTCCATCAACTGTGTTTTTTGCAATTTTCACCCCAAGTGTGCTGGGTATACTCAGACGTGAGTCCCAGGCTCTCCACACCACTGGAGTCAAGCTATCCAGGCTGATGAAGGCTGATAGCCAGAAACCGGTCCTTGGATGCTTGATTCCGGTCTGGGAAAGACATGGCTTGGTAGTTCGGACTGGACTGTTCCCATGAGGCACAGGATCAGAGCTGATTTGCATATAGCCAGTGTCTAACCCAGGGTGGTGGGGAGTGCAAAAAAACAATGGATTTAGGCCCAGATCCTTGTACTGGGGTGTATGTATGACAGTGTTCTACAATCTGTCCATCAACTGTGTTTTTTGCAATTTTCACCCCGAGTGTGCTGGGTATACTCAGACGTGAGTCCCAGGCTCTCCACACCACTGGAGTCAAGCTATCCATGCTGATGAAGGCTGATAGCCAGGAACCGGTCCTTGGATGCTTGATTCCGGTCTGGGAAAGACATGGCTTGGTAGTTCGCACTGGACTGTTCCCATGAGGCACACGGTCAGAGCTGATTTACATATAGCCAGTGTCTAACCCTGGGTGGTGTGGAGTGCAAAAAAACGATGGATTTAGGCCCAGATCCTTGTACTTGGGTGAATGTATGACATTGTTCTACATTCTGTCCATCAACTGTGTTTTTTGCAAATTTCACCCCGAGTGTGCTGGGTATACTCAGACGTGAGTCCCAGGCTCTCCACACCACTGGAGTCAAGCTATCCAGGCTGATGAAGGCTGATAGCGAGAAACCGGTCCTTGGATGCTTGATTCCGGTCTGGGAAAGACATGGCTTGGTAGTTCGGACTGGACTGTTCCCATGAGTCACAGGGTCAGAGCTGATTTGCATATAGAAAATGTCTAACCCAGGGTGGTGTGGAGTGCAAAAAAATGATGAATTCAGGCCCAGATCCTTGTACTGGGGTGAATGTATGACATTGTTCTACATTCTGTCCATCAACTGTGTGTTTTGCAATTTTTACCCCAAGTGTGCTGGGTATACTCAGACGTGAGTCCCAGGCTCTCCACACCACTGGAGTCAAGCTATCCAGGCTGATGAAGGCTGATAGCCAGAAACCGGTCCTTGGATGCTTGATTCCGGTCTGGGAAAGACATGGCTTGGTAGTTCGGACTGGACTGTTCCCATGAGGCACAGGGTCAGAGCTGATTTGCATATAGCCAGTGTCTAACCCAGGGTGGTGTGGAGTGCAAAAAAACGATGGATTCAGGCCCAGATCCTTGTACTGGGGTGAATGTATGACATTGTTCTACATTCTGTCCATCAACTGTGTTTTTTGCAATTTTTACCCCAAGTGTGCTGGGTATACTCAGACGTGAGTCCCAGGCTCTCCACACCACTGGAGTCAAGCTATCCAGGCTGATGAAGGCTGATAGCCAGAAACCGGTCCTTGGATGCTTGATTCCGGTCTGGGGAAGACATGGCTTGGTAGTTCGGACTGGACTGTTCCCATGAGGCACAGGGTCAGAGCTGATTTGCATATAGCCAGTGTCTAACCCAGGGTGGTGTGGAGTGCAAAAAAACAATGGATTTAGGCCCAGATCCATGTACTGGGGTGAATGTATGACATTGTTCTACATTCTGTCCATCAACTGTGTTTTTTGCAATTTTCACCCCGAGTGTGCTGGGTATACTCAGACGTGAGTCCCAGGCGCTCCACACCACTGGAATCAAGCTATCCACGCTGATGAAGGCTGATAGCCAGAAACCGGTCCTTGGATGCTTGATTCCGGTCTGGGAAAGACATGGCTTGGTAGTTCGGACTGGACTGTTCCCATGAGGCACAGGGTCAGAGCTGATTTGCATATAGCCAGTGTCTAACCCACGGTGGTGTGGAGTGCAAAAAAACGATGGATTTAGGCCCAGATCCTTGTACTGGGGTGAATGTATGACATTGTTCTACATTCTTTCCGTCAACTGTGTTTTTTGCAATTTTCACCCCAAGTGTGCTGGGTATACTCAGACATGAGTCCCAGGCTCTCCACACCACTGGAGTCAAGCTATCCAGGCTGATGAAGGCTGATAGCCAGAAACCGGTCCTTGGATGCTTGATTCCGGTCTGGGAAAGACATGGCTTGGTAGTTCGGACTGGACTGTTCCCATGAGGCACAGGGTCAGAGCTGATTTGCATATAGCCAGTGTCTAACCCAGGGTGGTGTGGAGTGCAAAAAAACGATGGATTTAGGCCCAGATCCTTGTACTGGGGTGAATGTATGACATTGTTCTACATTCTGTCCATCAACTGTGTTTTTTGCAATGGACTGTTCCCATGAGGCACAGGGTCAGACTGATTTGCATATAGCCATGTCTGAACTGGGGTGGCAGAGTGGGCTAAAGAACGGTGATGGATCAAACCCAGATCTTTTGACTGGGTGTGAGTGTTTGATTGGTTCAGATGCTCCGTCCATCACCACCCCCTTTTTATACCGCTTTTGGCCACCATAAGTGTGGCAGGGTATGCTCAGACGTGAGTCCCTTGCTCACTTTGGCACTGGATTCAAGCAAGCCGGGCTGAAGACCGCTGGAATGTCAGAAACCGGTCCTCTGAAGCTTGTTTCCGGTCCAGGGAAGGCATGGCTTGGCAGTTCGGGCTAGACTGATCACATGAGGCGCAGGGTCCGACTGATTTGCATATAGCCATGTCTTAACTGGGGTGGCAGTGTGGGCTAAAGAACGGTGATGCATCAAACCCAGATCTTTTGACTGGGTGTGAGTGATTCAGATGCTCCGTCCATCACCACCACCTTTTGTATGACTTGGACAGTGAGCATGACGCCTGTGTTACATTTTTGTGAAGTGTGACATGTGCAAAGTGAGGTTGTGTACACTGTTGACAATGACGAGTAAATGATCTGTGCCAGGGTGTGCATGTGTGGTCTGCTGAGGGTTTTTAGGTGTAGTGTGATATGTGACAGCATGTCACATTCTGTCCACCACCCTGAAGTTGCATATCTTGTTCAGTGTGTTCCATGCTCAGTGAGTGGTTTGCACCCCTTATGGCATCTGTTGCCTTTCAAAGGCATGTAGTGCATTGGTGTTTGCTTACAGGTCACATTCACGTGGACAATAATGCAAGTCCTGTCAGCATCCTATGCCCTGTTGTCATTGTCAATGTGGTGCAAGTGTGTGTCTTTGGGACATGGAGCAGGTGTACTGATTTTGTTTCACTTTGTCTTCCTCACAGGTAACTGCCTATGAGAAGGGGGGGATCTGGCTGGACATAGCCAGAGCTGTCAGGTCTGTGGGGTGCCCCCGTCAAAGGATCCGGAACATCCGAAAGAGGTGGCAGGACATCTGTTGCTGGACCCGCCGAATCTCCCGGGTCCAGCAGAAGGTTGGATCTCCACGCCGGCATGGCGGCACCCGTCACCTCACCCCCCACATGCTCCGGGTCCTGGAAGAGGGACAGCAGCAAGGAGGGGGTAGATACATGTCTGTTTGTTGTCATGTGTGTCACATGCTACCTGCATTGCTCAGAAGCCTGGTAGCACTCCCACAGTTGGGGTGGTCTGGTCAGACAGGCAATTTATGCATTGTCATTTCCATGCCCCAAATTCAGCTGATGCTCTTTTACATCCCTTCCCCTCCTCCACATGTGTCCCCTGCTTTGGGTATTTCATTTTTGCGCTTGTACTCCTAGGGTGCAATGTATTAGTATGCATATTGCTTAGCACATCATCATGTTGGAGGGAGGTCTTTGACACGTGTTGGTACCTTACCTGTTCCACAACCTGTGCACTGTGTTTGCCCTTCATGATTTTTTGGGACTGATCTTGAGTCACAACATGGAGTTCGGAACGGGTCTGCCTCAGTGGCCTTTGTCCCTGGTATACTTTGTATTTATCATGTGTTAGCTACATGTGCACACTGTCCATGTATACAATGTTTGGCTTGTGCATACTCAAACTGGGCAGTACGTGTGTGCATATTCACAAGAATATGTTGCTGGTTGTTTGTGACTAATATGGATGGGCAGCCACACGATGTGATCTTGGGTTAATTTACATCGCTGCACAGTTATTGATACCCTGATACTGAGTTTTCACTACTTGAGCAGTATCACTCACATTTACGGGGTGATGGGGGTGTTTTGCAGGGGAGGTGTGATGGGCCTGCCTGTTTAGCCTTGTCAGTGGTGAGCTGTGTATGTCATTTCTGATGTGAACTCATCAATATGCACTTACCCTGTGATGCTGGACAATGCTGTCATTGTTGGATTTAGAGGCTATATTTTTGGCTCACAGAGATAATTGTTCCACTGAGATTTGTGCAACATGTATATATTGGTGGTGAAACGCAGTTTTGTATTGTTGTGCACACTACTGTATTCACTTTTCCCATGTGGTTGAGGGTGTGTCAACAATGCAGCGATGTTTTTAATATTCAGAATTCCAGGCACATTAGCTTAGGCATTTTGAGGATTTTGGACATGTGGCCCACTTCACTTGACAGCCATTGTGTGTTATGTTCTAGCAACTGTATGATCTGGTGATAGATGCCCCTGTGAGGAGTGTCACAATAGTGTGTGGTGATGGAGGGAGCCTCTGTACCAATCATATACTCACACCCAGTCAACAGGTCAGGGTTTAATCCATCACCTTTCTGTTGCACACTCTGCCCCCCAAGTTCAAACGTGGTCATGTGCTAATCTGTCAATGTGCCTCATGGGAACAGTCCAGCCAAATATGTCAAGCCATGCCTTCCCTGGACTGGAAACAAGGTTCCTGAGACCACTTTTTGGCATTACAGCCGTCTTCAGACATGCTAGTTTGTATACACATCTGTGTTTCACGCAAGCCTGGCTGTAGACGGCTGTGATGCCAGTGAGAGGTGATAGAAAATTTGTTTCAGGTCCTGGGATGGCGTTACATGGCAGTTTGGGCAGGACTGTTCCCATGTGGCACAGGGTCAGACAGATTTGAACATGACCATGTCTGGACTGGGGTGGCAGAGTGGGCAACAGAACGGTGATAGATCAACACCTGACCTGTTCGCATACAGTGGCTCATCATTGTGACTATCATTCAGGTTGTGGTCTGGTCTCTTACTTGTATATTTGTATACAAGGAGGGTTGTGTCTATTACAATTGCGCAGTACTGGACTTAAATATGTTCTGAGTTATGTGGCATGTGACTCATGATGCATGCCATGATTAAAACTGTCCCCAAATGATTTGTTGATCATATGTCTGATGTGTACAGGTGACTGGTATATATTTTTTCTTTCTCCCTGCCACAGCATCATCACCCGAAAGTGGAGGAGACACAAGCACGGACCAGGCAGAGGGACCCAGCCACAGTGCCACCAGCTTTGAGGTGTCAGAGGGAGGCAGTGGCACAGAGGGTGAAGGGAGTCAGGCGGCCGGACCTCATGAGCAAGACACATCATACCATGCGGACAGCTCGGCTTCAGACTCCCAGGAGGAGGGGGAATACGCAACAACGGCATCTGCACCCACTATGTCTGTCCCCTCCTCCTCCAGACCCCTCTTCACCCTTCCAGTTGCTAGGACCCCTTCGGTCCGTGCTGCCTCCGTGTCTCCTTCGTCCCCGGCACCGCAGCCCCTGCCGCTCTCTCCCCTGCTGCCCTCAGTGCTGAGTCTGTGGACCTACTCCGGCAGATTCAAGTTGGTCAGACGTCAGTACTGACTGTCCTCCATGGCCAAACAAATATCATGACACAGTTGTTGTCATTCATGGAGGGCATGTCATCTGACATGTCTGATCAACGTCGGAGTTTGTCATCCATAGACTCAACACTGACGGCAGCACTTGCCATCCTGCAGCGTCAACCCCCCACTCCTTCCGACCCATCCACATCACCCTCTCCCATACCTGCCAACCATACACACAGACGCACCAGATCACACACCCCAACAGAGACACCCAGCACACCCACATGTAAGTCAAAACACAGACCTCCAGGCACCCAGTCTCAGGGGGATGCATGCACACCCACAGGGACAGGGGACAGACATCACACACCCATCCATGGACACACTACACCTGACTCACAGCCCTCTACCTCCACTCCCATTGTGTCCCCGGGTTCAGGTGGTAGCCTGTCAGAACTGGCAGCAGTGTGCAGCGCTGAATATGTTTCATCCTTTTGCGCTGGAGAAGTGTGGCTCAATGGTTAGAGCGGCAGACCCTGATGCAGAGGTCTAGCCCGTGACCAGGGTTCAATTCCCTGCCTCGGCGGGTCTTGGGCTCAAAAATTCCACGGACCTGATAATTCTCGCCTCGGTGCCTATTCTAATCATAGAGTCCCACTCTGCAACTCTGGGCAATGGCTTGCTTAATCTCCACAACCGCCCCCACAACGCTAAGGATGCCTGGCCTTCACCCTGGGGGTGCCCAGGAGTGGACGCCTCACAGGGAAAGCCAGGACGGGTTCCACAGCGGTATTCGTACAAGCGCCTTGAGACCCTTGCGGGTGAGTAGTGCGCTATACAAGTATCAATTTACAATTTTTTTCACCTGCCACTGTGGAGGAATCCTCCCCACCTGCTCCCACCACACATACCCTTCCCTCTCCTGTCCCTGCTGTGCCGGACACTGTCTCAGATGATGCCCCCTATGTGTCCACAGACCTCTAAGTCCACCATGTGCAGGCAAGTTTGGGGGTGACAACCTCCACAAAGTCACCACTGTTGTGAACAGTATTTTGGACTGGCCATTGGCCTTTTGTGAGCCTGGACTCATTTGTTTATTCATTTACATTATGGCGCTGAATAAAGCATTTTATTTTTCATTCTGAACTATTGCATTTCAGGGAATTGCTTTAGGTGCTGTGTGCCTACGAGGTGGTGTAATGTTAATGTTTTGGTATTGTGAAAGATGTCTATTTTTCTGATGGGAATAAGGTGGACCATGGTATCTCTGTGCTATCCCAATGTTGCAGAACATTATCTAGATTGGTGTTTGTGCAGGTTGCATACAGACATTATCCGAAAGAGTGTCCCTTCCTCAGTGTCACATGAGATCTTCACTACAGATAGTTGCACAATTGTTGTGGTGACTTTTGTATGGATTTCCCCTAGGTTTGTACATTCCCTTCGGCAATGGCCATGCATGCTCAGAAATGAAATCAGATAATTGGTCAGTGCCATCCATGCTACTCACTGTGCTTGGGTTTGTAATGTGTAGTACTGCCTTCAGGGGGTCCATCATAATTTTTCACACTATGCATGACAATGTTATCTGCCTTGACCTCATGATTCAGATTGTAAACTTAGAAATTTGTGCACACAAAACACATTCGGGTGCTTTGTATCTAGGGGTTTTCTAGCCTGTTCCTTCCATGAGTGAGTACATGTTTCACCACCTGGACATTCACATCATGTCCGGGATGTACATGACACTTTATTAGTCCATTTGTGCTTCATTTGTTTGTTGGTCTGTTACATTACTACACACTATTGAGTCATGATGGAGGGGGGAGGGGGGGGGGGGGGGGGGTTGCCAGCAAACTACATGGGTGGATATGCATGTGGGATCTGACAAAAAAACACATGTGGTGTGTAACCCAGTGTGTGACAGGATACCATTCTACGTGGAGTAGGTCACTGCTGTGAGTGATGTGTCGATTTGCAACTATCATGAGTGTTACAGGTTAGGGATGTACACATGCAGGCCTGTAGTTGTTGTATGATGTTGGAAATGCACACCCCTATGACTGAGCACTGCTGGGAGTCCTCTGCACCCACCCCTCCAATGTCTGGGCAGTGCTGGGAGTCATACGCACACCCTCCTCCTATGTCTGGCCACTGCTAGGAGTCCTATCCAGCCACACCTCCTATGTATGGGAACTGCTGGGAGTCCTATCTACATCCTCCTCCTTTGTCTGGGCACTGCTGGGAGTCCTATCTACACCCCCTCCTATGTCTGGGACCTACTGGGAGTCCTATGTACACCCTCTTCCTATGTCTGGGCACTGCTGGGTGTCATACGCACACCCTCCTCCTATGTCTGGGCACTGCTGGGAGTCCTATGTACACCCTCCTCCTATGTTTGGGCACTGCTCGGAGTCCTATCAAGCCACCCCTCCTATGTCTGGGCACTGCTGGGAGTCCTATCTACACCCCCTCCGATGTCTGGGCACTGCTGGGAGTCCTGTGCACTCACCCTTAACTGTCTGGGCACTGCTGAGAGTCCTGTGCACCCACCCCCTATACTGTCTGGGCACTGCTGGGAGTCCTCTGCACCCACCCCTATACTGTCTGTGTACTACAGGGAGTCCTATGTACACCCTCCGCCTATGTATGGGCACTGCTGGGAGTCCTATCCAGACACCCCTCCTATGTCTGGGCACTGCTGGGACTCCTATCTACACCCCCCTCCTATGTCCAGGCACTTCTGGGAGTCCTATCCAGCCACCCCTCCTATGTCTGGGCACTGCTGGGAGTCCTATCTACACCCCCTCCTATGTCTGGGCACTGCTGGGAGTCCTATCTACACCTTCCTCCTTTGTCTGGGCACTGCTGGAAGTCCGATCTACACCCTCCTCCTATGTCTGGGCACTGCTGGGAGTCCTATCTACACCCTCTTCCTATGTCTGGGCACTGCTGGGAGTCCTATCTAGCCACCCCTCCTATGTCTGGGCACTGCTGTGAGTCCTATCTACACCCCCTCCTATGTCTGGGCACTGCTGGGAGTCCTATATACACCCTCCTCCTACGTCTGGGCACTGCTGGGAGTCCTATCTACACCCTCCTCCTATGTCTGGGCACTGCTGGGAGTCCTATCCAGCCACCCCTCCTATGTCTGGGCACTGCTGGGAGTCCTATCTACACCCCTCTCCTATGTCTGGACACTGCTGGGAGTCCTGTGCACCCACCCCTCTACTGTCCGGGCACTGCTGGGAGTCCTGTGCACCCACCCCCTATCCTGTCTGGGCACTGCAGGGAGTCCTATGCACCCACCCCCTATACTGTCTGGGCACTGCTGGGAGTCCTATGTACACCCTCCTCCTATGTCTGGGCACTGCTGGGAGTCCTATCCAGCCACCCCTTCTATGTCTGGGCACTGCTGGGAGTCATATGCACACCCTCCTTCTATGTCTGGGCACTGCTGGGAGTCCTTTGTACACCCTCCTCCTATGTCTGGGCACTGCTGGGAGTCCTATCCAGCCACCCCTCCTATTTCTGGGCACTGCTGGGAGTCCTATCCAGCCACCCCTCCTATGTCTGGGCACTGCTGGGAGTCCTATCTACATCCCCCTCCTATGTATGGGCACTGCTGGGAGTCCTATCTACACCATCCTCCTATGGCTGGGCACTGCTGGGAGTCCTATACAGCCACCCCTCCTATGTCTGGGCACTTCTGGGAGTCCTGTGTACCCACCCCCTATACTGTCTGGGCACTGCTGGGAGTCCTGTGCACCCACCCCCTATACTGTCTGAACACTGCTGGGAGTCCTGTGCACCCACCCCCTATACTGTCTGGGCACTGCTGGGAGTACTGTGCACCCACCCCCTATACTGTCTGGGCACTGCAGGGAGTCCTGTGCACCCACCACTCAGATGTGACGGACCATACACATACAATACAGACGTGTGTGCAGCACTTATCACTATTGCAATGGTCATATGCGCTAGCGTGTGGCGCACCCTACCCCGACATTAATGGCGTATGTGCTGCATGTATCACTATTGCAATGGTCATATGCGCTAGCGTGTGGCGCAATGTACCCCGACATTAATGGCTTATGTGCTGCACGTATCACTATTGCAATGGTCATATGCGCTAGCGTGTGGCGCACCATACCATGACATTAATGGCGTATGTGCGGCACGTATCACTATTGCAATGGTGAAATGCGCATGCGTGTGGCGCAACGTACCCCGACATTAATGGTGTATATGAGGCACGTTTCACTATTGCAATAGTGATGTGGGCGTGTGGCGCACCGTACAGGTATACTTTGGTTGTTGCGGTACGTTGTACTCACCATCTGCGCCGTCATCAGTTTCGATGTACGAGGATGTAGGCATACAGGACTGGGATGACACGGACGATGGGGTTCATGTCGTGTATGTCGCGTACCGGGGTGCGATTCGGGCCGGACTCTGCTTTTATGGCTGTTTTCAGCTCCCGTATCAAAAGGGCCGTACGGAGTGTCGTCAACATGGATCGTACTTCCTGGTTCGGAAAGAGCGGCCAATTTACGTTCGGACGTAGCGTACCGCGTCACCCGGATACAATCCGTATGTACTTTCTAGATGTTCGGTGTTTGGTACGAGTCGTACGGAGTGGCGCTTTGGGTTTGGATCGTACTTGCTCGTACGCACGGGGACGTTGTAGGTGTATGAATCGTACGGGAAAAACGCTCCATACAACTAATCGGAGCGCTTTTTCCCAAATAGGAATCGACTCCTCTATGTAGAAAGAGATATAAGCATGGCCTCCTAAAATGGAAAAAAGAAATTAGAGAAGAATCATGGGTCCAACTACTTCACTCCAAAGTCTTAAGGAATAGTTCAAGCTTTTGGGAAATTTTTAATTGTCCTTTTTTTAATGGGGTGAATAATATCACTTAGGGTGTGTAATAACACCAGATACTTGGGTGTCCCATTCAATGTAATATATAGTGGGGTTTCAGAGCTCCCAGCCAATAGACAGGATAAGCCTTGGGACGATTATGATCTAGTTTTAAGGAAGTAGTAGTTGCCAATGCAATGGCAGTTATTTCTAAAGACAAGGGGGCATATTATCAAGGGGGTTTATCTCCGCTTTTTTGGCTTTAAAAGCCAAGAAAGCGGAGATAAAATGATCTCCCTATTACCAAGCTGTCGCTAACACCAGTTAGTGACAGCTAAAAGGAGATAGCGACCATCTTGGGCCTCACTTTGCATGTCAGTGATATTTATCACTAATGATATGCAAAGTGGGCGTGCCAAGATGTTAGCGACTGGAAACAGTCCCTAACATCGCTATCTCCTATTACCAACTTTTGGAGATATTCGCACTAAGCGGGAATATCTCCAAAAGCTAACACCTGCCCTGAGCAGTTCTTAGCCATGTTATCCAATGGGAGGTGGATAACATGGCTAAGAGCATTTGCTCGATAATGCATGAATATCGCTGACTTTTCAGCGATATTCATGCATTGCGGCCGTTTTTTATCGCATTTGCGATAAACCTTGCTAATAGCAAGGTTTATCTGCGATAAAAATCGCCGATGTGCGGCGATAATTTTTGTCTCTAAACAAGTTAGAGACAAAAATTATCGCTAGTTGTTGGTAATATGCCCCAAGGTTCTGGCAGATTTATTTAAGGCTGGCCCAGTTTTGTGGGAAGAAGAAATCTCACTCATGAGCTGAAAGCTGTTTGTAAATCCATCTACATGGTCTAAATCCATAATTATTCCTGCCTTTAAGAAGGGAATAAGAACAAATCCTAGATCGATTTTGTGGTTAAAGTCATGGGAAGAGATGCTCTCAAGGTTAACTTCCTGGCTGGGTAAAAAAGTAGTAATCTCGAATTTACAGTATGGGGTCAGACCAGTATAGGACAATGTTAATCAATGCCTTAACCTGCACTTGATTAAAGAGAAGTATACAGTGATCAAGGGAGGCATGTTACATCTTGCATTTATGGACCAGACGTCAGCATTTGACACAGTAAATAGGTCAAAACTCTGGCCATTTATTATGGACTTGGGTGTGGACCATTATCTACCTAATTTCTTGTATGATTAACACTCTGATCTATTGGCCACAGTGAGGTATAAAACCAGTGTGAGTCTTACTGTGACTATTGTTGTAATCAACTGGATCAGACAAGGCTGTATTCTAGCCCCACTCCTTTTTTACATTATACATTAACCAGCTGGGTTCCGAGTAATGTTCAGCTAGCAAAGACATTCCCCTTTATGGGCTCACATTTAATTCCCATAATTTATATGTGAATGATGCCAGGCTGCTGGCCACAACAGGTGTGGGGCTGCAGTGTCTCCTCCACAGCTTTGTGGAGTTTATGAATCCTCTCAATTTAAGTACTTACTGTACAAAATCGACATTATGTTTATGGACCCTAATGAAAAAAGAATAGCCTGAAGAAACCTTTGGGGGTGGGATTGAAATTACAAGGGTTCCCGTATTTTCCTGTTTGAGAGTTATCTTCAGTGAAAGTGCCTTTTGGACCACAATATGGAGGGTCAAGAGAAATGCTAAGGCCAGAGCCTCAGCAGCAGGCTTTACAATTTGCTAGCAGGTTGGGTGCAAAACCTGTCCTGACCCTTCTGAAAGTGTATCACTCGAATTGGATTTCCCTAAGTAGCTATGAGTGTGATATATGGGACAACAAGACAATGTCAGAACTGTAGGTAGTCAAGAACTGTTTTTTAGACAGATTCTTAGCAGTTTCTCTGTCCACAGCATCTTTTATTGTTCATGACGAACTAGGCGCTGGTTATATCTCCCATCTTCTGTCCTTGGGTCGAGCAGCAAGGTGGCTCTGGATTTGGATTCATTCAGAATTAATATTAAATCAAATAGTTATCAAGGACTGTCTATCTTTGGAGAAAAAGTCAACAGCATCCAGTGACTTAACTACATTAGAACAACCATGTACAAGCTCCCCAGAAACTATCACTAGGAATGAGCTGTCCTGGGTCAAGAAACACTTTTTAGCTCTAGCCAAGGCTGAAAGAGAAGCCAGGGAGTTATGCAAGCCCTCACTTCATGCCTATGGGTCTGTCAGCGCTGAGGTACCCTTCGGGGGAGATTCAAGCGCTATATAAGTCCTTAAATAATAAATAATATTTTTCATAAAAGTCTAGTCCTACAATTGAGCTGTATCTATATGCAGCTACTATCTCACTAGTGTAGTGTAGTTCCTATATTCCCAATAGGCTCTGCGCATTGGAATAATATATCCTATAGATTTGACTCAGGACTTATGTCGACTAGGTCTTTATCGAATATATTAGACTTAATTGTGAGTGCCAGCTAGCTCAGAGGTCACTAGAAACGTTCTCGAATAAACAAGAAGGGATTAGTTTCTGACAACCGCATAAACATGACAACTTTGTTTTTCCAAGAATAAAACGAATCTTTAGAGTCATGGAAACAATAGATAGATATTTTACTCAGTCAATCGTGCATGCTTCGTTTCTTCAGAGGTGCAGAGAAATAAAGAGACAGGCGTTTTCAATAAAAGGATTTATTGAACAGTCTACTTTCTTATGCAAGTAAAGTGAACTGCCACAATCGTAATAATGGTTGCAAAGTATAATGCGTACAGTAAGAAGAGTATTATAAAATAATACTGTAAAAGCATTATATGGCTTCTAAACCATAGATACATACATACATAAATAACAAAGGCTAAAACGTACTCAACTGGTGCTTCTAAAATACACCTACCCCAATGTACCTAACCTAAGTCTAGCACGGGGGAAGAAGTAAGTGAGGTGTAGCATAGGTTTAGTTTTCTTTGCCAAGAATATATCAAAGATTTCTTTTAGGGTCTAACCAGCTCCGTACCTTGGTTTAAGAATAAAGGAGGTCTGGTCTCTCTGTCTCGGACTCGATTTCCCAACACCCCGTGAGGGGAGCTTGGAAACACTGGAGCTGGATTCTCACCGGGAGAAATGCAGCCTCTTGATCATTTCGTCAGCTGGAGGGTCGGCTTCCTTCGGCACTTGCTGTAGCGAGCTGCATCGGGCAAGTAGATAGTTGAGCTGCTCCGAACCACCGTGTGTTTGCCAGGGCAAGTGTAGGCATATTTATACCTTGAAGGTGCCTAGTTTGATGTAAAGTAGGACATAATAACGTCATCAAATAAACCTAAGGGAATGGTAGTTCTTTGAAAACCCCATGATTTCTAGGATAAATCAATATTCAAGCAAGGGATTGTCCCTGTGCTTAAGCCGAGTTTTCGAAGAAATCGTTGTAGCTTTTTTTGAACAAGTGGAAGTAGCCATGCCTGTATTTGGACTGGATGGATTATGTTTAAATATGGGTATGATTTCTATGCCTAAATAAGGGCAATGTGAATTACACCTATATAAGGGCATGAATCGGTATATTATGCTTGGATTCTAAAATGCTACACAACACTAGGTTTAGGCTGAACCTTTTGCATTGGTTATTAGCCGAGCCACAGGGATGGAACCTGGTAGCAAATCGGGGTCCTTGTAGTTGTGATAGTATTTCACCCAAGACACTATTCAGCCCTTTGTGTGGAGCCAGGACACTGCCTATTCAGCAGTAAGTGATATTGTTTGTGCCCAGTTCCTCCTCCCCAGCCTGCCAGTGATGGCACATCCAGACACTTCTAAGCTCCTTATTGTGTGTGGCAGTCTAGGAGGAATACACAAAGCTCAACTGTCAGCTACACCCTGTCATGTTACCAGAGACAGTCTACAGATATTAAATGACTACGGCAAGAAAATGTCAACTTTCTAAAAGTGGCATTTTCAGAATCGAAATTTAAAATCTACCCTCACTATATGTTGTATTTCATATTGTGATTCCAGAGTTGCCAAGCGTAAACTTGTTATCCTTTACCATTTGAAAATTACACTTATAAAATGTAATAAGACAACTCAAATGTTATTCAATGGGAGGGATTGTCAGGATTAGGGCGACACCACGCGGTCTAGGGCCCGCCCAGCTCATCATGCGTTCATGTATGCCACAATGTTCCAAACGTTTATGTGGGAAAGCACATGGATCAGCTTCTTGGGGCCGCTGGTAGTTTCTTTGCTCTCATGTGCATTGAAGGTTTACTGCATTTTGTATGTATATTTAAATCATTATGGAGGCAGTGTACCATTGTCATTATATGGTGAGTTCAGACTTTATATTGGACCATTTTGTAAGTACTGTATCATTGTGCTTATATGGGACCATGTTCATTAAGTAATTGTATTGAATAACGAGCCTTGAGTGCTCTGTTGTAACACTCTCCATTGCTTTTTTAGGCAGTCTTTCTTCCTTTGGACTGCAACTCCCAGCATCCTTAGAGTGAGCTGTACGAGGAACGTGGGCACGTTAACGTTGGTGAGCACGCCCTTTCTCCCGTGCTCACTATTCTTTGGCTGCCACCGGGTGAGGAGCTTTTCACTTGGGCTCCGGTTTTCTTCTATTTCCTGGACCCCCTTCGGCACATCAGTGTTCTCATCTTTATCCTTTGGGGCTGGGGGTTTTCTCTGGCGGAGTCCTAAGTTTCCCGAGTCCTTTTTGAAGCTGTAGTCGATAGCGCCGGCTCCCCAGTACTTATTTGGCGCCCCACTGATTCCAGGATACAAGCTCTGGCCCCCGCAGTATTTCTTTGGCGCCCTGTATACAATCGCCTGCTCCCGCAGTGCTTCTTTGTCGCCCCGCTGATTTTTGGATAAGCACCGGCTCCTGTAGGAAAGTCAGCATATTTTCGAATATTTAGCAGAGTAGGTCATACTCTGCAGGTAGGGAAAAGGCATTATTTCTACCAACTTTGAATACTGGAAGTACGATCATGTTCTATTGCTTTTTAACATATTTCAAGGTGAATTGAGTGATCTAAATACAGCTTTTCAGCTAATTAGCATATTTCTCAAAACTACTCGAATAACATTCTATGCTGACTTTCAGTTTTGATTGTATACATAAAAGAAGCCAGTCCTTTCCGTTGCTTTTGATTAGCCAAGTAGTCATTTTAACAATCTGTTTTGTTTTAAGAGAATGACATTACTGATTTTGGAACTAAACAATAGGAAAGCAGAATTACTTAGTATTGTAAACTGTTTTGGGAATATTGTGAAAAGCCAGTCAAGTCTAAATGTGCAAACAAGGTTCTTTTACCAAGAGGGGCGTGGCTTGAGCGCCGAGGGAAATGGCGGCGTGAGCCCGGAGCTCCGTGCCTATTCCCCACAATAATCCTGCAGAAGGGGCCGAAGAGCCAGTGTGTGCCCCGGCGCCGACCTGAACCTTGACGGTGACTGGCTGGGCGGAATCTGGACGGCTAGCGGCAAAGCAGAGGCGAGAACGACCGCCGAACGCGGCGGCCACCAGGGAGGAGAGATCGAGAGCGGCACGCAAGATGGCGGCCACGGCGGAGCCCTGAG
This sequence comes from Lissotriton vulgaris, assembly GCF_964263255.1. Taxonomy (NCBI): domain Eukaryota; kingdom Metazoa; phylum Chordata; class Amphibia; order Caudata; family Salamandridae; genus Lissotriton; species Lissotriton vulgaris. The sequence goes on from NC_141694.1 coordinate 557,446,387, forward strand.
GGTCCGGGGGACAGACAGAGGTCCGCGCTGCCTGAGCTTGAGCAAAGGGCGCGATCAACGGCTCGGGTGTCCCCGGCGGCGATACCCCCGCTGTGGAAGACGCTCCTTCGCCCTCGGCAGCGGAGCGCTGAGACCGCGACTGCGGGAGGAGAAGATCCGCCCGGGGAAGCCGAAGCGGGTGGAGCAGGCAGGCGGCCCCCACCGCCGTAAGGACGAGCAGCAGACCAGCGTCCCGGCTCTGAGCCCCGGTCATACCAGCGGGTGAGAGGGGGCCACCTAGAGCGGTGCACCTCGAGGAACGGAGCACGGAGCATCATAACTCGGGGCCCCCTCCCCCCACCCCCCCTCGCCTTGCTGCGGAAGCTATAGAGGTGTGCAGGGGCATAGTGGAGGAGCCCTAAACCCAGCGAAGGGTCCTCGGCGGCGCCGGGTCCCCTGTGGCGAGTCACACCAGGAACGCTAGCCCAGGGGGGTGAGAACAGGCTGCCACAGGCCCCAGGGGACGTGTTGCGAGGCGGACGATATCTCTGGAGCACGGCTTCAGCGCAGAGCAACCCCATAGCGCACAGGAGAGGGCCACGTAGCTGAGACCCAGGGCAACGCAGACAACAGGGGAGGACGTGGGCGGCAAGGACTGCTGCGATGGGGAAGCCAAGGCGGAGGAGGCGGCAACATCTGGTGCGGCGGAGGGGGGCCCCGCCGAGCAGACAGACCTGCAGCGGTTGCAGGATCGAATATTGGATGCCATAACGGCCACTCGAGACGCGCTCCACAACGATATAGCGCAGGTGGCGTCGGGGCTGGGCTTGCTCCGGGCGGACCACGACAAACTAAAGGACAGGGTTAAGGATGCCGAAACGGTGATCAAGGAGCTAGCGCCGGCCCACAAGGTGGTCGAGAGACAGCTGACGGAGGCCCTAGACCGCATACGCACCCTGGAAAGGCGAGCGGAAGACGCTGAAAATAGGAGCCGGCGCGGTAATGTGCGGATCGTAGGCATGCCGGAGACGGAGGGGGCTAAGGACATGGTTGCCTACATGGAGAAATGGCTAAAAACAGTGGTGGCACCGGAAGGACTTTCGCCATTCTTCACTTTGGAGCGGGCTCACAGAGTCCCCTCGGGACCTCCCAAGCCCGGGCTCCCGCCCAGACCGATAATAGCCAAGTTGCTTCACCACAGGGACAGAGATCTCCTCCTACGGAAGGCTCGGGAGGATGGCCCCTTTCAGATTGCGAACAGCAGGGTCACACTTTTTCCGGATTTCACCGTCGAGACACAGAAGCAGCGGGCCTCCTTCCTTACAATCAAAAAAGAGCTGCGGACGGAAGGGATTGCCTACTCCTTACTTTTCCCTGCCAGGCTACGAGTGGTGGTAGACGACAAGGCGACCTTCTTTAGCAAGTCGGCGGAGGCCTGGGACTGGTGGGAGACATACAAAGCTGGAACCGACGGAGCCAGGGCGCAAGAGGAACGGGAGAAGGAGCAAGAACGCTCACCAGCACGGCTGCGGAAATCAAAGAGGCTGAAGAAGCGAGGAAGGGGGAGGCTGGGGCCGACGGCCTCCCAGACTGAAGCAGAACGGCAGGCCACATTACTGGAAGTGGAGAAGCTTGGACGGGCGGAGGGCCCCGACTCCAGAGGGGCCACGGACTCGGACACTCATGTATCGGCCTCGGGCTCAGAGTCGGACCTCTCTGGGATTCATCGGACTGGAGGGCCGCTGGTGACACCGCAAACGGCGGACAAGATCCTGAATGTCTGAATTACTGGCAGAAGACGATGGGTAACGTTTGGGAGCTGGGAGGAGAACCCATGCCTACGAGTATAGCGGGGGCCGGGGCACAACAGGGTGCTCAGAGCGGGGAGGGCATGGGTAATTGGGGAGGGGGCAGGGAGCTAGGCGGCGCAGCCCCCCTCTGGCCGAGTCCGCGCTCCGTAGGCCCTTAAGGCACCCACAGCTGCGGCTGTGTAGTTGAGACCTGGGTCAATCAGGTGTGAGAGTTTGGATGGGGACTGATATCATGATATTGGGGCCTGTTCCGGGGGAAGGGGGGGGGTTCCACAGTTGGGGATTGTTTGTTCTTCTTGCAGGTATTGACCCTGGGTACACCATGGGTAGGACTGTTGAGATGTTTTGTTTTGTTCAGGGGGGGCACCACCACCACCGAAGGGCGAGAACTGGAGGGGGGGTTTCGACCGGATCACTGGGACAATGGCTAATGTGCAAAAGTTGAACTGTATTACCTGGAATGTGCGGGGCCTACATACTATGCAGCGCAGACACAAGGTACATGCCTATTTAGTACGAAGGGGAGTGCACATTGCAATGCTGCAGGAGACACATCTTACACGGCAGGAGGGGGCGGCGCTACAGAGGAGATGGCGGGGACAGGTTTTCCACACCAGTTATTCAGCCTATGCTAGGGGGGTACTAATATGGATTAGAGCAGGCACACCTTTCCAGCTTACGCGCCAATGGGTAGACCAGGAAGGGAGGTATGTGGTGGTGGAGGGGAAGCTGGAAGGTAGAGAGGTTATCTTAGCTAGTATATATGCCCCGAATGTGGACCAGCTGGCTTTCCTCGCAACGCTTTCAGGACAGCTAGCTCACTCCCTGGCGGGCCCGATCCTTCTGGGGGGCGACTTTAACTCCATTGCGGACCCCTCTTTAGATAGGTCACACCCCCCCTTACACGATTCCCCGGTCCACAGGCTATCTAGAGGCAGAAGGGAGTGGCAAGAGAGCTGGGAACTTGTGGATGTCTGGCGCGGGCAGCACCCGACTGACCGGGACTACTCATTTTTCTCCGGGCTCCACGACTTACATGTCCGTCTGGACACGATACTCTGCTCCCGAGGGGTGCTGCCGTACGTTACGGGATCTGAGTACCTGACGAGAACGATTTCAGACCATAATCCGCTCCTGATCCGGCTAGCGTGGGTGGCGGAGCCACCCAGGGTCCCTACCTGGAAACTGCGGCCCGAGACCCTGGAGGACCCCCTCTTCGGGGCGGCCCTAGCGGAGGGGGTGGCTCAATACTTCTCGGAGAATGAAGGAACGGCGTCCTCTAGGGCGACGGAATGGGACGCCTTTAAAGTAGTGGTCAGGGGTATCTGTATTAGGGATTATGTGGGCGTGAGGAAGGTATTGCTGGGCGATTTGGCCAAGGCGGATGCCAGGCTGAGGGAGGCGGAGAGGGAGCGGCCAGGGCGCCCAGAACTCCAGGAAACGCTCTGCTCGGCTAGGGAGGCAGTAGCCATTGAAGTGGAGAGGCTCCGAGCCTTTGACTATAAGCGTTATGTGCTGCGCTCCCACGTGGAAGGCGACAAGGCGGGCACCCTCCTGGCGTGGCTCTCGAACCCCACTCGACGATGCGCTCCCATACTCCAACTGAGGAATGCGGCGGGCGCGGTGCAACACACTCAGCTGGGCATAGTCGACGGCTTCCAGACGTATTACGAGGGACTATACAAGAGCTCCCCAGGCGACAGGACGGGGCTGGCGGAACCCTTCTTGACTGGACTGCCCCTGCCTCGGCTAGAAGCAGAACAGGCAAAGGACCTGGGCTCGGACATAGTGCTGGGGGAGATCAGGGCGGCGGTGCGGCGCATGGCACAGAATAAATCGCCAGGTATTGACGGGCTCCCCATAGAGTTCTATAGTAAGTACCTAGACGCTCTGGCACCGCGACTACTGAACGTGTATAAAGAGGCCAGGGCAGTGGGCCGGCTGCCTCAGTCAATGCGGGAGGCGTTAGTGGTTCCACTGCTGAAGCCCGGCAGAGAGAGTAGTGACCCCGCGTCCTATCGACCACTCTCCATGCTCACCGCAGATTATAAGATCCTGAGCTCCATACTAGCGGCGAGGCTTCTACCTCACATGACGAGCCTTGTGCACGAAGACCAGAACGGCTTTATACCGACGCGCAACACCACCATAAACGTCAGGAGGCTTGTCCGTCTCATGGACGGGCTGGACGGCGGAGCTGGGACGGAGCTGGTCCTCTCGGTCGACATTGAGAAAGCCTTCGACAGCCTGGAGTGGGACTACCTCTATGCTGTGATGGAGCGGTTTGGGCTGGGAACGGGCTATATTCATTGGACGAAGGTCCTTTATGCGGAGGCGTTAGCAAGGGTGAGGGTAGGATCGACGGTGTCCCTCCGCTACTCGGTAGAGCGCGGCACTCGGCAGGGCTGCTCCCTCTCGCCGCTTCTATTTGCATTGGCTATAGAACCGCTGGCGGCTGAGGCCCGGACGGGACGGCATTTCCGTGGAGTGCGAGCCCGAGACGGACAGCATTTTATCTCGCTGTATGCCGATGATTTACTGCTATTCCTCCGCGACGGAGTTGAGGACCTGCAGGGAGCGGAAGCGTTGCTAGGAAGCTTCGGAGAAATGTCGGGCCTGCGGGTCAACTGGCCCAAGACGAGTCTGTTCCCGCTGCAGGAGGGCACAGCCCAGCCACAACACCGGTCAGAGGCGACCTGGGAGCCCGCCTGCATCAAGTACCTGGGGGTCCATATTTACCATACGGCAGAGGCCCTGCTTGAGGGCAACCTGGGGAGATGCGTGCGAGGACTGCGGGGCTGCATGGCCTTTTGGGCCACGTTGCCGCTATCAGTGGCGGGTCGGATCTCCTTGCTAAAGATGATTGCCCTGCCGAGACTGTTGTATTACTTCCGGACGCTCCCAGTCTGGCTACCCAGCTCCTTCTTTAGGCTGCTTAAGTCTCTGATAACGACGTTTATTTGGGGAGCGGGGCGATGCAGAGTGGCGCTCGCCACGCTTTCTCGCCCGAAAGACGAGGGGGGACTGGCGGTGCCAGATTTTGAGCTTTATTATCTAGCAGCCCAACTGCAGATCTTCACGCAGGAGGTAGCGAGAGTATATCGGGGCCCGGAGGACGACAGCTTGCGGGGAACACCCAGACACGTCCTAGCATATATTACCCTCCAGCAGCGGCTGGACAGTCGGGATTTGTCGCTAGAACAGCGCACGTACCGACAATGCTGGATCAGAGTGCAGAGGAGGGCGGGGGTTCGGCGCCCATACGCACCGGAGATCCCTCTGGGCATGCTTACGGCCTTGCCGCATGGCGGCGACTGGTCGCAGCTTCAGGGGTGGGAGGAAGCGGGAGTGCAGGTGGTCGGGGACCTCTACGAAAATGGCGCGCTGCTCCCGTTCCAGGAGTTAATGGACCGCTTTGGTATCCCAAGAGGGGGGTTTTTGCTTCATGCGGCAGTGACCAGAGCAATGCAGGCCCACTGGGGTGCAGGACTTGAGGAACCTGAGACGGCGGCGGCGTGCCAGTACACTATGATGGCGGCGGGCACGGTCAAGGCGGTAACGTGCCTATACAACCGAATGGTTAGAGAGACCGCTCCCCCTCTTACAACCCTAAAAGCCAAGTGGGAGGCGACCTGGGTAAGGACATACCTGATGCAACGTGGGCACAGCTTATCCGTAGGGCTCGCAACAGCACGAGAAACGCTCGATTCCAACTAATCCACTATTACATATTACACAGGGCGTACATGACCCCGGGAAGGATCAGGCGGTATTTCGGTGCGGTAACAGCGACCTGTCCCCGATGCCCAGAGGAAGGGGCAGAATTAGTGCATATGTTATGGGCGTGCCCGGCCCTAAGGGGTTACTGGCAGGGCATAGGGGAGGTGTTGAATGAGGTGACAGATAGGGCCATAGACTATGGACCAGCGGAATGCCTCTTACACTGGTTTCCCCATACCCCCAAGACCAAACTCACGAGCAAGCTCATTGATATGGGGTTGATGGTGGCTAAGAGGGAGATCACTAGGAACTGGAAGGCGAAGGTGGGACCAACTCCACGGAGGTGGCGGCAGGAATTCCTAAAATGGGCGGCGGCTGACAGCACACATAGGTACCAGCTTGCGCGCAGGACCCCTAGCCAGACTGCGGCAGACACTGCGACCTTGTGGGAAGTGATGGTTCAAGCACTCAGGGATAGCGAGGCTACCGAGGAGGAGGAGGCCCCCGAAGAAGATAGGGTGGGGGAGGCTAGCTGAGCGCCCAGGAGCAGCAGTTATGCAGGGGGGCTATTGCCAGTACTCCAGGAATGTCCGCTATAGGAGCCTTAGATGGGTGGTGGTGGGTGGGGGGAGTTCTAGGATTAGCGCAGGGGGTGGGAGTTGGGGGTATTTGCGCACAGTTGGGTAGGACTATAAAAGTAGGCATGCACAAGATCCGAATGACAGCCACTCCTCTATCTCGAACGTCAGGCATGGAAGAGCAGAGACATCATCGCCGCCCAACCCCCGGGCTGTGGGCATAACGGCTGTGTACTGTCCGACAAACCACATTGTATACCTGCTCGCTCTTATGACGCTGCTTATATATGTAAAGGCCTGTACAGGTATGCCTACAATAAAAATTATTTTCAAAAAAAAAATGTTCTTTTACCAAGTAGCAGTAATCAAACTAACTAATAGTGTCTTAAAGAACACTGCTCAGAGAGTTCTTGAACAAGCAAATCGAAAAACGGAAAGTCTAATTTGTGAAGTAACAAAATGCAAGTTGTCTACTAATTTTTCCTTTTTCCTTTTCGGATGTCCTTCCCTGCTGTCCCCTTCCTAATTCCCTTCCCCCTGCTTGATCACTTCAATCCTCTGTAAATCTGAAACCAGAGTTGAAGGTATCAAGAGGTGGGCCATTGTGTCATCGCAGCAAACCCTGAGGAAGTTTACATCTGACAGGATAGTGAGCCCACAAGTTTTATTCCTCCCCGTCTGTGTGCGATTATACAATGGCCAACTTGGACGATTTAATGAAAATAATTGTGCAAATGCAGAGAGATTTAGCTGAGGCTAGAAGTGCAACTGCGGTTCTTTCAGATAAGGTGGATCGTATGCTACAACATGGTACTCCTCTTCCTCCGGATTCACAGTCAGCATCAAGGGCTGAGACGCAGTCTTCCACCAATATTGCTGTTACCGTTTCTACACAAATACCTTTACCTTCTCCAGAATGCTTCTCAGGCGACCCTTCAAAAGTCCAGATATTCCTGACTCAAATTGAATTGCATTTTACTTGCAGGCCAGCTGCCTTTCCTGATCCTCAGTCTAGAATCGCCTTTTTGATTTCTTATCTTTCGGGAGATGCAGCAAATTGGGCTGTTCCTCTTGTGCGACAGAACAGTCCGTTGTTATATAACTGGCAAAGATTTGTAGAAGAATTTGAAAAAATATTTGATAGGCGTGCAGTAACTTTGTCTGCAGATCAGGAATTGTTACAATTGCCTCAAGGAAACAGAGACTTAATTTCATACCTATCACATTTCAATAGACTAATTGCTGAAACCTCTTGGCCAGGAGAAAAAAGGGCAGCTCTCTTTTATCAAGGTTTAAAAGATGATCTAAAGGACGTTCTTGCTCAAATTGACCCACAACCAACGACGTGTCCAGAATTAATTAACCTCACTCTACGACTTGACCATAGCTCTCTGAAAGAAAAAAATTGATAAAAGCAATTGGAGATTTGATACTAAATCCAAAATACAACCCAGTAATTTTGATTCCTCAACAGAACCTATGGAAATAGGAACTCTATGACAACCATTGTCTAAAGACGAAAAAGATACAAGACGTAAGAACGGACAGTGCTTGTATTGTGGTCGAAAAGGACATTTAATTAAAGACTGTCCAATTAAACCTAAAGGAAAAACCACGAGTAATAACAAATCACTGGCGGTAACATCAGATAAAATGTCGGAAAACTAACGTGCCCAAGATGTTTAGAAGGGGATCTCTTGGGAACCATCACTTTCCCTTCAATAAATTCTTGTGTATCCAATTATAAAGCTCATTTTCGTCTAGCAGTACAAATTAAACTAACTACAGAAGTTTACCAAATGGAAGTTTTAGTTTGTTCTGGAGCTACCGGAAACTTTGTTGATCTTGAAACAGCTCAGAGATTGCGCATAGTATGTGAAAAAAAAGAAACACCCGAAATTGTGCAAGCTGTTGATGGAAAGATACTATCGGGAGGGCCGGTTCCCATGCACACAAATAGAATCCACATGTCTTGCACGGATGCGAAAGATCAAAAACACGTTGAAGAAGTCCAGTTTGATGTCATACAAGCCCTGCAATATGGTTTCATTCTAGGAATGCCTTGGCTTTGTTTACACAATCCTGTGATAGACTGGCAAAAGAGAAAACTTGTCTATCTTTCCAGTCACTGTCAATCCAAATGTTTAACAAGTACAAAACCTGCGTTAGGACATATAGCTACCGCCGAAGAAAAAGAACCCATTCTTCCAACTCCATATAAACAATTTCAAGAAGTTTTCAGTGAAGCCAAAGCAGCCATTCTTCCACCACATCGGTCATATGACTGTGTACCAGATTCTTGTATACCAAATTGGCGAATATATGCATTATCTGAAAATGAGAACCAACATTTGCGACAATATCTAGATTAATACTTAGAAAATGGTTTCATACGTCCTTCGCGATCACAAGCAGCCTCTCTTTATACCAAAGGCTAATGGCGAGTTCAGAACTTGTATAGATTATAAGGCCTTAAACAAGATTATGATAATGAACAAGTATCCTCCACCCCTAATACCCGTTCTTTTGGGTCAGGTCAAAACAGCAGTAATCTATACTAAATTAGACCTTCGGGGTGCGTACCATTTGATACGCATACGACAAGGAGATGAGTGGAAAACCACCTTTAAAACACTATATGGACTCTTTGAATATTTGGTCATGCCATTTGGGCTTTGTAATGCCCCAGCCGCGTTTCAGTTCTTCCTAAACGATATGCTACGAGAATATTTGGATTTATTTGTCATAGTATACATAGATGACATTTTGATTTATTGTGACACTATTGACATTCATGGAAGCCATGTGAAGAAAGTATTGTCCACACTCCAGAAACACAATCTTTATTGTAAACTATCCAGTGTGACTTTCATGTTTTTGAAGATGAATTTTTCGGAGTAATCCTCACACCAACTGGAATGAAAATGACTGATAGAAAAATACAAGCCATTGCAGATTGGCCAGTTCCAAAAACTGTCAGAGACGTGCAATGCTTTTTAGGCTTTGCGAATTTCTATAGCCATTTTATAGATCACTGTTTTCAATGGTAGCCCCAATCACATGACTACTAAGAAAAAAGGTTAAGTTTGACTGGACTACTGAAGTAGACACCGCTTTCCGAGCTTTGAAGCAAGCATTTACAGCAGCCCCAATTTTGATGCACCCAGATGTGCAGGAACCTTTTATCATTGAAGCAGATGCTTCTGATGTTGCCTTAGGTGCCATATTGTCTCAAAGGAATCGAAGTTCAGGCCAACTACATCCTGTGTATGTATAGAAAGTTAAATCCAGCTGAGCAGAACTATACAATAGCGGAAAAAGAATTGATCGCCATTCATGACCCTTTGAGAGAATGGGAACAGTATCTTTTAGGTGCACGTTTCACCGTGACTGTATATACAGACCATAGAAATTTACAGTTTATGAGTTCAGCAAGAGTTTTGACTCCACGTCAACTACGATGGATGATGTTCTTCACAGAGTACGATTTCCTAGTAACTTACCGTCCAGGGGAAGCCAATAAAAAATCTGATGCACTATCTAGGAAAGATTCCTCCTTACAAAAACTAGAAGGAGCACCTCAATCAATTATTAACCCAACCAAGGTAGCATGTATTTTAACAGCTGACCAGTTTTTAGATGATATCCATGCAAATGTTCCTCCTTCCTCACGGTCACAATGGATCAAACAAAGCAAAAATCAATCAGTTAAGGAAGGAATACCTTTTCATGGTAAACAAGTATTCCTACCCACTAAACAGTTACAAGAAACAGCGTTTGCTTGGTTTCATTCACTTCCTTTGGCTGGTCATCCAGGACCTAAAAAAACTGTGGAGAAAGTACAGAAAATCTTTTGGTTGCCAACCATGAACAAAGTTAAACCAAAAACAATGGTTCTGTTGAGAATCGCAATTAAATTGAGAAAAGTATTGAATACTTAAACTCAGCTATATCCCATGAGGATATAAGAGAAACACATACCAACCCCAAGAGTTATAAAGGTAAATCTGTTGTATTAACCTTGTGGTGACTTAATTCACGGTTTTATCAACGCTGTCCAAACAAAAAACAAAACACATGGACTGAATACATATTGGGTGAGTGAGTGACTGGTGATGTTGTAAAATCCTGTTCTTCACTTTTTGGGTGGTCTGGCCTATGGAGATTAGGGGGCACAGGCATAGTATTGCATATATAATGTTTTGGCTGTTACAGTTTGTGAATTGATTGTGTTTGTATGTCTTGTTGCGGTAGGTGACAGTTTTCCCGGTTATGGCGTATTTACATGTTTTTTAGCTACCACATCTTTGGTGTCCAGTGATTTGAGGTAGTCCTAACTGAGACCTGGTGTCTGATAACGGTGTTGGTTCCAAAAATGAAGAGACTACATAGTCTATAATATTTTTTGCCCGCCTAAATGAGAACATGGGTACTTCTGGTATTCCAATTTCTGGACTCACTAGATTACAGTATTTCCTGATGACTTTGTTTATTCATGGCTTCTTGAGTTAAAAGTGGTACACAGATTAATTTGTCCATTTTCTGATTCTTTAGTTGTACTTCCAGTAGGGTTTCCCGAGGTCTATACCAAGCTCTTTTTTGGCTCTGTTCAGTAGTCCCTTTAGGTATCCTCTTTCCCTCAGTTTTGAGATGAGCAAATCCCTTTCCTGAAAGTAATCCTTCCTTCTTGTGCAGTTCCTACGTATGCACAAGAATTGCCCGTAGGGCAAGTTATATTTCAGGTTCCTAGGGTGGTGCGAGCTGTATTGTAAGAGAGTGTTCCGATCTGTCGGTTTCTTGAAGAGGTTCATCACAATTCTTTCTTCCTCTACTTCCAGGGTCAAATCCAAGAATGGAATAGATTTGTTGTTATATGATATTGTGAACTGTATGTCTCTTGAGCGTGCATTCAGCCATTTGTGGAAAAGAACAAGTGTGTCGTCTGAACCTGTCCTAATCTTTACAATGTCATCGATATATCGATTCCAAGAAGTTATATTCTCAATGTATGGATTCTGATCTGGGTATATGTGTTTGTGTTAAAAATTGTCCATGAACAGATTTGCCAGACATGGGGTAAATCACAGGTAGGTGAGCATGACAGGACACACATGCTACCTATGTTCTTTCTGTCACACACTAGACCCTGACAAAGTCCCCTAAATGACATCTGCAGGCTGTCCTACCTTCTTGCAATCCTGATGAAAACCCGCCGTTGATGCTCAAAATATGCGGATTTATCTAGGGTCGAAATGTCGACGTTCTGTTTTAGTATCAGTCCACACGGAGTCCCAACAAAACAAAGAAATAAGCTACCTTGTTTGAGACTACTGTATTTGAATGTGGACACATTGTCATGTAATGTTCCATCTTTATGTACAAGCATTATTTGCAACTAACTTATTGAAGTTCAGCACTTTGTCACCAGTCACTCACTCACCCAATGTAGATTAAGTCCATGTGTTAAGTTTTTTGTTTGGACAGTGTTGATAAAACCGTGAATTAAGTCACCACCAGGTTAATACAACAGATTTACCTTTATAACTCTTGTGGTCTGTGTGTGTTACTCTTATATCCTCATGGGATATAGCTGTGTTTGAGTATTCAATACTTTTCTCAATTTCATTGCGATTCACAACAGAACCATTGATTTTGGTTTAACTACCTCACCCAGGTTCTGAGGGTCACTGGGTTACCCCATTACTTCTAATGGCAACCATGAACAAAGACATTATGAGAATGGCCGGCGAATGTGAAATCTGTGCGCGGTATAAGACTGACCATAGTAAACCAAAAGGGTTATTGCAAGTCCTCCCCACGCCTACCATACCCTGGGTACATGTTTCCTTGGATTTTATCTCTGGATTGCCTCCTGTAAACCAACATTCGGTCGTTTTGGTGGTAATAGACAGTTTAACTAAATATGCTCATTTTATTGCATGCAAAAATCTACCAACTCAAAGTCAATTGGCATGGATATTTTTGCAACAAATAGTGCGTTTACATGGTTTGCCATCAGTACTTTTGTCTGACCGTGGATCCCAGTTTTCTTCTCAATTTTGGCAACAGTGGTGCCGAGGTTTACAGATCACGTCAAACATGTCCACAAGATACCATCCACAAACAAACTGTCAAACCGAGCGTCTAAATCAAACTTTGAAACAGTATCTACGATGTTATGCCTCCGAAGCAAAAGACTCTTGGTTGGATCTACTATGGATGGCATAATTAGCTTATAACTCATCACCTCACTCTTCCATTGGTACATCCCCCTTTGAAGGTTTGTATGAGTATCTGCCTAATATCATCCCGTTGACTCTGGTCAAGATAAAATCAGACACACCAGCAGTACAGGATACAGTTCGTCATATGCAATCTATTCATCATCAGATTCACAAACATCTACTTCAAGCCAAGAAAAAATACAAAGAACAATATGATAAACATCATAGACCAGGTCCGCTCTATACTCCTGGAGACAAGGTGTGGTTGTCTACAAAGATCTTTCTTTTCAAACAAAAAAGTATGTTACATCCAAAATGTATTGGTCGTCACAAGGTTGTTAGTCAAGTCAATCCAGTTACTTACAAGTTGTTGTTGCCTAAATCTTTACGAATCCACCCTGTATTTCATACCTCTCTTTTAAAACCTGCTGGAAACACAGTTTCTGAACATCCAGCTCCACTTCTAGTCCAGGGACAGTGGTAATATGAAGTGCGAGATATTTTGGATTCAAAACGTAGAGGTTCAAATTTGTGGTATTTAGTGTCTTTGAAAGGGTATGGACCTGAAAATGACTCATAGGAACCTGCTAAAAACATTCATGCTCCTCATTTGTAACAACGCTTCCACCTCCGACATCCTCTAAAGCCGGGCCCTAGACCGCGCAGGGGAGGGGGAAGTATTGTCAGGATTAGGGCGGCACCACAAGGTCTGGGGACCGCCCGCTCATCACGCGTTCATGTATGCCACTATGTTCCAAACATTTTCGTGGGAAAGCACATAGATCAGCTTCTTGGGTGCATTGGTAGTTTCTTTGCTCTCATGTGCATTGAAGGTTTACTGCATTTTGTATGTATATTTAAATCATTATGGAGGCAGTGTACCATTGTCATTATATGCAGAGTTCAGACTTCACATTGGACCATCTTGTAAGTACTGTATCATTGTACTTATATTAGACCATGTTCATTAACCCCTTCGATGCTCATGACGAGCTGAGCTCGTCATGCGGCACGGTTGAGTTGTGCTGATGACGAGCTGAGCTCGTCATGAACAATGGAAAATCTGGGAATCCAGCACCGGGGGGGATACCTCTAGCAGCCAAGGTGTTAAGTAATTGTATTGAATAACGAGCCTTGAGTGCTCTTGTAACACTCTCCATTGCTTTTTTAGGCAGTCTTTCTTCCTTTGGACTGCAACTCCCAGCATCCTTAGAGTGAGCTGTACGAGGAGTGTGGCCACGTTAACGTTGGTGACCAGGCCCTTTCTCCCATGCTCACTATTCTTTGGCTGCCGCCGGGTGAGGAGCTTCTCGCTTGGGCTCTGGTTTTCTTCTATTTCCTGGACCCCCTTTGGCACATCGGTGAGCTCATCTTTATCCTTTGGGGCTGGGGGTTTTCTCTGGCGGAGTCCTGAGTTTCCCGAGTCCTTTTGAAGCTGTAGTCGATAGCGCCAGCTCCCGCAGTACTTCTTTGGCACCCCGCTGACTCCAGGATACAAGCGCTGGCTCCCGCAGTATTTCTTTGGCGCTCCGCTGATTCCTGGATACAAGCGCCGGCTCCCGCAGTGCTTCTTTGGCTCCCCACTGATTTTTGGATAAGCTCCGGCTCCCGTAGGAAAGTCAGCATATCTTCGAATATTTAGCAGAGTAGGTGGTGCTCTGCAGATAAGGAAAAGGCATTATGTGTACCAACTTTGAATACTGGAAATACGATCATGTTCTATTGCTTTTTAACATATTACAAGGTGAATTGAGTGATCTAATTACAGCGTTTCAGCTAATTAGCATATTTCTCAAAACTACTCGAATAACGTTCTATGCTGACTTTCAGTTTTGATTGTATACATAAAAGAAGCCAGTCCTTTATGTTTCTTTCGATTAGCCAAGTAGTCATTTTAACAATCTGTTTTGTTTTAAGAGAATGACATTACTGATTTTGGAACTAAACAATAGGAAAGCACAATTACTTAGTATTGTAAACTGTTTTAGGAATCTTGTGAAAAGCCAATCAAGTCTAAATGTGCAAACAAGGTTCTTTTACCAAGTAGCAGTAATCAAACTAACTAATAGTGTCTTAAAGAACACTGCTCAGAGAGTTCTTGAACAAGCAAATCGAAAAACTGAAAGTCTAATTTGTGAAGTAACAAAATGCAATTTGTCTACTAATTTTTCCTTTTCAGATCTCCTTCCCTGCTGTCCCTTTCATAATTCCCTTCCCTCCGCTTGATCACTTCAATCCTCTGTAAATCTGAAACCAGAGTTGAAGGTATCGAGAGGTGGGCCAATGTGTCATCGCAGCAAACCCTGAGGAAGTTTACATCTGACAGGGATAGGCCTTGCAGTAGTGAAAAACGAATGTAAGAGTTTTTCACTACCAGGGCATGTAAAACTTAAACGTACATGTCCTGCTAAATACATTGCTCCCTGCCCTCTTGGTTATAAAGGCCCTATTCTAGGGGTGACATAGGATGGTTTGGGCCTGGCTAAAGGTTTATTTGGCAAGTTTGAAATGGCAGTTTGAAACTGCACTCACAGGCTCTATAATGGCAGGCCTGAGACATGTTTAAAAGGCTACTCAAGTGGGTAGCTCAATCAGTGCTGCAGGCCCACTAATACCACCTAATTTACAGGCTCTGGGTAAATGTAGTGCCTTTTTGCTATTGACTTATAAGTACACTGCATATGCCAACTGTTGATAAGTCAGTTTTACCATGCTTTAAGAAGTGAGCATGTGCACTTTAAGCACTGGTTAGCAGTGGTAAAATGTGCAGAATCCTAATGCCAGCAAAAACAAGATCAGAAAAAAATGGAAGAGGAAGTCAAACAGTTGGTGGGGGGGGGGAAGACCACCCTAAGGCTGATAGGTCTTACAATTCAAACTTTAAACTATTCTCTTGAAAATGTGTTTGAATGAACAATTGGTGTACAAAGTAGTGTCTTAAAGTTGAGTTGTTGATGAATTGAAACTGAGCTAAACTCTAATTTTTTGGGGAACTATTTAGACTTATTTACTAATCAATTAACTAACAGGAAGGACTCTTGAAGTGGATACTTGCATGTGCATTTTTGAACATCATGTATAAGGTATTAGAGTTTTAGTAAGATCATACTACAACAGGTTATTAACAGGATTGGTTATTTTGCTTTTTTTTACAGAAGTCAAGTCAAAACTTTAATTAGTCTTTAGCCAAAGAAGCTTGAGGTAATTGTATTAAATGCAGGGAGAGTTACAAACGCCCATGTTTACTTAACATAATTTGTTTATGTTCACCTTTCAGGAATTATCCATCTCATATCAAGGTACAGAGAGTTGCTTACTCAGATATAATGCTCACGTATATATATATTTTAATTGAGAAAAGTAGTGTGTAAAGCTGAAATACATCTTAAATAGATCTGAATTACCTTGGTCTTCGTGTCCGTGTTCTCATCTTTTTGAAGTTGGGATCAAGTTTGTGTATATATCTATTCACAATTCCATTTTTTTTAATATAATTTTTATTTTATTAAAGAAAAAGAACTTACACACAAGGCAATAGGACATTACATTCCAACATGTGTTCAGGAAGGAAGTAGACCGCATAACAATTTAATACAGACTTCAATGACACAGGGGAGGGGGGGCCAGGGAGGAAACAATAGCAGTGATCATAACGGTTACACAATACTTGGAATGTCGGATCAGGGGGAGAGAGAAACCTCTGGGGTCTCCACGAATGGAGGCGTGCATATGTTTCCTCGGTAGGAGTACCACTGGCTCCAAATTTTATTCCATTTCTTGGGTCTACCTCGTGCCACATACACCGTCTTCTCTCTGAACATACACCAATCCATGTTCTCCTTCCACGCCAAGACCGTGGGCGGCCGCTGGGAGCTCCACAACTGAGCTATGTCTCTCTTAGCAATCATATTCCCAAGGGTCGCCCACCGAGTCTGTGCCACGTCATAGTCATTCGGTTCCCAGACATTCATCAGGCAACGCCTTGCTTCGGGCAGCAATGCCACCCCCGTGACTCTTTCCATCACAGCATGCACACAATTCCAGAACGCCACCACTCCCAAATTATATGGAGGAAGGTACCAACCAATCCACAACCACGCTTACGTAACCCATCTACTGAATAACCCATGTGAATCAAGCGCGGGCCGGTGACATATATCCGGTGTAGGATTTTAAGTTGAACGAGTCGGAGACGGGCCGGAATCGTGACCTCTTTCGGCGAGGATAGCGCCGATGGGCAGTCCTCGTCATCCAATTCCAAACCATCGCTAGTCCAGACCTCTCGAAGCCGCACCAATAGATCCGCTCGATTATTAATCAATTTCTTGTATATCAAAGAAATGGTGCTGTCCGGCACGTGGCCGTCAAGCACCCGATCTTCTAGTGGGGAGGATTCGGGAATATCCATGCCCTCAGGAAAAACCGAACGCAGAGTGTGGGTAATCTGGACATAACGGAAGTATTCTCTATAACTCAGCTCATACTCTACCTTTAGCGTTTCGAAGGTCTTGATTTTACCCTTGACCCATAGGTCACTCACCTTGCTAATGCAAATCATATCCCATTTTTCAAATCCTTTAGTCTTCCATAGGGAACCCAGTCTTTCAGATGCATAAAGCGGAGTCGCACGGGTCAGGCGATCCCCCACCCGATGCCGCACTCGCATCATACCACACTCGTACTGCTATCTTTGTAGGTCCCGAGAGTACCCTACCTACTGCTTTGGAATAAAGAGCCCTGTTGTAGTCCCCACCCGGTAACAGGTACTTATCCATCTCGAATGCTGGATTAGAGGCAGGTCCGTACATTCCATGATTGATCGCTCCCAACTGAGCGGCCCAGTAATATCGCCTGATATCCAGAAGTGCCACACCTCCGTCGTACCAAGGAAGCGTAAGCTTGGAGAGGGCAATACGCGAGCATCCATTCCAAATCAATCGCCTCTGCAAACTCTCCACCTCCCGAAAATAACTCGCCGGAACAACATCGAAAGTATTCTGGAGCGCGTATAAAAATCGCGGTAAGGACATCATTTTAAAGAGGGCCGCGCACCCAAGTGGTGAAAGCGGTAGCCTGAGCCAGCCTGCAATGTCAGTTTTTAACCTCTGGGGGGGAGGGAGCAGGTTACGATCATAACGAGCCACAGGATCTAGGGTTATAAAATTCCCCAGGTACTTGAATCCCAATTGCGACACCTGAATAGGACAACGGCGCGGCAGAGGAGGAGCACCACCCGACAGCACATAGACACAGGACTTGGCCCAGTTGATCACAAGACCAGAGTTCCTGCCGAACGATGTGAGCACATCCAACAATACATTCAACGACTTACGAGGGGACGTAAGGTACAACAGAATGTCATCAGCGTAGAGCGATATGCGATCTTCAAACTCCGGGGTCCACTGAATAACTTTCATAGAGGGCTCCCATCACAGCCAGGCAGCCAAGGGCTCCAGGGCAAGGGCGAACAGAAGGGGGAAAGAGGACAGCCCTGTCGCATACCCCTCCCGAGAACAAAAGGCTTAGAGACTCGACCATTCACCACCACTTGTGCCAACGGCTCCTCATACAAAAGTTTCACCCAGCTAATGAAACCAGGACCAAAACCAAATTTTGCAAGAGCGGGCCAGAGGTATGGCCACTCCACCCTATCAAAAGCCATTGTAGCCTCCAGAGAAACCAAAATGGCCAGCTCACGCAGCGAGGCCGCCCTCGCGAGAACAGCATGCAATCGCCTCAGGTTAAGCGCTGTATTGCGATGTGGAATGAAAACGGACTGGTCCGGATGAATCAAGTCACTAATTACTTTTATCAAGCGGTTTGCCAACAACTTTGCGAGAATCTTTGGTTCGGCGTTCAAAAGCGAAATGGGCCTATACGACGCACATCGATCTCGCGGTTTCCCCTCCTTGTGGATCACCACGATGGTAGCAAGACGCTAATCACGAGGAAGGGAGCCAACGTCTCGCGACTCTAGGTACATATCACGGAGATAGGGCGCCATTTTGTCAGGCCGCAGCTTGTAGAGCTGCGTCCGAGTGTTCCGTCTGATCTCTCCGCTTTGTTAAAGCACAATTCCATTTTTGATTAGTTATTTGAATGCCAAGAAATGTAAGATATTTTTTGTCTTGCTGGGTTGCACTGCAATCTCCAAACGTCAATAACAAGCCAAATGGTGAGGTAGGAGTGGTGGATTCCTGTGTCTCTGTATTCTCTCTTACCCCATTCTCCTTTCCACACGTTTACCCCATTCTTCTTTCCACAACTTTACCCCTGGCTGCTGCATTGCTGTACATGTGATCACTGGTGGGGTTAGTGAAACACATAAATATAGATATAGATAACAATAGGAATAACATACTTCTGATCACTTAGGGCCAGATGTAGGTAATCTCGATTTACCTACTCTTAAATACCGAATCATACCGATTCGGTATTTAAGAGTAGGTAAATGGGATGTAGGTAATTTCACTTTTGAAATTACCGAATCAGAATGATTCGGTAATTACCGAATCGGTATTTACCGATTCAGTAATTGCCCTTGATTCCTATGGGCCTTGAGGCCCATAGGAATCAATGCCAATTACCGAATCGGTAAATACCGATTCGGTAAAATTACCGAATTTGCAAGGGGGACAGGGTGTCACTTTGACACCCTGTTGCACCCCTCAATTGTGCATGGGTGCACATGTTGCTGACATACATGCCCTTAGGGCATGTATGTCTGCAACATGGCACGTTTTTAAAAGAAAAAAAAATGCTTTTTGAAGGGTTTTCATTGTTTACCACCAACTTCTAGTTGGTGGTAAATAACAAATTCTTAAACCCTTGTAGCACTAATTACAGTGCTACCTACATGTTGAATTGCAGAATCGGTAATTTTACCAATTCGGTATTTTACCGAATCGTAAAAATGACAAATTCAGTAAAATTACCGATTCTGTAATTTAACATGCCCCTACATCTCAATATCCAAATACCGGTCAGAAACGGCTGAAAATCGGTATTTTCGGCCGGTCCCGACCGGTATTTGGATACAAACATCTGGCCCTAGATTGCTACATGTTTTCCAGATTATGCCTCTGTATGTTTGGAGGAGACCCTGGAGGGATTTAGTCATGGCATTGGCTTCCTTTTATTGGAATAGGGATAGACAAGTAATTAGTATATTAATATTGGTGTTTCTTTGTGATGAGTGGACTAGCGACATCATATTACAAATCTTACTATCAGTCAGCAGTCTTACTAATGTATATTGGTCCTGGTCCTAATGATTGCCCAAATGATAATGTTGACTCAGAGAGACAGACACTTGTTGTCCGTTCCAGGGAAGGCTGCTTAAGTATCCAGCACCACTATGTCCAATGAGCATGAATCAAAAACTGTGAACTTAAAAGTTCATTGTTAGGTATGAGTAAATATTATGCA
The DNA here is from genome assembly GCF_964263255.1 of Lissotriton vulgaris. NCBI lineage: Eukaryota > Metazoa > Chordata > Amphibia > Caudata > Salamandridae > Lissotriton > Lissotriton vulgaris. The sequence continues at coordinate 557,466,127 of NC_141694.1, forward strand.
TATGGTGACTACCTGTTTCATGATAACATGGAGTTTCCGGAGGAAACTATGGTCCACGGAATCAAGTGCATTATGTTGGTAGGCACGAATTAAATGGCCAACTGTACTGAGACAGTACATTTTTATCCTGTGGCTGAATTACAGCCTGTTTCGAAGCTTAGATTGTAGGAGTCCTATCTAACCCTCTTCGTAGTTCATAAGATTACGGGGCATATTACCAACAAGTAGCGATAATTTTTGTCTCTAACTTGTTTAGAGACAAAAATTATCGCCGCACATCGGCGATTTTTATCGCAGATAAACCTTGCTATTAGCAATGCATGAATATCGCTGAAAAGTCAGCGATATTCATGCATTATCGAGCAAATGCTCTTAGCCATGTTATCCACCTCCCATTGGATAACATGGCTAAGAACTGCTCAGGGCAGGTGTTAGCTTTTGGAGATATTCGCGCTTAGGGCGAATATCTCCAAAAGTTGGTAATAGGAGGTAGCGATGTTAGGGACTGTTTCCAGTCGCTAACATCTTGGCACGCCCACTTTGCATGTCATTAGTGATAAATATCACTGACATGCAAAGCGGGGCCCAAGATGGTCGCTATCTCCTATTAGCTGTCACTAACTGGTGTTAGCGACAGCTTGGTAATAGGGAGATAATTTTATCTCCGCTTTCTTGGCTTTTAAAGCCAAAAAAGCGGAGATAAACCCCCTTGATAATATGCCCCTAAGTTTTTTTCAATTGCCCCTGGTGCTTGGGTTGCAGTATAGATTTTGGAACATATGGTGTTGAGGTATACTGCTATTCCTGTTCTGTGACCTGGTTTTTGCACCTTTGGTTGTCTTCTTGGACTGAAGCATAGGTATTTCTTTTACCCTGAATACTTGTGCTCTTAACAGTGGAAAATATTGGAGGGTGATAATATGGCTTAAAGTACAAACCATGTCGACTATATAATCTACAACTAAGTAGAATGTCTAAATCATGATGTGGCTCTCATATTGATCCTTGAATCTCAAAGGTGATTGGTATTAATAGTTGATGTAACGAGGGAGCTCTATTGAAAACCTGTTGCAGATCCAGGAACTCATTACAAAATGACCAGATTTTTGATGGAGCTGTACTTGAGCCAGGATTACGGATTCCAGATGGTTTTTCCCCCAAAACTGCTGATATCACTAAGGCTCCCCTAGCATTAGGTTGTATCATATCTCTTTTATAATTATATTTTCATTTTGTGTATAAAACTCAATAAACAATGTATTTCCTTTCCCAATAAACCAGTGACTAAATAAAATGACGTTGAGCACGAAATGTGGAATAACAAGTGGGCCGTATAATACCCGCAATTTTCTGTGTGTTTATTTACATTCGGGGTCCAATTACAGGTCGTTTTCTGTTTCCATTTACTCTCTGCATGTGGCAAATCGAAGCAGGAGTGCAATACTGATTTTGGGTGGTGGTGGGGTATGAAGGGCATCAAGAGGGTGGCTAGTGCAATGGTAGTATGAGCCTTGTGTGTTCACCATGGAATCTCAGGGATTCAGTAAAGGTTGTGTTGTTCTTCTGGGAATTGCAGGTGCAGGAACACCATGCAACTGGGAGTCTGGCAGATCCAGATCCCCGCGATGCAGCTCTGTTATTCTGGCAATGAGACCCCCAGTGGCATGCTTTGGTGTGTAAGCAATCATTTTTTATGTGGGTGCATTCCTTTTTAGATTTTGTTTCCAAGCAGCTGTCCATTGCCAAAGGCCTGCTTTGGACAATACCAATACATACAATGGCTCTCGTGCCAGCAAATTGCTTACCATTGGTTGGCTTTCTTGCCAGTCTCATTTGCTTGTTTCCTATTCAATGGCTTGCCTTTTTCTTCTTGAGTTTGTCCCATCCCTGGAGCATAAATTCTTTACTATCCTTTTGCTTGAGTGATTTGTATCCTTTACCTGCTCATATTCATGCAGCTGAATGCGAGCAGAACTTTTTCTTTCAGCACTCTGTGAGAGTGCGTGTGTTTTCTTTCACTCTACCTTGTATGAAGCACCCCCACAAATACTCAGATACTCAAATGATCCATGTTGGCTGCCCACACTCAATTCATCTGTTGCTCCTCCCACCACTCCCTCTTACATGAAGTACCTCCATTTCTCCCTCGCCTCCACACCTCATTGCCCCCCAACCTTGACTTCGTCCTCACTGCTCCTCTGTTGCTTCTATGCCCCTCCTGTCATGGTCTTTGTGTTCCTTAACTAAAAGCTACGCGTTTTTGTTTTAATTTGGTAGCCTGGCTGTGACCTGGGATGGAAGACTACTTGGTGGCAATTTTTAAGATTCTGGGAAAAATTATTTATCTGAAAGTAAGTCCTTGATGTTGGAACAACTGCGCTATGTACATCACATCATCGCAAAAATTAGACGCTACACTATACCTGTATTACTCTTAACTGAAAGTTAATTGGAAATATCCTGTGGCAGGGGTATATTAACTAAATTCAAGACTGGATTTTAGGTCTGATTTATTATAACAATATGATGGGCATACCACACCACACACAGAATAGGCCCATTAGGAGGAGGGGGGGGGGGCTTGCAGAAATGTATCATAACTACTTAAACGCTGCCTTTCACACAGCATCTGATTCGGCTTCCGAAGTACTTTCCTTTCGTTTTTACCTTTCTCATCATCCTTCCTTCAAGGGCATTTTATTGTACAGACTGACTGTACCTAGGAACACATTTCTTACCATGGTCAAAACGATTCTTTCACCATTCTTGGGGGTTTTAACTTCTATCTGGAAGCACTTACTGACCCTGACAGCAAGGCTCTAGTAAAGAGCAGCGTTGATTTAAAGCAGCATGTAGAAGGTCCCACTCACGTTGCAGGCCACACCTTGGATGGGATTTTTTCCAATCATCCACAGCTAGCCTGTACTGGCTTGCTGCCACTTGTCTAGACTGCTCACGTAGCAATTCATTCCAAGTTGGTCCTCCCCGACCGACCCAATAGCCCTGGGGCCCCTAAGAGTCAGATTGAACTAAGAGCGTGGAATGAAAGTAAGGGAGTAGAGTTAAAAGCAAACAATATCAACAAGAGAGAAAGGACGCGAGTAAACACTCCTTGTCTTCAAACAACTAAGGAGTGACTCAGTGAAAAGTATAGTACGTGTAACAAAATATAAATGTGTTAGACTTTACAGATGCCCCTACCCGGTTAAGGTAACTGCAAGATTGGAAAATTCTAATACTAACAACCAGGAGGTAGCAACCTAGTGTGCTATTGTGTTAACACACAACTGAAAGGACAAGTCTACCTCTTTGTTAAAAGGACCCTCACTCACCACTAGTTGGTGACATGCTTCATCATTGGGTCCCCGCTGGGGTGGCCGAATACCCCCCAGCGTGCTACAACGCCTGATTTACAGCGGAGCGGGTTGGTGGTGAGTGTAACAGTGATTTAACTCAAAATGTGCTAAACAAATGTGAGTGCAGAATTAAAAAATACATGGTTGAAACCCGAACAAAATATTTAATGTGGGCCAACCTGTACTGAGGTTAAAAACGTGTATGGGCGGACAAAACTAGGTTCTGGATTAGGAGACCTGTGTCCTTAGATAAGATAGAAGGTCAACATGTTTCTGCTGTAAAAAATGCAAGATCGCACAGCATTCGTCCATAGACAAATTGCACTCCGGTGGTATGTACGCGCTAAGGTACACCCTACCGTGAGGCACTTAATGTGAAAAATAAAAAAGTCATAGTGAAATTACTCACGGATATTGCCCGTGCCGGCACACTGTGGTTCACGGCAGCCCAAGTTACCTGTAGAAGAGGGAGGGAAAAAAAGACAGACTAACACATAAACACACAAACCAACATGTAGTTCATAATTGCAACATGTATTGAGGCAACATGAAATGTGTCACATCGCCTCTGTATCCTTAACACCCTGGTAATGTGGTGGGATAGAGTACCCTCATTATCAGAAAATGGATTTAGAGGGGTGCCTCATTTCAGAGTAGAAAACAAGACTATTCATATTAGGAAAGCGAAGAAATAGGTTCCTAGCAAACTGTAGATTAATTAAATCAACGTTTGATAGGCTTAAGCCATAGACAGGCAGAGAATTCCTTACCCACCCATAGCTTGTACTGAAGCCGACTATGGAAAGAATGTTTGTATAAGAAATAAAGCAGAGACTTTTGAGCGGCAATGGGGGCCTCACAGTGTGGATCCTAAAGTGACAACGCACATTGTAAAACAAGGTTCGTTAGGGCTTCAGAAGGGAATAAAAGCAATTACAGATCGGAGGAGAGAAATCCTCTTCCTGGGTTAAGACGGCGCGGGAAATGTTCACGCGGTGTAAAATCTAAAGTAAAAGGGAGCAAAAAAGGATGTTACCACACCCTCCGTAATTTTACGTTCTGTGAGGCAAAAGAAAACCGCTTGGTAGTCTGGCGGTTCAGTTACTTACTATTCCACTCGCGACTCCCCGCGTATGACCTAGGATTCAGGACTGCCTTCTGCCCGAAGGTGGAAGTGAACACCGGGCGAGCTCTATTAGTCTCCTGAATGGTTCCGGCCACGTGACCAGCGTGCCCGGTCGTCATGGGGCGCGGGGCGTGGTGGTATAGTCTTAAAGGGACACAGCCCCACTAGCCCCAGCTAAGGGATCGCGGTTCGAGACCCCGTTCTGTCTCGTTTGTGGAAACGTGAAGTAAAAAGGAATTTGTCAAACAGAGGTGTAAGTTAAGGAACCACAATAAAGAGTTCTCTTCAAAAACAATAATTGTTGATCGAGATGATAATCGTCAGGCTGAAAACGTGCACAACTTAAAAAGAAGGCATAATATGTCCTGGTCTAACCCATAGGAGGCTACGTTTTGCGACCGAGTCAATTAAGTAGACAGCCAATATGTCAGAGCACCAAATAATGTACAGAATAGTGTATTCAGCTATTTGGCTTACTCTATACAGTGGGAAGAGCCACCTTCAGAATAATATGCACCAGAATACAGAGGTGGCCACCTTAGCAAGGATAGTATATCGGTGGCTACCTTCAGTAGATTAGGACAACAGGACCCACAAGGACGTTCCCACTAATGATGGGGGTGTCAACTGGTATAATCAGAGCCACCTTCAGAATAATATGCACCAGAACACAGAGGTGGCCACTATAGCAAGGATAGTATATTGGTGGCTACCTTCAGTAGATTAGGACAACAGGACCCACAAGGACGTACCCACTAATGATGGGGGTGTCAACTGGTGTAATCAGCGCCTCAACACTGAACCCCATGGGATATTGTCATTAAGCCCAGTTTTATTGGTGGATAGACGATAAATCCAGCGTTGCTCTTTTTCAAACAACTTTGCTTCAGATCCAGTTGCCAGGTGTTCTAAAATTGTCCAACGCATGTCGTTCGGGGTATGCTGTTTTTCCAACAAAGTGGGCAGTCATCTTGGTTGTTGATTTGCGGCAGCGGATATTGCTGCGATGTTCTCCTATTCTTACTTTGATGCGCCTGGAAGTCATGACAATATACTGTAGGCCGCATGTTATTAGGTAAATAACGTTGGCCGTGATACAATTTGTGTGGCAACGTTGGTCCCATCGTTGCCCATTGGTCAAACTCAATGATTTTGTGTGGGTGGTGAGATGACATATGTTACAATTCCCACAGGGAAAATGGCCCGTGACAGCTGGTAGGCCCCACATATTCAACACAGTGGCAACCGACTTGTTGGTTGTCAGGTCCCTTGGGCGCGTGTGGACTAGAGTCTTTCAGACTTGTATCTCTTTTATATGAAAAGAGTGGTTTCTCCCACTTGTGTCTGTTGCTGGTTATTATCTTCCAATGTTTGGAAATACTCCTACTAACCGCATTGGACAACGGGTATATGTTGTTACACGTGTTAGTGGGATTTCATTATTTTGAGTCCTGGGAGCAACATCCAGGGTTTACGGAGCCTCGCACTAATCGCGAGCCGCCCACACGTCGAGAACCCTCATTGCCCCTGGCCGCCTTGCTTCATTCAGGCTCTGCCCAGTCGGACACACCCTCGGCTGCGCACCTTAAATTCAGACGCCGCATTTACAGACATTGCCTGGGCGTCCAGTGAATCAAGCGACCAATATAGCGTGATTAACACTGCCTGACATCGACAACCCTGTCCTGATGACGATCCCGACTCACGGGGATCGAAACGCCGTCGACATCACAGCGCAATTCTAAGGCGCATTTTACGTTTTGTGCTCCAGTAAAACTGATTGATCCATGATTTAAGTGATTTTAACTTAATCTTGCGGAGCCATCACTGTATTACTTTTTTGTCACCTTGCGCCGTTCACGCTGTTCACTTTCAGCACTTGCGTCTTCACCTTTCACTAATTGTATAAATTCTTCACTCACCAAGTGCCCTCGGGTTGTCACATGATTCTCTCTGTACAGTGCTGCTTAACTGTATTTCCATGTGAAACACCCTCCTCTGATTTGGTGAATAACAAGCTTTCAAACCATACGAGCCTCCTTGTTTCTTGTTTATGTAATGCAGACTGCTTACATTACTTAACTGTCTTAAATTGAAACCTGTTGGGAATTGTTATTGTTCATACTCCACACCCATCCCGACGTGGTCTCTGGGTTTACTCCTGTTGTTCTTACACACACATGTTTGAGTCAGGGCACTTCCCCAAAACATGCAAGATAGCATGGATCCTGCCGCTGCTGAAAAAATTGAATCTAGACCCCAAAAGTCTGACCTCCTGGTCCAACGTCAACGACAACGAGACACTCAAGGTCATGAACTCCATTCACTCAGGATCTCCGTCAGACCCGTGCCCACACCACGCATTCAACAGAGCAGACACTGCCATCGCGCCCCAACTACGGAAGGTCATCAACATCTCCTTCGAAACAGCGACATTCCCGGAAAGCTGGAAGCATGCTGAAATCAACGCCCTCCTCAAGAAGCCCAAGGCGGACCCCAAGGACCTCAAGAACTTCCGGCCCATCTCCCTACTCCCGTTCCCGGCGAAGGTCATCAAGAAAATCGTCAACATGCCACCACCTGGAAGACAACAACATCTTGGACCCATCCCAGTCAGGGTTCAGACGAAACCACAGCACCAAGACAGCCATCATCGCAGCCACTGACGACATCAGGCGCCAACTCGACAATGGCGAAACATCAACTCTCATCCTCCTGGATATGTCAGCCGTCTTCGACACAGTCTGCCATCGCACTCTAAGTACACGCCTCCTAGAAGCCGGAATCCAAGAGAAGGCCCTTGACTGGACCACGTTCTTCTTCTCCGGCAGAACCCAGAGAGTCCGCCTCCCTCCCTTCCGATCTGAAGCCACCGACATCATCTGCGGCGTCCCACAGGGCTCATCCCTAAGCCCGACGCTGTTCAACGTTTACATGGCCCCCTCGCACAAGTGGCCCGCCAACACGACCTCAACATCATCTCATATGTCGACGACACCCAGCTCATCCTCTCCCTCACCATGGACCCGCACACTGCCAAAACCAACCTCCACGAGGGAATGAAGCCCGTCGCTGACTGAATGAGGAACAGCGGTCTGAAGCTAAACTCAGACAAGATGGAGGTGCTCATCCTCGGATCCACCCCCTCAGCCTGGGATGACTCCTGGTGGCCAACCACATTTGGGAACAGCACCAACACCCACCGACTATGCACGCAATCTAGGATTCATCCTCGACTCCTCCCTCTCCATGTCTAAACAGGTCAACACCGTCTCCTCCTCCTGCTATAACACCCTCCGCATGCTTCGCAGGATCTACAAGTGGATCCTGACCGAAACAAGAAGAACGGTGACACAGGCCCTCGTCAGCAGCAGACTGGACTACAGCAACGCACTCTACGCAGGAATCCCAGCCAAACACCTACGACAACTACAATGCATCCAAAACGCCTCCGCCCAACAGATCGTCAACGTCCCCCGCCGCAGCCACCCCCCACCTGAGAGCCCTACACTGGCTCCCCATCGAGAAGAGGATCACCTTCAAGCTCCTCACAAACGAACACAAAGCACTCCACAATGCCAGACCAGCCTACCTGAACAACAGACTCAGCTTCCACACCCCCACCCGCCAGCTCCGCTCTGCCAGCCTCGCCCTCGCCGCTGTCCCCCGCATCCAACGAATGACCTCCGGCGGCAGATCCTTCTCCTACCTCGCCGCCAAGGTAAATCATATTTTAGCTCCTTTACCCAATATGGGTTTAGGGAAGGACACAGCACAGAGTCTACCTTTAATAAATCCACTGAAGAAATAAGGGAAGCCCTGGATCAGGAAGGCAATGCAGCACTAATTATGCTGTATCTCTCTGGGCCTTCAATAGAGTCCATCATGATCTCCTGATGGACCGTTTGTTGGCCTGCGGGATTCAGGGCAAAGCCTTGAAACTACTAAAATCCTTTTTGACAGAAAGAACACAAATGGTAGCCTTGGACAAATTTTGCTCAAAACCTTTTTCTTTACCCTGTGGGTTGCCGAAGGGGTCACTCTTTTTAATGTTTACGTGTCTTCGCTGGCCACCTTGATTAAATCCTTTGGCTTTTATCTTACTTGATATATGCGGATGGCACACAGATGTGGTGTCTCTGCTGCCAGGTCAGGAATCAGAGAAGGGCAAGAGGTTTCATGACTGTATGATATCAGTCAAGATGTGGATGACACAAAATAGCTTGAAATTAAATTCGAGCAAGACTGAGGTCCTGATCTTTGGAAATAATGGCAACTTCTGAGCCCCCGTATGGTGACCTGAAGAATTAAGAACCCTTCCAAAACCTACCAGGAAAGCAAAAATTCTTGGAGTTATAGTTGATGATGAACTCACTTCTGGGGACCAGATGAATGCCTTTGCATCAGCTACCTTCCATTCTCTTAGAATGATTAAGAAAATAATGCATTTTCTGCTAGAGGACAGCCAACGCAGAGTAATAACATCTCTCATTCTATCAAAGTCGGATTATTGCAAAGGCCTTTACCAGAACACTTAAGAGCGACACTTAAACAAACTCCAACTATTGCAAAAGGCGGCAGTTAGGCTACTTACCGGCACACCAAAATTTGTATCAGTCACCAAAGAAATTAAAAGGCTTCATTGTAGGCCAGTCAGACAACGTGTGCGATTTAAATCCCTATGCATCGTCTTTAAAGCCCTTCAATGAATAGGACCAAAACATTTCAAACGTCGATTTCAATGGTATGTTCCTAAAAAAGCTCTTTGCTCCATAGGAGCTAGGATGGTGACTGTACTCCCCTTTAAGAAAGTCAAGTGGGGAGGGGGACGCTTTGTCACCTGTGCTGCAAGGGCCTGGAATGAACTGCCCTTCCACATTAGAGCTGCAACTGACCTGATGGTGTTTAGAAAAGCACTAAAAAACTTGGCTTTTCAGCATGTAAGATTCCCATGTCATCCTGTGTTCCGATGGCAGAAGCTAGCGCCAGCACACCTTCGGGCAACTGCTATGCTTTGGAAATATAAATAACATAACAAAACTTCTCAACCCAAAGGTCACCTGTCCGACAACACCTCGCATTACAATTGTATATTCCCTAATTACCCTCATTGCATTGTCCTGAAAGATTGAGGCGTTGGCATATTAATGGTCAAATGTATATTGATGTTCCTGTGACTTATACGTTCATGTTTGAACTTTAAAAACAAATTCTGCTAATTGATGACGTTAAAAATGGTGGTATCTTGCAAAGTCTTACAATATCAGTCATCAGAAACTGTCCTTTATTGGTTTTCTCTGTGTTTTGTGTTTATTTATAACATACTGGAAAAGTACAAATAATGACAGGAAAAACAGCAACTTCTCTTTGTGCCTGTTCAGGCCAAGGAGGGCCATGGGGCAAAACCGCTGTCCCTCAGGTAAGCTGTCATGTGCGCCAACCACACTGCAACACTATGTATACCCACACTTAACACAGCACTACACAAAATCAAGCACTCTTACCATGCATCTAACAGCAACCACTTCATCAGCATACCATAAGCATAAATATAGTACCCACTACACAATCTTTCCAACTCATGCTCATCAATGCACACTCTGCAATCATTCACAAACCTGACATAGCTGGCTTCATCACTCCTCACAACCTAGATGCACTCATCGTCACAGAAACATGGTTTATTCTTATCTCTAAGCTCATTTTCTAGATATTTGTATTCCTACAGTCTAAAGCATGCTACACATAGGCAATACTGAGAACCAGGAGAAGGATTTTCTGTTATTTTTAATATTCCAGATGTACCAAACATCCAATTTGCGATTGCCATATAACGATTTAAGCGAATAGCAATTTGATACTTGCAAATCAGCATGTTCGGACGCTGTACACAAAACAAAATTGTGGCTCTCCAACGGGGTTCTTCGTTATTTTGGAAATCGCATTTAGCTATTTCCAAAACTACAAATGTGGTCGCAAACAGTGAACGCATTCGCAAATATGCAATTCTTCCTTGTTCAGGGAAATGGCCTTTAAATCATTGGGTCATGGGAAGATCTCACGCCTGCTTTTAAGAAGTTCTACAATCCATCACTTCTGAGTGCACGCATCCCTCGGTGGTCTGCCAAGTGCTCTGTTCTTTGCCATGTTCCATTTCTTTTTCTGGTATTACAATCATAGGACTTGGATGTGCGCCTCCATCTAACGGATACTGTTCATCAATCTGCCTACGCCTGGCTTCCCTGAGGTTAGGGCAGCGCTGTGAAGTATGAAGTTCAGTCAGCTGCATCAGAAGGAATGCATGAAGGCCACCGACTCTTTCAAAGCCAGCTGTATCTTCGCAGCTGTGATCAAGGGGTGGGGTGCTGCTGGAACTTTTGTCCCTGCTGCCGAGACAAAACATCCCATCTCCTGACTGAACGAGGGAGGGAAGTACCGACACCGTAAACACCTCAGCTGTTAGCGTTAATACAATCTTCCATTTAGTGTCCAACCGAGTTAGTCATGATCATGGAGTCTGATTATCGCAAATGTCGTTTATATAAAGAGATATATAATGCATTTACAATACAATACAATATCATGTTTCACAAACAAACTATTCCAAACCAGTAACAAGTATGCTGCATCTTTTTGATCATGTCATGAAAAGTTGTCTACGTTTAATAATTTGAAGAAAGGTCACAGATCGAATCCGAAGTGTTGCCGACCTGTATCCCTGATTGGCCCTGCGATAAAGATCGCAGGGAGCGGGATTAGTAATAGGATGTGAGTACAGACCCCCGAACATAATCCTTCACCCAAGTCCGTATGGGTTTAGATAAGAGCTAGGCACAGGGTAGCAGTGCCTTAATTTGCACCTAATTGAAGGGAAATACACCATTGCCCATCGCTGCACACTGCACTTGGCATTCATGGAGCTTTCGACTGCATTTGATTTTGTGAAGGGCTGTAAGTTGTGGAAGATGTTGTTGGATTTGGGTCTGGATGTACCACTGGTGCATTTCTTGTATCCCGAACATGAAACTTTGAGGACTCAGGTCTGGTTGTGGGGAGCTTACAGAACAATTTAATCTTGCCTGAGGTATCCTGCAAGGCTGTGTGCTGGCCCCGTTGTTTTTTTTAATTTCATATATTAATATTTGAGCCCCGTTTAGCCAGTGCGACCTGGTAAGGATCTTCCCATGATTTGCATCACAGAAGTTGTAGCATTGTTGTACACTGACAATGCCGTCCTTATGGCCCGCACATTATATGCCCTGCGTAAATTGATTGATTATTTTGTTCATTTTCTGGCATGATTGGATTTGTCTAGCGACTTTAGCAAAGTGCAGGTTGTAGTATGTGGTTCCAAAAAAGGTAGGGTGCCCTCTCTGGCTTGCGGGAATATGTGGCTAATCAGCCTGCACAATTCCCCATATTTGGTGAGAATTGCGTCTGACACCAGTGCTTCTCATGTTGCTGCCACTGTCCTCCAGAGGGCTTTAGGTGCTCTTTTCGGAATTCGATGACCCATAGGCTGCAAGACTATAATCCCACTTTGTCTATTTACAAACCCCATTGCATCGCAACAGCATGTAGCCCAGGAGATGGGGATATTCAAATAGTTGTGCTCTCAAGGTTGAGGAAAATCGCCTGTGTAGATGCCTGTTGCTTCTACACCCGTAGTTTTGTTAAATTGGCCCCAATCAAACTGTGGCTCCCGATCTGCACCACTCCTGAACAGGAGTGGAGAGGCGATTATTAAGGATTGCCTATTGTGAAACAATGGCTCATTTAGCCCATGGATCGCATAAATCAATCTATCCTGAAGGACATTGGCCATCCAAAGCTATTTTTCTCGCAATCTCTCATAAGTCAGAAGGATTAAACAGTAGTAAAAAGTCTATTTTGATGAAAAGGTGAACCCTAGGGGAGGCTATCTTAATTTGAAAGACAATGCTTGCTTAAAGGCTTGTTTATTACAGGCAATGGGAAGGTGGGAGAAATCACTTTTATTTCGTTCCAAGGGCGCACCGTTCACTGCTTACTTAGGGCCTCATTTAAGAGGCCTTGCGTCAGTTTTGCGCTGCTGATGCGTCACTTTTTGTGACGCACCGGCGGCGTAAAACATGCGCCTTGTTGTGCCATATTTAAAAAGTGACGCATGTAGGTAGATGCGTCACTTTTTAAACTCCTGCGCCACATTATACCTGCGTCAGGTATAATGTATGCAGAGGGGGCGTTCCCCCGGAAAAAGCCTCGTAATAGTGACGCAGTGAAATCTATGAGATTTCACTGCGTCACTTTTAGGACCCTGTTGCGTCAAAATCTTGCGCCTGCCTTACAGCAGGCGTAAGACTGACGCAAGCCCTTTTACATGGGGCTTTCCCCATGTGAAAAGACGCATTGCTGGAGTTGCGTCACTTTTGTGACACACTTCAGCAATGCGTCACTTTTGCGCTTACAGATACGTCAGAAATACTGACGTATCTGTAACTCCTTGCGGCATGATGCGTCATACATTAAATATGACGCATCAGGAATGTCGCAAGGAGTGCCCACTAAGAAGTGACGCACCGCTGCTTTCACGCAGCGATGCGTCATTTCTCATAAATGAGGCCCTTAGTTTACCATCGGGATTCTATGGTGTATCTCACGTAGGTACCTATCCCTGCAATGGCAACTCAGAACACACCTTGCTACATTTTGTCTTTTTTTGTAAATGCTATGAATTTTTTTACTCGTAGTTTTATTACCACTATTATGGAAACGGTTGTTTTAAACATTGCAGGGAGGATTTATGCTATTTGCAGTTGCTACGAAGTGAAGAGGTTTCTTTTGCTGAATGGTTTCTTCTCAGTGAAACGTATAGGTGTTTGAACTGTTTGAAACGTTCTCAAACGTATTGTTTGCTTGGATGTTTGACTTTCGATTTGATACATTTTATTCCAATGTTATTATCATGCATGTTTCGTCTACTAGCATTTCTGTCAGCTGTTGGTTTTAGCCCTTCATTTTTGATTACCTATTGCATCAATGTATATGGTTTAATCTTTTACTTTTTTTGCATAGCTCTGGTTTGTGAATCACGAATTGAATTGATTGATTGACCGTACAATACAGTACAATATCATGTTTCATAAGTAAACATTTCCAAACCATCAACAGACACGCTGCACCCTTTTGATTAGCTCCAAAATTACATTATGAAGAGCTGACTATGTTTTTAGCTCCAAGATGTGTTACATGCACATTGGTTTCTTGGGACCTGGTCAGAGTCACGGAATCTATGAGGATAATATTCAGAGTACCTGGGGGCGTGGCTTGGCGCCCGGCGAGGACGGCAGCGCGGATGTGAGCGCTCCCGGTCGCTCGGGGATTCCGCCGCCTCTAACACACCAACTCCGCCTGCAAACCAGACTCTCTTGAAGCGGAGACCACAGCCCACGAAGCGGTTCCGGGCGCAGGCTCCGTTGAGCGCCGGAATGGTTGGTTTCGGCAATATCGTAGCGGACGCGGCTGAGTGATAGTCGCGCCCGCCATTTTGTTTTCAGTCAGCGCGGACTGCGGCGCACCTTTCACTCGACCATGCGAGCTTGTTTACGAGACCTGGGCATTGTCAACTCCTTCTGGTGAGGTTTTCTTCTGCACTTTTGTTTCAACGCTGCACAAGTTTTATATGAGCTGCTCTTTAATGAAGCTCAACGAGTTTTTTCAGCGTTCTGCATGCCCTGGGCGGCCATTTTAAGAAAATTGACTTTCCTCTCCTCAAATACCCTGTTGGTGTCATTAGACTAAGTCACTTCTGTGCTGGAGGCGTTGTTTTCTCTCATGCTCCTATATTTAACGCTATATGCATTTCAGGGCAGCTTTCAGCATGGCTTTTACACGCTCTCTATATCTACTATCCATATCTTTTTGATGTTTTCCACTTGAAGGATCCTCTCTGTATCACAAACTGAATTGGCTGCAGCTCCACCCATCTTTATGACTCTTTGGTATTACTACACTCTGTGCAATTTTCTAGTCGGGAATTTTGACACTGCCTTTGACCAAGTAGTGATTATCATTGGACTTTTTCTTTATTTTCTCCTTACCAACGATTCCCTTCTACTTCACTTTTATGGATAAGAAGACATTCTCTCGGACCCCCAAAAATCCGCGTCGTGTCTTCATCAAAAACTCAAGAGTCTTCTCTGCACTGGCACACCTTGAGGCCTCTCAGACTCTCGTCACTCAAATGTCGCAGCCGTCTGCGGAACGACCTATTCAGTCTTCAGGGAAAATCACGACGAAACGTCTTAAAAAAGATCCTCCATCGCCAACGGGGTCCACATCGGCTGTCTCTATGGAGCTGTTATTGGAAGAGATTCGTGCTCTCAGGCCCTTCATGGAAGAAACCAATTCTAAGTTGCAGGTTCTTACCGACAATTGGGCCCAAATGGATGCCAGAGTGACTACAGTGGAACACTCTATCACTTCTCTCCAAGAGTCATCCTCCAAGGTATCACACATGCAGTCTCAGATTTCCTCTCTCCAAAAGCAAGTTGAAGAATTGGAAAATCGAAATAGACGTAATAATCTTCGTCTCTACGGCCTGGCGGAGAATTGTGAGGGGGCTGATCCTATTGCCTTCTTCAAATCATTCCTGCCCAAGCTCCTCCACCTACCTGAAGATACCGCGCTTAACATCCAGCGTGCACACCGGTTGGGACGTCTCCCTTCTACTTCTTCTCCTTCTGCACGGCCAAGAGGTGTCATCATGTACTTCTTAGAATACACTGACCTCCTCAAAGTTATTTCAGCGGCCCGTGCCATACCTCGATTGCAATAGTCAGGCTCTAACCTTTTCTTTGCACAGGATTATGCAAGAGCTACAGCTACTCGACGCAAGGCCTTCTTGGACATGCGACCAGAACTTCGCGCCATTGGAGCCAGATACGGTCTTTTCCGCCCATGCCTATTCCGAGTGACCTACAACAACAAAACTACGACATATGAAGATCCTGTTCGCCTACGAAGCTTTTTGAATGCAACTCAAGCCTCTGATACGGACTTTTCTAGCTCATCGTCAGCTTTTCCGCCATGATTTCTGCGTGTTAAAGCTTTGCAATTTCAGTTAATCTGCATGCTTGTCGTGCATGGTTGAATGTCTTTTTGCTTGTTCTTGTTATGTTGTCAGGCGGCTCCTGTTCTCATGTTCCCCTGTTCTCCCCCTCATTCCCCTTCATATTTCTTCTCTCCCTGTTCATTATTTAGTATTGTTCACTGCCGCCTGTTTGTGTACCTTTTTGCTACTCATTATCGCCTTGTTCTCACCCTCTCTCATTCGTCTCATTCATTAATGTCTTTCCTCCCTTCTCCTTGCAGGTTTTACCATATGTTTGGCGTCAATCCCCCGACCTGTTGGTTCGTTTGCATCGGACGCTTGCTTCCTTTGCCTGGCGCTCCCCCCTCATCCATCTCCTCGCGTACCCTTCCCCTGGTGATCAACCCTCCCCATCTCTACCCTTCGTAAGTATGTTTTCCCTTTCCTCCCAGTTGTACACTTTCCTCCTTGTATCTTTTTTGCTTTTACGTCTCCCAATTTTCTCTGTTTCACAGGTTTCTCTTCTTCTTGGTTCTCGAACACTCTTCTATTGCTGTCTTATATCTATTATTCTGCCTACTTTTTGCACTACCTTATCCTCTCCTCTACACAACTCGCTTCTACTTTTCTTTTCCCCACCCTATTTCTTCTTCCCTCATCCTTTTACTCTCTATTATACTGCACTGCTCCTTATCGACTCTCTTATTCTTCTTGGCTTTTCAATTCTTTTGGTCTCGTTTGCACCCCCTTCTCTCTCTTTTGTTTTCCTCTTTTTCTTCGATATGACATGTCCCTGGACTACCTTCTCATTTTTTCCGCATCTTCTTTTTTCAGTACTTTTTTATTATCTTCTTCCACTTTTCCTTTTTTTCTTCTTCTTTGATATGATATGTCTCTTAAAATAATCACTTGGAATGTTAAGGGCGTCAACTCACCTATCAAACGACAAAGAATCTTGTCTCATCTTTCACGTTTAAATGTGGACATTGCTTTTTTACAAGAAACCCATTTGTCTGCTGAAGAATCTGTTAAGTTGAAAAGAAGCTGGGTGGGTGATGTTTATTTTTCCCCTGGGGATGGTAAACGCAATGGAGTTGCTATTCTATGTCACAAAGCTCTTTCTCCTTCTATGATTGCTCAAGAGTCGGATACTGAGGGCCGTTGGACTTATGTTAAACTCTCTATTAAGAATGTTCCAATTTCTCTCCTAAAACTATACGCCCCTACCACTGGTGATCCCACTTTCTGGCATTCATTTTCCCAACATGTCACCAGATTTATTGATGATAATTTTATTTTAGCGGGAGACTGCAATCAGCCCTTGGATCCCTTTTTAGACAGGAACTCCAAAGCACATTTCATTCCTAATAAACCTCACAAATCCTTCTCCCACACCATCTCCCAACATAAACTCACCGATGCTTGGCGTCTTTGTAACCCGAATCTCCAAGAATTTACTTTCTACTCCCCATGTCATCATTCCCAATCTCGAATCGATTACATTTTTGTTACCCACAATATTGCCCAAACTCTCTCTTATGCAGAAATAGGTCCAATTTTACTTTCTGACCATGCCCCCACCTTAGTTCAATTGGATCTCTTACCCAAATCAACAGGCCCTAAACGTTGGCGTTTCAATAATTCTCTTCTCCTAGACCCCAAATTTACTACCGCCTTCACCTCTTTCTCCCATGAATTTTTTGCCCTAAACGATAACTATCCTGTTCCCAAACATACTATTTGGGATGCTTTTAAAGCAGCAGCGAGGGACTTTATCATTAGCTTTGTTGCTAAAAAACGTAGAGCTGCTCGAGAAGCTACTAAAACCATCCTTCTAGATATTAAGAAATTGGAGCATTCTTATTTTACCTCCCGCTCACAGCAAACTCTAACCGCCCTTATCAGCGCTAAGATGAAATTTAACAAAAAATCTACTGATGATGCATCATTATATTTATTAAAATCTAGTGCCAAGTTCTATGGGGGCAAAAATAAGGCTGGCAAGATCTTGGCCAATTATTTAAAGGTGAAACATAACAAACTAAACATTGAATCTATCTACGACACTGACTTGAACCTTAAACACACAGACGCAGACATTCTCACTGCATTCTCTACTTTCTACAAGACCTTATATTCTTCTGAAACTCAACCATCTTCCCACTCACTAGACACATTTTTCTCCACCATACAAAAACCATCAAATTTTCCACTTGACCTTTCTCATTTAGAACACGATATATCCCAACAAGAATTACTCAAAGCACTTCAAACCCTCCAAAAAGACAAAGCCCCTGGGCCCGACGGCTTCACGGTAGAATTCTTTCTCCACTTCTCAAAGCATCTTATCCCCAGACTCCATTCCCTTATTGGCACCTTCCTTTCCTTGGGTTCCTCCTCCGGCTCCTTTTCAGACGCTCATATCTGCCTCATACCCAAGGAGGGGAAGGATCCTCAATACTGCAAAAATTACAGGCCGATTTCCCTGGTCAATATTGATTACAAAATTTTTGCAAAATCTCTTGCAGTTCGACTCGACCTTCTTCTTCCAGATTTACTGGGTGAAGAACAGTCCGGCTTTGTCAAAGGCCGATTTATTACTGATAACACCAGACTCCTATTTAACATTCTCTCTAAATCCCGCCCTTTACCTCACCCTCTTGCGGCCATTGCTTTGGACGCTGAAAAAGCGTTTGATAGGGTTGAGTGGACTTATTTGTTTCATACCCTCCAATGGTTCGGTTTTGGCCCTGTTTTTACGTCTCTAATTTCACTGCTTTATTCTAACCCAAGCGCAGCGGTCTGTGCCAATGGTCAAATTTCTTCATTTTTTGATCTAAAAAGAGGTGTTCGTCAAGGATGTCCCCTATCCCCCTTTCTTTTTAACTTGGCTTTAGAACCCTTCCTCTCCAAGCTTCGTCAAAACTCCTCCATCCATGGTTACCAATTATCGGATTCCCACATCAAACTAGCTGCTTATGCGGATGACATTCTGTTATTTGTCTCCAACCCCTCTGTCTCCATTCCTGCTTTTCTTACCGAAGTCCATGCTTATTCCCAAATCTCTGGTTACAAACTTAATAATGACAAATGCGAGATCCTTCCTTTAACCAAATTTACATTCAAGCCAGATTTTGCCGCCTCCAACTTCACATGGAAACCTTCCCATATCAAGTACCTTGGAATGCATATTGCCCCCACCATCCCAGATACTGTTTCCCTGTGTATGTCCAAATGTATTCAAAAATTGACAAATCTCACGTCCAAATGGCATCCTCTTTACCTCTCCTGGTGGGGCCGTTTAGACACTATAAAAATTATGCTATCTCCCATTGTTTTATACACGCTCTCTAATATTCCGGTCCCTATCCCATCCAAATTTTTCAAACAGATCAACTCCATTCTAACCTCCTTTCTCTGGAACAAAAAGAAACCACAAATGTCCTTGGCGCGCTTGATTCGTCCTAAATCAGAGGGTGGGGTTAACTTCCCCGATTTCCCAGCCTATCACAAGGCGTTCCAATTAAGACAGGCCTCTTTTTGGCTCCAAGATCCTGACACCCCATGTCCATTATGGGCCAAACTTGAACGCCTTCTTCTATCTCCCTTCTCTTTTTCCGAATATCTTTCCTTCTCTCGCAAACCTGCATCTGTTTCTACCCCGATTCATAAATTTACCACAAAAATACTCCTCTCCTCCTCTCATTCACCCCCTACCACTATTGCCGATTTCCTATCCTCCCCCATATGGCATAACACCTCTCTACCCATCCGAGACAGACCCTTTTTCTGGAAATCTTGGCACACTCGAGGCCTGCAATGGATTTCCCAACTTTTTTCCGACTCTTCTTTTTTATCTTTTCATGAACTTCGCATCCTTTATGACTTACCCACCTCCTTCGCACGCAAATACCACTCGCTTAAAAATGCAGTTTTATTGAAATATGATCTCCTCACTCAACCCAACCCTCCTTCTTCCTCTTCCACACCCACTACCTCACTCCACTCCTTCTTACGCACTGCACCAAAAGCTACTGCTATTTATAAATACCTCCACGCTACTGAGACTCCAAGACCTAAATCCAAAGTCGAGGAATCCTGGGAGCATGACTTGTCTGTCTCTTGGTCAATTCCCTTCTGGGACAAAATCTGTACCAAAATCCGCAAATCTTCAAGAGCAGCAACACTCACTCAGACTTTATTTTTTATTTACAATAGACTCCTCTTCACACCCTCTGACCTACACAAACGCTTTCCTAACACTCCTCACACATGCTGGTCTTGCTCATCTCCACAAGCTGACTTATTCCACATGTTATTTTTATGTACTCAGGTTCGTAGTTTTTGGCTACAGGTATGGGCTCAACTTAATGTGATTTTCCATACTTCTATCCCTTTCTCCCACACGCATATTTTTATGGGTAGCCTTTCCCCTTGCTGGGATGATGTTGACTTAAAACCCCAGATTGTTGACCTTTTACTTGCTGCTGCTTTCCAACAATTAACAGTTAACTGGAAGGATTTCTCCAAAATCTCTTTCAAAGCATGGTGGTTTAATGTCTGCCACAACCACAGACTCGATACCACTCATGTTTTCCCGGCATGTTTGGCTGTCAAGCGCATGGACTTATGGACTCCAGTTACACTTTATTTGGACTCTTGCAGCAAACGTCTGTTTCATCCACTGCCTCCACAACAAGAAGTTCCCAAACCCCCCTAATCGCTCGATACATTCCATTTATCCTTCACCGTATCACTCTCTTATACTTTCCCAATGTTTTTATGATTGCCATATTTTACGCTCATGCATTTTTCCTGTCTCTCTTCCTTATTTTTCACTTTGTACCCAAATTTCTTTCTTATTGCAAATGCATTTGTACACTTATGTTCTTTTAAGAATCTTCAACTTTGTATTCCATTGTATTCTGTTTTGACACCTGTTTTTATCTTTTTATTATTATCAAATAAAATTCTTTTGAACTTAAAAAAAAATATTCAGAGTACCTTTGGAGCCCGTTTTGTTTGCTTACTGTCTCACTTAATGATGCTATTAAATGATATGACGTGCTTCTAGTCAGAAAGGTAAGTAAATTATGTTTGTCATAAATATTTTTGTGATACATATGCAGTACGTAATTAGGCCGGTGCGGAGTTCGCAGAGTTTCGTGAAAAAACTCTGCCACGCTACGTGGAGTGTAGTTCGGCAAGCAGTGGAGGGCGTTTGGTCATACCGTTTGCATTGATTTTTAGTCCCGGGTGTTTGTCCCATGCTGCAAAATCTGCGCAAACTGCACCATAACAAGAGGGCGCTGTTTTATTTCTTGCCACTCGAGTAGATTTTCTACCCTCGTGGCAGCTTTATCAATGTAAATTGAAGGATTGTCTTGACCATCCACGACTGTCAGCATTGAGAAATCTGACTGCCTGTGTTGAGAAATCTCAGCAGGAGGTACATTTTCTTTGCTTGCCCTCTGCAACTTGACATTGGTGAGAGCGAGCGAGGAGAAAACTCTGCACAGCAACACTGAGCAGAGTTTTTGGAATCTTTGCGTGCTCTGCAGAGCGTGGAGTGAATTCAACTTTGTGACCTCAATCAATAGAGTTGAGTTCATCTCACAGGCCTATACGTAATTGTTAGATTTGGGGGTCTCTAGTTGACACAGGTAGGTACTTGTGACAAATAGGGACCCTTGCCTCTAGTCAGGGTTAGGGGGTACACTCCTAAAATAACCCCTGCTCACCCCCTTGGTAGCTCGACATGAGCAGACAGGCTTATCTCAGAGGCAGTTTGTAAAGCATTTGTGACCACATTGTAATAACTCGTAGTTAAAGGTTGCTTAGTATATATATACTTTATTTGAGTTCCCACAGAAGCTTCGGAGAGCACGCCTGTGCAGCATTAAAATGGGGGCATAACTGTCATGAATCAACTGTCAACACAACGGCATGCACGCAGGTGGCACGAGGCCAGCATAGAACATTGTCTTCGCGCGAAGCTCGAAACCATTACATATATCTCCTTATCCTAAAAGAAAAGAAAGAGGCGAAGGAAAGAGAAGGAAGGGAGGAAAACAAGGGAAGAGAAAGAAGAGAAGAGAAGCAAAGAGGAGGGAAGAGGAGAGATGGGGAGAATGAGAGACGGAACAGGAGCAGAGCAGAGACAGAAAGAGCGAAAGGACCTAACGCCTATATCTGGCCGGAATTCGGACCACTCTTGAGCTCCTCCTTTGAACAACAGGAGGATTACATGAATTAGGAACCATACAGTCACCTGGAACATTGTTGAATGATCCATCAGAATCACCATTTACGTTTCGCAAATCACTGTCCATATTTTTGGTTTTTACAATCTTGTTCATGTTCCACCAATTGCGCCCATTGACGCGAACAGCACTGCCACAAACTTTGTCTACAACCACAGGTTTGCTGAACTTTAACTCCCCCTTTTTCACAAAGCCCTGCTTCTTTATTTTAACAAGGTCTCCCACTGCGAATTCCCTGCTAGCGACCCTCTTCCTCTCATCAAAGTATTCCTTTTGCTTGGATTGGATTTCACCAACCTTTTGTCTGACTTTTTTTATCCAGATCTTGTGGAGTACTGTTGGATCTGAACCATTTGGACATCCATGCAGGTCTAAATTCCGTGCACGGTTTCCTGCCTCTCAGTAGTTCGAAGGGAGAGATACCAGTGGATGAGTGGGGGGTTGTCCTGTAAAACCATAACATGGTTCTTACCATAGGGGGTACCACCCTGTTGTGTTCAATGGCCCATTTTACACAGTCACCAACAACCCCATTGAGTCTTTCAACTAGCCCATTAGTTTGGGAATGGTAAAGAGAGCTAATTAGATGGGTGATAGAAGATTCTTAAGGAATTCTTCCACTTCAGATGACACAAATTGCACCCCATTATAAGAAACAATAGATTTTGGGAAGCCCTCTCTCATGAAAATTTCTTTCAGAAACTCAAAGATCTCTTTAGAGTCAGCTCTGGGTACAAACCTTACTTCAGGCCATTTTGTGTAATAATCCATCATTACAATGGCAAATCTGCACTGATGCGGCAAGGTATGGAAGGGTCCTAAAACATCAATGCCCAGTTTCTCCCAAGGAGCTTCAGGGAGTGGTATAGGAGTGAGAGGAGGGACGGATGTGCGGAGACACTTATCGCTGCTGGCACAAATGGTGCACTCGTTAACAAGGGTATCAATATCCCTATCCATTTGTGGCCACCAAAAGTATTTGCTCACTCTGCGTTTGGTGAGTGTGGCTCCCAGGTGTCCCTCGTGTGCTTTATTAAGGATGGTGTTTCTAATGCTTACAGGAGGTATTAACTTGTCTGATCTGAACACAAGCCCATCCTCCAATGAAAGTTCATCACTGATCTTTACAAACGGTTGTAACTCAACATCAACATTCCTTTCTTTTGGCCACCCCTGTTTTATGTATTTCTTTACATTCTTTAAGATTACATCATTATCCATGGCTGCATACCAACTTCCCTCCATCACAGAACACACATTCTTCAACTCTTCACTAGCTATTATACAGTCTTCTTCATCATCATACTCAATTTCCTCATCATACTGAACAGATTCACTTGGTGCTGGAGGTAGGCGTGACAGAGCATCAGCCCTAACATTTTTTTCCTCCTGCAATGTGTGTTATTTCAAAGTTGAATTGCAAACGTTTTGATGCAAGATGAGCTATACGTGGTGTAGTATTGCGATTGTTGGTGTTTTTCAAGATAGCAACCTATGGTTTGTGGTCAGTTTGTAGAGTGAATTTCTTGCCTCATAGGAAGTTCTTGAACTTTTCGATGCCCCACCAACATGCCAAAAGTTCTTTTTCGATGACTGAGTAATGTGTTTCTGCATCCCTCAGTACCCTTGATGCAAAGCCAATGGTGTGTTCCTGATTCCCGACATCCTGTGTCAAGACTGCACCTAGCCCTTAGCTACTAGCATCCGCTGTCATCGTGCATGGAACGGTGGGTTCAAACAGTTTCAATGCTCTGACTGTGCTCAGTTGTTTTTT
Source organism: Lissotriton vulgaris (assembly GCF_964263255.1). Taxonomy (NCBI): domain Eukaryota; kingdom Metazoa; phylum Chordata; class Amphibia; order Caudata; family Salamandridae; genus Lissotriton; species Lissotriton vulgaris. Next base: position 557,489,717 of record NC_141694.1, read on the forward strand.
GAGCCATATAAATGCTTGTTCACACTCACTGTCCCACACAAATTCATTTTTTCTTTCAACAATTTAGAGATGGGACGTACTTTAGTGGCATAATCCTGAATGAAGCGAGCATAAAACTCTGTCAAACCAAGCAAGGATTTGACTCCAGCTTTAATTTTTGGAGCAGAAGCGTCCAGGATGGCTTGTACCAGACTGGGCTTAGGTGTAACCCCAATGCAGGAGATGGTGTGGCCCAAATATTCAACTTTTATTTTAGAGAACACACACTTTTCATGTTTGAGAACAACTCCGTGCTCTTGAAAGATGGAGAGTATTTTATTCAAGGTCACATCATGTTCAGTTTGATCTTACTGGCTCCAGCAGCATACTTGAGCGAAACATTTTCTAACACTGTAAACAAGCAACTCCTGGTTCTTCGCTTTGGGTCACTACCGTCTCTGGCAGACCAGCGTGCTTGGGTGCATACAGGTATAAAATCATGTCGGCTGTGCAATTTTCACAAAGAACACTTTATCCATATCATTTACACATGCAAGAATCTGCACAAAGAACGAGCAAGGATCCTAAAACCAAGCTTCAACGACAGAGGTATTAGATCTTGTAGAGCTGCTATCATGGCGTGTCTGAGTCCTTCAGATGCTCCACTGAATGGCTGATTGATTAAATTTCTTATGGTATTTAACAAGCTTTGCTAATTATGGTATTATGGTCTTCCAGCAAGCATGGACCTTCTTTTAAACATTGACTTTCTGAAATAATACGAAGATACAAAGAGACTTGTATGTTCAATTCTTTTTTAATGTTTTTTTCCTTTGTTTCATTTTTTTTTATTCTTCTCGCTCTTCTTTTTTATTTTTTATAACACTTGGTTTCCTTTCCTTTTTTTTTCTTCTCTTTTTTGCAATTGTCATCGTCTTAAATTGTTATGGTTTTAACTAACTAGATAATAAAGATTATTATTATTATTATTAATTTGATCTTTAGCAAATATAAGAACATCATCCTGAAAGATCGCTAAATGTTTTATGTCTTTGAGCAAGTTGACCATGACTCTTTGGAAAACTGAGGCTGCTGAAGCCAGGCCAAATGGCATTCGACAGAATTGGAACATACCTGACGGGGAGTTGAAGGATGTGTAATGACGTGATTCCTTAGCCAGCTCTATTTAGTGGGACGCAGAGGCTAAGTCTAACTTTGTGAAAACTTTATCCCCTGTTTCTACTCCTAGCATTTCCGTAATGTTGGGTAAGGGGTGTGAGTCCACCCAAATCACCTTATTGAGACTGCGTAAGTCAATACAGATTCTCAATTCGTTATTTTTCTTCCTTGCTACCACTAAGGACGATGACCAATCTGAGGACTCTTTGGGTTCAATCACATCTCTTTTGTGCATTGACAAAAGCTCTTTTTCCAAGTCTTCCCTTACACTCAAGGGTACACTTTTGATTTTATGTTTCACCTGTACAGCATCATCTCTTACCTTTATTTTGTGCCTGAAACCTTTGAATCTTCCCAACTCACCAGAGAATACTTTGGGATGTTTGTTGAGTAGATCTTGCACATGGTCGTGATCACGTACTGCTAAAACCTGTTCTCTGGCACCTGGGCATAACATCATACTAAACAGACCTTGATGGACCCACCCTAATATGTTCAGGCCATGCATTGCCACATATATCTTCCCATGTATGTGCCTATTTTTAAATACCATAATATCCTCAAAGTACCCTTGGAGATCAATTTTGCGTCCTTCGTAAGATACTGGTTCATGATCCGGTGGTTGAAGAGGACTTTCCCCCCACTTCTCTCTAAAGAGAGATTCCACTATCATGGTGATGCGTGCACCAGATGCTACTAGGAGTCTCAGACTTTATTCACCAACTGCAATCATAACATATGGGTCAACACAATTGTTTGGATCTCCTCTTTTAACCCCACCGTCGTTCACCACAAGCACCATGTCCTTTAATTCACTGAGAGTGTCATCGTTGTCGCTGTCACTAGAGTCTTTGACTCACCCTACACGAACATATCCTTTTTTCTGCGTCTGACATACTTTGTCAAAGTGCCCCATCTTGCCACAAGAGAGACATACTGCATTTTTTACTGGGCATGGTCTACCATTTCTTGTGTGAAACAGATATCCGCACCTAAAACATATATCAGTTCTTTTGAAAAAATTATTTTGTTGAAATCTTTCTTTTTCTTGAAATTTGAGAGACGCACAGGTGTGACCATTTCTTTATTTTTGCTTTCTAGTTCTTTGATGGATGTCTGCAAAGTTTTTATGCTCTTCGCGATGCGAATGGATTCATCCAGAGAAGGGTTTTCTAGGGAAAGTAGCTTTTGTCTAATAGATTTGTCAATACATTTGCTTATGAATTGGTCACGAACCAGCTGTTCGCTGAAGTTCTCAAATTTGCACTCTGCTACCATTTTCCAGATAGCAGTTATGTAAGAGTCAACACCCTCCTCCATTTTGTGAGCCCTTTTAAAGAATTTGTGTCTCGACACTACTACACTGGGTTGTTCATCATATCTTTCTTTTTTTTACTGTGCTCTGGTATTCATCTAGTTCCTCCTCTGCCGCATTTTCTTCTTCTGGTAAATGTTTGAGGGTATCCCTTCCATCAAACCCTGAGGAGTGTATCAATTAAAAAAAAATCAGTTCTGGTCTGAATCTATGCGCACCAATTGCCCCTAGGTAATTCTCAAAAGCATCAAACTATTTCCTCCACAATATTGGTGGTTCTCCAGGCGCATCTAGAAATGGTGGTGGAGGGTGGACAGATTGCATGTTGTGTAAACTTGAAATAGTAGTCAATAGATAACACAACTAATTCCTCTTAGTTGAACTCTCTGATTTACACGCATTTCAAGAGATAGATCCTTTAATTTCTAATGTTTTTTACTCTCACTTCCAATAATGTCACTTTAAAACTAACTTTGACTTTTATCGTAATGTTTTCTCTTATATCCAGCTCTTCAAAACATTTTTCATATATATATTTTTTCTCTAAGGTGTGCATCTCACCATTTTTTTCGTTGCAGGCCAACATTTTAGCTTAATGACAATATGCTTTTAAATAAAACTGTGAGGTACCTTTTTCTCCTGTGACTTTTTTCGACAGTACCGTCCCCCAAGTATTTGAAGCATTACCTCATAATTTTCATCCGAGCTCCTTGACTACTTTCACATCAGGGGTTAAGCCGGGAGACAAGAGGACAGAGCTGGGGCGGTACCAACTTGCGCGTACACCAATCCCCGATGTTTTCGTCAACAACGGGCGGGGAGAGCTCTTCACGACGCTGGCAAACACCTACTTCTGCGCCGCTACTCCCCTTCTCGATTCAGAAAAGGGGGTGGTGATGAACAGAGTGTCTGAATTAAGCAGACCACTCTTACCCAGTCCAAAGATCAGGGCTTGATCCATCACCGTTATTTATCTCACTGCACCATCCCAGCTCAGAACCTGGCTTTATGCAAATCAGTCGGTCCCTGGCCCAGTGCATCATGGGAACAGGGCAGACTAAACTACCAAGCCAATTCTTCACCAGAAAGGAGACAAGCTACCGGGGACCGGTTTCTGGCATTTCAGCCGTCTTCGGCCCAGCTTGCTTGAATCCTGATGGTGCAGTGAGAAAGGGACTCATGTCTGAGTATACCCTGCCACACCTATAGTGGCCAAAAACGATTCAGAAAAGGGGGTATCACGCAGTCTCCCAGTGTGACTTCACTCCTTCCGTCATCTTCCCACGCTTCACTCGGCCTGATTACGTTTCTTCGTGAGTAAAGTAATTTATCCTTACTTTTTCGCTTCTTCTTTTTCTTTGTGGGTTCGTTGTGGGAACTCGTCCCTCGTCGCCATAAACGAGTGTAATAACTCATAGACAAAGGTTGCTTAGTATATATATATATATATATATATATATATATATATATATATATATATATATATATATATATATATATATATATATATATATATATATATATATATATATATATATATATATATATATATATACTTTATTTGAGTTCCCACAGGAGCATCGGAGAGCAAGCCTGTGGAGCATTAAAATGGGGGCATAACTGTCATTAATCCACTGTCAACACAACGCCAATGGCACGCACGCAGGCGGCGCGAGGCCAGCACAGAACATTGTCTTCGCGCGGAACTCGCCATGGGCGAAACCATTACACACATACAGTAACCCAGTGGCAACATTACAGATGAACACCACACAGTTGTATATTAAAAATAAGTATTCTTTATATAGACTTAACACAAGACCACAAACGACAACAATCCACAATACTATACTCAAAAATGGTAGTTTTAGCTTAGTTCAGTTCAATTCTTAAGATGCAACACTTTGCGTCAATGTACATTACGATGCGCTGCACTTCCACAACAAGCAAAGTTGCAGCGATGGAAATGCAGCAAAGTTGCGGTGCAAAGGAATAAAGAAATAAAGACGTGAAGATCTTCCAGATGCGGCACGCTTCTCTGATGATGAGAGAAGTCTTGGTTCGATGCATCAACTGCAGTGGCGACACCCTTCTTCAGTGATGCGACAGCCACAGCCTCAGCTGCGATTCTCTTCTCCGATGTTTGCGAGAAGCTTCCGCACGATGCGACAACTACAGTGGTGACATCCAAGATGTGATGGCAGCAGCAACGACGGCAGCGAGCTTCTCCGGGGATGCGAGGCTCATTCCTCGATGCGGTGCAATAAGACAGCTACAGCGCTGACATTCACGATGCGACGGCAGCAGCAGCGATGCCAACGCGCTTCTTCCTCGTTGCAAGACACTTATCTCGATGGGGTTCAATGCAACATCTACAGCGGCGACACCCTTGACGCGAAGCAGCAGCAGCGATGGCAACACGCTTCTTCCTTGTTTAGTCGCTCTTCCAGCTACTTGCTACAAACAGTCCCTCAGAAGGCCCAAAAACAGCAGCAGGCACTTCCAAAGAACTCTGGGGAGCTGGGTGTTGAAGTCTGTTGTCCCTGAGACTTCAGCAGGAGGCAAGCTCTTTTCCAAGCCCTTGGAGATCCTTCACAAGTTGAAAGTAAAGCACACAATGTTCTTTATCCTCTCTTTGGCAGTCAGGCAACCACTGCAGGCAAATTCCCCTAAGCAGCACTTCAGCTTAGGAATAGTCTCTTCTCAGTTTCTTTAGGTTCCTCTCCTCAGCAGAGGTTTCTTTCTTGTAGTCCAAAAGTGATCTAAATTCTTGAGATGAGGGTCCCAATACTTATACCCCAAAATCTTTTGTCCCTTGAGGGCAGAGGGGCCTTTGCCCAGTCCAAACCAGTTTTGTAGCACTCTGTTTACACAACTCCTTCTTTCCTTTCACAGTGCAGGGCAGAAACATTAGATGCCCCACAGGAGGTGGAGCCAGCAATGTGGAAGAAAAGTACAGCCCTGGAGCACTTTGTTGACATGATTCCTTCTCTTCTTTCACAGTGCAGGGAAGAGACATCAGCCGCACCACAGGAGGTGGAGCCAGCATTGTGGATGGCAGGCACAGCCCTATTCAGGTCCCAGGTGCAGCTCCTCCCACCCATCTAGATGCAGATCTGTCTATTCACCACTGGGCTGACTCTTTCTGTCTCCTGGACTCCCCCAGCACTGTCACTCAAACTCCAGACAAGGAATAGACAACCTAGCAGAGAAAGGCTTTGGATAGTTAAACAAGAAAATACCTACTTTCGAAAAATTGTATTTTCAAACACAGAATGTTAAAACCAACTTCACTAAAAGATGTATTTTATCATTCTGCGTTCAGGCATACTAAACTCAAATTTCAACCATGTTCCCTGAGCCAGTTAGGATTATGAAAATGTAATAATCTAACTGCCCATTCTGGCCTATGGAGAACAGGTAGCCTTGCAATAGTGAAAATGAAAATGGCTGTAATTCACTATTAGGACATGCCACACATATCGGGGCTTGTCCTACCTTACACTTACAATGCACCCTGCCCTTGGGCCTACCAATGGGGTGTCTGATATGAAGAAAAGGGAAAGTTTAGGGACTGTCAAGTGGGTGCACTTGCCCAGTCAGCATGACAGTACCAGACTGCACACAGGCTCTGCAATTGCAGGCCATAGACACATTTACAAAGCTGCTTGCTTCTGTGGGTGGCACAACCAGTGCTGCAAGCCCACTAGCAGCATCTGGATTTACATGCCCTGGGCACACTCAGTGCACTATACTAGGGTCTGACAAGTAAACCAAATCAGTCAAATATGGAATCACCAATTCATACATCAATTTACAATAGGGAGCACTTGCACTGTGGCACTGGACAGCAGTGGCACAGTGCCCAAAGCATCTAACACCAGCAAAAACACATGAAGCAACAGCAAAAATGGAAGGGAGACCCACGTTAATGGTGCCATGTCTAACAGTAATACACATTGATCTTATGGCTGCTGCTGCAAGGCCACTGTGGGGTGAGTTTTTTTCATTCTAACGTTTATTTGCTTGTAAATCTTGCACTACATAAACCTGAGAGAGAGAAAGATAGAGAAAGGTGCAGGTTAGATCATGTGGTGCTCCTAATATAGATGGTAGCACAAATATGTCTCTGCAGGTATTGCACTTCATATGCATCGCACGCACTGTGGACACATTCCAGTGTGCTTTATTTCTGAAGATATTGCATTTTATCCAAGTGGTTTCAGGCACAAGACTGAATACAGTCCTTGTGTGGGTTAATTGAATTTTCTCGGCATTTGTTGGTAGAGGTCAAGGCAGCTTTCTTAGTTTACTGCATGGAAGATGCTTGGATTTGGACCAACATTTCAAGTTATCAGGATCATAGATTTTCTCAAAGATCTGCTGGTTAGAATGTCAGTTTTAAGTTTGCTTTAGGTCTATGAGTTTGAGGCAGTTGTGAAGGATGAGGGAAGGGCGTTTACTGATCGGGGACTCCTAACTGTTTCTTCTTGACCTGCAGGGGGACTGCCAAGATGTTGGATTGTGCAGAGAGCATAGGGCGTTCAGACTGGTAGTGTATGGTTTTGTACTGTAGGTACGCTGGTGCTGACCAACCTCAGTTTTAGTAAACGAATGAGGGTGGGCTGATTCCTATAGAAATGTAAGAATATGTAAAGGGTACTTCTGTAATATTGCTTTACATACTTGTACCTGTAATGTCAATTGCCCCCCAAACATAGAATATTAGAGTAAAATGGGAATATTCAGGAAATATTGATGTGCAATTACTACAAATCAATGTTCAAAGTGGGTGATATTTGATGGGCACACGGTGCCCATTGTTTCCTTATTTTTTGTGGAAAGACAACTATCCTGGGGCTGCTAATTCTGACAGTAGAAATGCTTCAGGAGTAGCATAAAACAAGGAGTCTCCTGTTCTGTGAATCTATGGGAGGGGCAGACAGCTATATAAGCCTTCTTGGGAGAGTGCTTTGTTGCATGTAAGAAATGTTAACATGCACAAATTGTTAATCTACAAATGTAAAGGCTGTTTGCAAGCAAGATATTTTCTTTTATTGATGGAATGACAAAGCTTCTTGAGGACACAAATGTATTCTTTTTGAGTGGTAATGCATGGGAGTTTCCAGCTGAGCTGTGAAGTTTGTGCTTTTAGAGGTTACTTAAAAAAATAATTTGCACTATTTACAGTATGGGTATTACTAAATTCTATGTTTTGGAGACACTTTTTGATCTTTAATGTTTTTGTGCATTTTTTAGCAGCCTATTTTATTATAATGACGTATTCATAATGCTTTCTACCACAGATTGGGGCTGCGTAGAGGTTAACATACGCAAGTCACTCGTGTCCTTTCCCCAAACCAGGATTCAATTCAGTGGCTGTCTGGTTAGGCACACAAACCTCTGTAGTGCATTGACCATTAGAGGGGAAACAACATTTACAACGAAGTCTAAACCATGTACTGCCTTTACAACATGTTCTTTTCAATGAGACATCTTTAACACTTCTTTCTTTTACCACAAGAGTGTTTACAATGACTTGCTACAGGGTAAGTCGCATTGGACTTCGAAGTCAGGTGCTTTTTCTACTGTTACGCAGACTGGAGTTGGAATAGTAATTGATACTTCTCCAAAGTCCAGGGCTTTCCCCTAAGGCAAGTCGTTGCTCATTGTAAAGACTTGCGTTGTAAAGTAATGCAGTGGTAAAAAAGGTGGTTGTAAAGACCATGTTATCAAGCCATGCATTGTAATGGCTTGCATGGTTCTGAAATACAGTACCAATAAACATGTCATAATGTACAGTAGTGCATTTCCCACCGATTAACTCAACTAACATTTATTTTTCATTTAGGCTGTGCGCTATTTTATATGTAGTTACCTAAAGGTGAAAGACTAAGAAAAGTTACAGAATCTTTTGGGATTTTTAGCCACGCCTTTGAACCCGCCTCCACTCTCACTCACCTTGCATCAATTGCGCAGAGCATCACAGTTCCCATACTTTTTTTTAATGCACTTTGACTGCTGATAGAAATAGATGGGAGTTTTCCCTCTTTGTATTTTTACAAATGAGGGTTGGATATTTCATAGCCACTTCACAAAGGCTTGTGAATAAATGAATTAAGAAAAAATTGCCCTAAAGTGCAAAAAAATTGCCCCAGGACTTCATGAAGCTAGAACTGATAAAAAATAGTAAGCAGCCTTAACAGAAAATGTGTGTTTTTCCAGGTCTGGCCCAGGATCTGCAAATAAACGCGGGCACCAAAATAAAAGTGCCCACCCCCTTGTGTCTCACACAGCTAACAAAGTGGTCCACATTCTGCAGATTGTGGCAGTTTTTAACAAACACACGCTGTATAGGTGTTTTGGACGATGTGGGAAACTGTGTGCATTTGTGGTTGCTGCAGGCAATACTTGTTGTAATATCAGATACATTAACATTAAAAACTATACCATAAAAGAGACTCACAAAAAGTTTTTTTTAAAAGGCCCACATACTGATTTGTCAGACTAGCCCTCCTGGTAGGATTGCTCTATAGGCCAGTGTTACCTTGGGGGGTGTCACGATGAAAAAAGCTCTACTACTCAATCTTTGTCTGGTAAAGTGAGGTACTGTTTACAACGTTAACATGCTAGACCCTTGAGAGTGAAGAGAGAAGTGACTGGGTGATAACTCCTGGAAAAAGAAGGGGCAGTGTTTCTAAAATTGTTTGTGACAATAGCACAGAGCTTTGTATTAAACGTGCCTATCAACCCGGAGCCAGAGAAAGATTCAACAGGTTTTAGAGCCTTTGTTATATATCCGTAGACTGTAAGAGTATATTAAAGAGTACTTCGGTTGCATTACCTTTGCAATCAGCCCCATAGTTTGTAAGTCATCCTGTGTAAGTTTTGCTGTGTGGTGTTCTTGGAGTCAAGTGAAGAAGTTAGCTCAAGATGATTTTAATCATGTGATCTTAGCTCCCTGTATGCATGCAACACTTTCCTTGATAGGTATCAAGCAGGTTATTCAACTGTTATACACTGCCAAATATGTGGAGAAGTTGTGTGGAAAAATAGAAATAAATGTCTAAGCACATTTAAAACAGTGGATGACCACAAGTACAAGTAATAAAATACCTTCCACTAACTTTGTTTCAATACAGTAGAGATAGATAAGTTACACAAATCTCATTTACCTCACATAATGGACCCCTATCTGTATGTGGGTAGGTTTCCAGGGCTCATTTCTTTGTACTTTAGATGTATTGTCATTTTTTACATCTGAACTTATTGCACTAATCAATTTGGCATAGCCATTGATTTAAATTGTGCATTGCAAAGTGATAGACTTGAGTTCATGCAACTGATTTATTATGATAAATATTTTTTTTAAATAGCACTTGAAGCTTTAACAGGTTGTCGACACGAATAAAACATGTTAATTCTATTTGGATATTCTCTGTCAGTTCACAATATATGGACCAAAAAGAGGAATAAAAATAGCAGAAACTTTGAGTATTATTTTATTGCTTACATATCATCAAACAATTTTATGACCTGTGGTGTGTTATTCTGACACAGCATTGGTAAAGTCAAACTGTCTCACATAGACAGAGTAGGTGCAGCGCTCCTTGCTTTGCCATTGCTTGTTTGCATTGCAATCATACAAAGTCTGAAAAAACATTCTAAATGGGCACCAATGAGTCAGTGCACACATATGTGTGAACACTTGCGGCCACCGTGGAATGTTATTTTTTATTTTTTAACAACAAAATGTTCCACAATGGATGCAGCTGCATCAGTGTGTTTGTGTATGTTTGTAGTTTACTTTCACATGCATGCTCATGCACCGCAGCCATCTTTTTAGTTATATTTTATTATTAATTTACTGTTGCAAGATGGCTGACTGCCATTTTTATTTGCTAAAGTAAAAATGAAATATACATTTGATGCTGTATCCAGAGTAGTATGCAGCCTGGTAGCTAGGTCCTCAAAAATAGGATTACAAAGTATAAAAAGAAGATGGTAATAAGAGGTGGGTTGAGCCTGGAAATAGGAGTGAAGAAGAGCAGGAAAAGAGAGTGGGGTCTAAATAAGAAAATTGTTAAAAAATAAAAAGCAGGGGGCGGAAGTGAGAGAGAAACAGATGAGTCAAAGGTGCTGGGAGAACACGATAGGGGGAAGACAGAGCAAGGAAAGCAATGCGATCCCATGGAGTCCTAACAGCAAATTAAAACAAACATTAGCAAAGCATGTTGGCTTCACTTTCAAGAAGGTACTGCGTTGCATGATGCACCGTGACATGACGCAACATGTCCACAGTTTCAAGATGGCTGGAACATTGATTGATGCTATGCGGCAAGATGCAATGTGGCAGCGTGCCAATGAGGGTTGTATTGTATTGTAATTGCATTTATATAGCGCTTACTACCCCTGACGAGGCGTCAAAGCGCTTTTTTGGTGAGTAGCACGCTACTCCGGGACCCATAGAGGATTAGTGTTGAATTAGTATAGTGAAACATGCAAGTACATTTTAATTGGGTGCTAGGTTAGTCAGTAGCAGAAGGATAGAGGAGGACAAAGGTTTGTATTTATATAGCGCTTGTTGACGCACGCTATTCAGGAAGCCTACAAAGGATTAGTGGTGAATTAATATGGTTAAATATTAAGTAATTTCAGTGGTGGATATTAGTCAGTTACTTGGAGTGAGAAGGATAGCAGAGGGATAAAAGGGGTAGAAAGATTTGCATTCATATAGCACTTGTTACACCTGATGGGTGTTGAATTGCTTTTCTGGTGGGTAGCATGCCACTCCGGAACCCATAAAGGATTACTGTTGAAAATTAGTATAGTAAAAAAAATATGAAGTAATTTGAGTAGTGGATGTGTTATTCAGTTATTTTGGTAGTATATTAGTATTGTTTAATATGGAATTTGAGAAGTGAACATGTTAGTCTGTTAATTTCGATTGAAAAGGATAGTGGAGGGATACATGAGGGAAAGACTTTTTTTTTTTAGGTCTTAGCAATAGGAGGAGGCTTTTGGATGAGTAAACAGGAGTTTTGGAGGGGAGGACTCAGAGGAAAGAGTTTAGAAATGTTTGTTTTAGGGGATCGGTATAGTAAAAGAGGTGTCAGATGATGCAAGGAGAGGTAGAGTAAGAGAGAGTTTAGAAAGGGTTATTTTGGCAATCATAGTAGTGGTATGGGGTTTGGGATAAATGAGAGAGTGGATGTAGAGGATATATTGATAGATGTATAGGATGAGAGATAGGGTATTGCATTGGAAGGAGTAGTAGAAGAAGTTTGAGATGAGTCAGAAGGTGGGCTAGAAGATATAATGAGCGAAGTATAGGCTGAGACATAGGGTAGTGCACTGGACATGCTAAATTAGAAGAATGTGATAAATATATAGATCCATAATTACATTGAAAGTATATAGATACATAAAGGAGGTATGTATATGTTGATTAAAGATATTGATAGAGACACAGGATGAGAAATAGGGTAGTGCATTGGATATGCTTTTTCAGGAGAAAAGTAACAGACACACAGATCCAAATACATGGAAGGTACATAGATACACAATGGAAGTATGTACATATAGACCAAGGATGATTTGTATTTATTTATTATTTTTTCTCTCAACAACATAATTATGTTACATGTTTATACAAAGTGATACACAAAGATAGGTACATATTGATAGTGGAAAAAAATGCTGGTAAACAGAGTGATATGCTGTAATTTTCTGTTTGTGTATGCTGCTTATGTAGGGAAGAGCCAAATCTTGAGTAGTTTTCTGAAGATAAGGTGGTTGTCGGTGGACCTTATGTTGGGGGGGGGGAAGAGTTCCATAGTTTAGCTGCTTAAACAGAGAAGGATGTGTCACCCATGTTTTTTTCTTGCATGGTGGGATTTTGAGGCAAGATGCTCCTTTAGAGCGGAGGTTCCTTCGTTGAATCTGTTTGGTGATTTTATTCCTGATGAAGAGCCGTCCCATTCCATGTCTTGCTTTGTGGGTGATACAAAGCAGCTTGAATGTGGATCTTCTGGCAACCGGTAACCAATGCAGGGATTTCAAGGCAAGGGAGATGTGGTTTCGCGGTTTGATATGCAAGAGTAGTCTGGCAGCCGAGTTCTGAAACATTTGTAGTCTTTTCATGGTCGTTAAAGGTGATCCGTGGTAGAGGCTATTGGCGTAATCGAGTTTGCACAGAACAAGGGAGATTGTAGCTTGGACCTTGTGTGGAAATCTCAAATGAGGGAAAATTCGTCGCAGCGTTTTTATAGTAGCAAAGCTTGATCTTGCTAGTTTATCCACTTGGGCATTCATCGACAGCTTGGAGTCCATAGTCATTCTCAGTTTTTTTACTTCCTTCGATACTTTAGGCAGTGATCCCAGTTCATCAGGCCATGCGGCAAGCGGGTTGTAATGTTTTCAATCACCACACGTGAGTATTTCAGTTTTTGAAGCATTCAATTTGAGATGGCTCCAGTTAATCCACTGATCCGCGGATCTGAGACAGCTGAAATTGGTGATTTTCCAATGACTTTGGGGAATTCCAGTTGAAGAAGTATTTGCGTGTCATCTGCATAGTTATAGCATGTGAGGTGAAATTTACTGATCAGCACTAGTAATGACTTCATGTAGATGTTGAAAAGCATGGGTGAGATGATAGAACCTTGAGGGACCCCTGCTTTTGTGGAGTATGGTTTAGAACGAAAGGTGAGGTATGGATGACATTAGTCCTGTTTTGAAGGTAGGGCGCTATCCAGTCTAAAGCAGTTCCCTCTATGCCGGCTTCATAGAGTCTTTGTTTCAGAGTGTCATGGTCAACCGTGTCAAAGGCAGCTGAGAGGTCCAAGAGGAGTAGCACAGCAACCCCGTTGCGGTCAACTGTATTCTTCAGGTCATCCCAGATGGCAAAGAGGACAGATTCAGTGCCTCTTCCCGGACAGAATCTGGTTTGGAAGTCTGAAAGTATGTAATTTTCTTCAATGAATTGTGACATGTGGGCGAACGCTGCTCTTTCTATCAGTTTGCCCAGGAACGGTCTATTTGTAAAGGGTCTGTAGTTGTCAGGGTTCAGCGGGTTCAAGTTTGTTTTCTTCAGTAAAGGGCGTATGTATGACTTTCTGAGTTCTTCTGGAAATATTCCAGTAGTTAAGGAATCGTTGATGATTCTTCTTACTTGAGTGGCAGCAGAGGTTGTTAAAAGAATTGTCTTGAAAGTTTGTGGCAGACAGGGGTCAGAAGGGCTGCCGGCAGGCCTGCTTGCTTTGACCAGGTTCATCAATTCATCGTGTGAGATGTGTTGGAAGGAACAGAGAGGCTTGATAAGAGCATTCTTGGATTGTTGTTTTGTACAAGGGTTAGTGCTGGTGCTTTGTTTCTGTTTTAAGTACGATTCCAATGTGTCTGCTTTGTCCATGTAATGATTTGCAAGTTTGTCTGTGAAATCTTGAGTAACAGGATGAGTTCCTTCTAGGCAATTTGGTTTGCGAAATTCATTGAGTATTTCATAGAGTTCTTTATTTGCACATTTAGCATTTTGAATTCTGTCTGAATAGAACCTTTTCTTAGCTTTTTTGATAGCCGACTGGTATAATCTGTTCATTTTCTGTAGGTGAAGTTTGTCTTGTTTGGTGTTTGTTTTGAGCCAGGTACGTTGCAGCTTTCTAATTTGTTGTTTTATGTCTTTTATTTCTATGTTTCTCTAAGGCGCTTTTTTCTTTTGTTCTGTTGTGTGGTTTTGAGTGGGATCAGGATGTCAAAAGCTTCCCTTAGCCACTCATATAGATTTTGAACAGAATTTATGCTTTCCAGATTTGTACTGGATGTTAGTTGTTTTACCAAGTGTTCCAAATTGAGTTTGTTCCACGGCCGATAAGTGGATGGATGTAAGGTAGTTTTAGGTGAGTCGCTTAGCGTTGTTTTATGTTGGAAGGCAAGCAAGTGGTGGTCTGACCATGTGACTGGAGTTATAGTTTGAAAGGTAACTAGTTCAATATTAGCAAAAATGACATCTAGGATAAGTCCAGCGGTGTGTGTCGGATTGTGGACAATCTGATGCAGGTTCAATGCATCTAGGCCGGTGATTATAGTTTTTGGATGGGTCATATTGGGTTTATCAAACCAAATGTTAAGGTCACCCAGAACACATGGGTTGGAGTGTATTGTTATCAGGTTTGAAACTGTGTCTAGAAGTGTGTCTGGGAATGGTGCCTTGCTAGGTGGAGGTCTGTAAAGGAGCAGGAAGTTCCAGGAGGAAGACGGTGTAGGATTGCATCTTGTTAGAAGAACCTCACAATTCTTTATGGAGATGTTGTCAATTTTAGTGATATGTATTGTTTGCCTGAATACAACATCTAGACCACCTCCTTTTTTAGCTATACGATTTTGGGTGATTATTTGATAGCCTAGAGGAATGGCTTCATGCAGGACTGGAGCCATATCTTCTCCCAACCATGATTCGGTTATGAATAGTATGTCCGGTTTTGCATCGGTGAGAAGGTCGTAGATGTGATGCTTGTTTTTAGAGAGGGATCGAGCATTTATTAGTAGACAGTTTAGTGAGTGGCCTTTGGTGATAGTGGGACTCTGTTTGGTAGAAGAGTGATCAGTATTGTATGGGTTTGTAGCAGGTGTGTTTTTGTGCTGGTATTAGCTGTATTAGGATAGCAATTGTGTAGCTGTTCTGTATCGTGTTCCTCATCCAGCATGCTAAGAAGGCATTTTGATGGGTCTGCATGTGTATGTGTTTGAGATGGTGTTTGTGGTGTAACATCGTTGTTAAGTAGACATGGGCAAGCAAAGTTGTGACGTCTGGGATGCTGCTTATATTTCTTGTGTGTGTTTAAGGCGTAAGGTGTATGAGTCAGGGGAGGTGGTGCAGCATGTGGGTCATGTAGTGATGTTCTAAATTGTCCAATGGATGAGAGGCGGTAAGAAGAGAGGTGCTGTATTGTTGTATCCGTGTTAGATGTGGTGGAAGAGTGAAAGCTTTGCATTGGAGCTTGTTCCTTTTTGTGGTTTGGAAGGTGGGTATATGTTTGTCCACAGCTCTCCTTCTTGGGCTGTCTGAAAATCAGTGGCTGTGGGCAGGGAGGTCAGCTAGAGAGCCTGAAATGGCCTTGACCATCACTGGCCAGGGAAATGCTGGCAGTAGTACAGGACAGGGTAGAACATAAACATTGCTTTGTGAAAATTTCTTCAACTCTGAAAGATTTGCCATGGTAAACGAGGCAAACCCCTGGTCCATGGTATGGAGGAGAGTAAGACATTGGGTTATTAGTTGAGGGAGGTAAGTACCCACCTCAAGTAACATCACAATCCTCATCAGGGTGAACCCTTAAAGTCATTAAAAGCCTGAGCTTAGAACCTGGTATCTATGGCACAGAGCACACAGGTTTAACTTTCAGGAAATGTGTAAAGTATATATGCGGTACTAAGGCAGTTATTAATTTGAAATGCACAACAATTAAAAGAAACTTAAACTAATTTAAACAATCTAGTAAAATTAACTAAATTACACCAACATAAAAAAAATCTAATAAGAGGAACCACTGGTATGATTTTTAAAAATGTCAATTGGAATAGCGCTAAGAAGTGGTGAGTGCAAGTCAATGGTTGTGATAGAAAAGGCCTAGGTGCAATTTGACAGTGATGGCACATGGGTCTGATACACTAATCAGATTAATCCTGGTCAAAGATGTTTCCTTCTGGCTTTAGTCATTTAAGTCCCAATCCACTACAGCAGTATACTTCTAAACACCCCCAGAATCTCAGGGGAGGAATTTAGGGTTATATGTACAAGGAAAGTGACAGAGGGTGGCGTTAGCCTTCTTGGCCTAACGCCGCACTCCGCCACTTTGGAAAGGCAGGGCTGCACTGTATTTACAACAGTATGGTGCAGCCCTGCATTTCCTCCTATGCTGTATGCTGGCGCTAATTACAGCTGCCTAGCACCAACACAGGTACCTAGTGAAAGGGTACCTGCGTTGTGGGAATGTTTGTTTATGTGCAAGAAGGTGCAGCACACATAGAAATTGCAACTCATCATTTTTAAAAAGATTGTTTATATGCATGTAGGTCCACCTTCCTGCACATAAACAAACATACAGGGTGTTTTGTTGTTTCTATGCTTGCTGCATAATGCAACACATAGAAACACCTAAAACATAGAGAAATAAAGCATTTCTCCTTGTTTCGCCATGTTAAAACCAGGATTATTTTGGTTTTAATTATGGCGCTGTCCAATATTTTCGCAACCCTTGTAAATATGGGGTAGGGTCAAAATCAATGGGTGTTGCAGCAGAACACCCACGCAAAACCAATTGCCCTCCTTTTCTGCGCTCAGTATAGCGTGAAAGTGTGCCCTATTTACAAGGCAGTTTTAAGCCACGTTAAGTGGTTTAACACTGCTTTGTAAATAAGGCGAAGCCCATATCGCCACAGGATTATCAAAACAGTGCATGCTGGTAGTGATAGTGGGGTGGTAAATATGCCCCTTAGACACTCACAGGGTAATAGGCAGAGGCCACAGCAGGGTTGCTGGAGGCAAGTTTAAAAGTTTATTGTTGGTAGGGGATACAGCCCTCACATCTTCTGCAGGTGTTGTGTACCCAAGTGAATGCTTATCCTTCAAGATTAGAAAATAATGCTTATTTGAACAAGGCCATAAGCAGCTACAGATGTCATGTGAGGTTCTTTTTTAAACAAACATCTTTGTTTTTGCATTTCCAAAATAATTAACACCAAGACTTTGTTACAAAGGGGTACAAACCGTACCCCTACGATCATGGGGTGTACAAACCGTACCCCATGATCGTAGGTGTACGAACCGTACCCCTACAATCATGGGGAGTACGAACAGTACCCCATGATCGTAGGTGTACGGACCGTACCCCTGCGAGCATGGGGGGTACGCACTCCTTACATTCCAGACTAATAGCAAGGCAAACAATGGCAACCAGAGCCAACAGATATCGCTACATCCCTAATGAGTATCAATGCATCACTATGGGATGGTGACGAGGTCAAGTGTGTGGGGGCGGTCTCATCAGGCTTGCGGGGGCAGATGTGTATTTCAAATTTCATGGCAGACTTAGAGTCTGTGAAGAAATGAGCCTGATCTTCATGGGTGATCTTCAGTTTGGCTGGATACAGCATGACTTAGGGAATGAAGGCTGATCACAAGAGCCTTTTAACCGGCTGAGACTCCCTGCGAGCAGCCTCCCACAGGCAGGACAGTAGACATGTGTCTTTCAATGAGAAATTGTGCACCTTGTGTTTTCAGTGCAAATGCAAGACTGATTTAATTTCAGGCTGGCACACATAATTTATCGATGTTTGTCATGTGATCATTGGTTTGCTGTATATATTTTTGTCACAAAAAACGTTTTCTTATTATGTATGTGTTGTATATATTGTCTCACAAAAGAAATGGTTCTAAATCACGCATATTGTGCAATTGTGTGATTTACTAATGTAGTGTTTACTTTTAAAATACATGGCCAATTGATTTATGAATGTCTTTTTGAAGTATCAAAACTAAGCAGAAAAAAAGCTCAAAAACCTCAAAATTAGTGGTCTCAGGTGTATCGCAAATATTTAAAATAAACCTCCCTTGACATCTTTCTGTGATTTTAATATTTGGGTGGTCCAGTCTGGGGAGTACCGGAGCCAAGCCTTCCCTGTTTTCACTGGACTTACTTCAAAAACATAAGTTACTGCAAAAGTGTAAGTTACAGGTGCAGTTTGTGAATACCGAAAATCAGTAAACTTACTCAAAAGTTAAAACTTACACAAAAGTGTACACTTCCTTAGTGAATCAGGCCTAAATTGTTTTGCCATTCAGTTTTCCTCTTTTGCCGGGGGCCCCAAATATCATATGTAAACTCAATATCATATGTAAACTCAGCACACCAGTCAAACAAGATGTGACATTTAAGACTTAACACTTTAATGTAAAAGAAGGTGCTTACAGTCACAAACTGTAGTCACTCGAAACCAGTTCTAGAGTTGCTCTCTCTCCCACTGGGGTTGGTGCTTGGCTGACAAGAAGGACAAAATAAAATGTAAGGCAGGCCCAGGTGTGAGCTACATTTGATTTTGACATGTGAAGCTCCTTTTAAGTGCACCAAATGTGTAAGCACAGTCCAATGCCCTCTTGTACACTAGAGGACAATGTGTGTGTGAGTCCTGCCCACACCCAAGGCCCATTGTCCCTGTCCTGGAAGCAGTTCACAATTTACCACAAGGGAGACATCAAGCTTCCATTTGGCAGTTGAATACTTACAGAAGTGCCTCCAGAAGCTTCAGGCAGGCAAAAACTATGCTCTTAGCCATGTTATCCACCTACCATTGGATAACATGGCTAAGAGTTGCTCTGGCCAGGCATTAGCTTTTGGAGATATTCGCGCTTAGCGCGAATATTTCCAAAAGTAGGTAATAGGAGATAGCGATGTTAGCGACTGTTTTCAGTCGCAAACATCTTGGCACGCCCACTTTGCATGTCATTAGCAATAATTATCACTGACATGCAAAGTGGGCCCCAAGATCATTGCTATCTCCTACTAGCTGTCGCTAACTGGTGTTAGCGACAGCTAGGTAATAAAGCGATAAAATTATCTCCGCTTTAGCAGGAAAAATTCCCGCTAAAGCGGCGATACGGCCCTTGGTAATATGCCCCTATATTTTCCAAAATGTCTTTTTATAGTTAGACAACATTTGACTTTACCATTAAGTTGGATTTTGTTTAACTATTAAAATAAGTCCCTGAAATAAGAGATGACATTTATTAAACTTAATATTATGTTCCAATGTTTCCTATTCTTCAATGGAACAGCCAACCCTACTACTGTGGAAATAGCCACGAGGTGCCAATCCCTTTAAGAACATGTAGTACTTTTAAATATCAGGTACTCTTCCTTAATAGGCAGTAACGCTTACTTAGGGGCAACTTATAAATATTTAAACTAAGGTTTTCAGGCCTGTCAAAAGGAGATATTTTCACACTTTGAATGTATTGTTTCAACCTGCACAGCCAGGCTACTGGTGGCAGGCCTACAGCCATGTATGCATTGTAACAGAGGTGGATGACACAATGGGTGCTGCAACCCACTGGTGATATTTAACTTACAGGCCTTGAGTGCACTGTGGATAGCAAAGGTAAAGCATACAGATTTCTATAGCCAGCACAGATAGGGTTCAGCAAAAGCATTTAAAAAAATCTGTCTCAACCCTGCAAAAAGGGCAACATTTCCAACAAAGAGGGTCCCTGGTTTGGAGGTATGGAAGGGATGGTGTGATGGAGAGCTCACCGTCATGCCTATGCCTGCCCTCTCACCTCTTCAGTTAGGCCGATCGCAAACAATGTGGATACTAAGCCTCAGCTTCAAACCAAGATGGATCAATTTGCTATGATGGCCCTTGGACTGGCTCGGCTGCCGTATACAGGATGTATCCTCAACTGATGTCTACCTACAAATCATTTAGGCAACACATTCATCATTAAAGAGCAAAATCGTGGAGAATGGAAAGGATGCACTGGATGTCTCCGTGCTTCATCAGGATCCATTAAATGCTATGAATTGGTTCATTGAAGCAGAGGTCCAGATATCTTACATCAAGGGCATGGTGATGGACATCAATACCATAGTGTTCCACTTGGCTGACTAGACCAGACAACTTAAAGAGAGAGTGAAGGATGCAGAGAGGCAAGCACATCACAGTAATCGAAGAATACAAGGAATCCCTGAGAAGTTGAAGAGCACCCCAACCCCCGGAGCACACCTAACTCCGCTACTGGGCGCCAACCGGGGAACTATCATCATGCTTTATTTTCGTAAGGGAAAATATTGCCTTTGTTTTGAGACGTCTTCCTTCTGGGCCACAACCACAATCCTTTATAGTGAGGTTGCTCAACTACACTGGTCGAGACAGTATCCTTTGGGAACCCCACCACAGGAGTGCAGTTGTCTATGATTTGACTGAGGTGATGCTTTTCTCCAGCTATACCACACATGTTAACATCAGCAACAGCTCATAGTGGTGCAACTTGAATACTAGCTCTTGCACCTGGCCAAACTGAAGGTGACCTTCCATGGAAAGTACCACTTTTTTGAAACTCTGGAATCAAAATGGGCTTGGGACGAGGAGTGAAAGGAGCTGCACAGGAGGCTGCTCCATAATGAGCACAAGAAAAATAAAGGTTCTAACAATAGCTCCTGTAAGCCAAAGGGTAGGAAAAACTGACGGTGGCATAAGAAACACATAAGGATACCAAAGCACCAAATGATCCAGGCTCTATAATGCAAATGACATTGAGTCCATCATGTAACAACTTTTACAATTCCTGACTGAGCCACCAGAAGACAACAAAACATGAGACTGAGGGAGCATAAATTAAAATATTAAAATAATGTTAATCTTTTTAAACTACATTTTATACTACATTACATGAAACAGTAGAGAAAATGTTGGATAGCGGCGAGTTTAAAATTACTATTTCCACTCCAGAAAGTGCAACAGTTGGGAAAGTGTTGGATAGTGAAGGGGTAAAAATTACTTTTCCCACTCCAGAGAGTGCAACAGTAGGAAAAGTGTTGGATAGCGGAGGGTTAAAAATTGCTATTTGCACTCCAGTCAGTGCAACAGTAGGGAAAGTGTTGGGTAGTGGAGGGGTAAAAATTACTATTACGCCTCCAGAGAGTGCAACAGTAGGGAAAGTGTTGGATAGCGTAGGGGTAAAAATTACTATTCCCACTCCAGTGAGTGTAACAGTAGGGAAAGTATTGGATAGCAAATGTGTAAAAATTCCTATTCCCACTCCAGTGAGTGCGATAGTGGGGAAAGTGTTGGATAGCAGCGGGGTTAAAATTACTGTTCCCACTCCAGTGGGTGCAACAGTAGGGAAAGTGTTGAATAACAGAGGGTTCAAATTAATATTTTCCAAAAATTAAAATTTAAGAGAAACAAAATAGCAACTACAATACAAACATAGTTAATAACATAAAAATAAAAAACATATAAAAATATAAAAAATTACAAAATATAGAAAAATAAATGAATGTTAAAAAATACTAAATATTTACTCTAAACATTAATTTATATAAGTTTAAGAATAACATTTTACAAACAAAAAACTATCTTTAAAATAAATTAATGGGAGGCAAGATGGCCGCTAGTGTGGTGTTGTGGTCAGTCGCACATACTCCCTCTCCCGACTTGGAGACGTGGATGCTGCCCTGAGGAGGTATCGGCATTGGCTAGGAGGTTGCTCTGGTGGATAACTGAGACGCAGATCGGTGGGTCAAAGAGTGCAGAAAGGAGTCTCAGAAATAGATCTTTGACCGTGCTCGAGATAGTGATTAAAACTACACGAAGCCACTGTAAAGTGCTCTGCAATAGCGTGATGTCACAGCGAGGAAAGAAGGAAAAGATGGATAAAGACAAAGAGAAAGCAGTGTCTACAGCAGGGAACACGAGCAAGCTGCAGGGAACAGGCACGATTCCCAAAATCCCCTTTCCAGGCAAACGCGGGACCCCAGCACAAGCATTAGCACCAACTATGGCTCAGAAAACTCTGCAAAGGAAAATCGAAAAGGAGAGGAAAACAGAAGCGAAACCCACCGCTACGCGGGATGAGCTACAGCTTGCCGCTTCTGGGCAAAATAAAGATGTACTCGGACGAATCAGCAGGACAGCAGCTACAAAAGAGGGAAAGGAAGCGACCCTCAGACAGCCTACCTTGTCGGAATCTTTCAGCGCAAGGACCACAGCAAATGTAATTGTGAAATCGCCAGCGGAACAATCCCAGGCAGTGAACGCCAACAAACACGCCAACAGAGACGCGAGAGAAAGGGGAGCCGTCCTCGAGGACGTTAGCGTCTCGGTAACCAGGCAACAAGGGAATTCAGCTACGGACGGCGCGTCCTCAGCAGGAGCAGCAGAGACAGGAGAGCTGGAAGAGGTGAGCGGCAACTCGAACAAACAGGGGAGCCAGGGGCCTGAATCTGATGCAGAACAAGGGGCAGAGGCCTATTTAATGTTTCCTGCAAAGTTGAAGACAATTATAGGCGGTTATACGAGGATGTTTTTCTCCGAAGTAAAGGCAGGGGAATGTTTAGAAGAACTTGCCGAGAAGAACAAGGGTAGAGGAAATAGATAACTGTTTAGTTGGTTAGATGTACATTAATGGTAGGATAGAGAAGTAGCACAGGGTGTCAGGGCAACAGAAAAGGAGGGTAGAAGAATATCAGGATAGGAGGAGGGAGAGGGAGGCGACTTTACATCACACAGCAGTCACATATAGGTCATGTGTGACCTATTTGCCTGTGAAAGGGGGGGTGGGAGATCTGGGGGAGGAGGGTGCTGCGGGGAGGGAGGCGGTATAGAGGGAGGGGAAAGGGGGAGGCTGGAACCTGGAGAAAAATAGCGCAAAAAGAGAACAAGCATTTACAATGCAACGGTTTCGCCTTTGAAAAAGTTAGAGCTATGGCATTGTAAATGACACATTTTTTATCTATGTGTTGGTTTTGAAAACACATAAAAAATGGCATTGTCATTTACATTGCCAATAGCTTAATCTCTCGCAAATGTGAGACCTATTGTACCCTACGTACGAGCTCAGCAGACAGCATTTACTATCACACACACACACCCAGAGCCACACACACACACCCAGAGCCACACATACACACACCCAGAGCCAGCCACACACACCCACCCAGAGCCACACACACACACACACACACCCACCCAGAGCCACACCCACACACACACCCACCCAGAGCCACACCCACACACACACCCACCCAGAGTCACACACACACACCCAGAGCCACACACACACACCCAGAGCCACACACACCCCCCCAGAGCCACACACACTCACCCAGAGGCACACACACCCACCCAGAGCCACACACTTGTCTGGCTACGGCCAAAGGAGATATGCAATCTGGCACATCAATCAGTTCTATGACCCCACAATTTATCAACTACTCAAGTTCCTTGGAAACGTCCTCCCTCACCATAAAATGAATACTCCGTACTTTGTGAACTATGAGCTTTGCATCAGTTACCAAGATAATCTTGTGCTTGAATCCTTTAAAATGACCTAGCTTACAACGGAAAACATTTAGAAACTTTGTAGTCAACTCATTACTCATTTGTATCCCTTCATCGATCACCAGGACTTGTTCCTGGCTGGTTGGATCAAGCATGATGTGTAGATTACATTGGTCAAACGAACCGAGCGCAGGTGATCCATGCTTAGCAACATAAAATTTGCCTCTAGCCTGTCTAGTCCTAAAATCTAAAGGTTAACCACCTAAACCCTAGGATGTCAATCCTGCCCCAGCTATATACTTCTGGGTTCATGCCTGACTTCAATAGTTTTTCACCCACTTTCTTTACAAAATAGTCCCTCCCAAGTTCCTTATTGATGTTTGGACAATAATACGATTTACAAAAGGGGGTGGTGATGAACAGAGTGTCTGAATTGAGCAGACCACTCTTACCCAGTCCAAAGATCAGGGCTTGATCCATCACCGTTATTTATCTCACTGCCCCATCCCAGCTCAGAACCTGGCTATATGCAAATCAGTCTGTCCCTGGCCCAGTGCATCATGGGAACAGGGCAGACTAAACTACCAAGCCAATTCTTTACCAGAAAGGAGACAAGCTACCGGGGACCGGTTTCTGGCATTTCAGCCTCTTCGGCCCGGCTTGCTTGAATCCTGATGGAGCAGTGAGAAAGGGACTCATGTCTGAGTATACCCTGCCACACCTATAGTGGCCAAAATCGATTTACAAAAGGGGGTGGTGATGAACAGAGTGTCTGAATTGAGCAGACCACTCTTACCCAGTCCAAAGATCAGGGCTTGATCCATCACCGTTATTTATCTCACTGCCCCATCCCAGCTCAGAACCTGGCTATATGCAAATCAGTCTGTCCCTGGCCCAGTGCATCATGGGAACAGGGCAGACTAAACTACCAAGCCAATTCTTTACCAGAAAGGAGACAAGCTACCGGGGACCGGTTTCTGGCATTTCAGCCTCTTCGGCCCGGCTTGCTTGAATCCTGATGGAGCAGTGAGAAAGGGACTCATGTCTGAGTATACCCTGCCACACCTATAGTGGCCAAAATCGATTTACAAAAGGGGGTGGTGATGAACAGAGTGTCTGAATTGAGCAGACCACTCTTACCCAGTCCAAAGATCAGGGCTTGATCCATCACCGTTATTTATCTCACTGCCCCATCCCAGCTCAGAACCTGGCTATATGCAAATCAGTCTGTCCCTGGCCCAGTGCATCATGGGAACAGGGGAGACTAAACTACCAAGCCAATTCTTTACCAGAAAGGAGACAAGCTACCGGGGACCGGTTTCTGGCATTTCAGCCGTCTTCGGCCCAGCTTGCTTGAATCCTGATGGTGCAGTGAGAAAGGGACTCATGTCTGAGTATACCCTGCCACACCTATAGTGGCCAAAAACGATTCAGAAAAGGGGGTGTCCACCCTAAGCGTGGAAGGGTATACTCAGATGTGAGTCCCTTGCTCATTGCACCATCAGGATTCAAGCAAGCCGGGCCGAAGACGGCTGAAATGCCAGGAACCGGTCCCCGGTAGCTTGTTTCCTTCCCAGTGTAAGAATTGGCTTTTGTAGTTTGGTTTGCCCTGTTCCCATCATGCACTGGGACAGGAACAGACTAATTTGCATACAGCCAGGTTCTGAAACTGGGATGGTGCAGTGAGCTAAAAAACGGTGTTGGATCTAGCCCTGATCTCTTGACTGGGTGAGAGTATTCTGTTTAATTCAGAGACTCTGTCCCTCACCACCCCTTGTTGTAAATATTTTTGTCCACCCTAAGCGTGGAAGGGTATACTCAGATGTGAGTCCCTTGCTCATTGCACCATCAGGATTCAAGCAAGCCGGGCCGAAGACGGCTGAAATGCCAGAAACCGGTCCCCGGTAGCTTGTTTCCTTCCCAGTGTAAGAATTGGCTTTTGTAGTTTGGTTTGCCCTGTTCCCATCATGCACTGGGACAGGAACAGACTAATTTGCATACAGCCAGGTTCTGAAACTGGGATGGTGCAGTGAGCTAAAAAACGGTGTTGGATCTAGCCCTGATCTCTTGACTGGGTGAGAGTATTCTGTTTAATTCAGAGACTCTGTCCCTCACCACCCCTTGTTGTAAATATTTTTGTCCACCCTAAGCGTGGAAGGGTATACTCAGATGTGAGTCCCTTGCTCATTGCACCATCAGGATTCAAGCAAGCCGGGCAGAAGACGGCTGAAATGCCAGAAACCGGTCCCCGGTAGCTTGTTTCCTTCCCAGTGTAAGAATTGGCTTTTGTAGTTTGGTTTGCCCTGTTCCCATCATGCACTGGGACAGGAACAGACTAATTTGCATACAGCCAGGTTCTGAAACTGGGATGGTGCAGTGAGCTAAAAAACGGTGTTGGATCTAGCCCTGATCTCTTGACTGGGTGAGAGTATTCTGTTTAATTCAGAGACTCTGTCCCTCACCACCCCTTGTTGTAAATATTTTTGTCCACCCTAAGCGTGGAAGGGTATACTCAGATGTGAGTCCCTTGCTCATTGCACCATCAGGATTCAAGCAAGCCGGGCCGAAGACGGCTGAAATGCCAGAAACCGGTCCCCGGTAGCTTGTTTCCTTCCCAGTGTAAGAATTGGCTTTTGTAGTTTGGTTTGCCCTGTTCCCATCATGCACTGGGACAGGAACAGACTAATTTGCATACAGCCAGGTTCTGAAACTGGGATGGTGCAGTGAGCTAAAAAACGGTGTTGGATCTAGCCCTGATCTCTTGACTGGGTGAGAGTATTCTGTTTAATTCAGAGACTCTGTCCCTCACCACCCCTTGTTGTAAATATTTTTGTCCACCCTAAGCGTGGAAGGGTATACTCAGATGTGAGTCCCTTGCTCATTGCACCATCAGGATTCAAGCAAGCCGGGCCGAAGACGGCTGAAATGCCAGAAACCGGTCCCCGGTAGCTTGTTTCCTTCCCAGTGTAAGAATTGGCTTTTGTAGTTTGGTTTGCCCTGTTCCCATCATGCACTGGGACAGGAACAGACTAATTTGCATACAGCCAGGTTCTGAAACTGGGATGGTGCAGTGAGCTAAAAAACGGTGTTGGATCTAGCCCTGATCTCTTGACTGGGTGAGAGTATTCTGTTTAATTCAGAGACTCTGTCCCTCACCACCCCTTGTTGTAAATATTTTTGTCCACCCTAAGCGTGGAAGGGTATACTCAGATGTGAGTCCCTTGCTCATTGCACCATCAGGATTCAAGCAAGCCGGGCCGAAGACGGCTGAAATGCCAGAAACCGGTCCCCGGTAGCTTGTTTCCTTCCCAGTGTAAGAATTGGCTTTTGTAGTTTGGTTTGCCCTGTTCCCATCATGCACTGGGACAGGAACAGACTAATTTGCATACAGCCAGGTTCTGAAACTGGGATGGTGCAGTGAGCTAAAAAACGGTGTTGGATCTAGCCCTGATCTCTTGACTGGGTGAGAGTATTCTGTTTAATTCAGAGACTCTGTCCCTCACCACCCCTTGTTGTAAATATTTTTGTCCACCCTAAGCGTGGAAGGGTATACTCAGATGTGAGTCCCTTGCTCATTGCACCATCAGGATTCAAGCAAGCCG
The DNA here is from genome assembly GCF_964263255.1 of Lissotriton vulgaris. Taxonomy (NCBI): domain Eukaryota; kingdom Metazoa; phylum Chordata; class Amphibia; order Caudata; family Salamandridae; genus Lissotriton; species Lissotriton vulgaris. The sequence continues at coordinate 557,516,849 of NC_141694.1, forward strand.
GGCCGAAGACGGCTGAAATGCCAGAAACCGGTCCCCGGTAGCTTGTTTCCTTCCCAGTGTAAGAATTGGCTTTTGTAGTTTGGTTTGCCCTGTTCCCATCATGCACTGGGACAGGAACAGACTAATTTGCATACAGCCAGGTTCTGAAACTGGGATGGTGCAGTGAGCTAAAAAACTGTGTTGGATCTAGCCCTGATCTCTTGACTGGGTGAGAGTATTCTGTTTAATTCAGAGACTCTGTCCCTCACCACCCCTTGTTGTAAATATTTTTGTCCACCCTAAGCGTGGAAGGGTATACTCAGATGTGAGTCCCTTGCTCATTGCACCATCAGGATTCAAGCAAGCCGGGCCGAAGACGGCTGAAATGCCAGAAACCGGTCCCCGGTAGCTTGTTTCCTTCCCAGTGTAAGAATTGGCTTTTGTAGTTTGGTTTGCCCTGTTCCCATCATGCACTGGGACAGGAACAGACTAATTTGCATACAGCCAGGTTCTGAAACTGGGATGGTGCAGTGAGCTAAAAAACGGTGTTGGATCTAGCCCTGATCTCTTGACTGGGTGAGAGTATTCTGTTTAATTCAGAGACTCTGTCCCTCACCACCCCTTGTTGTAAATATGGACAATAATACAGCACGACTCCTGCCGATAGATAACAGGACAGACATCTTGGAATGGCATATAATTCAGAATTACTGTGGTCAATGTCGGGAAAGAAACAAAAAAAACAGTACTGGATATTTTCTCTTTAGAATGGAGCCAGATTCGGAAAAAAATGATCTGAGATCAAATATGAAAACATCAATTAAAATGTTTTAAATATGTAACATAATTTAAAATATTAGGGAAACATCTTTTACTATTACCGACTCCAGTGTAGATGATAAAATGTTATTCCAGAGTGACTAAAGGGTGATACAAATGAAAAAAAAGACTACTTCTACCCATTTGCAGCAAGTCTTCTGCCGGTATACAACCTTTACAGCAGATCCCCCGCCAGGCCTAGCACAACACTGTCTTAGGTCAGGAGAAGGCCAGACTCCAGAAACTAGAGCAAGGCCTAGAAATCCAGTACATCGCCCACTGAAATGGCAGCGGGAGATGCACGCCAAGCTGGGTTGCTATAGATCTGCGCACAGGCGCGACAACCCAGAAGCCGGCCACAGAGGCACGAAAACCGAGGCACAAGCAGGGAACAGCAGAAACAGCTGCCCCACTCACCGGCTTCTCCTGCTGTTGCGGTTCCGGCAGGATGCGGGGCCCTCCTCAGCGCATGGAGGTCCCGTGGCTGGACAGGCGGACGGCTCCTTTCTCCTGGGCGGCGGGGTTCTCCTCCTCGCAACGGAGCCCCGCCTGCACCATCCGCCGCCTCTCTTCTTCCGGGTGAGTGCACCGGGGCGCAGAGTAGGCTCCTGCCTGCCCCGGTGCCCAATGCAGCCGCGATTCTCAGCTGCCCCACTCAGCGGCTTCTCCTGCTGTTGCGGTTCCGGCAGGATGCGGGCCCTCCTCAGTGCATGGAGGTACCGTGGCTGGACAGGCGGACGGCTCCTTTCTCCTGGGCGGCGGGGTTCTCCTCCTCGCAACGGAGCCCCGCCTGCACCATCTGCCGCATCTCTTCTTCCGGGTGAGTGCACCAGGGCGCAGAGTAGGCTCCTGCCTGCCCCGGTGCCCAATGCAGCCGCGATTCTCAGCTGCCCCACTCACCGGCTTCTCCTGCTGTTGCGGTTCCGGCAGGATGCGGGGCCCTCCTCAGGGCTTAGAGGTCCCGTGGCTGGACAGGCGGACGGCTCCTTTCTCTTGGGCAGCGGGGTTCTCCTCCTCGCAACGGAGCCCCGCCTGCACCATCCGCCGCCTCTCTTCTTCCGGGTGAGTGCACCGGGGTGCAGAGTAGGCTCCTGCCTGCCCCGGTGCCCAATGCAGCCGCGATTCTTCCGGGGAAGGCGGGGTAGGCTCCCGCCCTCCTACTTCCGGTTCCGGGTGTTGCGGAGGCCCGCCCCCGGCCTGCCTGACTTCCTGGTCGGGCGCCGGGCGGCGGCAGGGACGATTTCATGGGCAATGAATTTTTGGCTTTTGGCTGACGTAGCCTGACGTAGCCAAAAGCCAAAAATTCTCGGGAACGCCCCGAATCTGGTCCGGCCATGAAGGACGCCTCTCTGTTCCAATGGCTAGCCTCCATTTATGAAGCTAGCCAATGGAACAGAGGGCGGATTCCCGAGCAACATACTGTACTCATTAGATTTCTCCTGCGCAAAAGCTGCTTGCGCAGCTTTTTTGCAGTCGAAACCTAAAAAGGGAAGTAATAGAAAGGTTGTGTCATCAAGAGATTCCATGGGTAGATGGGTAATAGCACGATATTCGAGATGGGAAAATATAGGAAATTGTAAATGGCCTAAAGGATTATTTCTATAAATGTATGTGGCTTGAATAATGGAGAGAAAAGACAGAAAGTCGCTGCCATGTTAAGAATTCTCAGATTAGAGATAATGTGCCTACAGGAGACACATATCTCAGGAAAGGAAAAATATCTGTTGGAACAAATGGGGTTGGACATTCTTGCCTATACAAGACAAGAAACTAGTACAAGAGGGGTGGCAATATTAGCTAAAAAGGGGACTGTTAAGCTTAAAAGGAAAAAAGAGGAGCAAGAGGGAAGATGGGTAATTGTGGAGGTGGAAACATATGCTGGTTGCTATATATTGGTATCAGTTTATGCCTCTAATGATGATGAACCAGAAATCTTCGAAGCACTAGATGTAGAACTCGCATTATGGCCTGAACCTATATTATGCTGCGGAGATTTTAACATTAATGGTTTGGATGGGGTGTGCTGGTTGAACAGAGGAGGATATGTTGGACGGAAGAAAAAAACATGCAAGGCCATACATAACATGGCGCTACATAATGCTCTAGTAGACGTATGGGCGGAAAAGAACCCAATAGGGACAGGAAGTACATTTTATTCAGCTCCCCACAAGATAGTAGCTAGGTTAGACTATTTCTTGATTTCAAGATCAATGATAAAGGAAGCTAAATTAGAAAGGCTCCCCAGGGTAGTTTCGGACCATAATCCACTAGTGTTAAATCTACCACTGGTCATTAGGAGCACGGGCAAAAATAACACATGGACATTCGAAAGAGGTCTATTGAGGGAGCCTGGATACATAAGACACATAAAGGAATGGATACCACAATTTTGGGAGGTTAATAGGAATACAGCCTCAATTAATATGACCTGGGACGCATTTAAGTCCGGCGTTAGGGGAGAAACATTGAGTTATACACTGAAAAGATCTAAGAAAGAGAAGATCAAAATGGAGGACAGGCTGAGGGAATTGAGGGTTCTAGAAGAGAGATTAATTATGGCTATATACAAGCGAGAATCATTAGAGGGAATACTACTGGAAATAGAAGTGAATAAAGCAGAGGCAGGGATAAGCTTGGCACAGAAAGCAGCAGGGAATTATTTGGCAAAAAAAGAAAAGTGCTACGAATTTAACAAAAGAGTCAGACACCTCCTTGTAATACGCACTCGACAAAACCTATCAGCAGGGGATATAAAGGGAATTAAAGATAGCCTAGGAAATTAGGTTAATACACCAGAAGAGATACAGGAGGTTTTTAGAGCCTTTTATGATAAACTATATGGATCAAACATAAGCAATATGGATGAGAAGATCACAGAGTACCTGGTAGGGATACAGCATGACACATTAGACATAGAGGCTAGAGAGGAATTAGACCTTCCATTAACACTACAAGAAGTAAGGGAGGCTGTAAATAAATTACCAACGGGAAAAGCCACAGGACCAGATCAAATACCAGCTGAATTTTACAAAACTTTTTGGGACTTATTGGGGGGAGACATGCTAGAGATTTTCAGACAGGCACAGCTAGGCATATCGATACCACATTCATGGGCAGGTGCAGACATTATAGTGATTCTAAAGAAAGATAAGCCAGCATCAGAGCCCGGGTGCTATAGACCAATTACTCTTTTAAATGCAGATACAAACATCTTTTCAAAATCATTAGCTCAAAGATTAAGTAAGGTTATTGAGGGGCTAGTTGTCACTTCACAACATGGCTTTATCCCTGGGAAAGGCACGACTCAGCACACTAGGCAAATGATTACTATCTTGGATGCCGCGGAGGTCTCACAAGACCCTGTCGCAGCCATTTTTCTTGATGCTGAGACAGCCTTCGACAGGGTCTCGTGGGTCTACCTGTGGAGGGCTATGAAGTGGTTTGGGATAGGTGAGGGCTACATCAAGGCAATTCGGGCTCTTTACGAACAATCAACAGCAAGGGTGAGAATAAATAGAAACTACACAAAGGCAGTCCAGATCAGACGTGGAACCAGACAGGGCTGCCCAGCCTCGCCCTTGCTGTTTGCTTTATATCTGGATCCATTATTAAGAAAACTAACAAGCAATATTAACATCTGCCCTGTTATTCTGCATGGGAGAGAATATAAGTTATTTGCATATGCTGACGGTGTGGCTATCATAACACCAAAACCAGCGAGGGCGATAGCTGAAATAGAGCAGGAGGCTTTGAACTTTGGGAATATTGCAGGATACTCGATCAACAAAGGCAAAACCCAGATTGTGCAGAATAAATACACAATACACCAAGATAGTAGAATTGTCTCCGAAGCCACATATCTAGGGGTAACAGTAACCACCGATTTAGATAATCTAGTAGGACTTAATATGAACCCACTACTAGATAAAGTAAAAAGAAATACCGAAAGGATACACAACTTACATTTAACATTAATGGGGAGGATAAACGTCATTAAGATGATCACTTTTCCAAAATTCTTGTACCTTTTTAGAGCAATCCCATTGTTTTTTGATCAATCATGGTTCAGGAAACTGGAAATAATACTTATTAGACTAATCTGGGCTCAAGGGAAGACTAGAGGAGCGTATCGACACATGGTACTTCAAGGGCGAAGGGAGGCTGGGGGGCCCCGGATTTTAGACTATATTACTGGGCAGCGGTTTTGCAGTACACACAGGGGTTATTAGGTGGCGGGGGAAGCGAGAATCAAGATGACAGATTTGGCCACAGGAATGTATATAGAGCACTAGTTGGGTAGGAAGCCGTAAACGGCCTGCTGAAAACAATCGATTACAATTATTTTAAACATACTAAATTCAAGACTTTACGAGCAGCATACAATGTTTGGAAGGGGGTGGAGAAAAAACTTGGCATTGGAAGATATAACTACTATACGCGTCTATATAATATTCATTCACTGCCAGATGATATATTCAGGGACACAATTATGAAGGATTGGGATAATAAGGGGATTAAGAAGATAATGGATCTACTGGACACGGAGGGGACAATTAGACAATTTCAGGACTTAAAAATAAAATATGGGATAATGGGAAACAATTTCTTTAAATATTTACAGATAAGAAGCTATCTCGCAAATAAAAGAGGTGGATTAATAGAGTTTGAGCATAATAGAATGATGGATTATTTTGAGAGGACGAACCGATGCATAATTCGACAGCTGTATGCATAATTGTATGTATTAAAAATTGACGACAGAGATAAATTCGCTACCAAATGGGTTGAAAAGGTGGGTGCATCCTTGGAGGATCTACAGACATCATTGGATTTAGGGCATACAGTCCTATGCTCGGCGACATTACAATCGCAACATTTTAAAACACTATATTCCTCATATCACACGCCAGATGGAATCGCACAGTGGGGTGGGGTCACAGGAATCACCTGCCCACGTTGTGACTCAATAGAGGCGGACATTGTTCATATGTTCGCCAAATGTCCGCAATTACATACATTAAAAGGGGCAATTGAGAATTTTTTGGAGATCTCACTGGGAATTAAAAGTAAATTGACGGATGATATAATAATTTTAGGAGTCTCTGGAGGAACAGAGGAACAACCATATAGAATTTTTGTTTATGCTAGCAGCGGTGTACCGAATTGGAATTGCAAGAGCATGGCTCGACAGGGCTTCCCCCACTTTCCAAATGTGGATAGCGAGGTTGATCTCTACGTATAATCTGGAGAAAGCTATCTATGAAAGGAAGGGTAGGAGGGCAAGAGCATTGGGCGAAAGAATTTGGCACCCATTAGATCTGTGAAAAAATAACAAGAAACAAGGAAGGATACCCATGATCAGAGTAGGAGAAGAAAGGAGCAGATAGAAAGAAAGCTATGTTAATGATAGGATTTACATCAAATCTGTTGTTAGTATGTGGAAAATACTAGTGTGAATATGATTTTTTGTATTGAACTCTTTTTTTGTGCTGAACTGGAAAATATTGTAAAATGGGGGAAAAACTTTGAAAAAACCCAAAAAATAAATAAATAAATAAATAAAATAAATTAATCATAATCCCAAAAATATTTATTAAAGATGTTTTAAAAATTATTTAACAACATATTCCCCAATTAATGCAAAAACAACTCCTACAGATTTTAAACAATTAACATATTTTACCAATTAAATATTTATAATTTATAAACAATTATTAATTAATTATTTATAAATAAATTACCACAAACAACACAATAAAATGGAAATATAAAATAAATACTAATAAATAAAAAATATTAATTACTTTATTCTAATAAATTACATCCCACCCTATTCCCCTATAAACCTACAAACCACGTCCTAAAAAACATAACACTATTAACATAATTATCAATTAAATCGTTTTTAGAATTTTATCACCAATTAATAATTAATTAATATTAAATTAATTTTAAAAATGAATAAAAAACATTAATAATTACTTTAATATAATCAAATTACTTCCCACCCTATTCCCCTATAAACACACAACCCACTCCTAAAAAAATTACACAATTAATATAGGTGTCAATTAAGGGGCAGATTTATGTCAGACTTGCGCCACGTTTACTCCGCCGTTGCGTCACGCAACGGCGCGGAAACGTGGCGCATCCCTGCGACCTATTTACAACGTGACTCATCTAGGCAGATGCGTCACGTTGTAAAGCCCTGCGCCACATGAAACCTGTGTCAGGTTTCATGTGGGCGTTCTGTCGCCTGGTGGGCGTTCCCTCGTAGGAAAGCCCCCTAAAACTGAGGCAGTGAAATCTACAAGATTTCACTGAGTCAGTTTTACGACTCTGCTGGGTCAAATCCTTACGCCTGCTTGAAGCAGGCGTAAGGAGTGACGCACCACGTTATGTATGGGTGGCATCTGTACATTGCAGGAGTTGCGTCGCACTTGCGACGCTACTCCAGCAATGCGCTGCCCGTACACCACAAGATGCGTCACGCATCTGCCCTTCCTTGCACCATGGTGCGCCGCATTGTAAAATGCGGCGCATCTGTGGTGCCGCAAGGAGGGAATTGCGTGACGCATCAGTTCTGGCGCATCCCTGCTGATTTGCAGAGATGCGCCAGAACTCATAAATCTGCCCCTAAGTATTTAATGAAAATTAACAACCAATTAATAATTGTTTAATTATAAATAGTAATAAATACAAATTAATAATTCCTTTATTAAAATTAAATAACTTCCCACCCTATTTCCCTATAAACCCACAACCCACTCCTACTAAAAAATGCAGTTAATATAATTGTAAATTAATGAACTTAAGAAAAATAGTACCCAATTATTAATTCATTAATAATAAATTATTTATAAATACTAATAACATACAAATTAATAATTACTTTAACATTCTTTAACATACTTTAACATAATAACAGAAGTAACATAATTATAAATTATTGAATTATTAAAAATAATAAACAATTAATAATGAATTCATTATAAATTAATTATAAATACTCATAAATAAAAATTAATAATTACTTTATTTATATTTAAATTACTTCCCACCCTATTCCCCTATAAACCCACAACCCACTCTTAAAAAATGACTTCAATATTCCAACATCGTTATTCTGTCTGTGCACCAGTGTCACAAAGGCCACATCCTGGAATAGGGAACACGTGAAGCCCTGGAAGGATATTTCTCTCTCGATCTCGCTGCCTGAATAACTGCCTCTCTCTTCTTGAAGGAGTGTAGCTTGGCTTCAATTTCTTCTAGGTGTTGGTGGACTCACCATGGGGACCCTGTCTATTTTAATCTTTAGGCCTCCTGAGCGGATCCTTTTGCTACCACCTCCTCCAGATGGTGCTGGCATATATTGTCCCTCCGGTACCTGTTTTTGAGGCCTTCACATTTTAGGATATTGATCTGTATTAGCTTGCAGAGCATTTTCCTCTAATCTTCCATCTTTGCCGCTTTGTGCTCCAGCGCTATTACTGTGGATTTAATGTCTTGATTGAGAATGCCAACTGAGTCAACATCTTGTTGCAGAGACGTAAGTTTGCCCTGGATGTAGGAGCCAAGAGAATCCAATGAGCCCTCCAGATCTGTCTTGAGTTCTTCTCTGAGCTCTCTCTTAAAGTCAATTTAGGAGGCCAGAAGGTCCTCTTTAGTAAGCGCCATTCTTTCCTCTGGACCTCCTTTTGCTGTAGACCCTCTCATTTCAGTAGGTGAGAAGCATCTTGTGACTGTATACACCTGTTTATTTTCTAGTGGCATAGGGTCAGTGGCACTTGGTGGGTGCCCCGTAGGGCTAGGCGAGGCTGTGCCATGTGCTGGAATCCATTTGTGAGAGCCGACCTCTCGGATCCTGGCCTCCTGGCTCACTAAATCATAGTACGCAAGCTGGGTTCCGCTATTCAGGCTGAACTTTGTGTGAGTGGAGGTGATATCTGTGTCTCCACTTGTTGCATAGAGTCTTTTCGCTGACGTTTGCTGATTTTTGTTTCTATGGGTGTTCTGTTATGGCTCCAATCCTGGGCTGGGGTCACTGATAAAGGCCACTAGGGAGCGACTTTGCCAGGCCCCACTTTCCACTCTTGAAAACAATGTTGATACAGTCTCTTGAATCGGCTTCTTCCTACATGGAGACTTTGGTCTCCTTTATCTAGGTGTGACAGGTTATGTTATGCATTTTCTGTGTCCTTATATTGGTATGACTGCACTCTATAGTTCATGGGCGCGGTATACCTGATGTCCTCCATGTCAGCCCTCCCCCTTAAGATAATTTCCTCTCAGACTGCATGCTGCTGTTGTCGATTTCTATCGTGCAGAAGGGAGCATCACCAGCTCCTCTTAGACGGTTTCCAAGTTAAGGTGAGTGTTAGATTTGGGGGTCTCTAGTTGGCAGCGGTAGGTACCTTTGACCAAATAAGGACCCTTGCATCTAGTCAGGGTAAGAGGGTACACTCCTAAATAAGCCCTGCTCACCCCCTTGGTAGCTTGGCACGAGCAGACAGGCTTATCTCAGAAGCAGTGTGTGAAGCATTAGTGAACACATATAATAATACAGTGACAACACTCCAGATGGACACCACACAGCTTGTATTATAAAATTAAGTATTTTTATATAGACTTAACACAAGACCACAAACAGCAAAAATGCACAATACTGTACTTTAAAAATAGTAGAAATAGCTTTGTTCTCTTTAGATGGTAAATGTGACACTTTAAGTGTAATATACCTTTGGATGCGTAACGCTATACAACGAAAGTGTTGCAGGGAAGGTGATGCGTTCGTTCCTTACAGGCAAGAACGGTGATGCGTCGGTTTCTTACTGCTGCGCAGGCGACGGTACTAGATACTAGGGGATCCCCCTCAATGGGTGGCCCAACAGGATAGACTAGGTTCCCCACCTGGTGTTCCCTTAAAGAACCATCCAGGCTCTGAGACTGAGTTTGAGCTTTATCGGGACATAACCCATTTTCACTCCTTCCCCTAAAAGACAGGACGTGAGGCCCTACACCCCTTCCCTTACGACGGGACCTAGCTGGGCTACCCTGAACCACTTTGCCCACTCTGGGTTGGAAGATACCTGGCCACTCCCCTTAGTGTCACTCCCCAAAGCCTCCCCAGACCCTCTGGAATCCACCAAAAGGTCTACCTCCAATGTGAGTTCCTTGGAGTCAGAGAACTCACTCTAAAACAGGTGTTGGCATAGCTCTGGACATACAATATGCTCTTCCACAATTGGATCACACATCCCCCTATAAGGGTTAACCAAACTATCCTTCACCTCGCCATCCAGTGCCTCACACATGTACTCCACACCAATCTCTTGAGATTGGCAAGACTGTATCTGACTGCCTCTGTCACTCAACCCACACTCTTCTGGGCGGTCTTCACACTCACATACCGTGGGGCAGATTTATGTTAACTGGCGCATCCCGAGGGATGCGCCAGTTAACATGCGCCACAGTGCGCCACAACTGCGCCCCCCATGGTGCGCCGCATTTATGATGCGGCGCACCATGGGGCAAAAACGGCACAGATGCGTCACGCATCTGTGCCGTAAAAGTGACGCATTGCTGGAGTTGCGTCGCAAGCGCGACGCAGCTCCAGCAATGCTCTGGGGGGGCCTATTCTTTCAATGCTGCCTCAAGCCTTACGCCTGCTTCAAGCAGGCGTAGGGTTTTGACGCAGCATTGCCCTGAAAGTGACTGAGTGAAATCTCATAGATTTCACTCAGCCACTTTCAGGAGGCGTTCCTGCGCAGGAACGCCCCCCCCTGCGCAGGAACGCCTCCTCATGGCGCAGTGCTGTACAACGTGACGCATCTCCTAGATGCGTCACGTTGTAAATAGGGCGCAGGGATGCGCCACGTTTCCGCGCCGTTGCGTCACGCAACGGCGGCGTAAACGTGGCGCAAGCCCTTCATAAATCTGCCCCCAAGACTTCAACCTTGGGGGAACCCCTCTCCCTGCACCTCTCATCTAGAGACAGTAGTGTGTCCCTCCCACCACTAGGACTACAAACCCTTGTGCCATTTCCCCAATCCACCTCAGGGACACTGCGCACCACTGGAGCTACTTCACATCCTACAACCTCCTGGTGAAAATTAACCCCCTCCTTTAAGTCAGGTGCCACATCTCTGGGTGTGTGTACTACTCCCTCAGCACTAGAACATTCAATTTTGCTGCCACCATCTGAGCTGGAGTCCACCTCCAACTCAGCAATCACTTCCTGATCTACACACATTTATTTTTTCTGGGCTGTGACACTCATAGCCTCAATTCTCTCGAGCTCCAAATCAAGATCCCTCATTTTCAACTCATGTGCAAACTGCATCCTCTTTTCCTCTTGATCGATTTTCCTAGTTTGCAACTCAAATTCTAACTGCCCACTTAACTTGAGCTTGGTCAGCTCCATCTCATGCATCATACTCATCTCCTTGTCCTCCAGCTCTTCTGGGGACAGGCCCTTGGCAGAAACACTGCTACCTGCTGGAGACGGTGCTCTACTCCCCTCTGGACCCAATAGCCCTTGCAGCTGCTCCTCTGCATTTTCGACCCCTTCCTCATTCTCAGGGGTATTCCATTATTCGACCCAGGCCCTCAGTGCCTTTTGAAACTCCTCCTTCTTGGAGAGACCGGTTATAGCAACTTTAAATCTTCTGCAGAAGTGCTTCAGCTGTCTCACATTGTAGCATTCTAGTTTTTCTTCTTCCCAATCAAAATCAACAGATGCTATTGATGCTGCTTTATCCATGGTGGTTAAACTTGGCAGTTCTTGGCAAATATAGAAGATCCCTGGAAAAACAATCTACCAAAATATATGTGGTTGCATTTGGTCTGCACTCACTAGTAGCGTTCACCAGTCACTGTATATGAGTCAAATACAAGTCCAGAATCCTCACTGCTGACCACCAATGTTAGATTTGGGGGTCTCTAGTTGGCAGAGGTAGGTACCTTTGACCAAATAGGGACCCTTGCATTTAGTCAGGGTAAGGTGGTACACTCCTAAAATAACCCCTGCTCACCCCCTTGAAGGCTTAAGTTGGCACAAGAAGACAGGCTTATCTCAGAAGCAGTGTGTAAAGCATTCGTGAACACATACATTAATACAATGACAACACTACAGATGGACAGCACACAGGTTGTATTATAAAATAAGTATTTTTATCTAGACTTAACACAAGACCACAATGACAAATATCCACAATACTGTACTTTAAAAAGGGTAGAAATAGCTTAGTTCTCTTTAGATGGTAAATGTGACAGTTTAAGTGTAATGTACCTTTGGATGCGTAACGCTATACAGCAAAAGTGTTGCAGGGAAGGTGATGCCTTGGTTCCTTACACGCAAAAACGGTGATGCATCGGTTTCCTACTGCTGCATAGGGGACGGTGATGTGTCAGTTTTTCTCTGCATTGTGAAGTGATTCGTTGGATTCTTACTTCGCTCCCATGGCGGTGCAGCCCACCGATGAAGATCTGGGGCAATGAAACAAAATGGCATCTTCTTCTTGATCCGACAATGATGCGTGCATGCCCGATGGCCATGCCACGACTCAACGATTCTTCTGAGCCGCTACAGGCCCTGCGACACGCTTCTCCGGTGATTCGACGACAATGGCTGCAGCGGCGATACGCTTCTTCATCTTGAGTAGCGCTTCCAGTTCCCAGCGACACACAGCCTCTCAGAAGGCCAAGCTCAACAACAGGCACTTCAATTCCCAGCAAGGGAAGGCAAGGGAGCTGGTTGGTGACGTCTGTTGTCCCTGAGACTTCAGCAGGAGGCAAGCTCTATCTCAAGCCCTTGGAGATCCTTTTACGAGTTGATTTGAAAGTAGCACAAAGTCCTTTCTCCTTTCTTTGGCAGTCAGGCAACCACTGCATGCCAATCCCTCAAGCAGAACTCAGTGTAGGGGTAGTCTCCTCGGTTTCTTTGGTTCCTCTCTCCAGCAAAGGTTCTTCTTGTTTCCCAAAAGTGAGCTAAAGGTCTGGGGTCTGGTTCCCCATATTTATACTAGCAAATCCTTTGTCACTGGAGGCAGAGAGTGTCTGTGCCTAGTCCAAACCAGTTCTGTGCAGTCCTGGAGAACTTTGTTGACAAGACTCCTTCTTTCCTTTGACAGTGTGGGCCAGGGACATCAGACGCACCACAGGGGGTGAAGCCAGCATTGTGGAAGGCAGGCACAGCTCTATTCAGGTCCCAGTTGCTCCCCTACCCTCACTCGACATGCAGAAGGGTCTATTCACCCCTGTGCTGACTCACCCTGTCTCCTGAAACTCCCCAGCCCCTGTCACTCAAACTCCAAACAAGGAATACACAACCTAGCAGAGGCAGGCTTGGATAGTTAGGCAAGAAAATACCTACTTTCTAAAAGTGGTGTTTTCAAACACAGAATGTTAAAACCAACTTCACTGAAAGATGTATTTTATCATTCTGAGTTCAGGTATACTAAACTCGAATATCTCTCTAGTTCCCTGAGTCAGTTAGCCTTATAAGATGTACAGACAGGTAGCTTGCAATAGTGAAAAACGAAAATGGCTGTAATTCACTATTAGGACATGCAACACACACCAGGGCATCTCCTACCTTTTAGCTACAATGCACCCTGCCCTTGGACCTACCATAGGGGTGACTAATATGCAGAAAAGGGAAGGTTTAAGGACTGGCAAGTGAGTGCACGTGCCCAGTTAACATGGCAGTACCAGACTGCACACAAGCTCTTGTTTCTGTGGGTAGCACAACCAGTGCTCCAAGCCCACCAGCAGCATTTGATTTACCCGCCACGGGCACCCACAGTGCCCTATACAAGTTCTGACAGTAAATCAAATAGGCCGATCATGGACTCACTAATCCATACATCAATTTAAAAATGGAGAGCAAATGCACTTTAGCACTGATCAGCAGTGGGAAAGTGCCCAGAATCATAAAACCAACAAACAGGTCAGACAAAATACAGAGGGAAGGCAAAAAGTTCAGGGATGACCCTGCAAAAAGGGCCAAGTCCAACAGTCAGGCGCCAAGGGTGGAGGATCCGCTAATTGGATCCTAGTAGTGCGGCACTCAGCACTGTAGTGAGCCACCCAGTTGATACTATACAATTTGTCCACATCAACTCCCTGGGCCAGGCGTAGACCGGGGAGTATAAATAAAGTGTGATGTCAGGGCTCGTGGCTGATGGCACGTTACCAGCAAAGAGTGTGTCGTGTCTCTGCATTGCTCCCAGTAGTAGCAGGCCCCCATCTCCCTCTTAGTGCCCCTAAACCCCTAGGCCATCCCTTTAGCCCCACCATCACATTGGTGACCAGGCTGGTAAGCGGCCCGCGGCATGCCATCGCAATGCATTTCTGCGTTGACGGCGCATGCACAGAGCTGGAAAGCTGGAAAGCCTGGCGCACCTGGTAATCCGGGAAGGAGACCATGCTGTGGTAGCGCGCGGCTTGGGGGGGAGTGAAAGCTGTGTTGCAGGGTGGAAGGCGAAGGCGACGGCTCCAGCATCACGGTGAGGCATTGGGGAAGAGTGCTGGCTCCGAGGGGGGAGTGCGCACCTGGAGTGCACTACAGCGTGTGGCCATGAGACCGGGGTGAGTGGTGCTGGGACAGGCCAGGCGTGCTTGCAGCTGTGTGGAGCAAAAGGCCGTGGCGGTCTGCCACGTGTTACCACCAGAGGCAGGACACCAGCATGGTGCAGATGAGTGCTGCCTGGCCACAAGAAGAGGGTTACTCCCACGGAGCACAGGGAGGCAAGTCAAGGTAGCCCATCTTGCTCCTAGGCCACGGAGGGCAGTAAGCACTGAGGAGGCGCAGGAGTGAGGGGATAGCCAGGGGCCCTGACACACGGAGAATGACCGAGCAAGTGCCAAACAGCTGCTGGAAGATGTCGGTGCAGGCCGAAGGAGGAGATCCAGGGCCGGGGGAGAGCGGTTCACACATGTCACTGAAGTTGCTACCGCCATTCAGCCAGCTAGCGGATCCCGCCATGGCAGCCCCGCGGTGGCGCAAGTGGATAGGGCATTTGGAGAACTACTTTATCGCAGCACGGGAGACAGATGGAGCAGTGAAACGTTCCATGATGTTGCACATGGGGGGTGAGGAACTATATGACTTGTTCCAGGATTTACCAGACACAGGGGATAAAAATGACTACGACAAGGCCGTCAGGGGACTGAATCGGTACTTTGACCCTCAGGTCAATCCCAACTTCTAGCATTTTAAGCTACGTCTGGCCAAGCAGAAGGAGGAGGAGTCTGTTGACATGTTCTTTGTGCAGCTGAGAAAGCTCGCAAGCTCCTGTGTGGGAATCAACCGTCAATTCGAGATTCGAGCGCAGCTAATGCTGGGATGCAAGTCATCGGAGCTACGCAAGCTAATCCTGCACCAACCTGGAATTTCCCTTGATGACATTCTAGTGCTGGGAAGGGCACATGAGCTGGCTGATGCAATGGCTGGAGTGATGGAGTCTGCATTGGTAAAGCGATCCACATCCACGCAGGCGTTGTACCCTGTCCCATCAAAGAAGAGGCTGCGCAGGTGGATCCAGTAACAGAGCAGGGAGGAAAGATTTTGGTAATTGCAGACTGGGGAGTCTTCCACCCAGGATGTCCAGCGCAAGGCAGGCTGTGTTTGAAGTGCAACAAATTTGAACACTTTGCGAAAGTGTGCATGGTCCGAGCATTTCCAGCTGTGGGAGGAGGCAAACAAAAGATGTCAGGGATGAACAAGCTGGTGGTGCTCAAGGTGGAGGTGATGGACGAGGTGGAGAGGAGGTGTAGAAGGATGAATGTCACAGAGGACGATGAGGAAGACGTGTTTCTGATCTCACTCACTGGGGAGATGAGCACAAGGAAAAGATCACCACCTATGTGCTAGCTCTGTATTGGGGACAATAACATCAGGGCATTAATTGACACAGGAGCGTCCGTCAACATTCTTGACGCTACCCAGGATGAGCGCCTTGTGCCTAAACCGCCGCTCCTCAAGACGATGGCTAAGATTTTCACATACAGGGGAATACTCCCATTCCCCTCCAGGGGGTGATCGAGGTGGAGATCACCCACAGAACCCGATCTGCAATTACACAATTCCATGTGACCCGGGATAGTGCGGGCTCCCTGTTAGGCTGCCACTCTGCGGAAGATCTGGGGCTGGTAGTTTTCACCAGACAAATTCATCACTCCCACGCAGAAACTGTAATGGGGGAGCTCTCGGAGCTGTTCAGCGGTTTGGGATATCTAAAGGGGGTCGAAGTCAAACTCCACATAGATGACACTATCAAGCCGGTAGCCCTGAGACATCAGAGGGTGCCATTCCATCTGAGACCTTTGGTAGAAGAAGAATTGGACCGGTTGGAACGCAATGGAGTGATCGAGAAGGTGTTTGGTATCTCCTCCATGGGTGTCTCCACTGGTAATCGCGCCTAAACCAAAGCAACAAGGGGCCATTCGTCTATGTGCCAAGTAGTTCTCCAGGGTGGACTTAAACTTGGGATATCACCAGGTAGTCTTGGAAGAAAAGAGCCACTACATTACAACATTTTCCACCCACGTGGGGCTCAGACATTTCAAATGACTCAGTTTAAGGGTGTCGTCATCAGCTGAGGTCTTTCAGGATGCCATCAGGGAAGAGTTGTCAGGCCTGGTGGGTGTACTTAACGTCAGTGATGATATCCTGTTTTTTTCTGACTCCTTGGAAGAACACCACACACACCTGAGGGCAACTTTGCAATGACTTGTGGAGCAGGGGTTGACTTTGCACAAAGAGAAATGGGAGTTCTACAGTAACGAGGTTGAGTCCTTCGGCTTCATGTTCTCTCTCAAGAGCTGCAAGTGGATCCTGCCAAGGTTGAGGCCATTCGGGCAGGAGCAATGTCCCAAAACCAGTCGGAGGTGCGGAGTTTCATGGGCATGGCAAATTATTGTGGCCAATTTAACGAAGAAGGATGCAAGGTGGCAGTGGTCCAGTGCAGAGTCGAGAGCGCTCATGGAAATAAAAGGGGCTCTACTGCATTGGGCAACAGTGGAGTACTTCAAACCCGGACAACCAACTGAGGTAGTCGTTGATGCCAGCCCGGTAAGGCTGGGGGAGTGCTCCTGCAGCAAGACCAGAGCGAAGAACGGATGCCGATCGCATGCGCCAGTCGGGCCCTCATGGCTGTAAAAACACAATATGCTCAGATTAAGAGGGAGGCTCTTGCAATCAAGTGGGCTTGCCAACATTTTGATATATACCTGTGTGGACACAGTTTCAAAGTGGTGACTTACCACAAACCACAGGTACCCCTTTTTTGAGGGACAGCCCAGAATGGGCCTGCACGAATAGAGAGTTGGGCGGTACAGATCCAGTACTACCAGTTTGAAGTCGTGTACCATCCAGGGCTGAACAATACGGCTGACTACTTGTCGAGACACCCAAAGGCCACCATCCATCCGAAGGCAACTCTGGAAGTGGATGAAGGTACAGAGTACAGAGTTGTTCATCAAGCAGGCCGTTAACGCCGCCTGTCCGCGGGCCCAGTAAATTGAAGAGATGGTGGCGGCTACCAAAGAGGACGCGTGCCTCCAGGCTGTCAAGGAAACGCTGCACAACCATCAGTGGAAGACATTTCTTCTGGGAGCTGGGCTGCTTATAGAGGAGGAACGAGACAGATTGTGGCGATGTCGAGAAGAACTGATCGAGGGGTATGAAGGGGTCATCCTAAGGGAAGCACGCATGAAGATCCCATCCAAACTGTGGAAGAGAACGGTGGACCTCACCCACAAGGGACACCAGGAAATTGAGAAAACGAAGGCTAGCATCCGATCAAAGGTGTGGTTCCCGGGCGTCGATCGCCTGGAGGAGGAGAAAGTCCGGGGATGCCATGCGTGTCTAATAACAGGAACGGAGTCACCCACCCTGCCGGTGATCTCCGAAACACCCAGCACCACGCCTTGGGCTAACATCAGCCTGGACTTTGGGAGCTTCCCGGATGGGAGGCACACAGTGGTCATGATGGACAGTTATTCTAAATTCCCTGTCGGGGGATTGGTGAGCTCAACGTCATTCGAGGGGCTTAAGCCAATTCTGGTGAAGACATTTGCTCTACTGGGAATGCCCGAAGAGGTCTGCATAGACAACGGACCCCATTTCAGGGCCAGGAATTTTGAGAGTACATGGAACTCAACAACATCCGGCATAGGAAAAAAACACCCCAGTAGCCCCAAGCGAATGGAGACGTGCAGAGATTAATGAGGATGGTGAACAAGGCTCTCCGGATTGGAGCAGACCAGGAAGAAGACCTCGAGGGCTGTTTACACAAATTATTATATGCATACCGGCAGACCCCCCCATTGCACGACAGGATGTTCTCCAAATGACCTACTAATGCAGTGAGCCGTGAGAGACGTAGTGATTGCAAGCATGCATTGGATGTCAGGGGTGTTGGACAATGGCCGGGCCCAGGCCAAATACCAGTAGACCAATGATAAAGCAGCCAGAAGAGAAGAGCTCAACACAGTGATATATTTCCAGGAGATCAGGTGGCCGTGAAAGACAGGCATCCTGGCTGGAAGTTGCGGATGCCGTACGAAAAGGAACCATGGTGGGTGGTCCAGGTACAAGGATCGATGATCACGGCAAGGAGAGTGCCAGATTGTCAGAAATGCATCCTGGTTTAAGAAAGTGGCCACCCCAATGGTGGATACAACGGGAGAGATGGAGTCGAGAAATGCCAGGCAGTCATCTACATGGAAGACTGAGGCAGGAGCGCCAGAGGCTGAGGCTGAGGCCGGAGCACCAGGGCCGGAGGAATTCCTGGAGGAAAGAGAGGTGTCCAGTGAAGTGGTGACCGACACTGAAGAAAATAACACCCCAAAAAGAGGACGCCCATACCGGCTGACAGATAATCCCCAGCCCAGTCAGAGGCTGAGAGACTTTCTGTGTTGAAGTTGGTGTGTTTATTATGTTAGTTTCTTCTGTTGTCTTCTTTATTTTAGTTTGTTGTTTGAACACTCGTTGGTTGGATGGGATTTAGTGAGCCACCCAGCTTATACTATTCAATGTGTCCACATCAACTCCCTGCGGTACAAAAGGGGGTGGTGATGGACGGAGCATCTGAACCAATCAAACACTCACACCCAGTCAACAGATCTGGGTTTAATACATCACCGTTCTTTAGCCCACTCTGCCATCAGACAAACGGTGGAAAGGAGGAGCACCTATGTTAAAAGTTGGCACAAAATCCAAAGCGCTGAGGCAGGAACCTTAACTTTCCATCTTTGGAAAGCCCTGGTCAGCCAAGAAAAATGCCCAGCCAGGGGATTACCTGCTCGATTCAATTGAGTTACTGGGCCTGTCTAATATCTGGCCCGTTCCAACGGACCATCTTTCTTTCAAAAAAGTAGCACGAAAAGCATCATCAATACTATCTGTCTTAGAAGACAAAGCAATTCTCACTAGTAAGGCACACGGCTGGATAGTGCTCAGTGACTATGTAAGGCTGAAACCCCAAGCCTATTTGAGTACCGGAATCAAGATAAGTAAGAAGGTAAACTTTTTGAGGTTGCGGCTGGGGGTAATTGCGATTAAGCCCCATCTTCCACCATGGGAAAGGAAAGGTGGCTCTCCGACTTGTCGTCTATGTGTAAATGGGAAGGAAGACCTCATCCACGTAATCTGCAACTGCCCCAACATAAAGGATATAAGATGCACCTTGTTGCGTCCTTTTTTCAGGCATTACGGCATCCGGTCCTGTAGGCAGGCAGTGAAGCTATGTTTCAAACCCACTGATGTTCAGCTCAACTGTCGGCTAACAAACTTTTTGAGACAGTAACAAAGAGACTTAAAACCCTGCCACTTTCCGATCCATGGGGATAAACTTTATAACTATACTATTAACTCAATACTTTATTTTAGCCGTATCAGTATTTTAATCATCAGATCTTCAATCTGGACAGTGGTCTTGATCAAACTGTGCCACTTGATCTGGGAAGTTGTTGTAGATATTGACAGATAGCACTACATGAGATGCAAAAGCCTATGTGAATAATGTATAAATATAGAACATGCACTTGATGACTTTTTAGATTACGCATCTTTTAACTGTTTTAATTGTATTTAATTGTGTAATGGGAATAATTCTGCTATGTATTTGCAACGATTTTAATTAATCAAGCAAAATAAAATATCTTATCTTATTTTGTCACTCTGCCACCCCAGTTCAGACATGGCCATATGCAAATCAGTCTGACCCTGTGCCTCATGGGAACAGTCCAGCCCGAACTGCCTAGCCGTGCCTTCCCTGGATAGGATTCAACCTTCCTAGGACCGGTTTCTGGCATTACAGCCATCTTCAGCCAGGCTTGCTTGAATCCAGTGGCAAAGTGAGCAAGGGACTCACGTCTGAGCATACCCTGCCAACTTATGGCAGCCAAAGCTGTACAAAAGGGGGTGGTGATGGGCGGAGCATCTGAACCAATCAAACACTCACACCCAGTCAACAGATCTGGGTTTAATCCATCACGGTTCTTTAGCCCACTCTGCCACCCCAGTTCAGACATGGCCATATACAAATGAGTCTGACCCTGTGCCTCATGGGAACAGTCCAGCCCGAACTGCCAAGCCATGCCTTCCCTGGACCGGATTCAAGCTTCCTAGGACCGGTTTCTGGCAATACAGCCGTCTTCAGACAGGCTTGCTTGAATCCAGTGGCAAAGTGAGCAAGGGACTCACGTCTGAGCATACCCTGCCAACTTATGGTGGCCAAAGCGGTACAAAAGGGCGTGGTGATGGATGGAGCATCTGAACCAATCAAACACTCACACCCAGTCAACAGATCTGGGTTTAATCCATGACTAATCTTTAGCCCACACTGCCACCCCAGTTCAGACATGGCCATTTGCTAATCAGTCTGACCCCGTGCCTCATGGGAACAGTCCAGCCCGAACTGCCAACCCATGCCTTCCCTGGACCGGATTCAAGCCTCCTAGGACCGGTTTCTGGCATTACAGCCGTCTTCAGCCAGGCTTGCTTGAATCCAGGGGCAAAGTGAGCAAGGGACTCACGTCTGAGCATACCCTGCCAACTTATGGCCGCCAAAGCGGTACAAAAGGGGGTGGTGATGAACGGAGCATCAGAACCAGTCAAACACTCGCACCCAGTCAACAGATCAAGGTTTAATTCATCACCATTCTTTAGCCCACCCTGCCACCCCAGTTCAGACATGGCCATATGCAAATGAGTCTGACCCTGTTCCTCATGGGAACAGTCCAGCCCGAACTGCCAAGCCATGCCTTCCCTGGACCGGATTCAAGCTTCCTAGGACCTGTTTCTGGCATTACAGCAATCTTCAGCCAGGCTTGCTTGAATCCAGTGGCAAAGTGAGCAAGGGACTCACGTCTGAGAATACCCTGCCAACTTATGGCGGCCAAAGCGGTACAAAAGGGAGTGGTGATGGATGGAGCATCTGAACCAATCAAACACTCACACCCAGTCAACAGATCTGGGTTTAATCCATCACTGATCTTTAGCCCACTCGGCCACCCCAGTTCAGACATGGCCATATGCAAATCAGTCTGACCCTGTGCCTCATGGGAACAGTCCTTCCCGAACTGCCAAGCCATGCCTTCCCTGGACCGGATTCAAGCTTCCTAGGACCGGTTTCTGGCATTACAGCCGTCTTCAGGCCGGCTTGCTTGAATCCAGTGACAAAGTGAGCAAGGGACTCACGTCTGAGCATACACTGCCAACTTATGGCGGCCAAAGCGGTACAAAAGGGGGTGGTGATGGACGGAGCATCTGAACCAATCAAACACTCACACCCAGTCAACAGATCTGGGTTTAATCGTCACCGTTCTGTAGCCCACTCTGCCACCCCAGTTCAGACATGGCCATATGCAAATCAGTCTGACCCTGTGCCTCATGGGAACAGTCCAGCCCAAACTGCCAAGCCATGCCTTCCCTGGACCGGATTCAAGCTTCCTAGGACCGGTTTCTGGCATTACAGCTGTCTTCAGCCAGGCTGGCTTGAATCCAGTGGCAAAGTGAGCAAGGGACTCACGTCTGAGCATACCCTGCCAACTTGTGGCGGCCAAAGCGGTACAAAAGAGGGTGGTGATGGACGGAGCATCTGAACCAATCATGGGGGTCTCTGTCTGTTTAAGCGCTTTTCCCACTTAATCTTACATGAGCACAACCATCAAGGCCATTCACTCCAGTTCATCCTATCTTCTGGTTATTACCTAATGTTGAAGCGTTCTCACGGATGCACGTGCTATTAATTCCCTGTAATCCAAGCTGATGCTTCATCTGCGTCTCAAAACTTTTTATAAGACCTTTCATAAAAAATGGAAAGCATACCTATCTAATTGTAATTGGTCTCGTCAGGTTCCTGTGCTGCCCCCGGGCATTCTTTGCCCGGGCATTGGCACACTTTCCAAATTAGAATTCATTCATTCACTCAATTTCGCTGCATTGCAATTTACACAAAAATGAACCCCCTGGCAGTCCAACTGTCATTACAGTCAATCAGCAAATAAGGGGAATGATGAAGAATGCATATTAGGATTATGAGTCGTGATTCTTTTGCCCCCCGTTTAACTCAGATTTCCAAAGTGACATTAACCATGATTAATTAGGACAGGCATGGTCTTATTTCAGCGGCCATACAAGTCATTAGGGCCCTTATTTATGAAGGCCTTGCGTCAGTTTTGCGCCGCCGGTGCGTCACTTTTTGTGACCCACCAGCGGTGTAAAAAATGCGCCTCGTTGCGCCATATTTAAAAAGTGACGCATCTAGGTAGATGCGTCACTTTTTAAACCCCTGCGCCACATTATACCTGCGTCAGGAATAATGTATGCAGAGGGGGCGTTCCCCCGCAAAAAGCCTCGTAATAGTGACGCAGTGAAATCTATGAGATTTCACTGCGTCACTTTTAGGACGCTGTTGCGTCAAAATCTTGCGCCTGCCTCACAGCAGGCGTAAGACTGACGCAAGCCCTTTCACATGGGGCTTTCCCCATGTGAAAGGACGCATTGCTGGAGTTGCGTCACTTTTGTGACACACTCCAGCAATGCGTCACTTTTGCGCTTACAGATACGTCAGAAATACTGACATATCTGTAACTCCTTGCGACATGATGCGTCATACATTAAATATGACGCATCAGGAATGTCGTAAGGAGTGCGCAGTGAAAAGTGACGCATCTCAGTTTTCACGCAGCGATGCGTCACTTTTCATAAATGAGGCCCTAGATATATTGTCAGCCCCATTGTTGAAGTGGTTGCATTTGTATTTAGTAGTGAGCTCTTCTTCTTTGCCTCGTGGTAAATTGCCTGCTGTGGTTGAAGCAATGTTGTTATTGTTGGTGCTGCACTTCGGCTCTCACTGGTTGCAATCCAGGGATTATTAATGAAGGCAGGAAACTATATAAAATACTGAGATCTGGCACTTGGTGTTCTTTCTGCATATTTATTTTAAGCACAGCAGCTGCTACCCAGCTGAATAAGTAGGACACAACATACCTGCATTTACTTTGATAAAACAAGGAAACGTTTTCCGTCTTACTGATTTCTATTCTGAGCGAAGATGGTGAATGAAGTAGGCAATGACTTGGACAGGACTCTGGCCTTTGTGTGTACACCCTTCAATTTCAATGTGTCCTCATTCCAGAGCTGGTAGCGTGAAAACCTTTCAGAGGAATAGTACACAAGAATTACGACTGCCATAGATTCTGTAACCCTTGGGGAAGGGATTGCACGAAGACGTGTTATGAAATGTCTTGCAGTTTTATATCACTTCTTTATCAACGTGAATAAACCCTCTAATCTGGCCTTCCCATTTAATGCGGAGCACCTGTCCCATACGTTGCAAGGAGCCGTGGGGGGTGGGAAGAAAGTGAGTAGTCCTTAAAAGTTTGCCCTTTCTAAGCTGCTACCTCTTGGGATCAGGCAAGCAATTGCATCGCATGCCTCTAGCGGAACATCATTCGTAACAAGATCGGTCACAGGAAACAGGCGACATATTGAGGGAACGAGCAGGGTCATTTTTTGTATGGGAAAGCTGTCATTCACAAGAAATACGAATTAGGTTTATCGAGTAAGGTAGGCTTTGTGAAAAGCAAGGGCGAAAACACGCAAGTCACCTATTCTTAGAAGATTATTTCAAAAAGATGTGTAGAATATTCACACTTTCCAATCATAAACAGACTCGGTGTGAAGGACGCTGCTTCTACATAAGGTTTTGGGTTAGATACATATGACACGCTCGGTGTAGTCGGCCCTCATCTCTTTTAAAGCACAGGTTATTATTAATAAAGGTTCCAAGGCATTAGTTCAAAGCACTAATTACAATCAATTTAATAAAGCCATGCCCAGAAAGTTAAAAGCATGTGTGGCCAATTGCGATATTCAAAACATCACCCGCTTTCAGAGTCCAGCTACTTCTCAATCGCTCATTGACTCTACCTTGGTATGGTATGCAGATTTGTAGAGTGCACTATCACCAGGAAGGTACCCTGGAACTGAGCAAGAATGAGTCTAGATAAACCCAGGACCTAGTGGGACCACTCGATCAGTGATAGTGTTTACTTTCTTGTGGAATTAAAGAAGTGAGCAGGAGGCCCTTATGTGTAGTGGTAGTTGGTTCCAGTGTGTTGGAGTGATGTAGGAGAAGGCTTGAGCCTATGAATGGGTTGTATGCAAGTAGGAGTTCAGACAAGTCGAGGTGTGTAGGAGGTTTGTGAGAGCTGATACGATTGTTGAGGTATTCTGAACCTGTGTTCTACAGTACCTTGGAAGTGTGGGTGGGGGTGTGGACCTTGAATTGTTCTTGTTTGTGTATAAGGAGCCAATGGAGTTATTTCGCGTGTGGTATAATGTGAGAGCAGTGTGGGTGGTTGAGAGTGATTCTGGCAGAGGAGGTCTGAAAGGTCCATTACCTTGTGATGAGTTTTTTATATCCCAGCAAGTAGGTGCTTCCGCAGTCTAGCTTGCTTGTGACTAGGCGGTGTGCAACTTTTTGCTGGTGCTGACTGTGAGGCATTTGAAAATCTTCCTCATCATCTTAAGGATATGGAAGCATTAGGTGTAATGGCATTGTCTTGGGCAGTCATGTCAAGTATGTTGTTGATTATAATCCCAGGTTTCTTGGCATGGGTGGTGGGTACCCGTTTTAGCTATGTTGGCCACCAGAGTTCCACAGTAAAGTGCCACTAAAATTTGTACAGA
The DNA here is from genome assembly GCF_964263255.1 of Lissotriton vulgaris. Lineage (NCBI taxonomy): Eukaryota > Metazoa > Chordata > Amphibia > Caudata > Salamandridae > Lissotriton > Lissotriton vulgaris. Next base: position 557,541,852 of record NC_141694.1, read on the forward strand.
TAGCTCATTGAGAGTGACTGAAGCAGAGACTAGAACATCACCGTTGGAGGATGAGCTGGCCATACAGAAATTAGAGATTAACACTATAAAAGCTCAATGAGATGACATCAATTATAAGGTCTCGGATTTGGAGAATCAAGCACGTAGAAATAACTTACGAATTCTGGGTGTTCCAGATGGCATGGGAGAAACTGATGTTCGCAAATTTGTGTGTGAGCTCTTTACAGAGGCATTCCCAGAGCTGACTTCATGGGACTGGCTAATAGAAATTGAGAAGGCGCATCGATTTCCGTTTACGGTTGAAAAGGGAAGGCAAATAGAGGATGACCACCCAAGAGCGATTTTGGTTACATTTAATAACTTTCTAGCTAGAGAAGCAGTCTTTGTACTCGCTAGGCCCGATAAGAAAAGACTGGCAAAAGGCTGCAATTTTTTCGTCCGGCCAGACTTCTGTCAAGCTACTGTATCCAAACGATGGCATTTAGTCATTGATTCCCGGGTTTCAAGAAAAGGGAGCAGTAGTTTATTTGCAGAATCCGGCCAAGTTAAAGGTCATTGTAAAAGGGCAACTTACGTTTTTCTTTTCTGAAATTGTGGCTAAAGAATATCTGATGTCACTATGAAGCAATAAGCTGATAATATTTTGAGGGAGCTTTTTTTTTTGTGTGAACACTAAGCCTAAAGGAAAGTTGTTTTCTTAGTCAAATTCATTGAAAGTGATGTTCTTTTTTCCCAACCCAGGAAAGGGGGGTGTTGGCACTCTGTGTTCTCAGGTACTAATAGTCCTTGTGCCTCATATGGTGGGATGGGTGGGACGGGAGGTGACGAGGGGGAGAGGTAGGAAGGTGATGGTGGTCTGGAGGTGGGGGGGGTGTAAGTCAGCAGCAGTCATTATTGTTTGGAAATTTGGATGGATTTTTCTCAAGTTATATCTAAGGGTGAATTTTTCCTGTAATAATCAAAAGTAGTATGTTATGCTCATTGTAAATATCATATATAAAAATGGATAGGTAAATAAGGATTTGTACGTTGAATATTAATAGGCTCAATGATTCTAAGAAATTAGATATTTTGTCAAAAATAATTCAATTGTTACAAATAGACATTTCATGTTTACAAGCGACACACATTGCTTGGGAAAAGAGAGCTTGGTTGAAAAATGTAGGTTTAGATTTGCTGGTATGTTCAAAACAAACAAGGATTAAAAGAGGGGTAGGTATTCTTATGAAACGGAGTTTAGGGGCTTGCGTAAAAATGTCGGCAGATAAATGGGGGAGGTGGGGTATGGTAGAGCTTAAGATTGATGAAAACAGATTTACTATATGCACATTATATGGTCCTAATCTGGATGACTGTGAACTTATGAATCTTATTAGTACGGAATTGGCTCTATGGACTCAACCAATAATTCTGTGTGGAGATTTGAATATTCATATAGATGTGGACTTTTATATTAGGAAAAATGGGAGGTATTGGGGCAGAAAATATCGGACTTTTCGGGCTCTTCGTGAAAGGATTTTAGAAAATGGGCTCTTTGATGTGCGGAATATGCTTCGCTCTAAAGCATCAGGATAAAGTTTTTTTTCTGCCCCGTATAAAAAATGTGTTCGACTGGATTATTTTTTTATTTCTCAATATTTCACAGAAAAAGTTAATATCGAGATTATCCCAAAACTCATATCAGACCGTAATCCATTAATACTTTAATTAAATCTGGCTTCACAAGTAAAAGGTACAAGAGTAAATTGGTCTTTCCAAAGGAATTTATTACTGGGGGATGATTATTGTCAGCACATGGTTAAAGTTATTGAGGAGTTTTTTAAAATCAATAATAATACTGCATCTACTAAAATTGTTTGGGACGCCTTTAAGTCAATAATTAGGGGTGAAACTCTTAGCTACTCGGATTTTCAACGCAAAACAAGGCGGAGCAAATTTATGGAGGAAACTGATATGGTAATGAAGACAGAAATTAAGCTAGCTGAAAATATCAGATTGGGCCAGGGTATTGAATCTGCCCAACAAGACTTAACAATTAAAAGGGCTACAGTCTATTCTAATATAGCTGACCAAATTGCACTTAAATATAGACAATATAAGACTGAATGCTATGAATTTAGTGAACAAACTGGGAGAGTTCTGGCAAAAAGATTACGGCAAAAGGCAGTTTCTAATGATATTGTAAAGATCCGTGACATGAATGGGGTTGTGCCAGAGTCTAAAACAGGGTAATAAAAGCATTTCGAGACTTTTATCAATTATTCTACAATGAGTCAATTGATGGGGTGGGCGCAGAAGGTGATGTTTTAGAGTACTTTGAAAATCTTGGAACTGCAGAACTCTCAGAATTTCAAAAAACACTACTAGCTGCCCCGATCACATGGGAAGAAATTGAAATAGCTATATTAGGTTTAGCCTCTGGGAAAGCAATGGGACCAGATAATATACTCCTTGAATTTTATCGTACTTTTCGAAAAATATTAAAACCAGAATTGTTGAAATTATTTCATCAATTTTTTTTGGGCTACCCCCCTGAATCGTGGTCTATGGCAACTATAGTATTTTTTTTAAAAAGGGGAAGGCTGGTATCGAGTTAGGTTCATATAGACCTATCTCGCTTTTTAATGCGGAGAGCAAGATATTCTCAAAAATATTGGCCAATAGATTGAACGATTTCATGCCATTTTTAGTTTCAGTTAGACAGCACAGATATATTGTAAAGAGGGATACAACCGATCATGTAAAAAGGATCATTTAGTTATTGGATTGGGCACAAGCCACAGGATCCCCTGTTGCGGTGGCCCTGTTAGATGCTGAAAAAGCATTTGACAGGGTTTCCTGGAGGTTTTTGTGGTCCACTCTTATTTGGAAGGGATTTCCTAAAGAATATATTAACACAATACAGGCATTATATAATCATCCAATGGCTTTAATTCGTATCTCTGGTGATATTTCGGATAATCTGGCAATAACAGGGGGGACCAGACAAGGTTGTCCTTCTTCCCCTTTGTAATTTGCGTTGTACATCGAGCCCTTTTTAAACAGATTAGAAAATGAAGTTTAGATTACTCCAGTTAGGATTCACCAGGTTGAATATAAAGTGTTTGCTTATGCAGACGATGTTGCCATTGTAACCTCAGATATTAAGTGCGCTTTACCAAAAATAGTGGAACTGGTGCAAATGTTTGGGGGATATTCAGGCTATAAACTGAATGTCTCTAAAACTCTGCTGATCCATTCGGAAGGCGGTCGCCCAAACGATTTAGATTTCTCATCAGACGCTTTATATTTGGGCATCAAAATATCAGCTAAAATAGATGATATAGTGCGGCTTAATGTGGATCCCATATTAGATTCAGCTAATAGAACATTGGGGAGATTAAATAATCTCCACCTGTCATTATATGGTTGTAGCAATGTATTAAAAATGCTAATATTCCCAAAATCTTTATAATTATTTTGTACGATCCCTTTGCTCTTCCCACCTTTTTTTTTGCCAAGATATATAGAATGTCCTCCAGGTTCTTTTGGGGCTATCATAGATCCAGAAGAGCAATGAAGTGGTGTATTCTCCCTAGAGTAGAATCCGACATATGAATATTGAAAAAAGTTCATGAAAATAGTGTAAAAAGGCACAAAGTGACAATTCATGATATCTAGTCACACTGGACTGAGTCAAAGTCACACTCTCAGGCCGACCGTGATGGAGCACAGGTCGGATACAGTCACCAGGTTAGGCCGCTGACGTTTTATCTTCTTATATCTGTTCCAAGGTCCTCGGTCATGTTCCAGAGGACCGCAAAAATCAGGGAGTGCATCACAGGAGGCTGTTGGTGAAGCTCAAGGAGCCAGGGTGTGGCCAATGGTGCAGGATGTCTAGCTGACGGAGCTCGACGCTGATTTGTGGTGGGAGCAATGAAGTCTCTGTGCAAACAGGTCCGTTTGCGGTCGCAAAAAGCCCAAAATCATGATTTCAATGCCTGTAAGCCACACCAAGGGATTAGGGCCTGAGAGACACCACTTGGGGGAGAGAGGGGGGGCAAGAATATGCTGCACCTGGATCTAGAAGCTGGTGCAGCATCTAGGGCAGCCTTTGATGTCCTTGAGGCTCAGATCAAGCGGCCAGCAGACAAGCTATTGAAGTCATTCTGAGGTCCTGGCTTCAAGATAAAGTGCAGGTCCAGTTCTTCTTCCCCAGGCAATAGGGCAGCAGGTCAGCCCAGCAGAGCAGCAGTTCCTTTAGAACAGCAGTCCAGCAGAGTCATAGTCCTTTCAGGGGCACTGCAGTCCTTCTTCCTGGCAGTGTATCCACAGGTCCAGAAGTATACAGAAATGTTGGTGTCTGAGGTCCAGTATTTATACCCAGTTGTGCCTTCGAAGTGTGGTAGAAGCTTCTAGAGGTTTCCCTTTGAAGACCACAGGCATCCAGCCTTCCATATCCAGGTTCCAGACTAACTTTATGGGGTATTGAGCCCTTTGTATGGAGTCAGAACGCAGTCTATTCAAGTGTAAGTGGAACTGTGCACAGTTACTTCCTCTCATCATGCCAGGGATTGCCCATCCAGAAACACCTAATCTCTCCATTGTGTGAGGCTGTCTAGGAGGAATGCATACATCCCAGCTGTGAGCTACACCCAGTAATGTGAAAAAAGACAGACTACAGGCACTAAATGGCTAAAGCAGGAAAATGCAAACTTTGTAACAGTCTGATTTTGCCATATGTTAGGAATTTTTAAATTCCAATTCCAGATACACAAACATGAACTGGTTACTGTTCCCATTTGAAAATTACACTTGTAAAATGTAATAGGTAACTCCAATATATGTTATCCTATGGGAGAGATCTGCTGTGCTGTAGAGAAAATGAAACTAAGAGTTTTTCACTACCAGGACATATAATATCTATAAGCACATGCCATACACAGCACCCTGCCCTTCGGGCTGTGCAGGGCCTACCATAGAGATGACTTGCATTTATTAAAAAGAAATGTCTGGGCCTGGCAAAAGGTTTATTTTGGCAGGCTCAAATTGCAGTTTAAAAATTGCACCCAGGCTGTAATGGCAGATCTGAGACCTATTTAAAAGCCTACTTAAGTGGGTGCAACAATCAGTGCTACAGGCCTTTTTCTGTATTCAGGTGATGGTCGAAAGACTCGGCGAGATAATTGTTTGTTTGGCACATAAGCATGTTTGTCACCGACTTCACCTCAATGATTGTTCCACGCCCTCGGAAACATGTTCCTACCGATAGCAGCCCACACCCTTATCCCTCTATGATCGCACCTTTTATTCAGGTACTCCTGGATAGCGCTACTATCTGCATGTCCTTCGCATTGACTTTCTCTATGTCCCGCAATGAATTTTCATCACATTGAACATCTTTCAGCTACTCTGACACATTTTGTTGTTGTGTTGAGTTTAGTCACTTCACCACTTTTTTGCTTCTTATTATCGTCCACATCATCTAGGCATGCGTGTACAGATTCAGCGCTGTTACAGTTACACATCGGTTGGATTGGTTTCCTTATATCAACATTTTTTCATCATTTGTTGTAGATCTTAACCTCTGACGAAGGGCATCTGTCTGCCAGAAATGCATTTGGATAGAATCTAATATGATTGGCATCAATTTGGATTGCTATATTAATGGATATAGGTTGATATGAATTCAATATCAACACATGTCAATAAAATCTACACAATTCTCCATCAAAAGGAAGAATGAACTGACTTGAAAGCCTGTGTTTTTATTAATTATTTATACCTGCCCTGCGGAATCTTCTGATGTGCTCAGGGGGACATCTCCTAATCAGGAGACACTACTTTATGTGTTACCACTAAGGAATACAACAACACCACCAGACTTCCGCTTCAGTGAGGTCCACGAAAGAACACAGCGGCGAGTGGAGCGGACTTTAAGGCTAGATTTGTTATCTGCACAAAACTGTAGGAGCTTTCCTCTACTCACCCGATGAGGTGTGCCAAAGCACTGTGGTCTGCTGCATACTCCACATCTTCACCCTGCAATGAAACATCTGTTATATCACAGAGGATGGAGACCATGAAATGCCACCAGGTGAGGATCCGGAAATGCCAAATGAAGATGATAGTGTTGAAGAGGAAGGAGATGACTTACTTGAACATGTCATTGAAAACTTCTTCTCATGAGTGTAACTATATCTTTACATGTTATCACTTCAACCGTTACACCAACAATTGATGTGATGATGTAAGAAGTATGTGGTGGTTATTTGTTAGGAAGGACAAGTTTAGGAAAATTCAGGCCAATGGTGTTTGTTGATGAAAGTTTTGACACGTTGACTATTGTGTTCAGTTTCATTGTATAGCTCCCATTATTTTGTGAAACTGTGTCCTCCAAAAGTTGACTTTGTAATGTTCATATTATGGTAATATTTTGGTTTTTATCTGTTTAATGTTACTTCAGCATGTCAGCTTCTTGTGACATTTGCAGGTATATAGTGCCGTTTACTAGTAAAAAAGGAACATGGATTGATCCTGGGAAAGACAGACACAACCTTTGGATGTATACATCTTGTACTAAGACAACCTGCACTGTGATTGAATGGAAGATTTGAGGATTACATTGGACTTGTTCTCTGTTGTGTGTTGCCATTAAGGCAATATGTGTCATCATTAGCTCAATTCACATGGGGTGGTGGAGCCAAATCATGTTCATCTCCCTTCACATTGGCAAATCCTCATTGTGTGTAAAGTGTATGTAGCTGTTTAAATATCTCATCATAGTAGGACATACGTCTTGTGGCACACCACTGAAAATTGGTTGTGACATTCCAACAGATACTGGAACAGTTGATTGGAATGATCCTATGTCTACAAAATGTATTACTGTCATGTTTTTGCCTATTGGTGTTATTGATGTGGAATTATTTATGTGAGCCAGAATATCTGGCTCCAGCTGATGACATGAGTCAATGCTTATTTGCCTATTCAAAATGATTGTTTTGGATATATTCCCTTCTTCTATGTTGGAAAGGCCTGGACCTGGAAATACGAACACTGGCAGTATTAGTGTCATGTATGAATTGTTATATTAGTGAATATGTTGACAGACAATTATTGGTCATATGAATTAAACAGTAGTATATGATTTTATGGGATATGTTTTGTGAGTCATGATTGGGAACCTGGGAAAAGTATTACCTATCTTCAAGATATCTATGTTTACATAATCCTTTGATTTTTGTCATTATAAAGTTATGATGGAAGGCAACAAATGCATTGATAAAGTTGAGTCTATGAGTTGCTGAGTTGTGCATTTATTTCACTAAACCTGAAGAAATTGAAATTTATAAAGCAAATAAAGAGTGAAGAAGTCAGTCATAGTGAATGAAACAATAGTTAAAAGTCTACATTGTTTGAAGTCCATTGTCCAAAATGTGGCTGGCACCAGAGGAGTAAATGTGTCCAGAAATAGTCCACAGAGAGAATGCTAGTCACACACTGGAGGAAATTAGGTTTGGCGTTTCTTGTTGTCATTGGCAGAGGCCTTGCCATCCTCACCTCCTAAGTAGTAGGATGGACGTCCCCCTCTGTGGGTGAGGGGAATCCACAGTTGCAGGGCCTGGGGTGGCTGCAGGTGGGTTTTTCCAGTGGCAGCATCTCCCTTCCAGTAGCAAATGTAGATATGCCTGATGTTGTAGGGCCACAGGAAGGGATAGATGGTGCTGGGAAAGCCCTGCACATATGGGTGTAAATGCCCTGCAACACGCCAGCTAGAGAGCCCATGTTTGAGTTGTGAGCCTCCATCTGATAATTGAGCTCCTTCTGCAACTGCTTCATCTTCCAGAGCTTGGTGAGTACCTGGCCCATCCTGTCTTGCAACTGATGATAGGCTGCCAAGACTTGTTCAATGGTGGTCTGGGTGAGAGTGGCAATAGTGGCCTCCTTAAGCTAGCCCATAGAATCCATCTCACAACTCTGAACCTGTCTTCCCTGTGCCCTTGGCCTAGTGTGCCCCATCCAACTGGATCCATGGGTAAGCTGGAGCTGGTGATGTCAACATTACCCGGGACTGGGGGGCACATATCAGTGTTACAGTGGTAGGCACACAGAAAGAGGAGCCTTCGCTTAGCTGAGGTATTACATCTGGGGTAGAAGGTGTTGGAGTGGGCCCAGTGAGACTCACTGGAGCTGTCTGACCATGCTGACCCGATGGACAAGACTCGTCATCTTCATCTAGATTACCAGGAGTGTTGACCTCACTGGAGGCTTTATCATGGGCTGAAGTGGCAGATTCCTGGCCACTTGGTCTGGCAGTTGAACCTATTGAGAAATAGAGAACATTTTTATAGGTAAAAGTGTGTATTATACATCCAAATCTTTTGAGACAAAGAATGTAGATACCTAGAAGTAAAAAGAGGTTGAGATTATTATGATGATAGTTTTCAAACCTATTACCCTAACTAACCTTTAGCAATTTCAAACAGTACAACTTCAAATAAGCAGGTAATTGTTGGACAGGCCTCGTGAAGGGGCCGCTACCTCCCCGCATCATAAGACTCGAACACCGGCTCTCCCGGTGTCACCAGAAGAACCACCCTGGCAACCCACAGAAGCAACCCGCAACCCTTCCCCAACGGGACGCTTGCCCCCGAACACCCCGACATCGGCCGGCCCGGGCTACCACCGGCAGCATTGCCCCGGCCCAGCCGCCATCTTGGACACTGCACCATGAGGCCGCGTGGCCTCAGCTCGACCCCAACCCTGGGCCTGGCCAGGCCCCGACATCGAGGCACCACCATCCACCCAGGAGGTGAGCGGACCACTTGGCAGGTCAATGGGAGAAAGGAGTGTCGATGGCTCTCCCCCGCCAGGTGCCGATCGCCCCCGGCCTCCCCGGACACTGGCTCCACCCCCCTGCTGGGTGTCTGGACTCCCTCATCCCGGACCTCCCGACCTCCAAGAGCGAGGGTCCGGACATCAAAGGAGGCCAGACCTATAACTGGGGCAGCTCCAGAGCAGGAAGGCAGTTGTATCCTGGAGTCGAGAGACACCTAGAAGAACTCATCCTTGACGGACTGCTGGCGCTGCCGCAGCCCTGCCTTGTGAATCCTCGTCCTGCCTGCTGGCGCTGCCGTGGCCCTCTACAACCTACATCTTCGTCGGGACCTGCTGGCGCTGCCGCGGCCCTCTGCAACCTACATCTTTGTCGGGACCTGCTGGCGCTGCCGCGGCCCTCTGCAACCTACATCCTCATCGGGACCTGCTGGCGCTGCCGCGGCCCATCCTTGTGTGAACCATCGCCTTTGCCGGCTGGCGCTGCCGCAGCCCTTCTCAAGTGAGACTTATCAACCGAGCCTGCTGGCGCTGCCGCGGCCCGACCCTCCAGAACTCCGAGCTCGAGGATTGTGAGCTATCCATCGTACCACCTCAGTACCAGACCGGTACCAAGACTGTCCCGCTACACTTTCCCTTCCAGAGACTAGAATTAAGAGGACCCTCGTGTCCCGATTTCGCTGTATCGCTGATATCCTTGCTTCAAGAATCATATATAAAGAGTGTCGACCTCATCCTTGCGTGGTGTCCATCTGTGGGGGGGAAGTTACTTGTCTGTACGATCGCTGGAGACGGCCCTCTACAGAGGCCTCTCCCCTTGTCCTCGGCCGACCCTCCAGGTCCCCGTCTAACATTGGTGGCCAGCGGCGCGATCCGAACCAACGCGTAATCGTACAGAGAGTAACTCCCCCCACGACTCAACCACAATGACAACAAAAGAGAGCTGATCCACAGAGAAATTCCAGATGGAGAAACTAGAAGAGTACAACCACCGAGAGCTAAAGCAATTTTGCATAGAACTAGGCATTGCTACCACCGGACTGAGCACAAAAGAGGACTTCAAACATGCCCTAGAATCTTGGGCAGAAATGGGTACGGCCGTACCCCAAAACCAAAACCTCGAGGCACCAGAAACAAACACCACTCTGACAGAAGGAAGGAGATCGGGTCTCTCCCTGGAAGAGATCCGAGAACGAGAGAAAAGCAGACTCCATGAATTAGAGTTGGCACGGCTTCGGTTGGATGGAGAGCTGAAATTGGCAGAACAAAAGATAACATTAGAACACTTGCGGCTCCGAGAGGAGCGGGAAGAGAAACAAAGGCAGAGGGAACTCGAAGAGAAAAAACTGGCATACGAACATGAGCGCAAGCTAGCAGAGATAGAGATTCGGAAACAGAATAAAGATCTCGGGGTACCCGAGCGCCCGAACACTCCGGGCACTGCAGAACCGAAAGTCCACATCCCCAAGGATGTCGTCAGAGAATATTATCGGAACGACGATATCCAGCAGTGGTTCAAGGCCTACGAGATAGCCATGACCTCCCACCGGATTGATCGAAGTGACTGGGGAGCCGGGTTATGGGGGAGGTTCATCAATGAAGGGCGCAACGCCCTGCTGCAGCTCCCAGACCATCAGATGACGTCCTATGACCACATGAAGGCCGCCCTCCTCACTCGATACGGACTCACGCCCGAGATGTACCGCCAGCGGTTCCGCGACTGCAAACGGATCCCGGGTACAACTTGGGTGGAGTACGTGAACTATTTCAGCCGAGCCTTCGAGGGCTGGATCAAGGGCAGCCACGTAACCACCTAGGAGCAACTCTTTAACCTCATTGTGTTGGAACACCTCTCCAACAATTAATTCGTCGAGCTCAGGCAGCACCTCCTCGACAGTAAACTGACTGAACCTCGGCAGCTCGCCGCCAGAGCTGACCGATGGGAAAGCACTCGAGTTGCCCGAAGTGGGCCCAGTGAGCCAAACAGAACCAATCAAGGTCCCCATCGCCCCCGAGGAGGAGGAGGCCAGGGTCGGGGCCGGGACGCCATCCCGGCAGCTTCCGCCAGCATCACCCTGCCCCCGGCCGGTAGGGGAAACCCCCCGATGCATCCAGGGTTCCGAGCCAACGTTACTTGCCACCGGTGCCAGCAGACCAGCCACTATGCCAACGACACTAACTGCCCAAAGAACCAGAGTCCTATACCCCGCCAGGTCGCTGCCGCCGCCCTGGGAGAAGAGCAAGCACCCGAAGATTATGAAGAATACGACCAGGAACAGCCCGAGTGGGAACCCGCCGCCATGTCCCTGGTTTGCCTAGGGGAAAGAGACATGATCCGGCGGGCTCCCCTACCCGCCAACACGAGAAAATACAGCCAGTGGGTGAACATCAATGGGCGCAAGGCCGAAGCCCTGCGTGACACCGGGGCCAGTGTGACGGCAGTCCGCTGTCATCTGGTAACCCCCGAGCAAATCTTGCCAAACGTTCTTTGCCCCGTCCGATCAGCTGACAATTCAGAGAGCCTATGTCGAATGGCCTGCGTCCCCTTCGAGTGGGGAGGAGTGTCCGGTATGCTGAAGGTGACTGTCCGCGATGATGCCCCGGTGGACTGCCTCCTGGGAAACAACCTCGAAAGTTCCCCCTGGGCGGCAGTTGAGAGAAGAGAGCACCTGGGGATGTTGGGCCTCCCTGACTGGGCCTGCGTAACGACCCGGTCCATGGCCGCCCGCGCCATCACCAGTCCCGAAGAACCCGAATGGCCAGCACCTCCTCCCCCGATCATCCCGGAGGGAGACGCCCTCAATACTGATCCCCCAGAGCAAAACCAAGAAGGGCCCGCTCAGCTCCAGGACCTTCCAGATCTGGCCCAGTGGCGTCAAGAGGGTGGACCCACCCAAGAACAATTCCGGCAAGAACAGAAGACCTGTCCCTCCCTCGAGGGACTCCGACAGCAAGCCCTCGCCCAGAGCGCAGGAGACACCGCAGGGGCACACTGGATCCATTGGGACAATGACCTACTATACAGCGAGCAAAGAATTGCTGAGTTGGGGGCTAGCCGGGTGCTGGTGGTGCCCCTCCGCTTCAGAGACTTCTTTTTGAACTTAGCGCACGATGTCCCCCTTGCTGGACACTTGGGACAAGACAAAACGTACAACCGCCTGGTAACACACTTTTACTGGCCCAAAATGCGAAATGATGTCTCCAACCACTGCCGGGCCTGCCCCACCTGCCAGGCCAGCGGGAAGAGCGGCCGAAAAATCAAAGCACCCTTGCAACCATTTCCCGTCGTCACCACCCCGTTCGAACGGGTGGGAATAGACATTGTGGGGCCCCTGGACCCCCGAACAGCCCAGGGGCACTGGTTCATCCTGGTCCTGGTGGACCACGCCACCCGCTATCCCGAGGCCATTCCTCTTCGGACAGTGACAGCACCCGTGGTAGGCCGAGCCTTGATGGGGATCTTCTCTCGAGTGGGCTTCCCCCGGGAAGTCGTCAGCGACAGGGGCACGAACTTTATCTCCAAGTACATGAAATCTCTCTGGCAGCAGTGCGGGGTTACCTACCGGTTCACGACCCCCTATCACCCGCAAGGAAACGGACTGGTCGAGCGGTTTAACCGCACTCTCAAGGGAATGATCATGGGCCTGGAAGAGCCCCTACGTCGCCAATGGGATGTGCTGCTCCTGTGCCTCCTCTTCGCCTACCGAGAGGTCCCCCAGAAATCCCTCGGTTTTAGCCCCTTCGAGCTCCTGTACAGACACCCTGTCCGGGGGCCCCTCAGCCTGGTCAAGGAAGAATGGGGGAGGCCCCCCCAGAAGACTCCTCCGGACATGTATAAGTACCTCCTGACCCTCCGCAACCAGACTCGGCGATTCAGGGAACTCGCCAAAGCCAATCTTGAGGCCAGTCAGGAGGACATGAAGAAATGGTACGATCAACATGCCTCCTCCATTGAGTTCGAGCCCGGTCAGCAAGTATGGGTGATGTCTCCAGTCGAACCTTGTGCCTTGCAGGACAAATGGACAGGACCCTTCAAGGTGATTGAGCGCAAGGGCCCTGTCACCTACCTAATAGACATGGAGTCCCCCCGGAACCCCCTCCGGGTCCTCTATGCCAACAGACTCAAACCCCACTTCATACGCTCGGAGCTCAGCCTACTGATGGCCACCGATAGTGGGACGGAAAAAGACTCCGAGCCCCTCCCTGACCTACTGAGGACCCGTGAAAAAGATGGCTCAGTGGAAGGGGTCCGACTCTCCGATGCCTTGTCCCCGGAACAACGCCAAGACTGTCGGACTCTCCTGCTGCAATTTGCGAACCTGTTCTCCCTCTCCCCAGGGGTCACCCCCTGGTGCCTTCATGACGTGGACACTGGGGATAGTCCACCTATTCGACACAGAGCGTACCGAGTGCCGGATCGGGTGCGCACCTGCATCCAGGAAGAAGTCTCTAAAATGCTCGCACTAGGAGTGATCGAGCCATCCGACAGCCCCTGGGCCAGCCCAGTCGTCCTGGTCCCCAAAGCTGCCACCCCGGGCGCCACCCCCGAGCTCCGATTCTGTGTAGACTATCGGGGCCTGAACGCTGTCACCTGAACCGACGCTCACCCCATCCCCCGGGCAGATGAACTGGTTGACCATATGGGGGCTGCCCGCTACCTGAGCATCTTCGATCTGACAGCAGGCTACTGGCAGATCGGCCACACCCCCAGAGCCCAAGAACGATCCGCCTTCTCTACCCCGGATGGCCACTACCATTTCAAAGTGATGCCATTCGGCATGAAAAACGCCCCAGCTACTTTCCAACGACTCGTGAACCAGGTATTGACGGGCCTCGAAGAATTCAGTGCTGCTTACCTGGACGATATCGCTGTGTACAGTCGTCACTGGGCCGACCACCTTCACCACCTCCGAGAAGTCCTGCGCGCCCTCCAGCAGGCCGGGCTCACCATCAAGGTCAGCAAATGCCAAATTGTCCAGGGGTCCGTGACCTACCTCGGACACCAAGTGGGGAGCGGTCTGGTGGCCCCCCTTCAGCTCAAGATCGCTGCCATCCAGTCCTGGCAGCCACCTGTCACCCAAACCGAGGTCCGAGCCTTCCTGGGGCTCACCGGATACTACCGGCGGTTTGTGAAGGACTATGGCAGCATTGTGGGGCCCCTCACGGAACTCACCTCCAAGAAAAACCCCAAAACCGTCAACTGGACTCCGGACTGTCAAGCGGCCTTCGAAAAGTTGAAGGCCGCCATGTGCACCGCCCCCGTGTTCCAGGCCCCCGACTACAGCCGGGAATTCATCGTCCAGACGGACGCCTCAGATCATGGCATTGGGGCAGTACTCTCTCAACTCAACGCCGAGGGAGTCGATCAACCAGTGGCCTTCATCAGCCGACGCCTGCTGGCCCGAGAGCAGCGCTGGAGCACCATCGAGCGGGAGGCCTTTCGCAGTAGTATGGGCCCTCAAGAAACTCCGGCCCTACCTCTTCGGTACCCATTTCAGGGTACAAACAGATCATCGACCCCTGCAATGGCTGATGCAGATGCGGGGGGAGAATCCAAAACTGTTGCGATGGTCCATCTCCCTGCAGGGGATGGACTTCACTGTGGAGCATCGCCCTGGCCAAGACCACGCCAACGCGGACGGCCTGTCACGCTTTTTCTGCCTCGGCGTGGAGAGTACCCAAGAAGATGGCTGACTCTCCATGCCTTCAGCTGGGGGGGACGCATGTTGGACAGGCCTCGTGAAGGGGCCGCTACCTCCCCGCATCATAAGACTCGAACACCGGCTCTCCCGGTGTCACCAGAAGAACCACCCCGGCAACCCACAGAAGCAACCCGCAACCCGTCCCCAACGGGACGCCTGCCCCCGAACACCCCGACATCGGCCGGCCCGGGCCACCACCGGCAGCATTGCCCCGCCCAGCTGCCATCTTGGACACTGCACCACGAGGCCGCGTGGCCTCAGCTCGACCCCAACCCTGGGCCTGGCCAGGCCCCGACATCGAGGCACCACCATCCACCCAGGAGGTGAGTGGACCACTTGGCAGGTCAATGGGAGAAAGGAGTGTCGATGGCTCTCCCCCGCCAGGTGCCGATCGCCCCCGGCCTCCCCGGGCACTGGCTCCACCCCCCTGCTGGGTGTCTGGACTCCCTCATCCCGGACCTCCCGACCTCCAAGAGCGAGGGTCCGGACATCAAAGGAGGCCAGACCTATAACTGGGGCAGCTCCAGAGCAGGAAGGCAGTTGTATCCTGGAGTCGAGAGACACCTAGAAGAACTCATCCTTGACGGACTGCTGGCGCTGCCGCAGCCCTGCCTTGTGAATCCTCGTCCTGCCTGCTGGCGCTGCCGCGGCCCTCTACAACCTACATCTTCGTCGGGACCTGCTGGCGCTGCCGCGGCCCTCTGCAACCTACATCTTCGTCGGGACCTGCTGGCGCTGCCGCGGCCCTCTGCAACCTACATCCTCGTCGGGACCTGCTGGCGCTGCCGCGGCCCATCCTTGTGTGAACCATCGCCTTTGCCGGCTGGCGCTGCCGCGGCCCTTCTCAAGTGAGACTTATCAACCGAGCCTGCTGGCGCTGCTGCGGCCCGACCCTCCAGAACTCCGAGCTCGAGGATTGTGAGCTATCCATCGTACCACCTCAGTACCAGACCGGTACCAAGACTGTCCCGCTACCCTTTCCCTTCCAGAGATTAGAATTAAGAGGACCCTCGTGTCCCGATCTCGCTGTATCGCTGAAATCCTTGCTTCAAGAATCATATATAAAGAGTGTCGACCTCATCCTTGTGTGGTGTCCATCTGTGGGGGGGAAGTTACTTTTCTGTACGATCGCTGGAGACGGCCCTCTCCGGAGGCCTCTCCCCTTGTCCTCGGCCGACCCTCCAGGTCCCCGTCTAACAGTAATAAGATGCCCTGAAATGTTTATAAAGTGATTAAAAAGTATACCTAAAATCTCCTAACCATTTAACCCAACACAGTGGAGAGGTGAAATGTGTAAGTGACAAATCTGAGGCCTAGCTGACTTCAAAACAGAAATATACACAACTTGAATGGATGTTTGGCATTAGTCATCATGTGAGCAGTGCGAATACATTTTATTCAGCATAGTAATTCTTAGACCTTACAATATTTTGGTCAACACTGTTTGATTTGTGAAATTCATGACATCAGAAGAACATTTAGAAAAAAATACAAACCATTTTCAGAACAGAGCATTAATAGGGATTGTTCACTACATGATACTTTACCATATATTGACATCTGTTAGACAAGAGAGAATGAACAATATTACATAGCAATATTCATTTGACAGAACAGAAACAGGGCATCATGGTAGTTGTCATAACTTCAAAGACAACTTCCCAACACTTGCAAAATGATTCATAGAACATACCTTTGGGAATTATGCACATGAAATGGCAGAGACATTCAGAATATGACACACATATTGGTAATGTGCTATTTGATGTGGTAATGGCTACATACACCATACCATCATATGACATGTAATGGAGATTGCCACCTGTAATCTTAGGTGCAACACAATACACTCACACAAACAATACAAATGATCTAATACTGATAGTTTGAGGTTTCTATGTTATGAAAATATATGCAAAACTCATTTGCAACTGCTGAGTTGAGAACATACAGGATACTAATGTTTAGTGAGACTTTGTAAAGTGTAACTTACCAGCCCCTCTCCACTAGGTATTCCTGTCAATCTTTCAAGATGGAGGATCTACAAGTCCCTCTCCTCCCAGGGCATGAGTCTTAAGGGGAGGCCTGGGAGAACCACCACCAGATCTATGGGTCGCCATGTGATGCTTGGAGTCTAGGGAACGCACCCTCTCTCAACTGCTCCCTGGTGGTTAATATGAAAAATGAGAGGCAACACTCTGCAATGGAACAGATGATTTGGCATAATCACTTGTTGTGCTAATGGATAAATCACTAAGGTGACATGGGAGTATCCAAAGCATTGTGCAAAATCCATTATTTAAATCAGGAAGTATGTTACATATTTGAAAGTGGTATTTGATCTTCCAAACTTTTAAGCCAACATCTGTATGCTGTATTATCTACTCACTCATTATCTGTTTGAAATCTCTGTGTTCACCATACTTCTCAAATCTCAAGCTTTTGGATGCTTTGCAAATAAATGCCCTCCATACTTCCGTTATTTTGTTCAGCCCCGTGAAAGAGATGATGCCCCATTTTGGATACAGTAACTTTCCTTATTATATGGAGCTAGGTCTACATTATTTTTCATTTCATTCATATAAATATAGAAAGCTTGATTTCAGCTAATACCATGAAGTATAGTTGAGGATTCAGGCCTTTGTTTTGAATTTTCCACACACTTAGATTTATTTTGTCTAAATGCAAAAAAAAACGTTTTGGGGATTCACCTTTTAGACAAGAAACTGATTTCATGTTGTGAATTTGAATAACTTATATTTATTTAACAGATTTACTAGACTCACCTCTCATTTCTACCACCACTAAAATATTAACTTTTTCATCAACCGTACTTGCTTACAGGTCAGTTTCTACTCCTGCCCTTGTCTTGGTAAATGTAATCTAGTCTTAAGCACACTCATCGCCCATAGTCTATGTTTAGCATTTGTGCCTCAGGTCACACATGACATAGAGATATTTCTATCTCTCCCACCCTCTATCACTAGTCTGATCTATCAGACCTCTCATCTAGAGCATCCAAGATAACACCAGGGAGGATAAGCATATTTTACTTTGATGCCTTCCCTGTTTGAGCATTTTGGAGGGCCCATTATGATCTTGGGCTAAATTATCTCTGTATGAGCACCCCACTTGTCTTTCTTCATCTAAGTGTAATACTTTTGATAGAATTACTGAGGGTCATAGCACTGAAATAGCTCTAACTCACATTGTTGATGACGCCCTGAGACTACTTAACTAGAACAAACCTTGCCTACTTATACGTCTTGATCTGTCCTCAACGTTTGACATGGTCGAACATGACAACCTGATTGATCTTCTGGAAAAAGGATGGGGTTATCTGGATATGTATTAAATTGGTTTGCCTTGTTACTATGTAATAGAATGCAAAGAATCAAAGTTAACCATTCCCTCGCTATCAGTACGCAGATCTCAATTGGGGTGCCTCAAGGTTCCACACTCTCTCCAACACTTTTCAACTTGTTCAAGGAACCCCTCTCCCAAATTCTGAACCATTCAAACATACAAAACCACATGTATGCAGATGACACTCAATTGTATATGAAAATTGCTTCACTGGATGACATCAAAACTCCTAACTGTGCGCTTCTGAAAACTCAACAATGGTTAACTCACAAACACCTTATGCTAAAAACACAAAATTCCTCCTGACTGCTGCAGCAACTATTCTATACCCATTCAAGAATGGCTGAAACAATTTACAGATCTCAACTGCACCCCACCTGTTGTTGACTCCACAAAATCTTTAGGCATAACTCTGGGCAAATACTTCAATAATCAAGACCCCATCATTGTAACATCATAGGGAGCCAATCACCATCTCAACACAATGAGGAATATCGGTCCATTTTTGCCTCTTAAGGACATGCAGTTAGCAGTCTAATCCCTTGATATTTTCTGCCTAGGCTAAGGAACGGTGACCCTGGCAGGCTTACCCAAAGCTAGACTTGCCCCTTTAAGGGACACTCTGAACCCTGGAATACATGATCACATCCCACCAGACCCAATACAGCTCAGTTGGCTATCTCTTGAGACCAGGATTCGGTTCAAGATAGCCTGCTTGACGCACAAAGCTCTTCATTATAAAACCTCTGTTACCTGGCAAAAAAGCTCAAACTTTCTGGTTTGAATCGGGCCCTAAGAAGCTTTAACACTCTCCTGCTGAAACCTCACAAATTCAAAAATAAAAGAACTTACAATCACACCTTCTCCGGTCTTGCTCCACGAATATGGAACACGCTTCTCCTGAAATCAGATTTAACCCTTCGACCTCCTCATTAAAAAAACAAATCAAATGGTTACTCCTGAATAGGCACTTGCAACAAGTGGCCTGAAGTCACCGTAACTAACTTTTATTTTTTGTCGACAGAATTGGTCTCTCATTCAACAATGCAATTTTTATTACTTTACATGTACCACGCGGTTGGCTGCTCTTTTTTAGTACTTGTACATGTTCACTTCCTATAGGTTTAGTATTTTACCTGCTTATCATATCTTCTTCTTTGCACAGCGCTGTGATACCCTTATGGTCATGTCCGTTCTATATCAAACTTCTCAAGTAAAATAACATACCATAGATTCACTAATAATAAGCTCTCAAAAGGCTTGCAAAATCTCCATTCTTGAGTTTGGCCCCCTCCACTAGTGGAAATATGTAGAAGGATTTGCTAATAGAGTTTACTAGTTAATGAGGAGACCCAGATTGTATGCTAGTTAGCAACATCTTACATTAGAATACAACTTCCATAATTGTTGATCTTCAAAAATCTCAAGGATGATCATGCTAGTAGTGGTCTCCCTCTCAGTTTCAACTAAGCTGCACATTAGAGCATCCTTAGTACTCCGACGAGCAAATTCCCCTTTGGAAATATAATTGGAGCACACCTTTGAACTTAACATGACAGCAACATAAGCTGCTCTACAGCTCAGTAGCTGATATTCCAACAAAATATTGTGTCATAAATATCTTGGCATACAAATATTGGGTCAAAAATATTGTGATTTCAAAATATCAAGGGACAGAATGTACGAGGTAAGAAGATATTTTTATATGTATTTCACATTGTTTGTTTTGTATAACATTGTTTGATATGATACAGTTGTATAAAACATTCTTTTTTATTAGTTTAATACATTTTAGTTATTCGTATACTATTGTTATTATAATTATAACAATATTTATGTTTGTTGTGTTTTAGTATAATATGTAAGTTTTATATTGAATCAAAAATGTTGATTTAGTAGTGGGTTTTTGGGTTTGTATTTTTTTTAAATTGTAAATATTTGAATGTAGTTTAGTTTTATAATTGATTATGGTCCTTATTCCGAGTACAGACTTGTCTCAGTACTGCCACACTGTGGACCCGCCCGCAGTATTAGGAGTGTGGCAATCAGACTGCCACAGAACCGCTACATCCAATGGGGATCCAGGACCCCGTGGCAGCATATTCCAAGTTGCCTTTCCACCGCCATTTTCATGGCAGTGAGCCCATCCTGAAAAGGGTGGCGGATAGGCAATAAAGGGGGCCATAACTAGACCCCTTGTCACCTCTGGGCTTGGAGTGCATTTGGGGGGACACATGCTGTGCACTCATAGAATTGCAACCCTTCCCTGCACAGAGTGGCATGCACAACATGGTGCATGCCACACCGTGCAGGAATGTGCCGTCGGCACTCTCACTGTGACGGTCTGCATGTTAGGCTCTCCTGTAAGCCATACAGATCATCGCTGTGAGACCGTTGCAGCACCACCCGCCCACCCTAGATTAAACTCGTAATCTGGCGGGCAGGCTCACCAAGGCTTTGGCGGTCCTCCAGCCGTGGTGGTGCCACTGAGTACTGCCAAACTCGTAATAAGGCCCTATATGTGTAATTGTATTAGCTGAGTAATTGTTATTTAAATTAACTGTTAAATGGTTCTTCAGTTTATTTTAAAAAAAAAAATTGTTATTTAATTTGTAATGTATTAATGGTTTTAATTATATTTATTTTATTCAATAATGAATGTAATACTAATACTTTATCATTTGAATATGTTTTTTATTATATAGAATGTTGGCATTTTCCATTTTGTACCATAGTAGGGAGAAAATTGTTTTAATGTAATTTTTTTTAGTATATTTCAAAAATGTAAAAAATTTTATTTGTATTATAAAATTTGCATTTTGTAATTGTAAGTATATTTTTTGCTATTTAATCCATGAATGTATTTTTTTAAATACGTTTTAAATTTTTTCTAAATGTTTTATTTGAAGAATTTAGGGGTGGGAATGGTAAAACTGACCCTGTCAAAGATCAACACTTTCCAGCTGTCACTTTGGAGTAGGAATAGGTACTCTAACCTGTCCAAAGTCCAACACTTTCCCTACTGTTACTCAGGTTGAAGTGGGAGTAGTGAATTTTAAGTCTATTTTTTTTAATTTGGTTCTTTAATTTGTTTTCATATAAACATTTTGTTTTAATTTTAAAAGTAAGCTTAATGCATTTTTTATTAAATGGTTTATTTTTTTGCTTTTTTATGTTATTGTATATTTTTGTTAAATTTTTTTAATCTAAAGTTTGATATTGCAACAATATATATTAGGATTTCTTATTTATTATGTTTAAATAATATTTTTATGCTTTTGATAATATTTTTATCTTTTTGCAATTGCTCATATATTTGATTTTATGTTTGTAAGTTATTGTTTTTTTAACACATTTTAAATCAGTATTTTTTTTACTGTAACATTATTTTTAATGGTAATGTATGTTATAAAGTTAATATAGTATATAATATTTAAAAATCAATATACCCAGATTTTGACAATATTGTGGTCTTCTATATTTTTGGGCAATATTGTTGACTTTACATACAAAGTACACATTAATTTGCACTATTTTGTGTTGCCAATAATTTGTCTGTGATATTGCAGCAGACAACCAAGTAGATTCCTACCTGTCCTGTCACTAAGTGCCTGATCAGCTTTAGGAAACTACTATATAAAAGATACTCAATAATAGAATACAATTGTGTTGCTTAAGAAAACAAAAAATGATATTTTTTGCTAACTATGTGAATTTAGCACTAATCCAAAAACACAAAAATAACTCACCAGCCCTCTCCCTGAACCCCAAACATCCTATGCACCAGACACCCATCCCCACACGTCAACTCCTCCCAAACCCCAACCTGCCCAATCTCCACAGTCTTTAGTGAGACCTTGGGAGAGTTACTGCTGTTTCTTTGGTTGCTGGGGCAGTTGTGACTGTCTGTTACTGTGTTATGTTAAGTGCGCATGGATGATCATACTTTTGTTTATGGTGTTCAATACTCCTCATCCTTCTCTTTCACCAGCTGGTGGAAGGCCCTGTCATATGGTTACTGCGTTTCTATATATTGTGTTAAGTTAGCATGAGTTTATTAAATGTTTAAACAACATATTTTCCTTCTGCTTCAGTTTGCACACAACACCTAATTGTTATTGTAGCTTTCAACCTAGACGAAAGATGTGATTTATTTGAGAATAACATGTTATTGCTCTGATATCAGGCGTGCTTGGTACAACTGTCTGCACACTGAGAACTGCACCCTCTAAGAATAACCTAACACAAGGTTGCTGAAAGCCTGATCCTCGCACTACATTAGACATAACACAAATAATGTTGCTGCCAACATTGGGCTCTACGCGGGTTTAAGATAGAGTTACAGGGAATGAATCAACACACTTGATGCTTCGCATGCAGAGAGCTGGTAGCTGTTGATGTGATCTGATCCTACTGAGATTTAGAGGTATGGGCCCGCCCTGCTAGAACCCAAATGAGACCTTCTTAGATATAATATAATATGCTAAATAGGGTGCGCGAAATATAGGTGATACAGAATTCTATAGGTTTTTGCATCGTAACATGTTATCACCTTTTGCTTACTATGGATTAGTGACTATGCTGCTAACTCTGATTTTTATAAAATGTATGTTGATATTATACAAGATACTGCGTTTGAGAACTTTGCATTGAAAAATAAACATTTCAAACTTGCACGTGTGTTCTTTGCCTCCCAGTTTCGGTTTGTAATGATTATATAACGAAAGAGTGTTGATGTGTTCCACGATACCTGAGGTACCCTAAGTTCATGTTCTGGATTGTCTAAGTCATTGGTAAGTTATTACTACCGATGGGACACTGTAGCTAGCTTGGTAAGGGGATTTCTGAAACTAAGGTGAGTTTTGGGTCACCCTAACTCACCCGGGTTCTAGATCTCTGTGCACAGTTCTGTGGGAGAACGGAAACCCTGCTACATGGCGCCCAACGTTGTTGGCCTTATATCATGACACTCGAGTAGTATATCATTCAAACCATAACACCTTCATTCCCGTTTCCGGAAAACGGCAGTGTCGGAAAAACCTACCTATTTTTAAAATAGGTCTATTTCAAGCTTGAATCTAAATTGTAAACGGTTTCTTTGAATTACTACCCAATCGTGCTACAAAGTAATCTTTGTTTTTTCACTTTCCTGTGCTGACATGGCACAAGCCGTGGACATCCCGCAGCATAGTCGCATTGCGGTGCGTGACCATTTGCGGGCTTATAATGTACCTGTGGAAGGCTTGGCTGTTGTTCTAGTGGTGAGTGCGGAACATGCTTACCCGTACGAACTGTTTTATTCGTGGGTGACATTTCCGGCGGTGATCACTAATTCTGGTGTTTTCCACTCCTACACTGCTACGGCTGTACCGGCTGCGTATGCTCTGTACAGAGCACTGGAGGTTCCTATTGACGCTTGGCAGCATGGAGTTTGGTTTGGTGGCGCCCTACCACACGCTTTAACCGCACCGAGGTTGGGTCCTTTGTCCATTCCGGGCACACCTTGGCCCGCTTTGGCTGGATTCACTCCTCACCCTAATCGAGCCACTTGTGGCATAGCTGATCTGCAGCAGCTTCATGAAGTCGCAGTGGCCGTGATTAGAGCGCTTGTTCATTACACTAGCCGTAATGTTCAAGACGTAGCCCCTAGGGGCGCACAGCTTCGTGCAGAACAGGCTGGTTTGAAAATCAATCCTGTCATGGTGAATTCCGTGATGGGCAAAAAGCCGCAGGACAAGGATGATTTTCCGTTCTGGCTTGCAGAGAAATTCGGCCAGCTAGAAGCTGTGTTTCCTAATACGAATCCCGGTGATAAGCACCGGATTCTTACACTAAGTTTACCGATAGATCTGGCACCTGAACTTGTTGACTGTGAGACCTCGGGTAAGACTTTTGCAGCGGTCTATTCGAGGTGCTATAGCACCCCGTCTGTGACCAATCTGGGTGCGGTCCTTAAACGTGTTCAAGATGAACACGGACCGGAGTCGGCGGTTGAATTGGGTATGCGCCTGTGTGGCACCTTTGATGTAGTTTGCGATCTGATCCTTGCAAATGTCAAGGGAGATGCAGTGAACTTTCAGGTTGCTAACGCTTTGGCGTTGATTCCCGAGGCCGAGAGACCCCGTCAGTTGGCAAGGATTATTGTGGCGGCTTATAAAACGGTTGGCCGCAATGCAAAGGGGCTTAAGGCTTTTCCTGATAAAGAGAAAAAGCAGCCCCAGGGTCAGTCTTCGGAAACTAGTGGTCAGCCAAAGTCCAAGAAACAAAATTGGCCTAAAAAGCAGATTCAGGGTAAGCAACAACAACAACAAACACAGGTTTCTGCTCCTGCATCTCCATTGCCTGCGCAGTCGGATCGTGTTTATGATTTGCGCGACCGCGCGATGATTAAATCGCCTGAGAGGTTTCAGGCTTCTGACCAACGCTCTCCTCGTTCCTTTCAGGACTCATCGGCTCCGTCAACCGGTGGTGGAGGGGGCGGCAGGGGCCGGGGTGGCCAGCAAGGACGTGGTCAGCCCTGCCCATGTAACAGTGGAGAGCAGCAGGAAGGCGCTACGCCCAAGAGACTACAGTTCGCCACGAAGAAAGTCGCCGCCCTGACAGCGCATCGTTCTGCCCCAGATAGTGAGAGCGCGGCTTCGGAATCTGACGTGGGCTCTGACCTTGCTGGACAGCGCGGCAGAGATTACCATAGTGAGAGAGGCCCTCCGTCCACTGTTGAAGGTGACAGCGACTGACACTTATGTTGTGATTGAAACTGCTGATACGCATGTTGCTCCCCCTGAACGTCTTTTTGAAATTGTCCTGTTAATTGAAGGTGACATGCAGCGAACTGTAAAAGGGGTATTTTGGGAAAATCTTTCGTCTACGTATGACATTTTGCTTTCGGAGGCTGACTGGCCACCACCTTTTGTTCTCGCAGCTCCGCGAGGGGATGAGGTAATCCTACCCAGTTTCACGCACGCTGTACCAAGAGTGGAAGCTCTGCATTTTGCAGAAGAGTGGGCTCTGGCGCTTGCGCCGGCTGTGTACCGCAATCAGTGTGGCTGGGATAAATTGTCTCCAAGCCACGAGATTCCTTTACGGTCTCAGCCGCAGCCTCAAACTCAATATCCCTGACGGCGTGAAGCCAAAGCTTCAGTCGCGGCTATCCTTGAACAATTGGAATATCAAGGTGTAATTGAAACGTGTGTCACCGATGAATAACCCCCTTTTTACTGTAAACAACCCGGACGGCTCATATCGTTTGGTTTTGGATTATAGGCATTTGAACTCGCATTGCCATAACTGCGCAGTACAGAATACTCATGGCTCTGCGTTAGTGAATAGTCTTGAGCGTAAACGGTTCAAAACTACGCTTGACATTTCCAATGGTTTTTATGCCCATAGATTAGACGGTCTAAGTTCCCAATGGACCAGTTTTACATGCGGCGGTGTGCAAAAAATGTTTCGGCATCTCCCAATGGGCTATAAGAACAGTCCTGGAGTATTCTCCGCCCGCATTGTCTCTCTTCTGGAGGGAATCGACCCAGTTGCTTGTTCGTATGTGGATGACATTTATCTCACAGACGACGATCTTTGGGAGCATCTGTGTCGAGTAAATAGCATAATTTGTAACTTTGCTGACATAGGTTACACGTTTAACTTTGCAAAGTCGCACATTGCAGAGTACACAGTGTTGTTTCTCGGCTACGAGCTAAACAACGAGGGGAAGGGTTTAGCACCTCACTTCCTGGAAAAGTGCGCACAGTTGCGCTCTCCGACAACACTGAAAAAATTTACAATCTCTACTGGGCTTCTTGAATTTTGGGAGGACTTACATTCCGGAAGATGCCCAGCGTATCAAGCCTTTGTATGCTTTGATACAACCATCTTTTTCCAAATCATGCTGGCTGCCTGAGTATTCAGCTATTCTGCAGTCTTTGCAGGCTGATTTGCTCGCTTCTGAATACTTACAGACTCGTGATAACCAGACCAACCTGGTGATAAGAATTATCCCTGGGGCGGTGGGTTTCACGTACCTGACTTTTAATGAAGGAGATACAGTACCTCTTGCATACAAGTCACATTTGTACACTTCGGCTGAACTGCGTTTTTCCACTGTGGAGAAAGTTTTAACGGCTGTGCAGATGGCAATTCTTACAGAACGTGCCCTGTCACAAGGAAAACGCATGTTGGTTGTTACCCCGTGTCCTGCCTTGGAGGCAGTTACGAAAGCCAGTGTACCTAATTCCAAAGCTTTGCACCCTTGGTGGATTCAGTGGGCTGCATCCTTGACGTCCCAGGATGTCACGTTTATTTTTGACGCCACATTACGGTCGCAGGAGTATTTACAGTATGAATTTGTTCATCCTGCTCCTTTAGAAATGCGGCCGTTGGAGGATTTCCATTGCATCATTTACACTGATGGTTCGGCGCAGGTTGCGCATGGCTCTAAACATGCCTACGTTTCAGCTTGCGCCATTGTGGTCGGTGCCATGGTGAACGATGAGTTCAAGTCCAGTGTCGTGCACACGCAGACACTTGGGGACTGCACCGCACAATTAGCAGAGCTTCGTGCGCTGATGCTTGCATTGGAGTACGCTGATCCTAGTGTGACGACTCTAATCGTAAGTGACTCTTACTACTGTGTCCAGTCTTACAATGAAAACTTGTTCTTTTGGATTCAGAATGAATTTCGTGATTCCAAAGGTAGCACAATAAAACATAAAATGATCTGGGTCCGAGTGGCGGAACTTAAAGAGAAGTTGCCACTCGTGTTTGTGATTCATACTCTCGGTCATCAGCGCGTGGGGGTCCACGCTGTTGGCAATTCGCTTGCTGATGAAGCAGCGAAGTCAGCGGTATCGAAATACTTAGTTGCAGCAGTCACGAGGTCCAAAATGCAAAATAGATGATGACATCTTGGCAGCTGTTGCTGCAACAGAGAAGGGAAGTAAATATCCTGCGGGGTTCCCTTCTAAATACACTTACCACTTAAGTCCCGATAAGGTTCCTTATGTGAAAATTCCTGATGTTGGTGAACGTCTAGTTCCCAACTCGGATCGCAAGGCTACTTTGATTACAGCGGCTCATGAAGGTGTGGCGTCTGCGCATGCGGGCGTCTCAGCCACTGTAACTCAGCTACAACAAAGGTTCTGGTGGCGGGGACTGTACAAACAGACGCGCAATTATGTCCTTCAATGTGACATTTGCCAGCAGATTAAACCTTCAACTGCTGCGCGTCCGCCTCAGACACAGTTGTACATCTCGAATAAACCGATTGGATGCGTTTATTTGGATCACTGCGGTCCATTTTCTTCTGATACTGCATACAAATACATCTTAGTAGCAGTTGATTCATGCACACGCTTTGTGTGGGTATGGCCACATCGGAGCGCTGATTCACGGACTGTCATTAAGGATTTGCGAGTCTTTGTGGGAATTTTTGCCTGTGGTACCTTCCATTCAGATCAGGGTCCGGCTTTCGCCTCTAAGGCGTATAAGGATGCTATGGTTTCGTTGGGGGTCCAAGTCAAGTTTTCGAGTCCCTACAGGCCCGAAGGCAATAGTGTAGTTGAACGAATGAACCGCGACTTAAAGCAATCTTTGACAGCTCGAGTTATAGGCACTGGCAGAAACTGGTTAGCCACCTCATGGGCGTGCAGCGTGCGCTTAATAATCTCCCTAGAAGGTCTCTGGGTGGGCGGACCCCGTACGAAATGCTCTTTGGTATCAAGATGTACGTCCCTGACCTCAATGGTTTAGACGAATCACTGACAGAATTTCGATTTCACAAAAATCGACCTACTCTAACATCGAGTCTCAAACGTCGATATCACTATTATCGACACCCTATACTTAACATGAAAACGGAAAACGACAATAATATCGATCAAACTATATCGATGCACAAAAATATCGTCTACACAAATATCGTTAACATTATTTTCGACTACCATAATATCGACACTCAATACTACATATAGCACACTACAATAATATTGAATACTAAAATTTTGATAGCACTATTTTCGACTATATTAAAATATCGATTGCTAAATAATACTCAATTTTTAATATATAACACCAATAAATCTATTCTCTTAGTAATACACACATTTTAAAAGACTTCACTAATTTATTTTCAAATTATTAAGTCAAATTTACTGTAAAAAATTGTGTTTTTACGCACTAACGATATTTGGATATAAACTCTTTGTAAACATACTTTTTTATACTTAGTACTCATTGTACATATTCTTTATTTATTACAAGAGTTTTTTATTACATAAATATATCATTTCAGTTCCTCTAGATAAACAATATAAGAAGATATATCTTAAATGTTTAAATTAAAAAAAATTCAAACTAACCAATAGTAACTCGTCTTTACATATCTGACCAATCAGATAGCAAACTTAATTACACATAGACTATATAAACCAGTCACAAACAGCCATACAACTTGCAGGGAATATTCTTCGTGACCACATACTGCCAATTTTGGGAGCACCATCTATATTCTTCTGTGCAAGAAAATTCGTCCTGAAACTACAAGTAAGTAATCATATAGCTCTGTTAATAAATTCTAATGTTTTTTTACTATTACTTATAGACCAAGATTTGTAACCTAAATTGTTGTTTCTTTATGTACTTTGCCTTTAAACAGACTCTACAAACAAATCAAGTTATACTTCAACTTCAAGATACTGGACACTTTAAATTTAAAAAAGGTATCTACATATTTTTAGTATTTACTTAACGTTATTTGACAGTTAGTGTTCTAATTTCAAACTCTCTAATTTGTTTCTTAGGCTGTAACTCTTAATACATATTGTGAAGCCAGAATGTTTTGGGGAAAAAACGTTACAATGCTGTGTAAAAAATTATTTATTCCTGTTCTTAAATATGTTTCTTTTGCTTTAACTCATACTACATGTGTCATCCCAGGTTCTTTTCAGCAAATAAGTAACAATGCTTTATAACAAGTGTGTATTGTTTATGGAACATATAAACGCATTGGTAATTTTCATAAACTTTCTCTCTAAACAGACCTCAAAGCTACAGAAAACAGATAATTCACATCAAAGAACAAACATTCTGCTACTACTCTAATTCTCTTGGTAAGTTCAGAAATAAAACATAACAAGTCTTTATAAACTCTATAGAATATACTCAAACAAAAAATGACTCTTTTTATGCTTCTGTTAGTATTATCTTGGAAATGTCTCTTTTAAAATCCAAATAAACTAAAGTATTTTTAGAGACGTTATAAACTACCAAAAATGTAACCAAAATCAAAATTGTAACTTTTCCTATAATATACTTATTTTTTTTTCAACAGACCGTGGCAATAGGACCACAATATCGGACTGAACAAGCACCTACTTTCGATACATACAACATTACTGCTGGTAAGTAAATTACTAGAAGAGTACTTGCTTTATTTAAAATCTTTTATACATTTCACATTTTGTTAATATTTGTATATTAACTTTTCTAGATACCAGAACTCAAGAATGACTGATGATGCAAGATTTATTACATCTCAGAAAGGCACATTTCTGTTATGCTATATGGGCTACATTTATACTCAGGAGAAACAAAAAGACCTTAAAGTGAATTGGAAGTGTACGAAATATTACTCCAATAAATGCTATGGCCGTGCTTCAACAAAGGAAACTAGTGTTATTAATACCACTGAACATAATCACCCACCAAACATCTCGGAAATCGAAGTGAGATCCACTCTCGAGAATATCAAAGAATTAAGTAGCAGATCAGAACTACCTACGAACGTAATTCTGAAAGAATTACTACCTAAAGTTCCCAGAGAAGCAAGAGGTCAGCTACCATCTATTGCTTCCATTAAAAGAACAATAGCAAGGACAAAGAAAGCAAGTAGACCCAATATACCAACTCCTAGAACTTTTGAGGAAGTCATAATTCCGCCAGAGCTTGTAATCACTCATAATGACGAGCCATTTATTTTTTATGATAATCATAGCAAGGACAAAAGAATAATCATGTTTGCAACTAATAACAATATTAAAAAATTAACAGAAAGTGCTATTTGGATGATGGATGGAACTTTTTCTATATGCCCAAAACCTTTCTACCAATTATACACAATTCATGGGCAATATCATAATACCTGTATCCCCTTCATATACTGTTTATTACCGAACAAACAAGCCACAACTTACTCAGAAATTTTGCAAAAAATAAAAGAACAAACTTCTGACTACTTCCCAATGAAAATCATCATAGACTTCGAACAAGCTATGATTAATTCTATTTTGAAAAGTTACCCACACACATCCATTCAAGGATGTTATTTTAATTTCAATCAATGTCTCTGGAGACATTTACAAAAATCTGCCCTTAGTGTTGAGTATGCAACAAATATAACTTTTGCATGCCAAATCAAACATCTCATTGCTCTGGCATATGTACCAGTAACTGATGTGGCAGAACATTACAATCTATTAATTGAAAGTCTTTTCTACACCCAAAATGAGCAAAGACTCGCCCCACTTTTAGATTACTTTGAGGACAACTGGGTAGGAAGACTACATAGGTCAGGCCACAGACGCCAGCCTAAATTTTTAATTCCCTGGTGGAATGTATATCTACCAACGCTGAACCAAGAGGCAAAAACGAACAATGCTGTTGAAGGTTGGCACAATGCCTTCCTCTCTTCTACTGGACGTACAACACCCACATTACACAAGCTAGTCACAGCTATACAAAAAGAGCAAAGCTTTCAGGAACTACGTATGGAGCAATCTGTCATGCAACTAAAACCAAAAATCTCTAGACAAACTGCTCAAATGTATCTATATCTTCAACAGCAAGTCCAACTATATCCTACAACAAGAGGACTGGAATATCTAAAAATGATAGCCAAAACATTAAACTAATTGCAATAAGAAAATCAATGGATAAACATCAAACAATATCCTTAATATGATAACACACATATTCTAATATAATAAATCTATATGTATTTAGTCTAATTAATTTTTTTACACTATTATAAAAAGACTAAATAAATATATCATTATATCAAATTTTTTTTTTTTAAATACTGTTTCCATCCAAACAAAATAATAAAAATGAATAACTTACCTTTAAATATAACATCATAAAGATTAATCCTTTACCGACAATACAATGTGTAAATCTCAAAGACTTAATCCAACAAATCATTAATTATTTTTCTATTAACTGTGCTAAAACTATCCATCATCCAAATAAAACGACTCTTTAAATGCCATTGAAAATGACGACTGTTATCTTAAACTGTGATAAATATTTCAGAGAACTCAAAATATAAAGGAAGAATGTTATACATCTCCGTTCTAACAACTGAAACACACTTCCTTTCCCAAAAAAAAAGAGTAATCGGAAACGGAAATAGCTGTTTCAACATACGAGACAAAAAAGTTCAAAACAATCCCACCGACATAACACTAACTAGTATACCATAATATATAAACATAACATTCCTATTTTTTTTAATTTTAATTAAATCATACCACATACTCATTAACTCCAACTATTTCAAATGGCCCAAAAACTCGAGAACGGAAATACGTATTCAGTCCACTCCATTATATGTAAATAGTCATACTTTAATTACCAACCCCAAAATAACAAAGGACTACCTTTAATTTTTAGTTACAATACTTTAAAAAGATAAAAATAGAATCGTACCTACTCAAACGTGAACCTGCTTCCAACCGCGACTTTCCCTTTCCCAAAATAACTCAAAAAGACAAAGAGTGGTTACAAAATAAAAGAACCGAATTATATGTAACTGTGAAAAGTACTACTATAAATGTCCATTATTGTTATATATATGGTTCGAAATTATGTTTAATGTACATAAAATTGTATAGTACATTGTGAAATGAATTTTTTTTTACTGTATATTAATTATATTTTACATACTTTTAATATTTATTACATTAAGTATGAAAATGTTGAAATATTTAATGTAATATTTATTAAAATTATTATATGACTAAATGTGTAATATTGTATTTGTTTTTCTGATTTACTTGTTTACAATATGACTAATAGGTGAAAATTATTATTATTAAAACGTATTTATTAATAATAATAATTATACATACCAATATTGTATTGTTAAAACAATCATTGATGATGATGTAAATGTTCTAATCAACATCTTTATATTATATTATACATTTAAAAGTGTTCATATGTTAATATCATCATCTGTATATCACTATATTTATAGAAAATTTGTGATTTATGTTTTTCATTACACATGTTTAATGTTTTATTAAGAAACAATATTTTTATTATGTATGTATAATATCATACATTGCATTATGTTAACTAACCATTTTTTCTCTACAAATTAAAAGTACTTTTCAAGAAAACCACTCAAAAATGTAATTATTAAAAGAACATTGTCCTTCTTTATTTTAATATTTATACCAAACATAGCTTGATAAAATGTATATGTGATCGTATTTTTCAATTGTTGAATAAAAAAAATTATTGTCAACAAAAATTGTGTAATTATTTTCAATTACCTATTACAAAATGATTTTTATGTCTTTTTGCAAATGTATTATAACTGTAATGTTCTATCTATTTCTATATACCACATGTAATTAGAGTACAAACTATACACTGAACCTATAACAGTTATCATTCATACACCCATATACATATAATATCAATATTTGAAGGACACAGAATTAATAATTTTAATATTCCGACTCCAATCACCATTTACTTTAGGTAATTGCTTGTCAAAAAACTGTAATAATTTACTATTACAACTGCAATCACCATTTAATTAGGGTAAGTGCAGTACACAGAACCTATTTAATTTACTATTCCAACTCCAATCACCAATTAATTTGAGTAAGTGCAGGACATTAATTCATAATAAATTACTATCGTAAATTAAATTAAAAAAAAATTAATGTAATATAATTTAATGTAATTTCATTTAATAAATTTAATTTAAATTTAATCTTAATTTATTTTTTCCCTGTACCCCTGTACCCCTATAACTAAAATCTGACCCAGAACGCCAAAATACCCCTTTACCCAAAAACTAAAAACTGACCCTGAACCCTAAAAAAAACCCTTTACCCACAAACTAAAAACTGACCCTGAAACCTAAAAAAACCCTTTACCCACAAACTAAAAACTGACCCTGAAACCTAAAAATACCCCTTTACCCACAAACTAAAAACTGACCCTGAAACATAAAAATACCCCTTTACCCACAAACTAAAAACTGACCCTGAAACCTTACAAAACCCCTTTACCCACAAACTAAAACCTGACCCTGAAACCTATAAATACCCCTTTACCCACAAACTAAAAAGTGACCCTGAAACCTAAAAATACCCCTTTACCCACAAACTAAAAACTGACCCTGAAACCTAAAAATACCCCTTTACCCACAAACTAAAAACTGACCCTGAACCCTAAAAAAACCCCTTTACCCACAAACTAAAAACTGACCCTGAAACCTAAAAATACCCCTTTACCCACAAACTAAAAACTGACCCTGAACCCTAACAAAACCCCTTTACCCACAAACTAAAAACTGACCCTGAAACATAAAAATACCCCTTTACCCACAAACTAAAAACTGACCCTGAACCCTAACAAAACCCCTTTACCCACAAACTAAAAACTGACCCTGAAACATAAAAATACCCCTTTACCCACAAACTAAAAACTGACCCTGAAACATAAAAATACCCCTTTACCCACAAACTAAAAACTGACCCTGAAACATAAAAATACCCCTTTACCCACAAACTAAAAACTGACCCTGAAACCAAAAAATACCCCTTTACCCACAAACTAAAAACTGACCCTGAAACCTAAAAATACCCCTTTACCCACAAACTAAAAACTGACCCTGAAACCTAAAAAAACCCCTTTACCCAAAAACTAAAAACTGACCCTGAACCCTAAAAATTTCCCTTTTAAAACACTACCCACCCTTATCCACTATAAACTCGACATCCCGCTCCTAAAATCATGATACATTTCTTTATTAAATATCTTAGAAAATATATATTTATATAACTTTTTACTACATACACAAAATCCCAAAAATAAAAATAAATAACATAATTGTGTATGAAATTTCGCATTTAACAAATATGTATTTAAAATTTCGAAATGTAGAAATAATTTAATAAAATACGAAATTTAGTCTTCTATGATTACAGTATACTTTTTTTATACACTACCCACCCTTATCCCCTTGAAACTCTACATCCCACTCCTAAAGTAATTAGACAAATATTTTAAAAATATATATAAAAATTTTATATTTACAAATCTTTTTAGTACATACACAAAAGCAAACTAAATTATGTTGTACTATACTCCATATATTTCGATAGAATTTCGACTTGTTCAAATATTTATTTCAATTTTCAAAATTTCGAAATTTAAATGAAAAAGCGAAATTTTAATTTCTATAATTACACTATATTTTTTAAAACACTACCCACCCTTATCCCTATAAACTCTACATCCCGCTCCTAAAATTATTCACAAATATTTATAAAATATATAATAATTATTTTATATTTACAATACTTTTTAGTACATACACAAAAGAAAAATAATTTTTTTAAATATACTCCCTAAATTTCGATAAAATTTCAACTAGTTCAAATATTTATTTCAATTATCGAAAATTTGAAATATGAATGAAAATTCGAAATTTTTAATTGTATAATTACACTATACTTTTTAAAAACACTACCCACCCTTATCCC
Organism: Lissotriton vulgaris; assembly: GCF_964263255.1. NCBI lineage: Eukaryota > Metazoa > Chordata > Amphibia > Caudata > Salamandridae > Lissotriton > Lissotriton vulgaris. The sequence continues at coordinate 557,576,518 of NC_141694.1, forward strand.
CTATAAACTCTACATCCCGCTCCTAAAATTATTATACAATTATTTCGTTAATATTTGAATATAAATATATATTTTCACAATTTTTTACTACATACACAAAAGCAAACTACAATAAATTTAACAATACTCCATAAATTTATATAAAATTTCGCCTTTTACTAATATTTAATTCAAATTTCGAAAATGTAAAATTTTACTTAAAATGCGAAATTTATTATTCCATAATTACACTATACTTTTTTAAAACACTACCCACCCTTATCCCCTATAAACTCTACATCCCGCTCCTACACTTATAACTAAAATTATTGAAATTATATGTATAAATTACATTATATATAGACAACATTTGACTATATCATTACTTAACATACTTTAAAACATCACTTTTACATATCGATATTTTTACCTATCGATATTTTAAGCTTCGATATTACTGATTTCGAAATTCATGTCTTCGATAATTTTAACACACACATAAATCGATATTTTCAACAACGATATTTTGGTTGTCGATATTTCTTACCATCGACTTTTATGACTCGATAATATGGTACTTCGACATTAACAACTCGATATTTTGACTGCCTACCGGTTTAGACTGCAAGGTCCAGGCCTCGGCCTTTGACGTAGATGAACATTGCAATGTTTTACAGGATCTCCAAAAGACCAGAGACAGTCTAGTAAAGGAACATTTGCCCTCCACATCGGATGATGCGTTGCAGATCCCGGTAGTTGGCTGGCTACCCCAAGTTGGAGAACTGGTTCGAGAGAAGATCGATAACAAGAAAGAGTTTGGTCCCTCATATCGTGCACCGGTTCGAGTTCTTGGAGTGAAGGGATCAAGAACAGTCATTTTACCACCACTTCCAGGTCGTAAGGAAAACAGATTTATTTCTATTGACAATGTCAAGACACACAGGGTGGCCGATTCTTCATAGCATGACACCGGCTGTATTCTGTCCTTCCATGGTGAGGCACTCTGTGCTGGCTATTATATCTGGTGCAGAACAGGAGGTGTCCCTCGAGATGCCTGCCATATCCAGTCCTTTATTAAATACTATTCCTGTTACTAACATTGATGAGTTGAACTACACCTATCCTGCTGATCTATCGATGCCTGATTTGCAGACTCGTTTGGCCGACCAGTCCAGATTCTCTTTTGACTCTGTTTCGGAACTTTCAAAGAAACCCTCAACTATTGCAAAATATGCCACGTTGTTTAAAAAACATTTTTTAATTCCCCCTTGGACATACATTTGGTTGATCCTATTTTCATTTTACCTTTTTATGTCAATTGGTTTTGTGTTTTATTTTTTCCGCCTGATCGATGGTCACTACGTTAAAGAAAGAACAGGAATTCGGTACCTTAATGGAACATTGGCCCCTCTTTCCTCTTCACATTCAGCGCACAGACTGAAACGAAACTTGAATACAGTTAACATTACAGCTTGGCCTGTCCTTGATGGGATTGTGTGGGATGCGGTTAGATTTCAAATACATGGGCCCACTGAAGTGATTAATGTTCCGAATGTGCTTAGAGTAAACATGGGAGATGTTATTAAACAAAATATACGTTCTGATGATTGGGATATTCAAGCCGTAGAAGCATTGTTTTCTGATTTAAAATACTATGCTGCCTTCGATGCTGAGGATCTGTATTTAGATTCTATTAATTATGGTGATTTGTTTTTTTTCAACATTATGGTAATCATTTTTTGCATAAGACAAATTCCAGGAGAGTTGCTGTAAATTATACACAATGGGAACATTGCCCTTCTCCATTAGGAGGCAGCTCCAGTACGTACACTTATTTCACAGCTTTTAATCAATCAAACCCTGAGTCATTTTATTTTAAAATGACACAAAAGTCCATGTCCAAAGTTAGACTTACCAATACAAAATTGCTGTATTCGAAGTCCTTTCTAGACAGGTTGGCTGTAGATGGCTACGAGTTCTGGAAAGGAACAATTCACCTTAAATCGGTTTGGGGTATCAAAGATTGGCAGGTACAAGGCACTGAGGCTTTGCACCGTGCATGTCTCATCCCGAATCACATGTTGTTTCTAAATTCATCCATTTTCCAGACAACATGCTTTGGATTGGCTACTTCAAAAAAACTTAATACACCTACCATCCCAGATTTAGAGGAATATTTAGGTTGGGGTAATTATACTGAATTGTCCATTCATGAGTTGCAAGCTCTATTACACAATTCATCCTTTAACGTTTCCAGTTTGGATTCCAAAGGTTGGCTGATGTGGCATAGGAGTGCTGATTCTTGCCAACGTCGTTTTCTGGGTTTGGCTGAAGGGTTCGCAGAAGTCAGACCTGATCCCCGTTTTGAAGAAGATTATACTGTCACAACTTATTCTGTGGGGAAGCTGTGTCAGACTTGGTTACAACATTCCACATTGGCTTCAGTTAAACTACATCTGTCTCAATTAACTGAAACTGTGGATTTGAACGATTTTATAAAAGGCCCAGCTAAAGGTAGATCTAAACGATGGCTTTATGCGATTTACAATGAAATTTGGAAAGTTTCTCAAATGGAGGCTGCTAAACGCCTAAGAGCAATTGATCAAGCAAATTTAGAAAAAGTGCTTGCAGTTGTCGACAACAGTATTAACACGCTTTCTTCCCGAATTTACACGTTGAACAATATTGTGTCTTCTGTTGTTGACATTGTACATGATGAAGTGTCCGTGTTGTATCATGGTCAAAATCAATTGCGTTCTGTTATGCAGTTTGCCTGGACACTACAGACTCTGAAGTCTGGTCGAGTGCCTTGGAGTTATATGAACGTCTCATCATTATTTGCCCCGTTTAATTTGACTGACAAGCAGCGCATGCTTTCCATGCGAGATGCATCATTTTCTATGTTACACATTGAGAAGTTAGAATCTTTGCCTTTCTCTGTGGCTGAGGTTACTGCTGCTACATGGCTTATCCATGGCATTATTACCTTGCCTTTTGCTATGTATAAATTTACAAATTGTATGCGATATATAGCTATAGGGCGATATGAACCGTTAGGCAGTGCTTTCCTCCATGAGACATGGTCGTTACCATACACATATAGATGTCTTAAGGAGGGAAATGAAGTGAATCTGAATGGTGAAGAATGTACACAGTCGCCTGACCGCTCACTAATATGCAGACACATCCAGTTGCATGGTTCTTGTAATCAGGACAAGCCTAATTTAGCCTGTGTTTTGAAAGACACACCGGTTCCTGCAATAGTTCCCACATTCACTTTATTGTCTAACGGTAGTTATTTACTTTTGATTAACGAAATGTGTTGTGGGTTAATGGTAGGTATCGCCTATGTGGTTACTGTATCAGAACGTGTGGTGTGTTGCAAGAACGTGTTATATCCACCCACGCATGGGAATTCAGATGTTTCTATTTGGCCCCGAATACCAACCTTGAAAGCGAAGTTCAATGGTTTAAGCCGAATAAGAGCACTATTGTCTCAAAAACAGGTGGCCCTGAGCTCGGCCCGCGAAACTTATGTCCTTCACATAGCTAACACACGCACTGAGGTGCAGGCACTTTTAAATACTGATTTGCCGTTTCATTTCTGCGAGCTGGTTCATCAAATCTTCAATGCCTCCTCCACAAGTGTCCTAGCACATTTTTTTAAATTGGTTAGCAGTGGTCTCGTGACTACGTTTGAAAAAGTATTTGGTATTATCCCTGCATTCTTTCATTCTATATTCGCAAGCTTGTTTGGCGGATTCCCTGTTTTGCTGGCTTTGGCTGCAGGCGTTCTGGTGATATTTTGCTTTATTAAACATGGATGCCCATCCTGCGCAAGGAAACGCTCAGCCCCTACTGATGCAGTTTCGCAACCGGATGCTTGATTACTATGGCTCCTTACCGCTTGCGACTTTAAGCACGGCTTTTGGATTATCGTTCCGATTTTCCTTTTTCACATGTGTCCAGCCTGTGTTTCATTGCCTGAGCTGTGATTTCGACTGGGCCATTGATTTGTGTCTCTGCTTACCGACTTCTCCTGACGTCGATTTTGATCAGCTAATGAGCCCCGTAGTTGCTCACGAGTTGGTTTGTTCTGGCGAAAGGGTTATGGCAGTGGCAGCGATGCATGGACTAATGGGTCAGTGGGACATATCCGCAGCGGCGCATGACTTTCTGGCACATAGCATTCTCGAGAACCCACTGAGTTGTACTCTGATGTTGCTAGAGGATTCTGGAAAGGGGCGACCATTCGGTCCCCCCGAACGTATGGTGGAGTACCACGATCCCCCCGGGAAGCCATCTTGGGCGGGAGGCGTGTCTCGGCTGGTATGCCCGAAGCGGCGTAGCCGGGGCACGCCTTTTTCCCGCCCTAGAGTGGGCTGGCCTAGACACCAACGCGGCCGGCCACGCCCTCGGAGGCAGGCGGGGGCGGGTTTACGCCCACCCTGAAGACGGATAAAAGGAGCAGAAGCCAAGAAAGCATCCTCTTGTTCCTGTGCTCTGAAGCTGCACCTCCCCGCTGCACGTGAGCTCGAGACGGAACGAAGAGCCAATTTTGAGCGTTGTAATCCCTCTTTTTGTCTTACAGATATCCCGTCTAAAAATGCCCAAGAAGGTCGGAAAGCGGGTCGGTACCGATGAGATGCTCCGTATGCTCATGAAGGAGATAGCCGATCTGAAGAGAAAGGTTGAGGCCAAAGACGGGGAGGGAGGACCAAAACGGCCTTTACCGGGAACAATTCCCGGTGGAAAGAGCAAGAGGCCTAGAAGGGGAGCACTTGGGGGGGAGACCCCGGTTCCCGAAGCGCCACGAGAGGAGCCAACCCCGGCGCCAAAGGAGGGGAACCCAATCCCTGTAGTGGTCACCCCTGCGAACAGGGAGGATATGCCCCCCGAGTTGGCGGCGCAATTGGCAGCGTGGTTGGGAAACGATAGCGAGGGCGCCACGACGCCCGGGCAGTGATGAGACAACTGCGGGAATCGAGGGAGGCTGCGAAAGCTCCATCTCCTGTTCTCCCGCAGGTCCCAGCGGTTGGAAGTACAGCAGGCCCAAGTTCGGCGACAAGCGTGGGGTCTACTTCAGGTAAGCGGCCATTGCCGATTGCAGGGGGGGACTCCGCACCTTCTCGAAAGGAGAAGATTGCCCAGCACGTCCCACTAGAAGTCAAGGAGTTGATTTGGGCGGACAAATATGTAAACATGTTTTCATTGCTTACCGACCATTACGAGATCGAGCATGTAAAGAGTCAAAAGGAGCTCATGCATCCGAGTGTTTGGCGCGCTAAAATGGCCGCCTTTAAGGTTGATGAGACCATCGGTACTTGGGGCAGAGCGTGGGGAATTTTTACTTCCATCATGGGGGAACGCAGACCTGAGTGGTTGACCGAGTTACCCATCTATCAGTCACGTATCATGGAGTATTCTGTGGCATATGGGGGTAATCAGTGGTTCTGCTATGATAATCTGTTTAGAAAAGCTAAGGAACATAACCCGTTGTTGTCCTGGGACTGTTACGACTCTGTGTCTTGGCAAAAAATGGAGAGTACAGGGATGTTGAAGGTGCCATTAGTAGGGAGTAACGGGGGGGAATCCTCCCGCCAAAACTCTGGGACGCCCTTTCGGACAAGTTCAGGTAACGAGTCCCACACGAAGCCGAGTGGCAACACAGGTAAAAGGGGGATATGTTGGAATTTTAACAGGGGCAAATGTACCAGGCCCCAGGGGTCATGCAAATTCAGACATGAGTGTGGGGGATGCGGGCAGCCATCCCATCCTGAGTCCATGTGCAGAGCCAAAATGGGTGATAACGGTGGTAAGGGAGGCGCCAAACAGGTCTAATATAGTCCGAGGGGCGCCTTTACCGACCCCGATTGATACCATGGCAATGATTCCTTGGCTCAGCGAATACCCAGATTATGCTTCCGCTGGGGTGTTGCGGAACGGGTTTTCATATGGTTTCCGCATCCCAGTGGGGGATTTTCAGGGGGTACCGGACTGTAAGAATCAAATGTCGGTCTTACAGCACACGGCGGTGGTTCAGGTAAAGATTAGGAAAGAGGTGACTCGAGGTCGTGTCGCCGGTCCATTCGATTTTCCGCCAGTTGCTAATTGTGTGTGTTCTCCTCTAGGGGTGGTTCCCAAGAAGGACCCGGGGGAGTTTCGGCTGATACACAATTTGTCAGCCCCACATGGTCTTTCCGTAAATGATGCGATAGATCCGGAAGTATGTTCGGTGCGGTACGCATCTTTCGATGAGGCCGTCGCCATGTTGAATCGCCTGGGGCCCGGGACGCTGATGGCCAAATCGGACATCGAGTCAGCGTTCCGGTTGCTCCCGGTACACCCAGACGATCAGCGTCTCCTTGGTTTCCAGTTTCAGGGTCGCTATTACATGGATAAATGTATGCCAATGGGATGCTCGATTTCATGTGCCTATTTCGAGAAATTCAGTTGTTTTCTACAGTGGGTATTCACGAGGAAGACAGGTTTTCAACATGTTATGCACTATCTCGATGACTTTCTGTTTCTGGGGGCAGCCGGGGATTCTGAGTGTGGACAGGCCTTACATGAATTTTGTGTCCTAATGAATCAATTTGGTGTGCCATTAGCGCCAGGTAAGACTGTCGGTCCCTCGACCTTGATCGAGTTTCTGGGGATCGAGCTCGACTCAGTGGAAGGTTGTTTTCGTTTACCTAAAGAAAAGGTGTTAAAATTCAGGTTATCCCTTGAGACATGTATTCGTGCAACGAAAGTGATTGTACCCTCCTGAGGCTGAAGCTGGGAGGCTAGAGTTCGAGCAGCAGAACAATTGGCTGCTCCTGCCAAATTAATCAACTTAAAAAGCTCGTTTTTGCATTAAATCGTTTTACCAGCACTTGCACTGTTTTAAAATTGCACAGAATCGTTTTTATTGTAATTTTGTAAAAACGCTGTTTATTGTCCATAATTCTTGCTAAACCTACCTGAGTGAGCCGCTTCCTCGTGCAGATAAATTGCACGACCTGAAGCAGTTTAGGGCTCCCGGTCTGCCTTATTTACTTATCCCCGAGGCACTCAATTCACGGCCGCCATCTTAGATAGGGGCCTGGACAGCGCTCTAGTGGCTGGGCGATTTCGGCCCAATCACCATAAAATGAAGCCCTCTTCTCGTCCGCGCAGCGGGCGGGTGCAGCGGGCGCGCCGTTGGCGGGCCGGAGGCGCGCCAGAGGCAAGCCCGTCTGGGCCCGTCCGGGCCAGGCCGGGCACAGGGCCACTCACTATGCCCAAATCAGGAGGTAAGAGACTACAATACTCGAGGGATCATCTCCTTCAATACTGCCCGACCACATCTACCCTCACCCCCATACCGCTAACCTCTGACATTACTAGAGGGAAACACCTTACAATTAAATCAGTCAACCTAGCGTTACTTAATTGTAGATCTGCATCTAAACACTCCGTAGAAATCAACCAGCTGATCCAGGATATGACATTAGATGTCCTTTTCCTTACGGAAACGTGGCTTACGCCCCATTCCGAAGCCGACATCGTCAATATGCTACCCACAGGCTACCTCATATTATACCAAAATAGATCTAAGGGCAAAGGAGGAGGGATAGCGATTGTTTATAAAAACACCCTCACCTGCAGAATACAAAATGGAGGTATTGAGGACTGTGAAAACTTACACTTTTCCCTCCAAATAAATCCCAATAAAACCCTTTCGGGATTTCTCATCTATCGTCCTCCCACCAGCTTAGGAAATTTCGTCAATTCTCTGCTAGAGGCCACCATATCCACGGGCACTTTGACCTCCAGCTTTCTCCTTCTAGGAGACCTAAATCTCCACTTTGAGGACAACAAAGATAAAGTTGCTGGAGATATAATCTCGGAATTAAAAGCATTTGACATCCAACTTAAAAACTCCGAAATAACTCACTCCAAAGGACATCTTTTAGACCCACTCTTCACTAATCTCCTTAATCTAGAAGTCTCCCACCCACTCCCCCTCCCATGGTCAGATCACTTTCTGATTCCTTTTTCTTGGCAGATCACTCCTGTCACCCACCAGACCCTCACCCCAAGACAACAGGATAGAATGTGGTCCAAAATACCTCTTGAAAATTGGGTGCAAAAACTAACTCACTCTGCCCCTTATGCAGACCCCGACCCAGACAAAGCAGATAAAAAATTTAACAACTGGCTTACCTCTACCTTAGACCAAGTCGCTCCGAAGAAAAATCTAAAGAAAAAATGCACCTCTTTTAAATCCCCCTGGTACTCCCAAGAACTCAAGATTCTTCGGAAAAATTGTAAAGTTCAAGAACGCAAATGGAGGAAAAACTGGGACCCACTTATTAAAGAAGAATATAAAAAATCAATGAACATCTATAAACTAGCCCGAAAGTCAGCTCAGGCCTCCTTCTATGAGGAAAAAATTAAATCTGCCTCTAATTCGTCCCGCGAGACCTATAAAATTTTCAAAAACTTATTAAAAATTCCAAATCCCTCCCCAACCCAGTTACCCTCTGTTGCTAGATGCAATCAAATAGCATCTTATTTTCAGAACAAAATAACTACCATTCTACAAACCCTCCCCCCCAAATCTGACAAAATCCCTGCTGAAACCTTGACTCGTTCATTAAATGGTCCTATCCTCGACAGCTTCCATCAGATGACCAAGGAAGAATTCCTTAAAACTCTCTCAGGGATGAAAAGTGGCTCTCCAAACGATCCTGCCCCCATTCATATCCTCAAACAAGTGGGACCCACTATCTCACACCAGGCCACCGATCTCATCAACGCCTCCCTCAGCCAAGGAGTGGTCCCCCATAGCTGGAAACATGCAGTAGTAAAAGCCATACAGAAAAAACAGGTCTCGACCCACTTGATCTCTCCAATCTTCGCCCTATCTCCCTACTACCAGGGATAAGTAAGATCACGGAGAAGGTTGTTAATCAACAACTATCGGCTTTCTTAGAAGCCAACAACCTTCTTCGCCCTTCTCAAACTGGGTTCCGTCCTGGGCAGGGGACCGAGACCGCCCTTCTTCAAGTGATGGAGGAAGCCAGATGCATCTTGGATTCAGGGGGAACGGTGCTACTGATCCTCCTGGATCTAAGCGCTGCATTTGATACGGTGGACCACGAGATCCTGATACAGCGACTGTCCAACTTAGGAATAAGAAACACCGCACTTCGCTGGCTCACTTCCTTCCTTAAAAACAGAACCTTTCAGGTCTGTGAAGGTACTGAGCGATCCGATTTTTTCCCCCTCCAGTGCGGGGTCCCCCAGGGCTCTTCATTGAGCCCTACACTATTTAACACCTACATGGCCCCCCTGGATGAAGTGGTCTCCCCATTTGGGATAAAAACCATCACATACGCTGATGACACCCAAATGGTGGTCTCTTTTTCGCTAGAGAGTGCTCAAATCAAAAACCTTCATGACTGCCTTGAAGGGATCTATCAGTGGATGTGTGATTCAAGACTGAAACTGAACGGCTCTAAAACCGAGCTCATGCTACTGGGACCACAAACATCACTCCTCCCCAGTGCAATGTGGCCCTCTTGCCTAGGGACCCTTCCCCAACCCAAGCCGGAGCTCAAAAGTCTGGGTTTCTGGTTAGAACAGGACCTTTCTCTTAAAACCCAGGCAAAAAAAACCGCAGGTACCTGCGTAGGCCTACTTCGCTCAGCCAGGAAAATTCTCCCCCTGCTCCCTGCCCCCTCTCAAAAGCTCCTAATACAAGGGCTGATATCATCGAGGCTAGACTATGGCAATGCCCTTTTCCTGGCAGCCCCTGACGCAACCCTGAACATCTTGCAGAGAACTCAAAATGCCGCTGCTAGGCTCCTGACAGGCACCTCCCGCAGAACATCAGCTAAACCTGCATTGAAGACCCTTCACTGGCTCCCAATCCGTGAAAGGGTCAAATTCAAGGCATTATGTATAACGCACAAAGCTCTACAAGATCAGGGTCCCCCGTTGCATAAAACTAGGCTCTTCCCATATAAACCCAACAGATCTCTGCGTTCCTCCCATGACAACTTGGCCACAGTACATAAAATTAGGAAAGCCCGTACTGGAGGACGTCGTTTCTCAGTTGCAGCAGCAATACTGTGGAACGCCCTACCCATCCATCTTCGAGCAGAAACGAATCACAACAAATTTCGCAAGCTTCTCAAAACCCACCTGTTCCCACAATAATTTGCCTATTCCCTTCCCGTTTTTTGCTTCCCCCCTCAATGGCGAGTACAATCCCAGCGCTGGGACGCCCCCGGGCAGCCATGCGCTCTAGAAATCCCGTTTTCATTTCATTCATTTCATTTCAAAGTGAACTTGCATCAATTGCAACAGGTGGTGGGTCAGTTGAATTTTGCCCTAAGAGTAATGCCGATGGCGCGCCCCTTTTCCCGCTCGATTGCACAGTCCATGGTTGGCTTGAAGGAAGGGCATCATCGTACGAGACTCTCGGCAGAGGTTCGTCAGGACATGCGCATTTGGATTGCATTCCTGGCGGATTTCAATGGTCGAATTGTCTGGAATAAACCAGCAGTGTCTTCCGAGGAGTTGGGACTATGGACAGACTCGGCGGGGAGTGTGGGTTTTGGCGCCATATTGGGTACACAATGGTCGGCGCAAAAATGGCCGTCATGGTGGCACGAGTGCGGGTTGACGAGTAACATTGCTTTTCTCGAACTGTTCCCTATTCTGGTGGCCTTGAAAACATGGCCAGAAGGGTTTAGGGGTCACTCTGTGGTTTTCTGGTCTGATAACATGACCGTGGTTGAATGTATCAATAGTCAGGCAGCACGTTGCAAATTGATTCTGAGACTACTCAAGGAAATTGTGTTATTGCGCATGCAACTAAATGTACTGTTTAGGGCGCGGCACGTGCCGGGGGTGTTGAACCAAGCGGCTGATGCGCTCTCTCGTTTCCGTATGCAGGCCTTCTGGGGTTTTCTGCCCACAGCGGACCCGGTGGCGGCACCCTTTCCCGAAGCTCTCTGGTCTCTCGGTGCCCCGAACTACAAGACCTCGTGGGAGAGAGTTTAGCACCCAGGACGAGGAAGGCATATGAAGGGGCGTTCCGTTCCTATTGGGCCTTTTTGGGTACTGCCGGGAGGGGGCTTTGGGGTCTGGAAGAGTCTGTAGTAGGATTCCTGCTCTCTTTACGTCACGCAGGCAAGTCAGTGGCTACGGCCCAGAGGCATCGGGCCGCCATTTCCTTCATGGCAAGGGCTCATGGGATCCAGGACCCGACAGCGTCTTTCGTTGTGCAGAAAGCGCTACGTGGGTGGCAACGCCTTGAGGGTCGCAAAGTAGATGATAGGCACCCGATAGGTTTGGATAGGTTGGCCCTGTTATTTTCCGTGCTACCGGTAACATGTTCATCCCAGTACGAAGCAGTGTTGTTCCGAGCCGCATTTGCATTAGCATTCCATGGGGCTATGCGGGTAAGCGAATTAGTGGCAAAGAACAAGCAGGATACGATGGGGGGACTGTGCCGGGAACACATTCAGGTCAGAGGGGAGACAATGACGGTCTCTTTTGTAAAGTCCAAATCCGATCAGGATGCAATCGGGGACTGTGTAATCATCCAGAGAATCCCCGGGTCGGCCATGTGCCCTGTTGGGTGCGTAGAAGCATATTTAGCGCAGAGGGTGGCAGCATGGGGGGGGACATTGTTAAGACACGCTGACGCCACCCCACTGACGAGGTTTCAGTTTCAGCGGGTGCTTGCGATGTCGATTTCTGCCGCGGGCTTGAACCCTGGCGATTTTGGGACCCATTCCTTTCGGATAGGGGCTGCTACGGAAGCTACAGCCAGGGGTCTGAATGTTGATCAAATAAAACGTGTGGGGCGTTGGTCCTCGAACTGTTATAAGAGGTATGTACGGTTGCACATGTTGTGAAGCTGTAACGATGTACTCACGCTTCTTGTTTTTGTTTGGTTTTCAGTTGCGCGAGCCTACGAGGCGGGGCGGACTGTTCAGTCGACCCGACACCGGGGGGCCAGCGGTCAGACACTACCGGCTGTGAAAAAGGAGGTGTGGGTCGTGGGCCACTCCTACGTGAGGCGTGCCGCGGACGTATTCAAAGCAGGTGACATGATTCACGTGGCTGGGGAATACGGGTACAGTATGTCCTTCTACGGAAAGGGCGGTCTCTGTATTGACCAGTTTCAAGCATTTTTCGAGGGATTGTTAGGGCGGACAAGGTCACCGCCGTCTGTAATCATAGTACATCTTGGGGGCAATGATTTGGTGACAACTGGTAGACGACTTCTTCTTGAGGCGATGCTTTCCACGGTAAGTTGGTTGGCAAGAAGAGTTCCAGGGTGCACAATTGCATGGTCCCATATGATCCCACGGAAAGTGTGGCGGGGGGCTATTTCTGTTTCTGCGCTGAATCATTCAGTAAGGAAAATTAATAATAAAATGAGTAGATTGTTTCGTTCAAGTACACTGCATTCTGTTTCGCATGGTTGTATTAAAGGGGACAGTATGTATTTGGGGGACGGTGTTCATTTGTCCCGAGTGGGGAACGAGTTACTCATAGGAGACTTCTTAGCCTGGTTGAAGGGTTTGCAGCATGACCTTTAGGTAGGAGTGTTTTGTGGGGGGTCCGGATAGCCGGTCAACTATCCGGCCTGTGGCGGTAAGGTCATGATCGGTGAGCAGTAATTGGAAGATCCCTATGAGGGGGCGTCACCCATTACGGATGGGAGCGCGTGGGGGAGGTGGCCAATTGGCCCCTCAACGGGGAGGCGGTCCTGTCTAAGGAGAGGCCGCCGGAAGGAAAGGAAAGGTGGTCAAGGCCCCTTCCTGGATAGGAGGGGCTACGGCCCCTCCTGGAGAATTTCCCGGGGCCAGGACATCTGCGACGGCAGATGGGTAAGTTGTGTGGGGTGCGGGAGGGGGTTTACGCTACCTTTTAGACACCTCACACGAGTCCTCGAACGACCGTTAAATGGCGTCGAGTCTATTGGGGCCCCCGTCAAGTACAAAGGGAAATTGGTAGATGCACTTGAGGTACGCCTCGGTGCGGTCGCTCCTCTCACAAGTGAGGGGGGTATGTCTGGGTTAGGGATCTGACACCGGTTACGACCTTGCCGTTGGCCCTTAACGTTAGGATGTACAATTTCAAGTCAAATGTTTTGTAGGATGTTAGTTCGGCTAGGAGAACCTCTGTATTAGAGATCTGTTAAGGTTAGCCAAACATCGTAATGTGGAAATGAAATTGTACATAATATGAAACTGTTATTTTAATGTTTTAATTTTGTTTCATATTTTAATAAATACGGCCGGGAAGGGTTTACTCCCTTCCCGCCTTCCAAAAATTCAAGAACTGTTTCCGGTTTCCCAATTCTTGGGGATTGTGTTGAGAGGGGGTGGCGGGTATCTCGGCCATATGGAAAGGGGCGACCATTCGGTCCCCCCGAACGTATGGTGGAGTACCACGATCCCCCCGGGGAGCCATCTTGGGCGGGAGGCGTGTCTCGGCTGGTATGCCCGAAGCGGCGTAGCCCTGGCGCGCCTTTTTCCCGCCCTAGAGTGGGCTGGCCTAGACACCAACGCGGCCGGCCACGCCCTCGGAGGCAGGCGGGGGCGGGTTTACGCCCACCCTGAAGACGGATAAAAGGAGCAGAAGCCAAGAAAGCATCCTCTTGTTCCTGTGCTCTGAAGCTGCACCTCCCCGCTGCACGTGAGCTCGAGACGGAACGAAGAGCCAATTTTGACCCACCCACCAGCCCCTGAGGACAGCTAGTTGTATTGAGTAAAGATTTGATCTGGTAACACTGTTTCTTGCAGGTTGTAATGATTGTCGTGAAATTTTGAATATGCAATAAAGATTGGTTATTTTCAGTTTGTTTTGCAAATAAAGTAATGTTGCACTAATGTCGATCAGTATTCATGCTTGTAATAAGTCATGTTCGTTTTATGGTTTAGTAAATTAGATAGAATTGTCGTATTTATTTTGGTCGGGCGGTAAGGTCATGATCGGTGAGCAGTAATTGGAAGATCCCTATGAGGGGGCATCACCCATTACGGATGGGAGCGCGTGGGGGAGGTGGCCAATTGGCCCCTCAACGGGGAGGCGGTCCTGTCTAAGGAGAGGCCGCCGGAAGGAAAGGAAAGGTGGTCAAGGCCCCTTCCTGGATAGGAGGGGCTACGGCCCCTCCTGGAGAATTTCCCGGGGCCAGGACATCTGCGACGGCAGATGGGTAAGTTGTGTGGGGTGCGGGAGGGGGTTTACGCTACCTTTTAGACACCTCACACGAGTCCTCGAACGACCGTTAAATGGCGTCGAGTCTATTGGGGCCCCCGTCAAGTACAAAGGGAAATTGGTAGATGCACTTGAGGTACGCCTCGGTGCGGTCGCTCCTCTCACAAGTGAGGGGGGTATGTCTGGGTTAGGGATCTGACACCGGTTACGACCTTGCCGTTGGCCCTTAACGTTAGGATGTACAATTTCAAGTCAAATGTTTTGTAGGATGTTAGTTCGGCTAGGAGAACCTCTGTATTAGAGATCTGTTAAGGTTAGCCAAACATCGTAATGTGGAAATGAAATTGTACATAATATGAAACTGTTATTTTAATGTTTTAATTTTGTTTCATATTTTAATAAATACGGCCGGGAAGGGTTTACTCCCTTCCCGCCTTCCAAAAATTCAAGAACTGTTTCCGGTTTCCCAATTCTTGGGGATTGTGTTGAGAGGGGGTGGCGGGTATCTCGGCCATAAGTGCTGGAGGAGCACGTATGTTCTTTCCCATTGCTTAATTGGATGGCTGAACTGTTTTCGGATGATGACAGTGATTTCATGTTGGAAGCTGTAGCTACCTATTTTGCATATTCATTCAACCCATGAGTGACTTTGAAGACTTTCATTATTATGGCACGTGACTTTTTAGTAATTCTGAATGGTGCCTTCTTTATTACGAACATTCGATTTTCATTTGTTCTAGGCCTGTGAAATTATAGTTGGCCTTAAGTTCGAATTTTTTATATTTTTTGTGTGGCCACTGTAGGCATTCATACATATTTTTTATTATTAAAAACATACATACATTTAGCTTGGCTCGATATTATTGAACTTTGCTTTCATGTTTTGCCTCTTATATAGTATTGGCTTATATTTTCTTCTTTTTTTAACCGTCCTCGGATCATTGGGGGGGGTGTCATATGGTTACTGCGTTTCTATATATTGTGTTAAGTTAGCATGAGTTTATTAAATGTTTAAACAACATATTTTCCTTCGGCTTCAGTTTGCACACGACACCTAATTGTTATTGTAGCTTTCAACCTAGACGAAAGATGTGATTTATTTGAGAATAACATGTTATTGCTCTGATATCAGTCGTGCTTGGTACAACTGTCTGCACACTGAGAACTGCACCCTCTAAGAATAACCTAACACAAGGTTGCTGAAAGCCTGATCCTCGCACTACATTAGACATAACACAAATAATGTTGCTGCCAACATTGGGCTCTACGCGGGTTTAAGATAGAGTTACAGGGAATGAATCAACACACTTGATGCTTCGCATGCAGAGAGCTGGTAGCTGTTGATGTGATCTGCTCCTACTGAGATTTAGAGGTATGGGCCCGCCATGCTAGAACCCAAATGAGACCTTCTTAGATATAATATAATATGCTAAATAGGGTGCGCGAAATATAGGTGATACAGAATTCTATAGATTTTTGCATCATAACATGTTATCACCTTTTGCTTACTATGGATTAGTGACTATGCTGCTAACTCTGATTTTTATAATATGTATGTTGATATTATACAAGATACTGCGTTTGAGAACTTTGCATTGAAAAATAAACATTTCAAACTTGCACGTGTGTTCTTTGCCTCCCAGTTTTGGTTTGTAATGATTATATAACTAAAGAGTGTTCATGTGTTCCACGATACCTGAGGTACCCTAAGTTCATGTTCTGGATTGTCTAAGTCATTGGTAAGTTATTACTACCGATGAGACACTGTAGCTAGCTTGGTAAGGGGATTTCTGAAACTAAGGTGAGTTTTGGGTCACCCTAACTCACCCGGGTTCTAGATTTCTGTGCACAGTTCTGTGGGAGAATGGAAACCCTGCTACAGCCCCACTAATCACCTCCATCCTTTCTGGAGATGTTATATGGTTAGGATGCTGGTAAGAATTTGAGTAGTAGAATGTGTCAGAAGGTGTCAGTGATGGTATACAGGATGTAATAAGAAGAAGGTGGAGAGAGGGTTGCAAAGGAGGTGGTATGAGAGTGTTTCTATCACGGAAAACCAAAACATTAAGGGAGGTCTCAGGGAAATTTTAAAGACCCGCAAGGTGTGTTTCCCCTACAACACTTTTAAGAACAACACAACACCTCGGGTCTAGACAAAAAGGTGAAAAATGAAAAAGGCAGGGATAGGCAGAGATGGAAATATGTCAAGAGGTTAAGACACCAGCCACCTCTAATAGAGAGGAGAAACTCTATTGCCAGAACCCTTCATTTACAGATTGTGAGGTTTCATCATTTGGGTCTGACCTCCTCTCGCTAGGAAACTCAGTCTCAGGAATTGAGAATAGAGGATGATGTTTGCTTTGAGAGTGCATTGCATTTGTGTAAGAGGTCTAATAAGTAAGAATATTGTAATAAATAGTTATGCCATGATTAATTACAAAACGGACATCGCTTTCTGTTACAGAGCGGGCCCCCTTCCCTGAGTAGTTACCAGGTAGAGGTGAGGGTGACACCCAACTGATATGGGTAAGTGTATGTATTGTATGCACTGTATAGACTACTTTGAAACCACTTTATGGTTTCATTTCAGCCCATTCATTTGATAGAGGCTGTCTTTTTGGTGAATTTGTGAGGTGGGGGAAGCACAACTTTAATATATGTATATTGTCTTTACAGGTAACCAGTAATTTCTTCCACTACTGCCTAGTTGGACATTATCGGTGGAGTATATGAAATGTTTCATTTGACATTCATCACTGAAAACGTTTTCACTTTTAGATATTCAGCAGCAGCTTTATATATTTCTTGCCTGTCTCGTCCTGAAGAATGCCCCGATATTAATAGATCCTTGTGAGGGCAGAAACATGTCGACCTAATTTCACTGCTTAACAGTTGGTCATCTCAAATGTTAGCATACCGCTTTTTAAACATGACAAGGGCACTCTGGTAATAAAATTAGTATGGAGCTCCCTTAGTCATTTTTAACACACTTTTTTCGTATCATTTGGCGCTGCACTTTTCTTTTTCTTGTGGTAGAAACCCTATTCACATAGCATGAATATATGCCTATGGGTTCTATGTTGTACTCTGTGGAGTCATCAGCCATCCTCTAGTCCTTCAATCAACTTAGGGTACCCCAGTCAATTCCTGAGACTGAGGGGCATATTATCAAGGGGGTTTATCTCCGCTTTTTTGGCTTTAAAAGCCAAGAAAGCGGAGATAAAATTATCTCCCTATTACCAAGCTGTCGTCAACACCAGTTAGTGACAGCTAAAAGGAGATAGCGACCATCTTGGGCCCCACTTTGCATGTCAGTGATATTTATCACTAATGACATGCAAAGTGGGCGTGCCAAGATGTTAGCGACTGGAAACAGTCCCTAACATCGCTATCTCCTATTACCAACTTTTGGAGATATTCGCGCTAAGCGCGAATATCTCCAAAAGCTAACACCTGCCCTGAGCAGTTCTTAGCCATGTTATCCAATGGGAGGTGGATAACATGGCTAAGAGCATTTGCTCGATAATGCATGAATATCGCTGACTTTTCAGCGATATTCATGCATTGCGGCCGTTTTTTAACGCATTTGCGATAAACCTTGCTAATAGCAAGGTTTATCTGCGATAAAAATCGCCGATGTGCGGCGATAATTTTTGTCTCTAAACAAGTTAGAGACAAAAATTATCGCTAGTTGTTGGTAATATGCCCCTGAGTTCCCTAGCGAGAGGAGGTCAGACTCAAATGATGAAACCTCACAATCTGTGAATGATGGGTTCTGGCAATAAAGGGGCATATTACCAACAACTAGCGATCATTTTTGTCTCTAACTTGTTTAGAGACAAAAATTATCGCCGCACATCGGCGATTTTTATCGCAGATAAACCTTGCTATTAGCAAGGTTTATCGCAAATGCGATAAAAAACCACCGCAATGCATGAATATCGCTGAAAAGTCAGCGATATTCATGCATTATCGAGCAAATGCTCTTAGCCATGTTATCCACCTCCCATTGGATAACATGGCTAAGAACTGCTCAGGGCAGGTGTTAGCTTTTGGAGATATTCGTGCTTAGCGCGAATATCTCCAAAAGTTGGTAATAGGAGATAGCGATGTTAGGGACTGTTTCCAGTCGCTAACATCTTGGCACGCCCACTTTGCATGTCATTAGTGATAAATATCACTGAAATGCAAAGCAGGGCCCAAGATGGTCGCTATCTCCTTTTAGCTGTCACTAACTGGTGTTAGCGACAGCTTGGTAATAGGGAGATAATTTTATCTCCGCTTTCTTGGCTTTTAAAGCCAAAAAAGCGGAGATAAACCACCTTGATAATATGCCCCAGAGTTTCTCCTCTCTATTGAGGTGGCTTGTGTCTTAACCTGTTGACATATTTCCATCCTAATTTTTTGCTCTTTCTATGTGAGCTGAAGAATGAAGGAGCAAAACACCATTAAAGATTGTTTCTTGCTTTTCTGTACAACAACAATCATCCCTGCAAAACAGGCACCCTTACACCAAGGTGCAATGATGCCTGAGTTGGCGCACAGCTACTGTTTTAGTGCCGGCACAGTGGAGAGCACAGTGGTGCTCCTTAGTCTCATAAATACAGTGCATCCCTGTGTTTTTTAAATTACGCTGCTCGGTGCAGCAAAATTGCTTGCAGCACCACGCCATTTCTTTCTATATATACATCCTAGTTTTTTGTGACCTATTTGTTTACCTACAATTGCCCTATCTCTCAAAGGGGATCAAGAGTGGGCAACAAGCAGCCTGGCTGCCTTTAAATACATGTACTTCAAAATTACCAACTCACCAAAGTGATCTAGCTTATTGTAACATTCACAGGCTCAGCTACACAATCACAAAAACATGATTAATGTATTCCTCTGTTCATCTCTCACAGTACTAATATACAGTTGCCGGGAGGTGACGTGGAGAGGGGGAGGGGGCAGGGTGGGAGTAGTAAACTATGGAATATGTACAAATACAGGTAAGTAAAAAATAAAAAAATAACATGATTTTCATTTTGTGCACTGCATTGCCAAATGCAATGCAGTGCACACAATGATATTCGTTTTCTTTTTTTATGTTTACTTACCTGTATTTGTCCATATTCCATAGTTTACTACCCCCCCCCCCCCTGCCCATCCCCCTCCCCACCTCACCGCCGGCAGCACTCCTACTACCGACCGCTACTGCTAATATACCTGATACTTGCAATGAATGCAAAACTCACAGTATCACACACAATTTTAACCATATACAACAATAAAATATAAAGCACATTGGTTCTATCCCACCCTCATCTTCCCTCACATGCATGTTAGGTGCACAACATTGAAAACACCATTCTGGTCAGTCATGCACAACAACAAAACAGTTCCCCCAGAGGTCACACTGCAAATGAAAACTCTTCCAGCCAAGCAAGCACTCTCAATTGTTCTAGTGTGTTACATGTCTGCATATGCTCTTCCTGGCCTCGTCAGGGGCATGACGTGTTATACAAATGCAAAACGCAAAATGTGTTCTTCTATCTCTAATAGCACCTGGAAGCAATCAAGTTCTCCTGTGCTCTGAACAAACACAATTGATTTAAACGTGAATGTATCCCTGCCGGCTGAAGTTCTGCAGCGGAACATCAGTATATTGGAAATTGTTTTCTCAACTGTCACTCAAGGCTGCCCGTAGACCTCTGAGTAGTAGAGGACCAGTACACTTGCCACCACCACAAGTGTGTGATGAGTACCAGAATTCTCATTCAAGCACTTCCTGCTGTCAGAAATCCTCCAGTAACATGCCTATTGGAAGTAGGCAGCTCTTCCCCAGTTGGGTCAAGCAAAGAGGCATGGGGACCTGCCTTTTGTGAAGAAAAGTAAACTTGTGGGCCACGGTAGCATACTAAAAGCCAACACAGTAACAGATGCACCTTTTAGTTACCGTCTCCTTTAAAAAAAAAACAAAAAAAAAACTTTGACAACTGCAAAACACTGCAACACTTGCAAAAGTTTGAAAAAAAATTCGATGTTGTGAAGCATGCGTCTCAGCAACATTACACACTACTAACAATGGCAGCAATGTGTGGAGTCAAACCCCACAGGTTATTATGACATTGATAGATAATGATGTACTCAAGAACGAGTAAACATGGCTTACTACCTTCACTGTCTGCCACAAGTTGAACTGCAATGTCTTATCCGCCCTCCTACCCGCCCAAGAGATCTGGGTCTTTTGGATATAGGCCTAGATGTATCAACATTACCTTTTGCGATTTCTTAATAGCGATTTTTAATGAATCCCTATTAAGAATTCGCAAAATGTGATGTATGTAGGAAATCGCTACTTTTTAGCGATTTCTTATTATTCCTTATTTGCGAAATCGCAATTTGCGAATTCCCAAATAAGGAATAATTTCCCATTTATTCCTATGGGCCAGGAGGCCCATAGGAATGATTGCGAAATAATTCCTAAATTGCGAATCGCAATTTGCTAATCGCAATTTGAGAATTATTTCAAGGGTGCAGGGGTGTCTCATGGACACCCTGCTGCACCCCTGAAACTTACATGTGTGTGCATATGGCGCAGATACATTCCCTATGGGCATGTATGTGTGTCACATGCCACCTTCAAAATTGCCAAATTGTGAATTTTTAAAGGTTTTCGCAAATTAACACCAACCTCAAGTTGGTGTTAATTTGCGATTTTTTAACCTGAATTTGCAATTTTGAAAAGCTTCATACATGGCATTTAAGGAATCGCAAAATTGCGATTCCTTAAATGCTTAAGCAAAATAAGGAATCACAAATTTTTGCGATTCCTTATTTTGCTAATTTTACATACATGCCAAAAGATGCAAAATGTCAGTTTGCGATTCGTTAAGGTAGAAATTCTGCGAATTTCGGCCTTAACGAATCGCAAAAGGCTTGATACATCTAGGCCATAATTGTTTCACCTCACGTCTTATAGATTTCAAACATCACACACCAGGAATGGCCACAAAATGTTGAAGCTTGGTCATGCTAAAAAGCGTTTCCTGTGAACTCCAGAATGCGTCAAAGTGCCACAGCACACTGTCCCCAATCCATACCCCTCTAGGAAGAAGTCGGGCAGCGGGCTGCCTACAGTTGGACATTGTTCTGAAGGGACTTGTTTGCCCCCTTTATCTAAAGGCTCCCTTTAGCCCTCTGAGGAATACAGTCGAAGCGTCAGGAGTGTACGGCAAGCAGCAACCAACTGCTACTGAAATTCTGGGGAATTGGAAGAGAAAAGCTCATCAGGGTGACAGCACAAAGGAAAATAAAAATGCTCAATGAGAGACATTCCTGTGTTTACAAATGGCAAAGTAAACCGTGGCGGGCCTGATTTTTGAAAAGTGTTGCATCGCTGGTTGAAAACAGCGATGGGACACTTTACGTTGTGCCCTCCTTGCCAAACCTTGGGCCTTACTTATGAAGGCCTTGCGTCAGTTTTTATGCCGCCGGTGCGTCACTTTTTGTGACACACCAGCGGTGTAAACAATGCGCCTCGTTGCGCCATATTTAAAAAGTGACGCATCTAGGTAGATGCGTTACTTTTTAAACCCCTACGCCACATTATACCTGCGTCAGGTATAATGTATGCAGAGGGGGCATTCCCCCGCAAAAAGCCTCATAATAGTGACGCAGTGAAATCAATGAGATTTCACTGCGTCACTTTTAGGACGCTGTTGCGTCAAAATCTTGCGCCTGCCTCACAGCAGGCGTAAGACTGACGCAAGCCCTTTCACATGGGGCTTTCCCCATGTGAAAGGACGCATTGCTGGAGTTGCGTCACTTTTGTCACACACTCCAGCAATGCGTCACTTTTGCGCCATACAGATACGTCAGAAATACTGACGTATCTGTAACTTCTTGCGCCATGATGCGTCATACTGTAAATATGACGCATCATTGGTGTTGCAAGGAGGGCGCAGTGAAAAGTGACGCATCTCTGTTTTCACGCAGCGATGCGTCATTTTTCATAAATGAGGCCCCTTGGATACAACGTATTTGCAGTACAATACTTCATGTTGCAAGGACTGACCAGATACGTCGGAATCCTGACGTCTCTGGTGGCGCAGTAATGACGCATTGCTGGAGTGTGTTGGAAAACAGACATAACTTCAGCAATGTGTCATTACACATGGGCGAGTCCCATGTTAAAGGGCCTGTGCCAGTCCTTATGCCTGCTGTGAAGCAGGAGTAAGGATTTAAGGCAGTGAGCTCATAGAAGTGGAGAAGTGAAATCTGACAGATTTCACTGCACCACTTCTACAAGCCTTTTTTACGGGGGAACACTTACCCTGCATAAATTGAACCTGGCGCAGGTATAATGTAGTGCAGGGGTATACAAATTGATGCATCTGCCTAAATCCGTCACTTTGTAAATATGGTGCATCATGGCGCATATTTTACGCTGCTGCAGCGTCACAAAAAAGTGTTGCAATAGCGGCGTTAGAGCTTATAAATAAGGGCCTGTCATCTTTTTACTGCACTTTTTAAGTTTTTCAATACGTCACCCGCTGTGTTATAGAGTGAAGCTGGTAAAAATGCGTAATAGACTGTATGAGAATCTGCAAAGTATGTGTCTTATTAACTTCACACACTCCAAACAATGGACGAGACGTTCTGTAAGGGAAATTAGCAGGTCACACACAAGTTATATTGTCACATTAATTAATTATAATAATTTTAATTAACATGTTTCCAAAATGACTGACCAGCCAGTGCATCAAACTCTTGGACTAGGTGATGAAATAGTTCTGTTGCATTGAGTGCATTAGCGTTCCACTACGAAGAAGATCGGATGCAGAAAGTGTAGGAAATGTGCATTTTTACTAAAGTAGCAAGAAGGATAAAAGGACAGTGGTTTAATAGGAACCGCCGAGCCTCTGCCTTCCTCAATTGGATTGTGTGACCTCACACCACTCACATACTCCTGAACCTTGCACAAAAGATGAGAGAAAACATGGCAAGACTGATTCAACACACCTTCCGTCCCTCACAACAAGAAATTGGAAAAAAGAAATGTAAAACAACTGTAAAATTACAATGGCAAAACAGAGAAAATCTAAACCTGATAACCAAGCAAAAGCCAATACAGAAACTAAATTTGACAAAATATACATTTCAGTTCAAAATAAGCTTTATTGAAAGTTTTGAAAAAGTCATATACACAATTTAAATACACGAAAGCATGAACTTGATACAGAAAGAATAAATGAAACACATGAGAACGAGAATCAAAATTCAAAAATAGATAAGAAAAAACAGTTCATATGAGATAAGCAAAATATACATTTCAATACATAACACATTCTTTGAATCGAGAAGGTAAGTTCCTTTCTTGAGCAGGTGCACAATACCAGAGCACTGAAAGTTGGAAACCAATACCTCCAGTATCTTATTAGCACTCTAAAAAAGCTTATTCCATAAGGGGGACCCTTGGAACACTTTGTCACAATTCCAATTATTGCCCATTCGACAACTTCACTAAACAAGCGTTTTGATTCGCACCTTCAGTCATAAGCACAGGAACAGCCTCATTCCAGCATTGCATATCTTTAATTTGAATGACCTAATGCATTCAATATCACCTCTTACAAGCATGAATGCACACTCCTCCTTGATGAAATCAAATCTGTGTTTACTCTTCTGATTTTCCTCACCTTTACTCCTTGTGCCATGCTCAATTGGTTCATGCTTATCTCTCTCCATCACCACCTTTCCACAGTCAAACTTGCTCAACCTTGCAGACACAAAGACTTGGCTCTGTACAGCTTCCAAGTTATACTAAACGGAAGCCTCATAGTATTTTTCCAAGCCAATCTTTGATTTTATTTAATCTCCTGGATTTATATCAGGTTGCAAAACATCATGGGCCCGGTTCTCAAAGGTAATCTGAGACAAAAGTCTAGCTTTACGACTTTTGGTATTTACAGAAGCCACTTACAACTTTTGGTATTCACAAAAGTCATTTACAAATCGTATCTTTACGTCCGCACCCGGTCCAGAGTTTGGTGGAATAATCGCACCTGGGCCCGAATTTCTGAAATTGGACCGTAATTTCCTCTATCAAGCCGGAATCTCTGGATTCGGTCGGATGATCATTGCCTTCAATTCCAAACACCTGTGAACGTGCTTACCATCCCCCACCATGCTGAAGCTGAAACACTTCAGCCCAACAGCCAATCCTGCATCAAATATAAATTCAGAGTTAACACTTACAAACCTTACAACATGTTTCTGAATGTGTTTGTTGCTCTGCCCCTTGCCATACGGCAAGAAGATTTGATGAGGAGGAGAATGAAGAGGAGAAGAGTAGAGAGGGTATTCAGACAAAGGATTAACATATTTGGGATGTCCAGCCAAGTTGTGAGGGCCAGATGCTGTTTTCCCCCAGATGTCATCTTGGAGATGGTTTGTGAGTGGGAGGAAAAACTTGACTCTGTGACCTGCCGCTCCCATGGCATCCCAGCCTATCTCAGATCCCTGCTGGTCTCCACTTTTTTGCTACTAGATCATTCCAAAGGTTACCCAATGACGTTGTGGGCATCTCTCAGGCTAGCCAGCCACGGAGCCAGCATCAGGTACTGAGCAGCATCAATACGAGAGCCCACCTCCACATATGAATGCCCCATACACTGGACAGGAGATAAAGGGTAGCTTCCTGTGATGTATTTCCTGCCTACCACTTCCTGTATATCATTTCCTGTATGAAAGAATAAGTTCCAGTCCACTTCTGGAAATTCCAACCTCATTGCGTACTCTCAGTATGCAGAGCATAGGCGATATGAGAGATGCCTCGGCTCCGCATAGGGCACTCATGCTCCCAATCACAAGAAGTTGCTGGCAGCCATTTTCTGTTCGTTCTGAGTCATCCTCTGTCACAGATCAAATGCTCTGCCATCCTGCTGCTCAGTAAAACCTAAGTACCTCCAACATGACTGAGGGACTTGAGGAGAAATCATCCCCTTTGGCTGAAAGGGAATTAGGGGCCTCATTTATGAAAAGTGACGCATCGCTGCGTGAAAACAGCGATGCGTCACTTTTCACTGCGCACTCCTTGCGACACCAATGATGCGTCATATTTAATGTATGACGCATCTTGTCGCAAGGACTTACAGATACGTCAGTATTTCTGACGCATCTGTAAGCGCAAAAGTGACGCATTGCTGGAGTGTGTCACAAAAGTGACGCATCTCCAGCAATGCGTCCTTTCACATGGGGAAAGCTCCATGTGAAAGGGCTTGCGTCAGTCTTACGTCTGCTGTGAGGCAGGCGCAAGATTTTGACGTAACAGCATCCTAAAAGTGACGCAGTGAAATCTCATAGATTTCACTGCGTCACTATTACGAGGCTTTTTGCGGGGGAACGCCCCCTCTGCATACATTATACCTGACGCAGGTATAATGTGGCGCAGGGGTTTAAAAAGTGACGCATCTATCTAGATGCGTCACTTTTTAAATATGGCGCAACAAGGCGCATGTTTTACGCCGCAGATGCGTCACAAAAAGTGACGCATCCGCAGCGCAAAACTGACGCAAGGCCTCATAAATGAGGCCCTAGATATCTAGCAGAGGGGGTGCTTGGAAAATGTCCTCAGCTGTATGGGGGGCTGAGGACCAGTTGAGAAATGCAGCCCATGCCAGACTCTGATCCACCATTGGGGAGCACTACAGTGCAGTGGGTGCATATATATCTGGTGGGGTAGGGCATGCTGTAAGCGCTGGGAGGACCTTAAATGCTTGGCCAAGATCAAAGCCCAGGATATCTTAGGCTTGTCCTCCCAGCACCATGTGCATCGGTCCCACCATTCGCAAATGTACAGGAGGGTCCCAAAGGCCACCTGGCCGACCCTCACGCTCTGCTGGAGGAGTATGATCAGCAGGGAGCTGGTAAGCACATTAACTGAAATGTGTGTCTGAAAGTATGATGTGAGGGATGACAGAGCTGTACCATCATGTGTCCCATGCCTCAGTTTATCTACACTGTGCAAATGCAGCAGTAATTATAAGGCCAAAGGGTCTCTGTAGCACAAAGAATGCACTGAGCATAGTGCATTAGCAGTGAACCAAGGGAATTATAACTAATGTGTGCTTTGGGTGAGGAATGGTACAGACACTGTCCAGTGTGTGGAGAAAAGCCTATGGCTGTTGGATGCTGTGACTTGCATTGCCTTTGTTGAGATTGACTTCTGATTAAGATAGATCATCACGTGCAATGGAGTTAAGACAAACTTTGAGATCGTTGCCTCACTCTTAAATGATACCTACTTCTCTAGGTGGGCTCACATACACACGTCTTCCCAACAGTGGCTTCAATGTCATTTGTCCAGTAAAGGCAGCTGTTAAAAGTAGCCACAACTGATTACCAGGGTACGCCAATACATGAGCAGTCTGCGAAAGCAAAATGTGGCTCTAGACTGTCTGCTGTTGTGAGGGAATATCAAATAGTTAGACTCCCCACTTAGCAAAGCCAATATTCTAGCACCTTTTTAGATGTGTACACCCAAATCTGCATTAGTGTTGTCACATACAATGCTGCTACACAGCAGATGAGGTTTTTTAGAAAGTGTAACGATGCAGAGACTCCATATCACAGGAGCATTCCAATACCATCCGGACTGTCTCTGATGTCCTTTTGCAGACTGATATTGGAAGATGCCTATGTATCTGTGACAGGAAAAACAGACTACAAGAATACAGAAGGTGAGGGTTGGTCAGTAAAGAAGTGTAATCCATCAAATTTCAAGTTAGATGCCTATGTGCAAGTCAAATCAGGACATCACAGTGAACATACACATACTTTTGGCCCAAGGTCACTTATTTTTGTATAGTGTGATCAGAAGAGAACAAAGTCTGCCTGTGCTTCATGTAGCTATGTGTGCTGTTCTGACATGTACAACCACTTCATTATGATTTGTCTTCCATTTCAGTTGGCTCAGCTGGCCAGGAGGACCAGGAACAGGACCCAGGTCAGAGCAGGACATCGTTGGGGCACCGACGGCCACAACCTCACTACTGAAGAGGAGGAGGAGGAGGTACCTTCAACATCAGAAGGCAGGGGAATTGTGGACACCAGGACAAAGCAAAAACACACCTCAAGTGCTATGGACCGGGTGGAGGCTGGGGACATTGTAGGGGGGTGAAGAACTGGACACCTCTGGCGCGGTGGGAGGAGATCAACTCTCCCCTTGACTATTCTCAACTTAATATTGGTGAGGTGTCCCCGGGGCAGGCCACAACAACCTTTCCTGGTCCTGTCATTAGCCCCTCCCTGACTCTAGAGGCCCCCAGTCCATTGGGGTCTCCAGCTGCATATCCTGCCACTAGTCCCACTCCAAGTGGCTGCCATGAAGACCCCAACATTTTCTCTGACCAGAGACACCTCACCCCAAACCCCTCCCTTTGTTGTAACTCCTGTGGCTGCACCCCAGGAAATGATGGAGCATGTGAGGGTCAGCCAGATATGTCCTCTCACATTGTGCTGCAGATCTGCACTGAGGAGAGTATGATGCGGCAGGAACTTGCAAGATCTATGGCCACCCGAACTGCCAGTGTCACTTCCTTGGGTGCAGCCACGTTGTTTGTCCTAGCCCAATGTCCATCCCAAACCATCCTCAATGTTTGCCCCTGTACGTTGTCCCACACTGTTCCTCTTCATGTTTCTCAACCTAGTGTGGGGCCTAGTCTTGCACCGGCCAGCTTGGAGCCTGCTTCTGATTCAGCAGATCTGGAGATTGTGGATATAGAGGATGACCAGAAGGACTGTTGACTTGGACTTTGCCTTTTTTTTGGACATTATTATTCTTTGCCCCTTGTATATAAACTGGTTCCCCTGACGCTTCCTCACATTTTATATTTATGTTGGCATCCAAGTACCCTAGTCCTTTCTGTTTGAAGAACATTATCTGCTTTTCTTCCTCCCTTCCAAATAGACTGAATATTTCACTTTTCTCAAAAGGATTTCTTTACATACACATATTTTTGGGATCAAACTTGCTCTATCTTTTTAACTTCATTGTGAATGTCATGTCCGAAATATGAACATATACCTTGGGAGCACTTATTTGCTCTAGACGTGATAGCTTTTTGCACTGATGGGGTTACACTTTTACATGTGTCACTCACACACATTCATCTTCACATCTCTTGGCCACCACAAGGGTAAACATTTGGACATCTGTACATAATACGCAACTTACTCTTGAGTTGTGAAGACATTCATCTTTTATTTACACATGTCCATGATGATATTTCTTCCTGTGATAAGAAGGGATTGTGCTTGCAACTTCGCAAAGTTGGTGGTGAGGATCGCTGTGAATAAGTGGTTTGGGTTGGGGCTGAGGTTGAGGTTGGTGCAGTGCATCTGCCTGTACAGGGGGAAGTTCCTGGATAAGGGCTGTTGGTGTCTGTATACTTGGTGGGAGTGCCTGCACAGGGGGTGGTAGTGGATGTGAAGGTGGGGGAGTTCCTGGACAGGGGTTACTGGTGGATGTGTACTCATGCTGCAGCCTGTGCAGTTTGTGGTACAGGTGTGTGGGTGTTATGTTCTGCAGGTAGATGTGTAGGCTCCCCTCCCTGCATTGACCTTCAATGGAGACTTTGGAAACATTTCATCATGCCCTCCATCATCATCATGACCAAGGCATGGTGTTGTGCACTCTCTTCCCTTTGGATGAATATAATGTCATTGGTCTTCTTGGACATGTCTTGCCAAGATCTTTCCATCCTGTCCAACACATGGGTCAGTCTGCCACCACCTGAGGGATTTGCCGCTTGTCCTGCAGTGAATCGGAAATGTCTGACAAGGTAGCCCTTATGGCAAGAATGTCCTACCTCACATCAGCCTGGTTTCAGAAGAATTCCTTCTCCCACTGTCCACCATGCCCATCTGCTAGCTCCTTCTGCATGGGGCGAGAATGGCTAAGACCTTCAGGTCCACCAGAATGGGAGAGGGTGGCAGGTGGTAGTCTGTGGACATGAAATTGGTGCCCAGGGAATACCTGCACCACACCAGGGGTGGAACCTCCCTCAGACGTTAGAGAAAATGCCTGGGATGCACTGTATAGTGAGGAGTGTCTAGGGGAACCATCAGGTCTGTCCTGCGTGAGAGTGCTGTGAGCGAGTGAGCTCTGTGTTGGGGTGTGTGAGAGCTGTTAGTGCTATGCTGAGTACAGACAATCATGGATTTTTAATGTTGTGTCACTCTGTTGGATGGAGGAGGAATATGTGATGTTACAACGCGATATGTAACATCACAGTTTTTACAACGCAAGTCGTTACAATGACTTGTGCTGGAGGGCGCTGGACTTAGGAATAGTAAGATTTACTATTCCAACACCAGTCACCACTAAGGAAGGTGTTGGAATAGTAAATCTTACTATTCCTTAGGTTATAGTACCATCTAGCGCAAGTTGATGTAACGGCTGCATTCTAAATGCATTGCGGTGTAATCACCGCAATGTAAAGGATGTTTCCCTGGAGGAAGGGTGGCCTTGCACATCTGGGCCAGTGTGACAAATGTTCTGGTCTGGGCATCTGACTTGTCATCCTCTATGAGAAGGGCCAGGTAGTCTCCATCATTCTTTACTTCAGCATCCTCCTCTCATACCTCCTCCTCCTCTTGCACAGTACTTGCAGCAGAAATTGCTGTTTGCAAGAGTAGTAGATTCTCGCCTTCGATTGCCCGTCGCCCAGCACTTGTGGAAGGTCCATTCTCCTCATCGTCCTCATCACCTGGAAGACAGAGGTGGCAAGGGGATAAGTAATTGAGCCAGTATATGTTGTGGTGCAACACAAGGTATACTGTAGTTCCTATATTCCCAATCGACTCTGTGCATTGGAATAATATATCCTATAGATTTGACATAGGACTGAGGTCTACTAGGTCTCTATCGAATATACTAAACTTAATTGTGTGTGTGCCAGCTAACTCAGAGGTCACTAGAAATTTTTTTGAATACACAAGAAGGGATTAGTTTCTGACAACCGCATAAACATGACAACTTTGTTTCCCAAGAATAAGAAACATATCGCTCAGAGTCGCGGAAACAATAGATAAGTATTTCACTCAGTCAATCGTGCATGCTTAGGGGCAGATTTATGTTGGTAATGCGCCACGTTTACGTCACGCAACTGCGGCGTAAACGTGGCGCATCCCTACGACCCATTTACAACATGACGAATCTAGGCAGATGCGTCACGTTGTAAAGCCCTGCGCCACTTGTGGCCGTTCCGGCGCAGGGTGGGCGTTCCGGGGCAGGTGCGCCTTGCAAAAGTGGCTGAGTGAAATCTATAAGATTTCACTCAGTCACTTTCAGGCTAATGCTGCGTCAAAACCCTGCGCCTGCTTGAAGCAGGCGTAAGGCTTGATGCAGCATTGGACAGATAGAGAACCCCCGAGCCTTGCTGGAGCTGCGTTGCGCTTGCGACACAACTTCAGCAAAGCGCCACCTTTACGGCACAGATGCGTCACGCATCAGTGCCGTTTTTGCCCCATGGTGCGCCGCATTGTAAATGCGGCGCACCATGGGTGGCGGAGCAGCGGCGCAAAATAACCGGCGGATCCCTGGGGATGCGCCACTTATCATAAATCTGCCCCAGAGTTACTACAGAGTTGCAGAGAAATAGAGAGACGCGCGTTTTCAATAAAATGGTTTATTGAACAGTCTTCTTTCTCATGCCAGAGAGGTGAACTGCTACAATCGTTATGCAGAGTGCAAAGTATAATGCGTACAACGTAAACAGTAATATAAAATAATACGGTAAGAGCATTGTATGGTTTCTAAGCCATATAAAAATACATACATAAATACATTGCTTAAAGTACCCAACTGGTGCTTCTAAAATATGCCTACCCCAATGTACCTAACCTAAGTCTAGTACGAGGGAAGAAGTAAGAATTGTGTAGCATAGGTTTTGTTGTTTTTGCCAAGAATCTACCAAAGGTTTCTCAAGGTTCTAATCAGCTCCATGCCTTGGTTAGAATGAAGGAGGTCTGGTATCTCTGTCTCGGGACTCGATTTCCCAACACCCCGCAAGGGGAGTTCGAAAACACTGGAGCTGGATTCTCAGCAGGAGAAGGGCAGCCTCTTGATAAGTGCATCAGCTGGAGAGTCCGCTTCCTTCAGCACTTACTGTAGCGAGCTGCGTCGGGCAAGTAGATAGTCGAACTGCTCCGAACCACCGTAGTTTGCTATAGCAAGTGAAAGCATATTTATACCTTAAAGGTGTTTAGGAATGCCATATTTTGACGTAAAGTCAGGCATAAGAACGTCACAATTCACCCCTGGGGACCAGCTGTTCATTGTAAAACTAACTGAGTTCTTGGAGAAATCAATATTCAAGCAAGGGGAAGTCCCCGACTGCTTAAGCCGATTTTCCAAGAAATCATTGTGACGTGTGGTATGGATGGAAGTAGCCATGCCTGTATTTGGGTAGCATGGGCTATGCCTAACTAAGGGATTGATTTCTATGCCTATATAAGGGCTATGCGAATTGTACTTATATAAGGGCATGAATAGGGGAAAATTCACTCAGAGCTTAAAACGCCACACAACACCCACTCCACTTTTTTATGTACGACATTACTAAGTTCTAAACACATAAAAACATATCTAAACATGATGTGTTAAAACCTACCCAAAATACATAAAAATGCATTGGTGCTGGTTGTACACGAGAAGCATATGTGCTGTACGCATTTAAAGCAATGTTTCATTCAAAGCATATAGATGACATTTGAAAATGCTATCCGAATGAATCACGGAAATAGATTTATGAAATGGCTATTAATTACAGGAAAAAAAAGTCGAGAGCATTCCATGGCAGATTATATAAACTGTTTGATTGTGTCTCTTGGAAGTTTTTCAAAGAATTCTAGTTCTCTATGAATAGTTCTACTTTAAGCAGATTACTTTGTGCCAAAAACGATGATAAATACAAATTTGGAGTTACAAAGTACGAAACTTATTTTGAAAAAATGAAGGTCGAATTCAGAGTCTCTCAGAACACTGCGAGCCAAATTCAAAAGTCAGTGTTATTGTTTGGAGAAAACATCAAATCTTCTAAGTCTGAAAAGAATTTGTCTACCATTGTAGGTGAAAGTTGGATTACCTCGTTAAGAAGATCAATCGCACATAGATGTGAAGCATCGCCGTCAGCGTTGGTCGCATTAGCAATGCTCAGATTGGAAAGTACCTGTGTGCCGCTTTCCTCTCATACCTCAGCTTCAGCATTTTGCGTCTGTGAGATCTCAATGAATGCCGTCATCAGAATTGGTAGCCTCTGGGGACAACACCGTTACTGGTCCAAGCAAAGTATCAACATCCGTTGGCATGACTGATGGGAGTCGTCAATATCAAAAGGGAGGGAAGAGGATACGGAGTCCATTCGGTTCCCCTATGCAAGTAACTTATAATCAAAAAAAGGAATGGACACTAGTTTCTGCAAAAAACCAATAGTTTTTTATCGAGAACCCTCATAGACTTCCTGGAATTATCGTAGCGGTATATCTTTTTTCCGCCCCATCAGGAGTCCTGGCATAGTCATTGGGTCAACGATTAACGTGCAGGATGCCTGCCTCACCAGAGGCTACTTCTGGTGTTTACAGAAGTGTCCAGAAATAAAAAAAGGGGGGGGAAAATATTTAAAAAAAATAATGACTTAGTCAGGACTGTACAATTTAATCTCAAAAAAAGGACTAGTCACTATCATTAAGAACCATTGTGATATGTAGGTAGTTGAGTTATTGGGCTACCATATCATTATAAGGGAGTGTCGACATGTTTCAGCTCTCGGGGCCCACCAGGGTCAGGGGAGCTTTCATCAGGACAGAAAACAAAAACAAACATACATAAAGAAAAAACGCACACAATTGGTGTGTGTTACGGAAGGTGATTAATTGGAATTTCCAAGCTGTAGAAAGAAGAAGAAACCAACAAGGAGATTGTGTCAGTTGGTATGCATTTGAGGTATGGCATACTAGTGCACACATTATCAAGCATAATTAATGCTAACCAAGATTAACCCTGTTTGTAAAGGTAATCGGGTAAAAGGAGAATATTGGAGAAACAAAGGTCTGAGGAGGGAGTGGTATACAGCCTTGTGGCCACTAATTGATCATTGTCTTAAGGACGGTGGTCATACATAAGTCTTAGTATGATAACTGATTATTGATATTTCTGGGGATCGGATCTCTAGATCGTTACCATGTTGAGGTTTGATACACATGGAAGCGGTTCTATAGACACATTAGACATCAAATGATTGTGACTGTTCTAAAAATGCTATATAAACGGTATACAGTGGATACCCATGCACACACCAGTGTTTTACCTTGTAAGTTCAGTTATTGGCATCAACAGGGACCGGGAGTCGCTTCTGGATTTTTACTAGGTGGGAGACAACGGAGCGTCTATGGTTAGTAGCAAAGGCGTTCTTACCTGATCTCTGAAGGAACACAGGAAAACGCCATTCTTACCCATGCGGCGCGTATTTCGTGCCTAGTGCTGACTCTGCCCCTGGTTATGGGCGGGTCTTAGTTCTCCGGTCTTTTATACTGATCAAGGACACTGAAAAAGGACTATTGTGTATGCAGAAAAGGCACTGTAAGATGGTGGAATGTCTAATAGCCTTTTCAGGTATCATTTACTAGTTTAGATCTTTGCATTAAGGGGTTGTAGCCACAGATTTCTCATTCTCCTGCATGCGATCAGGCAGGATTAACAGAATTGATGCCATGGAATGTGGTCATTCATTCCCACTATGTCTGTCTTTAAGCCATCGACCCATCTCTGTTCTTTGTTGAATAGAATTTGCTCAGCGTTTTGATCTTTAAAGTCTAGCATTTCCAGGACTGTCCATTTTAGGTCATCACATGTATGGCCAGCCTCTACAAAGTGAGTGCACAGTTTAGTTGTGTTCTTTTTCAGCCTAACATTGCTCCGGTGCTCTCCTATACAGAGTTTGACTTTGCGGCAGGTCATGCCGATGTATTGTTTTTGACAAGGACATGTGATTAGATAGATCACGTGTGACGAATTGCAGTTTGTATGGCTTCTTTGAGTCCATAGTAGGCTGTCATTTAATTGTAAGGTTTTCGTGCTGGAGGTAAATTTACAAACCCCACATGTACCGCATGGATAATGTCCGGTAACTGGAATCATATTTACATCTCTGATGTTAGACCTAGGGAGTAACTTCTTCGGTCTGGTGTGAACAAGAACGTCTTTTATGTTTTTTGTTCTTCTATTCGCAAACCTTGGCTTTGGCCAATTCAGGGTTTCCAGAGGTTAGTATCTGCCATTTCTTCTTTATTAGTTTTTGAACTTCATAGGTGGCTGGGCAGAAAGTTGTCACACAGGTCACAAGGTCTTTCACTGGTTCTTTATTGGTGCTTTGTAGGAGACAGTCTCTGGGCTGATGTTTGGCCCGTTTTTCGCACTTCCTTATTATTGCCGGTGTGTAGTTTCTTTTCTTCAATTTTTGACTGAGTTCTTCTGCTTGTTTTTTATAGTCTTCTTTTTTACTACAGTTCGTTTGTGTCTAAGAAATTGACTGTACGGAAGATTATCTCGTAAGGGCCGAGGGTGGTAACTGTAGTATGACAGTAAGCAGTTCTTGGCTGTGGGTTTAGTGAAGGTCTTAGTCTCCAGTCTTCCATTTTCAGAAAAAATGGTAAGATCCAAGAAATCAATTGTTTGTCTGTGCGATGTAAAGGTGAGGCAGGCATCCTGCACGTTAATCGTTGACCCAATGACTATGCCAGGACTCCTGATGGGGCGGAAAAAAGATATACCGCTACGATAATTCCAGGAAGTCTATGAGGGTTCTCGATAAAAAACTATTGGTTTTTTGCAGAAACTAGTGTCCATTCCTTTTTTTGATTATAAATGACTGATGGGAGTGTCAAACAGATGTCTAGTACGCATTCTTCTCCACATAGCAGGCATCGTAGAAAGGGTAAGATGCAATCTTTCCAGATTGGTCTGAATGACATAAACCATGTGGTATTAAATTCTCTTAAACGAGTTAATTCCGAAATTTGGACTATGAGCTCATGACACTTCATCGCCAGAAGAGTGTTCTCCATGGTGAACTGGGTATCACTGGTGATTTGACTTGCCATATCGAAGCCTAAAGCAGCAAAAATAGTATCCCTGGTCCGAGTCCCAAAACGAGAGGCAGTCCGCCAAACACAGAGTGCACGAAATTTGGAAATATTCCTAGGACTGCTTCAAAAGGTGCTAACAGTCCCGAAAAAACTGTCTTAAATACATGTACAATACCGCTCGTATCAGACATGTTTAAGATACGACTTAAAATCATAGGTCTCTTTGGCCGAGGTCAATGGCACAGTTTTCTGTAAAAGAATGGCTTTCATTCTGCTTAAAGTATCAATTTGTATAGAAGAGATGTTCAGTGAAGGCCATAACGGCGACTCCCGGTCTGTCTTGGTATTTCGAAACAATACTTGCATACAGCAAGTGACCCTGGCTGACACAGTTATGAGATAGGCTAAACCTGTCAACATGCCGCAGCAGCTGTGATCATTCAACATAATGTAACTTCCATTCAAAAGTTGCCTAAAAATTGGATCAATCACTGCAGCTGGTGAACCTTGCAGGTGGCAGGATAAATTGGTAGAGGAACCATCGCAGGCCCCGTGTAAGTTTATACCCTGACAAAGGAGAGAGCCGCTTAGTGCGTTTTCACAATTTGTACCACTAAGAAACACTTCTTTCCCCCACTCCAACATCTGTGTGTGTATGGGAATTCCCAGGATGTCTTGATGTACTCTTTACCCAACATTTCATATAGGCCTGCTGGTATATGTTTTAAGCAATACTGAAAATGGAAAATTGTAACAGGCAGAGTGATTGTACCTTGTATTATCCATTCTGTCGCTGGTTTTTCAGAAACAGTTAATGGCAATCTTTCCAGTTTTTCAATGCTCAGTACCATATAGTCTGCTCCCCTCAGTGCCAGTTTCATCTGTTTATCAGTGAGATTGAATTCTGAAAACAGTGATGTGGTATTGATTAGACGCCAAGGCACATAGCCTGAACAAAGGTTTTGTAACTTCAAGCCTAATAGCATTATAGAACGTAATTGTGACTGGCCATGTTGCAACATGACCATGTCCTGTTTCATTATGTCTATGGCAGAGGATACTATGCTGTCCAAAGAATATATCCTGGATGACAGAGTCATGACGTTTATGACGCGGTTTAGTAGGTTCTTGTAAGAAGTCCCTCAGATCATCGCCATCTTTAAGTAAAGATAAGTGTTGTTTTACTTCCTTTAGTGCAGACTTTTGTAGCCACTCAAGGCACAGTTTCCCTACACTGTTTGTTGTCACTATTCCTGGATGCTGTCTCTGAACATATCTTGGATCTGGCCTAGTGAATCCAAACCCTTGTGTCTTACTCAGGAATCTATCTTGACAGGTGTTTGTGTCTGTGGACCAGATTAACCATTTTTTCCAATCTGGATCTGTTCTGTTGTGATGCAAAATAATATGTACGTCAACCACCCACTTTGAAGTGGTATTACTATCAGGTGTAGGTGTAGGTATGGATGGTTTGTTTAAATATTTTATCTTGGCTAACCCAAGACAAGATGTCTGTTGGACAATGTCATTCAAAACATTATTTACTCGGGATGATGCAGGCTCTTAATAAAGCTTCTAATCCCTGCACCTGTCAGTCTTTATGCCGTAGAGAGTTTTTGTCTCAATGTTTTCTTTCCAAAAGTCGAAACCTAACGAAGACAGCTGAGCATAAAAGGCTGCAGAATAAATTTGCTTGGTACTTGTCAACATACTTTTCACTCCTGTCCTATTCATATTTTTAACTAAAATGATTCTGGATTTGGAACATTAAAACATGAAAAGTATGGAAATTTGTTATAAAATGTTTTTGAGCTACCCTTTGGTGGCGTCGGACAATGTTCCCATTGGTTATAAGTACATTTCTAGGATTTGCAAATTTATGCAAGAAATGATGACCATAATGATTCTAACAATATATTTGCTCATAATCTGATGAACCTTCTAAGTATTCATGATTTGTAAACTTTGCAGACACTTCTAAGTCTGACATCATATTATTAACAGTCTCGAAGTCCCAAACATCAGAAAAGGTACTATATTAAACAAAGTCATTCAAGGAAATATTGAACTGGTGTAGAATCTTCAACAGCTCCGCAGGACCAAAGATGTCATAATCAGTTCTGTCCCAAACTATACCCCCTGGTATAGGACTGGCTGTGATGTTCACTGATGTCAAGTCACTTTGTTCACGATGAGATGATTTGTGTGACTTGATGACTAAGTTGATGATCTTACTTGCTGTGTCATTTTTAACATATCTTCCATTTATCAGCATTCCCAAAGTAAATACAGGAGTCAATCAAAGTAGAAGAAAAAGCACACCCAACACAATCCAAAGTTCAATCCATGGTGAAACCAAATAAGTCTTTTCCAGTTGATGACAAAGTTTAATTGCTTGTTCTTTAAAAGTTCTTTTAGCTGGCATCGTTTCAGGTTTGCTGGGATCCTCAGAAAACGTATCAAAGTTAATGAAATAGCCAGAGGCAGTTCTGTCAATTGTAGGGATTGCTTTAGGATTTGGTGAAATCGCTGGAACCACTTGATCACTTGTTGCATTTGTATAGTCACATGCTATTTCATTGTAGACAGGTGTTTCTTGACGAACTGTTATTTGGGTCTCAAGAGCTACAAGTTCCATGGCTTTGTTGCACAGTCTTTATTTTCGCACTGCAGATTCTTCAAAGATGATGAGTCTCTCAGTTTGAACCTCTTGGATAGTAGCCAGATTAGGGCGTCTGCATCATCTTTGGAGTCCACTTGGCCTACTGCTTATAATCGGCCACATAATGTGGTTTAACCAGGTCGATGGACACAAACCTGTTCTCCTTTTTACCAGCAAGGGGCGGCAGTAATACTGTTCTTGATCCGTGGATGGCTAGGACAGGAATTGGTTGTCTGTAAGAAGGTCCAAATTCCTTCTTGTCCGTGATCTTTTATCTAACTAGATCCCCAATCTTTGGAATCCAGACAGGCCTTGCTGGGATGGATGGTTTGTCTTCAGTGGTAGTTGGCTTCAGGAAAACGTTACTTTGGCTTTTTCTTATTTCATTTAAGTACGTCAAAACAGCCAAACGGTCTTTGATATCAAAGGGGTTTTGTTCTACCACTGAAGAGTGACAATCAAGGTCCAGCACAATCATTCTAGTTTCAAAAAGGATTTCATATGGAGTGATACCCCGTAGAGAACTTCTTGGTAGATTGTTAAGACTACGTTGGACACCTATTAGATGTTTGACCCACCCGCCACCCGAGCCTAATACCCCAGCTGTTATAGATTGCTTTATGTCCCGGTTTTTTCTCTCCACTACTGAATTTCCCTCAGGATGGAATGGACTAGAGTACCGCAATGCAACGCCCAATTTGGCCATGGCCTCCTTGAAAGCTAGAGAGCTAAATGCAGGACCCTGGTCAGAATGTAGCGTGCCGACTGCGTATGTGCCGATAAAGACTCGCAAATCTTTTATAACATTTCGAGCATCAGCCAAGCGCTGAGGCCACATCCAAATGAATCTTGAGCACGAATCCACGGTGACCATGATATATATTCATAATTACCATCCCTCTGTAAGGGACCGCAGTGATCCAGGTAAACGCAACCTAATGGTTTGTCTGAAATTAAAAGGGGCCTCTGCGCAGGACGTTTCATTGTGGAGACTTTCATCTTTTGGCAGATTTAACATTCCAAAACATAGTTTCTGGTTTGTTTCCTCATGCGCGGCCACCAGTATCTCTGTTTTATTAACGATCCTGTAGTGGAAACACCTGCGTGTGCAGTGGCGAGCCCTTCATGTGCTGCTAAGATTAGTTCTAATCAATATTTCGTGTTTGGAATTACTCTATCCCCCACTCCAGGAATTCGAGCAAACTGAACATTATTTGCATCAGTTATGTATGAGTATTTGAGTGGAAAGCCTTTTGGTAATGTTTTACCACTGTCTTTGCTTGAAGCGTTGACAGCTAGCATTATTTCACCGTCTATTTTCGTTTTTGAATGAATGATTGCAGCTACGGAAGCCATTTGCACAGCTGCCTTCGCTGCTTCATCAGCCAATGAATTCCCTGCAACGTGAAAAGCCATCACGCTGATGACTCAGTGTATGTATCACGTGAGCTTTTTGTAGTTCTTGTCCTAACTGAACTACTTGTTCCCATAGCAACTTATGCTTGATTGTGCTTCCCTTTGCATCTTTGTAACCGTTCTGAATCCAGTTTTGCAAATATTCATTGTAAGATTGAACACAATAATACGAATCTCACACTATGAGTGTGGGGAATTTTCGATCAGTATTTTCAAGCGCCATCTTGAATGCTTGTAGTTCAGCTCGCTGAGCTGTACAATCTCCTAGAGATTGCGTTTTAGTGACCAAAGGTCAGAATTCACCATCTCGCCAACAACCTTTAACGATCGCACATGCAGCACTATAAGCTTGTTTACCCCCTGTAGCGGGTTGGACTGATCCGTCAGCATAAATTATACATTCATACTGCTCTAGAGGCAGAATTTCAGTAGGTAGAGGACATTCTTGTTCATATTGTAGAAATTCCCGTGTTTTCAAATATGGATCAAAAACGTATTTAACGTCTTTTGCAGAAAGAGAATTAACCCATTGTATCCATCTCGGATGTAAAACTTTAGCATTCGGAAGGCTCGCTTTTGTCACCGCCTCCAAGGAAGGTACAGGAGTAACGACCATTATGCGCTTAGCCTGTGCGATGACTCTCTCTTTTGCTACTGCAGTTTGAACCGCTGTCAAAATTTTTTCTGTTGAAGTGAATTTCATTTCTGCTTGTGTGTACCAGTGTGATTTGTAAGCTATTGGTACTTCTTCTCCTTCATTAAAGGTTAAGTATGTGAATCCGCATTGTCCTGGAATGATTCAGATCACTAGGTTGCATACTTTTACGCGAGTCTGTAAATGTGTTGTCGCCAACATGTCTGTTTGCAATGAACGCAAAATTTCTATATGTTTATGTGTCCAATAACTGTTTTGAAATCAGGTTTGATTAATTCGTAAAGAGGTTAAACCCTTTCTGCGTAGTTTAGAATGTAAGTTCTTTTAAAATTTAGGAAACCTAGAATCAACTGTAAGTTTTTCAGTATTTTTGGAGGTTGGAGCAGCGCACACTTTTCTAAAAAGTTATCTGCCAGGTTTTTGCCTTCACTTGATAACTCATATCCTATAAACAGGACTTTGAGGTGGGCAATTCTCGATTTCTTAAAACTGAATTTGTACCCTTCAGAGGCGAAGCCCAATATAATGGTATTCACTCTGTTCAAGTGCCTATCCAAGTCATCGTCTGTTAGATAGATGTCATCGACATATGATAATGCCTCATCTTCATAGGTTTTTAGTCACTCTGTTGCTCTGGCTGAAAATAACCCTGGACTATTCTTGAATACCTGGGGGAGACAACAGAATTGACGCTGTGTCCCCATAATTGAGAAAGCGGTCAAATATCTACTTTCTGGTGCAATGTTTTGACAGAAGAAACCATTAGAAATATATAATGTGTTTTTATTTTTTTTACGCACAAGGTTATTCATTAATGCTGCACTGTGTGCATTTTGTACTGCAAAGGATTTGCAACAAGAGTTTAGATGTCTGTAATCCAAAACTAGACGATATGTATTGTCTGGTTTGGAGACAGGAAACAAAGGATTGTTCATGGACGAGGTGCATGTTTCAATCACCCCTTGGTATTCAAGTTGATCTAATATCTCCCTGGGTATGTAACTGTTACCACAGATTGTTTACCACGCATACCATTACCACGCATACTTTTACAACGCAGGTCATTTTACTACGATTACCTTTACAAAGCATTACACTACAACGCACATACTATTACAACGCATACCATTACATCGTAGGTATAATTATAGGTAAGTTTATCTTTTTTTAAAAACATTTTTTAGTGGTATTTGGTTATGGGGTACAGGGGTATTTTTAGGTTTTAGGGCTGAGTTTGGGTTTTGGGGTACAGGGGTATTTTTAGGTTTTAGGGCTGGGTTTGGGTTTTGGGGTACAGGGGTATTTTTAGGTTTTAGGGCTGGGTTTGGGTTTTGGGGTACAGGGGTATTTTTAGGTTTTAGGGCTGGGTTTGGGTTTTGGGGTACAGGGGTATTTTTAGGTTTTAGGGCTGGGTTTGGGTTTTGAGGTACAGGGGCATTTTTAGGTTTTAGGGCTGGGTTTGAGTTTTGGGGTACAGTGGTATTTTTAGGTTTTAGGGATGGGTTTGGGTTTTGAGGTACAGGGGTATTTTTAGGTTTTAGGGCTGGGTTTGGGTTTTGGGGTACAGGGGTATTTTTAGTTTTTAGGGCTGGGGTTGGGTTTTGGGGTACAGGGGTATTTTTAGGTTTTAGGGCTGGGTTTGGGTTTTGAGGTACAGGGGTATTTTTAGGTTTTAGGGCTGGGTTTGGGTTTTGGGGTACAGGGGTATTTTTAGGTTTTAGGGCTGGGTTTGGGTTTTGAGGTACAGGGGTATTTTTAGGTTTTAGGGCTGGGTTTGGGTTTTGGGGTACAAGGGGAATTTTTAACATATATTTACAAATAATAAAATAAAAATTAATTTTAATAATAAAATTATTTAATAATTAAATAATAAATAATTAAATTAAATAATTCAAAAATAATTATTTACATTATATATTGATATTATATACTTACCTATACTTACGTTGTAGTGGTATGCGTTGTAATAGTATCTGCGTTGTAGTGTAATGCGTTGTAAAGGTTTCCGTTGTAAAATGACCTGCGTTATAAAAAATGCGTGGTAATGGTATGCGTGCTAAAAGTACGCGTGGTAACATCATATATCCATCTCCCTGACCTGTTTTTTAGCTTCTTGCTTAACTGGGTGCTGCCTTTGTGCAGTTGGTTGTTTTTTTAACTGGATTTTATGGTGAGGAGAATCCTCATCCCATCCTACATGATTTTTATATAATGCAGGAGCCTGGGCTACTTCCCATTTCCTGGCATAAGTATATTTTAAATGAATCGGAATATGATTTGAGAAGGCTGGCATTATGATGTCTTCGCCATGTGGGCACTCCCTGACAAATTCAGTTGGCCAGTCGAGTTCAGCTAGAAGAATGTCATAACCCTGAGAGAGCTTCTCCCAAAAGAGTGCTCTTATTTTTCTAGTTATCTCCCCCTCCATCCGGAGTGTTACTTCATATAACATATGTGGGACACGAACCCTGGTATCTGCAGTTTTAACTTGGATGTACTCATTCAAGGCCACTGTATCCAGATGATCCTTCAAGTTCTTGCAAGCAATGGTGACTTCTGCTGCGCTATCCAACATAGTTCGAGCCCATTCCCCGTTCTTGAGTTGTGTCCTCAAAATCATCAGCATGTCTGATTTTTAGACCTGCTACCTTCTTTTTGGTGAATTGAGTTTTCTTATTTTTTGGAACGTGTTGATCATCTTTGGACTTCACGCATTCTTCCTTTTGTTCTGACCGTCCGCTTCTTTCGGATTTCTGTGAGGAAGTCTGAAAGGTAATAGAGGAACGTGTATCAGTATCTTGATATCTATCAGGTTTTCTCGAATTATCCCTAATACCGAGGTTATACCTTCTTTCAGAGGGCTCCTTTTGAGGAGACCTACCTCAGGATTGAGAATGCTTCTCTTTGGAAGTTTGTTTAGTGTTCTCCTACTTCTTTTTAGGAGGAGTAGGAGGGTTTTTAATAAAGACCTTTGCAGGACTTTCTGACAGTTGAGGTTTAACTGGTTTCCCACCCAAGCTGTCTCTGCCTAATTCTTCACAGGATTTTCCAATTATTCTGGCCTGTTTATGTGGTTGCTCAATTACATCAAATTCTCTTAGCTTTTGGCGGATCGCCACAGATGCTGCTTCACCTTTATTATTAGCTAATATTATTGTTGAGACCTGTTTGAAATCTTTCAATAATTTCATAACTAAATTTAAAGCAGGCTCTGCCCGTGTTCATTTTGAATCTGTTTCAGGACGTCTGGTATTACCGCCATTGACGGAACACCATGTGTTTTGGTGTAGATTGCAGCAAAGACTGTACCCCAAGTGTCACAGTCCTCCAGGTGTGGTGCGATCCCCATTGGTAAACAGATTGGTAGAATTCTGTGTTTCTCATGAGGCATAGTATCAGGAAATACTGCCTCGATTTGTGTACTTTTTTGAGCTTTCCAGATTGGAATTTGTTCCCGTTTTGTGGGTAATTTACCAATGACTGATTGTATAGTCTGTGGTGTAATTTTATTTGTGTTCCCCTGGTAAGGGGTGTGTTGTGGAATCCTAATCGCTGTTTGGGTTGTAAGAGTCCGCATGATATATTGGACCAATTGGCTGTGTATTTTGATTAGTTGTTTTAGTTGAACTAATAGTTCCTCATCCAACATTTCTTCAATGGCAGGATGTGGTGTATAGCTGGCTCATACCGGCCATGTTGCTCCTGGTCTACCTAGTGGACTGAGCCTGGTAATTTGATGTATATGTTTTAGGGCGCCTTTGAACCAGAGCACATGCTCTTGGTATGTTAGTGGAATTTCAATATTCTCAAAAGGAATGTATTCCTCTGGTGATTCATCTTCTTTGTAGAAGTGAAACACTTTAGTTACTGGATTTGCTTCAGGGAAGACTTTCCATGAATAGAATACCTCTGTCTGATGATATTCATGTGCCTCTATCACACAAACTACCCTACCACCTCTTGGTGATAGGCCATTTTGTATAAGTTTCATAGTGATGGCTTTCCTTAAATTTTCTGGGATGATTATAGCATCCTCGTCCGTCTCTTCGAAACCTTTTATATTAAAAGCTGCAACGACTTGATTGGCTGCAGCTCCACCGGTTGCGGTGTTGTCGCCGTTGATCGACATTGTTTAATGCAAGTTGCAGAGCAAGTTTCAAGGAAACAAAGATAAGGTGCACAATATTTTGGAACACTGTATCCTTCAACGTTGAACAAACCAAAAACTAACACATAGGATTTTCGTCCTACACAGCTATGGCGGATATTTTATCCTTTTACCCACTCCAGACTTCTATTGGAGTATTTACGGAAAAAAGGGGTCTCTGAGAAAAGCACGACTGAGTTACTTTAGTATCTAGTGTTAAATGAATGCCTTACCAAACGTTGGGCGCCGTGTAGTGTACTTCCTATATTCCCAATAGGCTCTGCGCATTGGAATAATATATCCTATAGATTTGACGTAGGACTGAGGTCTACTAGGTCTCTATCGAATATACTAAACTTAATTATGTGTGTGCCAGCTAACTCAGAGGTCACTAGAAACTTTCTCGAATACACAAGAAGGAATTAGTTTCTGACAACTGCATAAACATGACAACTTTGTTTCCCATGAATAAGAAATATATCTCTCAGAGTCGCAGAAACAATAGATAAGTATTTCACTCAATCAATTGTGCATGCTTCGTTTCTACAGAGTTGTAGAGAAACAGAGAGACGAGCGTTGTCAATAAAAGGGTTTATTGAACAGTCTTCTTTCTCAGGCAAGAGAGGTGAACTGCTACAATCATTATGCAGATTGCAAATTATAATGCGTACAGCATAAACAGTAATATAAAATAATTCTGTAAGAGCATTGTATGGTTTGTAAGCCATAGAAAAATACATACATAAATATATTGACTAAAATACTCAACTGGTGCTTCTAAAATACG
This sequence comes from Lissotriton vulgaris, assembly GCF_964263255.1. Classification (NCBI taxonomy): domain Eukaryota; kingdom Metazoa; phylum Chordata; class Amphibia; order Caudata; family Salamandridae; genus Lissotriton; species Lissotriton vulgaris. The sequence continues at coordinate 557,621,507 of NC_141694.1, forward strand.
CCTACCCCAATGTACCTAACCTAAGTCTAGTATGAGGGAAGAGGTAAGTATTGTATAGCATAGTTTTTGTTGTTTTTGCCAAGAATCTACCAAAGGTTTCTCTAGGTTCTAATCAGCTCCATAGCTTGGTTAGAATGAAGGAGGTCTGTTGTCTCTGTCTCGGCACTCGATTTCCCACACCCCGTAAGGGGAGCTTGGAAACACTGGAGCTGGATTCTAGGCAGGAGAAGGGCAGCCTCTTGACCAGGACGTCAGCTGGAGAGTCGGCTTACTTCGGCCCTTTGATGTAGCGAGCTGCGAAGGGAAAGTTGATAGTCGAACTGCTCCGAACCACCGTAGTTTGCTATAGCAAGTGAAGGCATATTTATACCTTGAAGGTCTTTAGGAATGCCATAGTTTGACGTAAAGTCAGGCATATGAACATCACAATGAACCCCTTGGGAATAGCTGTCATTCAAAAAGTAACTGAGTTCTTGGGGAAATCAATATTCAAGCAAGGGGAAGTCCCTGACTGCTTAAGCCAATTTTCCAAGAAATCATTGTGAAGTTTGGTACGGGTGGAAGTAGCCATGCCTGTATTTGGGTAGCATGGACTATGCCTAACTAAGGGATTGATTTCTATGCATATATAAGGGCAATGTGAATTGTACCTATATAAGGGCATGAATCGGGAAAATTCACTCAGAACTTAAAATGCCAAACAACAAAGTGTTGATTCTACTGCACTTTGCAACAATCGATGATGCACATGTAATCTGGTTTGGGTAAATCTAAACTTGACAGCTCGTACCATAGCACTAAGGTGTGGAATGGAGATGTACAATGCACAATCTAACTCACCAGCTACAGCCAAAGCACTGTGTTTCTTTGAAATATCCCCTGATCTCAACTGCTGAACCTGGCTCTTGATAGGTGTAGCTGAAGTTAAGAGTGGGGCCTCCACTCCCACCAAAAACCCCAAAATGAATTTTTCAGCAGAGGCACATCTCGTTCATGACTTTGAAGCACAACTCTAGGTTTTTAAGACTATTAACCCGTGGGGGCATGGCCAAGTCAGCCAAGATGGTGGTCGCCCCTCAATGAGCTCATGGCTGGCCGGTCGAGACGCAACTGCCATCTTGGCTGCCGGTACCTTTTTTCCTGAAGGGTGGACATTGGTCTCTGTTAACCCCAGATCTTGATGGTGTCACCCACTTTTCCATTAAGCCACATGGGCGAGTGGAGAGATTTGGACTGGCCGGTGAGTGACGACTGAAACGGCAGCCGTCACAGGCCCTCCGATGTTGGTGGCATGATCCCTGGTGCTGCAGGTGTTAGAGGCACCCAACACTGGAGATTTGTGGCAGTCAAGGGAGTCCTGCTGGGCTGGGGAGGCAGCTTTGGATGCCCACTGGCGATCTTTGGTGATTGGGCCATTCTTGTGCCGGGGCACTTAGCCCAAGCGGCTGTGGTGTGTGCGCAGCTTGGAGGGCCCACTTTGCTGTTGCTTCACCTCTGACAGCCGTGGGAGCCTTCCTCCTGCAGAGGCCGCCTCCACAGTTTTGCACCGATGAATTTGCTGCAACTGGATAAGGTCAAGGCTGGGTGTAGTCGGGTTTATGGGCCTGTCATGCCACTCTTGCTTCTTCACAGCAGACTACAGCTTTCTCTTCTCGAAAAGTACTCCTCCACTGTGGGCCTAACATCTATCTTGCCACCTCCTGCCAGTCAGTGGCGGCCCAGACTTCTGGGCGGGCATAAAGGAACTGACCTCCTGTGTCTGGCCTTTCAGGGACTGTTTCTCAGTGTGCCCACCTGTGATATGGACATCGGACAGTGGAGGTGGAGGTCCGACTGCTTTCACTGCTGGTGCCACGGACAGGCCGCCATGCAAGTGGGTTGGTGTCTTCCCCCCTCAGTCTGCCCCTGTGCTGCATGAAGCCTGCCTACTCCCCTGGTGTGAGTTTTTCGAGTGCTGGGCCTACCTCCATGGGGGCATTGACTGGTGGGTGACACTCCCTTTTCCTACCTGTCGTGGTCAGCGGACTTGGGACCAGCATGGGGCATGGAGGCCAGCCCCTGCTCATGCACAGACCAGAATTGATAAACACATGCCCCCCAGGACCTGACCTGGAAACAGGACATATCCGAATTAGTGCCCTCTTCACACACTGGTCAACCCAGTGTCACAGACATCCTTCTTACTATCCAGGCCTCACAGACACCCCTGGAGACCAGGATTGTGGAGGTCAGAGTGGATGTCATGCTCCTGCTCCAGGACCTCCGCAGCATTGCTAATAGCGTGGTAGAGATGGAAGGGTGAATATGGGACCTTGAGAATTCTGTGTCTACCCTCCAGAAGATGGTGGTTTGCCTGAGCACTGCATCTCTCACTCTGGAGAACTGTGTTGAAGATGCGGATGGCCTGACGGAATAACCTATGTGTCAGAAAGGATACACTCCGGTGCGGCCCCCTCAGGAACAGATGATCTTACCCCAGATCTCAGCAACCAAGACCATTGACAATTGAGAATCTGCTGCCTCTGAACTTAGTCTGGGGGGAAAGGGTAAGTGGAAGACCGAACAAGAGAGTCACGCTTCTGGACACTGGCTCCTCCTTCAGGAATTCAATTGGAAACACTGTATGATAAAGCACTATAATTATCCTCCCTAAGACTGTGAGTTACCTTCTAACACTCTCACTAATCTCACCCTATCAGAATGACTCTTACCAGTGCCTTAGTAGTAGCTATCTACTCTCCGAGCTGTTTTGCCTATTTATGCTTAAGGTAAAATGTGATTCATTGGAAGAACCCATTTGTCACTTGGTGCATCAGTTAGTTGTGGTATTGTGTATAGCTCTACCAGCAATAAGTTCTCCTTAGAGTGAGTTTACAGTCTTCATGTAGTAGGTATTTTGAACTCTTCCTCAGAAACATAGTAAGAAATATTTTTCTTTTACAATGTTTCAACAAATAAATTCTTTAGATTTTTAAATTCTGTAATGGTACTGAAAGTTCGATTTTTTTAAATATGGATCTGTTCTCAGTCTCTGAACAATTTCTTTTTTTCTCCAGCCTCCAAAGAATACTGCTGTTTTTGTTGCTGTTGCTGAGGGCCCCTCTCAGGAGGGGCAACATGTGGATATGGCCTTGCCTCAAGCGGGCGAGTGCAGCTGAATATGAGTCTGCAGTGCCGCTATATTTGCCTACTGGACTTGAATGACGTAAACGAGCAGCATGATATCCTTTTCAACAAGTACTTTTCCTTGTGGTAATGTGGTTCGATTTTCTCCAAAAGTTGGTTTCATGCAGTTAGTAGTTTAAACTGATGGGGTGAAAGATGCTTCTGGGGTGGAAGTTTGGGGAAGGGATTTGGGGTGGCTGGTTGGGGTGGGTTGGCCCATTTGGCCTTGTGTTTTTGTATTTCAAGCAGGCTGAGATCCTAATAGTCCTCTCTCTGACGAGTGCCCACAGTGCCATTGCCATGGCTCACATATTCTGCTCATAGCCCAATGCCTCGTAAAATATTGCCATGAATGTCAATGTACAGAAGCACTGTACTTGGTTTCACGAAATGTCATACTTCTGACATGCTCTTATGGCAAGAGCTGCATTTCTTGGGCACTCAATGCCCCTTCCTTGCCTGATACGGGTACGAGAAGGTCTACCATGCAGGTTTCACTTCAGCCTCCTGTGGAGTGGCCTACTCGATGTACAAATGCTTTCTCATGGTGGTCTCCCATAGTGTGGCAGACACACAGGGTCGATCTGTCATGGTGGGAGGGGCAATCGGTGTGCAGACTTATAACCTGTGTCTATGTCTCTCTTCAGTAGCCAGGTCTCACACTGGACGCAGTGAGGGAGACATTGGCAAGCCTTTCCAGGGGTGTAACTCTGGCGGGGTGATTTTAATTTGGTGATGTCCTCCTGCTTTGACAGCTCCTGGGTACCAAATGGCTCCCACTCCATGACGTCTCACCTGGTGGATTGGGCATCCAGTTTTTTACTCTGAGATGATTGTCATGTCTGGAACCCTCACACACACAGGCTTATGACCACAGCTCAGACCCACACAAGATCAGATCGCATATTTATCATGTATTTATGACTTCCACTGACTTACTGCACACCAAGGGGTAAGCTATCCTCCCCAGAGGAATTTCAGATCACGCCCCTGTGACTATTCAACTGAGCAGGGTAGCACAGGGAGAGTGACTTGTCTGGCTACTTAATGCATGTCTTCTCATGAATGCTGTTGAGTTTCTCCTTCAGGAACTGGATGCTATTTTGGCACTGAATTTGGGCTCACTGAACTCCCAGGGAATACTCTGGGTGACAGGCGAAGGCTTGGATGTCAGGGATTGCATGCACACATTTCAGTGCCTGAAGTAGGCAGAAACTATTGCAGATCATGGGGCTGGAAGCTTGTATTCCACTGCAGACAAAACTGAACTGCGTCAAGTTGTATTGGATAGGCTGTTGCTGAGACAGCTGGTTCTCAATGAGTCCAGCAGGTTCTGGGTGCCATCCGAAAGTAGGCTCTGCAATTGGGACGATAAGTCGAGAAAGCTTTTATACTGGTTAGCTACACTCAGTCTTGTGGATAGAGTGGTCCCTAGATTACAGAGGCCCAGGATATTGGTAACACATTTGCTGACTATCATTGTAATCTATTCGATCAAAGCCAGAGGCCTCAACATGAATGTTCTTCCCTGCTGGTAGCAGATCTGCCGCTCTGTGCCATCACAGTGGCTGATGAGAAATTGACACAGCCCTATCAGTCATGAACCCCAGTAAAACACCAGGTCTGGATGGCTTCCTGGTGGAGTACTACTGGAAGTTGTGGAAAACAAGGCTACTCCATTTACTGCTGCTATATAACGAGGCAACCATAGTGGTCCTTAATGGGGCAGGTGATCCTCTGTGAACTTTGCATCATATCACCCAATTTCTCTTAAAAATTCCTATCTTAAGATATATGCCAAGCTGCTAGCCAACCAGCTCCTGAAGGTTATCCACGTTAGAACCACCCTGCTCAATGTGGGTTTATGCCACCCCGCAGAACGTAACACTGGATTCAAAGGGTGCAGGAAACTGCGGCTTATCGTCACCTTCTACTGGAGTATAATGCACCTCTCCTTATACAGTTCAACAAGGCCTTACACTCCCTTGACTGGAGTTTTCTGTGGGACACACTTGGTTATCTAGGTTTTGATACTCATTTTATTTCTTACATGTAGATGTTTTTCTCTGGACCCACAGCTTGGATACGGTTGAATGGGATCCCCTCACTGGTGTTTCAGAATCAGCTTGGAACCAGACTGGGGTGCCTCCTATCCACACTTCTTTTTGCCCTCGCAATTGAGTCACTTGCAAAGGTTATTTGCTGCGACTCACAGGTCCAGGGGTTCCAGTGGGTGGAGAGCTGGGAGGAGGACCACGTCTCCCTACATGCTGATGATGTTATGCTCTTTCTGAATGACCCGGTGGTGGTGGGCCACAGATTACTACACATGCTGGACCGATATGGTCAGGCCTCCGGCCTGCTTGTTAATCACTCTAAGAGTCTACAGATGCCCCTAACAGGTGGCACAAATGATCACAGCTGGCTGGGCAACATAGCCCTCTGTAGTTTAAGTTATCTTTACCTAAGAATTAATTGTTTAATCCTTCCTAATCTCACTTGGTCCCTGAATCTGATAGCCCTTTTCATTCACATGAATAAAGATCTGAAGAGGTGGTCATCACTGCCACTCAATATTATGGGGAGAATGGCCCTGTTTTAAATGATAGTTCGGCCACAGTTCTTGTATGCTTTGTAAACCATTCCCATTCCCCTATTGTGGATTCACCGGGCACCATGCATTGCCTTCGGCAAGTGTGTGTGTGGTCAACTTTCAATGATGGATTGGCAGCTGCGGACTTGCAGCTCTACTACTGGGCATCACAACTTGTGGTCCTGAATGATTGGCTATATGGACACTGGGATGATCCAACATACCACGTGGAGCTGTAGTTTATGTCATGGGAGATAGAGACCATCTGTATAGCTCACCGGTCCCTCACTCTCTCCCTGACCTCATTAGAGTTGTGTTTGGGACGTGGCAGTTGAACGTAAGGTGGACCGGATGGAAGGTAAGGGTTACTTTCCAAACCCCCCTCTGCCAGGTGGCTTGTTTGGTGGGGTTTGGAAGGTGGGAGCTTATTCCCCACTTTGGTGATGTGTGGCAAGGGACACGCATGCATTCCTTTCTGGATTTGCAGGCTGACTTCTAGCTCCACCACTCCCAGTTTTATAAAATTCCTACAGCTCCAGCATGCCCTTCTGTCCCATCATGCTTCCCGAATTTAGTCCTATGTAGGTCATGTTACTCATGGGCCTTTGGGCTTAGGAGGGGTCTCTAATATATATCAGCCACTGGTTATTGAATGCCCCAGCTTGATCTTCTACTTATATGCATGCTGAGAATCCTGGGTGGGTGGTCAAGAAGACAGGGAATGGAGAGAGGTGCTCATGATGCTGAGGGAATTGGCTATATCCCCCAGACTTCGTTTGATCCAGGTGAACTTTCTACACACTACATACTTTACCCCATTGTGGCTTTGGGAGGTGATTCGGTCTTGGTCGTCCGCCTGTCAAAACAGAGGGAGCTGACTTTTATCACGTAGTCTGACGATGCCCTGCATTGGATAGCTAGTGATCCTGGATAATGGAAACTGTGTCCAATGTGTTGGGGATACAAATGGATTTATCACCTTGCATTGAATTCCTGGGCCTGTTGGATGATTTTGGTGGGAGTCAATCTGACTGGTGTCTCGTGGGCCTGAGCACTCTGGTTGCTAGGACAGACACTGCCCAGAATTGGACCTCTGCTTTTGCTCCAGATGTTAATGTCCGGCACAGGGCTATGGACTGGTACGCTAAGATGGAGGATCCTGTGTACTCAGTGCAAGGCTGCTCCAATAGACACCACAAGATCTGCGGTATTTGATGGGACTACTTTAAACTTCAGCGATCGATCTGATGATCATGCCAAAGATGTGTGGAATGAGGCCAAGGTTTAGTTGTATTGCTTTGCCTGTCATGTTTTTTTTTGTTTGCTTAGTGAATGAAAAATCAATGAAAATAACATAAAAAAGACTGGTAACCTGCAACAGTGTTAACCCTTTCATTTCCCATTGACTTTGCAGACTCTCCGTATGTCATCAAACATCATGCAAACTTTTCCTATTGCAGGACATTGAATGAGCAATGTGAAATTTGAACCCATACATACATCAGTTAGTGTCATTATATTGTTCCTCTTACCCTATGGCTGTTTACCACTACTCCTATTGAGGGATAAAACTCTGATTTTACCTATATTAGTGGTGTGGGTCGTATATGTATATTGTGTGAGCATGATGTATCTATATATTTCTAGTATACAGATATACACCGAATGTAATCTATAACTTCTTTCACGGAGTTAGTAAGGATATAAGTGCGTGTGTGTCCTGTTTTCCTTGTGTAGGCCAAAACTATACAGACGCCATCTTTTCTTCTCTGCGTTAGGCATGAACAGTGAATCACATGCTACCTTCCAACGGCTGTCAGGCCCCAACTTAGTTGATTTGCTGGAGACAGCTGAAGACCCATTATTCTTTCTCTGTCCGGAGACTCAAGTTGCATCTGGCTTTGGGTGCGATAAGCACATTCCTGAAGGCGTCGTGCCTGCACTCCCAGGCACTGAGACGAACGGAAGTCAACCCACCTGACCTCCCCAATAATAACTAAAGCAGAGCTTTGTACTAATCATGTGTGCCATATATGGTCCTTCCTCAAGGGCCAAGAGCCAACTAGTGTTTTCCCATCTACGGTGTTTCATGCGCTATGTCGAAAGTATATATGTGTCGTTTTGAATGTAAGCCAGCAGTCTTCTCCACGCACCTGGATGGGTGAGGATGTGAGAGGGTCCTCTATAGAATATTCTGTATAATAAACAATTGAACTTCCTTCACTGCCAACTGACTGGTTATTGGGTAATTGGTATTGGGGCTATTGGTAAGTATAGCCCCTTATGTTCTTTTTTATGGTACGTCACTAACGCTTTTAACAAAACACACACTTTCGAGATAATTTCTTTAGCTTCTTTGCAGGCTCCTTCTAGCCCTAAGTTTTGTTCGCAATTTCTGAAGGAAGTGGCCCGATTAGGTTCACCCAGGTCACTCACGACCACCTCTATGCCTTCCCATTAAATGAAGAGTTGAGAACACAGTAGAGAATACAAATCAAAGCATTTATTAATATTGCGCTGCTGCGGAGACCAGTCTTACCAGTCTCCTCAAATGACTGCCGAGGGACTGACCCCCGTCTACGCAGAAACACAAAATATACATTTCAAACACCTCTAAAGTCCCGCCCAAACTGGAATTTTCCAGCTCAGGCCATGGCGAACAAAAAAGGCAAACAAGGACGAGAGATGGCACAGAGCAGGGAACATGCTATATCAACCCCAAGGCCACTCGGTCGGTGTCTACCATTATAAGATATGGTAACGAGTCTAACTAACAGCAAAGATATGCAATAATAGAAAGTACATTCATTAGTGCAGTGAAGACTCAACCTTGAGAAGTACAAGTTGGAGGCTCAGGGGCGGCCTTTCTGCTGAGGCAAGCATTATCAGACAGGAGCTCGATCTCAGAAACAGAACAAGATGGCGTCAATAAAGATGGCACCATGAATGCTAACTTAACACGGAATAGAGTTCAAGCATAGCAAAGGTAGTATTTAGATTCTGTGCATTACGGAAATAGCATTTCAAATCTAACAGACCCTCCTTTTAGCATTCATGCTAAGCTTTATTGGTGCCATCAGGTAAATGTCTACAATTCTAAAATGGAGAAATGGAAATATTCACACATTAATTACTATTACTAGCATATGAACTATCCATTAGAGCTATTACTGTAGCATGTTAACACATGTAATCAGTATTCAAATATTCCTTCGTCGATATTTAACAAGTTTTGGATACCCTGCATCATCATAGTGTTTGCATGAGAATTACGTCTCGTGGTCTTAGGACGTCTCTTGAACATTGATACATCAGGTACAACAGGCAGGGAGGCAGTATATACACCGACAGCAGGTCAGAATGATACCTGCTATGGCAACCAGAAAAATTAGAATCTTCCAACCCCAAGTAGTGAATAGGCCCCAAAAACATCCTGTAAATTACCATGAACCATTCTCCTGGTGTATCTCTGAAGCTATTTTATACAATGTAGGGAGCATACACAGAGGGGGTGTGATCAGGGATGTACACACAACAGCTACTACCAATGATGCGACAGGCCCCACCCCGGTCAGCTAAGATAATGTCTAAACCATACGATTTTGGAGGGCAACAAGTCTCGTAGCCTGGACCTCTACTGTGATATTTGTCAATATTCCTGCAGTCGTAATAATAAGTGACTCCTTCCACCACCCTCATGAGCTGTAAAATATTAAGGCTATTAGCCATGGGGCCCCATAAGGGTATAATGCCTTTCATTGCATCCATGAACTGCTGTAAGGTGGTGTTTGTCTCATCTATGTCATCAGTGCTAATCATTCTCTTAAACCGGGTACATGGGCACATGTAAACAATGGTCCTTATTGTAATTAGGAGGGGCTATGTACACAGGTGTCAGGAAGTAAGAAAGGTAACACCTTCCCGACCATCCTTCATGAAGCCAAACATAACTGTGAGCTCCACAGAAAAAATAAACATTAGGTGGCAGGATCAGGGGTGGACTCTTAGTTACTCTCAGATTGTATATAGTGTTGCATCTGCTCTTCCCACCTCTACTTCTCCAACCCCCTGGACGCAAAAAGAGGCCACGACGTCCACCACTGACAAGGGTATCGGGTTAACATCAGTAACGTTGCGGGCCTGAAAGGACTGGTAGTATTCAGACGTATTGAACTGTAGAAAATGGTCCTTCTCCACCTGGGACCAATTCCCTTTTCTTACTCCCTTTAAGGCCTGCAATGAGGAGCTCAGGAACAAACAACCAAACAGCGCTTGGCCCGTGGGAGCACCAGGGGGTACTCTATGCTGAAAAAGTACATTCTGGGTCAGGGTACGAGAACTAGTACCTTTTCGTTCTAATGGATTAATCTGGTAAAAGGGACAGACCATGCTAAGCAAATGCAACTCCCCCTCACAACTAGTGACAAAGGCATGGATAACAAATTTTCACTTCCATAAGTTACTGAGGGCAACAATCCACATACCCAAAACTTTGTTGTATTAGAAGCAGTGTGCGTCTGATGCAAGGTCTGAATAAAAACATTATCCTTATAGGACTTACTGTGCTCCTCCTTGTGGGGTGCCAGAGTAGCAAAGATATGTTCCGGGAGAACAGGCGTAGTACCAATCAAAGTATGCGCAGGATATTTCTCCTCGGGAAAGTACATTACTCCAAGCACCAATATTAAAGAAATTAGAATAATTGCTACAATCACAACTTCACTTTTCACAGACAAGGAGGACCAAACAGGCTCATTTCGCTCAGGACCTGGAGCTGCAAAAGATTGCTTCTCCTCCTGAATGGTACGACCAAAGGCATACATTCTTGTAAAACGGTGGAAAGACTTACACTTGGAGCCAAGCTGGAATAAACAAGAAATGAAGACAATATATTCTTCATTAAACATTGGCTTGGCGCTTTTGAGCACCAACAGTGGAGCTGTTCATCCAGCTCGGATTCAGATCCCACATTGCAGGCAAAGTATGTCCTCCTCCGAAACACAGTCCACTTGACCTGCTAGGGGACTGTCCGAATAACGCACCAATCCCTCTGTCCCTGAGCTAATGTTGGTACCACGGGCAGGGTACATGCATTCTATTCTTCAGCAATGCAGTCCATCCCTACTAACCTGATTTTCCCTTTAGTGCACTGTTCCTCTTACAGGGGCGAAAATTGTATCTCAACACTCCAAGCACAGCGGGGTCAAAGAACAAGGGATCAGGCTCAAGGAGACCAAGGGGCAAAGGGTCGGACTCAGGCAAATCCCTGGATTGGATAATAACTGGATGTGACTCAATCACAGATGGGCCAACAGGCTGGGACTCCTGAATGTCCTTAATTTCAGGTGACAACACTTTAGTGAGCACTGCATGACTCTCCTTCTCCGTCGGTGTCCACATTAGCTGGGCATCCGAAAAGAGAATGAACCGCGGCACTTGCTTTGCCTCTCAGTCCCCAATCCTGTCTGCAACCAATTACACTCTCTTGCAATGGGTGCTGTGTATCCAGTTCTTCCCACCCTCAACCTTCACTGCTGTCCTTGTGGCCAAAAGGACCTGGTGGGGTCCCTTCCAGTGTGGCTCCAAGCTGCTCTTTTGAAAATTTCGGATTAGGATCCAGTCTCCAGGCTGTATCTCATGACCCGGATCCTCTGGATGTTGCTGCAACATCTCAGCGATCTGTTGGTGAATAGAATGCAGATTTTTGGTTAGCTCGTAAAGATAATCTATAAGCAAAGGGGTATTCTATTTCAGAGAATCTACGCGGTTGTGGGAAACCCCAGACATTCGCCGTATGTCCAAACACAACCTCATATGGGGACAATCCTGTTCTAGAGTGGGCTGTGACTCTCGTAGACATTAATGCTAGGGGTAAAGCATCGGGCTACTGCAATCTTGTGCTCTCCTTGATCTGACCTCATAACAACAACAATTGCCAGTACTGATAATCGTTCAAAAAACTGATTTATTTCAGAATGTCCAATGTATACACATCTGAAAGCTCCTAAGTCGCTTTTATTTCAATTTTTCATTCATCATGTAACAAAAAGAGTTATTAATACACAATCAAAAGACAAAAAACACAATTTACATACAAAAGGATTTGGGGGACAAGTACATAAATATTCACGCCATCAATCACTCATATCCTCAACAATACACATTTATTCACATTCACACATCCTAATATACATATATACACACACACCAACACTAGGAATGAACCTATGGAGTAGCAAACGGTCTGCCACACAGTCTATTCAATATTTGGTACTAAATATGATTCTTCAATACACAAAATTGAGCATTTGATACTTTTTTACAAGTTATCCAAAACTAATCTATTTCAGACCATTTTTTTATATATATATTGCGGCAGCACCCACAGTCTACGCGTTTCGAATCCCAAAGGTTGTGGGGATTCTCGTCAGGACCATAGAAATCTGAAACAATAAAGGAAATGTGGTAGTATCCTATTCTTCAACAGTACCAATTATATGTAGTATCAAGTGCCAACCACTATTCTCAAGCTCCAGCTTACCACTCTCAATTGACACCAACAGGTGGAAACGTGCGTGTTTTCTGTCCCCAAGGAGTTCTACAAATGTGAAAAAAAGGAAGAAAAGAGAAAGATATATAATACCTCTCCTCCTACTGATTATGATACTTCTACACAGAGCCCTCGTCATATCAAAATTCTTACCTATGTGACCTTCTAAGTCTGAAGTGGCCACGTGATGAAATGCCTTCACTGGGTCACCATCTAACCACAAGGAGATAAAAATATGCCCTTAATAACAGTGGGTCTATAGTAGAAATTCCTATTGATAGACTACTGAATGAGGCAATCTTACCTCCTGGCGCCAATCGGCGAGGAGTAATTTTAGCGCTGACCCGATGCTCCAAATATTAAATGGCGGGTCCCCGTGGTCTGAAAAAGAGGACAACGAGCGCACTTAGTTGTCGCCACTTACTGAGCGGGAAAACATGCCCCAATCGCCCAATTGTCGGCATTCTCATTACCGATTAAATCCACCCTCCGAGTTTCCAACTCCTTCCAGCAGTCTCTGTAATTGAACAACAGCGCGCCCTCGAATGACGTGATGTGCGTCTGCTGTCTGCTTGATGGATATTGTAGTTTTCATAGACCCGCGCATGCGCGGTTCATTTAAACGCCTTTGCGCTGCTCTCTGTGTAAGAGCTTATTGTTGGTGCCATTATGATATTATTAAAATTTTGCAACCCAACTAAAATAATGGTTAATTTTATCTGGGATTGACCCCATCACGCTAGTTCTGGTGCAATCGTAGAATTCAAATTCCAAGGCATGCAAAGTGTGGATTATGAACCCAGAAGGAGTATTTAATTAAAAATGTAGAGATGGGAAACCCGTGTGGCCCGTGATTTTTATGCCGCACAATCGGGATCCATTCCTGGTGTATTCTGGGAGTTGGAGTTTATGGGGGGGGGGTGGGTCGTCCTTATACAATTATTTTATCTGGCATGTCATCAAGGCCCAAGAGTCAAAACAATGGGAGAATGTGGACAGGTTGGTCTGTAGTCCAACACGTGCATTCCAGGAATGTCAGGTGGTCCTATGGTATCTGCTTGTGGGGGGCATCTGGGTGAGAAAGATGAACTTCGCAGGCTGATCTCATATCAATGGCTCCTAAAAGGACTTTTGAAATTTCGTGCAATTACAACTTATACATTTCTGATATTTCATTTAACCCTGACACGGCCGTGTCGAATTTAACGATTAGCAGTGCTTCCCTCTTGGCTAGTTTTTGGTCCCAATCTCCACCTCTCGGATCTTTTTCACAGTCCATTTTAAGTCATTTTTTGTATGGGCCTTCTTCTTCCAATGGTTTACAAGTGGGGCAGTTAACACATTTGTTTTTATTCGCGACTTGTGTTGAGAAATTCTCTTGCGAATCTCTTGATTGGTTTTCCCAATATACAGTAGTCCACACGGGCACGTCATCCCATAGACTACGTATTTAGTCTTGCAATTGCTGAAAGAATCATGCTTCCATGATATTCCATGATGTTGGAACAAAGAACCTTCCATTGTTAGTTCACAACATGCGCATGTCCCACACTTATGGTGGCCTACTATGGGGGATAATCCCATCATTTGCCTCAGCGTGGGCTTTGGAGTACCTTGTAATGCTGATCTAACGACATGATTTGGGACGCTGCTCTCCTTTTTAAATGCGAACAATGGCTGCGATGAAAACCTAGTTTCCAGATTTTTTATTAGGTGCCAATTTTGGGAGATTACTTTTTTTAGTTTGTTCGAGTTTGGACAAAAAGTTGTCCTACAAACTTGACATTCATTGGCAGTTTTATCCTGCCGTTCCAGGAGAGATTCTCTAGGTGTCCAGCGTGCCCGTTTCATCGCGTTTTTAACCACTTTCCTTGGATACCCGCGGTTTCCTAACTTTTCAGACAGTTTCCCAGCATGAAAATTAAAATCTTTGTTGTCAAAACAATTCCTTCTGATCCTTAAAAACTGTCTGTACGGCAGGTTATACCGCAGGCTTCTGGGATGGTTGCTTGTATTAATTAAAGCTCTGTTCCTGTCCGTTGTTTTGATATATAATGTTTTTTTTAATCCACCTTCAATTGGGTACACTTCAACATCCAAAAAAGGAATTTCCCTCGCAGAATTTTGAATGCTGAATTTAATATCAGCGGTTCTCGCATTTAGCCATTCATGGAAGAGCAGCAATTATTCCTCTCCCCCGTCCACACCATGAAAACATCATCAATGAATCGCAGCCATGTAGAAATGAACTGCGAAAATGGGTTGTTGTATACAAAGGATTCCTCATACATTGCCATAAGAAGCACTGCCAATTCTGGGGCGAAAGGACACCCCATTGCGATTCCTTTTATTTGGTAAAAGAAGTCGCTGCCAAATGTAAAGTAATTTTTCTTTAATTCGAAAGTGGCCAGATCCACAATGAATTGGGTTGGCACTTGGATTGGTCTTGATCTTCTGTCCAAAAAGTATGCAAGCACTGCCACTGCTTCGTCCTGTGGAATTTGGGTATACAAGGAAGTTACATTTAGTGTAACCAAAAGGTCTTTTTCTTGATCAAATCCCACTGTCTCCAATTTAATGATAAAGTCTGTGGTGTCTTGCAGATACGACTTCACTTCTTTGATCTGAGCCATTTTCAGCTTGAGAGTACTATTTTACTTCTAAACCAGGCCTGCTGATTGGGATGGTTTTTTGCATGAAACTTTTGTCTAATATGCAATCTGTCGCACACCAACTGGATGACCTTGGCATTGAATTGGCTGCCGTTATCACTCCAAATCAAACCGAGGAAAACCAAAACACTGGAAGAACTCTTTCAAGAGTACCTTCTCCGTCGCCATGGCAGTCTTCTCTTTCGTGGGGTAAGCCTCAACCAATTTACTGAATGCATAGACAAACACCAATATATATTTCCAGCTGCTGACTCATTCCATTTCAATGTAATTCATCTGGAGAACCACAAAAGGGAAGGAAGACAGTTCAAAACTGCCAACAGGGGTGGGAGTACCCTTCCCAGTATTGTGCATTAAGCAAACCATGCAGTATTTTATTATGTGAACTGCCACATTGGGAATTGCGTCATTTTGCCATACGTGGTCTAACAGCTTGCAAATCCCCTTCGCACTAATGTGTGCTGGCCCGTGTGCCATGGTAACCACAGGGTGGACATATGCATCCGGTAGGTTCCATCTCTGCTTTCCAGATTTGTCTGTCCAATATCCACCCTCATCCAAATTAGCCGTGCTCTCTTGCCATATTGCTAACTCTTCAATTGATGCCTCACTCTGGATTTCTTTTACGTTCTCTAGAGAATCCTCAAACATCCTGTTTTTTTGCGGGCACCCATCTAGCTGGACCGGCCACAAACATCCCCTTCATTTTAGTCCGAGCTGTCTCCTTTGCCATCTGATCTGCAAATGCGTTCTCCCTCCCAACGTCATCAGTTATTGCCCTATGAGCACTGCACTTCACTATTTCTAGTCTCTAAGGGAGTGTCAAGGCTGACAAAAGTCTGTGTACTAGTGGGCCGTTCCATATCCTCATACCATGGTACTTCAGGAACCCCCTCTCCACCTAAAACCACCCACAATTATGGTCCCGCCGAATGCGTACTGGGTGTCAGTATATATATATTGACAGCCAGTCCCTCACTCAACTCACAGGCACGAAGAAGGGCCACTAACTCTGCAGCTTGTGCTGATTGGTAGGGAACTTGTGATGTCTCAAATACAGTGCGTAGGGTGGTGATAGCATAGGCTGCTGTTGTTATGCCGTCTGGTAATTTAAAACAAGAGCCATTGACATATAACTCCCCTTGGGGTTCAGATAGGGGAACAGTCAGGTCTACCCATGTCTTCATCTCTTCCTCCGTACGGTAGATGGAATCATGCACATCCGTCTCCTCACTCTCAGAAGGGATGAGTAGTAACGTGGCTGGGTTCAGAGTGTTTTGTATCAATGGGGATTCCTGAAATGCTATCAGACCCCGGTCAATATTACGGTACAATAAAGAAATGGTCACAGTAACAACTAACAATTTTAGAAAACAAAATAAAATTAAGACATCATTGACAGTGCCAAGTTAGATATTCGCAATGAATGCAATTTATTACAAATGCAACTTAAAGGTGGCAACGCAGTTGCTCTTTCATCAACACATGAACTTAATATTTAGAAACAAGGTGCTCAGTTGTGGAAAAAAGAGAGATGGAGTGTTGTTGGTCAAAGTGAAACCGTGTGGAGGGTGGACAAGGAAAAAGAGGTGTGACATGTATCCATCACATTTTCATCAAGATACAATTCCAGCCTAACATAGGTCAGTTGTTCCCATGTATCACATAGCCTTCTAAGGACACTGTTGTTGATTTACAATTATCAGGGCTTGTGAACTAAGTGTAGTCTATGTTTCGACCCCTGGGAGAACAGCTAGGTGATTCCAGCCTTAGAGTGGGGTCTTCTTCAGGACAGTGAGGATAGAAAGCACCTAAAGGAAAGATGAATAATACGTGATTAGAGGGGCACGGTGTCTCCAAAAAGAGAGGTGTGAATGCAGCCTAACCAAGGTAAGGTTTGCCTAATAGTACATCCAGTGTATGTCAATGGGCTGGGCAGTCAATTGAGAGTTAGGCTCAGCAGAGCTCCTGTGTACAGAGGAAACACATATTAGAAAGTTAAACTTTGGAATGAATCCGGACAGGACTGTTTTGGAAGAAAACCCCTGGTGTATGGACACTTACTGTATAACTGGGGAGTGTGGCCTTCTGTGCGTGTACGTGGTAGTACACTGTAGGTCAATAGATCCTAAGCAATTCCCAGATAAGGATCTGGAAGAGTAATCAAGGACATAACGGATATGCATCAGAACGGATTCTGGCACAGTAATTGGAAGACAAATCTAAGTAAAGACTCTGCATGGGGAACAAGTCTTAAAACGTGACACTAAGCTGGGCAAAATGTGCACAAATCCTCCGTAGGTTAACGAGTGGGGAGGAAGGAAAACACAGTGCTTTGCCGCTAGTGGCCACTGACATCCTTTAAGTTAGGTGAAAATCAGAAATGGCCAGGTCATGCTCATTATATATAAAGCCTGGTTTGTTAAAAAAACTCCAGAAGAATAGTCCGTATACATACAAAATTACATGTTAAAGAGTGGCGCTTAACCAAAGGTGCAAGTATAAAAATCAGCTTGGGAAAGAGACAAGGCACGATGAACATGCTTATGCGACCTCATCTCGGGATGCTACCGTCCGGCTCAGTTTCTGCTGTCAGAATGAGCGCGCGGTACAACCTCACATATTTAAGTGCGGGTTGGAGTGTGTAGATTGGGTGCAGCCGTTGGATACCTTTCGTAGTTAAACGTGAGGCGGAAAGGCATGGCTGTAGAAACAGAGGCAATGAATACTCAAATGCTGGTATTTGGCATGGTTATATTCACATGTGTTGTTAGAAGACATATGACTTTCTCATAACGTAAATTTAAAATGAACATTCACTAAAGACGTATTACCGGAGGCAATTATTTCTCAATTGCTGGCCTTCAGCATGGTCGCTATTCACATGTGTGGTTAAAAGACATGACTTTCCCATAACATAAATCTGAATAATGAACATTCAGTAAAGACGTTTTATCGTCATATAAATAAACCTAAGAAAAGAGTTTTTGAAGCCACAGTAGTAGATGAAAATCACATGGATGGTGTTGTAGCCTTGAATTACACATTAAGGAAACTACTGAGATATAGCTCGTTCTTAGCATACGGTGAAAAAAGTTAGTATTTACACTTTCTATATTTCTGTATACATTGTTGATGCATTAGCAGGTGGTAGTCACCTGAATGGAAATACATGCTAGAACAGTAATACAGTGTCTGTTGGTCATGACATGTACATTCTTAAGGGTAACATAGACATTGTGTAATAAATGGTGTATACGTAGAAAAGAACCATAAATCAAGGGGCTTGTTCGAGATAATATGTGGGGTACAATGTCGGTGGTGAATGCTCATTACTCAGTAACCAGGGTGGAGAGTTGGGCATTGGTGTAATTCAGTTTGTTGAGCCCATGATTCACTGTGCCCATTTTGTGCATCCACTTGGATTCTCTTACATTCATGATGGATGTGATGTCACCTTCCCTGCTTCCAAGAGATACTTTGTCCAGGACTGGCCACCTCAGTGATTCAGGTTTGTGTGCTTTGGCAGTAAAGTGTTCTAAAAGTGGTGCACCTGCTGTGCTGCATTTGATCCTACTACAGTGTTGTAGTATCCTTGTTTTTAATTTTTGTTTGGTCTGACCAATCTATAACTCATTACAAGGGCACAAGATGCAATAGATCACATCAGTCGTGTTACAATTGGAATGTATTTTAAGATTAATGGTGTGTTGTCTTGGTCTCAATGGTCAGAGTGGCACATCTTTTGATGGTGACGTGTGGTGCAAACAGGGTCAGCTCTTAGCCAGTCAGACGTGCACTGTTAAGGTGCTGTGTCTTTGTTCTGTTCAAGTGTGTCCACAGCATGCGGAACCATGACTGTGAGATCAGTATCAGGACGAGCCCTGCCAATTGTCTGATAGAAATGACCACTGCCACGACCGCTCTCAGAGAGCTTAGGAGGGCTCTGGCGACGTTGTCAAGCAGAGCAGAGAAGTAGGCACACAACTTTTGCTTACCTCCAATGGCCTGTGTTAAGAAAGAAAGCGTGCAGCCAGCCATTTGGGGTACATACAACACAAATGGCTTTTGGTATTCTGGGGTGCCAAGCACAGGAGCGGAACAGCGAGCTATCTTTAGTTGCTCAAAGGCATGTTGACAATCATGCATCCAGGGCAGGGGTTCATGCACGTCTTTAGTGGTTAGGCACAGTAAAAGCTTCGTTAGTAAAGCATAATTGGGGATCCAGTGACTGCAATATGAGGTGATGCCTATAAAAGTTTGCACATCTTAATGCGTCTTAGGGATAGGCATCTTAGTTATAGCAGCAACGCGCTCAGGTGATAGTTTCCTTCCCTCCTTCAACAGTAGGTGTCCTAAGTAGGTGACCTCCTGTCGGCAATATTGAAATTTTGAGAGGGACACTTTTTGTCCATGATGGGCCAAATGTAGTAATAATTTAAGCTTTGCATCCTGGCAACCCTTTTTAGTATCCGAGGCTATCAAAAGGTCATCCACATACTGCAATAGGACATTACCTGAGAGAAGGACAAGGGACTCCAATTGACCATTCAAATCTTGGTTATAGATACTGGGATTTTCAGTATAGCCCTGAGGAGCCCGACAAAATCTAAAACTTCTGCCAGTCAGGGAGAACCCAAACAGATACCTACTGTCTGGGTGTATGGGAATGCTAAAGAACGCATTCTTCAAATCAATGACCGAGAAGTATGTGGCAGAGGGAGGAATCATGGTCAGGAGAGCAGGAATGTCGAGGACAACAGGGAACTGAGGAATCACTATTTTATTCACCTCAAGCAGATCAATCACATAACGGTAGACATCAGTAGGATCATCAGGGGAACCCGAGGGTGCTCTTTTTAAGATGGTACGAATAGGGCTATTGCACACATTATCATTCGTCTCCTCAACAATGCCAGATGCAATCAAATCCTGTATAATCTGTAGCAGCGCCCGTTTTCCTGCCCTTGGTATCTCATACTGGGGAAGACAAGGCAGGACAGCAGTGTCCTTAACTCTGATGGAAACCGGAGAGATCTGCAACAGACCTACGTCTGTTTCACCTGTAGCCATAAAGTCATCCGCACCTCCTTAAATTCAGCTGTAAGAGGCTCATCTTTTGACAAACATTGCTTAGAATTCACTACATTGGGTCCTATGGTCATATATACGCCATCCGGAGAGCACATAATAGTTGCATGTCATTTCTTCAACAGGTCCAAACCCATAACATTTTCTCCACAATTAGATGCCAATAAGAAGGGTGAGTCTACAGTAAAAGGACCAATAGTCAAGGCCAGTGGCTCGGAGATGGGGTCACAACTGGTATGCCTGAGAAGCCTACCAAAACATTATTTTGGCCAGACAGGGCTGCCCCGGGGACCAGTGAACAAGAAACAGAGTTATTCATTGTGCCTGTGTCCACCAAGAAGTTCTTCGCTGAGCCCTACAGATCAGCAGTGACATAGGGTCCTCGCTCGTCCACAGGGATTTGGACCGATCCCCACCCTGCCCCTGGTTGTCCTAGCCGTAGTTAAGTCCTGTCGCTTCATCCAAGTCATCCTCATCATGGTAAAACTGGCACCCCCTCAGATCATCAAAGTAATTCTGCTCAGATTGACCTGGCTGTTCCTCACCTCCCAGGCCACCGCCATATCCAACTGCTCCCCTTCCTCTCCCTCGTGATCCCCATCCTCCCAGAACCTCAACCCTTTGCAACAGTGTCAGACACTCACTTCGCCAATGCCCCTCCTCTTTACGATACGCGCATTGAATTGGCCCCATGGGCATAGTATTCCTGCTAGTGAGGGGCAACTGCGGGGCCAGACCAATTCCCCACCGTATACCACTGCCCCGGGACACCTGCTGCATCAACACCTTTATCTTCAAGTCCTTATTTTTCTTCTCTACCTTCTCCTTCTCTTCGTTATCTCTGTGCTCATAATACTGTGCCATACTTAATATTACCGATGGGGAAGAGGTAGTCCAAATGCTCTCCGAAGCATGCAATCGAATTGCAATCTCAGGAAGCAGTTTGTAACAAACCTGTTAACAAACAATCGGACACCTCCCTCCATCGACAAGTCCTGACCGCTAAAATCCAGAAACACACCTTCAAACCAAATAAAAAAGTTGAATACACTGTCATCTTTCTTCTGACAACATGCTGTTACCTTATCCCAGTCTACTCTTCGCTGTGGGATCAAGGAGTGCATAGACGTGATAATTTGGCCTGGCAAATCTAGTATCACAGCTTTAGGCTTCTCGCCAGGCTTCCTCTCCTTATTCCTTACCCTAATCTCATCCCAAGTGCCACCCAACTCCACTACAAGGTCCGTCCTGCATATGAACCTGCCGTCAAATATCAACCGGCACCAGCAAACCGATAAACAGCTCAATGTCGGCTAATGTCATCGCCGTTGCGGATGCACTCTCCGTCAGTTCATTATAATAGGCAGTCGGATTCTTCCTAAAGTCGGACAAGTGGGTCTTTAAAGATAAAACCTCAATACTTTTCCAAGGAATATAAACCCACTATTCCTGGAAATGGCCCTCTACTTGTTGTCTGATGACTTGGTCCTGCCCATTTCGAAGCTCTGGTATTTCAGTGTGATAGGGATGCACTTTCCTCATCAGGAACTGAGACACTGCAATCGGGCTCATTTTGGATCAACCTGCCTCGGTATCCAATCAACGTGCAACATTACTAAAAACATCATTAGGAGCCATGCCAGCCGCATACACACTATCACGAATATCATAAATAATTTGAGGAGAAACACCATTAAAGCACTGTTATCATAGTCCTATCAGAGTAGCCAACATATGCTTAAGGGCATGCTGCTGCACAAATGGCTAATAGTCTTTCAACACACTCCACACATCCTCCACATTGTAAATCAAATTCTGGGCCCACTGAGAGGCTTGATCGGCCACCATCTGCTTCCCTGAATCACCCACATCAGACCGAATCAACACTCGCCCTATCTGTTCTTTAGCAGCGTCCCAATCCCCACCAACCAATCCCCGCAGTGGTGTCCCCGCATACAGTACGGACGATGAAAAGGAATGTGGGGAAGACACACTTGTAGATGTTACAGGAACTGGGGACACTAATGTCTGTATGGTGGGTGTAAGCGAGAGGGGTAGGGAAGAGCCAGGGGCAACGGGTACGGCCGGGTCAGGGGAGCCAGAAGCAGCAGCATGGGGTGTTGGTGAGGTGGCTGTGTATACCATTTGCGTGGCAGAATGGGGGAGTGGCCGCGCATCTAACAGATCCTCCACAAAATGATCGCCTCCATCCCGTGTGACATAAGACTTATCGCATTGCAATCTAAACTTTCAGTACCCGCATTCTATGCCCTTCTCTATCTTCTTCCTCTCATACGCTATGGCCTTTTGCGTTACTGTCTTCGTTTTCCCTCTCCGGGCCTTCTTCTCTGCCCCTATCAGTCTTTGCTTAGCTTCCTTTTGCCATATCTGAAGATTGTCAAACATAGACTGCCTGCTTCTTTTTGCAAATAATGTATCCTGCAAGAAGTTCAACTTCTGTTCATCAAAGGCATCTGCCAAAGGCCCCTGTAACTCGGCATTGTCCCTCGTATATTTGTGCCATAATGTACTAAACATAATAGGGCCAAGGCCATATTTAACATACATGTCGAAGTTTGGGGTGCCTTCCGGAGGCGCAGGCTGCCTCTCCTCAAATCGAGCATCAGTAGAGCAACAACGGCACCCGGAAAAACAAAACTTGCTAAAACAGGGCATCTTCAAGAATACAGAAGGACAAATTCACTACTTGCACCCGACAAGTGACTTACCAATTCCTCCCCACAAGTGCCTCCTCGGACTGCATTAAACGCTCAAAACCCAAGGACCGGTCTGCAGACTGCACCAATTCTTCAAATCAGACTCCACATCATGAGTCTCAAACACTAGCCAAACCCCAGGCGTTTTCAAGAAAAGGCCAAATTACCAAGTCGCCTGGCAGAAGGTACACAGCCACCCTGTATCTCCAAAGCAGTCCGCAGACCTATTGATTCCACAAACAAACCAAGAAATGATCTCCAAACCATAGATATAAAACGGTGCAATTTTCACCAGGAATCAAGACAAACTCACCTTGTACACACAGGTCGAACAAAGTTATTCTCCACTGTCGACTCTTCTGATCAAACGGCCAATTCCAAGGGTTTCGCCTTTCAGGACTCTATGACCACTAGACGAGGCGCCGCCCGATCAGACAGGCGGGGCAGCTGCGAGCACTAAGCTTGACCATGTGGAGATCCCCGGTCTGCCAGTCCGACCTGACACAACCCCGTCATCCACACCCGGTTACGAGTGAGGATGGGACACCCGATGGAGTTCCTGTTCGGGCACGAAATGAAGGAAGTGGCCTGATTAGGGTCACCCGGGTCACTCACGACCACCTCTTTGAGTTCCCAATAAATGAAGTTGAGAAGATAGTAGGGAATACAAACCAAAGCATTTTTTTAATATTGCACTACAGCAGAGCCCAGTCTGACCAGTCTCCTGAGATGACTGCCGAGGGACTGACCCCTGTCTACAGAGTAACACAAAATATAAATTTCCAACACCTCTAAAGTTCCGCCCAAACTGGAATTTTCCAGCTCAGGACATGGTGAACAAAGAAGGCAAACAACGATGAGATATGGCACAGAGATGCGTACATGCTATCTCAACCCCAAGTCCACTAGGTCAGTGTCTACCATTATAAGATGTGGGAACGAGTCTAACTAACAGCAAAGGTATGCAATAATAGATAGTACATTCATTAGTGCAGCGAAGCCTCAACCTTGAGAAGAACGAGCTGGAGGTGCAGGAGCTGCCTTTCTGCTGAGGCAAATGCAAAAAACAACAGTTGATGGACAGAATGCAGAACAATGTCATACATTCACCCCAGTACAGAGATCTGGGCTTAAATACATTGTTTTTTTTGCACTCCACACCACCCCAGTTCAGACATGGCCATATGCAAATCAGCCTTGACCCTGTGCCTCATGGGAACAGTCCAGCCCGAACTGCCAAGCCATGTCTTTCCTGGACCGGAATCAAGCATCCTAGGACCGGTTTCTGGCTATCAGCCGTCTTCAGCCAGGATAGCTTGACTACAGTGGTGTGGAGAGCATGGGACTCACGTCTGAGCATACCCATCCCACTCGGGGTGACAAATGCAAAAAACAACAGTTGATGGACAGAATGCAGAACAATTTCATACATTCACCCCAGTACAGGGATCTGGGCCTAAATCCATCGTTTTTGTGCACTCCACACCACCCCAGTTCAGACATGGCCATATGCAAATCAGCCTTGACCCTGTGCCTCATGGGAACAGTCCAGCCTGAACTGCCAAGCCATGTCTTTTCTAGACTAGAATCAAGCATCCTAGGACCGGTTTCTGGCTATCAGCCGTCTTCAGCCAGGATAGATTGACTACAGTGGTGTGGAGAGCATGGGACTCACGTCTGAGCATACCCATCCCACTCGGGTGACAAATGCAAAAAACAGCAGTTGATGGACAGATTACAGAACAATGTCATACATTCACCCCAGTACAGAGATCTGGGTCTGCATTAGGAGACAGGAGATTGATCTCAGTAACAGAACAAGATGGCACCAAGAAAGATGGCGCCATGAATGCTATCTTAACACGGAATAGAGTTCAAGCATAGCAAAGGGAGCATTTAGATTCTCTGCATTACGAGAATAACATTCCAAATCTAACATTTCCACAGCTCGGTCTAACATGGGATCTTCAGGTAAGCATCTTTTCCTCTAGCCTCATATTAAAACCCCAAATCTCTGATTTCTTATAAGCTGTCCTGTAAAATTTTCAAATTTGTTTATGGTTGCCAGAACTCTAGAGAGGCTCTGCATATCTACTGGTTCTCAGTCTTGTTGTGCCCTGGATAAAAAGATTGTGCCTCCTGACTACTAAATTAGGTGGCTTGCAAAAATGCTTTTCAAGTTTCTTAACTGCTTTCTAGTACTCATCTAGTGGTTCGTCTTCATCCTCCGGTGTAAAAATAGGCAGATGTTAAAAAAATCTCTTCGCCTTCCAAGCCTGAGTGTTCAATGTTTTCTGTCTGAATCTATTGCTATTAAATAGCGTTAAATGCCCTAAATAATTACTCTTACCTTGTAGGAGATTCTCCAGGTAAACATAGGAATGGTGGTGGCAGGTGGAAATTCTGCATGATGGAGCCTTAACAACTGCCAATGAGGTAAGCGTAAACTGAAAAGGAAACAAGCCAACATTTTTAGAAATGCTTGTTGTTTCCCAAAATAAAAATAACTGTTTGTTGGAGGCTCTTCTAATCCATTAGCATAACGAATGGGAAAATAATGTCATCAACCCTTCTAGGTATACTAACTTATGATGAAAAAACTGCAGGCATCAACTTGCCAGGACATAAAAAGCCAAACTGGCCAGGTGAGCCACTTAGCCCCCCAAAAGTATGGTAGCACATTTAAAAGCAATGTTTGTAAAGCCAGACCAGTGTTGCTTTTTATACAACATTGTGGTAGAACTAGCTTGAATATGCATAGTTAGCATGTTTGGTGGAGTTGTTGAAATCTCAGTTGATGTGACTGGGATTACAGTGCAAGGACAGCTAAAATGGGCACTGCGCATGTGGGAAGATGCGTCCAATATCAATCAGACAGTATTTCAAGAGCGTGGCTTATTATGCATGAGGTTATCCAGGCATAGAGCTGTGGGTCTTAGTTGAAGAGCCAGGTTTTGAGTCTCTTCCTGAACTCTGTCAGTGACGATTTCATTTTGAGGTGGATCGGAAGGGTGCTCGCAGACTTGGCACCAAGGCGGGAGAAGGAGCGTCCTCATGCATCTTGTGGTATCTGTGTAAGGGTGAGGTTAGCAGAGGTTGCTGGATGGTAGGTGGATATTCAGGTGGTGGGTCAGCGGTTTGCATTGGCATCTATTTCTGGATGGAGAGCCAGTGGAGGTCTCTCAGGATTTAAGTGATGTAGGTTCTCGTGGGTAGGTTGAGGACCATTCTGACTGTTGTGTTCTGGATCACCTGGGGTCTTCTCATGAGATTGGTGGTGGTGCCTTCATAGAGTTAGTTGCCATAGTCCAGGAGGCTGGTGATTAGAGCCTTATGTTGGTGGGGGCCATGGAGTGTGTAAAAACAGGCTGAGAAGACAGAATTCTCCTGATGTTTCACGGAGAATTTGCTGTCCAGGATGATGCTGAGGTTGCAGGAGTGGAGTTTCAGAATGGAGGTAGTCCCAAGCTCCGATGATCACCAGGAGTAATTCCAGAGGGAGGTGTGTCTGCCAAATATCAGGACTTATGTTTTTTGTCTGTGTTTAGTTTCAGGCAGTTGCTCTTCATTCAGGCTGAGATGTTTTTCATACAGTTGTGGAACTTGGTCTTTGGTGTGGTGGGTCATTCAGAGAGTGAGAGGACGAGTTGGGTGTTATTGATGTAGGAGATGATGTTGATGTTATGGGCTCTGACGATGTCTGCTAGTGGAGTCATGAAGATGTTGAGGAGGGTTGGACTGAGGGATGAGCCTTGGGGGACGCTGCAGGGGGTGTACTTGGGTTGAGAGGTGACAGGAGAGAGCTGGATTCCCTTGGTGCCCCCCGTAAGAATAGATGCCACCCATCTAAGCGTGTCATCTCTGACTCAGATCTGGTGCATTCAATCAATGAGTGTGTGGTGGGAGACGGTGCTGAAGGATGAGGTGTGGTCAGGTAGAATCAAATGAGCTGATTTTCCTCTTTTGAATAGGGTGCAGATCTCAACTGTTGCTGTGATCAGGGCTATCTCTGTGCTGTGATGGGCTCTGAATCCTGATTGAGAGGGGCTCAGCAGGGCAGGTTTTTTCTCTCCAGGAGTTCTATGAGTTGGATGTTGATGGCCTTCTCCTGTACTTTGGCGGGAAGTGGGAGCAGAGAGATGTGGTGGAAATTCTGGAGCTCGCCAGGGTAGGCCAAGGGTTTCTTGAGGAGGTGTCTGTCCTCTGTGTGTTTACAGGCATCAGGAAAGGTGGCAGTGGTGACGAGGTATTGAGGATGTTGGTGAGCTGATGGCTGATCTTGTCTCTTCCAAGGTTAGAAATTCAGTGGGGGCATATTTTGGTGGGTGCTCCTAAGTGGATAAGTTCACTAGAGTAGTTGTATTCGGTGTACTGAGATGTTCCCATGTGGTGAGCTGGTAGTCGGATGCTGAGAAGGTCAGTGGGTTGGGAATCGAAGTTACTGTATATGGTGGCTATCTTGTTGTGAAAGTGGTCAGTGAGGTTGTCCCAGAGTTCCTGTGAGATGGGGATAGAGTTTTCAGTAGCTGATGGGCAGGTGAACTCTCTGACAATGGTAAAGAGTTCCTTGGGTTGGTTGGCGCTGGCCTCAATGAGGTGTGTCAGGGCCTTTTTTTTGCAGCTTTGAGCTGGCGGTGGTAGTGGTTTAGGGCACTTGAAGATAGCTCAGTCAGTGTTGTTTCTGCTGGTGTGTCATATTCTTTTCAGTTTTTTTGCATCTGCGTTTTGATTCTCTCAGCTCCGCAGTGTACCAACTGGCATGTTTGGTGGATTTTTGCATTTTGGCAGGTTTGGTGGGACTGTCTAGGTTGGCGGAGCTCGTGATCCAGGCGTTTAAGTTCTCTACTGCCTAGTTCAGGTTGGTGGTGACGTTGGGGTGGGTGATATTGAGGGTGGCAGTCCATTGTTACCTGGTAACCACGGTCCAGCTACAGAAAGTGGCACTGTGGCGGTTGGGGGTGGTGCTGGGTTATCCAACAATGGTGAAGTGTATGATAAAGTGGTTGGACCAGGGGATTTCCGTGGTGTAGCTGTTTCGAACTCTGTTGCTGGAGAAGAATATAGGGTCCAGCATGTGTCCTTCTATGTGCATGGCATCAGTAACCAGTTGTTTGAGTCCGATGTTGTCCATTTGTTCCAGGAGATCGCTGGAGTTGGTGGAGTTGCCTAGGTGGAAGTTGCGGTCTCCCGGGAAGACATCTTCCAAAGAGCATCAAAATGAAAAGTCTCCTTTTAAGTTCATGCTATGCTGCTGTCTTGACCATACTAGTGGAAATGGGTAAGTCCCTATCCCATCCCAACACCATTGTTTACACATTACTAGGGTTCATGTGTTTGTTGCATAAAATGGTATTCGTTATTAAAAGTGTAAAAGTGAAAGTGAAAATGTCTAGAAGTAATATAAGAACCAAAAAGATGACTCTGTCTCATATATCCATGGCACTGCAACATGAAGCAACTACCCTAAGATATACCAGAGTACAAGACTTAAAGACAGAATTAAACAATGATATACATTGCCATGTGGTGGAAACCTGGGAATAGCTTACTGAAGCATCATAAAAAGAGCAGAGTGTACAAAGTTGCTAAGCCTGACAGGACCCAAATCCAAATGATTATTTTTAAATTACTGCTAGTTATGCACTAGCAGTACACATAAAAAATTAGGGCAATGGGGAAGAAGGTTGAGCTGGTGCTTATTGGTCACTGTCCAGTTGGTTTCCTTATCTGATTCCCCTTTCCTCAACAATACTTGAGGAGTCCCCTCCTGAACCCTGAAAAATCAACCCTTCCAAAACTTCCAAAGGATTTCCAGGCTA
Source organism: Lissotriton vulgaris (assembly GCF_964263255.1). NCBI lineage: Eukaryota > Metazoa > Chordata > Amphibia > Caudata > Salamandridae > Lissotriton > Lissotriton vulgaris. The sequence goes on from NC_141694.1 coordinate 557,650,114, forward strand.
CCTCTTTCACTGGGATCCTCCATGGTCCGTCATCTCTGGTGTCCTGGCTAACTTTCCTGAAATCTACTTCAATCAATCATCAATAAATCAGGGGCTTGTAAAGCGCAACTGCTCACCAACTTCTCCTGAAAACCACAAAGAGAACGGCCCTCCAAGACAGAATCAACACCAATGCACACAACAGCAAAGAACTCTTGGCCATCATCAAGGAGTTTGCCAGGCACAACAGCGAGAACACAGATGTGCCCTCCTCCCAAGACCTCTGCTACAAACTCTGCATCTTCTTCCACCACAAGATCAGGAAGATCTATGACAGCTTCAACACCCTACACCAGGCTGCCACGCTGCCACGATTGCACACAACTAAGCCATCCCCTCAACAGACCGTGCTCTGCTGGACCCCGCTCACCATAGAGGACATGCTCAACACCATGAAGAGCATCCACTCAGGAGCGCCAACGAACCCATGCACATACCACATCTTCCAAAGAGGAGCCGCCGCCACAGCCCTCCAGGTTCACCACACCATCAACAGCTCCATTAAAATTGCCACTTCCCCATCAACTGGAAACACGCAGAGATCAACCTCCTGCTGAAGAAGCCATTCTCAGACCCGTTGGACCTCAAGAACTTCAGGCTGATCTCTCTCCTCCGCTTCCCAGCCAAAGTCATAGAGAAGGCCATCAATGCCCAGCTGTTTGAGTTCATCGAAGTGAACCACGTCCTGGACACCTCCCAATCCGGCTTCTGAAATAACCACAGCACAGAGAATGCAATCCTCTCCGGCACAGACGACATCCACTCCCTCTTAAATCGGGGCGAGACCGCAGCCCTCATCCTACTAGACCTCTCGGCCACCTTCGACATCATCTCCCACCGCACCCTAATCACCGGACTCCATGACGCTGGCATCCGTGACAAGGCCCTGGACTGGATCTGCTCCTTCCTCACCCGCTGGCCCAAGCGAGTCAGACTACCACTGTTCCTCTCAGAACATACAGAGATTAGCTATGAGGGCCACAGTCTTCAACATTTACATGGCACCCCTCGCTGCCATCGTCAGAAGCCACTGACTCAACATCGTCTCCTAACTCAGCAACACCTAGCTGATCCTCTCTCTCACCAATAAACCCACAACCACCAGAACCAACTTCCACAGTGGAATGAAGGCCGTCTTTGCATGGATAAAAGACAGCTGCCTCAAGTTCAAATCTGACAAGACCGGAGTATTCATCCTGGGACCCACCCCTTTAGCCTGGGACGACTCCTGGTAACCCCCACCCGACACTGACAGACCATTTCATGACAGGTTTTGCTTTCCGCATTGATTGTTTATGTTTCAGAATGTCCCACCGAGTGAACTGCTAGACCACGAAATTGTAATGTGATTTGGAATGTAGGGAATTCCTAGTAGTCGAAAATCCGGCACATCAGGCCAGAGTAGTAGACTAAGTCTTCTGGGGCCATATTTATGAGCTCCTTGCACCACCCGAGCTTCACCTTTTGTGATGCTCCGGTAGTGCAAACTACAAAATCATATCTATGAGGTCAAGAAAAGCTATTTTGCGTGGCTTTGAATAACCTCATAGATATGGAATAAGGAAAGGCAGCGCAAATCGCTGTGTTGCCTCACTTCACACTCAAGAGGCGTTTCATGGGCGTTGTGGTAGGTGTTTCCACAAAACACTCATGGATTTTGATGCTTCCACAGATTTGCAAAACCATGTAATCCTGGGGAAGTGCCAAAACCCTACGCTTCCCAAGGTGAGGCATAATGATAAGAATGACTTTATTTCTTCTACTTTATTCCTCTTTACATGTGTGCTGCAGCACACCTAGAAAGAGGAAATCTCCTCTTCGGATTGGACTTGTGCAGGAAGGTACTCTTCCTTTTACTATGTAGTCATACTAATATCACAATGTGCGAACTTAAAATCCTAAAAACATACTACACGTACTCTATATTCAGATTAATTTTAATTCCTGTTCTTAACATTAATTCAGTTGTGTATTTACTCATGCCCTTTTAAAAAACTTTCATCATAAAATGGTAGTTTCACAATTGAGAATTTTCGGGATGATTTAGGCAAGCCATTTACTGTTGCATCTATAAGTGAAATTAATTCAAAATTGAATTTTGCCTGTATAACTGCCAAAGGAAAAGTGTCATTAAGAACCTAAATTATGTCAAAAGATCATAATTCAAAATAAGTGCATATGGAAATAGAATGATGAAACAAAACCAAAGTAAAAAGGAGCATTGGCAAAGTCAATAGGTCCAGTATTGTTCACAAGGCTTACAGCAATTCTTGTTTTGTCAAGGTTTTTTCAAAACCTTATTATTCCGGAAGTTTCTAGGTTTTTTCATCCCAAAAAAAACATTGACTGAAGGCATAAATGTTTTTGGTCTAAAAAAGCACACATTATCATACTATTCCCTGCCCCTGAAGAGAACTACTTTGTCTGTGGATGTGCTAATTGTGAAAGGGCAGCATGCCATAACTCATACTGAAGTCAGTCAATGGCTGAAGCAGGCTGACGCATGTCCCCTTGATGCATATTTTATTTAAAAAAATGTTTTTATTGCTTTTCTAGTAATACATTCAACAACATTATAGAATCATACCACATCTTTCCATCACAACACTCATCACATAATTACGATTGACCATAGATGATTCCACTTGACGCATCCGAAGTGCCACCTCTTTTCAATTGTTTTCAGGTTGCACATTACTTTGGTGTACAATATTTAGATTTTCTAACAGAAACGCAGTTAGCTGCGCCCAGAAGTCTTTTGACTGTGACCTTTTAGGCAATTCTTCTTCATATATCTTCTGCGTCTCTCTACAATACACAATGGTGCCAGATGTACGTAGGCCAATATCAGTCGGTAACGGCCAAAATTACCGAATGTTGGCCGTTACCAACCGCTATTGGCCATTTGGGATGTAGGGGACAGAAAAACATCCGAATCGGTAATTTTACCGAATAAGTAAAGTTACCAATTAGGAAAACTTACCGATTCGGAAAATATACCGAATCGTTAATTTTACCGAATCGGTAAGGTTACCGAATCGATAAAGTTACCGATTCGGAAAATAAGAAGTGGTAAAAATGAGTGTTTGGGAAACTCAGAAATACCGAATTTGACTGAAATTCGATATTTAAGAGTCTGTATTACCATGGATTCAAATCAGGTGGTAAACAGGTGCAAGGTATAAAAAAGGCCCCAAAATGCAACATTTTCTCAACAATGGCGGCATTCTATGTCATTGCGAGGCGGCTATGCCTACAGGCTGAAGGTGAGAGGGTCTGGAGGAGGGAGGAGCAGGTGTACAGACAGAGGATCACTCTATTCCAGCTAACTGACCCAGAGATACTGCAGAGGTACAGGCTAGATCCCCAAACCATCCTGGACCTAATCAGGGACCTCCACCCACCATTGGAACATCCAACCACAAGGGCCCATGCCATCCCACCCCATGTGCAGGTGCTGTGCAGCCTACACCTGCTCGCATCTGGAAGTTACCAGAGTGTGGTTGCTGCAGTAGGTGGGGTGTCCCAGAGCTGTCTGTCACGTTTTTTAAATAAATTCCTTGATGCCATGTTGCAGAGAATGCATTTATACATCCACTTTCCTGCAACGCATGCAGAACTGCTAAGGACAAAGACAGACTTTTACCAGATGGCGCATTTCCCACACATCATTGGCTGTATTGATGGTACCCACGTACCAATATGCCCACCAGCTGCCACAGAGTACATCTATCAGAACCGCAAGTCCACCCACACCATCAACGTACAGGTGATCTGTGATGCAAAATACGTGATCACTGACATAGTAGCCAAATTCCCAGGGAGTACCCATGACTCCTACATCTTCCAAAACAGTGGGATCTATGCACGCCTGACTGCGGGGGAATTAGGCGAAGGATACTTGCTAGGTGAGACACTGTGTGGAAATCACTTTAATCGTATTACAGGTGGATGTGTGTGAGCATGTGATTAATGTCAATTTCTCATTACTAATAGGGGACAGTGCATATGCCCTCCGGTCCTTCATCCTCACACCCTACCTCAACCCAACAACACCAAGTCAGAGGAGATACAACCGGGCACACAAAACAACTAGAAACATTGTGGAGTGCACCTATGTGGAAAAGCAGGTTTTGCTGCCTCCATAAAAGTGGAGGGGCCCGCCAGTACACACCAATCACCAACTGCAAAATGATTGCAGCCTGTGCAATGCTGCACAACCTGGCGGTCAAGAAGGGCACAGAAGTGGAAATCTCAGATTATGAGGACCATGACGACGAGAATGCCGTCCCTGAACCACACACATCTGGAGGAGCAACATCAACTGATGGCAGACACAGAGGGGAAGAGGTCACACGCAACTATTTTTAAGTAAGCAAGGAGACAAAGACAGACGTAGTATGTTACAACACTGGTTTAATTTTCTAATGGCGTTGGTTTTTAAAGCACAAAAGTGCAACAAAAAGCATTTAACTGCAATGCTCTCAGTTCTGATGAAGTTCACCTTGAACTGTGAAAGTCATTTCCTTGCTCGCTTCCCAGTAACACTAGTAGGTTGTTCAACCTGCTCACTGTCTTGCTGGCCTGTGGCCTCAGCATGGCGCCTGCTCCTCCCAGTTTCAGTTACAGGGGTGCTTCCAATGCTGCTCCTGCTCGTGCTCTCCTCACTGATAGGCACATCCAGAGCAGCTGTGTGCGCAGTTTGTACATTCAACAGCGCCACAAGAGCACTGGTCATCCTGCCCATGCCCCTAGTGACCTCATTTGTGTTTTGTGTCATGGCGTCCTGCATGTTGGAGCTCCTCCTGCATAACAGGGATGTGGCAGTGGCCAGGCGGTTGATGGCTGTACTTTGGACATGTGCACGACGCCTATCTCTGTCCCTTGCAGCAAAATCATTGTCTAGTTTTGTGCATCGTAGCTGCACCGAGTTGTTGATTCCTCGCATCCCTGCTGCCATCTCCTTGTTTACCTGTACCATCTCCTTGTTGACCTGTACCATCTCACTGATGCCCTTTCCTATCTCTCCAATGTTACTATTCAGGGACCTCAGCTGTCATTGACATGCCTGGATGGCTCTTCCCTGCATCCTTTGTATCCGCACTATGCTCCCCTCCAGACCAAGGAACACACTTCGACCCTCAACTGGTGCATCTGCTGGCCTTTCTTGCACTCTGCGGTGTCTTGCACTACTTTGGCCCATCCCTGCACTGGAGTGTGTTGTGCCAGGGCTCACTGCTACAGGCAAGTTCTGTTGTCCGTCACCCACCATGTCAGCTGCTACGGGCTCCAAATCGGGAATGGACCCAAGACATGCCTCCTGCCTGGTTGTGTTGGGAGTATCACATCATGCTGTGATGCTGGCATATCTGGTGATGACAGCAGGAGTGGGGACTGAGATCTGCTAGGTGATGCCAGCAATTCCTGGGCCATTTCTGTGTCTTGGGCAGGTGGATGGCTACTTGATGCAGCTTTCTCCTGTGGTATGTTGGGGGTACTTTGTCCTGCATCCTGACTCTCCTCCCTCTCAGGTAGTGTCCCTTCAGCGTCCTGCAAGCGCCTGCGAGACGTTTCACCTGTGGACATATGAGCATACATTAGCTAAGCGCTTCTGTCTCACAGTCACTACAATTAAAAGATTATCACATTGGCCATGTTCTGTATGCAGTCATTACATGAACTAGTTGGTTGGTGTGCTGTATGACATGTCCTTACATTTCCTGTCTACATATCGCATCATGCATTGGCCCTGTATATTGCTAGCAGTACTGGAATTGGGTTCACTTGCCCACTAAGGGTACAGGTAAGGATAATGGTATGGGGGGGGATGTTGTGCATTTGTCTTACCTTTTTTCCTTGCAGCTTTGGCCGAGCTGTCTACGTCTCCCAGTCCGCAGACGCTGTCTGGTTCTAGGGTTGAGTTCACCATCTCCTCCAGGTCAGTCAGGGGGGTGCTGGGTTCTTGCCTCCGCCTGTTTTCGATGCCTGCTTGTGTTGTTCTGCCATTTTCTTTTTGGTTTGGCTCCTCAGGTCATAAAAACGTTTTTTAAGGTCCTCTATGTCCCTGGTGGTCACCCCCACGGCATTCACTTTCTCCATGATGTTCAGCCAGATTTTTCTTCTGCCTGATTCAGCCACAGTGAGGGACTGCCTGCCAAACAATTTGTGGTGCACCTTGACCACCTCCTCCACAAGGACCTGCAGCTCCATGCTGCTGAATTTCAGTTTCCTCCTCCTCTCAGGCTGCTCTTTCTCTTGGCTGCTTGTCATTTTTCACTTTTAAAAGTGCTCCAAACCGTTTTTCTAATGCTCCTGCACTCTGCTCAGCTCCAACTGCCTTTCCAGAAGCTTCTGATTAGTTGCAGCTTCCTGTGTAGCCACTTCCTGGTAAGGAGGGGGAGGGTGGTGGCACATGATTGGCTGCCTACTTGAGTTTCACTCTTGTTAGGTTTCCGATTCGGTATTTACCGAATCGGTATTCCCTATTCATTCCTATGGGCCTTTTGGCCCATAGGAATGAATGGGGGATACCGATTCGGTATTTACCGATTCAGTAAATACCGATTCGGTAAGTTCCGATTGTCAAGTACCGAAATTTACCGATTCTGTATTTTTTACCGATTTTCTACCTACATCCCATTTTTCAATTCTAAAATACCGATTCGGTAAAATTCGGTATTTTGGAATCGGTAAAATCGATTTACCTACATCTGGCCCCAAGTCACATAGTGGTGTATACACTAGCACATGCAGGCATATATTGATACAGACACTAACATACTCAGACACACATTGAATGAATAGACAGAAACACTCAGGCACACACTAATTAAAACACTAATACATTCATTCACACACTGATACATAAAGAAACATACCCAGGTATTCCCTGGCACATCCTGAGACACTCTTGTGTATATACTAATACACTCAAGCACACACTATTCTATACACTATTACGCTCATACACACAGTAATACAGCCACTGATACAACCAGTCATACACTGATGGAAACACTGACATAGACACTGACTCAGTCATAGATGTACTCACACACACATTCACTCACCAATATAAGCAGGCATACAACTAGCTATTCACCAACACAACTTCTCACACTGCCAGCCACCGACTTATACAGTCTGTTATACCTCTATTTAGCCTTGTATACCACTATTTATGTGAATAGTGACTGTCTTATACATACACGTACCTACCCCCTCACTGATCCCGATAGCCATTAACACACCAAGTCACTCACTTATACACACCCTCACCTATCCAATCACTGACTCATACAAACAGTAACACACATGGGGGCATATTATCAACAACTATTGATATTTATCGCTAAAGAAGCTTACCAAAATTTTTTTATCGCCGCGCATCGCCGGATTTCATCGCAGAGATAAGGTGCTATTAGCAATGTTTATCTCCAAAGCGAAAAAATATCCAGCGATAGCGGCGAAATGTGCGAATATCGCTGGAAATACAGACAGTCATGCAGTCGTGCAGGCATGCACATATGCAGACACTTACTCAAAGAGCCACTTACCCTCCTAATCATTCGCTCATGCAAGTACTCAGACACATGTTCACTCCCATATACAGCCACTTACACACCCACTCTCTAGCCATGCAGCCACAGACACAAACACGGTCACTCACTCACACGCCCATAGAAGCACTCATGCATACTCTCATGTACCCTTTCTCACACTCATATAAACGCTCACCCACTCATACTGTGACTTACATAACTACTAACTCATTCATACACCAAGTTGTTCACTCTTAAACCCAGTCACACACTCACTCACTCACGAAGTCATTCTCATACTAATACAGGCACTCACCTACCAATCACTCACTGACACAGTCAATCACTTATACAGACACTCACCACTCAGTCAGTCATTCATACAGGCACTAACACATACAGAGTCACTTACCAATACAGCCACTCACACAGTTAGCCACTCAGACAAAGCAACACTCATTTACAAAGCCACTGAGACTCCTAGTCACCCACCCATATAGACATTCACACACACACAGTCACTCAGCCATGCAGGCACTACCACACCCAGTCACTATCTCACTCATACACCTGCTCATTCACTCATAAACCCACTCACATTCTCACTCACTAATAAAGTCACTGACACAATAATACAGGCACTCATCCATCCTGTCACTCACTCACACAGCCATTCACTCAACATTATAGACCCTTTCACACCGAATCAGTCGCCCATGAAGCCATTAACATACTCAGGTATATACCTATACAACCACTCCTCTTTAAATGCACACAGACATTAAGTTTATTTTTTTAACCATGAATGGCAGTTCAGACAAGAACCTTTTTTTTCTTCTTTTTTCTGGAACAGTGTTTTTTCTGAACTTATTTTTATTGTTTTCTCAAATAAAATGGCAGCGAGAGCCACAAATAATTCTAACTACAAACACAAAAACAGTGGAAAAACTGGAGCAAATTACAAAAACATTATTAAAAGGAGGGTTGCTTTGATGTCTCCAAAATCACACGGACAGACTAGCTATAAGGGTGGTTTTTTAGTCAAGACAATATGTCCCAATGCCCCTCAACTAAGGATATATTTGTGGCCGCTGCCTCTCCACTTCCGCTGGTACTCTCTGGAGGTTGATAGTCCCTCTCCAGCACTTACTTTATGTGCTCACCTAAGATCGTTTTTAAGTGGTGCCACATACTTGTTGTACCACATGAATACTTTTTTATGTCCTCCTTGACAGGGTTCTATGACACAACGTTCACTTGACAAAGTTCACCACCATTTTCGATTCGCCATATGGGATGATGAAAAAATCTCAAGTTTTGCTTTGCTTCTTTGCCCGAGGTTCTTCATCATGGGAGACTTCTTTCTATGCTGGTACCTTCTCCTCCTTGATGAAGTTCCTGCTCCTACTCACCGCTTCCTGATGCCATTGAATTTAAGAACAAATGACCAAAAAATACAGGAACCACAGTTCTGCACTCCAAGTACAGCACAGCTCCAACAATTAACCAAATAGCAACTGGAACCTTCAAGAAGGTAGAAATAGATAGGATCTTCCCTTGAAGGTTAATGAAAAGTGTCTCCTCTAATCATATCGCTTTGTTTCCAAGTCACATGATCTATGCAAATGCTGACATCATCACGAAAACTGTTGTCATTGCAACAACTTGAAATACAATTAAAAAGCACAATAAATTAATAGTATTTGAAGAAATACATGTTTAAACACTATTAGTAAACAGCTGTTGTAAAACATTAATTATAACGAGTATATATGTGTTTTACACTTTTTTCAAAAACAAGCTATCTTCGTGACTTTTACACAAAACTGGAACATACGTGCCATGATATTTTGAGACCTATTTCGCATCTAATTCACAATGAATTTGGGACAAATTTGTGATTAATTAAAAATGTAGACAAAAAATACACAGTTATTAGCCCACTGAAGCAAATGGCACAGAGAGACACGGAAAAATACGTAAATAGCTGGTGCATTATGCAGCTGTAGTTTGCAATGTACACTAGGCATTCACACAGTGGAAAACTGTGCAGTAATTTGCCAGCAGAAAGTACTGCAGTTGTGTAGACATCTTTGTAGGCAAAGCTGTAGACTCTTCTTCAAAAAAATGAGTCTCCTTCATTACGGTCCAGATTCTAATTGCAGCTCATTAAACCTCAACAGGAAGCACTTACAAATATAAACATAGCAGCTACCCCAGGAGATACTCCAATTGAGTAAAGTGGTAATAATCCTAACTTCTTGGGTATTGTGAATGCAAAGCAAATATATTTCCTGTAATACTTTACAGTGAAAAATGATCTGAAATCTTTAATAGAAGTGAATGCACCAATAGTCTATTGGTGTGTAGTCTGAACTTGGACTTCTGTGATGAGTGTTTTTTATGTGCCCTTATAAGAGCAGGGTGAATGGTTCTCCTTTTAAATACCCTAAGTATGCAAATGCCTAAAATCCATTCTACTGCTCAAACAAACGCACTCACTGACCTATACAGCCACTCACACATCCCCACAGACCCAAAGCAGCACTCACACACCCACTCGCAGACATACACAAGCACTAACACAAGCACTCATAGACCCACACATCCACTAATACACCTACTCACAGACCTTTAGTGCAACTCACACTCTCAGTCACAGACCCACAAAGGCGCTCACATACCCACTCACTAATCCACATAGCCACTCACACACCTACTCACAAACCCATAGCACCACTCACAGACCCATTCAGCCAGTTTCACACCCAGTCACAGATCCATACAGCTACTCATACACCCACTCACCAACCTATACAGCCAATCACACACTATTCTAAAACTTTAAAGGTTACAGTTACGAAAAACAAAAATAGAAATTCACGGGAAAAAAAAGTTACAGGTACATTATAGTTAGGAAATAATATTAAAAAACCTTGAAAAGTCACTGATAAAACAATAAGGTTATAAGGTTGTTATAGTTAGAAATAGAAAAAAACATAAATTCACTGAAAAAAACAAAAGTTACAGGGATGTTATAGTTAGGCTCAGATTCCTGAGCTCACTATAACTTATGCCCCTGCAATGCACTGCTTTTGAACTCACATATTACATCCCTCATGACATGGTCAGTGACATCACTGATGACATCTGGTCTTTGGCCAGGTCTTGCAACCAACCCTTCGTGGCCAGCTAACTCCACTGTGCACACAGCGTTCATTCACATTAATTCAGTCCAGGCTCAAACCCATTAACTGTTGCTGAAGTTCAGCTTTCAATTCTCAGCTTTCTGTAGTGATAATTATGATATCTTAACAAAGCCGTTTTGATTTCTCTCCTCTTTCTATGGAAAACTGGTTACATAGTTCTCATCAAAATCCTTCTCAAGCTCAGCAAGTGAAAAAGCCTTCTTCTTCATGAGACAGTCCTGTGTGTGGTAAACCCCACATTTTTGGTCTATCTGTTTTTGCTGGCTGTTGAACTCTAAACACGTTAACCAAGCTAACCAGTTGTAAAGTGCCTGTACTCGCTCTTTTCAACATGATGAAATCGGCATTGCCAATTGGTATATATAACATATCCATAAGTCCCTTGTATGTGGTACAAAGTGTGCTCAGGGCCTGTAAGTTAAATATCACTAGTGGATTGCAGTACCCATTGAACCATCAACTACGGTAACAGTGCAACCATGGCTGGAGGCCTACAATTTGTAGACTGGGTCATGCACTTTTAAAAGGCAAATTCAACATGTCAAAATACCATTTGACAGTTCAAAACCTTCCTTTTAAATATTTAAAAGACGCACCTAAGTAGGTCTTATTGCCCATAAGGCAGAGTGCATGCTATGTAAAATTAGGCCATGTAAACATTAATGGTAAGCATGACCTTAAAGTGCTAAAGTACCAAAGTCTATTTCCACTATAGCAAGGCAGGGTGTGCCCTAGGGACATACTAGGCTAATAGTTACGGAACATAATGCTAATTCTGCTTAGAAAACAGTTAGAAATATTTTTTTTTTAGAAGTTACCTTTTTCCTGCCTGAAGCCTCTGGAGGTTCAATTGCATGTGGTCCAACTGTTAAACGGCAGCTGAATAGCCCCCTTGGTGAGGTGTGAAAACTGCTTGCTGAGCAGGACAAAGGTCTTAGTTGTGTGGAGGTGTTGTTGTTCCATTGCATAGATAGCCTTTGGGCAATGCCCAGTAACTTGAATAACTTGAGAGGAGCGTTCCCAGTAAAAGACAAATGTTAGCTGACCTGGATACACCCATCCTTTGTTTATTCAGTCAGCCAGGGACCAATCGCAGTGGGAGAAGAGCTGCCCCAGAACCGGTTCAGGGTGACCACAAAGTAGGGGCTGCCCACTTCCATGGACACATATCTGGGGTGGACTCACAAGCGCTTCAGAGGGGACTACAGATTCTGCCATCTTTGTTCTAGATAGAGAGTGTCTCCGTGGTATTGTTTGCTGAAGGGCACACAGGAAATTCTGAAAAAGGGGGTAGGATTATCCCTGTGAACTTTTATGCCGTTGCTTAGTGAGGAGCCAGGAGTCACCACACCCACAGGCTGGTTCCCGGCATAAAGGAGGAACCAACAGTACCTTCCTCAGCACACTATTGGATCTGAGGAAGATCAGGAGAGGACTGAACCTGCTGTCTCAGACCTGAAAAGGTCCTAGAAGTCTGGACCTGCCCTCCCTCTTGTACCCAGGACACAGAAGGGGACTCCAAGTGTCATAAGGTTGAACTCCTATTCAGGCTACACGTACATAAGAAGCTACAAGAGGCCTTTCCTGCAACCTCCCAGCTGACCAGTTCAAGCTTGACCTGTACTGGGACCTGATGCTAGTCTCTGTAGAAGTGAGTTTTAAATCCCCCCAGACCTCCAAGTGCTGTTCCCAAGATCCTGAGGACCGGGACGAGCCTGCCAAGTTAGTCCAATGAAGGTCCATCGCAGCTGGGGTGAAGATTCTGGTTACTCCTACTCTGAGCTTTTCTGCAATTGGAAATTGGAAATCTGATTCAGTGGACCTCTCAGAGAAGGAGTAGGGTCTCATGACGCTCTGTTCAGATACAGTCTGCAGCCTTGCTCCACTGAAAGATTGTGATTTGCTAAAAAGTATTTAAGTCAGAATATGGAAATTGTCACCCAGCGAAGGCATCAAATGTATCCATTCGACGGGAGAGTTTCTCTTGTTGCAAAATTCTAATTTATCCCACTCAGAGCTTTCATGTCAAAAGTCAATGACAATATGGAGCCCCCTTTAGCCAAAGTCTACTGTATTGCACCAATTAGGATTTTTGACTTCCATACCTGAGAATAAGTTTGAAGGTAAAAAGTCTGACCAGGCCAAACCTGGTTTCTTTATTTGACCCATGCTCCATCGCAGTCTGCCTTAACTCATGCCTTGATACTGGTCAAGGGCAGCTGATGACTGCAGTTGGTGCTATTTTGAATCTTAAACTGATAAAAATCATATCTTTGATTCCCTTATTGGGTTTCTGTCATTTTGTTGTGATTTTTTAAAATGTACTTTATTTTTCTAAATTGGTTTGGGATTTTTCTTGTGTTGTGCTTAGACATTATTACTGTTTTGGAACTGCCTAAATACTTTACCCATTACATCTAAATTAAGGCTGTCTGCTCTGTGTCATAGCTACCAGGAGGTTGAGCTCAGGTTAATTTAGTGACTTTTAGTTACTTTAGAGATTTACCTTACAAGGATTGTGGTTATTGCTTTAGGTGGGTCGTCACCCCTACCCCTTAACTAGTACCCCCATTTCTTAAAGCTAGAAACCACTACATTGTTTACTGTTTATATATATAAGATAATGTATCCCTTGCATACATTATAAGGATATATCAAGTCACTGGGGAGTGTCACGACCATACAGATGAACGAGGCTGAAAGCCTAGTTTATTTATAAGGTGAAGGAACTCAGATGTGACTTGCAAATATCCTTATAATGTATAACTGGGAGTATTTTAATTCTTATAACACATAGTCACATCATCATATGAAATAGATAGGATCTTTTTAACATGAAGTCTACAACTAGAATATCTAGTGCAAAACCAAACACACCAAAAAGCAGTTAGATATTTGTTGCAAAAAGATATTAGAATCAGTTTCATACAAGTCAGAAATGAAAAAATACTGAATCTCAGAATGTGTGGAATCATGCAGAGAGATTCTGGCTTTCCTGTGTTTACCTAAACCTTGGAAAAAATAAACATGTTGTCATCTACATATCATTTGTGCTTATCAATGTTAATCTAAAAAAAAAGCAAAAGTAGGAAAAGTCACCCTTCATTTTCTAAAGTGCACATTATATATGCTCTGTGAACTGCCTTTCCTCTCGGCTGCTTACTCTAAAAGCAAGCATTGTGACACAGAGGTCAAATCTAATAATTTAATACAGTTGAGCCACTACGTCATTTCTTTTTCAGGTGACTAGAGGCGTCACAAGTCACCTGTAATAAAGACATTAGAGAGAGGCTTGTATACAGGGATTGGAGGCTCCCAAATTATATATTTATTCTGCATAGGAATTGACACAATTATGGGACAGTAGGTGTCTTATAAATTGCACTACTTAGTGTGACTCTTTTTCTGCTGCTAAATTAGGCCACAGGATAAAAAGACTGGCAAGGTCAGACACTGCATTATTCGAGAAAAAAAATTATTTCAGATGTGAGTTACTGTTTGCAATAAAGTAGTGTTTCGTGACATTTTGGATACTGAGGGCTAGAGCAACATGTCCAAGCAGCATTTTATTGGAAAATGTAGCCTTAAGCAAAATTGTAGCCTTGGCTTTTTTAACAATATTAAATTGTATATTTGGAGTGCTGCCTCTTATAGTCTTCTTCAAATTATTCCCCTCAGTGCTAAATACTATTTTAAGTGTAAAAGCAGTTTGTTTGAATGATAGATTGTGTCATTATATCCCTGCTTTTACTCCTATTTTCATTTTAAGACTTTCTCGTCCATCAACATGAAAGCACAATGAGCACTGGCTAGGAGCTATTGGGGAGTACAGGAGTATAATTTTGCAAAGCCAGTTCATACAACATCAGCGTTCACATGTCAAATAAGGCCACCCCATAATGAGCATTGAAGTACAGTGTTGCTGCAAGCTAAAACTCCAGATGGACAGAATATTCTATTGAAGAAGCATACCCCATGGAGCAATGTTTTCAAAACCACCCCTGAGTATGCATGTTTATACATGCCCAGTGGTGTAGAGCTGTCAGTGAACACGCAACAGTACCTGCAAAGATTCTAAAATACTGTCTGAACTGTAACACAGAAATACAAAGGAAAGGGGACACATCAAATCCCTTAGCATTATTATTTTCTGATAAAAAAAATTTAAATGTTTGCTTTTTGAGTGAGGGATCTAGTTTTGTGTCCATCTTCTGTTTTTCGCATTTTTTTAAACGAGTGGAGTCCTTTATTCAGTGCTGCCATGCTACCCTTTTAGGTCTGGCCTTAGCCAAGACCTTTTGATTTTACTAAAATGATATGTGCAAACATGTACAAGGGACTTTCAGTCATCTCTATATATTCATTATCCTGTTGGTGTATCATTCACAATTTACTTCCACCCACTACAGAATTCAGTATGGGATAATAGGTCATCGTACTACAGAGACTGGTTAACTTCAATTTGAGTGACTTCATTCTGTTCTTTCACAATGAGCACATCTGCACTCAAGGTAGTTACTTTCCGTGCACGTTTTTGTTGTTTTTACTTTATAATTACTTTAGTGTGGCCTTTATGTTTAGAGCCTAAGGGGCATATTAACAAGAACCTTGTTAAAATTATCGCAGTTTTAGCGGCAGGAAACTGCCGCTAAAACGGCGATAATGGGCTTGCTAATATGCGTTATAGAATTCCAATAGAAGCCCAGGTTAGATGTCCTGCACATCTAACCTGGGCTTCTATGGAATTCTATAACGCATATTAGCAAGCCCATTATAGCCGTTTTAGCGGCAGTTTCCTGCCGCTAAAACGGCGATAATTTTAACGAGGTTCTTGCTAATATGCCCCTAAGTTCGAAGCAGGACCTTCCTATCAGATATGAGCACAGGCTACATTCCCTATTTTATCAGTTCCTATCTCCTGCTTTTGCTGTTGTTAATTATTTTTTAAGTGCCTTTTGTTCATCCGACTGCTCATAGCTCACAGTATAATAGATTGTGTGCATTTGAAACTGTTCTGTATTAAGTCAATCTTTGTTTAATATGCATCTTAGTAATTATATACAAATGCATTGCCCTGTTACTCCCCTCACAGTCTGCTGGCCAAATCACGAATTCAATGGTGCAATCATTAGAAGAGGAAGAAAACAAAGCTTTATTTCTCACAAGTACAATGCACCCGTGAAATGCATTTGCAGCTAAACTATGTGCTTTTATAGTGTGATATATGGATCTGAGCTGTCCCACAAACTTAATGTAGGTCTCATCTGGGTATAATGTCTGTATTCAGTTGTGGAACAGTGTTACAACTTATTGTATGGGGACATCAGGAGGTCCCCTAAAATCTACTGTGATGTAGTGACCGCTATATTGGAAACACATCAGAAAGATGTCCTGATTGTTCACAACTGGCTTCTGATATTGTGCAGGCCTGCAGTAAAAAAAAAAAGCTTCAATACATGTAAATTCATAGGTGGACATCGCTTCAGAACATTTTTATATTGGCCTCAATTTCACCAATGGTTCTTTAATAAACTTAGCCCAGAAAGAAACACAGTCTTTAGCATGTTTATTTTGCAGCATTTGTAAAACTTTCCTTCGTCCTTCTTTGTTTGTTTGTTGTTTCTTAACTTTTTCCTTCTTTATTTATTTCTTTACTTATTTCCTGCTTTCTTTTTTCTTGCCTTCTGTTTTCCTTCTTTTCATTTTCTTTCTTTCCTCCTTTTCTTCTTTCCTTTTTCTTTCCATATTTCTTGCCTTCTTTTTTTCTTAATTTTGTGCTTTCTTTCCTTCCTTCCTTCTTTCTTTTCTTTCTCCTTTCTATTCTTTCAATTGTTCTTGTTTTATATCTTTCTTTGTTTCTTCTTTCCTTCTTTCTTTCTTTCCCACTTTCTTTCCTTCCTTCTTTCTTTCTCTCCTGCTTTCTCTCCCCCATTCTTTCTTTCCTTGTTTACTTCTTTCTAAGTTTTGTCCTTCCTTCTTTTCTTCCATCCTTCTTTCCACAGTTCTATCCTTTCTTTCATTTGTTCTTGCTTTCTTGTCTTGTGTCCTGCCTTCTTTCCTTCATACCTTCTTTCTATTTTGCCTTTTATCATGCCATCTTCCTTGTTTTCTTTCTTACCTTTTTTCTCAAAAGCAAGAGCCTGACTTGCAAAGGCAGAATGCTCCGCTTTTTTAGGTCCTTGTTAGCCAAGACCTTTTGATTTTACTTTAATTATGTGTATGGCATTTGTGGTTGTGTTATTCCATCTCCCTCCAGTCAGCTCAAATATACATCAAGGGGGGCGCTAGAGACCCCATGGAAAGATGGCCGCACTATAGTGCAGCTCAGCCAGCTGTGAGCAACCAATCCACCATAATCCTGACATCGGCCAGAGCAGGCGGCTGCAAATACAGACCTTTGTCATCGGAACGTTAGATGACCCGAGTGAGCCAAAATCGCTGTAAAAATATGTGCTGCCCACCATGAATGGTGCAGGCCGTCAGGCAAGGTCAGGCATAAAGGCGGCGCCCGCAAGTAAACGTTTACCCTGAATGGGCCACAATAGTAAGGGCACCTTGGTGCTGAGACTACGGACTAGTATCTCTGTATATCTCAAAAATCAGGCCCAGGATAACACCACCGTGAGGGGGGAAGCCGTCCCGGGAAGTGCAGTCCGCAAAGTGGAACCTGTTTGGCGCGTCACTTGGAGACCGTGAGATTCGGCTGAGAAGAACCAGTGTGTCAGGAGAGTGAAAGCGCGGTCTGCAGTGGCAGATATATTTGCGCCCACAACAAGCAGAGCCGGCCTGCTAAGGATCCTGCAGATGGAATTGCAAACAGTGCATGGGATAGACCTTGCTGGGAGGCCTACTAATTCGGGCGCCCTGAGAGTGTAAAGAGCGGGACAGAGAGAAGAGGCATTGAAGGTCAATGGTGGGCAGACCGTGCCACAGCACGCAAGTAGGAAAATAGGAGGTAAATTGCAAGTGATCCGTCTATTTCCTTCGCTCTCTGCGCACTGGTGTCATAGTGCAAAGATGGTCCATAAAACACGCGAGAGAACTTCAAAATGAACAACTAGTAAGGGGACATAGTATTGAGACCTGGCGCTTAGATAACGGTGCAAAGAGGGAGCTGCAGACTATCAGAAGAAGAGTGACAAAGCCCACGGAGCCCATGTGTGAAATTTAGAAGGAAGTACTTCAGCTACTGGCCCTGCAAAAAGAAGGACAAGACATATATTTTGGTAATAGAAGAGTGTGGGGAGAGTAACAGTAACCGTACAAAGCCCACCGCAAGTGGGACACAAGTTTTAGCGAGACGGAGGGAGCGGAGAAGTAGCGGACGGGCATAGGCGGCAGTATTGTGTCCCCCTCTTATACAACACCACAGCACATGATAAGCATGTTCAGATATCACCGCTAAAACACTAAGATCTAGGCTACTGATAAAGGGCATCAGCACAGCAAGCAAAAGGGTGGAGGGAACAAAATTAGGTGTGTATCATAGAAGTACAAAACGACCAATGCGGTACCCACAAAACTCAAATGGGGAAAACGGGTAAAGCCCAGTCTAAGGTCACTTTTGAAGCGTGAAAGATCACAAGGGCAACAGGCGAGACAGAGGCCGACATAGAGGAGCAAATCAGCTCTGCAGACAACCTCACTGCCATGCTCGCGGCCATGCAGAAGAGTTTGCAATCAATAGATGGTAAAATAGATCACCTAAATCTTATACCTAATCCATACCTGGCAAGGTGACTTCGGAAATAAGGCACAGGAGGAGCCCTGCGGACCCACGCCACGCCACACAGCATCACCCCTCAGCGACCGCTATCACCAGGCATGCCACCGCCGCTCCGGGACTCCAAATCCCGGCAGCCTTAGCGGCGGCGGCGCGTTCCCTGACGCGCGATCAAGGCGCCAGGAGGGGCGTTAAAAGCAGCAAGCCCTCGGTGGATCGGGGGGAGTTAAATCTTATACCTAATCCATACCTGGCAAGGTGACTTCGGAAATAAGGCACAGGAGGAGCCCTGCGGACCCACGCCACGCCACACAGCATCACCCCTCAGCGACCGCTATCACCAGGCACGCCACCGCTGCTCCGGGACTCCAAATCCCGGCAGCCTTAGCGGCGGCGGCGCGTTCCCTGACGCGCGATCAAGGCGCCAGGAGGGGCGTTAAAAGCAGCAAGCCCTCGGTGGAGCGGGGGGAGTTAAATCTTCTACCTAATCCATACCTGGCAAGGTGACTTCGGAAATAAGGCACAGGAGGAGCCCTGCGGACCCACGCCACGCCACACAGCATCACCCCTCAGCGACCGCTATCACCAGGCACGCCACCGCCGCTCCGGGACTCCAAATCCCGGCAGCCTTAGCGGCGGCGGCGCGTTCCCTGATGCGCGATCAAGGCGCCAGGAGGGGCGTTAAAAGCAGCAAGCCCTCGGTGGAGCGGGGGGAGTTAAATCTTATACCTAATCCATACCTGGCAAGGTGACTTCGGAAATAAGGCACAGGAGGAGCCCTGCGGACCCACGCCATGCCACACAGCATCACCCCTCAGCGACCGCTATCACCAGGCACGCCACCGCCGCTCCGGGACTCCAAATCCCGGCAGCCTTAGCGGCGGCGGCGCGTTCCCTGATGCGCGATCAAGGCGCCAGGAGGGGCGTTAAAAGCAGCAAGCCCTCAGCTCCGCGGGACATTAGCGAGCGGGACGCCCGGGGCGAAGCCCGGGCAAAGGGCGGGCCCTCTACGGCCCTCCAAGGCCATACAAGGCATGGCACGGCCACCCCCCTATCGTGAGTAGCTCCGATACTGACTATTGACTGGCTGTTTATAACCTTGTCATTGTCCCCTATCTCGGAGTGTGAAATATACGGCGATGTCAGATATAGAGGGACACACTCCTCTAACAGAAACTCCTATTATGGGTCCCCTAGATAAATTCTTCTTCAGAACAACTGCCGATCTTGACCGAGATTTGGCCATGGCAGAGCGCCGTATTGCCCGTCGTCAATCAATTGAGTTACTGAAACACACCATTTTAGAACCCACTGCGACAGTGACTTCTGAGGTCCTATCCTTAAATTCTACCCAGCCTAATACAGATGCAGATCTGTTCAATACGGATAATCTTCCTCTAATTTTTCAATCTAGTCCATCGGCTTCCCTTCAACCTGAGCAACTTTCCCCTTCTAGTAACAATAGTATCATCGATCTCATCGACCTTGTCACTCCAAATGTACCAAAGATTTCTGAGGTCGTAAATTTAAGCACCACGGCTGTTACCTTAAACATTTCGGAAGTATTATTACCTCCTGATGGTAAACAGTCTACACTTCCTGTGCTTCCAAATTCTGTTCCTCATAAAAATCAAACTAAAAGGAAACAGTCTATTATTAGATCGCCCCCAAAAAAGCGCAGGAAACAAGGCTCGGCTAAAACGGATACTCCTACATACAAGCAACCACTTCCAAAGGATTTACTTAGACAAGAACTCCTTCAAATAGCGGAAGGGGTACCCATTGCTACCAGAAAATCTTTGACTTCAAACGTACCACCATCCATTAAGGATTTCGTGGATGCAATGGAACATCTCCTAAAAGCTCTACTCATTCCAATAGTAGAAAGAGTGAAGAGAATTGGAATACAATTGGAAAATCTAATAGGAGGTTCTACTCACAATATTACAACTAAAAAGGATTTACCAAACACCGTGAACGCAAAAGATGGCGAAAGAAACTCTAACCCGGGAAAAACAACTGTAGAAAATAAAATCACGAAGGAAACAAAAACTCAAATCAAACAAACACCCGTAATTAAATCTAAGCCAGTAACTAAGCCCCTATTGTCCAACCTAAACCGACGCAAAATACAATGTCACAATCTGCGCAAATAAACTCCCTTATAAACTCTGCTAGAATGGGAAACGCAAAAAACAACTCAAACATCCATAAGATGGACTCTAAAAATAGAAGACCAACTCGGATAAGAAATGCGGACTTACCCCCTGCAGCCTCACAAAATGTCCCTGTTTTCACTGGGGTTCCTCCACTACCAACTACAGGAGTGTATGAAAATCACGCCAGTCTCAAAAACAAGGTGATATATTGGCTCAAAAATAACAGGCCTCTTCCACCCCATCTCAATGGAGATATTATTATGGTGAGAAGAACGAACTGGGTGGGTATACGCCCTAAAGATATAGAAGGTGACGTTATTATTATTACATTTAAAGATCCCAGAGTTACGTCACACATCAGGGATTGGTACTCAGACTTCCATAATGGCCCGATTACACCTAAATCCCTTTCTTATTTCTACCCTGAAGCTTTAATGCGTCCAAAAACTCACCAGCCTAAGCCCTATTTTGGTAATTTTACCTTCCAAGAGCATAGAAGACCATCTTATCATAATTATCCATCAAGATATGGAATTAGAGAAAATATTTTGCCACCTCAAAGTCCCTATCATAACACAGGTCATCCATGGGAAAATAAATATCCCTCAACGCCTGGTTATGCTCCTGTGGGATATGGTCAATTGTTTCCACCTCAAACTCCTTCATGGAATTTCCCCTGTTATAACCAATATGAGCCACTCTATGGTCTGGATGACATAGAATGACTTACTCCTAAGAAAGTGGACTATCAACCTAGGGAGACTTTACCTGCCATTTTGCCCAATGATTCTTTGAGAAAGGCCTCTCTGACCAATAGCACCCCAGACACACGAATAGATAATATGATAGAAAAAGGGGATTCAGCAAAAAAATTAACGAGACAGATAGACCGGGAAAGTACTCCAAATATGCGGTCTATCAGTGGGGGGAATAGCAAACCTCCTGCCACAGTAGAGATGCTCTGTTGGAATCTGGCAGGTATTAATTCAAAAATTATACTGCCTACTTGGTTGGAGGTGGTAAATTTATACCCTGTATTGTGTTTTCAACAGACCTGGACGCTGACCCCTACACATTTACTGGGCTACCAGACCTTCCATTCACCTGCAATAGCAAGTAACCAGGGTAGACATAGTGGGGGTCTCTGTACGTATATAAGTGTCGCAATAGGCCACAAGATTGTAAAAAAGATATTAAGGACATCTTATCAAATAATTGCCATGGACGTTGGCTCCTCCATGACACTGCTGATAATCAACTTCTATAACAATATGCCCCCAGAGCCATTGGAAAAAGTATTACAAGAGTTACACCGCTCAGTGGTCACACTTAAAGAAATACGTGGCGGCGAGTGTGTGATAATCTTTATGGGTGATTTTAACTGTTACATATGCCCAAATGCTTTGAAGGGCATATGTGACATCTCCATAGAAATGGATACTAGTATTAATAATGATACTCCTAATCATCATTTTATACATTCAAACTCAGGGGATTTAATAAATAATTTTTTGGCCTCTTTTAATTTAGAATTCGCTAACAATCTAACCCTCCCACGTAGACCTTTTAAACCCAGCTTTCATGGTAGAGGTATAAATTCGACTATCGATTTCATTCTTTTTTCACAGATGTATGCCCCACTAATATCCTCCTGGAACACTTTGGACCACTTATATGGGGATCATTATCCCCTAGCCTTATCTGTCGTGTTGCCCTCCCCAGTTTCTATGCATAATAATCCTAAAGCCAATTATGAGCAACTAATTGTTTTGGGGGTTCACAATGGATATACCATCAAATGGGATAAAATCAATCCTGCCAGACTGCTGAAGGACTTATTGACGATGAGGTGGGAGGAGATACATATTTGCCTCTCCTTAAATGAACAGCCTCACTCCGTCCGAGAAGCCTTCTTGAGAATACAGATCAGTCTCAGAAAACTGCTTACACAACAGTTCAAGACAGGGGCCATCACCCCCAAAGTTTGGTTCGACAAACACTGTTCCATAGCTTTAAAGACATTAAAGAAGCTTTTGCATAAAACTCCAAAACCAACTACGGAGATTGGACAAGCCAGACTTACTTATCGTCTGGCTATTAAAAATAGAAAAAAAGTATTGAAGGAGGAAGCATGGCAAAAATTGGTATCAACATCTGAAAATCGAGATCTCTCGGCCTTTTGGAAATTTATAAATACCCCGCTCCCATGGGTTAAGATGCCGGAGAGAAATATGGACCTGGCAATTGATGGTGAGACGTGGGCTGCTTACTTTCAAAACCTATATAGTCAACCTACATCGACGACATCAGAACCAAAGACTTTATCATCCTTAGACCCGCTTGATGTAACTCATTCCAATATTGTCTTCAGGTGGGAAGAGGTGGAGATGGCGATAAGGGAGAGCCCAGCTGGTAAGGCACCAGGCCCGGACGCCATCCCAACAGATGTTTTCAAAGCAGAAATATCCTTTTGGGCACCAATACTGACCTCTGCCTTGAACTCTGCGACTACTACAGGCCACTTCCCATCATGGGATGAGGCTGTAGTGATACCCATCTTCAAAAAGGGTGATAGGCATTCTCCATCTTGCTACAGGCCTATCTCCCTGCTTGATTCCCTAATGAAGATTGCGGGCCGTATTATTCTGAAACGTCTTGAAGCATGGGTAGTCGAGAAGAACATATTTTCAACACTCCAGTATGGCTTCAGATCAGGGAGAGGTACAGTTGAACAAACTCTGAACCTACATCTTATTATGTCCAAATACGTTGATACAAAAAACGGAAACCTGTATGTCACTTATGTAGACTTAAGCTCTGCTTTTGACTGTGTAAACCATGAACAACTTTGGGATATACTGGAACTTTTAGGAATAGATCCATCAATACTCATCTTTATAAAGAATTTGTATAGAAACGCAGGAGCTAGAGTTAGATATGGTCCAAAAGGAGAGTGCTCGCCAAGATTTTCCATAAATAGAGGGGTTAGGCAGGGGTGCATATTGGCCCCAATGCTCTTCTCCCTCTATATAAATGCAATAGGAGATCATCTAAAAAACTTTGAATGTGATTATCCAAAGGTGGCAGGGCAATCAATCCCTATCTTGCTCTACGCCGATGACGCGGCTATACTTTCACAAACTAGAGTGGGGCTACAAAGGGCAGTCACGGCATTCAGAGAATTTATGTACAATAAAGGCCTGAGAGTCAATATAAAGAAAACTTACTTAATGGTCTGCAATAAAAAGATAAATAAAAGATCATGCCCCATTTTTATTGAGGAGCAAAGACTAGAGACAGTGGACAATTTCACGTATTTGGGCATTTCTGTAAACCGACATGCCTCCTGGAAGTCGGCAGTTAAAATGAGGAAACTTGCCCTTGTTAGAGCTTTTGGTGGGCTCAGAGACTTTGCTGGAAGAATAGGTGGGAGGCCTGTTAAACAGCTAATTGTTCTTTATAAAACAAAATGTATTTCAACAGCTATTTATGGGTCCGGCCTTTGGGGCATTGAAAAAAATAATGCCTCTATTCAAATAGAGGAAAATAACTTCCTAAGGTATTTATTGGCAACACCCAAATCTACTTCCGTATACATGATGCACATTGAATTAGACTTACCATTTATTTCAGACTTAATTAAAGTGGAACCCCCACTTTTGTGGCATAAAATTTGGACCACTACTGAAACTGATCTGAATCGCCAAGTGATATTGGACATTCTCAAACAGGAGGGGGCAAGACATACGAAATGGCTGGCTTACATTAAAAACTTTTTTGTGGAAATTGGTCACCCAGAGTACTTTTCTGATCCTTTGACCTTGGATCTTATTTCAAGAAAAAACTTGAGAAAAACTCTATTGGATCACCTGGAGACTAAAAGATTGAACCATCAAAAATTAAATACAACACTCCAGGCGTACCAAAGGGTGACGCAGCACAAGGGGCTTCAAGCATACCTGTCTACTGACTTTTCTTGTTATGCTAGAATGCTGCTTGCCAGATTTAGACTGGGGTCATTTTTCCGTCTTATAACTTTTCCAGTAGGAAATTATTGGTCCCGAAATCTGAGTCCTTGTCCATGCGATGATACTTCTGTGCAATCAAATATCCACACCATCTTATTTTGTACTTATTATGCTATTCTCAGGAAAAATTATTGAAACCCCTACTAAAGAGATGGGGCCTGAGGTCTTGTAAGGACGCCTATGAGCGCCTACAGATGTTAGAGGATAGAGAAGTTATTTGTATTATGGAACAGTACTTGAAGTTGTTGATTAAATTTAGGAAATCTCTGCAAGGCCCTATATAAACATGCTGTTTTTTTTTTATAATAACGCTTAATCATGTAAAGATTGGTTCCCCTGATCTTTCTTTTTAATTGGTAATATTTTCTCCGATACACTTTTCCATTTTTATCTATTTTAATGTATTGATCAAATGAATTGTTTTATATTTTCTTCTGCTATGTATGCTTGTATGATATTCTTTGAAATATCGAATAAAGCTTATTTGAATTTGAATTTGAATAGATCACCTGAACCTACAAATAGACCATCTCACCACTAAAATATAACATCAAATGAGCAGAATGAACGAAATGGAAAATATGATCTCAGCCACGGAGCACACTGCACAAGAGCTGACCACCAAAAGCTTAAAAACGGAAAAGGTACTATTGATAATACAAGCAAAAAACAAGGAGTTAGAGGCGCAGTCAAGGCGCAATAATAGGTGTGCTAGAATCAACAAACACTGGTCGAATGGAAAGTTATGTCTAGAATTTGTTAAAGGACATCTTTGATACAGAAGCACTATCCCCTCTGCTAATTGTCGCGAGAGCACATCGCTCGCTGGCGCCCCGCCCACCACCAGAGCGCAACCACGTCCAATTATGGCCAGACTACTTAATTATAGAGACAGGGACACGGTGCTATGACTGGCCAGAGAAAGGAGAGCTATAAACCGCCAAGAAATACACTATTATTTTTCCAGACTTTACAGTATATGTACAATCAGCTCGAAGAGAGTACTTGCAAGTCAGGAAATGTCTGCAAAAAGCAGAAATCTCCTATGCAATGCTCTAGCTGGCACGCTTAAAGATTATGCGCAAAGGAAAAGAAAAGGTCTTCCACAGTGGGTAAGCCCCGAACTGCTGTACGCAATTAATGTACCACTTCAATTGTAAGACTCATTGAAAAGTGGATAAATGTTAGTTTGTTTACCAGGGAATTCTCCAGCATGTTTGGGAGGCAGGAGTGGGTGGGGGGTTCTGTTCTATCAGTTAGTTAAGAGTCACCACGATCATGGACTACGGCACAAATACACAAAATTTGACATCACATGTACAATCATATAACCCTTGAGTATATAAATGAGTGATCAGAGGTGTAAAACAGCGCAAAAATGGGTAACATGGAACGTACGGAGTCTAAATGAGCCCCGGAAAATAAGACAAAGTGCTGGCATACCTCGACAGACATCACATAGAAATTGCTATGCTGTAGGAGACGCACCTAACCACGCACACCAATAAGGGGGTAGGGAAACGCAGGGTAAAAGCTACGGTAGCCTCCTCTTACTCATCCTACACAAGGGGAGTGTTGACTATGATTAAGAAAGGAGTACAATTCAAGGCAGATAGAACCATTGCATGACCAAGGCCGATATCTAGTTTTGATTGGCACATTACGGGGCACCAAGATAGGTATGATCAACACATATGGACCTAACACATATGACCCGGGATTTTACAGATCAATCTGGGATAGAATCCGTGAACTACCGAAGATGGAAATAACATCGGGAGGTGACTCAAATGTAACGCTAGATGTGGCAAACAACAGATTGCCAACAGCCAAAGAACATCATAGACAAACTGCCCAGGTGATACTAGATGGCATGGAAGAATTTGGGATGGTGGATGTTTGGCGACTAAGACACCCCGGGAGGTAGGAGGGAACATACATATACACAATGCATGCAAGCTGGTCTAGGATAGACTACTGGCTCATCTCATCGGGAGTCAGCAATTGGGTGACAGGTGTGTGGCACCTTCCAGGAACATTATCAGAGCATAAACCAGTTCAGATGTCATTAGATATTCCAACATATGTCTAACTGCAGTACATGTGGCATTTTAATGCAAAATCACTGTGGAACCCAGAGTACAATGCGACCATTCAGAGCACTATCGAAGAATATTTCCAATTAAATTTGGGCTCAGTAGATGAGCCGAGTATAGTCTGGGAGGCTTTTAAAGCCACTATCCGGGGAGTATGCATAGGGACGAGTGCAGGCATCTTAAAAGATATACACACACAGCAGCAAAACATAGAAGGGAAAATTAGGAAGCTTGAAGAGGAGTATGGTCGTACACATAATGTAGAAATGCTAGGATTGATAAGAGAACAATTAACATTATATGCAGAAGATTAAATCAAATATAGGTCAAAGCGCCAAAGAGCGAGAGCATATGGAGAAGGAGGAAGATCAGGTCACACACTTGCCCAAAGAATACAAGATAAAAGCGCCCCGCATACAATCACACAGATAACAGATGATGATGATGTAACACATTATGATGTAAAATGAATATCTCGAACCTTTGCAGAGGCATACTGCAAAATGTATGCATCTCGAGTGACAGCAGGTGAGGACGAAATTATAGAATATCTAGAGGACATTGCGATAATCTGGTTATCGGAGGGTCAAAGAGAATACTTAGCCCAACCCATGACAGAGGCAGATTTAAGGAGACCATCAAAGCACTTCTGAATGGCAAGACACCCGAGCCCTATGGACTCGCAGGCGAGTTCTATAAAGAGTTCACCGAGTTGCTTACCCGGAACTTGTATGCATGTATGAAGATGCGTACACAAAACGGATATTGCCACCCACCTTATGACAAGCGCTGATAGTAGCGCTGCTAAAACCTGACAAGCCGCAGGATAGGTGGGACTCCTACAGACCACTGTCGCTAATTAACACTTATGCCAAAATATTTGATTAAATAGTAGGTACCAGACTAACGCCACTAATGCAAAAGATTGTCTTGCCTGATCAATCTAGGTTTATACCAGAAAGATCAACATCACATAACACCCGCACTATATTTGCACTTCAACACCAATTGAACCCAAAGTTAGGGGCAGTGGCTGTATTGCTAGATGCAACCAAAGCTTTCGACTCTATAGAATGGGCCTACTTATTTAGAATCCTACAGAGAATGGGTATGCCAGCGGCATTAAGACAGTGGATTCAGCTTCTCTGTATGGACCCGATACACCCTATCCCACTAATTAATATCCTAACCCGTAAACGTGCAGAAATAATGCACAAAGAAATAAACACAATGCGGGCTACTACAGAGGCATGGCTCAAAATGGGCTAAATGATACAAAAGCTGCCATTATATGTGCCAGCACTATCACTAGCAAATCATCCCATCCATATCCGTAGCGCAAGACAAAGGAAGCATAGAAATGCTATGCCAGGTGGGGGGGTGAGCACCATGGGTGACCTGTACATAGATGGGACATTTATCGAGGTTGACGACCTAAATTAAGTGAGCAACCTGACACTTTTATTCCAATTCACATATCACAGATTAAAGGCAGCAATTAAAGTGCTATACCCGAACTTCCCAGCAGAACTGCCTACACTGGCACCATTACAAATGGTAATAAGCGATACCACGATCAAGCATATAGCTGCCAGATTATATAGGTCAATGCGAACAGAGTTGGCGCATGGCACCATTAAGGCGCATGAAAGATGAAATTATGTTCTGGACATGCCCTTAGATAAGGATGAATGGCAGTTTTGCTGCACAGTAACAAAAATGTTCACTCCGAATGGGAATCTACGCATAATACATTATCAATATCTACACGAAGTATACCACACACCTGCAAAATTACATAGGTATGGGCTGCGGGCACATGCAAACTGTTGCAGGTGTGGCACAGGAGAAACTAACTTTATAGACCTTGCATGAAAATGTCAAAAAACTAGGGAGCACTGGGAGTAAGTTGTGATAATGCTACGGGGGATTAATAAATGTGATCTGGAATTTTCAGTTAAAGTCTGCTTGCTCAGTTTATTAAACCACATACCACCGGCAAAGAGGAAACAAGTGGCGATAGCCCTACTGATGGCTAAGCACAGAATATCAATACATTGGGACAGTAAACTAAGCCCCACCTGTCAGAAACTTATAAAGGACTATGGGCCAGATGTAGGTAAATCGATTTTACCGATTCCAAAGTACCGAATTTTACCGAATCAGTATTTTAGAATCGGAAAATGGAATGTAGGTAGAAAATCGGTAAAAAATACTGAATCGGTAAATTTCGGTACTTGACATTCGGAACTTACCGAATCGGTATTTACCGAATCGGTAAATACCGAATCGGTATTCCCCATTCATTCCTATGGGCCAAAAGGCCCATAGGAATGAATGGGGAATACCGATTCGGTAAATACCGATTTGGTAAATACCGAATTGGAAACCTAACAAAAGTGAAACTCAAGTAGGCAGCCAATCATGTGCCACCACCCTCCCCCTCCTTACCAGGAAGTGGCTACACAGGCAGCTGCAACCAATCAGAAGCTTCTGGAAAGGCAGTTGGAGCTGAGGAGAGTGCAGGAACATTAGAAAGGGTTTGGAGCACTTTTAAACGTGAAAAATGACAAGAAGCCAAGAGAAAGAGCAGCCTGAGAGGAGGAGGAAACTGAAATTCAGCAGCATGGAGCTGCAGGTCCTTGTGGAGGAGGTGGTCAAGGTGCACCACAAATTGTTTGGCAGGCAGTCCCTCACTGTGGCTGAATCAGGCAAAAGAAAAATCTGGCTGGACATCATGGAGAAAGTGAATGCTGTGGGGGTGACCACCAGGGACATAGAGGACCTTAAAAAACGTTTTTATGACCTGAGGAGCCAAACCAAAAAGAAAATGGCAGAACAACACAAGCAGGCATCAAAAACAGGCGGAGGCAAGAACCCAGCACCCCCCCTGACTGACCTGGAGGAGATGGTGGCCTCAACCCTAGAACCAGACAGCGTCTGCAGACTGGGAGACGTAGATACCTCGGCCAGAGCTGCAAGCAAAAAAGGTAAGACAAATGCACAGCATTCCCCCCATACCATTATCCTTACCTGTACCCTTAGTGGGCAATGTACCCAATTCCAGTACTGCTAGCAATATACAGGGCCAATGCATGATGCGATATGTAGACAGGAAATGTAAGGACATGTCATACAGCACACCAACCAACTAGTTCATGTAATGACTGCATACAGAACATGGCCAATGTGATAATCTTTTAATTGTTTTGACTGTGAGACAGTAGCGCTTAGCTAATGTACGCTCATATGTCCACAGGTGAAACGTCTCGCAGGCGCTCGCAGGAGGCTGAAGGGACACCACCTGAGAGGGAGGAGAGTCAGGATGCAGGACAAAGTACCCCCAACATACCACAGGAGAAAGCTGCATCAAGTAGCCATCCACCTGCCCAAGACACAGAAATGGCCCAAGAATTGCTGGCATCACCTAGCAGATCTCAATCCCCACTCCTGCTGTCATCGCCAGATATGCCAGCATCACAGCATGATGTGATACCCCCAACACAACCAGGCAGGAGGCATGTCATGAGTCCATTCCCGATTTGGAGTCCGTAGCAGCTGACATGGAGGGTGACGGGCAACAGAACTTGCCTGTAGCAGTGAGCCCTGGCACAACACACTCCAGTGCAGGGATGGGCCATAGCAGTGCAAGACGCCGCAGAGTGCAAGAAAGGCCAACAGATGCACTAGTTGAGGGTCGAAGTGTGTTCCTTGGTCTGGAGGGGAGCATGGTGCGGATACAAAGGATGCAGGGAAGAGCCATCCAGGCATGTCAATGACAGCTTAGGTCCCTGAATAGTAACATTGGAGGGATGGGAAAGGGCATCAGTGAGATGGTACAGGTCAACAAGGAGATGGTACAGGTAAACAAGGAGATGGCAGCAGGGATGCGAGGAATCAACAACCCGGGCAGCTACTATGCACAAAACTAGACAATGATTTTGCTGCAAGGGACAGGGATAGGCGTTGTGCACATGTCCGAAGTACAGCCATCAACCGCCAGGCCACTGCCACATCCCTGTTATGCAGGAGGAGCTCCAACATGCAGGAGGCCATGACACAAAACACAAATGAGGTCACTAGGGGCATGGGCAGGATGACCAGTGCTCTTGAGGCGCTGTTGAATGCACAAACTGCGCACACAGCTGCTCTGGATGTGCCTATCAGTGAGGAGAGCACGAGCAGGAGCAGCATTGGAAGCACCCCTGTAACTGAAACTAGGAGGAGCAGGCGCCATGCTGAAGCCACAGGCCAGCAAGACAGTGACAGGTTGAACAACCTACTAGTGTTACTGGGAAGCGAGCAAGGAAATAACTTTCACAGTTCAAGGTGAACTTCAATAGAACTGAGAGAAATGCAGTTAAATGCTTTTTGTTGCACTTTTGTGCTTTAAAAACCAACGTCATTAGAAAATTAAACCAGTGTTGTAGCATACTACGCCTGTCTTTGTCTCCTTGCTTACTTAAAAATAGTTGCGTGTGACCTCTTCCCGTCTGTGTCTGCCATCAGTTGATGTTGCTCCTCCAGATGTGTGTGGTTCAAGGACGGCATCCCAGTTGTCATGGTCCTCATAATCTGAGATTTCCACTTCTGTGCCCTTCTTGACCGCCAGGTTGTGCAGCATTGCACAGGCTGCAATCATTTTGCAGCAGGTGATTGGTGTATACTGGCGGGCCCCTCCACTTTTATGGCGGCAGCGAAACCTGCTTTTCCACATGCCAAAGGTGCGCTCCACAATGTTTCTAGTTGTTTTGTGTGCCCGGTTGTATCTCCTCTGACTTGGTGTTGTTGGGTTGAGGTAGGGTGTGAGGATGAAGGACCGGAGGGCATATGCACTGTCCCCTATTAGTAATGAGAAATTGACATTAATCACATGCTCACACACATCCACCTGTAATACGATTAAAGTGATTTCCATACAGTGTCTGACCCAGCAAGTATCCTTCGCCGAATTCCCCCGCAGTCAGGCGTTCATAGATCCCACTGTTTTGGAAGATGTCGGAGTTGTGGGTACTCCCTGGGAATTTGGCTACTATGTCAGTGATCACGTATTTTGCATCACAGATCACCTGTACGTTGATGGTTTGGGTGGACTTGCGGTTCCGATAGATGTACTCTGTGGCAGCTGGTGGGCATATTGGTACGTGGGTACCATCAATACAGCCAATGATGTGTAGGCTGGTTGTTCCAATAGTGGGTGGAGGTCCCTGATTAGGTCCAGGATGGTTTGGAGATCCAGCCTGTACCTCTGCAGGATCTCTGGGTCAGTTAGTTGGAATAGAGTGGTCCTCTGTCTGTACACCTGCTCCTTCCTCCTCCCTCCTCCAGACCCTCTCACCTTCAGCCTGTAGGTATAGCCGCCTCGCAATGACATAGAATGCCGCCATTTTTGAGAAAATGTTGCATTTTGGGGCCTTTTTTATACCTTGCACCTGTTTACCACCTGATTTGAATCCATGGTGATTACAGACTCTTATATACCGAATTTCAGTCAAATTCGGTATTTCTGAGTTTCCCTACATCTCAAACACTCATTTTTACAACTTCTTATTTTCCGAATCGGTAACTTTACCGATTCGGTAACCTTACCGATTTGGTAAAATTACAGATTCAGTATATTTTCCGAATCGGTAAGTTTTCCGAATCGGTAACTTTACCGATTCGGTAAAATTACCGATTCAGTATATTTTCCGATTCGGTATGATTTACGAATCGGTAACTTTACCGATTCGGTAAAATTACCAATTCGAATGTTTTTCTGACACCCTACATCCCAAATGGCCAATACCGGTCGGTAACGGCCGAAATTCGGTAATTTCGGCCGTTACCGACCGGTATTGGCCTACCTACATCTGGCCCTAGGTGTGTCATTAGGTATCTATATAGATTAGTATGCGAGTGCCTGAGTGTGTGCATTATTGACTACTGTGTGAGTGCCTGTATAGGTGAAAAAATGTACTTCATCAGTGGCTGTATGTACTAATAATTATGTATGGCAGCTGTATATGTAACTGACTGGCTCTGTTAGTAGCTGCTTAGATAAGGAAGTAAGTGTATGTGTTAATGTTTCCAGGAATAGTGTATGTCTTTCTAGCTGTATGGGTGAGTGATTGGCTGGATCAATAGTTACATGGGAAAGTATTAATAATTGTATGCATGTCTAACTGGTTGTATAAGGTACTGTGCAGATGACTGAGTGCACGTTTTAGTACCTGTATTAGGAAGTAAGTTAGTTTGTGAATATCTGTATGAGTAAGTAAAGTCATGTAGTTGTAGATGTACTTGTAAGTCAGACAGTGTGTTTTTACCTCTGACACTGAGTTAGTTGTAATTATGGGGTTGAATGGATGAGTGACTTTGTGTACAAGTTATGTAATCAGTGAATGTGTGGATGTGTGAGTGGCTGTACAAGACTCTACCTTGGTGTATAGTTTTACAGCGTGAATTTGCTGAACTACACTGAAAGCTTCAATTACAAAATAGGCAAAACAAAGTGATGGCAAGCTATAGCAAGACCACTTTATGTTTTTAATCCTTCTCCATGAATATCTCTAACCAATATTTCTGTGTTAGAAGAAGTGTTTTGAGACATCTAAAGACATTCAATCTCAGCTGCTGTTGATAAAGAAAAAGAACAAAAAGATGTGTTAATATTTAAAATGACAGAAATATAACAATACACATTAGTTATACTGTAACACTGTATTACAATATAGTGAAAGTATGATTTTCTTATTTTTTTTTTAACTGTTATCAGCTTGCATTCTTCTTCACCAAAAACGATGGTCTGTATGAACCGTGGGAAAAAACAATCAATGGATTGTAAAAAAAAGCTGCACAGTACATCACTATAAATAAGCTAGCTATGCATTACATTAATTACTACTCATTAGTCAGTTGCTTTTCTGGAGTTACTACACTAATCTAAACAAACCTATGTTAAAAATATTTCTTACATTATTATATTTGGTACAGTACTGCAAATTAATGTAAAACACTTTCATTTTGGAGATCATTTTAAAAACATCACCCCTGGGGAGCGTGGCCTGACCGGCAATGGAGTGAGACGTGTGTCTTGGGAGCTCCGGCCTGCCACCAACGTCTTAAGCATATTTTGAGCAGCCTGGTGATTTAGGGGGCGCGGACTGAGCCCCCGGATGGGTGGAAGTCCTGGGGACCTGTTTTAAGGCTACTGTGACCCCTGCTTAGCACGGAAACCTGTCCTGCCTGGGGCGTGTGATGGCTCCTGGTGAGACCTGGTGGCCATCTTGCGGACCTGCGGCCTGCCTGTGTCTGGTGTGGCCTGGGACGTCCGGGGCCCTGCTGGCGAGTGGACCGTGGAGAGGGACACCGGAGGGGGGGTCCGGGTGGAGAGAGTGCCGGGCCGGTCCTGTCCGGAGTGCGGAGGGGCTGCGGAGGTGAGGCGGTCTCCGGCGGCAGGTCTGGACAGAGCCGCCCGAGCAGTGCAGGAGCCGCCAGAGAAGTGTGGGAGATGACGGAGCTGTCGGGGAGCCGCCCCGGAGCAGTGGAGGTCCGACGTCTGCCGGCACTGAGGAGCAGGCGGCTAGGAGTGGTAAGAGGCAGCGGCGGGGGCTCCTGCATTGGCGGCGGACTGAGGAACTTTGGAGGCCAGCGGAAGCACCCACCATCTGCTTCGCCCGTGGAATGGGGGCAGCCCGCCATTTTGCTTTGACGGCCGCGGCCGTCCTGTAGAGGGAGGTCCTGGTCACCTGAGGAACAGTGAGCTGGAGCACGTCAGGCGGTGAGTGGGGCCCCCCCGAGACTGGCTGCTGATCCTTGCTGGGGCCACGGGTGATATTCTGGAGCCCACCCGCCTACTGGGGACTTTTTACTGGTTACTGACGAGGAGGGAGCCTGGCGAGAAGGAGGGACCCTTACATGCTGCGCTCCCCATGGCTTTTTGCCCCTGCTGCCTGTGCTGCTGGGGTTGGGTGGGGGCTGTGGACAGGCCCTGTGTGGAG
The DNA here is from genome assembly GCF_964263255.1 of Lissotriton vulgaris. Classification (NCBI taxonomy): domain Eukaryota; kingdom Metazoa; phylum Chordata; class Amphibia; order Caudata; family Salamandridae; genus Lissotriton; species Lissotriton vulgaris. Next base: position 557,684,891 of record NC_141694.1, read on the forward strand.
AGGCCCGGCGCATGCCTCGGGTGACCTGCCTGTCTGCTGGTGGCCGCTTTGACTGTGACAGAGGCAGAGGACCTTGACGCGGCCTGTGGAACCCGGGTGGGCTGGAGCACAGGGGTTGCTTCTGGTCCCACGGACTGCTGAGTGGGGGTGAGCTGCCGCCTACGCGACCTGTGTGGTCACAGTAGCGTGGAGAGCGGAACGGACCCTGGTGTCGCAGTAGTCCCCTTGGTCGCGGTGTCTGTCCGGCCCTCCTGCTGACAGTGTGCAGTGGGACGCTTGGTGAATTTGCGTTGAGGCCTCGGTGCTGTTGGTGCGGCCCTGGGCAGGAGAGTTCTAAGTGGGCCGGAGCTGGAGTAGGGGGGCCTGGTCCTGACTGCAGTCACACCTGTTACTACTTACAGTGTCGTGCGGGAGCCCTGATGCACTGGTTCCCCGCATACAAATGACTAGGCATTGAGGACTCTTGTCTGGGGTCTGTCGGGGGTGCTGGAGGTATTACCTGTGCTAACTCTAGCTGGTGAAGCCTTGGCCGGCTGGGGACTTACGTGGATAGTGTCTTTGGCCTATCAGCGCTTCTGTCTTCTCGGGTGGGTACTGTGGTGGGCTGTTGGTGTCCTGGGAGGTGACCCTGCTGCGAAGTGCATCGGGCCCAAGGATGACGCGCTCTAAGGGGGACAAAGACGCATCGGGGGCAATCCCCAAAGATGCTTCTGTGGCAGCTATATGGGGCAAGGTGGCTACAAAGGCGCTGACTGACTCTGGCCCGGCATCAGGGGGAGAGTCTCTTCCGGTCACGCAGGCGTTCATGACCTCTTTTATGGCGGACCTAAAGATGGAGATAGGCTCTCTACGTGGTGCAGCTCTTGCATGAAGTTTGGGGGGATGAAGATGCCTTGCCGCCAACTCTGGATCCGGCTCATCGGGTGTTGGCCCGGCTGGGCGCCCGGGAATCCTGCCGGAAATCCTCATCAGGGTGAGGAAATATAAATTTTATGGTCAAGTTGTGTTCCCTAGCGTGTACCCCACCGTCTCCATGTACGAGTTAAAGTGCATGTAACTTCCCTCCTGTACCAGCTATGAAGATGCAAATACATTTGCGTCCAACGTTAACATGTCCTCTTTCAGACCCACCCTGAATGGGTTGAATGGTCCGTTCCTAAGTATGCCATGCCAACGTCTTTTTGTGGTGTACTTCTCCGTTTTTCAGCTCTAGCTGAGTAGGCCCTGAATTTCTGCCACCGAGCCTCTTTTCTGGCTTCTGACTCCGAGGGCCTCTGCCCAGGCTGCCTCTGTACCCGTGAACTCTGACTTACTTTCAGCGCGGCCCCTCGCGCTCAGCTCAGCCTGCTGCCTGCCAAGATTGACTATAACCTTCGAGTTATCTGTTCCGCTCCCCGAAAATACATTCCTGCCTGCTAGCTTCAGTAAACATACCCCTCAGCTACAGGGCCAAAGGGCCGACCTGTCTCCGTGCAAGTAATTCATAGCTTCTGTTGCCATGCTTCCATGGAAGGCCCCGTGCCCCCACGCTTCTCATGCAGACACTTAGGCGCTTATACACGCATTCACAGTTAGTAATAGAATAGCTTCTGCCCTAGAGACCTTTCTGCCCAGATAGCTCAGTTCCTAAACACCAGATATCAGATATGATAGAAGCACAAGTTGATCTGACATGCCAGACTTCTGTCTCTTTCCGTCAGTGTAAATGTCAAGTCCCCTGCACCCTCCGACTTCATGCCATTCACACGTCATGCAGCTGCGCGCGCATCCAAGTTTCCAATTTCTGCTGACATTGCAACATTTTCTGTTAGTGCCACCCCTTTTGTGACACCTACCTGTGACGTTTCTAGCACACACCTCCAGTTCACGCCTAGTCCACGCCTTCTGATTACGTACTAGTAACACGTGTATACTGTTATCTTGTCTTCTCTCAGCTGTTACGCCTACTATAACTGTTTTCTATGACATGAATTAAGTATATAAGCTATGTAATGTCAATAAAATGTAGCGCGCGCTCTCTATCCCTTCTTCCACCCCTGCGGTGGGAAGAACATGATATTATGGTCCTGACCATTCCTTTTTGAGGAATAAAACCCCTAAGAACTCTAACACCACGGACTCTGGTTCTTTCTTTCCGACTTGAGTTATTATTGATTAAATACTTACCTGCATAGAAATTAAGAGAGTAAATTAATTATTTACGTCATTTTGGCGCCCAAATAGGGACCCCTCCCCCACCTCACGCGCCGGTTGGTGCATTGCAAGCTATGTCCCCTGCCATCCGTTAGATGGAAACTACGCGTACCGGCAGGATTTCCTGCATCTCCCTCTGACCCACGGAGGTGACGAAGACTGCGATCAGTACCCAGACGAGGCGGTGAGGAGTGCGGAGGATCCCGACCAGAGCCTAGCCGAAAAAAGCAAGGTCCGAGGTGTCAAGAGGCCCACCAGGTTTCTGAAGTTTTTCCGAAGTTTTCCGAAGTTTTCCGAAGTGTCGAGTCGAGTCCAGTCGAGTTTTCCGAGGCCTTCTGTTTCCGTGCTTCCCGGTGAGTACCATTGCTGGGACGTATCTAGACGGGTTTGGGTACACAAGTCCGGTCTGCACTGTTTTTAGGCAGTGTATCTGTACTGTTTAGCAGTATATCTAGTATTCTGAATTTTCTGAATTTCTGCACTGTTACACCAGTGTATCTGTACTGTTTAGCAGTACATCCAGTATAGGGGGGTAGTCATCCATGTCTCAAATGTCTTTTCATGTGATTAATGTCGTGGTATGAATGTGACCGTTTTTTTATGTGCATTATTGTGTTTTCTTGTATAATTAGCTGTACCCAGTATTAAGTAAACCAAGGATTGAGCATTTCAGTACTAAGTAAGCAAAATGCCGTTTTTCAACAAGCTGAAGCAGATAGGAACTAGGAAAGGGATACTGGAGGAAGAAATTCCTATTCCCCCTAGGGACACTCCAGGTAACTTTATGTACCATAAGCATGGCATAGATGCCATATTATATCTCGATTTATGGACTGACTATACCAAACATCTAGACGAAAGACACAGATGGCCCGCTACCGGAACATGGGATGCCGAGTGCATCATGAAGGTAGAAGAAGCATTATGGAAAAAGAAAGCTAGACAATCTCAGAAAGACGCCATAGAATTTTGGCGTAAGGAAGCACATAAGCGTGCTGAAAGAGAACTACGTAGAGAAGATAGACTTAAAGAATCAGAGAAAGCCCAAGAAAACGAACTAGTTACCGAGGGGATCCGAGTAAAAACAGAACAAATAGACCGTGCACGAAACAATCTCGTAAACGGTATGTATCTCGCGGCCGAGGGTACACCTGAGGCCCTATCAGAAATACCGAAAAACTTACCGCCACCATTAGTTCCAACTAAAGTAATGCATAAGACTACTAAAGACATATTCCTAAATTCTTATCTAGAGGATGTAGCACCGGCTTACACCAATCTGCCTGTTCGTGCCTTGCCTACTGACAGGGACGGGGGTGGCACCCCGCCCCCAGATCATGTTCCGCCGATACCGCGACAGACCTCCCCCGTTCCGCCAGCCCCGCCACTTCCCGCACCCAAAATTGACCTACCGAAACAACGTTTACCTGATCCAACTAAACGACAAATTCAAGTTCAGATACAGACTCCACAGGGAGATAATGCACAAGCCTCCGCTTCAGGAGGTGCGACCGCGGGTCTTCGGACCCCGCCATTAACACACAGATTCAATCTCAGGGATATGCAGAGTCCTCTCACGTTCAGGCCACCCCGCCTTGACGCATTAAAAGAAAACATTTCAGTTTGCAGATATGATCCAGTACCCGGAAAAGACGATCTAATGATATTGGCATCACTACGGTTAAGATCTGCTACTGATATCTTGCTATGCTATGTAGGAATGAAGGAGCGTCTAGATAGAATATATGAGTTTGTTCAGACAGGGAAAGACCCTGACAGTATTAAGGAAGCCATGGAGAAACAGAAAGTTGACATTCAAGCACAGATACTAAGTTTTTTTATAAATTGCCTAATACGAGAACGAGACAGGCCTGGAACAGATCAGAGTGAATTAGATGCACTGAACAAATGGGGTCAAAATATAGCTGAAGGAAAACATGACAAGGGGACTTGCATAGCCAGTATGTGTAGAAAAATAAGAAAAGCAGTGATAGCAGTACACCAAAAAGAAAAAGAAAAAGCTTCCTCCGAGGAGGAAGAAGAACAGGAAGAACCAGTAAAGACTACAGATATTATAGCGTATGTAGGTAAGGGAGCTTACCTTAGGAAGGGTATCCGTCCGGAAAACAAGAGAGTTTTTCTCTCTGCTTTAACAAATCCGAATTCTTCTGAACATCAGTTTCAGGAGACTGATAAAAGGCTTCGAGATCGAGTAGGGTACCATGTACTCAACTCTATGGATGAACAAGAACTAGCCCGATCAGCCATATTATGGGCCGAAAATCCAGACATATACAATGATGATACCTTAGCACAGACGTTTCTGAACCTTTCCCCAGACGAGCAGAAATTAGCAGGTGTATACATGATTCAGCACCTCCTCACGAAATACAGAAATCAACATTCTGATCCAGGTCCCTTACACGAAACATTAGAAGCGCTACTTATGGATAGATGGAGAGGTTTCAGTACCAAGTTAATACAAATAATTCTAGAGCAACGACATAAATATAACACTTTCGTAAGCTCTGAATATGTTCCCGCCCCACCTCCAGAAAGGAAAATGTACCACATGCAATGCGGGGGTGGCATTGAAAGTCAGAACCCCTTACGAGAAGTACACCCAGTTATGGGTGAGGACCATCTCTTGAAACGTGTGTATGTTCACACGCCTCTGACTAAATTAGAGCTGTTAGAAATGAAGAAACTAGTCCCGTGTCATGATAAAGATCCTGCAGGTTTTCACAGAGAGCTTAAAGACATGTTACTAATGGGGGATTACACGTATGAGGATATCATGAAAATGTTGAAGGTACTGTTGCCCACGGGCATCTACGAGAAATTAAAAGAAAGAGACTGGGAGGTGGGAGACACAAAGATTGCATGGGCAGAAATAGAAGAGGAGGAAAAGAAACGTATCCCAGGGGTAGGCCTTGGGGACAAAACTAAAGCATTACCAGGTTTAATAGTACAGGTCCTGCCAAGATTATTGACAACGAGAAAGGAAGATTGGGACGCAATCTCGTCCTGTAAACAGAAACATGATGAAGATACTAGTGACTTCTATTCAAGATTCGAGAAATGTTTCATTATTAATAGTGGCCTCAAACCAAGTAGCGAGTCATATCCGCATCTTTTTGTATCAAAGTTAGTCGAGAATTCCCTGTTAGCAGTCAAGAATCGTGTATACAAGGTGGAAAGTACTTGGCAGGCAAATACGCCATCCCAGATGTTACAGATGCTCCAATATCATCAAAACAGAATTAGAGAAGAACAAGATCAGGAACAAAAACGCATGAAAGACACGAAGATGAAAATGTTAGTAGCTCAGACGGTCCCAGCCGACGGTCAGAGAAAGGGTGGGACCCAGATAAGTCACACTACAGCTCCCGTTAAAGGGACATGCAATTACTGTAAGCAGCCAGGTCATTACGTACATGAATGCCCAGTCCTGAAACATAACATAGCAACAGGTAAAACTAAAGAAAGACCGCATCCGCCTAGACAAGACCATAACCAGCATCAGTCTTCACAGAATGCACAGAATACAAAGCCTATGCATGCTTCTTCACCTCCAGCACAGACAGTAGCGGTATCACAGCCACAGCCCATTGTCGCATCCCAGCAAGTTTCACAACAGATGTACCAGTATGCCCAGTCCGCTTACCCTGATTATCAACGATATACATGAAACAGCCTAGAGAGGGAATTTGGCTTGCCTCTTATTGAAATTCCTGTAGATCAAGAGGGTCCTTATGTACACAGTCAAGTATTGGGAAAAGACAGAAAGTTTTTAATTGACACAGGGGCAAGCCGCACCACAATAAGTCATAATGAAGTCCCAGGGGCACCCCTCTCAGGCTCACAGAATGTTTCCCTTGGCTTTTCAGGACAGCCCATTGTAAATGAAGTATCAGAACCAGTCCCCCTGGCTGTGGGTCCATTATCACGTGTTACAGACTTGTTACTTACAAAATCATGTCCAGAAAATCTGTTAGGAATTAAAACATTGAAGGCTTTAGGAGCCATAATCTGCTGTTCCCCGGAGGGAGTTAGACTCTTTCTACGGGATTTCAAGGGTCATTATGTTTTGCGAGAATTCGATGTCAGATTGAAAAATGTACCAGATCACTTGTGGGCAAAGGGCCCAACTGATGTAGGTTGTATGCACATCACACCATACCGTGTTACACTCAAAACAGGAGTTGTACTACCCCGAATCAGACAATACAAGTTACCACCCGATGCTGTAGTGGCTTTACTGGAAATCATTGAAGAACTTATAGCACAAGGAGTGGTCGTAGAGACCGACTCCAATATCTGTAATTCACCCATCATTCCGATTCTTAAACGTACTGACCCCAATGCACCGCCAGTATATCGGCTGGTGATTGATCTTCGAGAACTGAATAAATGTATTATTCCACAGTACCCTGTGGTTCCCGACATCTCATCCTTATTGACTGCTATTGACTCAGAAGCAACGTTCTTTACTGTAATTGACCTCAAGAACGCCTTCTTCAGCGTGCCTATTGATCCAGAGAGCCAATATCTCTTCGGATTCAGTTTAAATGGACGCAGTTTCAAATTTTCACGCGCACCTCAAGGATTCACAGAAAGCCCCAGCATCTACAGTCAAGCACTGAAAAGACAGCTAGATTGTATTCAAATGCCAGTCAACACCGCTTTACTGCAATACGTCGATGATCTGCTGATCACCGCACGAAGTGAGCCCGAATGTGAACAAGCATCACTGACAGTTTTACATTTTCTGGCCGACAAGGGACACAAGGTGTCTCCTTCGAAGCTACAATTCTGTGTTCAGCAAGTTGTGTACTTGGGTCACTTGCTGTCCAAAGTGGGGAGACAGCTCACTCCCGATCGCATTCAGTTAATTGTGAATATGCCACAACCCCAGACACAAAAGGAAGTGCGGGCCTTCATAGGCCTCACCTCGTACTGCAGACAATGGATTCCTCAATATGCATTTCTGGCCAAACCACTCATCCAGTTAACAACACAGGAGGCAGCGACTTCGACTGCCCTTCCTTGGACTCAGGAACATACACAGGCTTTTGAAGAATTAAAGAAAGCTTTATGCCAAGCACCAGTTTTAGCGACACCATGTTACAGCAAACCGTTTACACTTTTTGTTACAGAACGTGATGGTACAGCGTTGTCTGTCCTCACCCAAGATCAAGCAGGTTCACATAAGCCTTGCGCTTATTTCTCAAGTACATTGGATTCAGTAGCCCAGGCACTCCCTGCGTGCTTGAAGTCAGTAGCAGCAACAGCGTTAGCCATCAGACAGAGCGATTCAATTGTTTTAGGCCATCAATTAACAGTACAAGTTCCACACTCTGTAGAGGTTCTGTTAAACAGAACCCAGACTCAGCACCTGACTATAGCACGACTGACAGGTTATGAATTAACGTTATTCCAGCCACACATAGAAATCAGGCGCTGCAGCATTCTGAACCCCGCAACACTGTTACCTACAATTATGACAGATTCAGCCCCGCATGATTGTATAGAAATCATTAATGCAGTAACAAAGCCACGACGAGACTTAACAGATGTCCCACTGACAAATCCAGACCTGACACTTTATGTGGACGGTTCATGCATGAGAACAAGTACAGGAGAATTAGTGGCCGCATATGCAGTGACCACTGAAACTGAAGTTAAAGAAACACATCGCATTGACACACTGTCTGCTCAAGCAGCAGAGCTCATCGCTCTGACCCGAGCTTGTATACTAGCCAAGAACAGAAATGTTAACATATACACTGATTCCCGTTATGCGTTCGGAGTCGTACACGACTTCGGCATGTTATGGCAAGAACGAGGTTTCCTGACCTCTCATGGTGCCAAGATACAACACGGCCCCCTCATTCAAGCACTGTTAGAAGCAATACATTTGCCCTCGGGCATATCAGTCATGAAGTGTAAAGCACATACTAAGGTCACAGATTCTGTTTCCCAGGGGAATGACCTGGCAGATCAGACAGCGAAACATACAGCATTGACTCACACTCAGACAGCTGACATGACAAAGACAATAGTACCGACAAAGTGTATGGCAGTCAAGGATCCCGCCCTAGATGTAATTGATATTCAGGCACATGCTACCCCAGAAGAAATAAAGAGATGGATTGAACTAGGAGGGATCCAGACAGATCAAGGTTGGATGACGAAGGGAAAATCTACGTGGTTTCTCCCTGACTCTATGGTTCAAGTCATGATTAATACAGCACATAGCCCAGCACATCTAGGAGAGAAAGCGATGTTAGACAGTTTACAAAATCTTTGGAACAATAAACACTTACGAGCAGCAGCAAAACAGAAAGTGCGTCCTTGCATGATCTGTTGTCAGTTCAATCCAGGTAAAAGCGTCCCTGTAGAGCAAGGTGGATTTCATCCTCCCGATCACCCTTTTGAAGTCCTCCAGATGGATTATATCCAGATGAACAGTTGTCGAGGATTCCAGTATGTCCTTGTAGTTGTTTGTGCACTGTCCCGTTGGACCGAAGCCTACCCAGTCCCAGATTATACTGCTCCGACCACTGCCCGGCAGTTGGTTCGTGAATTCTTCCCACGATACGGTTTGCCTCGTGTCGTGTACTCAGATAACAGACAACCCTTCTCGTCCGAACTAATGAAACAAGTTTCTTTACTGTTAGGATACCAGTGGAAATTTCATTGTGTCCGACATCCTGAAGCCGCAGGCCTTGTAGAAAGGCATAACCAGACACTAAAGATCCGCCTTGCAAAGATATGTCAGGAGAAAGGGGTCGACTGGATAGTCGCCCTGCCCGTGGCACTGTTCTACATGACAATGGTTGCCCACTCGAGATCAGGGCTATCCCCGTACGAAGTGGTTTTTGGTAGACCACCGAATATGTGGGGGACGCCCATTCCTAAAAAGATCACTGATGTTGATTGTAATATGTTGACAGATTACCTTGCCTCCTTGATGTCTGCACTCCAATCATGTCGTTCACAGGTTGCCGCTGCCTTCCCTGACAACACTGATGTAAAGCCGCATGATGTCCGTCCTGGGGACCTAGTATTGGTGCGAAATTTTGATAGGAAGAGTCCGCTGGAGCCCCGCTGGAAATCACCGAAGACCGTCCTTCTCACCACGAGGACCGCCGTAAAGATCGAAGGGAGAAAGGGGTGGGTCCATACGAGTCATGTGAAAAAATTCCATGAACTGAAACCAGACCGAGACTCGTCCACCCCCACCAAAGACTGTGTTGAGCCAAAAGACTTTACAGTTACCGAACGAGAAAAAACTCCCCAAGAGGATTACAGGTTGAAACTCCGATCTAGCAAGTCAGACAGTTTAATTGTTTAAGTCCTCCCCTAGGTGAATCGGTTAAATAGTTTCTGACATGTATCCCCTAGATCGAGATAGAGAGAGAGAGAGACGATTCAAAAAACGTGCATATTGTCAATCACTTCGTAGTCACTGTATAGTGACACTATCAATCATGTTTATTCTGAGTATCTTAGTTATTGTTGCTAGCATTCTGCTACCTATCTACTGGCCTATTTTCAAGCGTGAACAATCTGTTTACAATGTTTCTGCTGAACACTCTTTTAGCAAGTTACCTCCACACGAACTCTCTTACAGACTTGCGCTGCGCAACAACACATTCATTAGTATGTTACACCACTCCCATCAGACTAACAATGCTACAGACTGCTGGATATGTGGCCGACTCCCTCCCTACCAGAATTACAAGGGAGCTCTTCCCCTCTTTCCGTATCCGTTCACTCACAATGGCTCCTGTGGGGCATGGTTTAAAATAATTAATTCCTTAGATCCTGATATTGCTGTCTTCGATGGGGCTGGGTTTGGGGAAACTTGAACTTAGTCCTGCTCGACGTCTGTTACCCCGATAAGGAGGGACTCCCCACTCGAATAGGAACTGATCTAGAAAATGAAGTATATGGATTAGGTAACTACACAATTAGCCTTATGATCCTTACTGTTGAATCCGAGGCTGCACCAGGTCTGCCCCATATGCTAGTATTACCGGTCACTGGTGAATTATGTGTCCGAAAGAAAGGTTCAGTACACTTAGGTCATAGTAAATGCACTACTGTGGTCGAATTCAGTGATCATGGTAAATCGTCCTTCAAAGCTATCAGTCATTCCTATTTTGTTTGTGGTCATACCGCATACATACGCCTACCTCCAGATTGGGATGGTACCTGTTACATTGCATTCCTTCTGCCACCTGTTTTCCTAGCTCCCCCTGATTACCATAGAAATACAAATCTAGTAAAGAATAGACCCAGAAGAGATATCCCACTTGTCGACTACACAGAAACGGCATGGGAACAGTACACTGATTTTAATAAAGGATTCTTTTTCTTTTTAGGACCCGTCCAAAACAGTAAATTAATACGTAGATTAACTAGAACACTTGAAGCAGTAGTACATGAAACTGCCTCCGCCTTAGGTAACTTAACAGAGGAGCAATCTGCTATGCGGGTTGTTGTCCTTCAAAATCGTCTTGTTATTGACGTCATCTTGGCAGATAGAGGTGGAGCCTGTAAGGTCATCGGGTCAAGTTGCTGCGTTTTCATCCCACAAAACGCGCCATCTGTCTATCAAGCTATTACCCGTCTGCATAAAATTGCAAATCAGATACATCAGAATCCAGGCACCTGGACTTGGTCCGGTTGGTTCTGGACAACGTTAACTGCTTGGGGATGGAAGATCCTATCCTTCCTAGGTTTTGGCCTTGTCATAGTATTCAGCTGCTGCCTGTGCCTACAGTGTGGGCCGGCGATATGTGGACTGTGTGCCACATTGTGCATTGAACATTCCAGTTTTCTCTCAAATAGACAACGGAAGAGAGATGAACAAATTATGTTACAAGAACAAACTGATCAATTTATGATGATCGATATATCATGAAGGGTCCGTAGGGAACAAGGAGGGAATGAGGAAATATAAATTTTATGGTCAAGTTGTGTTCCCTAGCGTGTACCCCACCGTCTCCATGTACGAGTTAAAGTGCATGTAACTTCCCTCCTGTACCAGCTATGAAGATGCAAATACATTTGCGTCCAACGTTAACATGTCCTCTTTCAGACCCACCCTGAATGGGTTGAATGGTCCGTTCCTAAGTATGCCATGCCAACGTCTTTTTGTGGTGTACTTCTCCGTTTTTCAGCTCTAGCTGAGTAGGCCCTGAATTTCTGCCACCGAGCCTCTTTTCTGGCTTCTGACTCCGAGGGCCTCTGCCCAGGCTGCCTCTGTACCTGTGAACTCTGACTTACTTTCAGCGCGGCCCCTCGCGCTCAGCTCAGCCTGCTGCCTGCCAAGATTGACTATAACCTTCGAGTTATCTGTTCCGCTCCCCGAAAATACATTCCTGCCTGCTAGCTTCAGTAAACATACCCCTCAGCTACAGGGCCAAAGGGCCGACCTGTCTCCGTGCAAGTAATTCATAGCTTCTGTTGCCATGCTTCCATGGAAGGCCCCGTGCCCCCACGCTTCTCATGCAGACACTTAGGCGCTTATACACGCATTCACAGTTAGTAATAGAATAGCTTCTGCCCTAGAGACCTTTCTGCCCAGATAGCTCAGTTCCTAAACACCAGATATCAGATATGATAGAAGCACAAGTTGATCTGACATGCCAGACTTCTGTCTCTTTCTGTCAGTGTAAATGTCAAGTCCCCTGCACCCTCCGACTTCATGCCATTCACACGTCATGCAGCTGCGCGCGCATCCAAGTTTCCAATTTCTGCTGACATTGCAACATTTTCTGTTAGTGCCACCCCTTTTGTGACACCTACCTGTGACGTTTCTAGCACACACCTCCAGTTCACGCCTAATCCACGCCTTCTGATTACGTACTAGTAACACGTGTATACTGTTCTCTTGTCTTCTCTCAGCTGTTACGCCTACTATAACTGTTTTCTATGACATGAATTAAGTATATAAGCTATGTAATGTCAATAAAATGTAGCGCGCGCTCTCTATCCCTTCTTCCACCCCTGCGGTGGGAAGAACATGATATTATGGTCCTGACCATTCCTTTTTGAGGAATAAAACCCCTAAGAACTCTAACACCACGGACTCTGGTTCTTTCTTTCCGACTTGAGTTATTATTGATTAAATACTTACCTGCATAGAAATTAAGAGAGTAAATTAATTATTTACGTCAAGGGTTCACTTCTTCATGGAGAAAGAGGCCATTCTTAAGGCGGCGCATGCCAAACCGGATCTCACATATGACGGTCACCGGATTCAGATCTTTCAAGATTTGGCACCCAACACGCTGCGGAGATGGCGAGCTTTCAAACCCATCACCGAAAAACTGCAAAGTCTGGAAATCCCTTACCAATGGGGGCATCCATTTGCGCTCATTTTTACATGGGAGACCAAGCGCAGGGTGGTGGGCTCTTACAGGGAAGCCACTTAGCTGCTCCGCATGCCGTCCTCACCGCCGACCAGTCCCTCGAGACCCCCCATCGCGACGAGGATCCCTGCCCGGCCAGACTGGTCCACGGTGCGACATCGCCGCAGGTCCCCGCCCATAGATGAACAGCCAGCGTCACAGGCGAAGCAAGACATCATCGAGCATAACAAATCTCTGGAGGGAGATGCGGCTGGCCCTAAGCAACAACCGAAGACTCCGTGATTGACTCACTTGTGGGTGCAGCAGATCCACCGTAGGCACTGGAGGTAGTCTCCCCTCCCTCTCAGGTGGGGGTGTGAGAGCTCTTCCCCAGCAACCCTATGGGCCACTCGTTTGCATTGTTGGGGTGCGTGGGGCTCCTTTAATGGCTCAGTTGGTTACAAGGCACTACCCTTCTTCCTGGCTGTCATGGTGGGAGTGACATCTCAGGGATTGTCTGACCTTAGGGTGTAGGATGTCCCGAACCTGGAACAATATTGTATGGCCCTGTTGGCCGCTTTTGGATTCTTTTCTCCTGCTTTTATTTCCTTGTCTTTCTCTGGCCTCTTCTTTCTGTCCTATTCTGTCCTTTGAATATGTCGGGTGGGGGCATATGCGGCTGCGCTGGGCGGTGCATGGGGGTATGGAGGGGGCTCTTACCATCTGCATGTTCCCCTCGAGGCGCGATGTGGGATTGCTGCGCAAGCTGGCCTGGGACCCGCCATGACTTGGGATCTACCCCGCCCACTCAAAGTCTTGATGCTTAACGTCAAGGGCCTAAACTCCCCCAATAAACGGAGACAGACGTGGCACTACTTGCTCTGGCACAGATCTGACATCATATTTCTTCAGGAGACTCACCTCTTGCAAGATGATGAGCGGCGCATGGCACACTCTAAATACCCCCTTCAATTCTGGGCTGCAGCGGATACCAAGAGGGCATGTGTGGCAATACTGTGTAGAAGTGGCATCATGCGTGGGGAGGCTAGACCCTTCAGGTGTGGGGAAGGGCGCTTCCTTAGGGTCACAGTGGAGACGGGGCGATGCAAATTTACATTGTGTAATATGTACACGCCCAACCAGATGCAGGACGGATACCTTCTAACTCTTTTAAGGGATCATGTGCCGCAGAGCGACTCCTCGATTATATTGGGGGGAGATTTTCACCTAGTATGGGACCCTAACAAAGACCGTAGTGCGTCTTCATTTAGCGGGTGGGCACTATGTCGCTAGCTCTGCGCAATCAGATGACAGATCTGGGTTTGCTGGACGTGTGGAGGTCCCATTCTCTGGAGCTGCGGGACAACTCGTACTACTCCCCTGTACATCGCTTGTATTCCCATATAGATTATCTATTTGTCTCCCACACTTTGGTATGGGACATGTTGGGGGCCTCTATGTCTGACATCTCGCTCTCAGATCACGCGCCTGTCGAGCTACTCCTGCAGGACCCAGCCGCTTGCCCCACTCGCGAAGCGTGATGGCGCCTGCCGCCAAGTATTCTCCGGGACGCAGACGACGTTGACAGTCTGCAGGCTGCCATTGACTCTTACTTCGCTCATAACGACCTCCCGGAGACACCCTTCCCGGTGTAGTGGGATGCCTTCAAGTCTGCGATCTGTGGTCACATTACCTCCTGGCAATTGTGCGGGCGAGCTCGGCTTGGCTCCTGGAAACTAGCCTTACAGAAGATATCAAAGCAGCTGAAAAGTGGGACCAGGATAGCTCCTCACTAGCATCAAGGCGGCGGCTTGCTAATCTTCGGGGTCAGCTGCGCACAAACAGGGCTGAGAAGGCATTGTTGGTGCTGAAGCAGCGGTACTTTGAGGGGGGTGACAAGGTGGGTGGGCTGTTGGCGTGACAACTGAGGGTGCGGGCGGCCAAGAATTATATCGCTAACATTCAGCTGTCGGACGGGGCGAGGGTCACCTCAGAGAAGGACAAATGCGAAGCGTTCAGGGCTTATTAGACTGCACTGTACGGGGCGGAGCCACCATCTCTGGATCTGGTGGCGGATGTCTTGAGTCACCTTTCATGGTAGCCGTTGCACCCTCAGCATGCAAAGACCACAGAGGTCTTTATCACCGAGGAAGAGATAACGAAGGCCATGAAGGATCTCCCTCTTGGGAAGACGCCAGGCCCGGATGACCTACCTCTGTCGTTCTACCGCATGTTTCAAGAGCAGCTAGCCCGCATTTATTGCCGCTGTACGAATCTTTCACTGATGCGGATGGGCCATCGACTGATATGGGCATGGCGGAGAAAGTGTTGTTCCCCAACTGGGAAAGGACCTATCCTACTGTGCATCCTACTGCCCCATACCGCTGCTAAACACTGACCTCAAAATCTATACTAAGTTGCTGGAGAAGTGCCTGGAGCCCCACATGCCGGGGCTGGTAGACCCGGATCAGGTAGGCTTCATCCGCAACCGCAGGGGGTGTTTAACATTCGTAGAATTGCCCACCTGATGGGGAAGGCACACCACTGGAAAATACCGGCCTGCCTCCTGTCACTCGATGCGGACAAGGCCTTTGACCGGGTGGATTGGGTTTTCCTGCGAGCGGTCTTACATAAGATAGGGCTTGGCCCGATAATGATCGCCAGGGTCACGGCACCATATCTCGCCCTGCAGGCCACGATTAGGGTAAATGGATGTCTCACTGCGCCCTTTTCCATTCATAGGGGTACACGGCAGGGGTGTCCCCTTTCACCCTTGTTGTTTGCCCTGGTAGTTGAACCCCTAGAGGAACTGATACTGGAGGCACCGGACATTCATGGTATCCGCCTGGGAGGACGCGAAAATAAGGTAGCGCTTTTTGCTGATGACCTTATCCTTACCCTGACGCAACCTCAGGAGTCCCTCCCAGCTCTCCACTCCCTCTTGAGGCTCTTTGAGCAGGCCTCTGGCCTTAAAATTAATCACGACAAATCTAGGGCCCTGAATATTACGATTACAAAGAAGGAGATCCCTGTCCTTAAGAAGCTTGCGCCGTATCAATGGGCCTCCAATTCCATTCACTACCTTGGCCTTCAGCTGACTCCCTCTCTGGACACGTGGACGCAAGTAAACTGGCGGGAGTGTCGGAAGTCAGTCTTGGAGGATCTACGACGCTGGAAACCCCTAGCTATCTCCTGGTTGGGTAGACTCCACGCCATTAAGATGTCGATCCTCCCTAAAATTCTATATCTATTTCAATGTCTCCCCACGCCCATTTAAGCATGGGCGGAAAATCCGTTCCGCTCGCGGATTTTGCGGATTTTCGGGAAATTCGCAATCCGCGAGATTCGCGAATCTCCCGCAAAATCCGCAAATCCGCGAGCAGCGGATTTTGCTCGCGCTGCTCGCACTGTTCGCGTGAGTTCGCGCCCCGCGAATAAGTGCAAAATTGCAGAAATACGATCTTAGCAAAACTGAAAGTAACTACTTACCAGGTTCAAAAGTTCAGGCACATCATTAGTAGCCATTTCCTGTAGTGCTTCCTGAGGGCCCCTCCAGAGTTCAGTTGCCAGTTGAAACTATTATGTGACCCTGCTCTGAACCTCAGAATAGTTACACATATGCCACAAAGGTCCTTAATTACAGCTAAGGGAGACAAGCAGGAGCCAGGCTGGAAGTTAAAATCCATTAATCAGCCCCTAATTCATTATTGTCAGTTGGGGCAGGGCAGGTGTTGTAACTAATTTTGCAACAATGAAAGCACTTAGCAAGTGCAAAAGATCACTAATCAGGGCGCACTAAGGAAGCAGGTGCCAGCTAAAAAAATATTTTGTGACACATTAATCAGCCCCAAATTAATTCAGGTCACTTGAGGCAGGGAAGGTGTGCTTTGCTTTGCCGAAAATAATGTACACTGGACAACCAGAGGGTGTGGTGATGAAACAGAGGGTGGCATGGGTGGGCCAGAGGGTGGCATGAGTAGTCAGAGAGTGGCAGTGGTGACAGAGAGTGGCAGTGATGAAGAAGAGTGTCCCAAACAGGCTGGACACGTAGAAACAACAAGTTCGCAAAACTTGCGACCTGACAGGTAAGTTCGCAAATTGCGAAATTGTAAAAACCCTCGCGAACTGGCAGAAACACGGGCGAACACACAAAAAAAAAATCCGCAAATTCGCGGGAATTCGCGGATTTTGCGGATTGCGAATCCGCAAATCCGCAAAATTCGCGGATTGCCAATCCGCAAAATCCGCTCATGCTTACGCCCATTCCCTTGCATCATATACAAGGTCTCCAACCAGACCTAACGGCCTTAACTGGGGCGGACGCCGACCACGTTTCTCGTAGAAGCTTCTTATGTCGCCACGTGATAAGTGGGCTGGCTTGTCCCAACCTAGTGGACTACTACTGGGCCTCGCACCTCTGTTGTGTGGTGAAATGGACAACGACGGAAAGCTAGAAGGTGTGGTTGCATATGGATCGGGTGGTGACGGGGCGCACCATATGGGACCTTACAAGGCTACATCAAGCGGCACGCGTATATAGCGGTACCCACCAAAACGGCACTGGATATATGGGACAGGGTGACGGAGCGCAGAGGCCTCCCAACATTTCCTTCTCCCCACACCCCTCTGGAAGGAAACCCTCTCTTCCCACCAGCCTACCGTACACGCGCCTTTGCTGAGTTGGTGAAAAGAGGATGTAGGGCGGTGTGTGACTTATATGAGGGGGGAGTGCTCAAGACCTTTGCACAGTGCAGGGAGGAGTTCCGTGTCCCTCCAGAGGCCGGCCTGCAGTACGCACAGTTGAGGCATTGGGTTTCTGGGTCCGAGATGCAACAGCCAGCTACCCGCGCCTTCACCCCCTTCGAAAGGCTGGTTCGCTGCTTTGATTAATCCAAGGGACTGATATCCCAGATATATCAGATCCTGCAACACCCTCCAGTAGTGCCAACTCATCCGTATCAAAGGCAATGGCGATCGACATCTTCATCGGGCATCACGCCTGCGCAGTGGAGCCGGCAAGACATCCCCAAAATCTATTGCAGTATTCCACAGTGGGAGAATGCATATAAAGTAATGACCCAATGGTATTATATCCCACTGCGGCTGCACAGGATGTCTCCTGCGACCTCTCCCTTGTGTTGGAGATGTATGACTGCATCTGGGGACCTCATACATGTGTGGTGGGCGTGCTCATGGTAGCGCATATTCCGGAAGGAGGTCCTCAGCCACATTAGGGGGGTGTTGGGATTCCCTCTGCCCGAGATCACGAACACAATTCTATTAGACATTAAACCCGCTGGTCTGAAAGCACTCACTTGGAGTGACTGGATCCTTGCGCTCCACATGTTGGGGGCTGCTAAACAGCTCATAGCCTTATATTGGAAACAGACTGAAGCTCCCCCAGTTGCCGCTTAGTTTCTGCGTTTGTGGCATGTTATAGCAATGGAGCTCTTCACCGCGTGGCTGCAGGCAAGCGATTCCCGCTTTAAGGCTGTTTGGCAGCCTCTGATTACATATCTATGCAGGGTTGAGCGTGCGTGCTACATGCCCACCAGGCTTAGGGCGCTGCGTCTCTTTGAAGATGCGATTGTTCTGTCTGATCCCGGTAGATTGCTCCTATTAGCGCATTAAGAACTTACCTGCTTGCTTGCGGTGCCCCCCTAGACCGGATCCCTGCTAACATATGCGATGACATGCATCTTTCCCCCTACCCGCACACATCCCTCCTCTGTCTTCTGGTCTGTCCTACTGCCTCCTTTTTCTTTTGCTATCCTCTTGGTTCTCCTCTCTGTTTAGATCTGCCTGTTTTTTAAGACTTGTTACCTGTCTGACGCAGCTGTGGCTCCCATGGGGTCTTCATATAGGTTCGGCCCTATAGCTTTGCTTCTAAATATCCTTTCACGCGGCCAACCCCTTGAGGGTTGTAGGCTAAACGCTGTGTTACAACTTGCACTCAGTGGCTGACGCCTTTTCTGACACGGCTGGCCCTGTATAGGGTTGTAGGCTTAACGCTGTGTACAGTCGGACTTGTTAATTGTGTTTCTGTCTGAAAATAAAATAGATCTGAAACAAAAAAACATCAACCCTAGCAGGCCAACCGGTGTCTAAAATGCTGATGATCCATATAGACAAAATCCCATACAGTAGTTTTTTTCCCACAAATAGTATGTAGAAGTATGGTTGAGGAAACAAAAGGAGCTATTTTTTTTAGGTTTAAAGAACATTTTTGGGTTAAACTTAAGGTTGCTGCAATTAGGTTGTGTCCATCCAGTTTCGGACTTTAATTAGATGGTGTTCCATTTAGATGTAGTATTAATTCATTTTTGGAAGATAAAAAGTTAAAATATTTTGAAGAAATGTATAAAGTCTTACCCCCAATAGGCCAAACAATGTCTAAAACATTGATGAACCACATTGGAGAAACACTGTACACAACTTTTTTATCCAGAATTCCTCCTAAGAGCTTTGGTTGAAGAAAGAAAAAATAAGTGTTTGATAGTTTAGTTTAAATGGTTTGCATTTAAGTTTGATGGCATTGCATTCTGTCCATCAATTTTTACTCTTTAAATAGACAGTGTAGTGTCAGAGGTTGTATTCATTCCTTTGTAAAATATAATAGCCAAAGTAGTAAACGTTCTTCCCCAAATCTATATCTGTCCAGCTTTAAAGTTTGTAATTTCAGTTTCCAATTTGGAATCATCTCCTCTGCATCGTTATAACATAACTATAAGGCATTTTCCAGTCTTTCCTAGACACACAATGTAGGCATAATGTCTGATCTGCAGTTTGGACAGGTCGTATTTTGGATGAATATGACACTTTACCCCACAAACCTTTACAATGTGTGCCATTACCCCGCATTTTTTACTCCGCATAATCTTTTACAACGCAGGGCTTTACAACGCAATCCATTACAATGCATTGTCCATTACAACGCAATTTACTATTCTAACTCCACTGGGGCGTTGTAATAGAGAATGCGTTGTAATAGATTGCGGTGTAAAGCCCTGCGTTGTAAAAGATTTTACAGAGAAAAAATGCGGAGTAATGGCATGCGTTGTAATGCAATAATTAAAAAAGATGTTTACCATTTTGGATAACCTTTTTCATCAATTTTTAAAAAAGCGTAGTTTTAGAAACTGGTAATGATAAGTAGAGAAATCTTTAAGAATTGATATCAGTGGTAGATGTGAAAGAGCAATCTTCACAGTCATGGTTCTATTTGTAACTCAGTCCAAATAAGTCATCAATATTTACTTATTTTTCTTTTTACAAAACTCCAAGTGTGATCATAATAAATTCTTGTGTGTCTTGTTGACTGTTGAGAGTAAATATTAGCGATCCCCTACATATATCTAATAGATCTTAAACACATGAAGCAGAATGCATTACAGGTTTGTCAGTCAGTAAACGTTGCAGCAAATGATATAGTGCTGAACACATTCTTTTATCTGATTTTTGTTGAATTTTGTTTACTAGGAGTACAATTGCCCTTTCAGCTTGGTCATCTTAATAAAAAATTGTTTCACATTACAGGTTTACTTAACCTTGCGCAGTCTACACCCCACTAACTTTTCTGTATGTGCTCTGTTGGAAATCCACAATTTCCACTTCTACTTGCTTCATTTCGTTCGCCACCTCATTTGTAGCTATGGCTTTGGCTGCTTTGTGAACTCTCCCTGGCTATCTCAGCAGCTACGGTTTCTACCTGTTCAATCTCATATTTCAACATTGTCAAGTAGGTAGGGAAGACTGAACATTCAATAATGTATTTCACAGCATTGAAAGAGTCTTCTTAACAGGCATAGTGTCCAAGTAAATCTGATTCAGCATGGCATTGCTTGAAAAACTGCAAAATTGCTAAGTAGAAAATATGTCTTCTCCCTGGAGTTTGGCAACTTAGCTTTCTGTGGTTAATTAGATTTAATTTGCTATGTCTCATCAAATAACTGTCACATGCAAGTACTGCACATCTCCCTTCTTCTATGTTTTCAGTTAGATAACTCCGATATGTATAATACTGAAGTACGTCATAGGGACACATGATTTGAAGATGGGGACTCCTTCTTGGGTAGTATGTATCCTACATAATAGTTTTCAGAATGTCTCTAATTTTTGGATCAAATTCTGCTAGGTACTGTATTTCTGGGTAAGACTTGAATACTCTATTTTGACTGTTTGCAAGGCCTAAGCTTACCCACATACTTCCTCTTGCCTGAAAAGTAACTAGCCAAATTCAACTGGTCTGAGTCTTCATCAGATCCTATTTCTCTGTGGGAAAGCATTTTCAAACTGAAACTGTACAATTTCTTGGTAAGGCTTTTTTCTTCACATCTCTTTCATCTCTGTCTTCTATGATTTTGTTATATATGAAGTCACATAGCTAGCAACAGTGATGGAGTTGTCTGCAACAAATCGTAGATCCATATTTGCATTCCGCATCTTCAGAATCATAGGGTTGTAGTCATTCATGTACTTGGATTTTTTTGTGATTTCCGTGTCAGTGTGTGTCTGACTGCAGACAAAAAGCTGTTCACTCTTTCTTCAGAAACGACAAGTCATTGGAATCCAAAATGACATCTTGTGTAAAATTTTCCTTACCATCAGTTTTTTTCAATTACATTATTTGCCACATCTATGAGTTTGAAGTTGTAGAACTTGTTGTCTCAACCCATTTTCAGCACTTTTTTTTAGACGAAGCATGTCACATGTTGTTGTATGAAAGACAAGACAGACTCTTCACTATCTCCTCCAAATGTTGGTACATCTTTTACCCATCACATCATGTGAATATTTGGAGTACCTATCTCTTGGTACTCTTTGTGCCAAAAGTAATCAGTTACTTCAACAAAAGATGGCTTCTCAATGTATCAATTGATTTTTGCTTAACTCTTCAAACACTGATACAGTTCCATTTATATATAGGGGCATGTCTACACCTTCCCTGTACCTCTTCAGCTATAACTTCCTCTACATTTCTAGTTACGATTACTTCTTTTGGAATAGGAGAACCATCTTTTATCTCAAAACATTGTTCAGATTCTTTAACTGCATACACTAATATGTTCTCTTGGAAATGGCTTTCTTCATTAAAGAAAGGCTCAATACTAGAACTGTGTATCCATTCACCGCTGAAAACCTTGCAAAAGTTAGTTCTTTTCTTTTGACTTTTTCTCCTCATATACACCACTATTTTATCCAGTGTCCTGTTTAGATTCAAAACAAATAGCTTCCTCTTGACAAAAAGGCCTTATCAACTACAGCCTCAACACATTGCTTTTGCACGACTGCTTCTCCTTTTCTTTTATACTTCTTCATAGTTCTTACTCAAATCTGAATTACTCTACTAAGGAACATTCTAACTCTAATTTCCTTCAACTGCCTCTGTCTTCTGTTTAAACACTTTCGACAATTTGTTACTCTTCATAACATGTACTTTTTGTACTTTCTTAGTTGGTTTCAAACTTTTTTTTACATTTCTTAATGTTGCTGAGTTTCCTGTTGGCCATATATTATTTTAGAAATGTCTTGGTCTCTTACCAGCAGCTCTTTTCTCTTTCACCACTTTCTCCCCATTTTGCCCCTTGTGTTTGTCAATTGTGGGGAGATAGAATCTTTTCCACTGTTTATTTCTTCTCTCACTTTTTGATGGCACTGTAACTGTAGGTACTTTACTAGAAATTGATGCCTGAAAAAAAGTATATTTACTTTATCATTACATACGATTAAATTACATATTTTAAGAATTTCATTACCAAAATAAACTGTTTTCTTCTTATAATATAGCTAACATTACTCTATTACTTTTCAAATTTGTCTGTGTATTTTTGTCTGGGTTGGTGAACAGAGACAGAGGGGTATGTGAGTGTGTCTGCAACTGCCTGTGATACTGCTGGATACAAGACTTGTTTCGGAGTGTGTGAGTGCATGTATAAGTCCCTCTGCCCCCCTGTCACTGGGAGAGAGAGAGGATCTATGCTTTGGAATATGTTTGTCAGTTGCATTATGGTTTGTATACTCTATGTAGTGCTTGGTATAGGGGTTTGCAGGTGCATGAGTAACTAACTAAAACTCAAAAGGACATCTCTCCCCTTTTAAGCACAAAGGGCCAGATGCATCAATGGGTTTTGCCCATTCAGTGTCTATGGGAAAATGTGTTGATGCATATGTCCCAAAGCACTGTGCTTAATGGCATACCTATAGCATATTTAAGATGTGTCTACTAAAACATGGATTTAACACTTGCCAAGCAGCTTTTTAATGCAAGTGATGCTGGCAATGACAGTGCACAGTCAGGGTCTGCACTAGTGTGCCTCACCCATGTTTAAAAGACTATTTATCTGGATACATGATGAGGTTGTGTCACTACTTGCCTATGTATCTGAGTTAGTGTAGAATATATGTAGCAGTGCCATGAGATCTTTAAGTAAATGTGCTGGTATGCGACTGGCTGTTTTAGTACCTCTACAAAAGCAGATGTCAGGCACAACTGTTTATCGAGGAGCACTTGTACTCCAATCTTAACACTTTATAGGATGTTGAAATCCTTGGCTATCTTCATACAAAAGTAAATAGAAGAACTAATGTTGGTTGTATACAATTAAGGGAATACACATATTGTATTGAATGTTAAACTATGTGATCATCGCCCCACACTAGCAAATTGAAGGACCAATGTTAATTGCACATCATTCAGAGCTCTGAAGAAGTCCTTGTGGGAAGAAATGCATTGGCTACTGTGGCTACAGTTTGTTGCCTTGGTTTTAAAAAAAGAAGAAAACGAATAATCATTGAACAAAGAAACTCTTCTGTTACATATTTGTTACATGCAAGATTTTCAATTATTATGAATATGTGTATTGTGGAAAGGACAAGGATATATGTCCAAATATACATTTGTCTTATTTGACATAATTACCAAATTTTGAGTGCTGAACCCTTAATAATGTATGCTTTCCAAATGTGAATGTAGGTGGCTGAACGAATACCTCAATACCTGTGTTAGGGATTGGAGGGGCATTCAGGTGTGTCTGCAACTTCCTTTCATACTGCTGCATACAAGTAGTTTCTGAGTATGTGATGAAATGAATAAGTCCCTCTGTCACTCTGTAACTGGGTGAGAGAGAGACTCTATGCTTTGCAAACATGTATGTCAGTTGCATTATGGGTGGTATACTGTATATAGTGCTTAACATAGGTGTCTGCAAGTGAATGAGTACCTTTCTAAAATTCAAAACAATATCTCTCAATCTTTTAAGCAGAAAGCATCATGGTGTATGGCAGACCTACAGCGTATCTCAGATGTGAGTTATGTCTACTAAAATGTGTATTTAAGACTTGACAAACAACTTTTAAATGTCAAGTAAAGCTGTCAGTGACAGTGCACAGACGGGGTCTGCAGCAAAAGGTCTGATCAAATCTTAACTATTTCCCTGGATGTATGATGTGCTTTTTGTACCGCTATGGCTGTTTAATTGTATATGTAATTGGCTGAAAGAATACCTCAGTGCCTGTGTTGGGGATTACAGTGGTATGTAGGTGTGTCTGCAACTTCTTTTCATACTCCTGTATGAAAGTACATACGTATGTATGTACTTTCTGAGTATGTGAGCAAATGCATAAATCCCTCTTAAAATACTTGGTGATCGCAACTACATGTTGCATGACCTAAACGGAGTCTGGTCGAAACATGTTGTGTTTCCTTGTTTCTGCCAAATAAAACACATGAAGTAACCTCATTGGTGTGGCTTGTCCTTTCTTAACCAGAGTGAGGAGTGGATGAGAGTGGAGGAATGTATACAGTTGTGACATTTGCCGCACAAGCCCCGGTCCTCAGGCTGGGCACCTCAGTATCTTGTGTGCTCTGGATTTGTTTGTAAGAGACGCCTGCCTTGCCAGCTTTCATTGAACTGATTGAGGTGCACAGCAAACCCAGGTGAGACCCGAGTCGGAGGACCAGTGGCGAGCCTGATTAGCACTATATTTGTCAAGCCGTTTGGCAGCCAGGACCTACGGATGGGAGATCCCCGGACTGTGCAACAATGTTACCTTTAAATCTGGCAGAACACTTAATCAAGGAATCCGAAGACTTATCAGCAACACTTTTGAGAACGAGATGAGAACGTGACGGGGCTTCCTTATATACAGGGCTTACAGCGAGATTCATCAACCAAAATTGCAATCGCAATAACTGCGAATTAGCTATTGCGATCGCAATTAAATGAAATGCAATTCATGATGTGAAAAATGACCAAATAGCGAATTCGCAAAATTGATCTTGCGAATTCGCAAAATAAATCGCAGAATCTAGGTGAAACCCCCTTAGCGAATCAAAATTAGCGAGTTTCCAAGGATTCTGCTAAATAATTTGTGATTTTGCTAAATAATCGCAAACCCAATTCATGAAAAATCGCAAATAGCGAAAAATCGCTAAATTGCTATTTGCGAGGCGCAATTTAAGGAGAACCCAAACCAGGTGGTAACCATGAAGTCAATACATTTAAAAAAAAAATACCTAAACTAGCCACAGGTGCGGGCCTGACCAAACACACTTAAGGAGACACAGTAGGAGCATGAGGACTTTCACAATGCCAGGACTTTACATGGTGGTCAGGCGGCGAAGGCTCCAGGCTGTGGCAAGGAACAGACGCAGGATCCAGGTGCGAATCTTCCACCAGCGGATCACCCTTCAGGGCCAAACTCAGGAGCAAATCTACTCAAAGTACCGCCTGAATGGGGCAATGATTACAAACTGATCCGGGACCTAGACCCCCTGATGCAGCACCCAACAAGGAGGACCAATGCCGTGCCCACCCATGTCCAGGTCTTGTGCAGCCTGCACCTCCTGGCCTCCGGAAGCTTCCAGGGGATAGTTGCGGTTGCATGGGGGATCTCCCAGAGCACCATGTCCCGCTGCCTAAGGAGTTTCCTGGAGGCAATGCTGACCCAGCTACAGCATTACATCACATTCCCCACCACCCAACAGGACTTGAATCAAACCAAGCTTGATTTTTACAACATTTCGCAATTCCCGCATGTAATTGGATGCATTGACTGTACCCACATCCACATCTGCCCACCTGCACAATCAGAATACATGTACCGGAACCGCAAGTCTTACCACTCCCTGAATATCCAGATGATGTGCAACGCTAAGACAATCATCACGGACACACATGACTCCTTCATATTCCGGCACAGCGGCATGCACACACGACTGGCCAGGGTAGACTTTGGTGAAGGACACCTTCTAGGTAAGTACACATGCCAACAAATAGTACATTACGACCATGTAGCTGCGCATAACAGGCACTCACCCTCTGCTCCTTTTATTCCGGTGACAGTGCCTACGGTGTCGGTGAGTACCTCCTCACCCCATACTTCAACCCTGCCACACCACAGCAACGCTGCACACATCCGCACAAGAAATTGTATTGAGCGGACATTTGGGCTTTTGAAGAGCCGATTTTGCATACTTCCCAAGACTGGTGGGGCCCTCAAATACCAGCCTGAGGTCTGCTGTCGCATCGTGGCCGTGTGTGCAATACTCCACAACATTGCTACCAAGCTGAGGATACCTGTAGAGATCTCTGACAGTGAGTCGGAAGGGGACAACCGCCAACCTGCACATGTGTGTCATGCACGCGGGAAGAATCCTGCTGAAGGACACAGGCGCCACAACCAAATCACAATGAACTGTTTCTAGTGCACCCACTCCCCTCACCCAACACTTCACTCATGCATGACAATTGAAATCATGACATGAGTCAGATTAACTTGTGCATAACAAATCTTATTGTTTTTTTCACAATAAAGTAATATTTTTACTATAAATTGCATGTGAGCTGTATTGACTCATACATGCCCATGTTTGTGAGGAGGGCATGCTTGTATCATCAGCATGGCCCTGCATGGAAAATAATAAATAGTCAGTGGCGCCTCCGGGCGGATGCTCCTAGTCGCCTTTCGACCTCCTCCACATCAGCATTAGCCCGTGAGGCTGCAGTGGGCCTGGTGCTGCGGCGGGGTACCGTCACCAGCGGCAATGACAGGCTGCTGTGGCTGGAATTGCCCTCACTGGCATCATCCCCCCCACCTGCCTGGCCATGGCCAGTCGCCTGCAGACTCTGCACTGCAGTGGTGACTTGCTCCAGTGGCATCCTGGCAGCATTGCACCATTTGTATTTTCATCGCTAGCGCTCGATGCGATAGTTGGGAGGTGGCATTCCCGATTATGTGGTTGGAGCGTGTGTACGCTGACAGGCGGGTCAGCAGCTGCCGGTGGCGGCGGCGGTTGACATCCTGCTGGGACAACAGGACCTGGCTGTTTTCCCGGACAGCAGCAGTCATGCTTTCCATGCTGTCAGTGAGCTGTCCCACATTACGTGTAGTCTTGTGTAGCTGCAGGTGGATGGATGCCAAGTGACGTGCCTGCTTTTGATGTACACGGAGCATCCAATGCTCAATAGACAGGCCAGGTACCTGGACATTCACCCCCCTGCCAGCGCGTGGTGTTGTGTTGTGCGGCTCCCTCACCAGTCCGCTGGAATGTGATCGAACAGTGGCTGTGACCTTGTCTGCATCCGTGCTGCAGCTGTAGTTGCCAGTGCCACTGGCATGGGTGTAACTCGGGGTGGTTGTGGCACGCCTGTTGTTGCAGGGGTGGCCCTGTCCACAGGGGCAGGTGGTGGTACTACTGCTGCTGGTGCTGGCTGTGATGGTCCTGGTTGAGGGCTAGGATGGCCCTCTCCCTCGGTGTCCTCGGGATTGTCGTCGATGTGAAGGGCCTCACTATCGGTGCTGGGTTGTTTCTTGCACATGGGAGGTTGCTACATGCATGCAGGCTAGCATTCCCTGACTGGCTTTAGGAATGACTCTCACTGGACAGGTCTGGCTGTATGGGGTTATCTGGAAAATGTGGTCACACTACAAGTCCCACAATGCAATTGGGCTTTTCTGGTGTGCATGGCCTGCATGACTGGGGTTTCTAATGGGTAGCTCTGGAGTCATGGCCATTGTTAGGGGACAGGGTCGCAGTCGCATGGCACTTACCTTGGGATTCCTGGGTAGTCGGGAAGAGTCCAGCCGGGTTACCCCCACGCATGCCTCGGGATTCAGGGTGTCCTCCACAAGGTCCTCCAGTGGGGTGTTGGGTGGTACAGTGGGCTCTCCTCCTCTGGTTGTGAGTCACTCCCTCAGCCTCTCTGCAATTCTTTCCTTAGCACACCCTCTGAGGTCATACCACCTCTTTTTCAGGTCGTCTATGGAGCGCTGGGTCACTCCCACTGCGTTTACTTTAGCGCGGATATCTGCCTCAGGCACCCTCCGTGAATCCTTCCCGAAAAGCCGATCATGATCTTTGGATACTCCCTCTATTAAATATTCCAATTCCTGCTGGGAAAATTAGATTTGTCTTTTCCTTCCTGAGGCACTGCTCCCTGCTGCTTCCTCGGACATTTTCTGAGGTGGTTTGTCTCCTGATTTGCAGCTGAAGGTGGTCTGTAGTGGAGCTCTTGTCAGTGCTGCTTCCACTTTCAGGCTCACTGTGCTGAATGAGGGAGGGAACTGCCTGCTTCCTGGTTGTGATGTCATCACTGTGCTCGAAATGCCACTTCCCGTTTTTGGGATCTCGCAATTAGCGAGATCGCAATTTGCGAGTTCGGTAATTGCGAGATCGCAATTTCTACACAGAAAAAGGACAATTCTTTGATTTTTTTTGCGATTTAAGCAAAATCGCAAACGGCAATTGTGGCCGATTGCGATTTGCTTTTTTTTATCACATTTCTTCATGAATACCATTCTACAAATTCTAAATTGCGATTCGGTAATTCTCGCAATTTAGAATTCGCAGAATGTGGCTTTGATGAATCTGGGGGATAGTGTTCCCGTGAACATTAAACAAAGAATCTGCCTACTGGAAAAGTTGTTCAAGAAAGATCAGTTGCTGGTGGGAAGCCACATTGTTAAAAAAATATTTGGTGGTTGATCGAGTTCCATGCAGCGTTTGCATTTTCTTCATTTCCACCATTTCACATCCTAACCCACGGATGCTCGAAGAGCGGGTGTATTATTCCAAGACATGTTGACAAGGTTGGTTGAAAATAACAATAAAATATGCCTGGGAAGAGCACAAGTCACTACTAGAGCAGATCATTCAGTTGTCACTTAAAATGAAAGTGAATCCGTAGCAGGAATGCATTACAAATACCCTAAAGCAGGTTCTAACATATGAAAGGATATCATCCAGCATAAATAACGCACATTTGAACAAGATGAGGATGACTACCAATTGGGATATTTTCTAACTTTCTCATGAAAGTTTGACACAGCTGTACATCAATTGCCGAAGGAAACAGTTATGCAATCTAAGGATAAGAGAAAGGGAGATTCTTCAACTAGTCTAAGTTCAGATGTAGATTCCACTGGTTTTGCTGGTAACAAGATTTATTTTTCAGAGGAATATCGCCTCGTACAACAGACTCATAACAGTCCTTGTGCAACACAAA
The DNA here is from genome assembly GCF_964263255.1 of Lissotriton vulgaris. Taxonomy (NCBI): domain Eukaryota; kingdom Metazoa; phylum Chordata; class Amphibia; order Caudata; family Salamandridae; genus Lissotriton; species Lissotriton vulgaris. Next base: position 557,713,956 of record NC_141694.1, read on the forward strand.
GTGAGTCAGAGGCAAAAGAAAGAAACAAAAATGTGATGCCAAAGATAGAAACAACAGCGAAAATGCGATGGAACATGGTGGCAAAGCCAGAAGAAACCATAATGGCAGGAGGAGATACAGAACAACAACTAACGGTTATCGATTTGTCTGACCAAGAACTTACACCTGTTGAATATGATAGCCTTAGATTGGGGCTGTCTTTCTGCCCAAGTATACTGGATATCTGTGCCCCTTTACAGGTTGATTTGTTTAAATTTGTATGGAAGTTAAAGCTGCATAAATACCACTTACTCAAAGGGGACTCTAGAAAAAAACCTTGGAGCCACTACTATTACCCAAAATTTCAATGTATTAATTGATGACATTGAGACTCTGCAATCCCTGATTTAAATAAAACCTTGGACATTGATAGCACTACTAATGTGGGCACCTCCATTGATCCCTCTGGTCCTACAATGATAGAGAGTCTTCAGTAGGAGTTTGGGATCATCACTAACATGTCGGCAGAGATTCATTTCAAGCCACCATCTAAATTACTCCCCAGACTTCCAAAGACAATACTGACATATTCTGTGTTTTGGTGGCTAAGGACTTTTAAAACTTGTATAAAAACAAACCTAAATCACACAATTTGAGTCAGGAAGAATGGAGGGCCATCCGAATTATACAATGTGATGATAGTATCATTATTAAACTCTCTGACAAGAGGGGGGTGTGGTACTGATATCCAGAGTCGATTATGTAAACGTAGCCTTATTTCACTGAATAATACAGAATGTTACTATTGCATTGACAAAATTTACTATTTGAATGTTCAAAAGAGGTACCCTGAACAGTTGAATGAATGGTATAATGGGCAATTGTTTACATGGGAAGAAATGCACCTTTTGAGCAATGATTTTCCAGTGTTACAGACCCTGTATTTACTTCCCAAAATTCATAAGGACACAACACTACTCCAAGTAGACCAATCATTTCCTCAAAAAGCAGCTTATTTGAAAACACTTCCATATATGTGAACCATTTTCTCTTTTTCTTTATGAGTAGCTTAACATCATATGTAAGGGATCCCAAAGATTTTTTTAACTAAAACTGAGAACTTGAATTAGGAAGACTCTTACATTATGGCATGCTTCGATGTCAAAAGTTTATATACCAGTATTCTCCACCAAGATAGTCTTGCAGCAAGCAGATAATATTTAAGAGCCCATGCTATTAATCTTCTAGTCCACACCCAAATGCTCCTGGACATGGGCGACATTTGCCTCACTGAAAATATCTTTCTGTTTGAAAAGGTGCTATACAACTAGATACATGAATAGGGATAGGCGCCTGCTTTGCCTCCAGCTACAGCAATCTTTTGGTTGGGTGGTGGGAGGAGCAGGTATTCCAGGAGGCAGTGATGTATTGATAGATCAGCCATGCAGTTATCTGGCTTCGGTAAATTGATGACTTTTTCTGCGTCTGGAATGGCCAAGAGAATGAGGTATGTCATTTTTCTAAGGCTCTACATTCCAATAATCCAAGTTTGTGTTTTGCCATGACCCACAGCAGAAACATTGTTGAGTTTTTGGATCTCAAATTAACAGTAATTGGGAACTCCCTGAAATCTAAGTTATTTAGGAAAATACCACAGGTAATTTGATTCTTCGTGCTCATAGTAGCCATGCCCCTTATTACAGATGGAGTATCCCTTATGGAGAATTTCTCTGGGCAATGTGTAACTGCAGCTCGGAAGAAGACTATATTGAGATCTGTGATCAGAAGAAAAGGAGGTTTAGATCTGGAGTATACTCCAATAAGCACCTAGGTAGGAGCAAGAGAGGAGATCAGATCAGCAGGGGAAAAAATTCAGTTGAACCATGAGGAAATCACCGGACAGTCAGGACTCCCTTTAAACACCAAATACGAACGTCACAGAACTGTGTAACACTTTGAACAATGGGTGGGACATCTTGAAACAAGATATGGTTCTTAGTAACAGTATTGGTTCCGGTCCTGTGGTCACCTACGCGAGGAACAACTGACTCAGGGTCATGCTAATTGTGTAATTTTTTACATCCTAAGGAGGGTACATAGCTACAGCATTAACTTAGAGCAAGTGATATTAACCAGCATATAAAAATTATGGAAGATCACCAAGTCTATAACTTGTAGCACTGAGTGTGTTGTATATGCCATTGTCTGCCAATATGTAAAATGGTATGTTGGATCTACAATTTTTACGGAAAAGAAACATATCCTTGAACATTGGCTGGCAATAACCAATAATGACACAGCATACAGCACAGCCAAACACTTTAATGAATATCATGCAGCTGACTAGAAGTTGTGCAAATTCTTTGGCATGGATATTGTACCCAAGCACCAGAGAGGCAGAAACAGATTAGTCAGTTTGAGAAGGTTGGGATCTACTTTGATTTTAGAAGCAGGCAGTATGACCCCTACAAGCTTGAATATGGATGAGCAGTTGTCTTTACATTTGTGAAAGCATAGTTTTTAAAGATTGATTTCTCCCAGATGATGTTTCCGTCCCCTGTGATGTGTAAAGGGATTTTTAAGCATCTGTAGTTGGTTTTTAAATGAGTGCAATTTTGATGATCCATGGTTGTTTTGTTCATCATGTAATTTAATTTTAATATATTCTGTTTTTTTTCCCTTTTTTGTACATATGATTCCCCCTGCCCCAAGTATATATGAAATCTTATTATGAACACATTGTTTGGAACAGGGATCTGTGAATTTATGATAATAAAGTGAAAAGTATCATTTGTATGATATGACATGTGAATACAGCTACTGCAGCCTATTAATTGAGTATTGTTTTTTTTCAACCAAGTGTAGGGAGTACATCAGTATCTCACCTTGATCCAGGTGTATCACAATCAAGTATTACTTTTGACTAGTTTGACTACATTGCTGAAATAGAGGATTTTCTCCCCGTTCATACAGCGTTAAATGGACAAATTATATATGTACTTTATATGCTTATTTTGTATGATTGCTTGTGGTAAAGGCCTGGTGTTATTAATCTATGAATTTGGCTACTGCAGCCTATTATTGAAATGTTGTCTCCTCTTAACGGTTTTCCGGGACTATATCAATATCCTATTTGGGTTTCTCAATATGTTCCATAAAGATTTATAAACGTGCCCCTTTCCCACTGATTAGACGGACTTGGAAGAAATGCAATGTGCATTTGGTGTAATAGTTTT